>NC_090265.1:1696721881-1698039381 GCF_040414725.1 Anabrus simplex | reverse complement strand
AAGCCATGGCTACTCAGTGGCAGAGTCATAACGCGTCTACCTGTAATCCTGTATTGTACTTGACGCTTAGTAAAATCAAGGTTTATAGACAGCAGGAATATTTTCGTGATGGATAGTCGTATTGTAAAGATACGTGGAAAAGGTATTGCCGGCAAATTTTCAACTGGTTCTAATCGATATTATGCCAATTTTAAGTTAATGTTTATTAAACACCGGAAATGTAGAATAATTGTACAGCCACAAGAAAATACGGCATAGGCCTAACTAAAGCCAATATTTGGCGTTAGTGTGAAGACAAAGAGCTTAAAAAATGCGTACTGTACAAAAAATGCATTCAGTGGTCCGCAACAAGGAAGCTTTAAAGAAGTCGAAGATTAAATTGTGAAGTATGTGCACGAAAAACGCAAGGGCGGAATGGCCATACCGTGACTTTCAACGTTTGCGATTAGGCCTACACATCGCTAGCCGCTGAATTTGGCCGAACCCGACAAACGAGACGTGCGGGAAGCGGTAGCCGGTTATAACTGACGCTGCGTAAAAGCAACAGTTTTATAGACAGTAGGAATAATTTCCTGATGGATCGTTGTATTGTAGAGACGCATGGAATAGTATTGCCGGAAACTTTTCAACGAGTTCTCTTCGGTATTATGATGCCAATGTTAAGTTAATGGTCCTTATACCCACGGAAATAAAGAATAATTGTGCAGCCGCAAAAAAAAAAAAAGAAGAAATACGCCGTGACGAAATTCAATGTTCGGCGTCTAAAAATAGTCTAATATGAGTAGGCCTACTGTACAACAAGGCATTCATATGATTTTACAAACTTATTTTTGAGCCTGATTTAAATTTTTTGAAGGAAAAAGTGGGGTTCATCTTGAATTCAGAGAAATACGGTACTAAATTCTTTTCAGGATGAAATTAAACATACACTTTCACGTAGTATCGGATTACGAAAAATAACAAACAAGTAAGCCGTAGTGTGGATATCATCTGCGGAAATGCAAGTTTTAAACAAGCTGATTGTCGTTTCATACCGATTTTAAAGTGCATGAAGGGTTTTCCGACTTTTATAGAAAAATCGGATATTACGACAATCCGTTATAGCGAGTAAATTTTTCGCTGTTATGAATTCTCGCTATAACGGACTTCTACTGTAGTTTCATGGTTCTAATTGGATCATCCCTTGATCGCCCCTTTTAGTCGCCTCTTACGACAAGCAGGGGACACCGTGGGTGAATTCTTCGTCTGCCTCCCCCACCCACAGAGGGTGTGTGTTCGGTCCGTGAGAGGTATTTTATTTCCCTCAAGTCCACCGGCAAGCCGGTTAGGACCCTCCTATCTGCCACCTGGGACGCGCCACGTGGGAGTATCACCTCTCTCCCTGCTACGCCTGCATAGCAGGTTCGTGGACTGACATATTTACAGATAACTCTATATGTGGTTCGACCTTTGTATAACATTTCATTTATGACAAGACATTTTATTTATTTGAGAATATTACAGTTCTAAGTCGAACTCAATACTTTCAAAGTTCTACCTTGAGTGAAAATAATTATATTGTGTTAAGTGTCATTCTAATCACGACTTCAAGATTTTTAAATTGTGATTATTTGAAGTTTTATTCTCCAAATACTTTTAGGGGCATCATAAGTCCCATATTAAGAGTGTTTATATGGCATTGATTTAATGATGATGTGGATATTTACGATTGCCTGTTCTCATATTTGGCTGAAGACGAAAAGTTCCAAGTAAATGTTATTACTTATTTGGTTCAATATTAGTTTTGAAAAGGTGGATTTTTAATTTTACTTATCTATTATTCTCGGTTCAATAAAGACTTAAAATGAAAATCTAAAATTTTAATATATATTAGACATATTTGAAAAAAAAAAAAACTGATTTGATAGAAGGCAGTTCAGGTTTAGGAAAGGTTATTCCACTGAAGCTCAACTTGTAGGATTCCAGCAAGATATAGCAGATATCTTGGATTCAGAAGGTCAATTAATGGACTGTGTCGCGATTGACCTGTCTAAAGCATCTGATAGGGTGGATCATGGGAGACTACTGGCAAAAGTGAGTGCAATTGGACTAGACAAAAGAGTGACTGAATGGGTTGCTATATTTCTAGAAAATACATCTCAGAGAATTAGAGTAGGCGAAGCTTAATCTGACCCTGTAAGAATTAAGTGGGGAATTCCTCAAGGCACTATTATTGGACTTTTATGTTTTCTTATATATATAAATGATATGAGTAAATAAGTGGAATCAGAGGTAAGGCTTTTTGCGGATGATGTTATTCTGTAGAGAGTAATAAATAAGTTACAAGATTGTGAGCAATTGGAAAATGACCCCGATAATTTTGTGAAATGGACAGTAGGCAATGGTATGATAATAAATGGGGTTAAAAGTCAGGTTATGAGTTTCACAATAGGAAAAGTCCTCTCAGTTTTAATTACTGTGTTGATGGGGTGAAAGTTCCCTATGGGAATCATAGTAAGTACCTAGGTGTTAATTATAGGAAAGATTTTCATTGGGGTAATCACATAAATAGGATTGTAAATGGTTATGAGGGTATTTAGGGGTTGAGTAAGGATTTAAAGAACAGGGCATATAAGTCTCTGGTAAGACCCCAACTTGAGTATGGTTCCAGTGTATGGGACCGTCACGAGGATTGCTTGATTCAAGAACTGAAAAAATCCAAAGAAAAGCTGTGCAATTTATTCTTGGCGGTTTCTGACAAAAGAGTAGCATTACAAAATGTTGCTAAATTTGGGCTGAGAAAAGCTGCTCGACCAAGTGGTATTTTGTGAGCTGTCAGTGGAGAGGTGGCGCAGAATGACATGTGTAGATGAATAAGTTTGAGTGGTGTCTTTAAAAGCAGGAAACATCACAATATGAAGATAAAGTTGGAATTCAAGAGAACTAATTGGGGAAAATATTTGTTTATACGAAGGAGCGTTAGATACTGGAACAAATTACCAAGGGAGATGTTCAGTAAGTTTCCAACTTCTTTGCAGTCATTTAAGAAAAGTTTAGGAAAACAACAGATTGTGAATCTGCCACTTGGGCGACTGTCCTAAACACACCTGAAGCTTTTAATCTTGACAAATGAACCTTGCCTATCGATAATTATGCTTTGCTGAAATAGTTCTTAACTCATGGTTCGTGCCATCTACCGAGGATAATTTGAAACCTATAGATTCTGAAGGCAATCTGTAGGAAGGAATTTAAACTTCGTATCAGGGATTCTGAATATCTTGTTCTTTTCTGCCATCTGTAGGAAGGAATTTAAACTTTGTATAAGAGATATGAAAGCTTGAGGTGAATTTAACTTTGGTTAGGAGATTTACTGTGAGATATAGCCAGGTTGTAATAACTATTTTCAAGTAGTGAAACTTGAAGTGCAACCTGTGGCCATCGATCACTATGGAGAGAAAAAACACACCTGCAGTATGCCAGTGAAAATTTCAAAGTGTTACAAGTGAACTATGTAATGCGAGTGGAATGTATTTTTTTTGAAGACTTTGTTTGTAAAATACGATATGTTTTATTTTTTTAATTGACCTAACCTGTGCTGTATAATGTTGTAACATAGGCATTTGTGAATAGTAGAATTCTGTCTATAGTTCCTGGAAAGATCCAGAAAGTTACATAACTTTTGTACAGGGTGTGTTACTTTGTTGGTATGTGTTCTAGAAAGTGTGTTCTGTCTATTCTGGAAAAATACGACTTTCGCGATCATGCGTATTCTAGAATGTTAGTCAAAGTTCGCGATCGACAGTAAGGTTGTGATTGGTGAGTCTAGGTGGCGATAGGGAACTCGTGCACGCTGATTGGCTGCCTCCAAGGCCGGAATTTCCTATATATAGTGAGCGAGGCAGTGTTCGAATTAATTCTGTATCCTGAATTCTGTCGGTCTCGGTTTATCTGTCTGCGAGCAGCCTATCTGGTTGACGTCCCCCGGTTTCCGGGATGGCACACTCCTCGGGTAAGCATTCTTGAATTCCTTTCCTCCTGCTAAAATTTCTGTAATGTTCCGATTTGCTTTTCATACAGGAGTCTGCCCTAACCTCGCCTAGATTCACCAAATTAGTTACTTGTGACACCTTAGTTTTTCAGCTGGACTTACCTGTTCGTTTCCGAGGCATTCCCATTTCTTGTTTCACTAAAATATGTATATTGTAGTTTAATATTATTTCCCTTGGGGTTTGCCTCTGGTAGTTCTGTATCACTTGAGGTACGCTAGACTTTGGACAACCTGTAAATTGCATTGTACTACTGCATTGCTAACTAGATGTATAGTTGTTTTGAAATTTGAAATTACACTGATACGAAATGAGCTATGGATACCACTGAACTTATAGCTCGTAACTTAGAATGTATTTGTAAGATTATTTTGTAAATAATATTTTTCAAATCTAAGGATCACGGGCATTTATTTCGGAATCCGCTATCTAAACCATGTCCATGCCTTTGGTAGGTTCCCAGCCCTTCCATCCTCCCGTTTTGTCGTTCACTAGTTGGCCCTACTGATAGTTACGTACTTGTTTTGTTGGAGATCCGCGTAATGCTAGCTACTGTTTTTCCGAGTGTGTAGTGTTTTCTTATATTGTGTATTGTACTCTTACCTTCCCCTTTTAACTGTGTTTGTGCCTTGTTTGGTGTTACCACTGTAGTAGAGGTAACACAAAGCATTAACTTGGATAGTTTCTTTGAAGAACTCATGTCCCACAGCTTCAAAAGGCCTCAAAATATCATTTGAAAAAACAGAAATTATGCCCCAAAAACCAACACAACTAAAAACTAAAAGAAGTTACCATAAATGGTAATAAAATCAAAATAGTAACTCAATTTAAATATCACCTGAACAAACAATCAAAGACTGACAGACTTCAGAAAATTGAAAGGAGGATTGGAAGAACCTGCATCAACAAAAAATACCAGAAAGATGGACAGTGGCGGTTAATACCTAACAATGACGTGTACAAAGAGCTAGAACCCATTACAGATACTATGCGTAAGAGGGGACTGGGATTCTTTGGACGTATCATGAGGATGCAAGATTCGAGAATTCTGAAACAACTAGTACAACACAATCTCGTCTCAAAAAATACCACAACAGGATGTAAATGGATCAGAGAAGTAAGAGAGGATCTGACGGAAATAAGCCTTACAACAGAAGACACCACAAATAAGATAAAATTGAATACAAAATTCAAGAATACAAATATCCCGCTTTATCCTTACACAAAACAAACCAACAACACGCATATTTTCAATTGAGGAAAGGGCACAAAGATCGGAGCGTGTGAAGAAGTACTGGGAGGACTGCAAAGCCCGAACAATCCCTTCAAAGAGACCTGAACGACGGACTGACTAAAGTAATCCTATGTGGTCATAAAAGAAGAAGATGAGTAAATTAATTATATAGCAAGTGTGGGCATGGATAAGTCAGGTATTTGGAAAGGGGAAGGAGAGGGATGAGGGGTAAGAGGGAGGTGTTTAAGGCGGGTCAGGGGGACGATGTAATGGTGGCGTGTAGCGCGAGAGAATATTGTGCAAAGCATAAAAGATCAATCGTTTATTTGTGAACTTAATGTCTTTAAAGACTTTGATTAAAAAGTCAAAAAGGATGTTACTTTTTTCTGAAATTTCATTAAGGTTTAGATTGGGGTTGAAAAACTGATCCAAATAAATAAAACAGTTTTCTGTAACGTCGAGTTATATACAGTATATACATATTCTTAAGAATTTGTAAGTCCTGATCTATAGTGCTGAAACTATGTTTTGAGTCATGAATATGTTGGCCTATTGCCAAAAACCTGTTGTACTTGATGGCATTGATGTGCTCCATAATCAGATTTTAAAGCTTCTTCCGGTCTGCCCAATATATAAAGAAAAACAGTTATTGCATTTAAAGCGATATACGCCTGACTTTGCAAAGATGTCGGTTTTGTTTATTGACTTGGAGTTATGCACTATTTCCATATTTCTATTGTTGGTTCTCAATGAAATTTTGGTGTTGTGTTTCTTGAAGACACTGACTAACTGTATATGTTTTCGTTAAAGGTGAAGGTGGAATATACGGCGGGGTTAGGTCTTTCTTTTGTTAATGTTGACTTTGGTCGATGCTTACATTTGTTAATAATTCGTTCTATGAATGAGGAGTTGTATCCGTTGTATTTGGTGATGAAGTGAATAGTATTCAATTCTTTCTCTAGGTTTTCTTTAGATAGCAGTATTTTTAACGCTCAGTCTACCATACTGTAATAGCTGGCGCACTTATGTGTATGCGGGTGAATAGAGTCCTTTTTGACGGTTGTTGCTGTTTGCATTGGTTTTCTAAAAATTTTGTATTCTGTTTTCGTCTAGGATGACCAAAGTATCGTCGACGTACCTAGACTAAAACCGTACATTCGAGAAAGTGCTGTTGTTATAAATCACTGTATGTTCTAAGGAGTCTATATATATTTCCGCAAAAATCCCCGATTCCGGTGACCCCATAGGCAAACAATCTTGTTGATACATGCATTTATCAAGCATGAAGTAATTATTGTTAACTACTAATTTTAAGACCGTCATGAAATCTTGGATCTCTAGTTTACTTTGGCCACTATGTGCGTTTAGGTTATTTTGCATAATGGGAAATAGTCTATAAAGGCATTAAGTTCACGAATAAGCGATTGATCTTTTATTCTTTGTACAATACTCTTGCGCTACACGCCACTACCACATCGTTTCCCTGACCCGCCATAAACACTGCCCTCTTACCCCTCATCCTTCCCCTTCCCACATACCTGACTTATCCATGCCTACACACGCTCAGTCCGCATCTCCTCTCCATACCCAACAAACAACAAAGCACGCTGACAAGATGAGTCCCATATTTCTTCACACACGGCTATGAGTTGGTCTTGCCCAATCTACAGGTAATTTACCCATCTAATTAGCCTTTTTCCTTCGTTTTAAGCTTCGCTATCCACACTGAATTGAGACAACTTTAGTCCAACTAAAACCACATTCAATCCACCATTTATTACGTGTCGGTTATAAACAACCATTAGAAGACCTTGTCAATCACATAGACAACTGGACTTCGATCTATACCTCTACAGATATCAACCGAGAAGTGGAATTTAATCTTGCTTCAACATTTTCATAAGAACATCAAGATTTTAACTCATATATTATCAATTCAACAGTTCATCATTAACAGTTTTATAATCACAAGTGACTATTACGCTTGCAATGCGTTGTAAAACATCACTATATATTTTACTTATCCCTCATTTTTAAGTGTGAAATCATCGTTACAGTATATATATATCATATTGTATGTACATTGTCAACTGCGACATAATATGTGGACCGAGCTCGATAGCTGCAGTCGCTTAGGTGCGTCCAGTAGCCAGTATTCGGGAGATTCTGGGTTCGAACCCCACTGCCGACAGCCCTGAAGATGGTTTTCCGTGGTTTCCCATTTTCACCGACACAGATAGGTCCTATGGCAACGATGGGATAGGAAAGGCCTAGGAGTTGGAAGGAAGCGGCCGTGGCCTTAATTAAGGTACAGCCCCAGCATTTGCCTGGTGTGAAAATGGGAAACCACGGAAAACCATCTTCAGGGCTGCCAATAGTGGGATTCGAACCTACTATCTCCCGGATGCAAGCTCACAGCCGCGCGCCTCTACGCGCACGGCCAACTCGCCCGGTATAACACGAAGGTGTGTGGTATTTGGAATGCCAGATTTCGCAATAGGATGACTGCTACTCGACGTCTTCATTTTGAAATGCATCCACAATGGGCACATCAAATATACAAACACTCCCTCCCCACACTTTGAACCAAAAACAACAATGGTGCTTAAATTATCCGGGGACGCATAAACCGGCTTCGGTGGTGGGGTCATGTGAGGCCAAATGGAAGAGTATAGGTTACGTAGGAGAATAATGGACTCTGTTATGGAGGGTAAGAGAAGTAGAGGGAGACCAAGACGATGATGGATAGACTCGGTTTCTAACGACTTGAAGACAAAAGGTGTAGAATTAACTGAGGCCACAGCACTAGTTGCAAATAGAGAATTGTGGAGATGTGCAGTAAATTCACAGAGGCTTGCAAACTGAACGCTGAAAGACATAATGGTCCATAATGATGTATGTATGTATGTATGTATGTATGTATTATTATGCTAGAAAATATGAATATTTTACCTGGGTGCTAGCCTTCATTGTTTTTCTTTCCAAGTTTTGCATCATGTCACTTTACTCTTACCCAACGTTTTAATGGTACATTGGTGTTGATTCATCATGTGTTTAAATACAATTTCCTTTCATCACATTTTTGAAGAAACTATACATCACCCTTTGTGCTTTACCACAAGGCATAGTGCTATCAAACACATGCTGAGGTACACCTGTTTAGATGCAATGCGAGTAGACTTACTCTGGTTTCCTTTTACAACACGTCTCACAGACATAGATAGGTCTTATGGCAACGATGGTACAGGACAGGCGTAGGAGTGGGAGAGAAGCGACCGTCGCCGTAATTGAATGATAGCCCCAGCATTTGCGTGGTGCAAAAATGGGAAACCATGGAAAACCATCTTCAGGGCTGCTGACAGTGGAGTTTGAACCCACTATCTCCGGAATGCAAGCTGATAGTTGCATGACCCAAACTGTGCAGCCACTCGCTGGGTAGTATACCTCCCTCCTTCTCCCTTTCTTGTCGCTAACCTTCGTTTCCACTTGCCACCACAACATGGCAGGTAAACACTAACCTTAGCAATCTAATACGGAAGGGTTCCGCAAGTCAGCCCCAATTAGTTGAGTAGAAGCAGAATTGAAGTTCTGCAATTCCTACTTCTACTATCAGAAATAAATACAGTTACAGCTTAAAGCAACAATTTGTAAAGCTAAAATAGAGAATAAGGAAAGAATTCATGATGATCATTTACTGAGGGAAAGGAACTGATCAACTGGCATGTACTTACTTAGCTGCTGCCTCTTCCTGCCTCAACCTCTTCTCTCTCCTCTGAGACCATCGCTCTCTTCTTGGTTCAATCCTGCGCATGGAATGAGATTGCCGTCGTAATCGTTGAGCAGATGAACCAATAGGAGTAGTTGGTGATGTAGGAGTGTCCTCTAAGCTCATTTCCTTTCTTCCTCGTTCCTCTTTAGAAGTTCGTAGACCTAGAAGAAGACACAGTTTTGTATACCAATCATGTGCTCTGTACAGCAATACCAATAATTTCATATCAAAACTCTCATATTTAGAATAATTCCATATTAATATTTTGGATGTTTCTGAAATAATTTGGATGTGTCCTAAGGATCAAAATGATATTCTCTTTCCAATGGACACTTCATGTGAATTTCGTTCAACGTCAAAACATTAAAGCTTTTACACCTTTCACTAGCTTTTGTACGAACTTTTTCAAAAAAGATGCAAAGTAAAGCAAATGAAACGATCTTTCATTTACTTTATACCACATTTTAGCCTAAATTATAGACCTTTTTTCATGACAACATATTTCTGAATTTCCTTTACGGGAACTCTGGAATTAGAGTAATTTCCTTTTATAAAACAAAAAATGTCAAGACAACTTCCTGAAAATATACTGGTAAGTATATATATTTCAAAAACGGAACTTTAACACGGCCTAAGCCAGAAAAGAGTACCGCATTAATTCCATCCCACTGAGTGCCATGGTTATGAATAGTACAAGTCATTACTTTCCACTTCTCCAGGGGATCATCATGGCCTGTACGGAGGTGACTTTGCTCTCTGAATAGATTCTAGCATTGAAGAAATAAATTACACAGGTCAACAATGAAAAATGATTGCAAACCCACTAACTGTGTGTGTCTATTAGGGCGTAGTTCTAATTGGTTCTAATAATAATTTGTCTAAGCATTTAGCTTTGTTGGTAATCTTTGAGTACAGTAGTTCTTGCAAATTTCATTTCTGTTTGTGCTTAGTAGTGACATATGGTACCGGTATTGTAACTAGGATACGTCTGAAAGTAGTTTAAAAATTACTGTAGTGTACTGTACAGTAGTATATGAGTAACCAAATATCCTATCAGAATTTAGTGTGCTTATTTTATTATTGTGAAATATTTGTGTAGTACTGGTGTAGTAGAGGTATCCGTAGAAACTCTTACTAAAATTCTGTTGTTGTAATTCGGATAAGCTTAACTGCAGTTTGGAATTGTGGAGTTCTTGCGTATTCCTTTAGATATTCAGTAATTAACAGCAGTTTTTATCCTGTTAGGGGTTTTGGGATAAAAAATAGAGTAGTATTGTAGTGTAGTCGTATATTAATTACCTCATTGTTGTGTGATCTTTGAGTACTATCCCAGACAATATATCCCCCCCCCATTCAGTTATTTTTTGAAAATAAGTTATATTATTTTTATTTTTTCACTTTTTCTGTAAAGAATGGCTAAGGAGCGCGAGTGTACGAACTGTGGGTGTGGCGAGGCATTGAGGGATATGAGGGAGTAGTTGGAGAGTTTGAGAGAGATAATTAGGATTCTCACAGAAGACAGGAAGGAAGATGTCTCTTTCCTCTCTTCCTCCCTTAAAGGAACAAACCTGTTTTCGCATTCCTCAACAATTTCTTTAAACCCATCCCAGAGTCTGTTTACATTTTTATTTACCGTTTTCCACCGATCATAGTTACTTTTTAGAAACTGCCTAATGCCTGCTTTATCAGCCATATGGTACTGCCTAATAGTCCTACTTTTAAGACCTTCCTTTCTAGCACATTTATTTTTAACTACAACAAAAACAGCTTCATGATCACTAATACCTTCTATTACTTCAGTTTCTCTATATAGCTCATCTGGTTTTATCAGCACCACATCCAGGATATTATTCCCTCTGGTTGGTTCCATCACTTTCTGAATCACCTGTCCTTCCCATGTTAACTTATTTGCCATTTGTTGGTCATGCTTCCTGTCTTTCGCATTCCCTTCCCAATTGACATCTGGTAAATTCAGATCTCTCGCTACAATCACATTTCTTACCTTGTTGTTTTCTACATAGCCAATTATCTTATCAAATAATTCTGAATCCGTGTTAGTGCTACCCTTTCCCGGTCTGTACACTCCAAATATATCAAGTTGCCTATTATCCTTAGAAATGGAGCCTTACACCTAGAATTTCATGTGTCTCATCTTTAACTTTTTCGTAGCTTACAAATTCTTCTTTCACCAGAATGAATACTCCCCCTCCCACCATTCCTATCCTATCTCTATGATACACACTCCAGTTCCGTGAGAAAATTTCTGCATCCATTACATCATTTCTCAGCAATGATTCAACTCCTATTACAATATCTGTTAAATATATATATCTATTAAATTACTCAATTCTATTCCTTTCTTTACAATGCTTCTACAGTTCAACACTAACAATTTTATGTCATCCCTACTTGATTTCCAGTTCCCTGTTCCCTTATTACCGCTCCCTAGTCCACCCCGTTTCCCAGAATGTACCTTCCTAATACCCTTCCAAACAAATTTATTAACTTAAACGTACCACTGCGGTTTAAGTGAAGGCCATCTGAGCGCAGATCCCTATCTCCTACCCACCCATTAGGATCTAGAAATTTCACACCCAGTTTCCCACATACCCACTCCATAGTCTCATTTAAATACCCAATCACCCTCCAGTCAGTATCCCTCCTACACAGTATGCCACTAATAACAATCACCGCTTTCTTAAACTTCACCCGTGCTGCATTTACCTGATCCCACACATCTCCAACTAGGTTGGTACTTATATCAGCTTGCCTTACGTTGTTGGTACCAATGTGAAACACTACCACCTTCTCCTTCCCCTCTTCCCTCTCTTCTACTTTCCTCAACATCTGCCTCAACCTAATTCCTGGATAACATTCTATCCTGGTTCCCTTTCCTCCACACACTTTCCCCACGTGTCTAACGATGGAATCCCGCATAACCAGAGCCTCAACCCTACCCACCTCATTTGATCCCCTCCCCTCTTGGTCAGCCCTATCTTTCCTGATAGCTGCAGAAGCTACTTCCTCCTCCCTTTTCTCCTTCCCATGACCCTGGTCCACCTGTCTTTTCCTATCCTCTGCTCTACATTTCCCTTTCCTACTTTTTCCCTTCCTCCTACTTCCACACATCTCGGCAACAGTTCCCTGTCCCTCATCTTCCCTCTGTTGTTCTACCTGGAGCGACTCGCACCGATTCCACACTGACACCTGTCCTGAATTCTGATCATGAATAGAGCCCTTAGCTTAGAACATTAGATCACCTGTCTTCTACAACTCCCCCCTTTACTTCCCCTCCCTCTTGTACACCTACTGTAACCTGTACATTGTTTGAGGGAGTCCTATCTTCCTTCCTGTCTTCTGTGAGAATCCTAATTATCTCTCTCAAACTCTCCAACTACTCCCTCATATCCCTCAATGCCTCGCCACACCCACAGTTCGTACACTCGCGCTCCTTAGCCACTCTTTACAGAAAAAGTGAAAAAATAAAAATAATATAACTTATTTGCAAAAAATAACTGAATGGGGGGATATATTGTCTGGGATAGTACTCAAAGAAAATAATAGATTATACTCATAAAAACAATAATGTTGATATGGTAATAATTGGGGGAGATCTAAACTTGCCTGAAGTTGAATGGAATGGAGCTGCAAGTGAAGCTCATGAACAGAAACTGGCAAATAAGTTAATTTGGGAGGGAGGATTTACACAAGTAGTACAAGAACCGACCCATCTCAATAACTTGCTAGATGTATTCTTGGTTAAACCATGGGAAATTGTTGATAAAACTGAGGTAATTGAAGGAATAGGTGACCATAAGGCTGTAATAATGGATGTAGGACTCGTACCAAAAATGCTGAATAAGTGGGTCACAAAAGACAAGAAATTATACAGAAAAACTATTGTTGATGAATTTGGGACTTAACTCAAATCACAATTCAGTTGTTGGATAAGTGAAGGGAATACTGTGGATACACTTGGGCTAACTTTAAAGGAATCATTTGGGAAGGAGAGAAGAGATTTGTACCTGTTAAGAAGGGTAAAATGACCTCGGACCCTGTTTATTATACAAGGGAAATAAGAAAATTAAAAAGAAAATGTAGAACAGTAAACAGGAAAATCAAAGAGGGTAAGGAGAGTAGAGAAACTAGAAAACAGCTAATGAGGGAACTGAATAGAGTGAAAAAGGAAGCAAAAGAGAATTATATGAATGGCATACTTCAAGAGGGTAATGACCACAAAGGGAAATGGAAAAAGCTGTATTCATATATCAGGAATCAAAAAGGAAAAGGAATCCAAATTCCCACAATGGTGGGAGAAGGTGGTAAACACTACTTAACAGATACTGAGAAAGCAAATCTATTTAGTAGGAAATTCAGAGATTCAGTAGAAGATTGTCAGGAGTTGGAAACCGTAACAGAAGAGAGGGAGAGACACATAGGGAAACAAGCTTCTCATTCACAAATGAAAACATTTTCAGAGAAATCCAACTCCCTCAGCAAGGAAAAGTGGTAGGAAGTGATCAAATTACTGGGGAGGTATTAAAGACAATGGGGTGGTACATAGTGCCTTATTTAAAATTTCTCTTTGACTATGTCATAAATAATAGTGTAATACCAAAGGAATGGAAGGAATCTATAATAATACCAATTTATAAAGGAAAGGGTGATAAAAGGAAACCAGAGAACTAGAGACCAATCAGCCTGACCAGTATAGTTCGTAAAATACTGGAGAGTTTAATAGCAAAGTACATCAGAGGGATATGCGATGATAAAAATTGGGTCATGAGGAGCCAGTATGGATTTAGAAAGAAATTTTCTTGTGAGGCACAACTGGTAGGATTTCAGCAGGACGTATCAGAGCAGTTGGATTCAGGAGGCCAGTTAGATTGCATAGCCATAGATCTTTCCAAAGCCTTTGATAGAGTGGAACATGGAATATTATTAAAGAAATTGGAGGGAATAGGATTGGACGTAAGGGTTATACGTTGGATAAGAACATTTCTAAATTCAAGGGTTCAGAAAGTCCGGAAGAGAAAGTTTGGAAGGGAATTACACACAGTAGTATAATCGGTCCGTTATTTTTCTTAATATACGCAAATGATTTAGGGAACAATATAACATCGAAAATAAGATCCTATGCAGATGGCATAATTGTTTATAGGGAAATAAATAACATTGAGGATTGTTCAGAATTACAAAGGGACCTTGAGAGTATCCAAGAATGGGTTGAAGAAAATAATCTGAAGGTTAATGGAGACAAATCAACTGTTACAACATTTACAAACAGGAGCTTTAAAACTGAATTTGAATATACTTTGGATGAGATAGTTATCCCAACAGATGGCAAGTGCAAATACTTAGGTGTGAGATTTGAAAGTAATTTGCACAGGAAGGGTCATGTTGATGACATTGTTGGGAAAGCATACAGATCGTTACATGTCATAATGAGGCTACTTAAAGGATGCAACAAAGAATTAAAAGAAAACAGTTACTTAAGTATGGTTCATCCATTACTGGAATATGCAAAGAGTGTTTGGGATCCTCACCAAGAATACCTAATAAAAGAAATAGATAGTGTGCAGAGGAAAGCAGCAAGATTTGTAACAGGGGATTTCAGGAGAAAGAGTAGGGTATCAGAAATGTTAAAGGAAGTTGGGTGGGAAACTTTAAGTAAGAGAAGGGAGAAAACTAGACTTAGGCCCGGTTTCTTCAACTCTATGTTAAATTCTGCTTAACAAATGTTATCTAACAATTGTTATTAATTTAACAGTTCATTTAAAACTTCCCTGTTTCACGAACACATTTCCAACATTTGTTACGAAACAATTGTTAAAGACAAATTAACACATTTCCGTAAGATTTCTGAACACGTTTGGCAGTGAGCGTCTTTTGTTTCTTTACATATAGCGCTCCTAGTGGCGTGTTGAAATAGTATTTTGTCACACAGACATATAGTTGACATTATTATAGGTTATGGTTAGCGGAGACCGCTAAGAAGTAAACATGTCAAGTAAGATGCAACAACAGCGTTAATATGATGAATGCGAGACAAATGTTGTTATAGTTTTAATTTAAAATTATGCGAGTGTGCAAAAAAAAAAGAAATAACGGACTGTTATATCACAACATTCGATATAGCCTATTCTTCTAGGAGTGCAATCTAAGGTTCCTACATCACCGGGAAAATGATATAATTGATATGTTTTGAATGATTTTCGGGCATTCTTTTATTGCGGGGAAAATAATGTAGTACCTTGTTAATGCTGCAATGGCAGCAAGAATTCTTTGTAGAATTCTGCACACTCTTTTCTTGCCCTCGTGAACATAGTCGCCTACAATTAGGCCTTTTTTCTTAAAAAAAAAAAAAAAAAAATACTATTTGTTCGGGACGTCGACCTACGAAGATCTTTTGCTCCTACAATTAGGCCTGCATGGAAAGTGTCTCGAGGTCAGATGTCGTTACAAACCTCCGCTTCGGACGAAGTGGAGGTGATATAACACTAGAGGCGAACAAATTTTACTTAAACATGTCAGGTCCGCAACCTAATAACTTCTGAAAAATTGATGAAACCCCGATTCCAATGCAAGGCGTATATATTTAGGAGTTGTGGCATAGTGGTCATCGTACTTGTCTGCGAGCGTCGTAGACGTGAGTTCGAGTCTCGTTTCAGGGAACGTTATTTAAAAATGGGAACAAAAATATTACGCAAATTGCAGTACAGGTACACTTTGTTTTCTACCTGAAATTAATATAGGTCTAAACGTTCTCACAGTTACTGCTGGATCTCTTCTTAATCTGTTTATCCTCCAGGGTCGGTTTTTCCCTCGAACTCAGCGAGGGATCCCACCTCTACCGCCTCAAGGGCAGTGTCCCGGAGCTTCATACTTTGGGTCGGGGGATACAATTGGGGAGAATGATCAGTACCCCCCCCAGGCGGCCTCACCTGCTAGGCTGAACAGGGGCCTTGTGGAGAGATGGGAAGATTGGAAGGGATAGACAAGGAAGAGGGAAGGAAGCGGCCGTGGCCTTAAGTTAGGTACCATCCCGGCATTTGCCTGGAGGAGAAGTGGGAACCCACGGAAAACCACTTCGAGGATGGCTGAGGTGGGAATCGAACCCTCCTCTACTCAGTTGACCTCCCGAGGCTGAGTGGACCCCGTTCCAGCCCTCATACCATTTTTCAAATTTCGTGGCAGAGCCAGGAATCAAACCCGGACCTCCGGGGGTACTAACCACTCCACCACAGAGACGGACTATATTAATTTGAGGTAGGAAATGAAGTTCCAGTGCAATTTGATCATTACTTTTATTCGCATTTTTATCTTCACATTCCCTGAAATAATTAATTAAATTTGTATTAAAAAAAAAGTAATCTAACGCGGGACTCGAACTCTCATCGTCGTGGTTCGTTGACAAGTACGATGACCACTCAGCCACTGTTACACTTGACTAGTGTGCAACTTTTCAAGTATATACGCGGTGCTTTACAATCGGAAATTCGTATTTTTTTTCGGAAATTATTACGTTGCGGACCTAACAAGTTCAAGTTAAATGCGTTCGCATTTTAGTGTTCTATCCCCTCCACGTGGTCCGAAGCGGATCCTGCCTCATGACATTTGTCCTCATTTATTTCGAAACCGAAACTGTACGGTATTGACCCAAACCCTTCTACACGAGTTACTGTTGAGTATCCCTCAGCAGGTACATTAAGCTAGTTGAAATCGATTGGACGCAGGGTCTGACCCATCCTTGTAAAATCTATAAGCAACTGCTGCACTGGACAGATTGGTAAGTAGCAATCTGTTGGAAACTCTAACCCATATCGTCTAGAAGGTACCTTGTTCATTATGGCTTCGGTAATTAGAAATCTTTCTTCTGACAACTCTAAAAGGTCGTTATTTCTTAGTATGGGTCCTCCTTTGCCTTCTTCAGTTTATAAATAGTCCTCATACAGCAGTAAAGCTTCAAACTTACGTCTTCTACATGTCTCCATTTTGAAATTTTAGCAACTGTTAAGAGGTTTAACACAGGGTTGCTGCTAGGTTAATTTAACACAAGATTTAACAATTGTTAGAGTTAACAATTCTTGATGAGACGACCATTTTGTTAAATTGTGTGTTAAGTCTCCTTAACAGCAGTGTTAACACTTAACATTCGTTGAAGAAACCAGGCCTTATAGGATTATATAGAGCCTATACAGGAGAAGAAGCCTGGAGAGAAATCCACGAGAGGCTTCAGTTGGAAAATAATTATATCGGCAGGACAGACCACAAATATAAAATTAGAAGGAATTTTAGCAGAAGCGATTGGGGTAAATTTTCATTCATCGGGAAGGGCGTGAAGGAGTGGAACAGTTTATCAGGGGTAGTGTTTGATCCTTTTCCAAAATCTGTACAAATATTCAAGAAGAGAATAAACAGCAACAAAGAAAATAAATGAAATGTTAGAAGGCATTCGACCAGTGTAGGATATTGTAAATAAAAAATGTGTGTGATTAAATTAATTCCATCCCCTGGTCCATGGAGTTTGGATAGCCCAAGTAGGGGACTGCCTGTAGGGGTGAAGTACTGTGGGGATTTCGAGGGCCCTGGGACTGCTACAGTAGCTGTGAAGGACCTTCGGGAACTCTGACAAGTGGTGGCAAAAGGGGCTTTGGTTACGACGCAGCAGGTCGATATGCTACTTAAGTTCCAAAGTGGGTAAAATATAAATATGTAAATAAATACAATGTTAATTTTAATCTTATACCAGTTTTATAGTATTATTTGAAGTAATTTCACGTACTGTATATGAGTTGACTATGTTTGTAAGTACAGGAGATATTATATGTAGAATTTTGTAAACAATATAAATTTATGAAGGATGATGTGGGTGTTTAATAGAAAACATCATTAGCGTAAATTGTATAATATTGTATTCTAGGAAAATTTTCTTCGTCTCTTGTTAATTTAAAATTTAGTGCTTGACAATAATGTATTTTAGTGTACCATTTGCCACCGAGGTAGACACCTCATTTGCAAATAAAGAGATTTTGATTTGAGGAATGGTAAAAGACCCACCTTATTATAATAGGGAAATAAAGAGACTAAGAAGGAGGTGCAGACTGGAAAGAAATAGAGTTAGAAATGGCTGTGGAAGTAAGGAGAAATTGAAGGAACTTACCAGAAAATTGAATCTAGCAAAGAAGGCAGCTAAGGATAACATGATGGCAAGCATAATTGGCAGTCATACAAATTTTAGCAAAAAATGGAAAGGTATGTATAGGTATTTTAAGGCAGAAACAGGTTCCAAGAAAGACATTCCAGGAATAATTAATGAACAAGGGGAGTGTGTATGTGAGGATCTTCAAAAGACAGAAGTATTCAGTCAGCAGTATGTAAAGATTGTTGGTTACAAGGATAATGTCCAGATAGAGGAGACTAAGGCTAAAGAAGTATTAAAATTTACATATGATAGCAATGACATCTACAATAAGATACAAAATTTGAAAATTAGTAAAGCGGCTGGAATTGATAAGATTTTTGGGGATATACTAAGACAATGGGTTGGGATATAGTACCATATCTGAAGTACTTATTTGATTATTGTTTGGTCGGAGGAGCTGTACCAGATGAATGGAGAGTTGCTATAGTAGCCCCTGTGTATAAAGGAAAGGGTGATAGACATAAAGCTGAAAATTACAGGCCAGTAAGTTTGACATGCATTGTATGTATGCTTTGGGAAGGCATTCTTTCTGATATTAGACATGTTTGTGAAATTAATAACTGGTTCGATAGAAGGCAGTTCGGTTTTAGGAAAGGTTATTCCACTGAAGCTCAACTTGTAGGATTCCAGCAAGATATAGCAGATATCTTGGATTCAGGAGGTCAACTGGACTGTATCGCGATTGATCTGTCTAAAGCATTTGATAGGGTGGATCATGAGAGACTACTGGTAAAAATGAGTGCAACTGGGCTAGACAAAAGAGTGACTGAATGGGTTGCTATATATCTAGAAAATAGATCTCAGAGAAATAGAGTAGGTGAAGCTTTATCTGACCCTATAATAATTAAGAGGGGAATTCCTCAAGGCAGTATGACTGGACTTTTATGTTTTCTTATATATATAAATGATATGAGAAAAGGAGTGGAATCAGAGGTAAGGCTTTTTGCAGATCATGTTATTCTCTATAGAGTAATAAGTAAGTTACAAGATTGTGAGCAACTGCAACGTGACCTCGAAAATGTTGTGAGATGGCAGCAGGCAATGGTATGTTGATAAACGGGGTTAAATGTCAGGTTATGAGTTTCACAAATAGGAAAAGTCCTCTCAGTTTTAATTACTGTGTTGATGGGGTGAAAATTCCTTTTGGGGATCATTGTAAGTATCTAGGTGTTAATATAAGGAAAGATCTTCACTGGGGTAATCACATAAATGGGATTGTAAATAAAGGGTACAGATCTCTGCGCATGGTTACGAGGGTGTTTAGGATTTGTAGTAAGGATGTAAAGGAAAGGGCATATAAGTCTCTGGTAAGACCCCAACTAGAGTATGGTTCCAGTGTATGGGACCCTTACCAGGATTACCTGATTCAAGAACTGGAAAACATCCAAAGAAAAGCAGCTCAATTTGTTCTAGGTGATTTCCGACAAAAGAGTAGCGTTGCAAAAATGTTGCAAAGTTTGGGTTGGGAAGAATTGAGAGAAAGAAGGAGAGCTACTCGACTAAGTGGTATGTAAATGGAATAATATCAATAAGTTAATTTATTGAATTTACCACCTAATCAATACAAAATGTCATACTTTAGTTGGTTTACTTTGGCATATTAACTAAAATGGTACATGTTTTGCCTTGAATTCAGGCATCATCAGCCATTATCTTAACTTAAAAATAGAAACAGGCATCTGATTTATATATACATGAAATAAAATTAAAAAACCTTGGAGAGACTACAATTACAATTAGCATATAGGAAAAGAAAAAGTTAAGTTGGTTATAAAGATATTACAATGAGTCAGTAAAATTACAATTGGTGGAAGTAATGGTGATAAGACATTAGAAGGTTTCTATTATAATTAAAAAGAAAGAACAAAGCAATAGTTTGTCATAAACGAGTGATAGGATTGCTAAAAATTATGTTGGCCGACCAGCAGTTACAACGAAAATGACAATGATGGTCGTATTTAATAAAAGTGTAGCTTAAAATAATAGAGAAATACGGTCATGTGACCGTCAATACTTGCTGACTAGAGATAAATCGAAAGTCAATGGCATATGGTGATATGGTTCAGTTTAATAAAAATAAAAATACGAAGTTTAATAACGATGTTTAAATAGGGCCTTTATGGACCATCTCAATTTGTTGCAAATACTGCAATGTTCTTAAGAATGTGTGGATGATTGACATTCGAGTCGATACAGAAGTGTTACAGTTGAATCATTAGACTGAGAGAGGGTAATTTGTTACGTTATTACGTTATTAACTGAACGTTATTGTCGACTGTTTGCTTCTTACTGCGAGTGTTGTAACAGTATGTTAGAGTTGGAGGTGCAGCGAGCAAGGTCCCCAAGATGAACACCATAGTGAAGCAACAACATTGGATGACTGATGAAACTTTGGCACTGATTGAAATGAGACTTAACATCCAGCTCACAGTAACAGATCCACAACAAAAAAGGATGACTAATGGAAAAAATGAACAATGATGTCAAACATGCTTGTAGAAGAGACAAGAATGAACATATTAAGAAAGTGTGTGCAGAACTAGAGGCACATGCGATGAAAAATCACAGCGCAGAACTGTACGACAAGGTGAAATACTTAGCACGAAGGTTTATGCCTAAGACTCAGATTATTAAAGACGACAAAGGAAAATGATTACAAATGCAGTGGGCATCACCGAAGTATGGAGAGAATACTACTGATTACCCACAACCAGTGCCAGGTCACCAGAACCCAACAGACATTGAACCAACGATCCTTAGATAAGTGGAACGTGCAATTAAAAACTCCAGAACCGGAAAGCACCAGGCCAAGATGGAATCGCTGCTAAAATCCTAAAGAACATGGATGACCTAGGTGTCGACATCCTCCACAAGTTACATCAGAAGATATGGACATATGGAAATTGGCCAGACCAGTGGCGCCACTCCATCTTCGTACCAATGTTCAAGAAAGGTTATCCACTTGACTTTGCAAACTATCGAACAATAGCCCTCATCTCCCATGCCAGTAAAATCATGCTCACGGTGCTGAACGAGAGGCTGAAGACCTTACTTCCACAAATATCAGAGAAACACAAACCGGGTTTGTTCCAGGCAAAGGAACTCGTGAGCAGATAATAAACATCCGGCAATTCATAAAGAAGACAAGAGAGTATTATAACAAAATGTTCCTGTGCCTCGTGGACTGCAAAAAAAGCCTTTGACAAGGGGAAAGGTCAAAGCTCTGGCCTATACTCATTGAGATGGGGACGCCAAGACATTTAGTGTACCTATTTCAACAATTGTACTCTTTGAGCACTGCAACAATGAAAGTTAATAGCAACTTCTCAGACATCTTTTCTACCACTGCTGGAGTGCGAAAAGGTTACACTCTCCCTCCCTCCTATTTACTGTATATAGTGAGTACATTATGAGGAAGATTCTCAAGGATTGGAGTGACGGCATAACAGTTGGTGGCAGGAAAATTAACAATCTTCTATATATGTAAAATAAGAGTTTAGTCTGTACATTGCTCAGAATATAAAAAGGAGGGTAATTCTGTATTGGTCACGTCTACAGTAACAAAGAATACTTTTTAATTTTCTAAAATTTCCGTCTATCTTACGTACGTACGTACGCGCATCACGAGAAAATGGCTGAAGAAAATTGAATGAAAATCGGTATGCAAAGTCGGTGAATAAGCCGCTACACTCTAGCCCATAAATAATTTTACTCGCACTGAGAGAAATGGTAGTTTAGGGGAACGCCTAAAATTTAACCCTCAAATATTTAAGTTATTAGTGGTCCTATCTTAATGAAAATCGGTACGCAAAGTCGGGGAATAAGTTGCCACCATCTAGGTCATAAATAATTTTATTCACGCCAAATGAAATGGTAGTTTAGGGGAAGGCCTAAAATGCAATTCTCAAATATCTATGTTATTGGTGGTTCTGTAGTCCGACTCGTTGGCAGAATGGTCAGCGTACTGGCCTTTGGTTCAGAGGGTCCCTGGTTTGATTCCCGGCTGGGTCGGGGATTTTAACCTTCACTGGTTAATTCCAATGGTCTGGGGGCTGGGTGTTTGTGCTATCCCCAACATCCCTGCAACTCACATACCACACATAACACTATCCTCCACCACAATAACACGCAGTTACCTACACATGGCAGATGCTGCCCACCTCATCGGATGGTCTGACTTACAAGGGCTGCACTCGGCTAGAAATAGCCTCACGAAATTACTGTATTATAGTGGTTCTGTAGATAAATACTACATAACCAAGTTATATAGAATTAAATTTTCAACCATGCATGTCTTATACATTTTTACTGTACGAGCTATGATCACAGAAATATTCATGAATTTGGATTTCTGTTACTAAGTCCATATCAGCGCCGAGTCACAAGAAACTGGAACAGAATTTAATGAAAATCGGTATGTAAAATCGAAGAATAAGCTCTAAATAATTTTATAAGACGCCCTAATATCACAGAGTCGAAAGAAAACTAAATGTTAAGGCCTACAATATAGAAAGCTCATAAAATTGATCAACAACAACATTACATTGACCATTGTTTGTTGTGATGTGCTCTGTGTCTTCTCTTGCCACTCAGCTCCGATAGATAGGATTACTGCTGCGTATTGAGTATTTCTTGAAATCTGCTTTACGTCGCACCGACACAGATAGGTCTTATGGCGACAATGGTATAGGAAAGGGCTAGGAGTGTGAAGGAAGCGGCCTTGGCCTTAAGGTACAGTCCCAGCATTTGCCTGGTGTGAAAATGGGGAAACTACGGAATACCCTCTTAAGGGCTGCCGATAGTGGGGTTTGAATCCACGATCTCTTGGAAGCAAGCTCACAGCTGCGCACCCCTAACCACACGGCTAACTCACCTGGTCATACCGAGTGTAACAACCTGCCTGAATATTGGCGGGAAGTAGCTGGGGAGTTTGATAACTTTCTTCTTTAGCATGGCAATTCCTCTGGTTCAAAAATTTTCTGATACTACTGGTACGATACACAATAGTTCATCATAGCATTCAAGCTATTCAATCCCTACTCTGAGACACTGATTGGAATGAAAAGTGTGCATATTTAATGGAATAATGGCAGAGGAGTGTTTGCGGCTGTCTGCAGCCTGGTCATGCCAGCTCTGGAACTTTGGACTGTTAGATCGGCATCATAGTACTGTACCGGTTACGACCTGTACATGCCGTACTTTTTTTACTATTAATGGTACTTCATCATCACGCAAGATGTTCAGAGTGAACTTCGTTTTTTTACGTTCAAAGTATCGTTCTACGTTGTGATTTTATTTGACGTAAATAAATATCACACGAGAACACGTTCACTTTCTTGTATAAATTACTTTATTTACACTGTACGTCACAACACACAGTTTTACACAGTAGCAACGACACTATATACAACACTCAATAGCGGAGTACCCTGAAGTCGATTCTGACAAGTACAGATATCAACAACACTGACGCGCGCACTATATCATACTCTCTTTTGAATTCACCGCCTCACTCACTTGAGTACAAAGATCTGACTGACTCCACCTCGGAGCCCAACAGTCACTCCCAGTCCATCACTTGCCTGAGTCCCAAGAACCAAGATCTGCGAACTTAGAACTAAGAATTGCCTTCACTGACTGACAGCTCGATATTTATACTCCTCGATCAACCATCTAGAATGATCGACTTCTGGAAGGGTTCTTACAACACACTAATGAAACACACTCGAAACATCGATCGACCAGCTAGTCGAATGGGTACTCGAATGTTCTTTCGATATTTAAAAATGTACATGGAAATATCTACAACATTCGTAATGTCTCTACATATATCTGGATAAAAAACCTTACTATAAGTTTCCAGAACCCTTCAGATATACCAAATAGAGTACACGAAGTCTTAACATACGAACATTATGGAATTTTCTACCGCTTTCGACTCTATAGATTTTTAGGTTATACAATACGTATTTGAGGTTATACAAAGTTATACTACATATTTACAGAGAAACCATATACTAGTCATGTTTAACACTTAATAAAAGATAATTTAGCATTAAATAATCCATGATTAAAATATCTTTCGGATTAACGGGGTTCGGATTAACGGGACTCTAGTGTATTAACTGTGACATTTTGTTAAATCTCAGTCAGCATAATTTTATTTACAAACAAGGGTGTTTTCGAACTTTCACATGAATGTTAATGCAAGTGATTACCATAATTGTGTGCTACAACACCAAGGTTTCACTCCGAACTCAAACTGTGTTCTTTATCCAATTCAAACAAAATTGTGTATTATTTCTTCTGAGTAGTGTGTAAATTATTTGTGTGTGACTGACAGCAGTGTCTTTGATAAACTCTCGAACAGTCACCTATCTTATTTAATGTCAAGTGCGCCTAACAACGAACTGTGTTTTTCATTTCAACCTTATTTCTACGTCAAAGTGTTTAGTATTGTTTCATCAGTGATAGCAGTGTCTTTGATAAACTCTAGAGCAGTCATACATTTCTTTCGATGTCAAGTGCTACTTTATTTAGTGGAAAATCACCACGAACTGTGCCAAGTGCGTGAACAATTTTCAGTTTCGTTATTTCTATTCATGAACTGTGCTTTATTTTCTTCCAATTTTGATGCTACCCGCATCTTCATCTTTAGTGAACTTAGAGATCATCGGAGATTGTCCAGAACGTCGAAAGTTTGAGATTCAAACCTATATCAAGCCAACCTGGGTGTTCTGACCTAATATCAACGAAATATTGGCAACTTCCACAACATGTTCCAGCCCCGTTCAGCCTGGTGAACTGGGAGCACAGGTCATTAAAAGGCGATGTTGAAGACAGCAACTATCAACAGTAAGGTGATGTGCACTTTGAAATGCATTTTCTGAATAAAAAACTATTATTCAAACTATTTAAATTTTTTCTTGTAGATAGGACCCTGTCTCCTGGACCAAGCCCTAGCTAGAAACCACCCAGAATTTCCCCGAGCCCTACTTTGTGCTAACTTTAATATTAATTCATAAAGTCGGGCTATTTTACTGGTACAGTACTGAAAGTCAAATGATAATACTAGATTATAAATTCCACCTGTTCAATACATAAGAGTTTTTTATTTAAATTTAAGAAATAGTTCTCAACATATTAGATATAGGGACATGTTTCACCCATAATGAGGGCATCGTCAGCCTAAAGATCTCATACCTGAAAGAAAGAAAGATCAGGAACGTGATTGTTCTTATACGTCTAAAATATAAATAAGAGGATACTCTTTTAGGTACAAAAATGACTAGCAAGTAGAATATAGTAGTTATAAGTACTCTTATGATAAAGTCTTATAATCAATCCATATTGTAGATCTTTACGAATGGCTTGTTTTTAAAATGTGGTAACAAGTAGTTAGTTAAAAGTTCGAAAATAATATGTAAATTGCTGCGTTGAAATGAAATCTGGTAAATATGGTGCCTCATTCTGGAGATGGCATAATGAGCTTATAATAGCTTAATATTTAGGATAAAAGTCACTCTTAGTGGTAGTTAAATTTAAATCCAAAGATGAAATTGATAATTTTATATGAATAGATAAGACAACAAACTTATACTGCTAGGCGTGAAGTTATCTTCTTTTAACTTCCAGTTCTATTAATCTTCTAATAATCCTCCTCATTTATTACCATATCCTACCTTTTCTTTTCATCTTTCCTCTCAAAGAAAAGAAAAAATATCAAAATTGAACTGTATACTGTACTATCACCTACAGTTCAGATCATTATAACATTCAAATTTAAATTCATACCTTACGTCACATCAAATTTAAAAAAAATTCATTTATTTATTTGTGACAAAAGGTTCCATGAGCCTTTGGCTCGTGATAGGGACAATACATACTTTTCTTAAGGCGACACAATAATTACATTTCATATACAATAGCTTTTTCTGTAAAGCGACAAGTACATTTTTGGATAACTAAGACATTAACATGTCAGCATCATAGTTCTTCAGAAGTATATTCAGATATTGCATGGCTGTAATATATTAAAGATGGACAATATATTATTGAATTAATTAAAGCAAGTTATATAGAGATTATATTAAGATATCTGTATAGGAGTAATATTTAACTGTGAGGAAATAGACATACACACTTTTAATAATAAATTTATTGAGTATATTAGCACGGGAATTGAAACCAGCTCAATTTCAATTAAAAGAAAGAACCTCAAAGACATTCCCCTAAAACCTTGGGTTACCCAAGAATTACTAACACCTATTCACATAAAAAACTTGCTGTTTTCAAAAACTAAAGTAAAAAAAACCCTCTGCAGAAGTAATTGAAGAACACAAAAGAATCAGTAATAAAATAACCAAATTAAAAAGAGAGTTACAAAAAAGGTATTGTGAACACAGATTACAGAATTGCAAAAACCAAAAAGAAACATGGTATGTAGTCAATGAAGTATTAAATAGGAAGCTTGGACATAAACATGAAATCAGCCACGTGGTGGTAAATGATGTCAGCATTACAAACACAGAGGACACATGCAATAATCTAAATGAACTATACGTTAACGCAGCTGAAAATATAAGAAAAGGTCTTCCTGAAGATGAGCAAGTTCATGGCAGCACAACAGCTGAAAGTCAAACTAATAGTATTGTCATGTCTCCAGCTGATGAATGTGAAGTGCTCAAAATTATCACTTCTCTAAAATATAAAAATAATTTAACAGAAGATAAAATAACCAGAGGGATATGTGATGATAAAAATTGGTTCATGAGGAGCCAGTATTGATTTAGAAAGAAATTTTTTTGTGAAGCACAACTGGTGGGATTTCAGCAAGACATATCAGATCAATTGGATTCAGGAGGCCAGTTAGATTGCATAGCCATAGATCTTTCCAAAGCCTTTGATAGAGTGGAACATGGAATATTATTAATGAAATTGTAGCGAATAGGATTTGACGTAAGGGTTACACGTTGGATAAAAACATTTCTAAATTCAAGGGTTCAGAAAGTCAAAGTAGGAAATTATGTATCGCAGGAAGAGAAAATTTGGAAGGGAACTGCACAGGGTAGAATAATCGGTCCGTTACTTTTCTTAATATACACAAATGATTTAGGGAACAATATAACATCGAAAATAAGATCCTATGCAGATGACATAATTGTTTATAGAGAAATAAATAACATTTGAGGATTGTTCAGAATTACAAACGGGACCTTGAAAGTAACCAACAATGGATTGAAGAAAATAATATGAAGCTTAATGGAGGCAAATCAACTGTTACAACTTTTACAAACAGGAGCTTTAAAACTGAATTTGAATATACTTTGGATGAGGTAGTTATCCCAAAAGATGGCAAGTGCAAATACTTAGGTGTGAGATTTGAAAGTAATTTGCACAGGAAGGATCATGTTGATGACATTGTTGGGAAAGCATACAGATCGTTACATGTCATGAGGCTACTTAAAGGATGCAATAAAGAATTAAAAGAAAAAAGTTACTTGAGTATGGTTCGTCCATTATTGGAATATGCAAACAGTGTTTGGGATCCTCACCAAGAATACCTAATAAAAGAAATAGATAGTGTGCAGAGGAAAGCAGCAAGATTTGTAACAGGGGATTTCAGGAGAAAGAGTAGTATATCATAAATGTTAGACACTTGGGTGGGAAACTTTAAATAAGAGAAGGGAGAAAACTAGACTTAGGGTGGCGTGCACCAACCAAGAGTAAGTTCTACTTCCGTAGTAAAGTACTCTTGAAGTCAGCATTCGGTGACTTCAATACGAGAGTAAATTACTTCCGAAGTATTTTAGTCCTCTCAGATACTCCTGGACTAAATTACTACAAGAGTAAAATGTTGAAGAGCACCATCTTGTAGTATATTACTAAAGAAGTAAATAACGTACGAATATAGGTTAGAATTTACTCTCACGTCGTGCATGGAGTAAGCTAAGTTTAGACTTGTTGACTAATGATAATATCGTGCCGGGTATGAGAGGAAAGACGTTTCAAACGTGTTTATGGATTACTTAGATTATAATGACGATCTCGACGCAGTAAACGATGGGAAATGTAATAGTGCGTAGGCCTACAGTGCGTGAAAGGCGATAGCCGTGTAATGTGAACACGGCGAGTTTCAGGAACGTTTTTGGTCTTAGGAAGGAATCCTTTACTTTCCTTCTAAATCTACTCGGAGATCACTTACAGCTGAATTCTTGTCTTAATTTTGTTGTATCTCTAAAATTAGAGTTGCTGTGTGCCCTACGAGTGTTTCGTACCGGAACATTTCAGTACCGGTACGGTACAGTTGCCGGTGATCTAATTAACGTTTACCGCACAACTGCTAGCCATATCTTTCATCGCGTAGTTAAAGCAGTAGTTGAGGCTAAGAGGGAGGTACGCCTGCAAATGATGATCTTTCGGAAAATAAAAGGATATTCTTCACGTTGGCAGGTTTCCACACGTCGTGGGTGCAAATGACTGTGACTGCGCGCATATTCCCATTTATTGCCCTCTCGGAGACAATGGTGAACTTTTCAGAAATCGGAAGAGTTTTTTTTTTTTTTTCTCCCAATTTGCTTAACATCGCACCAGCACAGATAGGTCTTATGGCAACGATAGGGCAGGAAAGGCCTAGGGATTGGGAAGCGACCGTGGCCTTAAGGTAGGGCCTACAGACCCAGCATTTGCCTGGTGTGAAAATGGGAAAATTTCGCTGTGGATGTAGGCCATCTGTATGAAGAAACCGCCATCAATTTTAATTTTTCCCGCGTGTCCATGACTTTCTGCTTTGCTTTTAAGTCCTTCTACAGAATCTTAACTTGCTTTTCACTGCGTTTTCCGTCACTCGAAGCATTGAATTCTTTCGCCACGACTTTCCTTTCTTATCCAGCATCTTTATGTCGTGTTTCTTACACCTTATATCCTTTGCATAGATCGTCATTATCTCTATTAACAAGCATTTATCTTTTTCGCTTACGTTTTTCCCCCGTTTCCTACCGCACATAACCTTATCTATTTGGATTTCTTTAAAGAAGATACACGAACACACCACTACTCCGCGAGTAACGAACGCTACTTCTGTAGTAGTAACTAAAAGAGTAAATTGTACTTCAACTCTCCGACGTTACTTCCGGAGTAAATAACTCCCGTAGTAATTTACTTCTGTAGTATGGACTTCTTTAGTAAACGCTACTTCCGTAGTAATTTACTCCAAGATGGTGCACGCCACCCTTATAGGATTATATAGAGATTATACAAGAGAAGAAGCATGGGGAGATATCCGTGAGAGGCTTCAGTTGGAAAAGAATTATGTCGGCAGGACTGACCACAAATATAAAATTAGAAGGAAATTTAGCAGAAGCGATTGGGGTAAATTTTCATTCATCGGGAAGGGCGTGAAGAAATGGAACAGTTTACCAGGGGTAGTGTTTGATCCTTTTCCAAAATCTGTACAGATATTCAAGAAGAGAATAAACAGCAACAGAGAAAATAAATGAAGTGTTAGAGGGCATTCGACCAGTGCAGGTTATTGTAAATAAAAAAATGTGTGTGAATAAATTAATTCCATCCGCTGGTCTAAGGAGTTCGGACAGCCAAAGTAGGGGACTGCCTGTAGGGGTGAAGTACAGTGGGGACTTCGAGGGCCCTAGGACTGCTACGATAACAGTGAAGGCCCTTCAGGAACTCTGAAAAGTGGTGGCAAAAGAGGCTCTGGTTAAGACGCAGCAGGTCGTTATGCTACTTAGGTTCCAGAATGGGTAAAAAAAAAAAAGTAAACAAGTAAATAAATACATAAATACATAAATAAATAAATAAATAAATAAATTAATAAATAAATAAATAAATAAATAAATAAATGCAATGTAAAGTTTAGCCTCGGACCTATGGGAGTAACGGAGTCCCACTCCCATTTGACAGGTGAGGGACTCCTTGGAAACAACGTGGCGAACGAAATGGAATTCAATGGGGAGCTATCAATATTAATGGGGCTTACGGAAGAAAGAAAGTAGAACTGGCTGAGTCAGCAAAGAGGATGCATCTGGATGTACTAGGAGTAAGTGATATTCGGGTAAGGGGAGATAATGAGGAAGAGGAAGGAGATTATAAAGTGTACTTGGACGGGTGTTAGAAAGGGAAGGGCAGAGTCTGGGATAGGGCTCTTTACTAGGAATACTATTGCACGGAACATAGTTTCTCTTAGGCATGAAAATGAGCGAATGATGTGGGTAGATTTGTCAGTTGGAGGAATTAGGACTAGAATTTTCTCCATGTATTCACCATGTGAGGGTGCAGATGAGGATGAAGTTGACAAGTTTTATGAAGCATTGAGTGACTTCGTGGTCAGGGTCAACAGCAAGGATAGAATAGTGCTAATGGGTGATTTCAATGCGAGAGTTGGGAATAGAACTGAAGGGTACAAAAGGGTGATTGGTAAATGTGGGGAAGATATGGAAGCCAATGGGAATGGGAAGCGTTTGCTGGACTTCTGTGCTAGTATGGGGTTTAGCTGTTACGAATACATTCTTCAAGCATAAGGCTATTCACCGATACACATGGGAGGCTAGGGGTACCAGATCTATAATAGACTATATATTAACCGACTTCGAATTCAGGAAATCTGTTAGGAATGTACGAGTTTTCCGGGAATTTTTCAATGATACAGACCACTATCTGATCTGTAGTGAACTAAGTATTTCTAGGCCTAGGGTAGAGAAAGTGAACTCTGTCTGCAAACGAATAAGGGTAGAAATCTTCAGGATGAGGAAATTAGACAGAAGTACATGGATATGATAGTGAGAAGTTTCGAACAGTACACAGTAAGCAGGTTCAGGATATAGAAAGTGAATGGGTGGCATACAGGGATGCTGTAGTAGAAACAGCAAGGGAATGCCTAAGAACAACTGTGTGTAAAGATGGGAAAAGACGAACATCTTGGCGGAATGATGAAGTGAGAGCAACTTGTAAACGTAAAAAGAAGGCTTATCAGAAATGGCTCCAAACAAGGGCCGAGGCAGACAGGGATTTGTACGTAAATGAAAGAAACAGAGCAAAACAAATAGTTGTTGAATCCAAAAAGAAGTCGTGGGAAGATTTTGGTAATAACCTGGAAAGGCTAGGTCAGGCAGCAGGGAAACCTTTCTGGACAGTAATAAAGAAACTGAGGGAGGGAAAAAGGAAATGAACAGTGTTTTGAGTAATTCAGGTGAACTCCTAATAGATCCCAGGGAATCACTGGAGAGGTGGAAGGAATATTTTGAACATCTTCTCAATGTAAAAGGAAATCTTCCTGGTGGTGTTGCAAACAGCCAAGCTGATGGGGTGGAGGAAAATGATGTTGATGAAATTACGCTTGAGGAAGTGGAAAGGATGGTAAATCAACTCCATTGTCACAAAGCAGCAGGAATAGATGAAATTAGACCTGAAATGGTGAAGTATGGTGGGAAGGCAGGGATGAAATGGCTTCATTGAGTAGTAAGATTAGCATGGAGTGTTGGTAAGGTACCTTCAGATTGGACAAAAGCAGGAATTGCACCTATCTAAAAGCCAGGAAACAGGAAGGATTGCAACAACTATCGAGGTATCTCATTGATTAGTACCAGGCAAAGTATTCACTGGCATCTTGGAAGGGAGGGTGCGATCAGTCGATGACAGGAAGTTGGATGAAAACCAGTGTAGTTTCAGACCACAGAGAGGCTGTCAGGATCAGATTTTCAGTATGCGCCAGGTAATTGAAAAATGCTACAAGAGGAATAGACAGCTGAGTTTATGTTTCGTAGATCTAGAGAAAGCATATGACAGGGTACCGAGGGAAAAGATGTCGCTATACTGGAGGACTATGGAATTAAAGGCAGATTATTAAAATTAATCAAAGGCATTTATGTTGACAATTGGGCTTCAGTTAGAATTGATGGTAGAATGAGTGCTTGGTTCAAGGTACTTACATGGGTTAGACAAGGCTGTAATCTTTCACCTTTGCTGTTCGTAATTTACATGGATCGTCTGCTGAAAGGTATAAAATTGCAGGGAGGGATTCAGTTAGGTGGAAATGTAGTAAGCAGTCTGGCCTATGCTGACGACTTAGTCTTAATGGCAGATTGTCCTGAAAGCCTGTGGTCTCATATCTTGGAACTTGAAAATAGGTGCAATGAGTATGGTATGAAAATTAGCCTCTCGTAGACTAAATTGATGTCAATATAAGGAAAGATCTTCATTGGGGTAATCACATAAATGGGATTGTACATAAAGGGTACAGATCTCTGCACATAGTTATGAGGGTGTTTAGGGGTTGTAGTAAGGATGTAAAGGAGAGTGCATATAAGTCTCTGGTAAGACCCCAACTAGAGTATGGTTCCAGTGTATGGGACCCTCAGCAAGATTACCCGATTCAAGAACTGGAAAAAATCCAAAGAAAAGCAGCTGGATTTGTTGTGGGTGATTTCCGACAAAAGAGTAGCGTTACAAAAATGTTGCAATGTTTGGGTTGGGAAGAACAGAGAGAAAGAAGAAGAGCTGCTCGACTAAGTGGTATGTTCAGAGCTGTCAGCGGAGAGATGGCGTGGAATGACATTAGTAGACGAATAAGTTTGAATGGTGTTTATAAAGGTAGGAAAGATCACAATATGAAGATAAAGTTGGAATTCAAGAGGACAAACAGGGGCAAATATTCATTTATAGGAAGGGGAGTTAGGGATTGGAATAACTTACCAAGGGAGATGTTCAATAAATTTCCAATTTCTTTGAAATCATTTAGGAAAAGGCTAGGAAATCAACAGATAGGGAATCTGCCACCTGGGCGACTGCCCTAAATGCAGATCAGTATTGATTGATTGTCAGTAGGGAAGACATTCAACAGAACTGAATGTCAGATAGGCAATACAAAGCTAGAACAGGTCGATAATTTCAAGTATTTAGGTTGTGTGTTCTCCCAGGATGGCAATATAGTAAGTGAGATTGAATCAAGGTGTCGTAAAGCTAATGCTGTTAGCTCGCAGTTGTGAGCAACAGTATTCTGTAAGAAGGAAGTCAGCTCCCAGACGAAACTATCTTTACATCGGTCTGTTTTCAGACCAACTTTACTTTATGGGAGCGAAAGATGGGTGGATTCAGGATATCTTATTCATAAGTTAGAAGTAACAGACATGAAAGTAGCAAGAATGATTGCTGGTACAAACAGGTGGAAAGAATGGCAGAAGGGTACTCGGAATGAGGAGATAAAGGCTAATTTAGGAATGAACTCGATGGATGAAGCTGTACGCATAAACCGGCTTTGGTGGTGGGTCATGTGAGGCGAATGGATGAGGATAGGTTACCTAGGAGAATAATGGACTCTGTTATGGAGGGTAAGAGAAGTAGAGGTAGACCAAGACGACAATGGTTAGACTCAGTTTCTGACGATTTAAAGATAAGAGGTATAGAACTAAATGAGGCCACAATATTTGTTGCAAATCGAGGATTGTGGTGACTTTTAGTAAATTCAGAGAGGCTTGTAGACTGAACGCTGAAAGGCATAACAGTCTATAATGATAATGTATGTATGTAAGTATGTATGTATGTATGTATGTATGTGCATTTAAGTGTAGGTCTTTCAATTCATATGATCTAGTTTCTAAAATTCTATCTTTAATATAATTATTTATGGTTTCACATTTAAATTCCTCTACTTTAGGAAATTTGTTTTCAGGATCGAGGTTTGGTTATGTAAGGAAAAAAATTTGAAATTGAGAGAAGAAAGCTTAGAATTGAAGTGGGTACAACACAAGGAAAGATTACCTCGTTGTTTCCAGATCAGCTGAAGTGAGCAAGTTCATGCAGAACTTCAGGGTTTGCTACTAAACTCGAAGGACCGTACTGGAACTTACGGATATACACTTTACAATCCCTGACCCATGTGCCAAATATTTTCCCCTGTTGCCATGGCTTGTGGCATTTTTTGGCGAGGGTCTCATTCCTAGGCGTTAAGTGCTCGTTGAGATAGATGTTATTTAATGAACTATATCAGATTTCGTTCGTTTTAGTGTCTTTTTTTGTCGTCTGCTACTGAGGATTTCTTCTTTCTTCCATCGATTTACAAACTTCACGATGATCGGTTGTGGTCCAGGTTTCGTGGATGGAAGTCTGTGTGCAGCGTCAAGGTGAAAAATCGACTCCCAGCGTCTTGCCAACTTCAATTACTTTCTGGAACACTTTTTCATACTTTTCAGCAGGAACTCCATACACTAGTAAATTGTTTTTGTGTTGATACTTCTTCAAGCCTTCCAGCTCATTCACGGCTGCCGTTGTCGCAATTTCCACATTTTTCTTGTATTTCCTCAAAGTGTCTAGTTCGTTCTTGAGGTCATCATATTTTTCGGAAAGAAAGGTTGCTAATTTCCATAATTCTTTGTTTTCTTCCAGTAGTACTTTGAGGGACTCTTCAAGTTGTTTGGAAAAGTTTGTCATAACCTCATTTATGTTAGGTTGTGCAATGCAGTCTTCATGTTTACATGGCCATTGGAATTGTTTTTCCTTACGGAAATTTTGGAGAGTTTCTTTGTTCATTTTTACATATTACGTGGAACCAAAGTTCGCATTTACCATCACAGCCTGTTGATTGTTTATATTTTCTTGGCACACGGGGAGCACACGAACACCGTGATGTTGTTTATCTTCTTTATTTAATTGTAACCGAGTGCTAATTAGATTTGGTTTTAATGGTTTCCTGAGTTACTGATCTGCAGTATATACCTGAAGAATTGTGAATATTACTCACATAAATTTGTTTTTTCGTCACTTCAACAATAACGATCTTGGTTTTCTGTTGACATAATCCAATATCTAGACTTGTTTCTTCTACTCTATTCTACTCTCTCAATCAGCTCTGTCAACTTCTCTTCAGATGATATCAAGGTGGCGTCATCAGCAAATCTCAAGTTGATCTTGCATCCCCAATGAAAAACTCTTTATCCCAGTCATCCAGTACATTTCTTGTTGCACATTCACCATAGAGATTGTAGCGGTGACATGATACATCCCTGACAGACCCACCCTCATTCAAAACTGCTGAGACAGAGCGGCTGTATTTTCTTTATACAGAGACTGTTCAAGAACTACTTTCCACCAATCCTGATGCATCATCAAAAACCTTCATTTCCCGTTTCCAGCTTCCCAGGTTGGGTTGTGAATCAAGGACCTCCATCACTGCTTGTCTCTCCACCACTCTTCGCCTTTTTTAAGTACATCTTCCGGTTTTCCTCCCCTCTTCTCTAATCTTGAAGCATGGAGCTGAAACATGGGTAATGACCAAAGCAAAGGAGAGTAAAATCCAGGCAAGTAGGGATAAAATTCCATTGAAGTATGTTGGCCAAGACAAGACCAAATAAGAAATACACTAATCCGACAAATACTATGTGAATGTGGAGAGTGAGAGAGAGAGAGTAGACCAATCAATACTGAGATGGTGGGAGCACGTGAAAAGAATGGAAGGAACAAGGATCCCAAAGTCGACGCTTTAAGTGGAGGTTAGAGAAAAAAGACCAACATGTAGACCCAGGAAACAATTGAGAGAAAAAATTGAACAAGACCTAAGGAAGGGAGCAGCAAACCTTCAAGATGTCCTCAATTAAGAATAGTATAAAGAAGGGAGAGATGGAGATCAATGATCCACAACTCCATCTAAGATCAAATTGGACAAGGGAAATGATGATGATGGTGACGACGACATAAAAGACAATTTGCTATATACTGGAAGAACATGAATCATACAAAAAACAAGCCCACGTCCACCTGCATACTATACCAAAGGAAAAATATACATTTCTCAAAAAATGTGACCTCACCCTTACAGGTCATAAGATAAGAATTTTACACTACATATTATAATAACTGAAAATAAATGTGATTATCAAAAATTAAATCTCTCTTCATTGTAAGTACGAATTTCATCTTCTTTTTTTTTGGAAAATAAATTTAACCATCATATTACCAAAGTTGCTAAGCTAGCATCAGGGTCTCAAATATAGTCAAAATGATCTGTCACTAAGTCCTCATCCAATAGAGCATGGTGTCAGTAACAAGGTATAGCAAGGCCTTCCACACACATTAGAATCAGGAAGTATATGACTACTAAAGCACTCACCCGTACTAGTTGGAGTTTTCGGTTCTTTGCTAGGAGATCTTCTCCTGCCACTATTGCGGACAGCAGTTTCTTCCACGTCTTGACGCTTCCCCTTCGCTCTGCCACAACTTTCTTGTAATTTGAGGTTTGAATTTCTTGCAGCTCCATTACCCTTGGGACCTGGTTTGCTGCTAGTAGTTGTATCTTCCTGAGGCTTAGAGATAGGTTTGCTCTTTGCAGGCGACTCTTCCTTCTTCATCTTGGCAAATTCCAGAGCCTGTTGTCTCACACTCAATTTTGGTCTAAAGGGAGAATCATCACAATGTTTAGAGTTGGTCTTACTTTTTGGAGTGGAAGATTCTTCTGACTGAGTTTGCTTTGCAGCTGACTTCACTTTACTATTATCATCTACTAGCCTGGCCTTTGAAACAGGTTCTTCGAGCACTGTATTGTTTTTTGCAGGTTTGGTCTTTGTACCTTCATCTGTTTGTTGCTTAGCAATGGATTTGGCTTTAATCAGACTGTCCTCAACTTGTGGTTTGCCAACTTTGGCACTAGGGGCTTTCGTAATGGCATCTTCCTTGACAGATGTCTGGTGTCTGGACCCAGACACGAACTTCGTTGGTTTAGTTGTTAAGGCTGGGTCTACTTTCATTTTCTTCCTCTCAATCTGACCCTCACTGCTAACGTCACTTTGCTGACCATTACTATCCATGGGAGGACTACTTGAGGAATCTCTCCGTTTTCTCTTACCAGTCTTCTCCTCCGATTGATGTTCAGAAACCTTGTCCTCTACAGAAGAAATAGAGGTCTTTCCAACAGATTCTGCACCTTTCGCACCACGACCATTTCTTTTGCGGATACCACCATGAGTATCTGCTTTGGAAACATTATCTTCTACATCAGCGTGATGGGCGGTATCTTCTGGAGGAGTTGGAGGGCTCGGGCTGAAACGAACCTTTGTCTTCCGCTTACGACCTCTTCGTTCTCCCTTCATCTCTGGCTGATCCCTATCCCCACTCACAGGTACTTCTTCGTTCACTACAGTTTCAAGATTTTTTGACACTTCTGGGGTTTCACTGGGTGGGGATACTTCTGGTTTCTCCTCCTTTGGCTCACCATCATCTACCTGCTACAGAAGGAAACAGTGTAAACACATAGAAAAATTATTGTAATCTATTCACCTTCAAACAACATGTTAATTTAAAATTGAGAACTTTGTCCAGCATATTACAAACATTCCAAGGATAATAGTAAGTATGGTAAATCAATTAACACAAATCTAGGAATGCTGTAATAGGCTGATATCTACTCACGAAATGGGTAGACACCTCTAGTATCAGTTATTGCTATTTTTTGCTAGGGGGCTTTACGTCGCACCGACACAGATAGGTCTTATGGCGACGATGGGATAGGAAAGGCCTAGGAGTTGGAAGGAAGCGGCCGTGGCCTTAATTAAGGTACAGCCCCGGCATTTGCCTGGTGTGAAAATGGGAAACCACGGAAAACCATTTTCAGGGCTGCCGATAGTGGGATTCGAACCTACTATCTCCCGGATGCAAGCTCACAGCCGCGCGCCTCTACACGCACGGCCAACTCGCCCGGTAGAATGTTTTCTACAGGACATTTAGCAGTAAGGCTTCTCTGCCACATACAACAATTTCTAAAACAACTAAAAGCAATTTAAATGACTTTCTTAAAAATCTTCTTAAAGCACAACTGAAGAAGAGTGCTCAACGGCAAGCAATGGTAAGACTACAGATTTATCTCTTTACATGAGATTTACAACAATCTAACCACTTTATATGTTATTATAAACCCCATTTAAAGTATCAAGCATTTCCCTCGCCCCTACAGCATAATTTGAATGAGCGGCAGAAACGTCTCATTACTAGCTTTAAAATGTATTTAAACTCCACTTGGCGTAATCAGCAACATTCTTCATCATTATTCTGACGTTTGAACTGCTTACGATCCAAACTTTTCTCTAACGCCCTCAACCAACACAGGGCGCCGCTTTACAAGATTCAATGTAGCAATTTGCATTCTTATAGAACTACCAATATGCAACTTGTTACCATATTTTTAGACAAGAACATTCAAGAAAGTGTATAAATTACATCTATTTACCGAGCTCGATAGCTGCAGTCGCTTAAGTGCAGCCAGTATCCAGTATTCGGGAGATAGTAGGTTCGAACCCCACTGTCGGCAGCCCTGAAAATGGTTTTCAGTGGTTTCCCATTTTCACACCAGGCAAATGCTGGGGCTGTGCCTTAATTAAGGCCACGGCCACTTCCTTCCCACTCCTAGCCCTTCCCTGTCCCATCGTCGCCATAAGACCTATCTGTGTCAGTGCGACGTAAAGAAAAAGAAAAAAAACACACCCAAACATCTATTTGTTTGTAAGCCTTTATTAAGACTTTATTTTTAAGAATATCTTAACTATTTCCGACATCATCCGCAAATTCATTTGTAATTTATTTAAAAAGAAAAAGTCAACCACAATTAAGAACAATCAGGATCCTGCGTTTTATCTTTCAGATGAGATTTAGGCTGAAGAAGGGCGAAACATGTCCCTATAATTTAAAATCACTTTTTATGTATTGAATAGGTGGAATAAATAAACATTAATATTTATTTGACTTTATTGTATAATTCAATACGGACCAAAATATGAGAATTATAACATGCAAGGCAATGAATTGATCAAGAAAAATATAATATATAACTCACACTGCACAATTTGATACAGGGAAGGGCTGAATTTGGAAATGTGCAAGACAGTGGAAAGGAAAAGAGGAGAAAGAGAGAGGGGAAGGAAAAGAGGAAGGAGGAAAGGGGAGTGAATTTAAAGGGGGCAGGTAGATGAGGTAATGGGGTAAAGGACGTGGATGGGTACTATGCAAGGCGTGGAAAATCGAATTTGAGCATAAAGACTTTTAAAAGTGAAGATATAAAAATTGAAAAAAACATTTGATTTCCCTGAAAAGTCATTTAAATTTAAATTAGGATTAGGATTAAAATACTGGTCAAGTTGAATGTAACAATTTTCGGTTGTGTTAAGTAGGGGGCTTTGTTTATTATTTCAAGTATTTGCATGTCCTGTTCTATGTTGGTGAAATTATGTTGAGAATCACGTATATGCTGTCCTAGGCCCCGTGGTGTAGAGGAAGTGTGCCTGCCCCTTACCTAGAGGCACCAGGTTCGATTCCCGGCAAGCTCAGGGATTTTTACCTGGACCTGAGGGCTGCTTTGAGGACCACTCAGCCTACGTGAGTAGAATTGAGGAGGTATCTGACGGTGAGATAGCGGCCCCGGTCTACAAAGCCAAGAATAACGGCCGAGAGGATTTGTCATGCTGACCACACGACACCTCATAATCTGCAGGCCTTCGGGATGAGCAGCGGTCACTTGGTAGGCCAAGGCCTTTCAAGGGCTGTAGTGCCATGGGGTTTATTTGCTTTTTGTTTGTTTTGTATATGTTGTCCTACTGCAGAAAATCGTTTTTATTTTAAAGCGTTAACATGTTCTGAATATCTAATAGTAAAATGACGTCCAGTCTGCCTGACATACAAAGAACTGCAGTTGTTGCATTTAAATCTGTGAACCCCAGATTTTGAACATTAGATTTGTTCACCAAGGTAGAGTTATGTAAGACATGTACGTTCCTGTTGTTAGTTCTAAAAGTTATTTTTACATTGTGCTTTTTGAAGATGTTGGTGACATTATACAGTAAAGAAGAGAAAAAACTCTTAACTTATGATTACCAGAAAACAGGATTTTACGACAACTAGTGATGAGACAGGAGGGCATATCCCAATTCAAGGATTCAGAAGTGGAAAGAATCTGATGCGGATGAAATTTACATGTTCCGTGTTTCTTCGATTGCACTCCTTTGTAAAGTGGGACGCAACATAGAAACATTAGCCATCCACTTCTATGTAGAGTCCCACTTGACATGAAAACAGCTTGAACAATCAACATTCCTATGATATAGATGTTCATTCCCATAAGGACGCTGAAATATTTGTCCCGAATGAAAAATTTGTAATACCAATATAAATGGTCCGTTATTGGACATCATAAAATTTCCAGCTCACTCATTCCTGGTTGCCAGCGTTTTGCCCCCGTGTGTTAAGTTGGGCTCATCAGTTAGTGCATAGCACACCAACCAAGCTGTCAAATTTATAATGTCCAATAACGGACCAGTTATATTGGTATTATAAATTTACTCATTCGGGACAAATATTTCAGGCTCCCTATGGGAATCAAGATCTATATCATCTGATGGCCAAGCAGGCATCAATTTTTGGTAATGAGACATAGTCTCTCATCGTGCATTGGAACTGACGGTGGCTCCAAGTAGCATACGCAGTGGCCTCCATGGTATGCACAAGCCATGCGTTTTGGTGGGTGTGCTATGTATGATTGTCTAAGTGTATTCAGCTATTCACCATGTGAGGGTGCAGATGAGGATGAAGTTGACAAGTTTTATGAAGCATTGAGTGACATCGTGGTCAGGGTCAACAGCAAGGATACAATAGTGCTAATAGGCGATTTCAATGCGAGAGTTGGGAATAGAACTGAAGGATACGAAAGGGCGATTGGTAAATGTGGGGAAGATATGGAAGCTAATGGGAATGGGAAGCGTTTGCTGGACTTCTGTGCTAGTATGTGTTTAGCTGTTATGAATACATTCTTCAAGCATAAGGCTATTCACCACAGACTTTCAATTCAGGAAATCTGTTAGGAATGTACAAGTTTTCGCGGATTTTTCGATGATACAGACCACTATCTGATCTGTAGTGAACTAAGTATCTCTAGGCCTAGGGTAGAGAAAGTGAAATCTGTCTGTAAACGAATAAGGGTAGAAAATCTCCAGGACGAGGAAATTAGACAGAAGTACATGGATATGATTAGTGAGAAGTTTTTGAACAGTAGACAGTAAGCAGGTTCAGGATATAGAAAGTGAATGGGTGGCATACAGGGATGCTGTAGTAGAAACGGCAAGGGAATGCCTAGGAACAACTGTGTGTAAAGATGGGAAAAGGCGAACATCTTGGTGGAATGATGAAGTGAGCAGCTTGTAAACATAAAAAGAAGGCTTATCAGAAATGGCTCCAACAAGGGCCGAGGCAGACAGGGATTTGTTGGTAGATGAAAGAAACAGAACGAAACAAATAGTTGTTGAATCCAAAAAGCAGTCATGAAGATTATGGTACTAACCTGGAAAGGCTAGGTCAAGCAGCAGGGAAACCCTTCTGGACAGTAATAAAGAAACTTAGAAAGGGAGGGAAAAAGGAAATGAACAGTGTTTTTAGTAATTCAGGTGAACCCATAATAGATCCCAGGGAGACACTGGAGAGGTGGAGGGAATATTTTGAACATCTTCTCAATGTAAAAGGAAAGCATCCTGGTGGTGTTGCAAACAGCCAAGCTCATGGGGAGGAGGAAAATGATGTTGGTGAAATTATGCTTGAGGAAGTGGAAAGGATGATAAATAAACTCCATTGTCATAAGGCAGCAGGAATAGATGAAATTAGACCTGCAATGCTGAAGTATAGTGGGACGGCAGGGATGAATTGGCTTCATAGAGTAGTAAAATTAGCGTGGAGTGTTGGTAAGGTACCTTCGGATTGGACAAAAGAAAAAATTGCACCTATCTATAAGCAAGGGAACAGGAAGGATTGCAACAACTATCAAGGTATCTCATTGATTAGTATACCAGGCAAAGTATTCACTGGCAACTTGGAAGGGAGGGTGCGATCAGTCGTTGACAGGAAGTTGGATGAAAACCAGTAATAGGGGGACTATGGAATTAAAGGTAGATTATTAAAATCAATCAAAGGCATTTATGTTGACAATTGGGCTTCAGTAAGAATTGATGGTAGAACGAGTTCTTCGTACAGGGTACTTACAGGGGTTAGACAAGGCTGTAATCTTTCATCTTTGCTGTTCGTAGTTTTCAGGGATCATCTGCTGAAAGGTATGAAATGGCAGGGAGGGATTCAGTTAGGTGAAAATCCAGTAAGCAGCTTTGCCTATGCTGACGACTTGATCTTAATGGCAGACTGTGTCGAAAGCCCGCAGTCTAATATCTTGGACCTGGAAAATAGGTGCAATGAGTATGGTATGAAAATTAGCCTCCGAAGACTAAATTCATGTCAGTAGGGAAGAAATTCAACGGAATCTAATGTCAGATTGGTGATACAAAGCTAGAACAGGTCGATAATTTCAAGAATTTAGGTTGTGTGAACTCCCAGGATGGTAATATAGTAAGTGAGATTGAATCAAGGTGTCGTAAAGCTAATGTAGTGAGCTCGCAGTTGCGATCAGCAGTATTCTGTAAGAAGGAAGTCAGCTCCCAGACGAAACTATCTTTACATCAGTCTGTTTTCAGACCAACTTTGCTTTACGGGAGCGAAAGCTGGGTGGACTCAGGATATTTTATTCATAAGTTAGAAGTAACAGACATGAAAGTAGCAAGAATGATTGCTGGTACAAACAGGTGGAAACAATGGCAAAAGGGTACTCAGAATGAGGAGATAAAGGGTCATTTAGGAATGAACTCGATGGATGAAGCTGTACGCATAAACCAGCTTCGGTGGTGGGGTCATGTGAGGTGAATGGAGGAGGATAGGTTACCTAGGAGAATAATGGACTCTGCTAAGGATGGTAAGAGAAGTAGAGGGAGATCAAGACGACGATGGTTAGACTCGGTTTATAACGATTTAAAGGTAAGAGGTATAGAACTAAACGAGGCCACAACGCTAGTTGCAAATTGAGGATGTGGCGACGTTTAGTAAATTCTCAGAGGCTTGCAGACTGAACGCTGAAAGGCATAACAGTCTATAATGATAATGTATGCATGTATGTACTTCATGGTTGAAAATATATTTCAAGTAATACAGTAAAGAAGAGAACAATCTTGTATTTCTTTCTTATCTTATGATTACCTGAAAACAGGACTTTACGACAACTAGCGATGAGACAGGAGGGCATTGGATCAAAGAAATTCAAGAGGATCTCGAAACAGTTGGACTCGAAATTACAGAAAGAGAGAACAATAAAATTACCACCCTTTTAAGAATTACAAATTTTGCACAGAAAGCTGAAGAGATTTCAGACGAATGAAGAACACTGTGATCAGAAGGAACGAAAAAGTACCGGGCAGATAAGAAGAATCAAATAGTTTAACCTTCAAAGAAAAAGTGTACATGGAAGATTCAGTGGTCCAAATGTGGTCAATGAAGTTAATAATAATAATAATAATAATAATAATAATAATAATAATAATAATTGTACCGGGAGGTATACCTCAACGCTGCGCATTCAAAATCAGCGCCTTAAGAACTCCCCTATCCATCAAAAAGTGAAACAATTAACACAAGAAGTTGGAACTTTAATCAGAAGATGACACCACTGAAAAATTAAGGAATTTTGTTATTGTGAAGTTTCCTAAACTGACTGATTTTCTCCTAGTTTAGGTTGCTATACATCAAGAAGTTTGGACATTTTTCGACAGATAACTCTGCGAAAAAACTCGTTCACTCTGGTGCAAGGTGAAAGAACTTATAACCTAAACAAGTTTTGTATTCCTAGGTTTTCCATAAATGATCTATGTTCATTTATTTTTGGATTGGCAACACTTCCTTTTCCTTCCACCAGTTTTGAACCTAGCCAATCACTATATTTTGTAATTAATTTTCAACCAATCACGCATTTCTTGTTCACATTGAATCGGCCAATAAAAATTAAGAGGATGTGTCCTGATTAGTCTTGAATGATCTCGAACCTTCCGTGACGGTTTATAAACTGCGGCTTTTCACATTTCCACGCCAATTGATCATCGTCTTTCTCAGAGTGGTGTTTAAGCAGGAGACGGACGGCCTCTTTCGTTGGCAGCTGGAACATTTACATGGTAATGGCCACATAATTCCATCTTTCTTGCTGTATCTGCAAATTACTCATAGGGAAAGGTCCGAATCTTTAACTATGTAACAGAAGACCCAGTTGGTTGGGTAATAAATACCCCTTTAAAAGTAAGTTCTATGGTAAATTGTGCCTAGAGAGGCCAGAGAGTGTAAGAGTTGAGTGTAATGTTGCCTTGAGTGGGCAGTAAGAAACTGAGAGCCTGTTTGCTCTTCTTCAAAGTTTTGTAAGATTAACGAGTGCCTCTGGAAGGCTAGATATTGCATTTTGGGAGCAAGTGCTCTTGAATTAGGGGATTTCTGCCCCTGACTAAATAATTAATTGTTTTTAATTAAGATTTTATAAACTGGATCTGGTATCTCGGGAATTGTAAAACTAGGGGCTTGAAGCCCATTATCTGTAAAATTCTCTATCTTGGATCTTTCTAGTATTGTTTCAAGATTGGTTTTGTAGCTGATGTTCATTGTTATGTAAAACTTAAGTTTGAAGTTCTGAAAGAAATATAACCTTCAGTTCAAGTTTTATAAATTAATTTTGGTATTGTCGATAGACCCATTCACTCCAGCACCTTCTTTAAATTCTTTCTGCTCCACGGGTCACCCCGTAATAATAATAATAATAATAATAATAATAATAATAATAATAATAATAATAACCATAATAAAAACCTTGTTAATTCAATGTCGCTGGGACACAAAAATCTGACTTCGAATTACGTAACTTCGAATTAACCGCCAACTCGTAGATAAGAAATGCCAACTCTTGCGCCATCATAAGGTAATCCAAGACCCATTACTGCATGCAATTAACCTTGATTCGCAATTTAAAACTTTCAAATGCCATGAAAAGAAAAAAAAAAGAAAAAAGAGGGGGAAAAAAACCCTATTTTCTAAATGTATCTAATAAGGTGTATTCACAGTATTCAAGTAAATGCACTTGAATAACTCACTGATTACATCACCTCACACAATGAGAAAAGAAAAGGAAAAAACATGATTCAAAGACGAGGAGAAATCCTGACCCGCTTCCATATGCAAGTGCTTTAATCAGTGGAATACTGTACTGTCTGCATTCTAGATGCCTTGTACTTGGACGGAAAGTACCCGATACCCTTAAAATGCCGTGGCTTATCGACCTTTCCTATGATGAGTGCATTACAACACAGTGCAGTGCTTCTATCCTTGTACGATTTCCTGCCATGGCACTTCTCTCACAATTCAGAAATGCCAACCCTTGGAGCGTCAGAAAGTATTCTAAGACCCATTAATGCATGCAATCACCGTGATTCCCAGTTTAAACCTTTCAAATGCCATGGAATACACTATTTCTGAAATGCATCCAACAAGGTGCATTTACATTATTCAAATAATGCACTTGGTTAGAACAATGGCGAACATAACCTCACGCAACGAAAGAAAGAAAACACGATTCAAAGACCACGACAAATTATGCTGGCTCCCCTGTACATGTGGTTTATCTTTTGGATTACTGTACTGTTTGCATGTTTAGATGTCTTGTACTTGCACAGGAAGTGCCCGACGCCTTAAAACATTGTAGCTTATCAGTCGCGTCGCCGACATGGCACCGCCCGCAATCAGTACTCAATGGTTCGATCTCAACTCGAACCGCGACCTCATCATACCGGAGTGAGGTAGAATTAAGAGTCATAGAATCAACGACAAGGATTAAGATCCCGAAAGTGTCAAGGTAAAATAATTATATATATATATAAATATAAGAAAATTATATTGAAGCATTCATTGGGAATTATTAAGAAGATGCAGTTCAGATCGGTAGGAACCTTACAGGCATGTTGAAATGGTTGACATTACACAGGATGTTGTGGCTTCGTTATCGCGATGTTTACATGGTCATGGGGCAGATATGCAATGCTCAGAAATGTATGTAGGCCAAGGGAAATTTCCGATGTTCGTCCTTCTAGAACAATTGAGATGATTTACAACTTCCTCAGGGAAGGGACAACACTTCCAAAACTGATGCCTGCCTGGCCATCAGATGATACACATGTTGGTTCCCATAGGGAACATGAAATATTTGTCCTGAATGAGTAAATTTATAATACCAATATAATGGTCCGTTATTGGACAAAGTCTCTCACAGTGCATTGGCACTGCTGGTGGCTTCAAGTAGCCTATGCAGTGGCCTCCACTGCATGCACTAGCCTTGTGACTTGGTGGGTGTGCTAAGAACCAACTGATGAGCGCAACTTAGCACATAGGGGCGAAACGCAGGCAACTAAGATTGAGTTAGCTGGAAAATTTATTATGTCCAATAAAGGACCATATCTGGTATTATCTGTGATGGGTTAATAGGCAGAGACCTATTGCGAGATAGCATTATAAATTTCAAGGAAGGGTATGTCGAATTATTCAAACAAAAATACCCTATGGGGCTGAGCGTACATGAAACTTGTCAAGTTCGTGTGGTGAACGAAAGCTCACAAGACGAAGCCGAAGGCACTGTAGAAATTAGAATAAGAGAATCCGAAAGTCTACTACAATTTTTACTGGATACGGGTAGTCCAATTTCTCTTTTAAAAGATCAGTTAGTGCCTCCCAAGGCTGAAGTGCGAAAGGTAGGCACAAGGGTAAAAGACATAAGTGCCCAGGAAATCCGAACCAAGGGCACAATTAGACTTACAATAGGGGAAGCTCAGGGCGAATTTCACATGGCGGATGAAGGAGTACCACTCCAGTATGATGGAGTAATAGGGCAAAATGTACTCCATAACAGTATATTAGATTATAAGAGGGGCTATGCTGAAATAAATGGAGAGCAATATTGTATAACAAAGAGGACCACTCAGGGTCATGTTATCAGCCTCCAACCAAGGACAGAAACAATTGTATCTGTAAATACGGGTAAGGCGCTGGCAGAAGGAGCGATAGGTAAGAAAGAAATCCTGCCAGGGGTGTACCTTGCTAGTTGTGTGACGAGAGCACCCAATCGCCGAACGTTAGTGAGTATATTGAATACACAAGACACAGATGTGACATTTGATAGCCCACTCATAAATATCCACAAAGTACAGTGGAATGACGCTCCTAGTCAAGCAGAAGTACGCACAGTATATCAAGTATCACAGGCACCACAATCTGAAAATAAGTCTCGTGAGCAGAGACTCCGGTCTATGAAGCCAAGAATAACGGCCGAGAGGATTCGTCGTGCTGACCACACGACACCTTGTAATCTGCAGGCCTTCGGGCTGAGCAGCGGTCGCTTGGTAGGCCAAGGCCCTTCAAGGGCTGTAGTGCCATGTGGTTTGGTTTGGTTTGGTTTAGAGCAGAGACTAACGGAGCAATTACGAGTAGACCACTTAACTCCTAGAGATAGAGAAAAACTGTATGCAATATGTGCAAAATATAATGACGTATTTCATCTCAAAGGAGATAAGTTAACGTACACGACTGTCCTACAGCATAGGATAGATATAAAAGAGAACAAACCCCCTATTAATGTGAGGCCTTACAGGATACCAGAAGCATTAAAAGACGAAGTGAAAAAACAGATAGATAAGATGCTAGAGGATGAAATGATCACCTCTAGCACCAGCGCTTGGAATGCACCCCTTCTTATTTTACCAAAGAAAATGGATGCCTCTGGAAAGCAGAGTACCGCATTTGCTTAGATTACAGGGGTCTCAGTAATATAATGATAGGGTCAGCCTACCCAATACCATTAATAACCGAGTTATTAGACGCACTAGGGAAAGCGCGTTATTTTTCCACCATGGACGTAACGTCAGGATATCACCAAGTTTTAGTACGACCAGAAGACCGAAGAAAAGACGGCATTTCCTGCACCAGGGTGACACTATCAGTACGTCATAATGCCGATGGTGCTGAAAAACGTGCCTAGCACCTTCGTGAGATTGATGAATACGGCCATGGCAGGTTTACCTGGATGATTTGCTTGTATACTCTAGTTCGGTGGAAGAACACCATCAAAAACTCAGAGAGGTCTTCCAAAAACTCAGGGAACACAACCTGAAGCTACAACCAGACAAGTGCGAATTCTTACGCACAGAAGTAGTTTTCTTAGGGCATGTAGTAACGAAAGATGGCGCGAAGCCAGATGAGCGAAAAGTGGAATCGGTAAGGAATTTTCCTAGGCCCACCACTACTAAACAGCTCAAGGGATTCTTGGGATTAAGCGACTATTACCGCAGATTCATACCAGAATATAGTAAGATTGCGAAGCCGTTGTACGAGCTCTTGAAAAGTAATGTCCCTTATGTGTGGACTAACAAACAAGAGACGGCCTTCTGTACGTTGAAACAGAAACTAACAGAACAACCACTACTACAATACCCAGATTTTACGAAGCCGATCATCCTAACTATGGATGCAAGCGGGGAAGCATTAGGCACTCACTGTACTCTCACAAGGAGAGCTGGGAAAAGACTTGCCAGTAGCGTACGTAAGTCAAACCTTGAATAAGGCAGAGAGAAATATTTCAAGATCCACAAGAACGGACTGAAGTTATACATCAGTTAGGCCACGGTAGACCGTACCCCCTTCTACCCCAATGGCCTTTTGGTACTAGCGATCGGTCGTTGGTGGAGTTACCTGAAATACTCGGCCAAATCACGTACAAAATTTCCAGGGGAGTGTAGAAATTCAACCTACAACAAAAAGGGCCTACATTAGCGGTATGCAGGGCGCAGCATATGGTCAGTGCCTTTCAATAGAAAATCATGGGAATGCGAGGACATGACTCTCCCAACTTAGGGTAACTATCGTCGCGGCCAGCAAATTAGGCGGGTGAGGAAAACTGCGCTGTTGTCAGATAAGGGAACGGCAAAGCGACAGATGATCGAGAGTCGCTTATCGAGAGCACGGATTGGCAACGGTGATCGTGCAGTGTTGTCTAGTTGAAGCCCATCCACTCCAGGCCACCTAACCCATGTCATTCCCTGTCATGCAGCTGTTGAGCTCGCACCAAAATAGCGGTTAAAATGGATAGTGAATGTGAATTGATTTGGGCTCAAGTCAAGAGAGAAGTGGCAGAGAGGACCAAGACATTCAAAATAAAGGACGTAGAAAAACTCACGTCAGAAGCCATCGACCGTGTGACTGCTGCAAATTGGGAAAAGTGCTTCAATCGTGTGGAAAATCTTCAATCAGAGGATTGGGCCAAGGAAATAGTAAGGGACGAAAGAATGGAGCCATTCATCATCAGTGTAAATGATGATTCGACAGATAGTGAGATGTGTGATGACAGTGACTAAGAAATCTTAGACTGCCTTGAGGCTAGAACCCGATTCTTAATTCATTGTAAATTAATGGTAACCTTTTCTTTAAAGTAGTTCCTTTTCCATATTACTCAGTACAATATACAGTATTCAAATATGTAATAAAACCGATACGGATTAATATGTAATCCGAAAGTATTTACGGCGTCCTGCAGCCTGTGCCGGCGCGCGCGACCTGAACTGCCTCAGCCAGCGACATTTACATGATCACTTTCCGGGCCATTTTTCAGGAAAATTACAAGACTCACGGAAATATGTTTCAGATAAAAAATATAAGTCGGGCAATTTTTTACATTTTCCCGCAGACAAAATTTTATTGGCTTACTGAAATTTTCAATACAGGATTCTACGGATAAAAATTCACTCGTTGAAGATTTTATTTTTAATAATTATTTGAAGTGGTTTATATGGAAAATAGTTATACCACTGAAATCAGCAATCTTTTCTGAAGCTTGTAGTATAATTTGTTTTGAAACATTGTATGAAGTAACATCAGGAGCTTGAGAGATAACAACTTGCCTTGCGCTCCAAAATGATGTGTTCAGTTAGACATTTCTTTGCCAGTTGCTACATAACCTTGGCAACAGCGTAATTTCTCTGACCCAACTAATTTGGTGGCCGCGACAATACACCCTAAGCATATAATGAGAAGCCCCGTTTCATGAGCGGACAATTAAATCTCACATCCACTAAACATATTACCATTTACCACCAAAAGAACCCACCACTTATTAGAAAACACATCAATCAACACCCTGTACAAGAACACGTAACAATCCGTAACACATACCATGTAACGACTCGTAACAGATAAGTCTGACGAAAACATAACATCCCGAATGAATGAGTGAGTGACCTTTACAGATAAGAATGAATGAAAGATAAGTTAAACAACCGCTGTGTTAGCAAATAAGTGATATTGAGATCAGATGGAGCACGGCCGACCCAGTACATTCCCACATGGAGAAAACAAGGCGAAGTATACCCTGCATGGACAAAGCTCCAAGGAAAGAAAACCCCGTCATGATAATGCTCATCTGAGCGTAAACACCACACAACATGTTAGTACTACTCTTGAAATTGAAATTTATGTTCTCTTGCAAACAACGCAGGCAATCCCCAGGTCAAAGTCACCACCTTATAGGGCTAGCCACCCTAAGTACACGAGACTATCTAACACTTAAAAGCAGTATCCTAAGTCCTATATCGGACACTGTTGCGATGAGATGTGAAATCTCAATCTCATAGTAGAACATGTCGTTGACACAACTATATAACGCGACAGACAGGGAGACATAATAAATTATCGTGTGCTTTTGACAATTACATATTACATGTTATAATTCTCATGTTTTGGTCCGTATTGAAATGTACAATGAAGTCAAATAAATATTTAAATTTATTTATTCCACGTAATCAATACATAAATAGAGATTTTAATTAAGAAATTAAATCTTGAATAAAATTATAGGGACATGTTTCGCCCTATAATTAAGGGCATCTTCAGCCTTAATGTCAATCTGAAAGGTAATTAATCAGGTACCTGATTGTATTAAAATTACATATGAATGTGAGGATGATGTTGGAAATGTGCTTCAAATGGTGAGCAAATGGTTAACAATAGTTATGATATTCTTAAAATGAAGCCTTAATCAAGTCTTAAAAAACAAATAGTCGTAAATTTATACACTTTCTTGAAAGTCCTTGTTTAAAAATTGGTAAAAAATTGTATATTGGCAATTTTATAAGAACGTAAATTGTTACGTTAAACCTTGTAAAGTGGAGTCCTGTGGAGGTTGAGGGCGTTAGAATAAGCATAAAAGAAAAAAATGTAGTTGATAATTCTAAATGGAGTATTAAAACATATTAAAGTTAGTAAAGACACATTACCGTTGCTCACTTCAAGTGAAGTTTATAATAAAATTGTTACGCTGGAACAAGTAAAGCGGGGCTTTGTGATGGTTGAGGGTGTTAGATAAAATTATCGGGTTTTGAACAGTTCAAGCGTCAGGACAATGATGAAGAATGTAGTTAATAACTCTGAGTGGAGTTTAAACACAATTTTTAAAAAATAGTAGAGAGGAATTTCTGCTGCTTAGAACAAGTGGGGTTTATAATAATATAAAAATGGTCAGACTGTTGTAACTCTCGTGCGAAGAGATAAAATTGTAGTCTTCTAAAAGCACGAGTGAAGAAGAGTGCTTGATGGTAAGCAGCTGTGTTAAATATTAGCTGGAAGGAGCGATTGAAGTCTCTTATATATAGTCGAAAGGGAAATTAGGTTTGAAGTCTCTTTATTAATGTTGAAATTGGTTAACGTAAAGATGAGTTGGAGAGAAAACAGTATGAATGGTATACCATAAAAAAACACATACCTCCTTCTCCTCTTCCCGGTAAGGGTTAGGAACAGTGGTAACTAATGGTGTCCACCGCAAACATTCTGGATCCAAGGTGATGCGAGTCTTGCTACGTGCAACTCGTTGAGCATGCTCCTCGACACGATTCCAATCGATGCACAACACCAAACGAGAAGAATCGTGACGATGAGCACGGCGCACCATGCCAAGGAGCTGTAATGTGGTGGCTACATCGTGAGAATACATTCCGGTCTCACGACTCATAGCTTCTATCGACAATTCAGAAGGATCTTCGCTAGTCCGATGGGCATGCAAATATTCCAGCACAACAGACTTCCAGTAAGCGTGATATGAAACACGACCAAGGTCCGACAGAGGCTTCTCCGGAGTCCCTGGCTGACCTTCTTTCTTAGATAGCAGGTAACCTGGAGAAAGAAAGAAAGAAAGAAAGAAAGAAAGGCCAGTTTGAATACCGGTATAAATATTGATGTTTTTACAATCAAAAGGTGAAGTTGGGCAATAAAACTAAAAGTCATAACAAAATATTCCCCCAAAACACAGAGTGAATAGAGGTATTTTACACATGAGCAATTACTGAGATCTTTGCATGGCAGAGAAATAAGTAGACCGAAAGAAAATGATGATGACAATAAAGGTTATATTGCATTTAAGCAGAGGTGTAGAAAGTACTTTATGTGTTAATAAAACATAGAAAATAACAAAAAGGTTTTAAATATTTTGAGTCTATGGAGAAAATAAAATAATTATGCAAACCAATAAGATACATAAATCAAAAAATAATACAAGCACCCATCAAGCATAAAATGTTAAGTCCACTGGACATTCTCATATAAAAGTTAAGACCAAATTCAAGTTATAACACTCATATACTGAGAATGAAGGGTCATCTATACTGAGTTCACTTCTATGAACTGAAATGATAAAATACATAATGAATAACCTTAAGCACATTTGAAATGGCGAGCACCAGGCATCAGTATACTGTATTTATCATATACCTGAATGCCTTTCCAGCAGTCCTCTGGTGTAGCCAATATCTTAGTCACTTGGGGATGCAGATGCTGCATATGAGAATAATCTCAAACACACAAGGCATTCCAGGTAGTAAGGGTGAACTCAACATCAGGTCAATTTTGCTTTTAATAGAAAACTAATCTACGGCAGCCAGGTACGATTCTTGGCATTCTCTCATCATTTCTATATAAAAGGTTTCAAACGAAGTAAACAATGATTTGAATTGTTCAGAGTATGAGCAATCGCCATAGCAATCCCCATACCTCTTTGTTTGGGGTTTGTATGCAGGCCTAATTCTAGTTAAAGGGTTGGCTCACCGGGCGAGTTGGCTGTGCGGTTAGGGGCGCGCGGCTGTGAGCTTGCATCCGGGAGATAGTGGGTTCGAACCCCACTGTCGGCAGCCCTGAAGATGGTTCTCTGTGGTTTCCCATTTTCACACCAGGCTAATTCTCGGGCTGTACCTTAATTAAGCCACTTCCTTCCCACTCCTGTGCCTTTCCTATCTCATAGTCAACATAAGACCTATCTTTGCCAGTGCGACGTAAAGCAAATTGAAAATTTTTTTTTTTTGGTGTGTCTCAGCTTCCTTTATTTATTTATTTATTTGATACACCCGATGATGGAGAGCCATTTTACACTAATAACATAACAAATTTAAATAAGTATAATACGATAACAATCAGTATGAACAAGAATATTAAGTATCCACAGTAAATTAAAAACAATAACAATGTAACAAGAATGGCAACGATAATTGGCAAGGGTGGATTACAGAGTTAGCAAGAAGAAAGGTCATGGGTTGGAAGGACAGAAGAAACTGGAAACCTAGAGAGGACTTCAAAGGAATCTTTCAATTTTGTGTTTGAAGGATGCAAAGGGTGTGAATATGTCGATATCAGGTAGTGAGTTACCAAGAGTAGGAAGACAGTGGAAGATGTCGTATTGTTAGGCGCGGATGCGTCACACGATCAGTATCCCAGTTGCGTGTTGGGTGGGAGGGGAACGTGTATAGGGAAGTAAGTTGGAAGAGTATTGCATTTGGTACAGCCAAATAGGAACAAAGATCAGAGAATTGGAAACGGCTTCTCAGGTCAAGTATACCCAGGTAGTTCAAGATGTTGAGATTTAGGTGTATTCTTAAAAACAGGATTGTGAGTCTTAAAAATGAAAGTGAAAAAGTTAAAAATACTATTTAGTTGAGATATGTGTGTGATAGCAGATGAAGACCAAATATGGGAACAAAAGTAAATAATGGAAAGAACAAAGGAGACGAAGAATAATTTTAAAGCATTGATGTTGATACCTAATCTATCCTAGATTAAAACCTTGAATAATAATAATAATAATAATAATAATAATAATAATAATAATAATAATAATAATAATAATAATGATGAGAAGAGGAAGAAGACAGCAAATCAATCAGACAGACAAACTGTTGTTCAGTTCACTCAACACAGATCTCTTTTAAACTGCATCCCCTCGGCACAAGGCTTGATAAAGCAGCTGAATGCTTCATAGTTTCCTATTTGTTCAGTATACTTAACTACCACATCATACCATATCCGTTGAAGTAAAATTCATGTTCTTACTGGAGCGCAGTGGATGTGTCACTGAGGTGTTCTGGAAAGCACTGTGAGAATACTGGTTTGACAAAGAGAAATAAAGGAGTGGTACGGGTCATGGCGAGTAATGACTAGACCTAGGAATTTTAGCTGTTGCACCGCAATAATGTTTTGCTATTAAAATATTTAGAATGACTCATCTTGCAAGGAAAACATGACATAAATAATCTTAACTGTCTTTCGGTTGCACCTCTTTGCATCTTAACTCAATGTCAACACCTTTTAGTACTACCCACACTAGGCGAGTTGGCCATGCGGTTAAGAGCGCACGGCTGTGAGCTTGCATCCAGGAGATAGTGGGTTCGAACCCCACTGTTGGCAGACCTGAAGATGGTTTCCGTGGTTTCCCATTTTCACACCAAGCTAATGCTGGGGCTGTACCTTAACTAAGGCCATGGCCGCTTCCTTCCCAATCCTAGGCCTTTCCTATCCCTTCGTCGCCATAAGATCTATCTGTGTCAGTGCGACGTAAAGAAAAATTCCAATTTTTTAAAAAAGTACTCCCCACCCCAACCTCTCATGTTTTTGCTGCTTTTCTGCACTTTATTCTCATAAAAATTCAACAAAAGAAATCAAACATCTGTGGCTTGATCTACTTTTCTCCTGTTTAAATTTTTTAAAATAAATGGACAAATCTCCTACCCCCTGCATGTTTTACTAGAAGATATGGTGTTCAGGGTGGTATTATATTACTTCTGCTTCAGAGCAGTCATGTTAGGCAAAAGCTTTCAGAATAGTTTGTGTGTCACTGAGCTCCCATTACACAAAAGATCACAAATCATCTTGCAGTTCATCGTGCTAGTTAGGTGAAAGCTTCTGAACACGAAGAAAAGGAGGAAGGTGATGTCAAAGTAGCCATTTAACAATCCTGCCAACCAGTATAGCCAACTGCTGGAGAGGGAAAAAAATGAAGTATTTTTTTTTAGGCTAGAATACACTTAGGCTAGTGTGTGTGTTCATCATTCTCCTTTGTTGCCAATATTTAGCATTTCAAAAAAGAAAATGAATGCTGAGAAAATGTGTGATGTAAAACAGTTTAAATCAGATGATATTCAAAGTGATGGATTTGTTCTGAGGTGCAATGTTTGCAATATTGATGTTATCGCGTCAAGCGGAATATAAGATGAAGAATAAGGAACTATAGCCTATGTGAAATAACCTGGGAGATAAGGTAAATACGAAAAACATGTGGTAAATGCGGTGGTACTGTCTATCTTTTGGTAAGGCGTTAAAAATACTTTACATGCGTTATGTAATGTTATTTCCGCGTAAAAGTTATGTACGTCACCTAAATCTGTTTATCGTCAATTTTGACTTTAAAAAGCTGTTCAGTTTCAATTTATAATTGATACTCGTGCATTAACGTGCCTTTTGAGAAAGGCGATTTGTTAACATCGGAACTGCCATTGCAGCATTCAGTAGTAGCTCATTTAGCTAACATACAGTACAACCCTGTGCTTTCTGTTTACTGCTTGCTGTGTTTCTGGTGTTATTGGCACACTAGTGACTTTACATGTTATAACAAGTTTCTTTCGTGCTAATATTTAGTAATATATTATTATTTATTACGTTCGTAGTCAGTCTTTGTCTTGGTGTTTAGGATTCAGTTGACCGTTTTGATTTATGTTTACCTTAGATAAAGTTCTGTGTGGAGTGAAAATGGGTGAGCTTGACCCTTCTCACATAAAGCACAAAAAGGGAAAAGCAATGAGAAGTAGAGAAAAACAGTGTGCTCTCAAAATTTTTAAAAAGTTTAGTGACGCAAATCCTGATAATACTCTTGAAAATGTGACGAGGTTAGCAGCTAGTACTACTGGCATTTCTAGGACTAGTATTTATCATGCTAGAAAGGAACTTAAAACTGTAGGAACAGTCGTTTCACCAGGAAAAAAGTCTGAAAAAGCTAAGTTAGTGGACAAGTATAACTGTTTCACTTAAGGATGCAACTCGGCGAAAAGTTCACAAGATTTTCTTTAGAAGTGAAATCCAACAATCGAAAAGATCTTAAGAGTCTGTGAAGATTGACGAAACCTTGCCTTTGTTTTCACGTGCAATGCTTCATAGGCCTTTTAAAACTTTTAATTTCAAGTTTATGCCGCGTAGTCCCCAACAAATGCTTATTGAAATGGAGGAAATAGTTTTGTGGTGAAAACATTATTTGCGTCAGATAAGAAAGTTTCAGGAGGAGGGAAGACCAATTTATTACTTGGATGAAACTGTTGTAACCAAGGTTGAGATTTACAAAACACAACTTTATTATTCGCTTCAAATGCAAAATACACTATTTACACAAATAAAACTGAAATTTAACTTGAAGGAAAATGAATTAGGAATCTTGAGAAAGAGTCTAGCTGTTGTACACTATATACAAGTTTGCAGTATTTACATCCACTTCTATCTTAAAAAGATAGTCCTTGATATATGAAAAGTCGATAGTCGAAAACTATCCGAAGTACTGACATAAATGTTTTGGAAAGTCCTTCCTTGCTGAGTTCATAAAAGCAAGTTCAATGTTGGAAGAATTCTTACTTGGCGAAACCAAGGGAGCTTGCATTAATTAGGGAAATATGACGGTATGTAATAGTATGACTGGATATGGGCAGCGGAATAGGCCAGAGGAGTGGTGACCAGAGGTGAGACCTCGTACTGCCAGAAATTCAGTCCACCTGGCCGAAGCACATTTTCAAGAGGAGTAGCCTCCGTGCTCGACGTAGGGTGTATTCTGGAGCTGGACACCGGGGCAAGTGGGCATCAGGACAGGCTGGGAGTTCCTCTTTATAGTACACACACGATGGTTCAGGCACGCGCACTGAGGGCTGCGCGTCGAGGCTAGAAGAATGACACTTGGCGCGCGTGTAGCTGGCTGGCGGAGCGAGAAGGGAGCGCCGGACATACAACAGAAACATGGATGAATTCAGAACATACCTGTGCAAAAGTATGGAGTGATAAAACTATCAAATCCAGTAAGGACGCATTTTTGAAGGGATTATCAAGCAGCTTAAAGAATCCTTCGGGGAAGGAGAAATGCTTGATAATTAAGCATAGTAGCAACGAGAAAGGTTTCGTGGAAGGAAGGTTACTGTGTTTTGAATCTAACTCTACGAAAGACTATCGTGAGGAAATGAATGGAGATGTATTCGAAGGCTCGTCTTGAAGCCAATGCGGTAATTGTAATAGACAATGCGTCTTACCATTCGGTTAGAATTGAGAAACTGCCCAAGCAATCATGGAGAAAGGGATATATAATTAAGTTTCTGGATGGGAAGGGAATCCCTATTATAAGTAACAACTCCCTTACGAACCGAACAGTGTAAAGTGGGAACTTCTTAATGTCATCCCACAGCATATTAAGGACTTGTATGGCACGTATCGAGTAGATGATATCGCATTGCAATCGGAATGGCCAGTACCTCCACAGCATTGTTCTTTAAATCCAAACGAAAGCGTGTAGAGTCAAGTTAAGGGGTATGTGGCTACGAACAACAAAACTTTGACCTGCTGTTGGAAGGGATTGAACTAGTGAACCCTCAACATTGGGAAATGTGTGTAAAACATGTCATTGAGACGGAAAAATGAATGTGGGATATAAACCTGTTAATAGACGATGCCATTGAACGGATAGAGATAAATGTGAACGACTCAGACAATGATGACTAGAGCCCGGATTTCCATGCACTATCAAATCTCAAAATAAGCATGCATTCATGCACAATCATATAGCAAATCATGCACAATAAAGTGAAAAATATGCACTATCAAAACATTGTACAAAAATTACCATAATTTCTCCAAATTGTCTTGATCTAAGCTCATCCATTTATCTGTCAGCACATTCTTTAACAGAGATTTCCACTTCCAGAGGTGCATATGGCCCTGAGGTTCACCCAGCCTACACCAAAAATGAATACCAGGTTAATTCCTGGGGGCAAAGGCGGCCGGGCGTAGAGCTAACCACTCTACCCTATCATGTGCTGTGGTTAACAATGGTGGAAGCCTTTACCTTCCACTTCTCAAGAGCCTTCATGGCCTGTACGGAGGTGACTTTGTCTTTGACATTCTTCAACAAAGAAAATGATCTTTCAACATCACTAGAAGTGACAGATGCTTACTTAAATGAAGATATTTGGAACAATGTGAGGTCAAATTGTACGTCTTTTGCATTTTCACCACAATACGTCTTTTATAAGCTTGACGAATTGAAAATCAGGATTAGAACAAATTAATTTGTTCAACCTATCTCTAGCTGCCGCAGCTACTTCTCCATGCGCTGATTGGAGATTGATTTTGAATGTTCTCAATAACTGGTAACGATTGTCTGCTGCGATAACAAAGACGTGCGACGAATAAGAGTTCCAGGTAGGAAATTCCAGGATAACAACGGAAGAGGATTCAATGCAAAACCAGAGTTTGTAAGCTGCTATCTCAGTAACACGGCATCAAAGAAGTGTGATATAAGTTTTGTTTTGTTCGTCTAACATAGACGAAAAAATGAGCCGTCTATGAGTAAAGCACAATTTACGATTCAATTTATAGCAATGTACAACTGTAAAATTGGGACACCTTATTCCTAAGAATTAGAGATCGACATGGGGCCTTCCGATTTACGTCATTGGTTTTTTTTTTCTCCCCCTAGTTGCTTTACGTCGCACCGACACAGATAGGTCTTATGGCAACGATGGGACAGGGAAGGGCTAGGAGTGGGAAGGAAGCGGCCGTGGCCTTAATTAAGGTACAGCCCCAATATTTGCCTGGTTTGAAAATGGGAAACCACGGAAAACCATTTTCAGTGCTGCCGACAGTGGGATTCGAACCTACTATCTCCCGAATACTGGACGTCATTGTTTACTCAAGCAACAAACAAGAAAGTGTTTGGTTAATTGGATTATAGGACCTCTACCGTATGTAGGCTACCGTCACATACGATTTCAGGAATACATTTCTCCGTCTCTCAGTAATAGACATACTGTAACAAGGAAAAATTGTCCCAACTTCTGCAAACTAACATTCAGAAAATGCACTATCATGTAAGTTAACAATATATATGCGCCAAAGTCAGAAGGAGAGTCATATTATGCAATATTAAAAGTCCAGATATTCGCTATTAAATCGAAATCTTCCAAATATGCATTATGCATGAATTTTCTCCTAAAAGGACTAAAACATGCAAACATGCACGGAAAAAGAACGGTTATTTGGAATTATTAAGCCATAAAATGAATATTTGCAAAGTTTGAGGAGTGTAACTAGCTTATTTAAAAACATGCATTTGCATGGAAACTGGGCTTTAATGATGATATGGAGGAGAGTGAGTAACGTATCTTTCTTCCGTAGGCGACGCTGGTGAGTACATTCATCTACAGAATTCATTCATTGCTTCTGGTGAATGTATAAACAATGTATTCTTCTTATAAAATGTTAGTTACCGACCCGTTAAGGCCCAACATTGCGTTAACGAAACATTTTATTTTTGTCTTATTCCCGACTTAAGGTTGCAGTGAATTTTAAGCATCGACACAGTTCCACCAAGGATTGATCCCCAATTCCTGTCAGAGAATAAAGAACGTTTTGCAACTGACATCTTGCAAAAAGATATGAAAGACTGGAATCAACTGAAATCCACCATATGCGAAACGACCAGTAACCTCGGACAACCTCGAAGGAAGAGACGACATAGATGGTGGAATACTGAAGGCGATCTTGCAGTTGATGAGCGCGCCGCAGCGTGGACGAAGTGGTACTCGACTAAACAAAAGGACGACTGGGAAAATTTCAGAATGATGCGGAAACTGTCGAGTAAGACCATCAGACGTGTGAAAAGGTCTTACGATCGGTCAAGACTGGAGAAGTTAGATGAAGAATTCAAAATGTACAACACCAGAAACTTTTATCGGGCCTTCAAAGAGGAACTCTCGGGTTATAAACCACAATGTCTTCACTGTAAGAATACAGACGGAGAGTTGGTCACCTGTAACTGCCGGAACGTGGAACTTTTGGCAAACTACTTTGAGCAGCTGCTCAATTGCGAAGAGCCCACGGAAAGATTACCTGGTGAAGATCCTCCAGAGATACACCTCCCATCTAACCCACCAACAATGCAGCAAGTTGCTAATGCCATCGGACATCTTAAGAACTGCAAGGCACCCGGGGAAGATGGCATCATTGCAGAAGCTCTAAAAGCAGGTGGAAATACAATCACAGAGGCCATACACCAGATCTTGATCGACTGCAGGGAGACTGGCAGAATCCCTGATGACTGGAAATCAGCTATCATACACAAAAAAGGTGACCGCAGTGATGTCAACAACTACTGAGGGATATCTTTGTTGTCAGAAGCATACAAAGTGCTGTCAAGGATTTTACTGGACAATGTAGAAAGCCAATGTGATCGAACGATTGGTGAATATCAAGGAGAATTTCGGCGGGGACGGTCCTGTACCGAGCAGATCTTCAACCTAAAAACCATCCTCCAACTAAAACAAGTAAGGAGTATGAACATCGCTGTGGTTTTCGTCGACTTTAAAAAAGCTTATGATTCCATCGACCGCCAGACACTCTTCTCCGTACTGCAAGAACAAGGTGTTGATTACAACACACGCACCCTCATCCAACAGACTCTTATGGATACAACATCTAAGGTGAAGTTCAGGGGAGGACTATCTCGGAGTTTCAAGATAAAAACTGGAGTACGACAGGGTGATAGCCTCTCACCCATTCTGTTTAATCTAGTACTTGATAAAGTCATCAAGAACTGGGAATGTACACTGAGGAATCTAGAAATCAAACCAGTTGCCATTGGAGCCGGGACCCGAAAGATTGAGATCAGGTGCCTAGCATTCGCAGATGAGATTGCAATCCTAACCAACAACTTTAAGGATGCTGTCATTGCTATCGAAACCGTGCACGAGATAGCAGTGAAGGCAGGATTACGCATATCGTACGACAAAACTAAGTACTTTGAGATTCGGCATCCCGGAAACCCCCCTTTGACGACCATACATGGAACGATTGGGAGAGTCAGTCGCTTCCGCCATCTTGGTGAATGGGTCCACCCCAATGGTAGAGACGGTAAATCCATCCTAGAAAGGTGTAACAAACTCAATGCAGCATACCAACTATCCCACAACCATTATAATAAGAGGTGCATTTCGAAAAATGCTAAGATCTGTCATTACAAAACTGCTGTCAGACCACAGTTGTACGCCTCAGAGACCCTCCCGATGAACAAAAAAGGTACCAGGGATGATCTAGAGAAAGCCGAAAGACGTATCCTCAGGAAAATTTATGGACTGAGATTGCTCCCAGATGGAACCTACAGGCTTAAATCGAACTCAGAGCTGTATCGACAGTTAGAATCAGCCAATACCAACATGCGACGTGGGAGGCTTAAGTTCTACGGACATCTACAACGAATCGACAGCAACAGGCTTACCAAGAAGATCTTCTCTTGGGTTAAAAGCTACAAGACTGGAAGCTTGTGGCTTAGTGAAGTACAGAAGGACTTGGATTCGGCTGGGATTTCAGACACTGATATAGAAGATCGTTCCAAATTTTGTGCTATGGTACAGTCTTGGACCCCACCACACAGAGTTCCTAGAAGTCGGAAGCTCCTTTCACAGGAGAGAAAGGAGAAATTATCAGCAGGGCTCAAGAGATATTGGGAACAAAGAAGATCATCGAGGAAGAACTAGTCATCAGCGCTCCTTAGTGGGCTTAAATTAATAATAATAATTAAAGGAATATCCTAGAAATATTGTTGATCCAGTTGTCCATGCTAATTATATGCACTGGCATTTTATCTGAATTTTTTAATATTGAAAAAAAAAATCGCAACATCTAACCAGGTTTTCTGAATTTTTTTTTCAGAAATAGAATAGATATTTTGTATATGTTTTTATATGGTCAAATTTTATAGACATACTTGTAAGACAATAGGTCTTTTTCACATATTGAATCTATCACGTGAAGCCTTTTTTTGAAATTTACAATGTTCCATTTATGCGACTTTGAGATTAACAAGGATGTATTCTTGATTCATAGACTGCTCACTTGAATGCACTTGCAACTCTGTTCCTTTCTTCATTGTGAAAGTGTGCATTTGTAGTGCAGTGAGGAAGCATGAAACTGTAATTGTGTGTTGATAAAGAAACAATATTACAAGAAAGGTACCGTATGCTAAACTGTATTAAAAACTGAATTATTTTATAAATGACTTTTCTGTTTGCTGTGGAAGTATGTACATCTTTCGTATTTATATTAGAATTTCATTGTTTTCCGACATGTATCATATCGACCAGAAAACACAAACTGTGGCACAACTCGTAGCTATCATAGAAGAAGAAGGTGATGATGACTCGGTGAATGCAGATAACACTGACATTGTCTATATTTCATCTGATGTAGATGAAGTAATGGATGAAGAAGACTGTCTTGTGGAAGAGGAACAAGTATGTAACGTGGCTGTTCCCAAACTGAAGAAAAGTTGCTCCTGTCCATACTTCTTCACCGACATCAGAAGAATAGGCTAATTGAAGAAATAAAAATCAATGTAGGTGGTAAGTCACCTTACGAAGTATTTTCACTGTACTTCGGTTCACTCTATAGCGTTGTTATTGACTGCGTCAAAATCTCTGCACCAAACTGCTTCATACTGGAGCAACTTCAACATTTGAAGAGAATCAGATATACAATCACCTGCACAACAATGGCATTGCCAATTACAGGATTCAAGTTAGGGTTAAAAAGTGGTGGTGGCCTCTGTTTATTTATTTGGCTGACAGTGTCATCATAAATTCTCGGAAAATACACAGACTAGTAAACAATGACAATAATCTCTCAGCTGCAATTTAGATCATATATAGCTCTGGCCCTGACGAAATCTGAAGGTGATGACACTAAAGATGATGTATGTGGTGATGACAGGGAAGGCAATAAAGAAACTGGCATAGGTGGGAGAGACAATTCTAGTTATGGTTGACCATCAAAGGCAGCTTTACCCACGGAAGTGAGTTGTCATCAAATAGGACATTTCATAATCCAAGAGGAAAACAAAGCTAGAAGAAGATGCTGACTGTACAAGAGCACAACAATTTACAAGTGTCAAAAATGCAATATTCATCTTCATTCAAACTGTTTCCAACAATTTCACTCTCGCTAAATGAAGATGCCAACTAGGCCCAAAGTTGCATAAACACAACATTATGCTGAACTTAAACTATTTGTAAATACTTTTGTTCCCACATTTTCTGGTCTTTCTGATCTAATTTCAAGAGAAATATACATTAATATTCCAAAAAACTATGTTTTTTCAGTGCTCGGTCCTTAATGGGTTAACCATAATAGGTATTTTACTTGATCCTGTATTGACTTGTCTAAATCTATTAAAGAAACTATTTAAACTAGTTTATGTTGGGTCGACCTTGTCAATACACTTTTAATGATTGAACGATGAAGGGAATGCATACTGTTCCCGAAACATGTATGACAGAATAAATAATTTTCAATCATTAAAAGTGTATTGACAAGGCGGACCCAACAAACTATATTAAATAGTTTCTTTAATAGATTAAATTATCGATCTCGCGGTTCTTTGACTGATGTTTTATGCGACTAATACTGCAACACGCACATGGCTGGACTTGTTATTCCTATCTCCCAGGTACTGTACGTCTAATGTGCACAAAACCTTGTATGTAAACCCATCGTTCAATTGGGCAAAGAAGGCAATCATACCACCGAGCCTTATACAACTACGATAATTGTTATTGGCAGCAAACCAAATCACATAATATCGAACATTAATCAGTCCATTAATTAGTCCAATTAGCAGATTTGCAACTAATGATAACATTAAGAGGACATCACAACAAGTGGACAATAGTGCACACGGAAAAAGCTGTCATTGTAACGGAGTTCTCGCTATATCCTGTACTCGCTATAGCGGACTTCTACTGTACATCTATTGTCTGTCAAAATAAGTTAACAGGCTGAGAATGACCTTTCAACATCCACTAAAGTGATGGGACAAAATTTATACACTGGCACCAAAGGTTACAAACATTCATCTAGCAAGGACATCCCGCTTCCATTCAGGTACTGACTAATTGTTTGAATCTTCAGTCCGGGGATATTTTGGTTTACACATTATTTCTTCAGGAATGATTACAGAACCGGATTGTTGCATTTATTACACGGAATATTGCTGAATACTAAAGCCTTACAAAGGTCAGGTGAAAATGTCTTAAATGAAGGCTTTGGTTTTACATTCGTATGAAGTAGTTGTGGTGTGTTGTTCTTTCCCTCAATTGCCGTTATATGTGTACTCATTTTTGCATGTTGTTCAAGTTGAAATTTCTTTTCACATTTCACTTCCTTCGGATATACTTGACAACAGACAACAATACCATCAGCTGAATAATCACTATTACCTGACACCCACGGATGAAGTAATTACTTTCTGCTGCTTTTCCCCTGGGCCATTTTGATCAAAGAATATGCAGACTAAGAATAAAGTAACATATTAACTACAGAAACTCCTCACAAAACTAACCGCAGACTTCTGGCTGCCCAGACGGTGAAAGAAATGTTCCATCCCATACCTTTCTTGAAACAGCCAGGCAGCATGCTTACGTAAAATACCGTTATTTCGTTATCTGTTACTCATAAAGTTGCTCACAAGGTACTCCAACACACAGGCAAAACCAATTTTTTCGAGGTTTTGAATTATTAAGTATACTTAATGTCAAATATATATGCTGAAATATGCTGTTTTATTTAGAAAATGCAATAAATCCAATAAGTCCACAAAACATGCATTTGCATATGCATTTTCAAAAAGCCGGTCCTGGTTATAAAAAGAGTTTCCAACAGACTGAAGTTACATTAACAGAGTAGAGACTTCCTTTTTAACAACCACCACCACCACCACCACCACCGAGTGTGCACGCATTCTGCTTCTATGCACACGATATTGCGGTATCCCTCTAAACACTGAAGCCATCCCTCTGGACAATGAAACTCCAATTCCATCCTTAGCGCCAACTCTTCCCCATTAATAACCTCGCCATCAACGGGGATATCGTTCATTCAAACAGGCGAAAACCACTTGGTCAATTCCACTTCCAAATCTAAATGTTTAGCTCCTTTACTGCACATCCGATTTGCAGTATTACCAGACTGCACTTTTACAGCTTCTATGATATCACGATATTTTACATGGCGAGAACACAGGAATTCCAAATTATGTAACTATCTCACTTTTTATTTTTTGTCCTTTATAACTGCCGTTATAATTTTCAACCTCTTGCTGTCTTGGAAGAATACGGATGCTTAGCCATCTCCTAACACAAAAAACATGTACCCTAAACTAAAATACCGCAACTAATAATAAACTAAAATACAGTATTAATAAAATATAACTATGAAGTGCATAACTGTACACTGAAAGTTAAGTAAAATTAAGTGCAAGATTAACTAAAACATGTTGACAGACTGAAAAGCAATTCTTATGTAACTGCAAGAACTCAAAATAGCTTAGCAACTCTGAAGGATGCTGTAGGCACGTGAAAATAAAAGTTACCCCTGTGCGCTCCGGAAGACACACTCTAATGAGACATTTCATTAATGGGGCCAACAGTTTCTTCAAATTGCAAATTATCTATATTTCGAATTAAACAATTTAAACAACATGCAAAACCACTTGATCAATTCAACTTCCAAATTTGACATTTTAGCTCCTAGAATGCACATTTGATTTGCAGTACTGGCACACTGCAATTCTAGAGATTCTTCAACAAGCAAAACCATGCCTCTGGAAATGAGAGATTCTTTGGATTTAGAGGAATTTTGAATTATTGAGGTTCTGCCATAACACTTAACCACTGCAACAAACACAACATAGACATAACACACAACATAGATATGGTTAATTTCTCAAGAATGCATCTCTACAAGCACTAAATATTCATAAAAATAACTCACTGAAGTGGATTAGAAACCTGCCATAACCCTGCCTTTGGTACTGAGGCATCGTCATAATGCAGGAAACGTTGTACTTTTGCTGACAGTGTTTCTCCTTGGAAAAATATCCCACCAAATGGCAACCCTGAAAAAAGTAAATATCACCATGAAAATAACTGTCTGCTAACTATTGTTATATGAAGGAGACAGTAGGAAAATTGAGGGGCAGCAATTTCGCTCAAGTCACCTCGTAAGTCTACTTAATCTAAAAATGTTGTAAGAATTGTTTATATCAATACACTCCACTTCGGATATACTCTAGCATTACTTCACCCCCACCCATTCCATTGGCCAAGATGATTACACAAATAAGTAGAGACCTGAAAAAATCGCATTTGCAGTAAATGCAAATTTTTTAATCTTGTACTGAATCCAAGCCTACGGTAATACTAATCTGGAATAAAATCATTTTTACTCATAAACAGAAGTGCAACAAAATGTGAATTGTGACCCAAAATGCAAAATTAGTATGAATATGCAATTTTGGTGCGAATTCTGTGAAAATGTGCTATTTTACTAGCGAAAACAACATATTTCAGCAAAATCGTCAGAAATACTCAAAGTATGATGCATAAATCATTAGACCATTCTGATCGGTGAAGAAAAGTAGCCGATCGATTGCTGCTTGCTGACTTTAATCGATATTTACAATTGGAATAGCAAGGGGATAAGATCTGTATAGACTGTTATCGAAATGTAAATCGAGTGTCATGGAAATAACGAGATAGACGCAGCGTTGTTTTCCTGTTCAAAATTGAAACTAGTGAAGAGTAGAAAGTAGAGCAATCGTTTAGGTTACGGGGCGCACGAAAGGGCTCAGCAGTATGCAAAGGATGATTTATATGCCACAGATTCAGTGACAGTGTTTTGCAACTATTGTAATTGCCGAGTTGGGTGGGAAGAAAAAGATAGCATTTTGAATCATGTTAAATCTGAAAAACACGTGGGTAAGCGACGGGATAATGAGAAGTTCAAACCCTGCTGCTAGTACGTCTCTTACACATAACTTCTCGAAACGCATAGTTGAAGTACTTGCCAAAGCAAATATACCTCCAGAAAAGCTGGAAAGCAAAGAGCTAAGAGCCTGGATTACTGAGTTTTCAAATGAAGAGCTGCCGTGTGCGAGATCTGTACGTGAAGTATATTTACCGGGTAGGTTTCGATTTCATTTATCGGGTACGGTTTAGGTATTACGACATTAAAACCACGCGCAAAATTGAAGGATACCGAATTTGAGTGCGATTTCCATTTAAAGATAAAAATTTCATTGTTCCATATTGAAAGTATTAATGTTAAAATTGAATAATTGAAAAAGAGGTTCAACCTATTCAATACATAAGAGAAAGAAATGTAGTGATTACATTCTTATTTAATAGCAATTAGAATTGGGACCGGTTTCGACCATAGTCCAGGTCATCGTCAGCCGATCAAAACATAAAAAACATGAAAAACAATGCATATGAAAAAGAAAAAGATTAAGTGAACTTTGGATCGGTATAAGAGGCAATATAAAATGATGATGGGGGTAGAAACTGTGAGTCACTTAAAAGAAAACAGTGTGTAATTTTATGAATGGTGGTACGGCACATGCAATGATAGGTAAAGTTTCACAATGTTTATGAACAGCGGAGAATACAAAAGATTCTCCGCCATAGGACAACACATACAAGACTCCAAGCATAGTTTCACCAATATTGACAATGAGATGAAAATACTTAAAATCATTAACAAAGGCCCCCTCTTAAACATTACTGAAAATTGCTTTATCCACCTTGACCAGTACTTCAACCCTAATTTCAATCTAAACGACATTTCTGAAAAACCCAACATTCTTTTCGACTTCCTAATTCTTCTTCTCAAAAATTCCAAATTCCAAAACCCCAATTCTATTTTCAATGCCTTACAAAGTTCCTACCCACATTTTCTACCTCCAATAACCCACCCTAAACTACCCCTCCTTCATTTCCCTATCTTATCCTTCCTCAACACCATTTAACTTCAATTTCTTTTATTCTTCTCTTATTTCACTATCCCTCTTCCTCTATTAATTTATTCTACCTTTTCTTTATAAAAAAAATAATAAAAAAAACCACCACCACCACCACCTTCATTTCGGTTCTCCTCATTCAAATTTTAACTCTTGTCTTGCGCCGACTTCGACTACTTCAATCATGACCTGATTTTTTCATTTTAAAAATAGCGCACTGTGCGTATATGTTTTCATTTGTTTTTCCGATATTGCGCTCTTTACTATTTTTTTTCTCTTTACAATTGTTTTTTCAAGTCAACCGTTTTCCAAGAATTCAGCAGTAACACAATCACTCATTCAATTATACTGAATTGCGTTGTATGTATCTATATATACATACTTAATTTCCTGCAACCGAGGCAAATACTGGATCTTCAGGATATTCTCCATTCTACTTTGGCGTTCGAGACTACAGCGCATGACCTTGAGTGTACTGCGCTGATCACCGGGAACTGTCAGTTTGCTTCTATAAATCTATTCGTCTTCGACTTCAACATATTGATAGATCACAACACTATCGAACAACATGTTGTTCGATAGTGTTGTGACTTTGTGCCTGACGGGGTGTAAAAACTGACCCATTTGACCGTTCTCCGCTGTTCAAAATCATTGCAAGACTTTACCTATCATTGCGTGTGCCGTACCACCATTCATAAAATTACGCACTGTTTTCTATTAAGTGACTCACAGTTTCTACCCCCATCATCATTTTATATTGCCTCTTATACCGATCCAGAGTTCACTTAATCTTTTTCTTTTTCATATGCATTGTTTTTCGTGTTTTTTATGTTTTGATCGGCTGACGATGACCTGGACTATGGTCGAAACCGGTCCCAATTCTAATTACTATTAAATAAGAATGTAATCACTACATTTCTTTCTCTTATGTATTGGATAGGTTGAACCTCTTTTTCAATTATTCAATTTTAATGCGATCTCCATATCAAACTATCTTACCCGTACCCAATTGATCCAGTAATTTTAAATTATTTTGTTATAATTTGAGGTTTTTGCTTCCTTTCTAGAAGTTGCATATGACCACCAGAAAAGAACAGCAGAGGCTCTAGTGGGGAAAAACATCAACATACTCTGTGATGAAACTACAGATGGAATAGGCCGTTGTGTTTTTATCATCATATTCCAAGTCCCAGCCGTATCGAAAAGAGAGCTGCACGTTGTTTCTGTGAACTATCTTGATGCAGGAAATGCTACAAACTGTTCCCATGCTGTTTTAGAAGCTCTGCGCAGTTATAGTGTACCATATGATGCAGTTAAAGAGTTTGTTAGTGACAGTGCCCCGTACATGACCCGGTGTTATGAAACATTAAGTGTGGTCATAGGGGATCATTTAATGCATGTACAGTGCTGGGCACATAAGATCAGCTTGGTTGGCAATAGTTGGGTTGCAGTGATGACAGATTTAAATCATGTGGTTGCGATGGTACAGTCTGCATTTTAGAACACAAGAAAGTGAAAATATAATTGTTTACAATTCTTAACATCGAAGTATGGTGTTTCAAAGGAAGCAAAGCTTTCTCCTACACCTGTCATAATCCGATGGAATAGCTGGTTTCAGGTTGTCTTCTATTTGAGTGCTTACTTTACTGATGTTACATTTTCAATTCAACAACAATAAAGGTGTTTTAATTTAATCCACCTATTCAATACTTTTATTTTCACTTATAGTGGTTACATAAATAGACTCACAGTTAAATGGGACATGTTTCGCCCTCAATTAAGGGCATCTTCAGCCTAAAAGCAATCATCAAGAGTACAACTAATATTAAAAGTGGAAGCTAAAAGGTTAGCCAGTTATTAAAATTCGGGACATAAAAATGTGAAAAATGATATAATATATAAAGATGCTATTGGAAACACTGCCAATGATTAAACTATAATTCTGTCGGAGACTAAAACTTCTTCCATTAAAATTCTAATTAAAACAGTTCATTTAAAATGTTAGTGGAAAACCAAAGTGGTAATAATATAAAGCCAACGACATGAGGGCGTGAACACAAGCATAAACATGATTGTTATAAATACAGCATGTCCAAGGCCGCTGAAATTCGTCAGCATAAAGCGAGACAGAAGCATAAGTTGAAAAATTGTAAGTGGCCCTTAGCACCGGTAGGTAATACTATCGGCTGAAACCATGCCAGGAAATTTCAGTAGATACTGAAATAATGTTTTCTGTAACAGAAGGAAAAGATGAATTAAGAAGTTGATCGTAAGGAGAGAATTCGGATTACATAAATTGAAACAGATGAGGACTTACATGTTAGTTGAAAGTTGTTATTTGTTATCTACTGTTGTGTTGGTCGCTGCCCTTCTGTTGGCTCTGAGTCTGGTGTTGTAACTGTGCTGCAGAGGTGGCAGTGAACTTGGAGGGGAAGGAATAGGGGAGTGTGGAAGGGAGGAGAGGATGGGTGGAGTCAATTGTGACGAGGCTGACAAAGGGGCGGAGTCAACCGTACTGCTGGAAGTAGGCCTAATATCTGTAGGTATGGGAGGAGTATTAGAGTATGAAGAATTAAATATAATAGGTATCCTAAATTTATAGCATGAGTTGAAAAATTGTAAGTGGCCCTTAGCACCGGTAGGTAATACTATCGGCTGAAACCATGCCAGGAAATTTCAGTAGATACTGAAATAATGTTTTCTGCAACAGAAGGAAAAGATGAATTAAGAAGTTGATCGTAAGGAGAGAATTCGGATTACATAAATTGAAACAGATGAGGACTTGCATGTTAGTTGAAAGTTGTTATTTGTTATCTACTGTTGTGTTGGTTGCTGCCCTTCTGTTGGCTCTGAGTCTGGTGTTGTAACTGTGCTGCAGAGGCGGCAGTGAACTTGGAGGGGAAGGAATAGGGGAGTGTGGAAGGGAGGAGAGGATGGGTGGAGTCAATTGTGACGAGGCTGACAAAGGGGCGGAGTCAACCGTACTGCTGGAAGTAGGCCTAATATCTGTAGGTATGGGAGGAGTATTAGAGTATGAAGAATTAAATATAATAGGTATCCTAAATTTATTCGAACGAACTGACTTTAATAATTTCAGCATTAATTCATGTAACATACTTTTACTGTCCGTGGTTTCATTAAGATTCTGTTGCTTATTGTACGCCTGATCTAAATAGATATATAAACTTTCTAATTCGTTCAACATTCTCCCTTTTTCTTCTATGTTTCTAATTATCGCTAGGTCTTTTTCTATGGATTCAAATCTGTGACCAGTCTCCCTCATATGCAAACTCATCCCTGAGTATTTCCTATGTTTTTCCACGTTAACATGTTCCATGTATCTTGTCATAAAACTTCTCCCAGTCTGTCCAACATATGAAAAATTACACTGAGTACATTTGAGTCTGTATACTCCTGATCCCAAATAACGATTTTTATCATAATTAACTTTTTTATGATTAAAGAATATGGACTGGTTAGTATTAGTAGTTCTAAAAGCTATATTAAAATTATGTTTCTTGAATACGTTAGTAATCTGGTGTATAGCTGGATTATTAAAAGTGAATGTAGCATACTCAGATTTGTGGATAACTTGTTCTTAATTTTATTGATTAATTTGTTGATCATTTCAATTTTGAAACCATTTTGTTTAGCGAGGTACCTAATAAAATTTAATTATTTCTTCAAATTCTTGGGAGATAGAGGGATTCTAAGTGCTCTATAAATCAGACTGTGAAAAGATGCTTGTTTATGTGAATTCGGGTGTAAAGAAACATTGTTTACAGTTGTAGATGATTGGATCGGTTTTCTAAATATTTTGAAATCAAAAGTATTAACCTTACGCGTAACTGTTACAAATAGAAAATTCAATGAGTTATCGACTTCGTCCTCTTTCGTGAATTTCAAATTAGGTTCGATTTAATTTAACTTATTTAAGATTTCTTGACTATTAGTGACATCTCTGTTTATGATTACAAACGTATCATCTACATATCTCAACCATAAATCAATTCCTTTAATTTTTGCTATTATTTATTTGTGTTCAATTGAATCCATAAATATGTCGGCAAGGATGCCCGATATTGGGTCACCCATTGCTAATCCATTCTGTTTATAAATATTATTGTTAAATGAGAAGTAATTATTGTCTAATACGAAATTTAACAATCTAGTGAATTCTTCTACTTCCATTTATGATATTAACAGTTTTATCTGTCGGAATATTCGCGAACATATTCACTACGTCATACGAACACATCATCTGGTTTGGACGCACGCCAAATTTAAGCAAAATGTCACACAAGTCAATGGAATTTCTTAATGGTTGCTTATTATTAAAAGTGTAATGTCTTTTCAAAAACTTATGAATGTATTTGGAGACCTTATACGTGGGAGAATTTCGGCAATTGATAATCGGACGAATCGGAATATCTTTTTTATGTATTTTGGGCAAAGCTCTAGTTTCTGGGTGCCTAGGATTCATATTGACAAGTTTTAATAGTTCTTGTTCGGTAAAGAGAGATGTGGATCTTTTAAGTAAGGTCTTTAAGTTGCGTTGAATTTTAGTTAATGGATCTTTAGTCACTAATGTGTATTTGTTATTATCAAAAAAATCCTCAGTTTTCCTGATATATGTATCTTTATCCATCAAAATGATCGCACCCCCTTGTCAGCCTTGGTTAATATTGTTAACTTCAATTTTCGATTTCAAGTTTTTTATTCTTTTCTGTTGTTTAGGATCAAAATTGGTATAAATCTCTTTCGCTAATCTGGGCAATCTCTTCTTTAACTCCAATCTTGCTTCGTCTTTTACACGGCGTGGGAGTTTTGATATGTTCGCCTCCGCTTCTGCAACTGTGTTAATGATGTCTATTTCTCTATCTTTATTAGGCGAATTGTATTTTGGACCCCTTTTAAGGAGGTCATTCTCTCCTTCCGTAAATTGTACCTTGGTCAAGTTAACTACCATGGGAGTAACAGTGTCCGATGGGCCTTTAATTTGTTCTTGTTTCGTTTGTTTACTGTGACATATTTGTGTGTCTATCAAATGATTCAATTTCTTATTCAATGTATCCTGTTTCTTACTAAGTGCGTATGTTAATTTGTGTTCCATGCGTTGATAAAATGACTGCCATTCTAATGGGGCTAAATCCAGCGTCACCGCTAAGTGAACGTTATATAATTGCAAATTCAATTTGGATTTCTTCCTGTAACATGCCTTGATTTCATATTTTAACCAATAATTCATTTACCTTATTTTGGGTTATATTATGGCTTGGACTGCTTATGTTCTTACATTGTGTTGATTTAAGAAAAGTAGGTACCAGTTTTAGTCTCAGACATTGTTTAAGAAAAGCTAAATCCTTTACTAACTTACAAATCTTCATTTTCAGATTGAGAAACTTATTTCAATCTACATTTTGCCTGGTTGGCTGTCATATTACATGTTATACATCTCATTTTTGGTCCGTATTGAAAATTTACAGTTCAACAACAATAAAGGTGTTTTAATTTAATCCACCTATTCAATACTTTTATTTTCACTTATTGTGGTTACATAAATAGACTCACAGTTAAGTGGGACATGTTTCGCCCTCAATTAAGGGCATCTTCAGCCTAAAAGCAATCATCAAGAGTACAACTAATATTAAAAGTGGAAGCTAAAAGTTTAGCCAGTTATTAAAATTCGGGACATAAAAATGTGAAAAATGATACAATATACAAAGATGCTATTGGAAAAACTGCCAATGATTAAACTATAATCTTGTCGGAGATTAAAACTTCTTCCATTACGTAGGTGGTTTGAAAAGTTCTCGGAATGTACTAGAATTAAGTATCTTACCTCGGTGGAACTGCTTTTATTTTTCAACATAGTCTCCCTGTAGACTAATGCATTTGGTCCAGCGATGTTCCAATCCCTTAATCCCATCTCGAAAATGAGATTCCTCCAGGCCTGCCCAGGCGGCCTCACCTGCTATGCTCAACAGGGTCCTTGTTGGAGGATGGGAAGATCGGAAGGGATAGACAAGGAAGAGGGAAGAAAATGGCCGTGGCATTAGGTGCCTGGAGGAGAAGTGGGAAAATACGAGAAACCACTTCGAGGATGGCTGAGGTAGGATTTGAAACCCCTCTACTCAGTTGACCTCCCGAGGCTGAGTAGACACCGATCCAGCCCTCGTACTATTTGTTTTCAACTTACATGGCAGAGCCGGGAATCGAAACCGGGGCTCCGGGGGTGGCAGCTAATCACATTAACCACTACACCACAGAGGTGGACTAGTACTATAATGTTACCTATATGTTTATGTTAGTGCTGAAATCCGATTTCTTACTTTACTAATGCTGAAAGCCCGAAAATGTAATGTTATTCTTTAATATGGGAATCAAGGTTTTCTATGGTTTCCCATTTTCACACCAGGCGAATGCTGGGGCTGTACCTTAATTAATGCCACGGCTGCTTCCTTCCCACTCCTAGCCCTTTCCTGTCCCATCGTCGCCGTAAGACCTATCTGTGTCGGTGCGACGTAAAACAACTAGGAAAAAAAAAGGGGGGGGGGGGGGAATCAGTCTAGAAGGAAATGTTGAAAGTGATGTGATTTCTATCCAGGTTCGATGTTATCCTAATACTATGAGTTACAATACACTGCACGTATATAAAAGATGCCACTTACAAACTTGCTTTTTATCCACGAATTTCTGCGGCCACAAAAGTCACTATTTTTCAAGAATGATGAAATCTACACATGATAGATTGTCTGACTGTGCTGTTTTGAACCTTTCTTCTGTCATTTTGAAGTTATTCGCAATCACGAATAATAAACAATCGGCTTTTAGTAACGGCTGATGCACAATGGCTGGTAGAGCTGCATGCGGTACTGGATCGTGACGTCACAGCGCGTCGCTTACGTCAGAGGCCGTTTCACTCGCCTTGCGGAAAAGCACTTTTGAACATTTTTTTAATGATAGAAAACAAGGCAACTTACTTCATTGTAATACATTTACGTACTATTTCATTGGTGTACTTTTCAAATAAAATATTTTTGAAAATTATGCATGTTCCCTATTAAAGGTCATCGCAGAATGACTGAACCTGGAACCAGCCCTCATATCCAGGTAAAAATGCCTGACCTGCCCGGAAATCTAACCTGGACCCTCCGGGTGAGAGGCAGGCAAGATAAACCGTGGGGCCAGCTTCAAACATTAATTACCGGTACGCTACTAAAAAATTATAAATAAATAAAATATATAAAACACAGCATTTTATCAAGAGAACAAATTCAAGAACATCGCAACTGGCCGTTTATAAGGAGACTTAATGAACTCTTTGAATATATAACTGACTTGCAAGTTTTCTACTTGTTATAAATGTTTTTAATGTGTTAACATTTTCAAAACAGTTTTAAATAGTTTTTTCCAATACCCATTATTTTAAGTCATATTATGAATTGTATGTATGCCTATTTTTCATTAACAGATGAGGATAACATTATTATGTGTCGAAACTAGTTCTGTATAATTCTATAAATGTTGTAGTTGAATAACAGCATTAAATTATGTATTGAATAGGTGGAAATACCAAAACTTTATATATTTATAATTCTTAGTTCAATACGTAATAATGATCAACAGCAAGAAGTGTTTGCTTGTTTCATTGATTTTGAAAAGGCATTTGACAGAGTACAACATCCAAAACTTGTAGAACTCCTAAAGGATATAGGAGTTGACAGCAAAGATATCCGCAATATTGAAAACCTTTACTGGAGACAAAAGGCCGTTGTCCAAATCGGAAATCAAACTACAAACGAGATAGCCATCCAAAGAGGAGTTAGACAAGGTTGTGTTTTGTCTCCATTGTTATTCAACCTTTACTCGGATAAAATTTTCAAAACAGCTTTAGAAAATCAACAATACGGAATAAAAGTAAATGGTGGCATAATTAACAACATAAGATATGCGGATGATACAGTCATCTTGTGTGATAATTTTGAAGGTCTCCAACTCTTGCTCAATAATATTAGTGCAGTAAGTGAGGACATGGGACTAAAAATAAATGTAAACAAGACCAAGTTCATGATCTTCAGCAGATGTGCCAATGCTGAGGCAATCTTACAACTAAACAACCGACAGATTGAGAGAGTAACCACTTTTAAATATCTGGGTGCCACTGTCACTTATCAACTTGATCCCGAGAAAGAAGTGAAACAGAGGATGGCGATAGCATGAAAAATATTTACAAAAATGAAATCTTTCTTTTGCAATGACTACTTAAATTTAAAACTTAGACAGCGGATGGTCAAGTGCTATATATGGTCAGCCTTGCTATATGGTGTGGAAACATGGACTCTCAAGAATATATCAGAGAAATGCTTGGAAGCCTTTGAAATGTGGATCCACCGTAGGATGCTCAGGATTTTGTGGGTTGCACGACTAACGAACCAAGAAGTACTCAGAAGGGCAAGAGCAAGTTGGGAACTCGTTCAAACAATAAAACTCCGGAAGATCTCTTACCTTGGCCACATCCTTAGAAATGACCATTACCTCATCTTACAGCGGATTGTACAAGGCAAAATACAGGGTCGAAGAGGTGTCGGGAGGAGGCGAACATCATGGCTTGGAAACATCAAAGGATGGACTGGAATTCACAGTGTTGAAAGACTTTTCCACCCAGCAAGAGATCGTATTGCATTTGCCACAGTGATCGCCAACGTCAGGGGGACCTGATACGGTACTATAAAGAAGAAGAAATACCTAAAAATCTCAAAACTTTTACATTCAATTTTACCGGGGAAACTTAGTCAGTTTCCTCTGAAAACTTCATTCAGTTCAGTTCAGCAACTTTGATCAGCCAAACTCTTCGAAAAATCTAATACCCGTAATGCCAAGCCAAACAACAATTGACCACAAGTCATTTTTAATTCTCTAATCTGATAAAAAAGCACATTAGATACAGAAGCACCCAAAATGATGGCAAAATCCCTTTTTTCTTATAACCTTCCATTGTAATTTGGTCACCAGTATACTGTTCGTAGTCAGTTTATAGAAATCTTGCACAGTATAAATTAGGCCTACATCAATTTTTAAAGGTTATGTTGAACTCGAGAATATGGTTTTGAATATAAGTATTGATCCTCAAGTTCTCAAATGCATTATATTCAATTCTGCCCCTCACTAATCACAATCAAATTGGAAAGAGAAAAAATATTAACACTTCCGAAATTACGATCATTCGCGACCTTGAGCTCAGCTGAAAAGCGCGCTCACTGTACAAGTCGGTACGAGTGTGAAATGATACAAAGCTAAAAATGTAACGTGTGCGAATAAATTGTCTGCGGATTCTACAACATTTTAACACAAAAACGTGAAATTCCCAGTCTTATATTAGGACTAAAACAGTAATAGGCAATCCCAAAACCTCCCATGGCTTAATGTGTGTAAGGTGCAACATCTGTTCCGGTCTCGATAACATAATCGTATACGATAATATTAAAGTACTAAATGTGTTACTTAAGAAGAAGCAGTTTCAATTCCTGCCTGAAAGCCCAGTGACTATACAGTGATCTGAGGGAAGTGCCGAACACCTGTTTGGCGATACACTTAAAAAAGTAAAAAATATAAATATTTAACCCTGGACATAATGCAAACTTTTGCATGCACGAACATTTGACGAAACTCGTTCCGTCTTCAAGTAGAGCTGTCGAAATGCACTCTGTCTCCTTCCAATTACTGTGGACACTCTGCTTTATGACTTCCGAGGACTCTCTAAACAATACCACCCAAATGTGATGCTAAGATGGTCGCTTATGCAGGTCCACCGCCGATCGGTTTTCCAATACGTTACAGTACTTCTTCAAATTTCCACAATGATGGGACGTTAACACCATGATCGGTAAGTATACTGTATGATATAGATGTTGATTCCCATAGGGAACTTAAAATATTTGTCCTGAATGAGTAAATTTATAATACCAATATAATGGTCCGTTATTGGACATTATAAATTTTCCAGCAAACTCATTCTTGGTTGCCTGCATTTTGCCCTCGTGTGCTAAGTTGGGCTCATCAGTTATTCCTGGCTCTCTAGACCGGGATCGCCATCTCACCGTTAGATAGGTCCTCAATTAACGGTAGTCACGTAAGCGGGTGGACCTAGAACCAGTCCTCCCATCCAGGTAAAAATGCCTGACGTGGCCGACATATCAAATCCGGGGCCTACGGGCGAGAGGCAGGAGAGCTAGACCGTGCAGCCGGCTTCAAACATTAATTACCTGGGTTACAAATCTCGATACTTTACATTCACTTTTACCGGGGAAACTTTGTCAGTTTCCCTTGAAAACTTCTTTCAGGTCAGCAACTTTATGATCAGCCAAGCTCAGTGAAATATCTAATAAATAATGCCAAGCCGAACAACAATTGATCGCAGGTAGTTTTTAATTCTCAAATCTAATCAAATAAAGCACATCAGATACAAAAGCGCCCAACATAATGGCAAAGTCCTTTTTTTATCTTCCATGGTAATTTGGTCACCGGTATACAGTATACCATTTATAGTAACTTTCTGGAAATCTTGTACCGCGCAAATTAGGCCTACAGAGACTTTGGTTATGTTGAACTTGAGAATATGGTTTTGAATGTATCGATTCTCAAAAGTTCTCCAATGCATTAAATATTCAATTCTGCCCGCCACTAATCATAAGCATATTGGAAAGAGAAAATAAACCCATTAAAACTCCAGAAATTTAGGTTTATTTATGACCTAAAGCTGAGATGGAAAGTGCGCTCGCTGCACAAGCCAGTGCGAGTGGGAAATGATACGAACTCCTTAAATGTTACGCTGCATAAATATAACGAATGCTGTTTTTATCAAGACTTTTTAACATAAATACATAAACATAAAAATCTCCGTCTTATATTAGGACCAAAACAGTAACGGCCTTATATATGTATAGTGTAACATTTCTTCTGGTCTCGAGAACGCAATCGTATCCTATCTTTAAATTACACTATTCGTGTGAGGAAGGATCAATTTAGATCCCTGTCTGAAACCCCAGCGTCTCGTTCTGCCTTTAAGTAGAGCTGTCGAAATACGCTCTGTGTCCTTACTATTGTTGTGGCTTTACGATTTCCGAGGATTCCTAAATAACACCAGCTGAATGTGATGGGACCCTTAAGCAAGTTATCCTCCGATTGCTTTCCCAGTACAGTACTTGATCTAATTATCGCAATTATTATTATTAGCATATGGTAACGTACACAAAACAATAAAGAGATTAAATATACATGAACAGTAAGCACAAACTATTATATATACAGGGTGAAGCGTAATTCGCGCACTCGGGCGTCGCAGCGCGACTCCTCACATGCCAGCAATAAAAAAATGTCTCTTACAAAATTTCGTCTTGCGAGTATATCCGGTAGAAAACGGACGTTGAAGAGTAGCAATCTGGCAACACTGTAACCATATGTAGGGTAACTACCGCTCTCAGCACATTCTAGTCGTGCTGTAAAGTTGGTGCAGTGGGTAGAGTTTTTGGTTGGCATGCAGGAGGTCGATGGTTCGATCCTGGGTTGAGGCGCAGTTTTTATTTGCTAATTTCCATCTGACATTACCTACTGTAATACAGTAAGACACCGTTTCTGAGGTCACATGTATCCTACATTTACAACATTTTGTTACGCTGAAACAACAAATACCTGGTTAGACTAATAAGAAATAGACAGCTGAAACAAATGACCAGTCATAGGACAGAATAACTACACAAACAATATCACTTTCGATATGCTAAAGATGATAGCACAGTACAATAACACAACATCTACCTTGCCATTTACATACTACATGTATAATAATAATGTTATTTGTTTCACGTCCCACGAACTACTTTTTAAGGTTTTCGGAGACGCCGCAATACTACATGTAATATGTTCGCGCAGATGTAGCACATTAGCACTAATACTGTCCATAGTAAATTCACCCCCATGACGTGGAAAGGGCGCCTTTCAAAGCTGACGAATGAAAACGATTGTTCGTCCATTTTTAGAATCGTAGTATGTAAGTGCAAATGGTTTCTAGAGGACCCACTGCAATCGCTGTTGACGATTAAGATGCCAGATACCATACCACCTGAACTACATTTACGAAATAAAAAGCATACGCCTCAACCCAGGATCGACCACTCGACCTCCTGCATGCTAACCCAAAACTCCATCCACTGCACCAACTGTACAGTACGACTAGCGTGTGCTGACAGAGGTAGTTACCCTACATGTGGTTACAGCGTTGCCAGATTGCTACTCTTCAAAGTCGTTTTTCTGCCGGATATACTCGCAAGACGAAATTTTGTAAGAGACATTTTTTTATTGCTGGCATGTGAGGAGTCGCGCTGCGACGCCTGAGTGCGCGAATTACGCTTCACCCTGTATATAATTACAAGATATACACATTATAACACTGAAAACAATCATGCAAGCAAAAGTGTTCAAAGAGTTAGATCTAAATTCTCTAGCCATTGTATGGCCTCAGCAGAAGCCACCACAAAGGCCTGGCTAGATCCAGTGAATGCCCTTCCAATGCATTCGATGACGGTGACAGGACGTTAACGTCAAAATACACAGGTGTCGTAGCCGTCCTTTCGCGAGATATTTTTTCTTCAAAAACACTTGATCGAGGATTTAGCATTGATGGGACTGAAATTTCTAGACGGCTGATCCGGGAAATCGTTTCTTCAAGGAACGGATAACACGGGATTTTTACAACATGATTTAATTAGGATGTTCGCGGGACCTTGTGATTTGAATTAATAATCCGGGAAAACGTAGTTTCCGGGAACAGATAACTGAGGTTCCACTGTATCTAGTTTTAAGTTTGTTGCTACTTTTTATCCATTTCTTTATTAAATATACAGTATATATATGTACTAGTCATAAGCAATATGTCACTTACCTTCTTATCATTTTTAGTTAAAACATAAAAAAGAAAGGGTTCCACATCATAGTAGAGGGTCTTGTGATCCAAGAAAAGCTTTGCCAATAAACAAAGATTTTGACAGTATATCTTGTTGACATTACCATCCACCTGCAGAAAAACAAAAAGTACAACTTAAGAAAACAAAAAAAATTTTATCACGCAGCAACAACCCTTAAAAAGTATTTGTAAGGTTCTGTAGCATTGTCAGTAATACTATATTTACTTGGCTATACTGTAGGACATAGTAGCTTCTCGTTCCTGTTGGCATGTTGAAGTAAACTGATGTGTGATTAGCATTGTGAATTTGCAATAGAAGGAATGGCCTTCGGAGTCTCATCACAAAACAATGAAATTCTGTGTCTTATCACAGTACCCTTCCCTAATTTCTGAGAGTCTAAGTACAGAATTCTTGGAACTGATGAATTCCTCTCTACCACTGTGCTAAATCCAGCAATGTTGCCTGTTTCACACTTCTGTAACATTCTGTCTAGAAGCACACTGTGCGGCAACAATGGCGAAACACATACCTCCCTGCCACCAGCAGAGCTGGAGCTCACTGGAATGTGGCCTTGGCTCTAAGATTACTCAGCCCCTCCCTTATAGCCACCCACATGTTCGGCTACCTGGCTCATACCAGATCTTTCTTCTAGCTTTCAGTCTTTCATTTTAGATGCATACTGTATAAACTTAGAAACTGAGTACCAGCAATTGCATAATGACTTTATGGCCTCTTTTAAATAAGTGCTGTTGAGTTTGCATTTTAAATGGCATAAGAACACCATCTCACGAATCCGACATACAGCTTAAAATGATTCGGTATTGACGTAATCAAAAGAACCAACTAAAGCTACCAAAGGAAGACTGTAAGTCTTTTCGTGGAATGCTGGAAAAAAAGTAGAAAGAAGTCAATGAAAAAGTGTTACGAGTGGATTGTTGAAACAAGAAACAAAGGTCACGCTGCGACACATGAAATGCTACAAATCAAAGTGTGTGCATTACAAAAACCAAGGGACTTCAGCTTTTAAATATAAGACAAGTCGAGGCTGGGCAGTACAATTTAAGTATCAAAACAATTTAAGTTTGAGGAGGAGAACATTACTATATCAACAGCTTACAGACGACTACACAGATAAAGTCACAGAATGTCATTGTTTTGTGATGAGACTCAGAAGGACATTCCTTCTACTGCAAATTCACAATGCTAATCACACATCAGTTTACTTCAACATGCCAACAAGAACGAGAAGCTACTATGTCGAGTTCTGCTAGCTGTAACTGAAATGGCAGGAAACTCCTGTTGAACTATATTTTCATATGAAAAACTCTGCCTAAAGGAGACTTTCCGAAAATAAGTCATCTGTGCACAGGACAAATGGTGGATGGAGACAGTTCTGGTGAAAGACTGGCTATGAACTGTACGGGAACATCCAGGAACCCTATTTAATAAAAAAATTGATGCTTGTAGTTGACAGCTTTCGCAGCCACTTAGCTGACTGCATTAAAAAAAAAAAAAAAGAGAAGACAATTATCCTGGGAGTACTTACATCAGTTGTGCAGCCTTTAGACATTTCCATAAACAAGCCTTTTAATGATTATATATAGGAAGGTTTTACACCAACTGGATGCTGGATAACGTGCAAGAGACAACAATAACTGGAGAAAACCAAGCAGCCTTTGCTTTGATTTATTTATCTAAGATAAAATTCTATAAGAATTTAATTCTATAAAGGCCACCTGTTGAATACAAGTTTGCCATTTGATAAATGGGCTGTCTAAAAAGCTACATACGGCATGTTTCGACCCAGCCTAGAGGTCATCATCAGCTAAAATAACACAAAGATGAAAGATGTATACAAAAACAGTGATACATAAAAAAAACTGAGATAAAATACAATCAACAAATGCAATAAAATCTATGTTTAAAAGGGGCATCGCTTCAATCTTGGATGAATCTAGTTGTAACAGGTGTGGGTCCAACCGTATTTGGCTGGAGGAATATTTTAAAATTATGAAGACGTCAAATGTTACCTATTTGTCATGCTTCTGGAAACGGAGTGAAGTTTCAAAATCCATAAAATTTCTTCATGGAGAATAAAAGTATAACCACGATCTAAACGTGAAACCAAAAAGCCGAGTGTCAGAACGCAAAAATGAAGTGGAAATAAAAGTTAACCCATTAACGCCTGAATTAAGTTTTTTCTGAGATTACCACATAGTTGGGACCAAAATAAACTAATGAAACAAGTTTCAGAATTTTGGGACCCGCTAGGTCATAAGGTATTTGATGTTGCCACATGGCAACGCTAGGCGCTTGCACTACCTAATTTTTAACAATGAGTTTTGATAGAAGAATTTAGGTTACAGAGTAGTTCCTTGTTTGTTGTGGAATAACAGTGTTGAAAAATCTCAGCAGTATTTATTGTAAGAATATGGAATATTACTTTTTATTCACATCTTCTAAAATATAAAATTACTGAATAAAGGAAAATCTATCTGTTTACAGTACAGAGAGATATATGTAGTTTTTTGCCTGGAACAACAGAATAAAATCAAAAATAGGAAATTCAGATGCGGTTACACACTGCAGAGTAACTACAGTAGTCATTATTTTCTTGGCACATAAAAGCCTTCCCTCAGTACTTGCACGTTAGGCACAGAGACAGAGAATGACAATATTTACCGTTTTAGTACCATCCTGCGTGTCCCAATTAGAACAGTTGGAGGGCAACTTATTGTATCCAGAAATGAAAAATAAGGCGATAGAGCAACAAATTTCATCAGAAGTTATTTGTGGGTCTGTACAATTTAAAAACATTGCATACTTTCTGGTCTCTTGAACTGAATGTTATCAGCTGGTTATCCACAAACAATTCAAAGATGTCAACAATATTTATGGATTTGTACTTGCCGTAATTAGGCTCCGGAAATGGCAACAGTTGCCCGATATTGAAATAAGTCCCTTCAGTCTATCTTTGTTTGTAATTTGATTTATTGTTTTCTCTAACACTTACCCGCTCATTAGCAGTTTCAGGTATTGAAACAGATCTTGCATCACTAGACACAACAGGCACATTGTCCACTGGTAACACACCTTCACCATCGTAACTAATCCTATTTCTTTCATTATTTACAAGCTTCATTTCAGCACTGACACGTAACTGTCAAGAGCTGTGATTATCAATAAGCCCACCATCATCTTCATCACCACGAGCCCTCGTCTGTATCTACACTTACATTGAGTGGTTCCACTAAAATATCACCATTGAGATCTTCAGGCAGTAGCATAACCAGTGCCTCTGAAGGGGAAAATCCCTTCCTCCAAGAAGATGTATGAATTAGGATAAAGTAACATGATCTGACAGCTGCAGAAATTTTACTGAGTATAAACGCCTAGCGTTGCCATATGGGAAAGTAAATTATTCAACAAGCACTACTACGGCATTGTGCGCCTGTACTATTCCAAATGCTTACAACATACATAATTAAGTGTGCACAACACTATTGTAAACATAATCTAATTAAACAAATTCATTTATAAATTTTATATCCTTCTTACGGGAAGCTGGCAGCCATTTCGTAGGAATCAGAAAATAACCTATAGTCCACCACTCCTTGTGTCACAAAAGTAGATTTAAATATTAAATTAACATGATCATGAGATTCTACAAATACTTCTCTAACTGTCGGATGACACCACAGTCTTACAGATTCTTTCTTGTTGCCAACAGTACTAAAAGGAAAAAGGTATGAAAATCATTGCCATATGGCAACGCACGGCGCTAATGGGTTTATGAAAAGTCGAAAAATATTACTCATTTCCTCTTTCCTCCAGTCCTGTGTTTCTATAGATCAGATTGGGTCGGTGTTGACCTCCGCAATGACTAGCAACCGTTCTGAGGTTATGTTGGATAGGGGTAACAGCGGGTAACGAGAGGGAGCATGAGTGGAAGGATGGGAGGACGGACCAGTTATGTGTGTTGGGACAGACTTCTGTGCGTTGCTTCAGATCTTTCTCGATTATTGTTTATATAAATATTTTCTAAAACGTTTTATGAAGTTCCCTTTTTTAGTCATATGTAGGATATCTAGATCTTTATGTATGGTGGAGAATGAGTGATTTTGATCTTTTGTGTGTTCACTCATAGCGGAAAATCTTCTGTATTTAGCTGCATTAAAATGTTATTTGTTTGTAGCGGATCTGAAAATTCCTACCAGTCGCATAGCTCCCAACTTTTAGAAATAAACAGTAGGAAGATTATTTAATTCTGGGATTTCACCAAATATATTCCACCACGGCTAAGTGAAAAATGGAAATGATAAAAGGCATACATATCTACAGTTACAATGTGAATTGACCATTCAATTTAAAATATTAAACTAAAAAAATATAAAAATGGTTATCTACAAGAAAATGTACCTAATCACTCTCATTTATGATACATACATACGAATAATAATACACTCGAACCTCGATATTTTGAACCGCCATTACTCGAATTTTCAGTATCTCAAAGTAACTTAGATTTTCCGGCCATTTGTCCTATTCTCCTTGTGTATTTTATTCTCTATTACTCGAAATTCGGTTACACGAATTTCTAAATTTCTCGAAGCAAACATTTCCTCCCTTGAAGCAAAAAATACTCTGCAACTCAATTTGTGCAAAATTAACTGTGGTATGTGAGGAATAGTTAACAAGTAAGGAAAGGATTACAGTGAAGCTGGAAAATAATATGACGGGAACCGAAAAACTTGAACCTCTAGCGATCAGAAAATCAGCAAAGCCTCGCTGTTTCTCAGGTGTCAATTAATTACCTGTCACGTACGAAAGCAAGCCCAGAAATCACGGATGATAAGCTCCATTTACGAAACTCGGCTGTGTGGTATTGACTTAACAGTTTCAACATGAAGGGAGGAAAGGTTAACCGCAACAAACAGAAGAGAGTAATGGATTTTTTTCCAAAGGTGTTAACGGAGCTAAGTTTATAATTTCACTACTGTATGCACTATATCCTGTCTTCTAAAACGTTGCTATAATAATTGTTATAATTAAATTGATGCCGTAAAACATAATTTCTTTGTATATTTTTAAGTACTGTTAAAAATAATGTATTCAGTAAAAGCCCGCAGATACATATAATTCAATTATGTGCTATACATGCTCAAAAACGGTATTCTCTACATCTCGAAATTTTGATTACTCGAAATAAAATTTATCTCCTGAGGTGATTCGAGGTATCAAAGTTCCACAGTATTTATATCACACCGACACACAGAACCAAACACATAATTAGTTTCCTTTATTAGACTGTAAAATGAACGGAAATTTAATTTTATAGGTATCTCTGAACACTTGGAGATAACATTTGTTATGTTTTTTGGCCATACGTGAAGAGAAAATACTAGAAAATGTCGCCTACACAACTCCCTGGAATACATTCAGCTCATTAAAATTATTAAGATTGAACAAAAATGTACTGAAATATGCGGAATTACCACATACAAAATAGATCACTATGTCTCATACATTACTAAGATACGACTTTGACGTGGGGAAAAGCAGAGTTGTTACTTGTAATAAAAGCAGAGAACCGCTAGAAAAAATGCGTGGCATACAACTCCGAACGAAATTACGCACAGAAACGATGTTAATAGTGCGCAAACCCGATTAACTGAGTCACTAGAGCGCGCTAACCTCTCTTGCTTGTAGGACAATTGCTGTCCTGAATCCCCAGCCATAAAGCACACATGCTGCTGTAGCAGGCAGGAAACGTGATACACGAAGGCGACGGACAATATACACGTGAAATAAAGCATCAAGTAAATGCGCTTGAAAATGAGGTTGGGTAAATTACACAAGCACATAAGAATTTATCCTTTATCCTAGAGGAAGAGTATTGACCGAACTGGAGGTTATATTGGTCAAAAATAGGAAGAAATAAGGAGTAAAAAGCAGAAAGTAAATCGGAAGGGTTGGCAGGTATGCAGTCAGTCCAACGTAACTAGCGTCGCACTGGTTACTCATCAACTTGTAGACTCCTGTTTTATCAAATGGCAAACTTAAATTGAACTGGTGGACTTTATACAATGAAATTCTTTTAGAATTTTATCTTAAGATATTTAAAGTCAATTCAGAACCAGAATAAAGTTCATTACTTCAATTTAGTTCTGAGTGAATCGTGCATGCTTGAAGAATGATGATCAGTCCTGAAATTGTCGATAAGAGTTTAAAAGAGACTGGAATAGCACGTGGATTAGATGGCTCTGAAGATGATCTCCTATGTAAAGAACACAAAGGAAATAAAGACCCTAGCAATGAGGACAGCAGTGAAGACAACGATGAGGACAGCCCAAGATTTCAACAAGTAGACCTAATATTTCTTATTGTTATTTATTATCTTCCCCTAATTAAGAGCCTGATTATTTTTTTGAAGCATGAACATGCAGCAACATTTAAATTTCTTCTTTTGCCTTACAGGTACCTATTTTGTATTCAAGCTGCATGCTCTCATTGCTTTACTGGCCATGCCCATCCACCACATTACAATAACGTCCTCTGTCTTTGCCGAACGCCATTGCGTGGGATGTTAGTGGTGAATCACTATTGATAAAAGATCTACACTTTGTTCATTTTAATTCAATATCTCACATTGCGTAGCACCAAAATAAAATAGCTTACAGTTTTAACACTGATGCTTTCACGGCCCGTTCTTGTAGACATGATACAGGCTTATGCTGTGTCAGGAAAACAAGGTGAAACTCTTTACATTTCGCAGAGAAAAAAGCCCATTTTATGTCTAAAATAGCTCATTTTGAGAAACGTGTATGCGCACTCACTCACTTACTCTCTCTCTCTCTCTCTCTCTCTCTCTCTCTCTCTCTCTTTCACACACACAGCAATGGCTCCTTTAATGAAGTTCACACCTACAGCACCCTTCCCCAATTTTGAAAGTAAAAATTGGGAGAGAATAAAGGGATCCTATTGGAGTACCTACTTTTTTGACTGTAGTAAATCAGTAAACCAAGAAATAGCATAGCAAGTTGATTAAAGCACAACTAAATGATGTTTATCATCATCATCATCATCAATTTTATTCATCTGGTCTCCCTTACAGTAAATTACTTGTCAAGCATCTAAAACAAAAAAAAACAAAAAAAAAAAGAAGAAAGGCAATTTGTCAAAAGACTACATCCCTGTTTCAAATGACAGGTATACTCCAAATTATAGATAAAGATATGTTCTCACTGTTTAAGGTGACTTTAGGCCTGACAGATAGTGCAATGCCACATGAAGTAAAAGACCAAATATGCTGCAGTACTGACTTAAACTGTCAGTAGTCTTTTACCAGTGATCCGTTTCAGCTGTAAAAGATGTCACATCAAGTTGAAAGACTGCCATTGCAAGTCACATGGCACTAGATTAATTTACACCAAACTGCTAAAATTACCTTCAACACAGTGTGATTAATTAATGCTGGCAAACAGAGACCTTACAAGAAATGAATTTCATTATTAACCCGTACTGTCAACCTTGAGCAACTGTGTTAAGGATTACAACATATTTTCTAATCAGTCCATCACTTTAGTGTTTTGTAAACAAAGAACCCAACCAATTATATTAGACTGAAGGAAAACATTACATGGATTACTAAAAGAAACTGAAAGCATATATCACCTCAAACACAGATATATCCTTGTGACGATAAATCTCAGTAGCTGGAGGATGACGCCAACTACATTTGTCTTGGTGCCGTTCCAAGACTGCCTTACTCTTGGTATATTTGAGACAAAATTCACAAAGAAAAAGTTTTGGTAACCTGAAAGAAAAAAAAATAATAAGCCACACATCATAATTTTAAAAAGGTTTGTGATACAATACAATAACGGAATTCTCTTCATTTGCTTATTTTTGAAAATATTTGAATCAAATCTATCATTCAACAACAATTTTCTTTTTAAAAACTTTCTTCAAATATTACTTCCATAGCTGCCAACTTTTAGAAATCAAAAACAGGAAGATTTTTTCTTGGATTTCATCACATATATTGCGTCACGGTTTAAGTGAAAAAAGGACAGGATAAAAGGCATACATATCTACAGTTACAATGTAAACTGACCATTCAATTTAAAATATTAAACTTTAAAAAAAAAAACATTAAAATGGTTACAGAAAATGTACCTAATCACTCTCATTTATGACACATACATACGAATAATAATACAGTTGAACTTCAATATCTTGAACCTCCATTACTCGAATTTTCAGTACCTCGAACTAACTTAGATTTTATTACATGTAACCTGCCCTTCACAACAGCTTCTTCATACGTATAACACAAGAAGTAGAAACACAAAAGCAAGCAGTCACCGTGATGTAACAAGCACCGCGAGGCATTATAGTAGCAGTCAAAATGGTAAGTGATGCACACAAATACGATCACTGTGAAAGCACAATAACACACAATATTATCACGTAATCTCCTTTGTTACAGACGCACCATCACTTAAAGATTGTGAAAAAGAATAATATATCAACATTTCAAGATTTTCAGATTGACGTCCCTTTTGACCAAGTTCTCATAAAAACGAACTGTTTCCAATGTAAAGTCTGTTCGTCAAATCAAGACCAGTTTGAGGAAACTACCAACAAGTTGCATTTTACCGTTTACAATTAATAAATTACAGAAGCATGCCTCAAACCAATACATGATGAAGCATATTTCCAATCTCTTTGACATGCATAGTACGACTTTAAGCTTTAGATACTATCGAGTTTTAACAGGATTTATGACTCAAATTTTAATGTACAGTGTACAATATAATAAGTCAACTAACCAATTGTTTTTTAAAAACAAAGAACTTGGGAATTTTAGCCAAATCTCATTACTGTGAGGATATTACTGTGTTTTGGATGTCAGTGTTATTAGAATCAATGTCTATCCCAATTTTAGCACTGTCATTTTAAACTGTTAAACTGTTCACTGTGTTTACAAATGCCTGTGTTCACGTATTTTACAACTTAGTTTTTAGAATCATAACTCAGTACAAATTAGTTACAAGCAAATTTACAATGACAGGTCTTAACCTTGAGATAAGGTACAAAGGCTGAGGATGCTTGGAAACCGAGCGAAACATGTCCCTTTTAACCCATTCCGCTACAATGACGAGTACAGCAATCAAGAGTTCCACATTCATTAACATGCAATGACGGGGACAACGGTCCCCATGTACTCAAGTCGAAAATACATCTGACTACCGATTTCTTTCGATTGTGATGGTGTTACATTATAATTACGTTCCTATATAGTCCTAGCGTGTTTACATGCCAATGTTATTATCCGAAGGCTAAGTTATGTTTATTTTCCTTCTAAAATTGGTCATCTTGTTCATGAAATGAACACTACCATGGAGCAAGATGTCGTGTAAACATCGCAATGAGGAAGAGAAAAGAATACTGCAATTTCCGCTCGATAGTGGCGATGAAGATATCTCAGATTTATCTGATAGTAGTTTTAGCAGTGATAGTACGTCTGAAGATAACTTCGTACATAACCTCACCGCATCAAACAATTGAAAATGGAATTTGGCCAGTAACTTTCCAAAAGACAATGCATGTGCAGTTGTTTGGAAGCTAAATACTGTAGTCAGGAGGCGCCTGGGTGATAATGCTACAGAATATGACGTTGTGAGTCAGTTCCTTACTGACACTTTGGGGGGGGGGGGGGGGGGAATTTGCAAGGAAACCAATGCATATGCAAATAAAATTCTGGAAGATGTCACCCTACCTGATTATGCCATAATAGGAGGTCCATCTCAAGGTAGCACACAAATGGGACTACAGGGAAGGCACTGGGGTCATTTTACTGAAACAAATGCTCCTACAGCAAGTAAATCAGCCACATCAAGGAGATGTAAAGTCTGTTTTGAGCGTGGAATCCAGAAGGAATCTTGCTTCAAGTGCAACAAATGCAAAGTTGCCCTCTATGTGGATGGATGTTTCAAAGTGTACCATAAGTTAAATGACTTCAGTTAAGTGTAGTAAGTTCAATTCTAACCCAAAATGTTGTTAGTTTGATGCAGTATGCTTTTGTGACCATTTTTAGCATCCATAACATAAAATGTAGAAAAAATAATCGCATTCCAAGGTGCATTTAATTGTAATTCCAAGGTGCAGGTAAACCCCGTTATACGCAGATTCGTTATCTGCAATTTTGCATATATGCGATTTTGGTTGCAAGTCTAGTGCTGCCATCCGTTAACAGTATGTGGAAGCTGTAATGCCTTGAGGCAGGTACAGACATGCATGCCAAACTGTGTAACATTACACTACGTCGCGTGGGAAGGTTAAACGGGGCAAGCGCATCTCGATTTGCGTCTTCTGTAGTGTTTGTCAAGATGTGAATCGTCAGTTCTCGTCAGTAGAGCTGTGAAGTTACACTTGACAGGTTTCGTATTTAAATCGCCGGACAAAAGGAAAGAAATTGAGGCTGTCGAAAGAAAGAAGCATGTACCAAAGTCATATTTGTTAGAAACAAAGTTAGAAGTTTTGGATCGCACTGAGAAAGGTGAGCGTATTGATGACATTCAGCATGAATTGGAACTTAGTGAATCCTCCGTGAGAACTATTCGTGACAATGCGGAATCAATTCGAAAAACTGCTCAAATCTTCTACTAATTTAGGTGTGACTAGAGTGACCAAATCTCGCTCGTAAGCGATGGAAAAAATGGATCGGATGGAACATCACAACCAACAGCACATACCTCTCTCCGGATCTGCTATTCAAGCTAAAGCCAAGAGCTTGTATGCACAGTTTAGTTTATTATTGTGTATTTCAGTGTTTAATTTTTAAGTGTACAAATTTTGCATTAAAATGCGTTTCAGGAACAGGATAATGGATATATTTTGTAAAAATACTAAGAATCTCTGCTATTTTAAACTTAATATATGAGTAAACGAAAACCTAACCCTGTATTTTACATATAAAATGATTCTCGATTTACGCGAATTCGGTATGAGCGGCAATTCTGCGGAACGTAACTATCACGTATAACAAGATCTAAATGTACACTTCTCAAGAAAAATGTTTACATGGCAATGGGTTAATGTAGTGTTGTAGTAAAATGAATTTCTAACAACATAAAATCAATTGTACTGCTGAATAGGGGGAATTTTAAAAAAATTGTATGCAAATTATAACTTAGATTTTCCGGCCATTTGTCCTATTCTTCACATGTATTTATTTCTATATTCTCGAAATTCAGTTATAAGAATTTCTCAATTTCTCAAAGCAAACCTTTCCTCCTTTGAAGCAAAAAATACTCTGTAACTCGAATTTTGAGCAACATTAAATGTGCAATATGGCATTTGTGGTTTGTGAGCAACAGTTAACAAGTAAAGAAGGGGTTACAACGAAGCTGGAAACTAACATGACTGGAATCAAAAAACTCAAACCTCTAGTGATCGGCAAATCCTTGCCGTTTCTCGGGTATCAATTAATTACCAGTCATGTACAAAAGCAAGCCCAGAAGTCGGGGATGACACACTCCATTTATGAAACTCGGCTGCCTGGTATTGATGAGAAGTTTCAACGTGAAGGGAGGAAAGGTCAACCGCAACAAAAAGAAGAGACTGACGGATTTTTTTTTCCAAACGTATTAACGGAGCTATGTTTCTTGTTTCACCACTGTATGTACTGTATCCTGTTTTCCAAACAGTTACTACAATAAGTGTTGTAATTAAAGTGATACCATAAAAAAAGTTTCTTTGTATATTTTTAAGTACTGTTAACCATAATGTATTAAGTACAAGCCCATAGATACAAATGATTCAATGATGTGCTATACCTGCTCAATAACGGTATTCTCTATATCTTGAAATTTCAATAACTCGAAATAAAATTTATCTGCTGAGGTGATTCACATAATAGTCCCCTTTATTAGACTGTAAAACAAATGGAAATTTATTTTTATAGGTATCTCTGAACACATGGAGATAATGTTTGTTATGTATTTTGCCCATAACATGAAGAGAAAATACCAGAAACTGTCACCGACACAACTCCCTGAAATACATTCAACTCATTACAATTATTAAATAAGAATAGACAAAAATGAATTGAAATACATGAAACTACTAAATACAGAGCAGATCGGTATGTCTCATATATTATTAACACACGACTTTGACATGGAGAAAAGCACAGAACCACCAGAAAACACACGTGGCATATAATTCCAACGAAATTACGCACAGAAACGATGTTAATAGTGCACAAACCACACGACAAGAAACTCATTCCTTCGTCCCGATTAACTGAGTCGCTAGCGCTCACTACCCTCTCTTGCTTGTAGGACGATTGCCGCCCTGAATCCCCAGCTGCTGTAGCGAGCAGGAAACATAACGCACGAAGGCGGCGGACGATATACTCGCGAAATAAAGAAACAAATAAATACGCTTGAAAATGAGGTTGGGTAGGCCTAAATTACACAAGCACATAATGACTATACTGGAGGTTATATTGTTAAAAAATAGGAAGAATTAAAAATAAATTGGAAAATCGGAAGACGAGTTAAGCAGAAAGTTTCCGGGTAAATCAGAAGGGTTGGCAGGTATGTACTTCCATCCATCATATAGTACAAAAGGTTATGGTTTACTTCCCAACAATTCCACAGACTCGGGGAGAAGTCGTGAAATTGTGAACTGAAGAAATGACCGCAAGAAATATGTGGTCTACATAGCTGGGAGTAGAGAATACATGTCATTGTTGCATCTACATCATCTTGCCCTTGCTGATAGTAGTTCCAACATGGAAGTAAGAATAATAATTTTAAGAGCGGATTCAATCAGTAGAAATATCCCTACAAATGAATAACTGTATTCATCACCACAACACAAGGCAAAAACAAAACATTCATATCATACCACAAGAAATAAATTTCGTAATTAATCCATATTGTCAACTCAACAAGATAGAAGATCTTAATAAATGAGTAACTCCACCTTTACAATATTGTACAGTATTATTCATTTTTTCATTTTACTTTAAAAAATGACATGTTTTGTCTCTTCCATGTGAGACATCATCAGCCTAAAAATATAATAAGAAAACACATGATATTCTTGGTAACACTAAGAACAATGTCTTATCCTTAAATTGTTCAAGAGTCAAGATGACTCCGTCTATCATGTGAACACAGTAAACCCGGCTTTACTTGCTAGGTCCTTATGTGCGCCGTTACTTGCTAGTGAACACAGATCTCACCTTTATGTTTAAAGGCCATAATATGCCCATATAAAGAGCAAGATATTTTTAATAGGTCAATTTGAGATATTTATTTATTTAGGAACACAGCCGAGCGGAGTGCTAAGGAGCCAACGTCTGCAGTCGGGAAACGTGTGAGTTCGAACCCCACCGTTGGCTCTAATTGAGAATGCTTTTCTGCGGTTTCCTGTCTACGCTTCCATGCGCATGCAGGGACAATTTCCATTCATAGGCCACATCCTATGCCTTCCATCTGCTCTCAATTTCATTTACCATCATTCATTTCATCTTCATTAGTTCCTCAACAGAGGTTGTCCTCGGGAAGGGTATCCGACCGTAAAACATTCTATATAAATTCACCTCGCCTCATTCCCGAACTTGTATCAAGAAACGGGATTAAGGGGTTAACACAAAATTTACATAGGAACTTATATACTTACATTTAAACAAATCGTAATTTATTTAGGAACACAAATACTTAAATTTAACCAAAATTCAGATAGGAGGAGTATGCTTAGTATGAACTAAATAATGCAAACATATGATTCTGCATAGGCCTAATAGGAAACAAAAATTTTACACAGTTTCATGACTTCTGTAGTTTTCAGCATCTTTCCTGGAACACTTTTGCAAATTTTGTTTCCGGGTTCAAACATTTGCAGCGGGACCATGGAGGCCCCAGTTGGTAATTCAATCCTTTCCTAAAATGATTGGAATACAGCCTACAATCAACAAAAGTGCCCCTTCTCCCTCGAAACTTGTAGACATTCTGTTTCAGATTTCAGAATTATGATCACTTTTGTAAACCTCACTTTTGTTGTTCACGTCCAATTCCTCCATTGTTTCATCCAAACACAAAAGTATCTTGATCAGTGGATGCCATTATAACTTGTACAAATTCACTAACAACAGTCAAAATATATAAATTTCACATAAAACATAAACATACCATAAAACCTTGACCTATTATTATGCACGCAATATGAGTAGCACGACGGGTAAAAAACAGTTCATGTACTTAAAACAAATTGTGTCATAGGAACAAATTACTAGATAATAAACGTTCCATTCAGTTTTGATTCTCAAAATAAAAAATCAGTGTGAGGATCACAGTGTTCTATAAGTGGAAATAAATCTTGAATTAGGTTAATGTAATCTCAAGTTTACGGATGCTTGAGTCCGTATGTATCTGGTTAAACAGGGCTTGTTTTACATAGGTGGACGCCTACACAACTAGTATATATTGGGAAATTCCACCTAGAGAAAACAAGCCCGGTTTAACCAGATACATATACACTGAAGCATCCATAAACTTGAGACGACATTAACCTAATTCAAGATCCACTTTTAGATTAGCATGATCTTCACATCAATTTTTTATTTTGAGAATCAAAACTCAATGGAACTCTTTATCATCCCCTAATTTGTTCCTATGACACAAAATATTTTAACAACATGAGTTTTTTAAACTGTGTTCACATATGATAAATTGTTCACGAGTCGAGATGCCCTAATCTACGGATAAGTCATTGTATTTAGCGTTACTAAGAATTCATGTATTTTCTTATTATAAAAACATATTTTAAGGCTGAAGATGTCTCACCAGTAAGAGATGAAACATGTCCCTTTTTAAAATAAAAAGGAATAATACTGTACAGTATTGTAAAGGTGGAGTTACTCAATCATTAAGACCTATCTTATTCATATCTTACACGCAATTCATAGTAAATTTTCAGATTATTAAAGGCATATCTAGCATACCATTATTTTTATTCTGTGGAGGAATATCTAAATAGGTCACAATGTTTCGCCTATTAAATGCCATAATTATATAAAATGCATGAAACGATTTATTTGTTCTAACAGAATCATTTATTTGTTCATATTGATTTATTTCTTGTGCATAACAATTTTTTTATTTTATATCATATAGCTTTCAGACTATCCAATTCAAAAACGTACTTGCATACATGTACAGTAAACTCCCGATTATTCGGTTGTGGATTATTCTGTTTGTGATTATCAATACTGTACCAGGAATGCCTACGGCCTGGCACATTGCATTTTTAATTTGTAATTTAGTAACGAATTGATAGCTCTAGCATTTGAGTCAGCGCGCCGCGCGAACATTCGAGACTCAGCTGCTCGCTATGGGAGTGAGAGAGATAGTGCTGCGTCACAGGCAGAGAACCGGCTGGGTGACGTAATCGCCACGTGCTGCAGACCCACCCGTCTAGAATATACTCGAACAATTTTGATATCTACTAAACGCCGTTAACTATGAAAATATGAAGTACACCAGCATGAAGCTCATATTTGAAAAGTAAAGTAACCAAAATTTGAAGGAAATCCACCTACTAGTTTCCGAGGTATTAAGGTGGAAAAGAAACACTTTTTTTTTTTTTTTTTTTCGCTTGAAGCAGAGAGCCAGCCAGCTTTCAGTATATAAGAGCATCGCCTCGATGAGTACAGGCAGTTGCAAAACACAACTCGGCTATGTCAGACGGTACTGTCGCCGTGTCACGTTACGTGAAGTTGTTCGTCGAAGTTATGAGATTTCTGCCGTGCTAAAAGACTTAGAAAAATTTGGCGTGTACTAAGACGATACTTACAAATTTCCTGCTGTGTTGCAGACTTGTAAAAATTTGGTGTGCATTTAAGAACTCTGTCATTCTCAAATACAGTGTTACGAACTTTGAAAAGACTGCGTGTGATGATTTGAACTCCATTATTGTCGGTGCATCTCCGAACTTGATAAAATTTCTGCGTGTGCTTAAAATTGAACTGTGACTTCTCAGAACTCGAGAGTATTTTGATAATCAGAAACTCAGTAATTATCATAGCCGAATGGGAACAATTTTCTCAGATGTGACTAGTGTTTGAACGGTGATAGCAAACAACTGAGTAAACCTTAAGGACATTTTATGTCATTTTTAGGAAATACTGAGTTAAGTGAAGCTAAATAACATTGAAAACTTCCTTAAGATTAGTGGTGGCGATAGCTAGAGGCAGTTAAACGCATCGTGTGTGTATAGGACAAGGACTCAACTTACACTCACCATTTCCATAAACTTTGAACTGTAAATTTCGCTTCGAAATCAATACAATAAGTTCTAGTGTAAATATCTTGCATTATATGAACTACGTCTTTAACAACTCATGTTATTTAAGAAGTGTGAATATTTAAAAACTGCGGGTACTTCAAACTATGACGTGTTTCAAACGCTTCAGACTGTGCTTTAATTCATTTTAAAAGCCATAACTATTTCTAATAGCGAGCAATAGTTTGAAGTTAGATAACGGACTGTGTTTCAAAGAGCACATTACCAACTGTGATTCAAATTTCACGTGATTCTAGTACAATTATGAATGCTATTTATTCTTGATTTGCAAATATTCAATTAACCAGACAGTGCTATATTTTAACACTCACAATCCAGTGTCAACTGAACTTTCTTGTGTGTCCACAACATTATACGACACCAGAAATCTTGACCGAGTGTTAAGCCTCATATCAACTCAACACCTGACTCGACATGGCACATAGTACGAAGTTGGAGGCGGTACGTGGTTCGACGAGGGATGCAATACGTGATACAGTGAGGTAAATGGAACGAGTTACAACGTTGGAGATGGTACTTGGTTCGACGTGGTGCTGACAACATCGTTGGAGTTCCAGTTGCCGCTCGTGGAGCCGCATTTACCAGATCCAGCCTAGAAAAACTCTCGGGTGATATATGAGTGCATTTAGCATTTTAAGCTGGTAAAAGCAAGTGGTTAGTTTAAAAACTATTGCACTAGACAATCACTGACTTACTGAAGAGAGAACTGTTACAAATCATTTTTTAAAGTGCTACGTTAACCACAAATTACAAGTGCGAACTGATGACAGTTCATTTTCGTGTGATAATTAATTTAATAATTTAAACAGACTTCAGGCATTGATTTAAAAAGACTGTAGGTTTCATATGAGAGTGATTTATGAAAACAAGTGTTTATTTTTGAACATTCTATAGACTTATGAAACCACATTCAACTTATGAATTTCATGAAGAAAAAAGTTTATTTTCCAACCTTATTTATAACAGAGTTTTTTCTGAATTTCAATTTTGGGTTGACCATACATGAAAAAATATATTTTCAAGCCATTTCTCAGTTTTAAATGCGAGATAAGGAGGAGGTCATTTTTGCACCTAGACTTTCTAATAAATTTTCATTAGCAAAATAACATCTATTATTTTGCCGTGCGAACTCCTTTCTCTGTACCGGCTCCTAGAATTGTTCACTACCTGAGACCTTTCCCATGCTCAATAGCCCAACAACCTTTCCTGGTACAGTACATAGTACGGTGATAAAAAACCTAAGCCCGAAGTAATGTATTTTGTTATAATTGAGTGAATATTTTCATTGAGAATATACTATTCTGCATGCGACTACTGTTTTAAAACCAGAAGATGCTACGGGCACCATTCTCACCATCAGTTGTCCCAGAAGAGGCTTTGAAGGTTGAAGTAATGAGGAATGTGATTGCTGCTACTCGTCTAATCGATCTTGTGAAACAAATTTCTGGTTGTGAAGATGTAAATGGCGAAGACCTCCGCTAGTGGTTAAACAGTGATGCCTATGAACCGGTTAAGCAGCTACGTGACGAGTTTCGGTCTTACCAGGTACCATCATCAGTCAAAATCAAAGTTAAGGCAAGACATGGATATAGATAAAATGAAGCAAGCAAGAAATTCAATTTGAAAATTGGAGGAAAGTTGAGAGCTTACACAGGACATGTGTTTGTGATGAGTGTTTCTCAACTCTTTACTTGTCTTACATTGAATTTCATGCTTGCTTCATTTTATCTATATTCATGTCTTGCCTTAACTTTGATTTTGACTGATGATTGTCTCAGGTAAGACCGAAACTAGTTTCAGCATATATATGTAACTTCTTTCTTTCCTAGTGGCTTTACATTGCACCGACACAGATAGGTCTTAAGGCGAAGATGGGATAGGAAAGACCTAGGAGTGGAAAGAAAGTGGCTGAGGCCACAATTAAGATACAGCCTCAGTATTTGCCTGGTGTGAAAATGGAAAACCACGGAAAACCATCTTCAGGGCTGCCGACAGTGGAATTCAAACCCACTATCTCCCTGATGCAAGCTCACAGTCGCGCGCCCCTAATCGCACAGCCAACTCGCCCGGTGTAACTTTTTTAAGGTTCAACAAACAGTGTTGAATAGGTGGAAACCTTTAGCTTTTGTTTTATACAATACAGTCTCCCGGTGGTCATATTGCAGAAGTGTCTTGCAACGGAAACCAACATTTTTCCATTAACGTTCACACAATTTCAGATGCAAATCTACTGATTAGAAATGTGGTAGCACGGTGGCCCGACTCGGTACATGATAGCTTCATTTTTGATAACTCAGAAATCAGAATGATGTTCCAAACAGGAAGAATATCAGAAGGGCATTTATTGGGTGATAATGGTTACCGTTTAGTCCCCTATCTTTTAACTCCCTTTCTGAATCCAAGGACTGAAGGTCAAGAAAACTAACACAAAGCTCATGTGGAGACAAGAAACACTGTGGAGAGACAGTATGGGGTGTGGAGAAGGTGGTTTCCTGTGCCATCTTTAGGATTAAGAACAAAAGTAAGAACTGCATTAAGCATAATAGTAGCCACTGCTATTCTTCACAATACTGCAATACAAACTAGGGAGCAAGATCCCTCCGAGGATCAAGAGCTTTGTGAGTATCTGCAAGAGAAAAGAGCTCATGACAGAAATTACTTTATATTTGATGCGGTACCTGTCCCTGTTGTAGATATTCCTCGTGGTGGTGGTGATTATTTTTTTAAGAGGAAGTACAACTAGGCAACCATCCTCTATATAACACTAATCAGAGAGAAAAAATGGAAGGGGCCCGACACTTCGAAAAATGAAGATATCGGTCAAAGAAAGACAAGGGCCACGAAGGGCGTGAAAATGAAAGACTCCCTAGCCCTCGCAAACCTAATAGCGTCGGGGTCGGAAAAGAACAAGAGTTGACCAAGGGAAGTCGGATAGGATAGGTGAAAGTGAGGAGCCTGGCACAAGTAAATGGAAGCAATGCCAGGACTCAGCTGGCAGCCCCGTGGTCGCCAACCCACGCTCCAAAGTTCAGAGCCCCTAGGGCCCCTTTTAGTCGCCTCTTACGACAGGCAGGGGATACCGTGGGTGTTATTCTACTGCCCCCACCCACAGGAGCGCCAGCCACTTTTCGTGAAAGGATTTTCGAAACTCATTTCCTCTAAGAAAGTAGTCCAGATAAACAAACAAATTTGCAAGCATTTTAACAAAATGTTCTTATATAGTGAAATGAATTATTTGTAGTACATTTAACTCATTTGCTTTCAATTTACTGGCAATTTAAATTGTTCCTACATCAATGTATTTTTTGTTAGTCAATTCACATTCGCCAATATGTATTTTATCACATAATGAAAGACGCAAAAGTCATTATTATCTAGCACTTGAATGATCCCTTGTATGGCACAAGAGAAAAGTTTTTTAAAAATCATTTAAATATTACCGACATTAATATTATTAATAAAGAATTACTTGTTCAAATACTTGGCAAGTTTTGCTTGCAATACAGATGTTTTAAGCTTTTCATTTTCTTGTTTCATGGGTTTCGATTCCCCTGCATCTCAAGGAGCCGGATTTCTTAATCATGTTTATCGTTTAAAGTTCTTGAACTCTAGGTTGCATAGTTTTTGTCATTCTTCAGACAGTTTGGACAGTTTCTTATGGGCTTTGGGTGCTTTGGTATTTTTTACTTTATTTAAATTGGGCCTATTCCTTGCACTCCACGGAAGTAGTCTAACTACTGCAAGTTATTGAAATTATGAAATGAATAAACGGTGACTGAAATAAGTGTAAATAACAAGAATGGGCGCCACCCGCAAAAACAATTGCAGGAATAATTAACTCTGTACAGCAACGAGCAACTCCCTCTCCCAAGGCGACGGTCATTAGGCTGGCGAAGCTCCAGATTTACTTTATAACCTTACCTGTTGCTGTTTAACCCCTGAAATTAAATTTGGGTAGCATGCCAGGTTCATCCATACTCTACTGATAAAAGATTTACTGCAAGTTTCATTACATGACTTTACTCCCAAAATAAATGAAATATATATATAAAATACCACAATAATCATCACTTGATGAGACTAACTCCTGTTCGCCATTTACAAAAGGCAAATTAAAAACAACTACCACCAACAACAAAAAAACATCACTTGAAGACACCATCTTGTGTTTGCCGTTTATAAAAGGGCAATTATACAACCCACTAAAACCACCAACAACAAAAAAAAAACCACGTAACGAGACCAACTCGTGTTTGCCGCTTACAAAGGCAAATTACAAACATCTACTAACCACCAAAAATTATTTTCACTATATACATTTAACATACCTTCAGGTAAGAGTTCCACTGCACTCTACTGTTACAGAAGAAAATCCTAATCTGGTAAAAAAAAGTACGACGCTTTCTCTACGTACGGATGCAACCTTCTTTACGAAGAGCATCCCTAACCTTATTTACACACTTCTTCATCAACGTCTTGAATCCTTCCCGATCGCTGCACAGGTTAGTGTGACGCCTCACGTTTCTCCAACGGAAACTGCATGCTCGGCCGACGATGAATTCATTTCTCAAGAAATGCAGAGCTTTTCAAGCTCTACAAAATTGGTCCGCAAGGGCATACAATTACAATGTAGATTCCATATGCACCACCACATCCACTGTACATTATCTTATAGACGAATTGTAGTATAGGCCTAATTATTAGACAGAGTTTGAGTATCAAACACTTAGTAGCGTCTTTTACAGAACGTCCCCCGCAAAGCCGGAAACTCGTTAGCATCTGTGATTATACATGTTCACTCCGTAAAAGATAGTCACGAACAATTGAAGATCGCATAGGAAACTGGGCAAAATACGTAGCTCCCGCACACCGGTCCGAATGAGAAACGCACAGAATCAGCATCAGAATTAGAATGACTTGGCGCACACGCGTACATACTTATATAGGTTTGCTACACGTGGTTATAGGGCCCTGAAAGTTTACTGGTAGCAACGCTCTCCTAGGCACATCTTCACGCGTCACTCAGTCAACCCAACCTCGCTTAAAACAAAGCCCTCGTATTGACTATCGTGCGTCTGATGTGACATAGAATGTCCACTCATGTACATTCACATTGATCCACTCCAATCTTCAGCCTATACTACCTGCCGTACCCCGGGTTTCCAAGCCACTTTGTTACAACACTTTCAACTGACTTTAACCGTCTTTCCCGATATAGCCACTGTTTTCCATGTTGCACAATTCTTGAGCAACCTACACTGCCATGCCATGTGCAGACACACAAATTAAAGTTACATATATATACAAAATTCCCTACTACAAATTCTTCTTCTAATCCTATGTTTTTACATATAAATGAACAAAATTATATGATTTACATGACCAATATTACGAACTATTTTACAAAAATTTCCTAACCTAAAAATTTGGGGATCGTACATTCGTACGGTTACAGTAGTTGACACTAGTTTCACCTGCGATATCAATACTTGCTCGATAGAAACATGAATCAGAGCAATAGCTGACGTCCCTGATTCTTCATGAAGTGCGATCTCCAACATAGCAGAAAGGTTGTGTGTTGTACTTCTTTTATCTCCAATGCATCGTTTGTAAGTGCTGTTATCCATTTGATCTATGTAGAAAGCATTACAGTCAAACTCGGAATGGGCTCCACTTGATTACAGATAATAATTGGGAAGAGGTTTTATCTAATGATGAGGTTGATCTTATCCTGGACCTTCTGTTGTGTCGACCTGCACTTAAAATTGTCATAATATGACTTCAGCTGCTTCTTAGATCTTTTCTTAACAAAATCTCTAGCATTAACCATGTCTGTTAATTGTTCCCTAGCTCTTTCCTTCTCTTTTACAGTCACACCATCAGTTCTCTTATTATCTATTACATTTTTTTTTTCAGCAACTAACCTTACCATTAGTGCCTTCTCTTCTTTGGAGAGAGTGGGGCCGATGACCTAGATGTTAGGCCCCTTTAAACAACAAGCATCATCATTTTTGGAGAAATTCTCTCCCCTTTTTAAAAATGCTTCTTTATTGTCCATTTCTCTTTAGTAGTTAATCAAAACAATATTAAATAAATAACTTTTAGATATAAATTAATTCAACACAGAAAAATTACATAAATCACGAGAACTGAATTCTATTGCTTTCTAACCTTCTTTTGTTTTACTAGCAGATCAAAGAGGCCAACATATAGAACTCATGACCTTTGTGTCATAAGAAATCAGAATCCCAAAGTTACCACATGCGGTCCCATATCAATCTAGCTACATTTTATCTCAGAGCAACAGCACGAGGCAGGAGCGGGTAGTAGTTCCCACTCTCACGCTAAGAGGTGTGACGTCACCTACACGTGTAAAAGGAGCATGGATACAAAGAAATTGTTGGTTTAATAAAAATACTTTTCAAAAGGAATTAGCAGCGAAACAAACATAATAAATGTCCTGTGGAACAATTTAGTCCTTAGTAATACAGACCTTAGATCGCTAAACAGTTTCCGAGGGAAAATTGGTAACAGACAGGCTTGTTTGTTCAACCTCTGTCACGTCATATATATATATATATTTTAAATCGGCACCGTTGGCGACGGGGGCCGGGCTCGCTACTGGAGGCACTGCTGACGTCGGCTCAGCTGGCAACGGGCTGCGCTAACGTTAGCCTTGCTCGCAGATGGATTTCAGTTGTACTATAAGTAGGGGAAAAATGGGCGGAGTTAAAAGGTCACTTCTAGAACGCTTTCTTGCATAATTTAAGGAGTATAAATACCCCGCGTAGGTATATAAGGACATCGGACTCTCCAAAGCTTCATTATGTCTGCATTAACGATACCTTCGAGCTGGTTCGTTCAAAGTGCCGACTTGGCGGAGCTGTTGATTGACGACCTCTCAATTCTTCCGTGAGGTATTTTACATCAACCAAATTGCAAGTTCGACCCGCAGGGCGACGATACTATACTTCTGCACCTTCCGTACTCTACAAAGTGTGAGTCCATTTACCATAAATTTGGGGAATGGGGTGAGTTCATCCAAGTGGTGCTGCAGTCGATCCATCTTCAAAAGGAGGACTCTCGGCGGTTCCTGGAGCTGACCCAGAAGAGGAGGATTACCACATCGCCTGAAGCACCCCTGGACAACCATCACCCTGGACCGTCACAGCGAGCTGGGAGTACTTCGCCATCAAAAAGGTTCAAACAATAGTCTTGAGTCATTAATTAGGAAGTACAAGGCTACATCGTCGCACAGTTTATTATAGATTTATGTACACCGGACGAATGGACACTGCTTACTGGACATTATTCCCAGGTGTTAGCTAGGGAAATTCAAAATAAAATTTCCTGTTATATTAAAGAAAAACTTTGTTCTGAAAGGAAAAATAGATTTCAACATCTGTTGAATTGTGCGGCCAATGGCACCAGCTTTAGCAGAGATACAATATCTGAATTGTTTTATAGAAATAATATTGTTCCTATTGATTTTGTCTGCAACCTTAAGAAAATTCTTAATGAGGAACAACCACAGATTAACTCGCTCATTCTTTATGGACCAAGTAACACAGGAAAGAGTTTTGTAGGGCAGAGCATTGCTGCACACTTCGTGACTGGGTATGCCTCTGGTGTAGGTTCACTGTCAGAGTTTGCATTTGAAAATTTTCTTAATAAATCTGTCATTGTAATCGAAGAAAAATTTTTGGTGGATTCTATTTGTGAGGATATGAAATCTGTTCTTGCTGGCGCTCCTATTCAGACTTCCGAAAAGTACTCAACAAAACAGGATTTGCATCGCACACCTGTGTTAATATCGGGCAATTCCGAACTTCTGGGTAAAGGTTACTCAAGTAAACGTGAAGAGCAAGCCTTGGCTAACCGCATGTTGAAATACAATTTACATGTGGCTTTTTCATGTTAAAATTTGTAAACATTTTCGGAATACTCAGGTTATTGAATGCAGCAGTTTTGTGAGATACTGTTATACAAAACATGGCCTCCATTTAAACAATTCAGGTAAACGAAAGATAGCAAATATTGTCCTAGATTTTATTAATCTTAAGATATGTACTGTAAAACAGGCAACTCCCTTGAGTTATAATACTGACCAGGAAAACTAGTAGAAAGAGCCAGCTGTACTTCAAGCTGGCTCAGTCAACTAGAAAAAGAAACTCAGGATAGTAAGGAATTTCAAGTTACCCAATTGCAACAGTCAAGTTTTAGGGAGGAAGGGGGTCTCAGATTGCTCTTAGTAAACTGTCAAAGTGTAGTAAATAAACAATTAAAATTCGGTACATTGATGGAATCTTATGAGACTGATGTGGTGATAGGAGTGGAATCGTGGTTGAAAGAAGGGGTGGGTAATAGAGAAGTATTTCCAGAAGGGTACACAGTCTATCATAGAGACCGAGGAGATAAAAAGGGAGGCGGGGGGGTGTTTATTCTGGTGAAGGAAACTTACTGTTCACATGAATGGTTCACCGATGAAAGGGATGAAATATTAGGGATAAAATTAGTTTGGGATAATATGAAGGAGGTGGGAATTATAGGACCATACAGCCCTGGAAGAGAGGAAAGAGACATGGAAATCTTTGAGAAAATAATAGATTATACTCATAAAAACAATAATAATGATATGGTAATAATTGGGAGAGATCTAAACTTGCCTGAAGTTGAATGGAATGGAGCTGCAAGTGAAGCCCATGAACAGAAACTGGCAAATAAGTTCATTTGGGAGGGAGGATTTACACAAGTAGTACAAGAACCAACTCGTCTCAATAACTTACTAGATGTATTCTTGGTTAAACCATGGGAAATTGTTGATAAAACTGAGGTAATTGAAGGAATAGGAGACCATAAGGCTGTAATAATGGATGTAGGACTGGTACCAAAAAGGCTTAATAAGAGGGTTACACAAGACAAGAAATTGTACAGAAAAACGAAAGTTGATGAATTTGGGACTTACCTTAAATCACAATTCAGTTGTTAGATAAGTGAAGGGAGTAACGTGGATACACTTTGAGCTAAATTTAAAGGAATCATTTGGGAAGGAGAGAAGAGATTTGTACCTGTTAAGAAGGGTAAAATAACCTCGGACCCTGTTTATTATACAAGGGAAATAAGAAAATTAAAAAGAAAATGTAGAATAGTAAACAGGAAAATCAAAGAGGGTAAGGAGAGTAGAGAAACTAGAAAACAGCTAATGAGGGAACTGAATAGAGTGAAAAAGGAAGCAAAAGAGAATTATATGAATGGCATACTTCGAGAGGGTAATGACCACAAAGGGAAATGTAAAAAGCTGTATTCATATATCAGGAATCAAAAAGGAAAAGGAATCCAAATTCCTACAATGGTGGGAGAAGGGGGTGAATACTATTTAACAGATACTGAGAAAGCAAACCTATTTAGTAGGGAATTCAGAGATTCAGTAGATGATTGTCAAGAGTTGGAAACCGAAACAGAAGTTGGAGAGGGAGAGACACAGAGGGAAACAAGAAGCTTCTCATTCACAAACAAAGATATTTTCAGAGAAATCCAACTGCTTCAGCAAGGAAAAGCAGCAGGAAGTGATCAAATTACTGGGGAGGTATTAAAGACAATGGGGTGGTACATAGTGCCTTATTTAAAATTTCTCTTTGACTATGTCATAAATAATAGTGTAATACCAAAGGAATGGAAGGAATCTATAATAATACCAATTTATAAAGGAAAGGGTGATAAAAGGAAACCAGAGAACTACAGGCCAATCAGCCTGACCACTATAGTTTGTGAAATACTGGAGAGTTTAATATCGAAGTACATCAGAGGGATATGTGATGATAAAAATTGGTTCATGAGAAGCCAGTATGGATTTAGAAAGAAATTTTCTTGCGAGGCACAACTGGTGGGATTTCAGCAGGACATATCAGATCAATTGGATTCAGGAGGTCAGTTAGATTGCATAGCCATAGATCTTTCCAAAGCCTTTGATAGAGTGGAACATGGAATATTATTAAAGAAATTGGAGGGAATAGGATTGGACGTAAGGGTTACACGTTGGATAAAAACATTTCTAAATTCAACGTTACTTTTCTTAATATACGCAAATGATATAGGAAACAATATAACGACAAAAATAAGATTGTATGCAGATGACATACTTGTTTAAAGGGAAATAAACAACATTGAGGATTGTTCAGAATTACAAAGGGACCTTGAAAGTATCCAACAATGGGTTGAAGAAAATAATATGAAGGTTAATGGAGGCAAATGAACTGTTACAACATTTACAAACAGGAGCTTTAAAACTCAATTTTAATATACTTTGGATGAGGTAGTTATCCCAAAAGATGGCAAGTGCAAATACTTAGGTCTGAGATTTGAAAGTAATTTCCACTGGAAGGGTCATGTTGATGACATTGTTGGGAAAGCATACAGATCGTTACATGTAATAATGAGGCTACTTAAAGGATGCAACAAAGAATTTTAAAAAAAAAGTTACTCGAGTATGGTTCGTCCATTATTGGAATATGCAAACAGTGTTTGGGATCCTCACCAAGAATACCTAATAAAAGAAATAGATAGTGTGCAGAGGAAAGCAGCAAGATTTGTAACAGGGAACTTCAGAAGAAAGAGTAGTGTATCAGAAATGTTAAAGGAACTTGGGTGGGAAACTTTAAGTAAGAGAAGGGAGAAAACTAGACTTATAGGATTATATAGAGCAGGACCTCTCAGGGTGCATGCGCGTGGTGCATGCACTGTGCACGGTGCAAAAGACGACTTGGCTTGGTTGACCAGAGTGCAGACCCCCCACTCCTCGATATGGAGCAATAGCGCTTACTCTCTCTTTCCTCACGCCTGTCTCGCTCGCTCCGCCTGTCTCCCTCTGCCCCACTTGCGCCGTAGCGCTCCAAATCTGGGCTGACTTGAGCCGAGTATAGGCGAGTTGAGCCGAGCTTAGCCGAGTAGCCCAGAGACGAAGCGTTGATCCGAGCCATGCCGAGCGGCAGCGATGCACAGTGCACGGAGCTCTTGGGCCTCTATCTGCACGTGTGAGATTTTGGGCGTTTGAGAGGCCCTGATATAGAGCCTATACAAGAGAAGAAGCATGGGGAGATATCCGTGAGAGGCTTCCGTTGGAAAATAATTATATCGGCAGGACTGACCACAAATATAAAATTAGAAGAAAACTGAGCAGAAGCGATTGGGGTAAATTTTCATTCATTGGGAAGGGTGTGAAGGAGTGGAACAGTTTACCAGGGGTAGTGTTTGATCCTTTTCCAAAATCTGTACAGATATTCAAGAAGAGAATAAACAGCAACAGAGAAAATAAATGAAGTGTTAGAGGGCATTCGACCAGTGCAAGTTATTGTAAATTTTAAAAAATGTGTGTGAATAAATTAATTACATTCCCTGGTCTAAGGAGTTTGGCCAGCCAAAGTAGGGGACTGCCTGTAGGGGTGAAGTACAGTGGGGCCTTCGAGGGCCCTGGGACCGCTACGGTAGCTGCGAAGGCCCTTCAGGAACTCCGAAAAGTGGTGGTAAAAGGGGCTCTGGTTAAGACGCAGCAAGTCGTTATGCTACTTAGGTTCCAGAATGGGTACAAAAGAAAAAAAAATAGTAAATAAATAAATGCAATGTAAATATTCATCTTATACCAGTTGTATGGTATCATTTGAAGTAATTCCACATACTGTATATCAGTTGACTATATTTGTAAGTAGTACAGGAGATATTAAAAGTAGAATTTTGTAAACAATATAAATTTATTAAGGATGAGCTGTGTGTTTAATAGAAAACATTGTTAGCGTAAATTGTATAATATTGTATTATAGGAAAATTTTCTTCTCTTGTTAATTTAATATTTAGTGCTTGACAATAATGTATTTTAGTGTACCATTTGCCACCGAGGTAGACACCTCAATTGCAAATAAAGAGATTTTGATTTTGATTTGAAATTTGTGTAAGAAATCCGTGGTTACTCATTTTCGATCAAAGTGAAGGCACGATGGCGGGTGGAGCAATGCAAAATATTATTAAGGAAAGTTACGAGGTGAGATCGATAAATATCTGTTACAGGGGATTACTATATTTAATGTCTGCTTTAAACTGTGTATAACTGATGATAACAACAGCAGTAAAATTTTGTCAGTCATGTTGCGAAGTCCAGTGTGGAAATACGAGGTCAAATTATGCGGATATGGTTCATTGTTAGAGTGTTTGTTGGTATCGTTGTGGGTCCTGAGAGTTAATATTCCATTTTAATGTCGTTGAGATTTTTGTGGTGTTGAAACAAGTGGTTAAATATTGCGAAGTATGAGTTAATGCAGGATTTGTGAATCAGCTTGTTGGAAGCCTGTAATGATGCTGGGATGTTCTGTCTTTGAAACCCGAGGAATTATTTGAGTAATGTTTTGAGATGGGAACAGGGTCAGACCACATTCGGATTCCATGTAAAATTGTAGGTTCGTGATGTATATGAATATTGAGTGACATCTAGATAATCTCTACGCATAATCTGTTTGGGTCAGGAATATTGTACTTTGTTATTTATCAGCGAGACTGTAGATATCATTTCTTTAAATACCAATTAAAACGCAGGTATCACATATGTTTCGTGTCAAGCGAAGTCGAGGGGGGAGACTTGTTCCGCTATAACAGCTCTAATCAGGTGAGCTCGCCACTTGGAAGATAACGGCAATTTGTACCTTCTCATTGAGTTAAATGTGTTCGACATCAGATTGTAGTCTGTAGAATGGAGCTCGCCACTTTGAAAGAAACTAATTGGGATGTCTGTCGTTTAGTAAATGTTTGGATTTAGTTGCATTCTTTAAAATTAACTTGTTCAACCGAGATTAGAGATTTATTATTGAAGCGAGGGAACTGAGACAATAAATGTTCGGATTTAACCATTTCCAGGGATGTCCAAAGTAGAGTATTGGTGGTAGTTGTTGATATTGTTTTTGAGGGATGCACAAAGTCCTATTTTAAATGTCACGGTTTGAAGTGGCATGGAGTTGGTCCATTTTTGTGTTGAGTTCTATTTGTGCAGATTTTGAGTACATTATAATTAGGGTTATCCAAGCACGTGTTATTAAATGATAGTGTTAAAGTAAACTCATGGTGTGACGTAATGAAATAAATAATACTGGAAGAAATAAATGTGTTATTTCCAGCCTCCACGAATCAACTGAACGATAAACTATAAAATATAATTAGAAATGTGAGAAAATTCATTAGGGACATTTTAAAGAAACCATTCATCTGGGTGGATAGGATTTGTTGTTCATTAAGGATTATAACAAAATCATTTCAATTTATTAAATTATTAAATTCAGAGAAAATTGTATTTGAGAAATAAGTTAAAACCAAGTGACTAACTTGAAATGTGTTCTGGATATTTTAGTTTATTTTGCTGGAAAAATTCAATTGTTAACTTAACGATTAAGGGGACCTACCCAAAAGCAAAGGATTTGTACCGCCACTAGTGTTGTGAGCGTTGTTGTTGTTACACCATTTGACTTTGGTTGACTGACCATTAAATGTGCTGGAATTATTAAAGTGGAACCCTTGGTCATCCATTACAGTAACTTAATTGTGTGTCTTGTAGGTACTATCATGTGTTATATATTGCTATTTGATAGGTTTTACTTTGATCAACTGATTTGTTGGCTGATGATGATGTGCAATAAGCATCGAAACTAGTACCAATCTTCTTTAAACGTTATGTGATATATATTCACATCAATAAACATTCATGGTATTGAAAAGGTGGAACTGTAACATTCTCATTTTACTGAAATCCCAGTTCAATACAGAGCAAAATGAAGTTTCTAACTTTCAGTACTCTAGTTATCTTTCTATTTTCTAGAAACATTGCCCCCCTCCATTCAGTCACTCTTTTGTCAAGCCCAATTGCACTCATTTTTGCCAGTAGTCTTCCATGATCTACCCTATCAAATGCCTTCGATAGATCAACTGCAATACAGTCCAACTGACCTCCTGAATCCAGAATATCTGCTATATCTTGCTGGAATCCTACAAGTAGAGCTTCAGTGAAATAACATTTCCTAAACCCAAATTGCATTCTGTCAAACCAGTTATTAATTTTGCAAACATGTCTTATATAATCAGAAAGAATGCTTTCCCACAGCTTACATGCAATGCATGTCAAACTGACTGGCCTGTCATTTTCAGCATTATGTCTATCACCCTTTCCTTTATACACAGGGGGCTACTATATCAACTCTCCATTCACTTGGTGACTTATAGCTCCTTCATGCAAGCAATAATCAAATAAGTACTTCAGATATGGTACTATATTCCAACCCATTGTCTTTAGTATATCTCCCGAAACCTGATCAATTCCAGCTGCTTTTGCCTAGTTTTCAACTTTTGTATTTCACTGTAAATATCATTGTTGTCATAGGTAAATTTTAATACTTCTTTAATATTATTCACCTCCTCTATTTGGACATTATCCTTGTAACCAACAATCTGTACATACTGCTGACTGAATACTTCTGCCTTTTGAAGATCCTCGCATACCCCTTTCAGACCCAAGACTAAGCGGAGAGAATTTTTTCTGCAATTTTCATTGTTTAGTACCTCAATTGTACACAAAAACATAATAAAGCTGTTGCAGCAAAAAAATCTTATTCCGTTGTTGTTTTTTAAGACCCACACATTTGTGTGGGCCGGGTCTATACTCAGTCGTTTTAGTGGAGAACTAGTGAAGTTTGTAAAGTTCACTTTATATTTATTAATACTAATACAGCAATGAAATATTTTACTTCTAGAAGAAAATTGAAGGTAGATATAATATACACTTTCTATCAAATCAAATTTGTTTATTTATTTATCTAATATATACAATACAAGCAGTTAGAAATTGTCCCAAATTTTGAAGAAAATAATAAATAATTGTGAAAAATGCTTATGGTTACTACATCATTTATTATGGAATTCCCTGAAACACTTACTCTTACTTGTTAGGCATAGGTAAATATTACACTTAGTACATTGCACTCTGGTTCGGCTGGATCAGCTGATCATGCGGCCCATGCGCGCCTTCGGCAGTTCAACAACAGCTGGACAGTGCTCAAAACTTTCGAGCCTTTGGTCCACACATGGGAATGGTGCACACATCATCTTGATGGTGAATCTCTTTCTTGTTCATCCTCCTCTTGAAAGGGGACTAAGTCGGTTGATGCAATATGTATTTCAGCTAAGGCTAATTGAAATTTCATCAGATCAACAAAGTCTTTCTTCGCAACTCCATTGCATGCAGCTTCTCTCCTGTACTCCATCCACGCATTAACGGTCGCCAGATCAATAAGGTGAATAGTGGTTTTCAGTGTCTACTTCTTTGTTTTAAAGAAGGTTCAATACTCTTCCAAGAGCTGATCACAGGTATCAACACCGCCCATATTTTCATTATATTTTTTGTGTGCGTTTGGACTTGGTACTTTAATGTAGTTCTTTTCCTTTTGATCCCATCTCTCTACTTCATGAAGTGGTGTTTCTCCATGCAAATTTGAGGCCATGGTCACCACTTTCGAGTCCTTCCATCGAATTACACACATTCCATCATCTGATTGGCATACCTCCTCAACTTCACCTCTTACCATCTTTTGGTCGGGTTAAAATGTTTTATTTTTCACTCTGTTCATCATAATAGTGCCACTTCCATAGATTTATTTCTCACTTAGAGCATAAAGAAGGTGTATAGTTGTGAAATGTCTGTCAAAATAAATGTTTGACCTCTACGTTGGGTTCTTGGTAGATGAAGAACAATATATTTCTGAAATTTAAAGGTTATGTTAAAACAAAACTATGGTGTATATTAAATAATTGCTGTAAACATAGCAGTTATTTAATTACACTGTAATCTGTATTCATACATTAAGGAAATAATACCGTATATTCCCTTTTGTGGGCCATTTTTTAGTTGAGGAATAAGAATAAGGTTAGCACACTTCAGTCCCAGCCGACACAAACGTGTGGGTAACATTTTGTGAAGCTCTACTGTAAAATAAACAAATTATACTTGCCGTATCTATGTATGAAAAATACTAATATGGTATTAGTTTTCATATTATGCAGTTTGATATCAATATCGGAATAAGGTAGTTATGAACAGACTTAGCTGATAATGCACTGGTTGCCATGATGACCGCCAAAACCAGCAGAATCAACGTACTTCATACGTCTTCCACAGGAGCACAGCACCAATTAATGCATATCAAAGAGTTTGCACAAGCCTATGCTTTAAAACTAAACGGTTCAGAATGCTCTCGGTCAACCCAATGAATCGTACCAACTGTTGACACGTACCCACACAAACATGCGGGTAGGGTCTGAAAGGGACACTCCCCTTGTTCATTAATGATTCCTGGAATGTCCTTCTTGGAACCTGTTTCTGCCTTAAAGTACCTATACATACCCTTCCACTTTTCAGTAAAATTTGTATGACTACCAATATTATGCTTGGCCATCATGTTAATCCTTAGCTGACTTCTTTGCTAGATTCAATTTTCTAGTAAGTTCTTTAAATTTCTCCTTACTTCCACAGCCATTTCTAACTCTCATTCTTTCCAACCTGCACCTCCTTCTTAGTTTATTTGCTTCTCTGTTATAATATAGTGGATCTTTACCATTCCTAACAACTTTTAAAGGTACATTCCTATTTTCACATTCCTCAACAATTCCTTTAAACCCAGCCCAGAGTCTGTTTACATTTTTATTTACCGTTTTCCACCGATCATAGTTAGTTTTTAAAATCTTCCTCATGCCTGTTTTATCAGCCGTATGGTACTGCCTAATAGTCCTAAATTTAATATCTTCCTTTCTTTCACATTTATTTTTAACTACCACAAAAACATCTTCGTGATCACTAATACCATCTATTACTTCAGTTTCTCTCTATAGGTCATCTGGTTTTACCGCACCATGTCCAGAGTATTCTTTCCTCTAGTTGGTTCCATCACTTTCAGAATCAGATGCCATCAGAGTTTGAAATGGAAGTAGAAAATAATGAAAGAGGGCAGAAATCTACGTAATTTTCAATTTACGTTGTAAGAACTAAGTTATTTATGTTCATTGCAGTTTGCAAATTTAGACGGGATACAATAAAGTGGCCTATCACCTCAAATATTTTTGTAATGTTCGTACTGAAATACAATTTTTACCATTACATTTTAATTTTTTTTCCAAGTTGCTTTACATTGCACCTACACAGATAGATCTTACGGCAATGAAGGGACAGGAAAGGGCTAGGAGTGGGAAGGAAGTGGCCATGGCCTTAATTAAGGTACAGCCCTAGCATTTGCCTGGTGTAAAAATGGGAACCCACGGAAAACCTCTTCAGGGCTGCCGACAGTGGGATTCGAACGCACTCTCTTGAACACCGGATACTGGCCGCACTTAAGTAACTGCAGTTATTGAGCTTGGTATTATATTTTAAGAGGTGCTTTAGAAGCATTTCTAATATAATACAGACTTAAAGTGAATGAGCTGTGGCTTGTGGTTGCTTGGGTTTAAATTATCTGATAAAGTCACCAACAATCCAAATGTTTATAGCGAGAAGGTTATCAGTTCTCTACTGGCGCTTGTTTACCGGGAATAGCATCAGTTAGGTTATTTACTTGAAGACATACTGTACATCTATTTGGTAGATACAGTACATTTACACTGTTGTACTTTAATCTTGGATAGTAAATATCTATGTCCCCACTCGATATTAAATTCCCTCGCCATTTAGAGGTTAGCTAGTATCATCAAATGCCTAAAAAGTTTTAAATACTATTTTCAAATTCAGTGAACAGGGAAAGCCACACAACAACACAACAACACTGTGCAAAATCAAGCAGTAAACTTATTGAAGTATGTAAAATATATTATCTTCTGCTGAATGAATAACAGGAAATTTACGTTTTAAGAAATGGAAATACTGTCATTCCCATCCAAGGAATTGTAAATCGAAGCTTGTACGCTCAAACCATGTACCTTTGTAAATTGAAAAACAACATGCTAGTTTTCTTTGAATGTATAAATATAAGAAAATAAAACTATTTACATCGAGTGCAGTATAAATCAAACAGGAATATCTTGAAGAGTTCAGTTTTCTTGTAATTATAGCTCCCCCCCGCGTTTTTTTTTTTAACTTAAACAATGTACCCCATTCAGCATTACGCTGAGCAGCGGAAGAGTACTTCGTAATGACAATCTAACGTCACCGTTCCCTTCCTGAAAAGTGTGTTTGCTTTGCTGCTCTACTGTGACGTATGCTTACTACATAACCTGCCCTCATTTAAGTCACGCCAGCCCAGCCGCACTGGGCTAGCCTCAACAGGCGCCCAGCTCAGCAACTCCGATCTAGAACATAAGCAGGTTTCTATGAAACCAGAGGTGTTGAGGTAAAGAGTACGTTTAGAAGACACTGTGAATCCAAAATATTTAGGTGTCACACTGCATCATACAGTCACTCACAAGCAACACTGCTTGAACACAAACCTTAAAGTGCAAGGAACAACATTATTTGAAAGATAACAGATTCCACCTGGGGAGCACACCCAGCTACAATGTACAGCACTAGCTTTGTGTTATTCTGCAGTAGAGTATGCCAGTCCAGTGTGGTTTAAATTTGCCCATGGAAAAGAAGTAGACAAGGCTCTTAATGAGACATGTAGGTTGATTATAGGGTGCTGAAAATTTACATCTACTTTTAACTTTATTTCCTGGCAGGCACTGCACCCCCTCCACGATATCAGAAGGGAAGTAGCTGCAAATGTGGAGAGATACAAGGTTGCTCATCTACAGTCTAATCCTCTTCAAGTGTTTATAAAACCAGTCACATATGCACCCAGCGATGAACTTTTCTGTTGTTATCTCGAAAAATTTTCAAGAATTACGATTTTCTTTGAAAATTCTTATTAATTAATTGGTATTTTGCTTAATTTAAACAACAACAGATTAATAAACTGTACTTATCGAGCACCTGGATTTTTCTGCAATTAATTAATTTTATATCATCCTAATTAATCTAACCATTTATTGCTTCATTCAAATTTTATTCAATCCTACGTTGGATTTCTTATTTCAGTCATACGGAATATTTCAGCTTAAATATTTTGTTATTGTAGCTTAAAAGTAATGCTATCCTAAAAGGAACTTAGAGATTCCAAGTTCTACTTTGCGTTAACAATTTTAAAGTGTGAGATGACTTATGTCAATTTTCGAAGTTAAGAAACATGTCTACTCTAATTGAAAACTCCCATTGACGAATCTTTGGCTGAAGTTGTCCTGGAGGAATACCCATCTCAATAAAGAACTTAAACAAGGAACTCAATATAATTCGTTCATTCGCATTATGTGGCAAACGCTTCAGTATTTATTCAAACAGCATAACTTAACCGTAGTAAATGTATCATGAAAACATATTTCAAGCACCAGTAGAGAACTGATAATCTTCTCAAACAAGGAACTCAATATAATTCGTTCATTCGCATTATGTGGCAAACGCTTCAGTATTTATTCAAACAGCATAACTTAACCGTAGTAAATGTATCATAAAAACATATTTCAAGCACCAGTAGAGAACTGATAATCTTCTCACCATAAATTTACATGATAATAGTCTTTCCAAAATTTAACCAGACGCGAGAAAATATAAAACTAACCTCTAAAATCAGTGATGCACTCTGCCATATCTTGAGGTGTATTCCATTCTTACTTAATTGCAGTATTTAGAAATAAAATGGATGCAAGTGTAATGTACTAGTATAACTTGGAAACAATTCTCTAAACCCAGGGGTAAACAGTGGAAATATGGAGCTCGATTAGTTATTACAGTAAAACCTCGTTAATTCGAAGTCGTTGGGACTCAAAAATCGGACTTCGAATTACGTGATTTCGAATTAACCGCCAATTCGCAATTCAGAAGTACCAACCCTTGCCGCGTTACAAAAGGCCCGTTACTGCATGCAGTTAACCTTGATTCACAGTTTATACCTTTCAATTGCCATGAAAAAAGAACTATTTCAAAAATGTATCCAAGAAGGTGCATTACAGTATTCAAATAATGCACTCGAATATCTCACTGGTAAACATAACCTCACGCAACGAACGAAAGAAGAAAAAGCACGATTCAAAGACGAGGAGAAATCTATGCTCGCCCCCATGTGCAAGTGCTTTATTAATTGGATTACTATACTGTATGCATTTTAGATGCCTTGTATTTACACAGAAAGTACCCGATGCCCTTAAAATCGAACTTTCCTATGACTCTATCCTTGTACGATTTCCCGCCATGGCACTTCTCTGTTCTCTCGTACTTCAGAAATGTAAACACTTGCCGCGTCACGAAGTATTGTGAAGACCCATTAATACATGCAAACACCTCGATTCACAGTTTAAACCTTTCCAATGCCATGGAAAAACTATTTCCGAAATATATCCAACAAGGTGCATTTACAATGTTCAAATAATGCATTTGGATAAATCACTGACAAACATAACCTCACGCAACGAAAGAAAAAAAAACCCCCGCACAATTCAAAGACGAGGATAAATTATGCCGGTTCCCCTGTGCAAATGCATTATTTTTTGGATTTCTTTACTGTTTGCATTTTTATTATAGATGCTTAGTACTGGCATAGAAAGTGCCCGACGTTAAAACATCGTGGCTTATCGAAGTTTCCTAAGACGAGGGGATAATGTATCTCGCTTCCACGGGCCCCATCCCTCACACTGTACAATTTCCCGGCTGGCAATTCTCCTTTAAAACCATTAGACCGTTTGGGCTCGCATTAAAATAAAGCGATGCAGTTTCACCGGCAATGACAATACAATACAATGTATTGTATTGAACAGGTGGACTTATAATATTGTAATAATACTTGAGACATATGTCAACTTCAATACGGAACCAAAATGAGAATAGTTACTTGTAAAATGACAATATTGTTCGGTGCCTACGAATTTATTACATTTGCCACGTTTTTTCGTCAACTGTCGGCATCGCCAGTGTTCGCGGATTCTGTTTTCCCGCACACAGTCTGTTGTGTGATATTACGGCGTTCCTTAAAAGGTTGAACACAAAAGAATTCCGATTTCATTCAACTTAGCAATCATGAAGCGCACTGTAGATCCACCGAAGTGAGTGTAAGTGCGGAAAGCTACCCCTCCACGTTCCGGAACGTGCGTTCTATTATGACGCGGAGCGGATAAATTTCGAGTTGAAATTACTCTGTAACATACTATTGTTTTAAAATGTAAAGGCAGTTTCGAATTAAAAGTCTGAATTTCGGTAATGGGGCCGACATTGTACTTCGAATTACGAATTATCCGTATTTCGAATTAAACAACTGAAATAACATGCAAAACTGTATCTCATGTTTCCGGGAACGAGAGCTTCTTCGAATTAGGCGGGATTTTGAATTAACCGATTTCGAATTATCGAGGTTCTACTGTATTATTATTATTATTATTATTATTATTATTATTATTATTTACGTAGTTATGTATACACTTTATTTGGTAGAAATCGTGATTTTATCATTTATTATTTGTGTGTTGTATGATCCGTCTGCTGTACGTATATTAATGAGACTTCATTTAATATAACAACACATAATTAATAGTGTATTACCTGTAAATATGATTTATAAATCCAATGTAATCTTGTGCAACACAGGGATTCCAGAACAACGCATCTTTGTCACTCGAGTTTTGTACTAATAATTTGTACATAGGTTATTGGAGACTCGAGAAGATACAAGAAAACATGTTGTGTCATACTTTTCTAGAAACCTGGCTAGGCAAGGTATATAAAGAGACAGTCTTGGGAGTTGAGTTGAGTTGAGTTGAGTTGAGTTGAGTTGAGTTGAGTTGAGTTGAGTTGAGTTGAGTTGAGTTGAGTTGTTAGTGAGGAATTGAAAGTGTGTGAACTCATGTTGTGAGTGTTGTGTTGGTAGTTGGCTGACATGCTAATGTGTCCTCCTCCTCCTCTTCCGAGTCGGTTTAAGATGGCAGGTCGTTAGTATGTGTATAATGTGTATATAATTTCTAAATAAAACAGTGTACACAACTGACAGCATCTCCTGTGTGCGTCTTTGTGATAACGATAAAATTAAGTGATCTTTTATTTCAGCTTTCATTTTTAAGAGTAAACAACTGCTATCCGACACGTTATTTACGCATTTATTATGAAAACATGTTCTTTTTCATTTCCATTTTCCTTCATGGTACAGCAGCCGACATGTATTACTAATGGACTCCTACACCGCCTTCAAATGTCGACAAGAGAGCTTGCTAGTGGACAAAGTGAGGAAATTATACCGAAGATGATCGATCGCATGTAATATAATCGTTGGGTGCACAAATGTTGGTAACAGAAAAAACTGTGCACGCTTAATAGCTCGTAATAACAGATGCGTCAGTGATAAGGCTCTCACTGTACAGAAGGATTAATACACAGTTCATTATAGGAATTTTGCAGGGACGGACAAAAACTGTCGTTATAATGGGGTTCTCGTTATAAGCCGTATACTCGTTGTAGCGGACTTCTACTGTACCTAAGGAGTGAATTAATGCAGAATACAAGGCTTAACATGGAGATTAACAAGAGGGTGCAACACAGCAATGCATTCTACCAGTGTAACAAATCTTGTCTGGAATAAGGAAGTGTACAGATATAATGCACAATATGTATTATGCATCCATATTGACTTACGTGGCTAAGGTGTGGTGGTGGTGATTATTGTTTTAAGAAGAAGTACAACTAGGCAACCATTCTCTATATAACACTAATCAGAGAGGAAAAAATGGAAGGGATCTGACACTTCGAAAAATGAAGGTATCAGCCAAAGAAAGACAAGGGCCACGAAGGACGTGAAAATGAAATACTCCCCAGGCCTCCATATGTAATACCGTCAGAGTCAGAAAAGAACAAGAGTTGACCAAGGGAGGTCGGATAGGATAGAAGAAAGTGAGGAGCCCGGCACAAGTAAGTGGAAGTAATGCCCGGACTCAGCTGAGGGCCCCGTGGTTGCCAATCCATACTCCCAAGTTGAAAGCCCCTGTGGCTCCTTTTAGTCGCCTCTTACGACAGGCAGAGGATACCGTGAGTGTTGTTCGACCGCCCCCACCCACAATGACTGATGTGGCTAAGACCTGGACAATGAGGAGGAGACTACAATTCAAGCCAGCAAAATGAAATACCTAAGAAGTATAGTATAGTAGAAAACCTAAATGAGAAAATTGATAGGAATAAACTAAGATGATTTAGACATGTAAACAGGATGGAGGAGAAACGAATACGAAAACAGATGATGGAGATGAAGTTCGAGGGAAAGAAAGTGAGAGGCAGGCTTAGAACAAGGTGGATTGATTCAATAAAGAGGAGTGCAAGAAGAAGAAACCTGTAGTGGGACAAAATGATGGAAGAGGAATGTGGAGAAATGCCATACATGCCCCGACCCAGCAGGAACTGGATAAAGCGAAAGGAGGAGGAGGGCGAGGTTATTGATGTCTTTTATTTACTGGGTGAAAGTTGAAAATAAATCCCCTTTCTCTTAATTAATCTAAGTTGGTCTCAACCAGCACTGGTGAAGTTACTGGTTCTGATGTAGTAGAACTAAAAAGGTTATCTCCATCAGCACTTCATTTTTTCCCATATTTTCTTCCATGCAATGTGTATCAGTTACTGGAATGTTATCCACTAGAGTACAATTTTATATTTGTTACAGGTAATTCTATTACTTATATTCAATTATTTCCCAATTATCGTTGCATTAGTGTGAGAGAAAACAACACAGCGAGAGTTGACATCTCAAAATAACTGACCTGGCGTATTCTTGAGGATAGGGTGAAGAATACCACGTCTGGATCTCGTACTGTCCAAACTCGATGGCACCTGGACAACGCTGCTGGGCTGCAGACGGTGATACAATACCCACAGACGTTATCGTGGATTCGGTGGTTGATAATACTGCAGGGGTTGACTAAAATGAAATAAGAAATAATTTTACAGAAATGCAATTCTTCAAGTTCCTAAGTAATCAGCAGATAACATGTAACAGGAATAATTTCAGGATTTCTGAAGGCCAAGCAGGCATCAATTTTTGGTAAAAAGAGACAAAGTCTCTTATAATGCATTGGCACTGCCGGTGACTCCAAGCAGCCTACACAGTGGCCTCCACGGTATGCACCAGCCAGTGTCTTGATAGGTGTGCTAGGTACCCAACCTAGCACACGAGGGCGAAATGCTGGCAACCAGGAATGAGTTACCTGGAAAATTCATAATGCCCAATAACGGACCATTTATATCGGTATTATAAATTTACACATTCGGGACAAATATTTCAATTCCCTATGGGAATCAGCATCTATATCAACATACCACTTAGTCGAGCAGCTCGTCTCCTTTCTCTCAAGTCTTCCCAGCCCAAACTTTGCAACATTTTTGTAACGCTACTCTTTTGTCGGAAATCGCCCAGAACAAATCAAGCTGCTCTTATTTGGATTTTTTCCAGTTCCTGAATCAAATAATCCTGGTTGGGGTCTCATCAGAGATAAATATGCTCCCTCCTTTACATCCTTACTACAACCCCTAAATACCCTCATAACCACGTGCAGAGATCTGTACCCTTTATTTACAATCATATTTATGTGATTACCCAAATGAAGATGTTTCCTTATATTACCACTTCGAAGACGATGTCACCCCATGTAGTGCGACGGATCCTCATACAAAATATAGTATGTCACCCCTTTTGAAGATCCTTGCATACACACTCCCCTTGTTCATTAATGATTCCTGGAATGTCTTGGAACCTATTTCTGACTTGAAGTACCTATACATACTATTCCATTTAATACTAAAATTTGTGTGGCCACCATCATGTTATCCTTAGCTGACTTCTTTGCTAGATTCAAATTTCTAGTAAGTTCCTTCAATTTCTCCTTACTTCCACAGCCATTTCTAACTCTTTCTTTCCAACCTGCACCTCCTTCTTAATCTCTTTACTTTTCTGTTATAATTTAGTAGATTTTTACCATTCCTTACCAGCCCAGAGTCTGTTTACATTTTTATTTACTGTTTTCCACCGATCATATTTATTTTTTAAATCTTCCTCATACCTGTTTTATCAGCCATATGGTACTGCCTAATAGTCCTAAATTTAATATCTTCCTTACTTTCACATTTATTTTTAATTACTACAAAACAGCTTCGTGATCACTAATACCATATAATACTTCGGTTTATCTATTGAGGTCATCTGGTTTTACCAGCACCACATCCTGGATATTTTTCCCTCTGGTTGGTTCCATCACTTTCTGAATCACCTGTCCTTCCCATGTAAACTTATTTGCCATTTGTTGGTCATGCTTCCTGTCGTTCGCATTACCTTCCTAATTTACATTTGGTAGACTGAGATCACCCGCTACAATCACGTTCCTTTCCTTATTGTTTCCCACATAGCTGATTATCTTATCAAATAATTCTGAATCAGCATCTGCGCTACCCTTTCCTGGCCTATATACTCCAAAGACATCAAGTTGCCTATTATCTTTAGAGATGAGCCTTATCCCTAGAATTTTGTGTTTGTCATCATTAACTTTTTCGTAGCTTACACATTCTTCTTTCACCAGAATGAATACTCTCCCTCCTACCATTCCTATCCTATCTCTACGATACACCCTCCAGTTCCGTGAGAAAATTTCTGCATCCATTATATCATTTCTCAGCCATGATTCAACTCCTATTACAATATCTGGTAAGTATATATCTATTAAATTACTTAATTCTATTCCTTTTTTACAATACTTCTAAAGTTGAGCACATTTTTATGTCATCCCTATTTGATTTCCAGTTCCCTGTTCCCTTAACACCGCTCCCTAGGCCACCCCGTTTCCCTGAATGTACCTCCCTATAACCCTTCTATACATATTTCCTAACTTATATGTACCACACCGGTTCAAGTGAAGGCCATCTGAACGCAGATCCCTATCTCTTACCCACCCATTAGGATCTAGAAATCTCACTCCCAGTTTCCCACATACCCACTCCATAGTCTCATTTAAATCCCCAATCACCTTCCAGTCAGTAACCCTCCTACACAGTATTCCACTGATAACAATCTCCGGTTCCTTAAACTTCACGTGCTGCATTTACCAGGTCCCATACATCCCCAACTATGTTGGTACTTATACCTGCTTGTCTTATGTTGTTAGTACCAACGTGAAACACTACCACCTTCTCCTTTCCCTCCTCCTCCTCTTCTACTTTCCTCAACATCTGCCTTAACCTAATTCCTGGATAACACTCTACCCTGGTAGCCTTTCCTCCACACACTTTCCCGACGTGTTGTATACTGCAACGCTATGGATGATTGTGTCCCATTGTATCACACTTTTTTTTTTAGTTGTGCTTGTTGCAGTACTGAGGCTATATACAACACATCACATCTATGTAACAATTACTGGTGTCCCTTTAAACTAAGCTTATCAACAATCTGACCAGTAAATATAGGCCAACTTAAATCAGTTGAAGATTGTGAATATTACAAATATACCTTGAATGGTCCTTTAATACGGATGTAGTTCTCAAAACACAATGGAAAAAATACTCCAATCCTCTAACTTTCACCAATTTCATTTGAAACTCTGATAAATACACTTACAGTATTTGAAAAATCAAGGAACAAAACATTTTAACTGTCACAAAAAAAAAAAAAAAAAAAAAAAAAAAAAAAAAAAAAAATAATCTGTTTACTTTTTAAGTAGTGATGACATTTTATCAATATTATGTAATTAACGTCTAATCTATTAACCCCTTGAAGGTCACGCGCAATGTATTACGTGTAGCGGTAAGTGCCGCTGTGGTTACGGTGCAATATATTGCGTGTCAGAGATTGGAGCGATATATCTTCGTAACTGTACGTCTTTGGACAATGTTTGAAAAACGGATAGCTCCCTACATCTGTTGGCTATATTTTGAAGTCGTTAGGTTATTGTTATCACCATGGGGAGCGCTGGAAATGAAATGTTCTTAAGCGGATGTCTTCAGCTTTAGCGAGTCAATATTGCAAACAGTTGAACATGGCTACGCGAAGTCGAATTGACTTGCTTACAAGCGAAGATACAGTTCGTGAAATTCTTACGAATACTGAAAGTGATTGTTCAGTATTTGAAGACAGTGATGAAGACGATGCAGGAGGTATATTTGGAAATAATTCAAGTGGCGAAGACTTAAATGAAAGTGAGGATGAGGTCTTACAGCCGCCACGTCCGAAGCGAACTAACGTAAATAAAGCGCCTAGTAATCACAGTTTGGGAAGACGAGACTATAACTAACCAATTCACGCCAACTGTTTTTAACTTCCATGGCAGTAAGTCAGGAATTCAGAATGTTTCACTGACGAAAAATTCTTCAGAAATTTACATCTTCAAAAAATTGTTGTCCGCCTCTGTGGTGTAGTGGTTAGCGTGATTAGCTGCCACCCCCCCGGAGGCTCGTGTTCCATTCCCAGCTCCGCCACGAAATTTGAAAAGTGGTACGAGGGCTGGAACGGGGTCCACTCAGCCTCGGGAGGTCAACTGAGTAGAGGTGGGTCCGATTCCCACCTCAGCCATCCTGGAAGTGGTTTTCCGTGGTTTCCCACTTATCCTCCAGGGAAATGCCGGTATGGTACCTAACTTAATGCCACGGCCACTTCCTTCCCTCTTTCTTGCCTATCCTTTCCAATCTTCCCATCCCCCACCAAGGCACCTGTTCAGCATAGCATGTGAGGCCTGCTGGGCGAGGTACTGGTCATTCTCCCCAGTTGTATCCTCCGACCCAATGTCTCACGCTCCAGGACACTGCCCTTGAGGTGGTAGAGGTGGTTTCCCTCGCTGAGTCCGAGGGGAAAACCAACCCTGGAGGGTAAGCAGAGTAAGTAAGTAAGTAAGTAAGTAAGTAAGTAAGTAAGTAAGTAAGTAAAAATTGTTCCTTGTACCTTGTTTTGAGGATTATCATACCAAAAAACATGACTAAAAATGATGTTTCACAATTTTTATGCTCAAACTAGTTGTTTGATATCTTGTTAACATACTATGTTAAATTCATTCGTTTCATTTAAATATAATGCCTCTTGAGGGTTGTTTTGCAAACATGAGCAATAACATAAATTTTGGGGTATGCAGTGGACTAAGAAACCTGACTCTCAAAGGGTTAATGATACGGTTTAATGGTCAATTTTACTTGATTGGTGACGAAAATTTATTGTGTAAAACACTTTCAATGAACAAAATTATTGTAAATAATGTTTAATGTATGACTCAACCTTGAGAAAATTGTATAATAAGATGGCTGAAGATGCTCGATACAGCGAGCAAAACATGTCCCAATTAACGTTTGTATTGTAATGTCCCTTTAGAGAAAATAAACATTTTATGTATTGAATTGAATGGATAATAAAAACAAGAATTGGAAATACTAGTAGTAAGTTCAATATGGGTAAAAACATGAAATTGGTTTTATGCAATACTACAATAGTGCCGACAACTATATGTTTTGTTATTCTTATATGTTTAATCTTTTTTGTGGGTTTTGTGGTGGTTGCCAGTCTGTTTTTGTGAAGTACGCGCACAAGTAAAGGCTTGTAGTTGTGTATCAAAATACTGTCATTATTGAAAGGCAGTGTGCTGTAATAATTGATAGCTTGTATTCATGGGAAAAAACAATATGCGTAAACATAAATCAGCCTTAGCTAAGCGACAAACTTCTCAACTTCTTATAGGAAAGAGATGAGGATCAGCTATTGCCGGACAAGAGTCTCCATTGAAGAAATCAGGGACAAAAGGTCATGAAATGTTATCGGAATTGGATTGTTCTCATCAGGAAAGTGTCGCATCAACTACAAGCCACGTAAGTCCTGTACCTAAACTCAACAATCATGACATGACAGAAATGTAATTTTTACACTTAAATTTCATTTCTCTCCCATAATATTCAACCAATTGTAACAAAATTTGTATGGTATATGTATCACAGCTATATTAAGAAACCCTCAATCGTATAAGGACAGGCCATGGAAAGTGCGCTGACTTCCTCTTTAAATGGGGCAAACTTCCCTCTCCGGAATGTAGCTGCGGTGCCCCTAAGCAAACAGTTCGTCGGTAGTGGAGCAGTGCCCCCTGAGTGCCTATCAGGGTAACCCAAAAGACTTTCTTGACCCAAACCCTTCTTATATAGACTATTTGCAGAGCTTGAAGGTGAAATTGTAACCTACATAGTGTATTGTATATTTAATTTCTGACTGTATGGAATTTTTGAATGCATAATATTTTCAAGTAGTAGAGATTTTTAAGTTCTAAATTTTAGAACATAAAAATTACAAAATATTTAGTACGATATATCTCCTTATATAAATTATGTTCAGAAAAATCGATACGCAGTACTTTTAAAAGACGTATTATCTACCTAATTACAAATTTACATTAACATGTTAATTAAATTTCATGACAAAAATAGAATTCAAAATTTCAAAATTTCCCAAAAAATTTTTTTTTTTGGAAAAACTATTAATTGTATATGAATAAAATGTTTGTGATATCCCTACGTTTATGTAGGTGACATTCCCACAAAGTTTTGTGAAAATCCATGCATTAGATAAAAATATATTTTTATCTCCGGAGTGTCGTCTTAAGAATCACAAATTTCACCGACCTGCGAATTCAATAAGAAAAGACCTTCATTGGGGTAATCACATAAATATGATTGTTAATAAAGGGTACAGATCTCTGCACATGGTTATGAAGGTATTTAGGGGTTGTAGTAAGGTTGTAAAGGAGAGGGCATATAAGTCTCAAGCAAGACCACAACTAGAGTATGGTTCCAGTGTATGGGACCCTCACCAGGATTACTTCATTCAAGAACTGGAAAAAACCCAAAGAAAAGCAGCTCGATTTGTTCTGGGTGATTTCTGACAAAAAAGTAGCATCACAAAAATGTTGCAAAGTTTGGGCTGAGAAGACTTAGGAGAAAGGAGACGAGCTGCTCGATTAAGTGGTATGTAATACCAATATAAATGGTCCGTTATTGGTATTATAAATTTACTCATTCGGAACAAATATTACAGATTCCCTATGGGAATCAACATCTGTATTAAGTGGTATGTTCCGAGCTGTCAGTGGAGAGATGGCGTGGGAGGACATCGGTAGACAAATAAGTTTGAGTGGTGTCTTTAAAAGTAGGAAAGATCACAATATGGAGATGAAGTTGGAATTCAAGAGGACAAATTGGGGCAAATATTCGTTTATAGGAAGGGGAGTTAGGGATTGGAATAACTTACCAAGGGAAATGTTCGATAATTTTCCAATTTCTTTGCGATCATTTAAGAAAAGGGTAGGAAAACAACAGATAGGGAATCTGCCACCTGGGCGACTGCCCTAAATGCAGATCAGTAGTGATTGATTCAAACTTTCCGATCATTGCATGAAGTTTACATAGTGATCTCTTATATTTTGGGCATGCTGATTCTGGAACTGAAGTCAGTTTTCCCCTATTACATCAGGTTTTTGTGCAAATTCAAAATGAAACTGAAAATATGCAGCACGCGCACATGCAAGATTACTATTATCACAAGTAAAGAACGCTTCTTCCTATCTTACACTGGTATACTTATGAACACAATATAAAGATATGTAGTGTATTGCGTTAACAGATCTGTAGAAGAACACAGCCAAATGGACCGCAATTTACCAGTCATTAAGCCTCGTAACATACTAAGAATGTTAAGTTTACGGTTTCAATTTTATAATGTCCTACCTTAGTATAAGAAATGCCTTCATCTTGCTTTTCGTTTGTAAGGAGTAGTGGGACCTTTTCTCTTTAGTAACCAGCAGTAATCTGCCAGCGTGTTTTTGTTCCATTTCCTTTGAGATCTGCGTTCCATTTCCTGTAGATCCTGATGGAATCTTTCTCCTTGCTCTTCGCTCAGCTTTCCTAGGTTCACAGGGAAATAGTCCACATGTGAATGTAACATGTGCACTTTCAAGCTTTATTTTGCAGCCTACATCTTGGAAAGAAACAAGCAATCTATCCACCATTTGTTTGTAGTCTGAATCCTTTGTGTTTCCAAGAATGTTTTTGACCACATTCCGGAATGCTGTCCACGCCGATCGCTCTGCAGCGCAACATAAATGTCTGATATATGGACCTGTGAAAATACCCTCCTTGATTTTGGAATTACTGATGCCTGGGAATCGATGACACCGGTATTAAATTAATGTTGTATAATGGTCCACCTTTATCAATACTATAACATGCAATATTATTGAATTACATTACTAAACTACGGACTAGTTTCGGACTTGGCTGGCCATCTCCAACCTTAATGTAATACATCTAATAACTAAACAAATGTAAAAACACACCATAGACATAAAAACTAAAGCATAAACACGCAATTAACATTAAAATCCGGGGTAAACTATGTGTAAAATCTGAAAAACAAATTAGGCTCTAAATTCTTAGCATCTGGAGTATGCTCATCATACAGACTCTTTCTCGTATTAATATTCATAGAATTGTTAGTTCCATCACTGCTAATCATTACAATTCCAACTGCAAAACAGGAACTGGTATATGTTGATTCTGTAGTCATATCATCAATCACCAAATCTACTTGAGTGGTGTTAGCAATATGCAAGCCACTGGACGCCACTGTAAATAATCACCAGCTGACGCAGAACTACTAGATGGTGTTTCCACATCGACCAACGTAAATAAAATGAAATGTTGCCACAGAGCTTGTTAAAATCATGCTGAATTGCTGTTGGACATTGTCAGAACGGCACATGAAGGTATCCTTAAAACTGACACATTCTTAATTTGTGGCTGGTATAAATTCACAATTCAATGCGGTGTCAATGAAGTTAACCTGAATAAATTATAGATAAAATTATTGAATAGAAGGAGAGAGAGCATGTTAGTCAAATGGCACAGGTTATACGAAACTTACCTCGCGTTGCAGCATGTGGTGCATGGCGTACTGTTGTGTGCCTCATACTAACGGTTGTGAGATTCAAAAGGAATAGGAAGGGGTGGGGCAAGGAAAGAGGTCAGGGAAAGGAAAGGAGGGGTTGAGGGGAAGGCGGGGAATAAAGGCCGGGCCGAGGGATGTGGGAAAAGAGATGGCTGCTGAGGAAAGGTGCTGTCAATATTATGAAAAACTGGATTATGACTTGTTGGTTTGACGTTTCTAAAAATGGAGACTAGAGGGTCAAGTAGGACATTTGGCTTTTCTGAAATGTCATCAATATTATGATTCGGGTTAAAATATTGATCTATATGCATGAAGCAGCTTTCAGTAATGTTAAGAAGGGGTCCTCTGTTGATGATTTTGAGAATTTCCATATCTTCTTTTATGTCTGTGAAATGGGTGATTATAGTCGTGCATATGCTGTCCTACAGCTGAAAATGTATTGTACTTTAGGGCATTGACGTGTTCCGAGTACCTTATATTAAAATTCCTCCCGGTCTGTCCGATGTAAGAAGAATTACAACTGTTGCAAATAATCCTGAATATTCCTGATTTGGAAAACTATTGAACTTGTTCATGGATGTGGCATTATGTAAGGGTTGTGCATTCCTATTGTTGGTTTTGAAAACTACTTTTACATCATGCTTTTTAAAGATGTTGGTGACTTTGTAAATTTGTTCTTTGAACGTAAAGATAAAAAGGGAGGAGTTTTTTCGTTTATCTTTTTTCGAAGTGGAGGGGCGATATTTATATTTATTGATTATTTTTTCAATAAAGAAACTACTGTATCCATTAGATTTTGCTATATTACGAATGGTGTTCAACTCATTTTTGAGGTCTCTTTTACACATTGGAATAATGAAGGCTCGGTACACCATGCTGTTGTACGCTGCTCGTTTGTGAATTTGTGTATGTGAAGAATCTTGACGGATTGTAGTGACTGTTTGGGTGGGTTTTCTGAAAATTTTATATCTTAAGTAGCTTGGGTGCCTGATAATAGTTATCTAAAATACTAATTTTCCGTTCAGTTTCGGATTCAAGTGTGAATTTTATATGCGAGTCAATGTTATTTAGATTAATTAGGGTGGTAGCAGCATCTGTGATGCTCTCATCCGTAATTACTATGGTGTGATCTACATATCTTGCCCTGAAAAGGAAGTTGTCAAAGTTAATATTATCAATTTTTGTGTGTTCCAATAAATCCAAGTAAATCACGGCTAAGATACCCGAGGCCGGCGATCCCTTAGCCAATCCTTCTTGTTGATAAATAACAAGCACCAAGGGAAAATTTCATTTTATTTACGTTGGTCGATGTGGAAACACCATCTAGCAGTTCTGCGTCAGCTGGTGGTTATTTAAAGTGGGGTCCAGTAGCTTGCAAACTGCTAACACCACTCAAATAGATTTGGTGATTGATGATCTGACTACAGAATCAACATTTACCAGTTCCCATTTTGCAATTGAAATTGTAATGATTAGCAGTGATGGAACTAACAATTCTATGAATATTAATACAAGAAAGAGTCTGGATGATGAGCATACTCCAGATGCTAAGAATTTAGAGCCTAATTTATTTTTCTTATTTTACACATTGTTCATCCAAGATTTTAATGTTAATTGTGTGTTGTTATATTAGTTTTTATGTCAATTGTGTGTTTGTACATTTGTTTAGTTATTAGATGTATTACATTAGGGCTCAAGATGGCAAGCCATGGCCGTAACTAGTGCCTAGTTTAGGAATGTAATTTAATGGTATTACATACTATAGTATTGAAAAAGGTGGACCATTACGACATTAATTTAATAATTATTATTGTGATTCATTGTTTAGGGCTTTAACGAATTGCTTAATAAGCCTTAGTTTGATATGAAGCGGAGTATTACGTGCTCCCGATCTCAACTTTATTCTTACCTTGTGCATATTTCATCGCTCCGTTCCTGTAGACATTATACTGCTCTGCTTTCGTTCTCATGTTCTTGTAACTGCAAACAATCTACCATCTGTCGCCTTACTTGACTCAGGTGCTGCTGTTTCTCTTATTAGTTTCCAGTTTTATGAATCTTTAAAATCAAATTTTTCTCACTTACGATATCTTCCATCTTCCACTCAATGTCTTTCTGCCTCAAATCAACCCTTACATGTTCTCGGTACCATCTCTTTGCATATCAAAATGCAATACTTTTCTTGGCCTTTCACTTTTCCGGTTGTAAAAGATTTATCATGCCCTATGATTTTGGGTTATGATTTTTTTTCTCATACTGGTCTTGTTCTTGACTCTGCACATTCTAGGGTCTTTTTTCCCTTTTCTTCAATGTCTGTCCCCTTGATTCACACTTTTGATTATCCTCATGTTTCACATTCCCTTTCTCCTAGTATTAATTTGCTTCATTCCGATCACGACAAGCTCTACTTACTAAATTCTCTGACGTCATCACCCCTATCTTGGGTACTGTTAAAAATTTCTCTGCACATATTGATCTTACTGATTCTACACCTGTCCGTTCTTCCCCCTATTTCCTCAGTCCCCCTAGGATGAAGGTCTTGAATCAATTAATTGATAAAATGTTGAAAGATGATACCATCATTCCCTCATCTTCCAATTATGCTTCACCTGCTTTTGTTGTTGATAAGCCTGATGGCTCTGCAGGATTTATTGTAGATTATAGAAAACTCAATCAGAAGATACTATATGACACTTATCCTATGCCTAAATTAAACTCTGCTTTTCAACACTTTTCCGGTTCTAAATATTTTACTATTTTTGATCTTAATTCCGCTTACAATCAACCTCCCTTGGACAAAATCAGTTCTCGTTATACTGCCTTCATTACACCCAATGGTCTCTACCAATTTAAAAAAGTTCCCTTTGGTTTAAATATAAGTTCTCAGATACTGCAACGGTTTGTGGATTACTTATTTTTAGACATTAAGTATAAATATTTGTTCCCCTTCATTGATGATATTTTGATTTATTCCCCTGATCTCCAATCTCATTTGTCCCAGGTTCGTGAAGTCCTCGCTCGTCTTCGCAACGTTGGCCTAACTGTAAATCCTTCTAAAGTCTTGATTGCTCAAACTTCTATTAAATTTCTTGGACACATTTTAAGTTCTCAAGGTATTGCCGTTGATCCCGATAGAGTCTCCGCCATCCATAATATACCACCTCCCACTAATTTAAAACATTTATGCTCCTTTTTGGGGATGGTTGGGTTTTATGCTAAGTACATTCCTTACTTCTCATCCATTTCTGAACCCTTAAATCTTCTTAAAAGAAAAGGTGTAAAATTTCAGTGGTCCTCCCGTCAACAAACTGCATTCGATCTTTTGAAATCAAAACTATCTCATGCCCCTCTTTTACAAATTCCGGATTTCAATGTACTTTTCGAACTATCTACTGATGCTTCTGATGTCGCTATCGGTGCTGTTCTACAACAAACGTTTGATGGCCAGACTCTCCCCATCACATATTTTAGCCGCATATTGTCTTCTGTAGAACGCAAATATTCAACTTATGAAAAAGAAGCCCTTGCACTCACTCTTCCTATTGAGCATTTTCCTGACTATCTTGACCACCGTGAATTCATTGTGAGCACCGATAATCAGGCGCTTTCTTGGCTTCTTCATAATGCACCAAGAATTGGTCGCACTGATTGTTGGTTGCTTCGATTGTCTCGATTTAAGTTTTCTCTCAAATTTATTTCTGGCTATAATAATTCTGTTGCTGATGCTCTTTCCCATCTTTTTGAAGACCATCAACTTCATGGTTCTGAAATAGATTTTCTTCCTATTAATTCCATCATTTCTATTTCTTCTCTTACTAATTTTCCCCTTTCGTTTCAGTCTTGCTTACAACACCAGCAACTTGACCCGTACTGTCAACAACTTACTCGCGACCTCTCTTCTCCTAATTATTCTGGTCCATTCCGTCTCCAAAAAACAATTACTTATTTTTAAACCTACTCCTAAGGATACTCCTCGTCTTGTCCTTCCCTCTACTCTACGCTCTATGGTTTTTCAATATTTTCATGATTCCCCTGTTGGAGGGCATTTCGGCAAACCTAAGACCTATGCCCATCTTGCCTCTCAATTTTTCTGGCCCCAAATGCGTAAAGATATTTTCTCATGGGTTCGTTCTTGTCACTTATGTCAGAAACACAAGCCTTTAAAAACATCTTCCATATGGAATCTATGCTGCCTCTCCTGCTACCTACCCTTCCAAAAAGTTATACAGTATATTGATATTGTCGGTCCAATTGTCAAATCCACAAAATCAAATTCTTATATTTTTACTTTAGTGGATGGTTTTTCTAAATTCCTTATTGTTCGCACTTTGTGAAATATGTCTTCACAAATTATTATAAATCTCTTGTCAAATCACATTTTTCCTATTACTGGTCTTCCTAAAATTCTTGTTTCTGATAATGCATCAATTTTTACTTCCAAACTTTTCTATAATTTTTGTTTTTCCTTGGGCTTTACAAAGGTCTGCACTTCCCCTTACCATCCTCAAGCTAATATTGTTGAACGCTACCACCGGAATTTGAAATCCTTTTTATCCATCTTTCATTCCCATGATCATAAATCATGGGACACTGCACTTTCATATTTTATCTTAGCCTTAAATTCTACCATAAACATTTCTACATCTCATACCCCCGCTAAACTTTTTTTAAAGTAGGGAACTCAATACCCCTCTTTCTTTAACTTGGGACTTACCCTCCATCTTGGATACCCCCTCTCATCTTCTCACTCATTCCCAGTTACAACTCGCCTTTCAAAAGCTCCTTCAGGCCAGGGAGTTGCATAAAAAAGCTTGTAATTCTTGTGTCTCAACCCCTAAATTTAAGTTGTTTGATCTCGTTCTTCTCAAAAATCACCTGCTTAGTTCCGCATCCCAAAATCTTTCCGCTAAACTTTTTCCTCTTTGGCTGGGTCCTTTTTGGATTCTTTCCTTTCCTTCTCCGAATACTGCCCAGCTCCAATCCCTTCAGTCCCCTATCAACATTAAAAAGGCTCATTTGTCCCTATTAAAGCCATTCCATACTTAAATTTTTTTTCTTTTTCTTCCTTGTAGAGTGGGAGATGGGTACTGATCAGGTCTGCTGTCCCTTTCCCCTCTTTTTTTTCTTTTGCTCTCTCATTTGTTTGCTGTCCATCACTCTCTTCCTTTTTATATTTGTTTACTTTTCCTTTTGCTTCTGCTCACCCAGCCCCACTCCCACTGCTTAACTCTTTCATGACTGATCCTCCCCCTTTTCTTAAATAATTTTTTTTTTGTTATCCCCTTTTGGGATACATTTATTGATTAATATTACCACCTTTTTTATTGTAAAATCTTCTTACAGACCACTAAAAATCATATTTTATTGTATACGATCCGGATTGTTCCCTAGCCTTTTACTCCTTTTCTTTTCCTCCCCCCTTTTTCCTGTAATCCCTTTCCCATTTCTTCTTTGTTCTTTCATGTTACTCTTTTTTTTTTTTTTTTTTGCTGCATCATCCTGCTTGTCCCTGAGATGGCGCCTCTTCGGGACATCGTGGGATCTGCCTCATCTCCTGTCTTCATTTTTCGTCTCATCGGGTTTCTGCTTCATCTGCTGTCTTCATTTTTTCACATCGTTGGATCTGCGCTGTGTTTCGTCTCCATCTGCGCTACATTCTACGACCTGTGCCACCCTCGCCACCATCTTCTTGTCGTTGTGCTGCCTCGTCACCTCTTCGGCACCAATCCTTCGGATTTTTCTGGGTGGTGGGAGTATATTACGTGCTCCCGATCTCAACCTTTTTCTTACCTTGTGCATATTTCATAGCTCCGTTCCTGTAGACATTATACTGTTCTGCTTTCGTTCCGTCTGCTTGCTAGTCTCCCTCACTACTGCTTGGGTTCTCGTCCCTCTCCCCGCCACATCTTGACGTCATCTGTCTCCAGTACTTTCTAGGCCTGCCTCCCCTGGCCTATATAACTCGCCGCCTCCCTTCGACGGGCGATCAGGTGTGCTTTGCATATTGTAATAAGCAGTGGGAACTTGTACTCTCCGCATGGCTGGTCCGTGCTGGTTTTAACCCCACTTCAATCTTCTTCTTCAGACCGGGTGAGCTTATGCCTTCATATTTGCTCTTTTCTTGCCTCGATAGGCCTTGCCACTATTTTTGGCTCTGAACTTTAGTCCCTTCAGGACTCAACCAAAATTATGGTGCACTAACTCTCACTTCTGTGACTATTATCGGAGTGTGAAGGAAAAGGAGTTGTGGATCAGCAACTTTATAAGTGACCCGGAACCTTTTTGTGCGGTGTTGTGAATGATGTATTCCATCATCTTTAACTGGGACTTTGCAGCCTGATCCCTACCTATTCTTCCATTCCCTTTCTTTCGCCTTCTTATTGTTTCTTTTACAGGTGTTATCGCTCTTCCTTTCCTCCTTCATTTCTTTCTATATTACATTATGAAGATTTTAAAAGCCATTCAATGGTAAAATCGTGGTCTGCGAATCAGATAGTATACCTTCTCTTGCTTGTGAAACATTCTATCTTCTCTCCTATTTGAAGTGAAGTGTGTTGATCTCTGGGGGATAAAATGTTGTTTTACTTGGCCTCCTAATACCTTAGGGAATGTTCCATTCTTCTTGTGTAAAATTGAATAAGCTTTCCCAAAATTTCTTTGTGGTACAACTTTGTATGACTCCAATTCACGAAAAAATCCTTCTGATCTAGTCATTTTGTACTTAAAAAAGAAAAAAATTATAATAACTTGTGTTTGATCGCCTGTTATTCACATTTTTCTTGTACCTGTGTATACCAAAGACATCTATTTTATTCACTCTTGCATAACGCATGTTGTCTTTCTTTCTTGATGCTATTATAATACAATCTGTTACTTCTAACCTGTCATTTTGGGTGTTGTCATTCTTGTATCCCCTCCCATTTATTCCAAGTGTCCCTACCATGGAACACCTCTTGGGAAAAGGCCGAAAATATATATTTATTACTTGTTGTTGCTTGATCACGATAATCGGACGCCATAATCATCTCCTATCTCACGCTTCCATGCACTCTGCTTGTTCTCGTATTCTATCATTCCACATAAGCGTATGGTTGACGGGAGTCTTTCCCCTCCCCCGTTCCTTAGGAATTACCACTGCACTAATGATTACAAGATCGTAACAGGAGGTAACAGTATTTTGCTCTTGTGAACAAGAGTTTCTTGTTTTATGTTTTTCGACCCTACAATCCATTGTCTACATGGGCATTCTTTCTGAGTCCAGTGATGTAACCTTGCTCGACTGTCCCACTCACACAGAAAGCAGGGGTGTTTTGTGTAACCTCCTTGTAAACCTAACAGAATACCTATCACTTTGAAATCACCACACACTTGCCACTTGTGTTCCTGGGACTTCGGTTTACACAACAGCATTTCGAGACTTCCATATGTTCCTTGCATAATAACTGAATGAGCAGCGGGAATGGATGAAAGTTTGTTTTCATTGTGAAGAAGGACACACTTCAAACTACGCTTGGAGGTGTCGATAAAAAGTCTCCAGTCAATAGGATCATACTGTGGTGCTCCTAGTTTTAACCCTTTCCCGCCCATATTAAAATGCATGTTTTCCCCAGAATTAAAGCAATTATTTTCAGCCATCATTATGATAATGCAGATATTTATAAAAATGTATATTGTACAAAAACTAATGAACAATTAAATCGAAAATGTTTTCATCAAATATAAGGTAGAAATACTCTAATGCTGTACTAGCTACAGGAAGAGAATGGCAAGGTCCTGCCTCTTTAGTAAAGTCCGCCGGTTCGACGTAAGAATATGTATTTGTCCACTGAAAGTTAGGCCTACAAGTTATGTCATCACGCATGTGTACGTCGTCATTTCCTGACATATCGTCATTTTCATTTTCACTTTCGAGTTCACTGAGTTCACTTGAGCTACTACTAACAGTTCCACAGTCAGGATTATCGTTCGCCAAACGTTCAATGTCGTTATCGCATAAAATATTTTCACGCGAATTAAACGTCGACGCGTTTGTTTACAATATGTCACTGCCTTCCGTATTTCGTGTTCTAATACGCCTGCTAAGGTTTTAAAAGAAGGAAACTAATATCTTTGGTCTCTAGGAAGTGTACATGCTAGTAACAGTAAGTTATATTTGTCTATCGGCCGATAGATGGCTCATACATGCGACTAGAAGTACAAGTACGCTTTACTACGCTATGGGCGGGAGGCCCTAAGCTTTCATGCTACGCGTTACTACGCTATGGGCGGGAGAGGGTTAAGATAACCTCTGGAATGTTGTTGCAGTAAACCAAGGCTCCCTCTTCAGAAAAGAAGGGTGTAATTTCTTGTTCGCCATGTCTGTACCAATAGTACGTTGTCCCTGGTTCTAACATGTTCCTTTCACGAAGTCTAGACCCAACTAACTTGGCAGCTTCCTTTGTAAGGCCAAGATCTCGAACGAAGTCATTTAATGCACTTTGTTCAAACAGTCTCGATTCTTTTTCAACACATTCAGAGGAGAAATCACAGAGTTAGTGCCCGTCATTTCTGCGTCAGATTCAGAAGAGGGACAACACTGTAAATGTTCTGGACATTGTGGTACTGGTGTATCAGGGCCATGAGGAATGGGTAAAATTCGAGATCGAATATTGCTTGGATACACAATGTTACCTTTGTTGCTGCTGTTAAATCCTTTCACATTCACAAAACAGAAGTAGCAGTGAGTACTGTGGTCTGGGGGTTCTCGTCACACCATTGGAATACTGAACGGCAATGCAGTTCGCTTACCATTCACCCATTGCCATAACTGCTCTATACAGGTTCAACAAGCCTTATGTGGTGCCCACGGCTAGTTTTGGTCTCCAAGTTTCAAGCCAAAGTAGGCATAGTAGGCCTTTCTCACGAACTCGGTTATATTGCGCCCCCGTCTCATCTTCACGAAACTTCCACATATATACCAGAATGTATCTGGATTGTTCTTGCAGCCACGTCGTGGCATGATGATGGATGTAAGTTCAATAAAAATATTAACACAGTACGGGACTCAAATATAAAATGCTTATGAAGACAAAAATCTCTTTTCACTAGCAAGCAAAACAACACTCAGACTGTCACAGACGAAGCGCGAGAGAATGACGCTACTCAGCCAAAACCGCGCGTTGCTGGCTATGTTGTACATAGTTGCCGCCTCTACACTCTGAGCTTGATAATACAGGACTACGATATTGCTGGTGGATGTCAAATTAATAAAATAAATTAATAAAAGTATATGGAAATGTAAATTAAAACACTCTTCCTAACAACGTAAGAAGTGCATTAGTGCATGTGATGAAATAAACATAATATAGGATTTTTGAGAAAATGTGATGCGATTCGGAAAAATTAACATTGGATCCTGACTATCAAAGAGTAGGAAGGGTCCACCTATTCAACACCATTAGAATGTATAAGGGGCTTGTTTCAACCCCATATATATTGGGTCATCTTCAGCTACGCTCCAATTGGAAGATATAAGCACACATACAACCAACAATAATATAAACACTCTGGTATGACTCAATTTACAGCCTTGACTTAAAACATTGATGAGGTCCGAACAACATATCCAAACTTAAAACTAAATGACACATCAAAAATGCTGTGGTTGATGCCGAACTATTTCGTCATTCCTACAGTAGCCAATGTTCTTGAGTTGATCTGGGAGTTGGTATCCTTATCTGTGTAGACGAGCAACTTGATTGGTAAGTTATGTTTGTTCATTATTAATATGGGTACTGACTTCTGTAGCTTTAAGGGGAACATTCGTAATTTGAATAGGGATTCCTTTTCATCAGATGTTGTGATCTATTGTTTAATTTGTTTTGAAGTGAAAGCCCCTATGTTCTTCGAAAGTTGCGTGCACTTCGTACCGATACCAACCCCAGGTAGCAGAAGTCATCCTAAAAAACAATACAGGATGGCAGCAATGAAACCATCGCAGGACAGTGTTTTCAACTGAAATGATGCACAGAAGGCCTGTAGAGATTTCAGATCAATTAAGGACACTGCAATCAGAATGAATAAAGAAGTACTGGGCAGATAGGAAGAATCAAACAGTACAACCTTTAAAGGAAAAGTGTGCATGGAAGACTTAAGTGGTCCAATGTGGCCAATAAAGTTATTATTATTATTATTATTAATTAATTAATTAATAATTAACAATTAATAAATAATAATAATAATAATAATAATAATAATAATAATAATAACAACAATAATAATAATAATGAAGACAAATTTAAAGTGTCAGCAAGTCGATCACTCGAATCGGTCTTGGGCAGTCAAAGTTTTGTTCGATTCAAAATTGTGGCCAAAGTTATTCTGTTGCAATCACACAGGGTTGTTTATAACCTCCAATTCATTGTCTTAGTGTGTGACCAGAAAAATAACATTTAATAACCAACTGGTCCAAAATACAAGGCTTCTACTAACATCTGTTTTAGAAACAGTGTGATCTTCAATATGAAAATCCACAACCTGTTTCCAGTCATTCGACCGGGTCAGAAATGGAATGGCGAGGATAGGAATTGTGCCAGCTGCCAAAGCCTGTTGCACTCCTCTAGGGCAGTGATTAATGAATGGCAGATAAAATGAAATTAGACTGGAGGGTGTTGCTGGAATGAAATATGGCAGGAAAAACCGGAGTACCCGGAGAAAAACCTGTCCCGCCTCTGCTTTCTAGAGCACAAATCTCACATGGAGTGACCGAGATTTGAACAATGGAACCCAGCGGTAAGAGGCCGACGCGCTGCCGCCTGAGCCACGTAGGCTGCGATCTGCAATAATACTTTGACATTTTAATGGAACCCGTTCAAATGTTTTCATATTTGTCTTTAGGTGTTTTTAACACTTTTCAGTGCACTATTATTTTACAAGCCCAGAAGAATTAGTGTTCATATTTGTTTTCTCACAACTTTTAATACTTAGAATTTTCACTGTACCTGTGGATATGACATAAAAACCTGTTATGTCGGAAAAAACCGTATCTAGTGTTTCCATATCCCTGTCGGATAGTTTTTATATGTGCATCCAGGAGCAAGTTTTCTCGCTTAACACTTCTTTTTCCTTGCCTCCGGCAGAAACGTCTTGAAATTTTACTGTATATCTTTTGTAAGAATTCTGGTAAATAAATAATACTGATATTAATTAAAACCTTGCTTTTGCTATTTTAAAAAAATGCAATGAACAAGAATCTACAATTCTAAGCAAGAATTTCAAATAGCTGTTGTTTGAGTAGCAGTCAATGGCAAACAGGATCAAGATTTGCCAAAATTCATGACAAGACATTAAAAGAGATTCAGGGACACATGGTAAAGGATACAACTTTTCATTTCAAAAATCGCAAATGCAATGACAATGCCACCTGGATAAGAAACCATTAAGTTACTACTCGACTCATATTGAAACACAATGATAATATGAAAACACATTTACAGGAGCTTTCACTTTCGAATTCATATCTTTAACATAGTGAAACACACAATTTGTGTGTTACACGCAATTGTTACATGCAAAAGGTACTCCATTAAATTTTGGTGCTATATGACAATACTGTACACTATATTTAAAAACATAACATTTCATGGTTAATTGCAGTGATCAACATACCGAATTTGCGCGCTCCTGCGTCTCTTTGTACAAGTCGACATCTTTCTGACTGACTCCAGGTGGGAGGGTTTTTGCACCTTGGGTGATGTCCACTGCAACATTAAGTACAAAAATAGGCATAAACTACAACAACCAAATCAAATTAAAGTGAACAGAAGTAACAGCTTTTAAAATAGTTATTATTTCCTCCTTATGAAATAGACAAACACTAAATTAAATTTAACCATTTCAAGTACATCATCATACAAATCTCATGCAATGTGTTCACACACACCCACACACACATGTGCCCGCGTGCACAAACAATAGTTCACTCATGTAGTGATCAAAAAGTCTACTCTGCACAAAAATAGATTGTACAGCTAATTAGCCTGCTTCAGTATCAATTGCTGGCATAGTCACTAACACATGAAAAAAAAAAAAACAGTATGATAGAACGTCTTCCATTCCAAACCAGATTTCCTCTCTTCAACCTATGAACTTTTACACTGAATCAAATAAATAAGAAAAGTATTCTAAAAAGAAAAATACCCTTAAACAAGAATCAACACAGGAAGAAGTGTGTTTTTGAAATTAAAACACCTTAAGTGCTACCGTGACCTCCGATTGAAAATTCGTTCGCCTGTCACAAAGTGTTTTGTGATACTGGTGTTGCTTTACAGAGTCAAAGGATAGACACTAAAAGCCTCATTAATGAACCAACCTGTTTCAGCCAAATCTTCCAAAATAATAAATACAGCCCGATGTTTGTTTGTCCAACCCTTGTCCCGTTTCCCTACGTGGTTGGGTATGAGGTGAGATGAATCTGTCGTGGCGGGTTTTTATGACTGGATGCCTGACGTCAACCTCATCAGAGGAGTTAATGAGATGAAATGAATGACGTGATATATGATAGAAGTAAGAGGGTGAAACACGGTGCCGGCATATAGCCTACTCCTGTCGAATAGCACCAAGGGGTCTGCTCAAGGCTTAACGTCCCCATCCGACGGCCGAATCACCATCAACAGCGTCACATGCCCTCACTCCATATGAGCACTGCGGAGAGGTTTGGAATTTAATCCAGGCTTTTGGCACACAATCTAGTGATCAGAAATTGTATACCACCACCTCCCCTACCCTGCCGGCCAACATTCTGAAGGTGAAATTTTTTTCGACCAATGGGACTCGAACCGACTAACCTCGGTGTCAAACCATTTAGACTTCAGCGCCTTAACAATCAGCATGATACAACTGGTTATAGAAGGTAAGATGGATGGGAAACATTGATATGACCAGAGAAGATTATCCTGAGCGTGGAACCTCCAACAGTAGTTCGACATCTACAATATGACAACTATGATACAGGAAACACAAAATGCGAAAAATTACTCCAAAATTGTTACCAACCTTATGTGAGGAAATACCACAAGAACCCCCCTTAGAAGTTACAGGTAACACTAAGCTTCTAATTGTGCCAACTCTAATCTAACCTATTCATACCTTGATTTCCCCTGGCAAGTCATCTCTCATTGTACTTTTCCTTCAGAACAAAGTACAGACCTCAAGATGTGCCTTATCAATCCCTCTTTTCATCTTGTCATTTTCTGAAAAAGTGTTGTAATCTCACATATTCATTTGTAATCCTTTCTTTCCATCTTATTTTCAGCCTTCTTCTATAAAGTAACATTATCTTTAAAAAGGCTTCCAATTTCTTACTGCACCAGATATGATCAAACTTCGCTTGAATAAAGTATCATGTTCAACACAAACATTGTTGAATCATTTTTAACTACACACACATATCTAAGTCAAAGAAAGGATATTTTTCTTCATAAAAGCCTTGCATTTCAAATTAGCAAACGAAAGAGCAAGATTATACAGTGAATTAGCTACCTCTGTGGAACAGTGGTAGTGTCTACCTACGGATCCCAAGACAGCGAGTTCAAACCGAGCACAGGTAGTCGGTTTTTTTTTTAAAAGAGACCATTCGACACTCCAAGTTGTACGAAGTCTCATGTAAAAGATCTCTGGTAACACATTTGGTGTTTACCCAACAAAATTCATTAAATCTCAGCCATAGACGCTCAAGAGATTTTCGGGTTACTCTGTCTGTCATCTAGTGGGCCCAGAGTAAAACGGAACATCGAAACTGACTAGCAGACAGCTAGATGGTGTCAAATTGAAATGTCCGCACACAGTAGCTGAAGCCATACGATTATTATTATTATTATTATTATTATTATTATTATTATTATTATTATTATTATTATTATTATTATACAGTTAATTTAGTGTATTAAAAAACACACATCACTTTTCTACCAACCCTGTACTTAGGTATTTCATTTATGGCAATGGGTCAGGACAAATAGTGATCTGATGTCAAACAATATACTGTCAATAAAATACATTGTAAAAATATAAAGTGACCAGAAAGGATCAAAGAAGTGACAAACCAAGTTTTATATAGAAAGATAGGACGAGCTTGTATAGGAACACATAATAGTAATAATGATAAAAACGTTATTTGCTTTACGTCACACTAACTACCTTTACGGTTTTCAGAGACACCGAGGAGCCGGAACTTAGTCCCACAGGAATTATTTTACGTGCCAGTAAATCTACCAACACGAGGCCAACATATTTGAGCACCTTCAAATACCAACAGACTGAGCCAGGATCGAACCTGCCAAGTTGGAGTCAGAAGCCCAGCACCTCAACCATCTGAGCCACTCAGCCCGGCGAAAACATAATAGGTAGAGGCACCTATTTTTTGGGAAGCATCAATTCACTAAATTTTTACATTTTACAAATTTGGCACAAAATGCATAATGAAATGGGATTTTAAAATTTATGTAGTATTTCATCTAATAAAGTAAATTCTCATCCTAACAAGGGAACTATCGATATGTCATACTGAAATCGATGATGCTATAATGCTAAAAGGATGAAGAGACTCATAAAATAGCTGTGTACAAAAATTTAGCTGCCATTTCAAACTGGAAGGTATTGAAATCCATGTGACAACGCAGCTACTGGACAACCCTTGCATCTTGCCGGAGCGGTGCACAGCGGAGTGTAGTTGTAACTCTGCTGGAGAGGGATAGAACGAACTGGCAGGATACTGCGCGTCGAGGTCACTTGAATGTGAGGGAACGAATGTGAAACATGTGATGCACGAATGATAAAAACACAAATATTTTTGGCACCATGTACAGCAAATATGCACTTTAAGGCCACATTGTTCTTCACAGTTTTCCTTACTTGTTCAAAGGCAATACTTTGCAGGCACTTCGAACTTGGTTAGTTTCTCAGTTGTGTAACTGATTACGAATCATGAATTCTTAATCATGTCCTTGAACCGTGGGAAAGAAAATTAAAAATGAATGAAGGAATGCTGTTTCTCTGATAAACATCATAGGGACATCTTCACAAGCCGGCATAATGTCTGTTAAACAGCAAAAGGCTTATCCAAGGGCTGTATTTTCCCTGTAGTGCCAGGAGGAATCTTGAGAATTTCTACACTTCTGCCAGGAGGAATGTATTCAAGGCAGCATTTATCACTATAAGTAGTCCAGGAATCTAACAGTAGCAGTCTTCCACGGATGGGAAGAAGGCTTCTCATTTTCACTGAATTTGTGCCTGTTATAATTATATTTTTGGCACAAAATATTCTTTGAAAACTCTTGGACTAAAAGTTCTAGTTGCCTTCTGTGGTACAATGAACAATTTCGGGAAAAGAGTACCGGCAATACTAACAGTAGACATAACTGTGTACGAATGGGTGAATGCACTAACTGACTGAACAAAAATTTCCTTCAACGGGACTTACTGACGTAGATTCTAATTAGTTCTTCCACATGTACAGTTGTCGTAGTGATGTCACTATACCATTTTTGCAAACGGTGGTTAATGAAAGCCATTTCTTACCCCCCCTGAAATTAACCATAAACGTATAGCTTTCCTCTTGCACGCAAGATCTACAGTGTGTTCCATTTTCTTCTGTGAACTGGAAGCATGGCTTGAACTGGTAGATGTGCTAGGTGACCGAGGTGTTGCTTCACTGGATTTACGGAAATCAGACTCGGGGCTCAAACTCAGATTCATAACACCTCTTGTACTTGGCAATAGTGTACTGTCTTGTTTCAGATGACGCAGATGAGATGTTGCTGTTATGACAGTCACTTTCGCTATCACTATTTCTCTCCAGGCTCAACTCCGAGACAATGCTGGCACCCATGGGATAATTTTCAATTACTTTGATCACATGTTGACCCATCTCACTTCCTTCCAAAGGTATTTCATGGGAAGAAGAAAAACCTTTTTCACACATAACAAATACTCTAGAAAATTAGGTGGATTGATGGCCGCTCTCTCAAAGGAACGTGTTAACTGCCCGACACAGAAAACTCAAGGTAATGCGCTCATCTCGGCTGTCACCAGGGCTGTCCACATCCAGCTATATGCTAACGCATGCCATCTTATTAGACATTTCTGTGTCAATTTCAGTACCTTACAGCTCAAAATGGTTGCTAAATTCCTGTACATTCCTTTCTTATGGTCCCCTCATCCTCTCAGCGAAATTTCATTGTCGGTTTCGATAGGACCGTATTGACAGTTCCCTTGTAAGAGACCTTTTAACAGCAGAATATCTTCAACTATACACAGCGTTTAGGGATGTAGTTGTCAGGTGATGTAGAGCAGGTAAAGATATTGATGTGATCACCATTTTTCTTTCCCTGAAGTCGGGATATGGACATTTTGTGTAAGCTACAGTGAGGACTTTAACATATCACAGTCAGTAATGTTGATAGGGAGAGGTCATTTTCAATACAGTATCAGTATCTGGTGACGAATGAATGTACCATTTCCACTTTTATTATAACGTCTAAATTCAAACCACATTGTTTGAAAATCCTTTTTCGTGGACAGTCGAGATTTTCTTCTGATGACGCAAAGCAAAGTTCTCTGTGAAACATAAAGAATTTCACCTTATTTTTTTTTGACACAGCATAAGCCCAAAAGCCTGTATCATGTCTATAAAATCAGATGTTTTACTGGAAATATACAAAGGGCACTAGGAAAGTTTTGCAATACGCCAAAACAGTAGGCTGGACACCCCTGTTATGGTGCGGGATGAAAATCGGTCTAGAAGACAGCAAGGCGCGACTTTCACACCAGTTGTTACCAAGCAGTGGGATTGAAAGCAAATTAAGATGTCCGTGTGGTCTAAAGGTGAATATCATGCAATTATCCACTACAATTTTGCTCGTGGATTAACTGTTGACCTGTGCCTGGAGGAAATGACTCCTGTGCTGGGGAAAGACTGTCCACATCGGACAACAATTTTCCGCTGGTACAAAGAGTTCCTGAGGGGAAATTTTGGGGTTGAAGACGATCCTCATTCTGGGCGACCGTCTGAATCAGTGACTGGGGAAAAATTTGAAGCTGTAAGGAAAATGTTGCATCAAGAGAGGCGGTTGACATATCGGCAGGCAGAAGAGACCCTCCACATCCCTACACCAGCCATTCATTCAATTCTACACGACTATCTCCATGTTAGAAAGGTTTGTTCCCTTTGGGTGCCTCATTCACTTTCAGAGGAACAAAGGGCACATTGACTGAAATGGTGACGAAAAATGCTAAAACAGTTTTAAAATGGGACTTCGCGTAACGTCAACAGCATTGTTACAGGTAAAGAAACTTGGCTTTATTATTACGATGCCCAACAAAATCTCAGAACAAAAGGTGTGTGGCTGTTTGAAGATGAGGGTACTCCTGTGACTGTGCGAAAGTCAATGTCAGTGAAGAAAAGGATGATTGGAGTATTCTTCACTAAAGGGGGCATCCTGACTCGGGTTGTGCTAGAAACACAAAGGACAGTTACTGCGAAGTGCTACAGTGAGACTTGTCTGCCTTGGGTCATCCAGGCTCTCAAGCAGCTCCGTCCTAGGTCACGGCTCAACACTTGGCTCTTGCACCACGACAATGCTCCAGCACATCGTGCTAATGTAACAATGGATTTTCTTGCCAGATCAGGGTTGACTGTGCTTGATCACCCTCCATACAGTCCTGATCTTGCCCCATGTGACTTTGCACTCTTCCCAAAAGTGAAGATGAAGCTGAAAGGGTGGCGTTTTGCATCCGACAAGGAGCTTCTGGCAGCATGGGATTAAGAGTGTGAAATTGTAACTAAAGAAAAGTGGCAGAGTTGGTTCAGTGACTGGTTTCAACATATGGAGAAGTGTATTGAGTGTGGTGAAAATTATTTTGAAAAAGTCTAAAGCATTCACTCACATTGCAAAACTTTCCTAGTGCCCTTTGTACTGTCACCTACCGGTTGGTTTAGCTTTTTTGATGAAAAGGGGGAATAAAAACTAGGAAAATTATTGACAAAATAAAACGAAAATAGTGAAAAAAAATACCAAAATAACCTTTTTAAATGACAAAATTAGGCAAAGATGTTTACCAGAAACAAACACGACAGGTTGGCAATGGAAGAGGGCGCAACAGACAAACATGAAGAAACAAAAAGACAATCTTCAGGTCTTCATACACTGCGAACTGCAAATAAACAGGCTCTCACCTCATCGATCCCAATACTTCTTCATCCATTTTTCCTCAGCCCTCCGAACAGCTTATTTCTGCTTACCAGCTTCTTCAGGAGGATGGGCTTCAACGCTTACAGTGTGTGAAGACATGGAGAATACAGTGAACATTTCTCTTCTTATTTCCGACTTATCTTCTTCAATTTAAATTGGAATATTTGTTTATTCCTTTTCACTTACATGATTTATTAACCAAAAGAATTCCTTTCTTCTTGAATTTGTCCTGTGTTCCATACTCCAACCATCAAAAAACAGCATATTATCCTTTTACCTGGTCCCTTTTCCTGTGTTTATCTGGCATTCTTCTTACGGTAACCAATTCACTTTTACATCAAGCCTGAAGAACTTCAAGAATGGACCTTTTCAGTAAGTGCGATTGCTCATCCCCTGGCAAAACTAGAAAGCAGAAACAAGCTATCAGAGGTGGAAAACAAATGAATCTAGAAAGAACTGTGATTGTTGAGGAGAGATATTACATCAAGTCAGCAGCTGGGTGTAGTCCATTTGTGTGTTCTGTCTTACTTTCTTGTCGTACCCTCTTCTTACACCAAGTTATTGTGTTTAGCCATTATTCCTACTTTTTTCCTGTTTCACTTTAGATTCCTAAAATATTCAACGAGTCATTTCCAGACAATGGATTGTTTCTTGAACATACTGTTGTCTGTTGCCTGTTAAGCAAGGTGTAAACCATACTCACTCACAGTCCAATTTTGCTTTTAATAGTTTGATCTTATAAGTCCTGATCACCTGAACGTAAGAGATTGCCATGACTTGCTAAATAACCATGATGCCCCCTTTTTCTTAATCATAGAAACTATTATTCTCACAGCTGTGATCATTTGATAGGCCACTCAGTCAATGATAATACTTCACCAATAATTACAGTATTATTACCAGACAAATAAATCCAAGCGTCAAAGAAAGATATGCATATATTAACAAGTAGTGTAACATGAAAATCTCTGATGAATTTATTCTATAGTCAACTTAACCAAGTGCATACTAGAGAATGATAATATGGGTAAGACAAATTAAAATTGTTTTGCTAGTTATATCCATTAAATTAAGCATTTTAATATGCAAAACTTTTCAGGTTTAAAGAAATCTACTTGATAAGATCATCACACACATTCATCTATGTGCAAGTATTAGTTTTATTAGAGGGCTGCAGAACTGATCATGTGATGAGGAGTAAAGCCCTCTTGTATTTTTATGATCTTCATTCATTCTTATACCTTATCTTGTTATGTTATATAGTTTGTTACAACCTTTACTGTGTCATGGTAAATGTGTAGCGTTTTAATAATGATTTGTTATATACAAGGTCTCCAGCTGGTTTACATAGTTGCTAAGTAAGACAGCAACAGGAAATAGTGCACAACTTTATTATCTTATTTTTAATCACTGCTATATATGCGTCATTCCTTTTTTCTAATTTTTCATTTTCTGGCGCAATCAGTCATATATGTGGCAGTTTCTGAACGACATTTTTAATATCTTAATATGATGTGGCTCGGTAAGTCTGATACACTCTGAAGTTTACGATCTGAAAGATGTTTTCATGAATTTGTTAAATTTTATGTGGTATTCTACGCTTGGAAGTATTTTTATTGTGAAGTGGTGAAGTAATTATCAGGTTTTTTATGCTGTTTATTGTTTTTAGAATACCATATCACTTTAATGTCTATAACATACGTTTCTACATGTACCGTATATGTTACACGCAGAGATCGCTAGCTGCTTAGTGGCATCAGATATCAGAACAGGTAACTACTGGAATTTAGTACGTATACAATATGCCAATAACAGATATAACTCAGAATTTCTATCAGAAGATATTTCTGTTTCACACAAAAATCAAATAATTTTGCAAAATATTATATTTATACATCCAGAGTTGGAAATATGTGGGCATCATTACCATTCAGTGAACATGCCCATCCTTCTCTATAATCTATCAGACAACACCTTCTTCTCATTATTATGATTTGCCGTTGAAGGATAAAAAATCTGAAGTAAATAGCACCTGTTCAAACACAGACAAAAACACCTTAGGAATACTGAAACTAAATACTGAGCTACAAACATGGTGTAATATATTCTCATCTTGTGTTGAACCTGACCAGTTTGGGAAAGATGAAAATTTTACCAGGTATCCAAAAATGTTTGTGCCGCTGGGACGAAAAGTGAAATTCAAACGGTAGGTGTCGGCAACCCTGTGTGGATGACGTTGGATGCTGACATTCCCATCAACTGTCAGTCCGTGCAGAGTTGTGAGAGGCGTGTCGGTCATGTAGAAAGCAGCTCTGTAGGAACTACAATCCTGAAGTGAACGTGTCAGTGTCAAAGGATGTTTTACAGTCATGTTTACTCTATGAGTTCAAATTGGGAAGCTGCTTCAGAAGCTGCTTGAAAGACATGCTACACATTAGGAGAGGTATCAATGAGTGAACGCACAGTGTGAAAGTGGTTCACTAGATTTGAATCGGGAGAAAAGAGCCCTCAGAACAAGCCTCAAGCTGGACGCCCATCCACTATCGGAGGAAACCATTTGATTGCATCTGCACAACGTTGGGAAGACTTTGAAGCTCGCCGGGCTGAGTGGCTCAGACGGTTAAGGCGCTGGCCTTCTAACCCCAACTTGGCAGGTTCAATCCTGGCTCAGCCCGGTGGTATTTGAAGGTGCTCAAATACGACAGCCCCGTGTCGGTAGATTTACTGGCGCGTAAAAAAAACTGCGGGATTAAATTCCGGCACCTCAGCGTCTCCGAAGACCGTATTAGTGGGACGTAAAGCAAATAACATTAAAAAATAAAAATTAAAAAATTACTTTGAAGCTCAGTAAGTGGGTTCCTCATAAAATGCATTTGTAACAAATTACAGATAATATTTCTCACTGAAAAATAGGCAGGAACTTCTTTGCATATCGAAAACTCTGATCCTGATAGCCCCTCTGTGGTCTGAAACCACAGTCAAGCATAATTTCACAAACATCATTGTACTCCTCCGCATGAGCTCAGTTGTTCGCAACATTCTTCTCTTTTCTTCTTCTCGAGCGTTTGTCCCGCCTGCTGGCAGGGTCCGCTGTGTGGATTCGTTGTCTCCATTTAATTCGGTCACGGGTCATGTCAGGATGTAGTCTTACAGCTTTCAGGTCGTTGTGCACTGTATCGATCCATTGCTGTCTTGGTCGTCCCTTGGGCCTCTTCCCAGCGACTTCCAATGTATAAGCTGACTTTGCCAGTGTATTGTCTTCTGCACACAACACATGTCCAAACCAGCGCAGACGGTTTTCCTGCATTTTCTTCTGGATCGGTGCAACGCCAAAGCTTGAGAGAAAGATTCCCTTCTACACTGAGATTTTCAAAATATTTCATCCACCTGTCGACAGATTCCCTGGAATGTACTATAAACTCACCTGACCATTTCTCCCCTTCCTCACAACTGTAAAACAAACTAAGAATAACAAATCATATTACTGACACTACTGAAATAAAATACAGACTACCGCGCAAGTAGCTGGGTCACGTAGCTATCGGCTTGTATTCAGGAGATAGTGGGCTCAAACCCCACTGTCTACAGCCATGAAGATGGTTTTCTATGGTTTCCCATTTTCACACCAGGCAAATGATGAGGCTGTACCTAAATTAAGGTCATGGTCGCTTCTTTCCACGCCTAACGAATTTTCTATCCCGTCGCCATAAGATCTACCTGTGTCGGTGCGATATAAAGCAAATTTCAAAATAATAATAATAATAATAATAATAATAATAATAATAATAATAATAATAATAACAACAACAATAATAATAACAACAATAATAATACAGAGTTACTGCCGATACCAATAAACAAATGTTCACAGAACTGATAACAAATAGAACAGAAAACATAAATGTAGGCGCTAGATCTGTCTCAAATATATTCCAGATTATTTTAACATATGTGCTAAACGCCTTCAAACAGAGGATTATACCTAATGGTGTCAACAACATTTCTGACTCCTATACGATACCGATAGATGCCTCCATTTTACTTAATTTATTAACGGGATAACAGAGTCCGGGTCCTTGATTGACTGGTCAGGATAGTAACTTTCATTCAGAGGGCCCCGAGTTTGATACCCAGCTGGGCTGGGGACTTAAACCTCTCAGGCCAGTTCTATGTACACATGTGCACATTCTATTAACTGTGCTGCCATATAGTCACCTGACAGTGACCAACATGGCAGGCAAGTTGAAAGGTTTACACTTATCTGAGACAAGTTTAGTGAGGATATTAGCTGAAAGTAGTGATGAGTTTGAATCAAGTGACAATGATTGTATTAGTGAAGATGATTATGCACAGCTTGAAAGCAGTTATTAAATTAACAATGAAGATAGTAAAGAGGGTGTAGGTGATTAACAACTTAAGTGGCCATGGATACCTGCTGATTCATAATGTGCTCCGACAAAAATCTTGTCTGCAGGTGAATAAGGTCCAACTAAAGTGTCAGGGTGTGGTTTGGACAGTTCTGTTATTTCTTGATGAAGAATTGATGGACATTATCATGAAAGAAAAATAGGTAATTTGATACAGTATATATTTACCAGATGAAAGGTTATGAACGATAAGAGGGGAAGTATTTATACTGGTGAAAGAAGAATTAGTAAGCTACGAAAAAGTTAAGGATGAGAAACATGATATTCTAGGTGTAAGGATCATCTCTAAAGACAATAGACAACTTGATTTTTTATTCTTATTTTTTTTAGTGTACAGACCTGGCAAGGCTGGTGCTGACATAGAATTATTTGATAAGATGATCAGCTATGTGGGGAACAACACAGAAAGGAACATTATTGTAGGGGGTTATCTGATATTCCCAAATGATAAGTGGGAACGGAATGCGAATAACAGAAAGCATGACCAACAAATTTATATATATGTAAAAAGAATTCTGTCTGCACACTGCTCAAAATTTAAAAAGAATGGTATTTCTGTATCAAAAGCCTTGGATAGTTCCATTGATAGGGTAGATTAGAGGTGCTCACGCTGGGCATTTCATCCTGCAGGCACCCAGAACCATAAGAGGGCGGGCTGGCAGGCAATGAGCGTATGCTATTCAACCACAGTGACATTGTGGCTATGTCACAGGCCGTGAAAGAAGAGCGAAGTTCTTGTCGTAAATCCGATATCATCATTGTGGTAAAACCTTCAGTAATCATATTTAATATAATAGATAAAATGATGGGAGTTACGATGATCTATAAATGGTGTTAATATATTAATGTTTTGTGTCCCTGGACGTATAACGTCCATATACTTATCTTGCTTATCTATTAGCATGCTCAGTTTATGATGAATAAGGTACCAGTGGACAGGATTTTTGAAGACTTGTGACATAGCAACGGATGTATTAACACACAAACACTTCCAATATGGCACCAAGAAACATCACCAATAGGTCATTGATGTGAAACACGTATATATTCTTTGTAGATTGTTTTAAAAAAAGGGAGAGCCATTGTTTTTTAGGGAATAAAAAACATAACGCAAGTGGGGAATAAAAAAAGAGCAATTAAAGAGAACAGTATATCAATCGTAGTGACAGTAAATTTGTTAAGAAAGAAATAAACGTGTTCTTGTGTGATATTTTTCTTTCGTAAAATTAAAAAATCTCATATTGAGAACGATAAATTGGCGACCGTGACAGGATTTTCAAAACTCCGCGATGAAGACTGATCAAATGACCGTGGTGACTTTACGGAAGGCGCTGGCATCCCGAGGTTTACCGATGGCTGGAAACAAGAAGTAAGTATAAATAACCACCTAATCGATTAGGTGGTTATTTATACTTACTTCTTGATTAAACATCGATACGGTCATGAAATGGACAACTTGTAATAAGGCTGGAAGCAAGGCGGAGTTACAAGAGAGGCTGCGCCAGGATTTGACAGAAAACGAGGACCCAGGCAGTTTTGACTTTGAAGTCACCTCGGAGAAAGAAACCAACGACCGGGTAAGCATTATGCTTGCACAACTAACTAATTTGATCGAGGCCCAGTCTAAAAACATCGAGACCCAATCTGAAAAACTCAAAGGGAAAATCGAGACTCAGTCTCAAGAAATAAAGGACCAAATCAATTCCTGGGTCAAAGATCTGATGGTGGTGGTGGTGATTTTTGTTTTAAGAGGAAGTACAACGAGGTAATCATCCTCTCTGAACAAATAAGTTGAAAAGAAATTTAAAATATAAAACAAAATTATTTATTCAACAAAGGATTTTGGAAACGCAGTACAAAATAAAACAAAAAATTATTATAAAACTAGGCCGAAAGGATTACTAACGTATCAAAAGGGAACGTACGTTCCCTGAGTAACAGTACACTTGTAATTTACATACCCTTGATAAGTCCACTGTCGCACATAAAGCGGATGACGAGATCAGCAGTAGTCGCGTCATCGGCTAGTATGCGTTCGAGTGTTTCCTGCAGGCCGAGGCTCCGTCTTAGGCCAGAGAGATCGGCGCACTCTGTGAGGATGTGGGCCACGGTGAATTCGGCACCACAAGAACACACTGGGGGGTCTTCCCTCTTTAGGAGATAAGAGTGCGTAGATCGTAAATGACCTATCCTCAGCCTGCACAGTACTATGGCCTCTCTCCGTGAAGGTCGGAAAGAGGACCGCCACATGGTAGTTGTCTTCTTAATTGCTCTCAGCTTGTTGGGAGTTCGGATATCTAGCCACTCCGATTCCCAGAACGCCAAGATGGTTCGACGTAGCTGAGAACAAATATCCTTAGCAGGTACATTGACGGGTCTTGGAGGTAAAAGTGCAGCTTCCTTTGCTGCTTCATCCGCAAGTTCGTTTCCCGCAATCCCAACGTGGCTTGGAAGCCACGCGAAAGTAATTCTGGTGCTAGCATCGCTTAACCTGGCTAGAAGGTCATGTATCTGCTGCACCAGTGGGTGTTGCGAGAAACAGGTTTCAATAGACTGCAGAGAGCTTAACGAATCGGTACACAACAGAAAGTGGCTTCTTTCGTCACGCAGTGCAAACTGCAGAGCCTCTAAGATGGCGTAAAGCTCTGCAGTATACACGCTACATACTTTAGGGAGCGAGATCTTCGTACTCATATCATCAATGACGAAAGAGCAACCAACATTATCTCCGATTTTAGAACCATCCGTGAAGATAAGTCTCGCGGCCGGATATTGGTGAACAAAGTCCTGGAAATACCTCCGATGAATGGAGGAATCCGTGTTGACCTTGGGTCCACGGAGCAGATCTAGACGTATATCCGGTCGCGGAACCAACCACGGAGGTACCTCGCTAAGAGTTCGTTCAAGACAACCACCGATATCAATATTCAAATCATGATACAAGATCTGAAAGAAGATATTAAAAAAATTAATAACAAAATCAGCAGCATAGAATCAGATGTAGATAGAGTAGTAAGTGATATGCACACCTTAGAAAACAAAGTCAAGGAGAAGATTGGAGAAATCGAGTGGGAATCCAACAGTTTTAAAACCGAAGTAGGCCAGAAATTTGTGAAGTTCAAATCCCGGGTTAACAGAAAAATTTTACCTCTGGAGAAAAACATTTCTGTAGGCCGTGGTCAACCTAGCAGAGGTATGGACCTCCTCCTTGGGATACCGGTCGATTCCAGAGTAATCAAAGACAGCCTACCGGAATTTCATGGGAGACTCGAGGAGTGTCCTAAAGCAATTGGAGTCTCTACTGGATAGAACAAATATACCTACGGAAATATACTTGCAAGTTGTCAGCCAGCAGCTACAAGCGTCAGCAGGGGCTTGGTAGCAGAAAATTGAAGGGCTCAGCCTCGACTGGGAGGAATTTAAGAAAATTATTTCAGAGATTTGACTCGGAGTCTGTCCAAACTTCAGTACAAAAAAGTTCCTAACTGAAGTGCAACCCAGTGGAATGAGAGCAGGAGCATTCGTAATTCAAAAACTGCAGCTCTTTAAGCGAATCCACGAAAGGGAAAATATTGATATGAGCGTCCCTTACATAATTGAACTGCTACATGATAAGGTTCGATCGCTTGTTAAGGCGACACAACCAAAAACCTTTGAAGAGATCCATCACATAGTAGCAAAATTAGATGAAGAAACAAGTTACCATACCTCAAAAATGAAAACCTCAACAGCGGAGGAACCCCGGAAATGCCACTGATGTGGGTGGACTGGGCATTTTAAAAGACAATGCCCGGAAAACTAGCTTGGGACCGTTCGAGTTGGGGTAGGGAGGGTTCCGGAAGAATGAAGAAGCCCCAGATACATGACACCTGGCTAGAAGGTAAACATATTGGTCAAATCTACAGTGATGATGAACCTAAACCACCCCACCCGGCTACTAACTTGACGACTGATTGATGATAAGCCTTCAATCGCTATCCTTGACACTCGTTTGTGAGCATGTATGTGGCAAAATTATTAAAACCTGTTCATCCTGCTATGGTGGCAACAGTCAGGGGTGCAACTAATCACATGCATTACCAGATTGAGGGTTGTACTTTTCTTCAAGCCAAGTGCTCTACCGGTGAGGGTTGTCAAGGATTTGATACCTGACGTAATACTAGGACACGACTTCTTAGGTAAATACAGGGTAGCGACAGATTATACAGCCAATGAAATGTTCTTTGGTAACAGAAACAGAATTAGGGTAGCATGGGTTGAAAATAAAGCCTTTGAGTCGGAAACTTTAGAAACCAATGTATTGGCCGAACTGAAAACAGGACTGTTGAGGGTGGAGGAGAAGGAAGACCTTGAGAAGTTGCTGAATAAGTTCCCTGAGTTCATTACTGATAGAAACGGATTTACCACAACGGTAAAACATAAAATAATTTGCAAGGATAATGCCCCAGTTAAACAAAGGTCCTACCCACTTAACCCAGATAAACAAACATTTATAGTAAAAAACAAAAGGGGAGGGGGGCAAGGAAATGGAGAATCAAGGATTGATTGAACCTTTAATATCAGGATGGGCTTCTCCTGTAGTACTACCTAAGGAGGAAAATTGGGGATCACAGACTTTGTGTGGACCTACGTCAAGTAAATAACAAGACTATATCTGATGCCTGCCCCATACCGGATCTCTGCCATCTGATAGAGGAAGTGAGTGGGGCAAAAGTCTTCGGTACCCTCTCTTTCAACTCTGGCTACTGGCAAGTAGAAGTCAAAGAAGAGCCTCGACCGATGACAGCCTTTTCCACCCCAAAAGGACTCTTATCAATTCAGAGTCATGCCATTTGGTCTTAAGAATGCTCCAGTCACCTCTATGCGTCTGATGGACAAAGTCTTGTCCGGATACTCAGGAGAATTCTGCCAGGTCTATCTGGACAACATTTTCGTGTACAGCAAAATGTTTTCGGACCATTTGGAACACCTAGCTAGAATATTAGAGAGATTGAGGATTCACGGGCTTACCTGTAAAGTCAAGAAGTGTCAGTTCGCATCAAACTAAGTTGAGTACCTAGGTCAAGTATTGATGGACAAGGGCTTGGAGAGACAAAGAATACGGCCATTCAAGAACAGGAAAGGCCTCGTACGAAATGCCATGTACATCAATTTTTAGGCCTCTGTGTATAGTACAGTAGCTTTGTACCACACTTTGAAACGAAAGCTGCTCCGCTAACCGACCTCCTCAATAAAAACGTACCATTTAAATGGACCCAAAGGGAAGAAACAGCCCTCCAGGGGATAAAAATCTATTTGTGATGCTCCAAGTCTAACTTATCTGGATACAAGCCGGGAGGTCTGCTTGCAGATGGATGCAAATGACATTGGTCTTGGGGCTGTACCGTTCCACGAGAGAGGAGGAGGAGGAGGAGGAGGAGGAGGCAACGATATAACTGAGTATACCAGTAGGAAACTTTCTGCTCCTGAAAGAAACTATTGTACAGCCGAGGAGGCATTAGCAGTTGTATGGCTGTCAGGAAGTTCAGAGGTTATCTAGAAGGAAGATCAGACTCTTTACAGACAACTCTTGCTGATTTTGACTTTGAAATTTGTCATGTTCCTGGCATAGCCAATCAAGCTGCGGACAGTCTATCAAGAAATCCTGAGGACGGACAGAAATCAGCTACGAATTTATTAGAGAGAGAGATTCCTGGTCCAACTAAGAGTTCTCAAACCAACCCTGTGCTCCTTGCTATTAGCATAGGAAATAATGAGATCGATTTAGATTTAGTAAAGAAGTGGCAGACTGAGGATATGCCCTGTAATAGAATGGCAGGCAGGATCAGCAAAAGCAGCACTAGTTATAATTTTTCCCAGTTCAGTTTAAAATGCTACAAGAATTTCGTCTCCAGTCATCGTCATTTCGAAGTCGCAAACCACGAGGATTTTGAACAAATACCATGATAATCCAGAAGCCGGTCATCCTGGTCAAGAGGAAACCTATTCTTCGATTAGACAATGTTTCTTCTGGGTACACATGCATCAGGAAATCAAGAACTACGTTCAAACCTGTGCAAACTGTGCTCACACTAAGGCGAACAACCAGAAGGCGAGTACTAGAATGAGAGGAAACCGACCACATCAACCTTGGGAGGTTCTCGTCCTTGACCTTATGGGACCCTACCCTAGAACATCTCGGGAAGAAACGGGGATCCTCGTGGTGACTGATCTATTCCGCAGATGGGTGGAAGCATTCGCCATCCCTGAAGCTACATCGGGACATACCGTACAACTCTTAAGGACGGAAGTCTTCAGTCGGTATGGGTATCTTCAGTGTCTACTCACGGACAATGGCAGTCAGTTCACTTCAAGACAGTGGTTGCAAACTTCGTCGGAGGGGGGAATTAAACACTGGACGACATCGATCTACCCTCCACAGGCAAATCCCACCAAACGGAGAAACAAGGAGCTAAAGAAGATGTTTTGGATTCAGTTGGTCGACAGAGAATATACCAAGTGGGATCAACACCTACATGAGTCCCTTCTGGCCATCAGACAGAGGGTTAATTGTGTCACGGGTTTCTCACCTGCAGAAATTTTCCTTGGACATCCAATCAAGTGAACTGGTGATTGGAACTTTATCCATGGACAAGCAGAGGAACCGGAGGATCCTGATACATGGCATGTGCAGAACCAGCGGTAGATTCAACAGGCGCACCGCCAAGCTGACGAGTATTCAAGGAGAGAAGTCGAGAACAACGATGCACCGGAGGAAAGGGAGTTCAGACCTGGAACATTAGTTCTCAGATCCTCTTGAAACTTTTCCCTTCTTTCACTTTTAACTTCCGTTCCTTTATTTTTCTTTCCCTTTTTTTATATTAACTTTGTTATTTAACCAAGTCTTAATTTGGCTGCCATCACTTTACGGTCTCCTTCGAAATCTGCTCTTGGCATTGCTGTCACATCTTCCAGTTGTCTACGTTTCTCCTTCTCCACCAGAATCAGATCAATCATTGTCTTTGTCTACCTCCCCAACCATATCTAGTTTTTTTTTTTGCGAGTTCTTTTTCCTAAACCACATATTGCCAAAATTTAATCCATTCCTTCTACAAAAACATATTACCAAATCTCCTTTTTCATCTCGGTTTCCATAACTATAGGAGGCAATTATCTCTTATTTTCACTGTCCGTCTGCTCCAACATGTGCATTCACGTTTCCCATTATTATAACCTCTATGTCTTCAATACAACTTTCCAGTTCTCCTAGAAACTCTTCTAAACATTAATCTGCATTCCCCAATTGGAGTGCATAAACCTGTATAAAATCCCAGATTCCACTCTAACGTCAAAGTCTAACTTTCAGGTTCTCTATGGGAATTAACATCTTTATCATCTGACGGTCAGGCAGGCATCAATTTCTAAAAATGAGACAAAGTCTCCCATAGTGCATTAGCACTGCCGGTGGCCCAAGTAGTCTATGCAGTGGCCTCCATGGTATGCACTAGCCATGTGTCTTGGTGGGTATGCTATTTACCAACTGATGAGCCCAACTTACCACACTAAGGCGAAACGCTGACAACCAGGAATGAGTTAGCTGGAAAATTCATAATGTCCAATAACAGACCAACTATACTGGTATTAACTTTAATCATCCTGTCACTGATCTGGTCAATTTTGTCCACATATTGCGCTAGGTCTTCTCTCAATATAACACCAACACAATTTGTTGCCATCTTCACTCCAATACAACCTATACCCTTTCTTCAATTCTTTTGGACCTTTCCCCTTCCATTTTGTCTCACTCATTCCCATCATCGCTATGTCCTTCTTTTCCCTTCTTCTACCTTGCCATTCAGTCATGACACTGATGATGCTGATTCTTGTGATGTCTGGTAGCCCAATTCTCACAGTTCCCCCAGAGCACCAGGAACTGCGTGTCACTTCAGGGTGACGTCCTAGCATATTGTGAGGCCTCGATTCACTCGCACTCATTTTTCAGGCTGTTTGTATGATGGGTTTGCCACTCCCAAAGGCATTTTATTACCTTCTGCCAGGTTCAAATTAGGCCGCCAGTAACACGGAGTCAGACACCTTTTGTAGCCACTCCTCTGGAGTACAGACGCTACGGTTTTGCCCTTCCCACCATCTCCACCGCACCGAAGTCCATCTCTGCCGAAGATGCCACTGAGGTCTTCACCCATAACCCAGGGCAAGGGCCCTCCATATTTATGACCCCTGGAGAGAGGGTGTCCCAGTATTTTAAGGCCCCCACGGATTGGGCTACCTGTTGGTCCGCGGGTTGTAATAGGTATTTCAACCAACCCTACGTACTGTAGGGACTCCCTATTCACCACCAGGAGATGCGCTCAGTAGAGGTCAGGTTCCCCTGGTTACTTATGGTAAGTTAACCACACCCACAAAGGCTGAGGTTATTTGCAGAGGATCTATAAATTGTGTTAATAAATTAATGTTTTGTGTCCCTGGACGTATAACGTCCATATACTTATCCCGCTTACATATTAGCATGCTCAGTTTACGATGAATAAGGTACCAGTGGACAAGACTTTTAAAGACTTTTGGCATAGCAAGACTTTCAATATGACGATGAGATACATCACCAATAGGTCATTGGTATGAAACATGTATATAATCTTTGTAGATAGTTGACAAAAAAAGAGATCCATTGGTTTTAGGAAATAAAAAAACATAATGCAAGTGGGGAATGAAAAAAAGGGCGATTGAAGAGGACAGTACAGTATATGTGTCGTAGTGACAACAAAGTTGTTAAGAAAGAAGTAAACGTGTTCTCATGTGATATTTACTGTGATGAAGTCAATACGGACCCAATACTGGCCATTATGGTGAAGATTATCAAGTGATATTTTTCTTTCATAAAATTTAAAAAATCGCATATTTAGAACGATATTCTCCGGGTCACTCTCAGTCACTGCGGTGATGCCAGAGTTTGAAATGGAGGCACAAAATGATGAAAGAAAGAGGGCAAAAATCCACACCATTTTCAATTTACATTGTAAGAACTTATGTTATTCCTGTACATTGCAGTTTATGTATTTATACTGGATACAATAAATTATATAAATGTGTAATTAAAACGAGTAAAAATCCCTAAAATTGTAATGAAGAAGAAACCAAAGATCAGGATTTGGGAACTGGAGGAGGAGAATAAAAGAGTGGCATTCCAAGATTGAATAAAAAAGAAGTTGCCTAACCCTGAAATACGAAGTGGAGAAGAAGAGTGGGACAATTTTTTTAGACAGACATTTGTTGAAGCAGCAAGTGAGGTATGCACGAAAACAAAAGCAAAGGTTAAGGTAAAGTAGACAGGGTGGTGCACAGACAAAATAAAAAAGAAATAAAAGAAAGGAACAGCGTGAAAAAAGGATAAGGAAAAGCAAAAAAAGCATCAGAGGGATGAGAATAAGATAGAAAGGTTATATGTGGAACACAAAAGATTGAAACAACAAGTAAAGAGGAATATCAAGGAAGAAAAGGATAAATGCTGGGGAGAGTTTACCAACAAAATTGAACAAGATAGTCAAGGAAATCAGAAACATTAAACAGAGTAAAAAAGTTGAGAAGAAAAAATCAAGAAAAAATGAAGGCATTATAAGGCTTTATAATGAGGATGGCTGCTCGGAGGAAGAAAGAGAGAAGAAAATGCAAATGATAGATGGAGAAAAAGAAGAGAACCTGATAACATGGCTGGAACTTGAAAGGGCAGTGAAAGTAATGACCAAAGGTAAAGCAAGTGGAAAAAACAAACTCAATGCTGATATGATTAAGGCAGCAGGAAGCAGTGGACTACAGTGGCTATACCGAGCCCTCAATGCCATATGGAAGGATGAAAGGATACCTGAAGACTGGCAAGAAGGAAGCATTGTACCATTATTCAAAAAAGGAAATAGGAAGAAATTTGAAAATTATAGAGGTACTAGCTGATGTACCCGTCATTCTCTACGGGATTCTCAGGAAGACTGACTTTGTGGTTTTCCTAACCGAAGTCAATTAGGTCATTACCAAAACGTTGGTAGGAATGTAGCGATTAAAAGCAATGTTATCATATAAAACACTCAATCAAATGAAAACCCGCACATTTTCTCACTTTAAAGGAACAGCACTACAGTGTCGATCTAACAGTCCAAAGTTCCAGAGCTGGAATGACCAGGCCGCAGACAGCCGCGACCACTCCTCTGCCCTTATTCCATTAAATATGCACACTGCTCATTCAAATCAGTTCCTCAGAGTAGTGATTGAATAGCTCTAATGCTATGATGAACCAGTGTGTTACGTACCAGTAGTGTCAGAAAATTTATGAACCAGAGGAATGGCAAGCTAAAGAAGAAAGTTACCTAATTCCCCAGCTATTTCCCGATAATATTCAGGCAGGCTGTTACACTCGGTATGACGGGGCGAGTTGGCGTGTGCTTAGGGGCGTTCAGCTGTGAGCTTGCATCCGCGAGATAGTGGATTCGAACCCCACTGTCGGCAGCCCTGAAGATGGCATTCCGTTGTTTCCCCTTTTCACGCCAGGCAAATGCTCGGGCTGTACCTTAATTAACACCAAGGCCGATTCCTTCACACTCGCAGCCCTTTCCTATCTCATCGTCGCCATAAGACCTATCTGTTTCGGTGCGACGTAAAGCAAATTTTAAAAAGGATACTGTACTCAGCAGTAATCCTATCTATCGGATATGGCAACAGAAGACACAAAGCACATCACAACAAACAACGGTCAATCCAATGTTATTGCTGATCAATTTTATGAGCTTTCTATATTGTAGACCTTCACATTTAGTTTTCTTTCGACTCTGTGATATTAGGGTGTCTTAACAAAATATTTATAGCGTAGACTATAGTTCATTATTCTCCGACTTTACATACCGATTTTCATTAAATTCTGTTTACTAATCTTGTAACCCAGTGCTGATACAGGCATAGTAACAAAAATCCAAATTCATGAATAGCACTGTGATCAGAGCGGGTACGGTAACAGTGTATTAGACATAAATGACCGGAAATTTAGTATTATATACCTTTAGTTTGTAGTATTAAATTCTGGCCTTCCCCTAACTACCATTTCTCTCAGCTTGAATAAAAATTATTTATGGCCTAGATTATAGCGACCTTGCATACTTTTTTCATTACGATGTTTTTCATTACGATAGGACCACTAATAACATAAATATTTGAGAATTAAATGTTAGGCCTTCTCCTAAACTACCATTTTTCTCAGTGCGAATACAATTATTTATATCCTAGATTGCAGCTAAATTTTCCCCGGCTTCGCTTACCGATTTTCAGTAAGATACGACCACCAATAACAAATATTTGAGAATTAAATGTTAGGCCTTCCCCTAAACTACCATTTCACTCAGCGTGAGTAAAATTATTTATAGCCCAGATGATAGCGACTTATTTTTTAATTTTGCATACTGATTTTCATCAAGATAGGGCCATTAATAACATAAATATTTCAGAATTAACTTTTAGGCATTCCCCTAAGCTACCATTTCACACAGCGCGAATAAAATTAATTATGGCCTAGATTGTAGCGACTTTATTTCCCGACTTTGCATACCCATTTTCATTAAATTCTCTTCAGCCGTTTTCTCGTGATGCGTGTACATACATACATACATACATACATACATACAGAAATACAGACAGAAATTACAGACAATTAAAAAATGCATTTCCTTGCTACTGTGGACATGACTGATACAGAAATACCCATTTAAAATTCTGAGCAATGTACAGACAAAACTCCACATGGGCTAAAAATAATGGAGAAAGTCATAGAAAAAAAACTGAAGGATATAATAGAAACACAGTTACAGGAAGAACAATATGGCTTTAGAATGAATAGATCAACAACAGACTTGATGTTTACAGCGCAAACGATAACGGAAAACATCTGGAAACGAGAATGAAATCATCTTCGTATTTTTTGATTTGGAAAAAGCGTATGATACAGTTAAGAGAAAACCTGTATGGGAATGCCTATTGAAAAGGAATGTACCAAAATCATCAATTAAGAAGATAAAAATGTTGTATCATGAGCATAAAACGTGTACAAGTGGGGAGTAGTGACTCTGAAACATTTTATAAAAAACAAGGACTCAAGCAAGGAAGTGCACTGTTGCCAATATTGTACATCATGGATGAAACCATAAAACGTATAAAACAGAGTACCACTAGTGATGAAGTGAATGCTTTGGTATTTGCAGATAATGTGGTTATTTGGGGAAAGGGAGAAAAGGAAGTACAAAGGAGACTGGACATTTGACATGAAAATCTGAAAGAGTTTGGAATGGTAATTAGTAAAGAGAACTGTAGTCGTGCACAGTGTGAAAGAGAAAAAGAGAAGCCAAGTGAACACAGACGGAGAACGGTTAGAGAATGTAGAACAGTTTACATATCTGGGTAACATTATTAATGGAAGTAATGAAATCAACCCTGAAATTAATAACAGACTAAGTAAAGGTACAACATTTTATGAAATGGTCAGAGAGCTTTTATGAGATGACAAAATACCCCAAGAGAATGAAATTAACATTATATAAACAGTATTTCATACCTATTGTAACATACGGACTAGAAACGCCGGTAACTAATAAGAGACAAGATAGTAAGATCCAAGCAGTAGAAATAAACATTTTTAAAACATTGGTTTAAAAAACAAGAAGAGATAGAATTCAGAATATTAAAATCAGAAAAGAGGTAAAAATAGAACCGTTAGTACAGAACGTACAGAAAGCAAGACTGAGATGGTTCGGACATGTAAAAAGAATGGGAAAGGAATGGGTAGCAAGAAGGGAATTGCAAAGAGAAGTTAAGGGAAAGAGATCAGTTGGAAGACCGAGATGAAAGTGGATGGACCAGATTTGGAAGAACATTAGAGAAGCTGGATTGGATGTGGCGGAAGTAATGGAGCAGGAAAAGAGAAAGGACAGAAAGGAGTGGAGGATGCTTGTTAACTACACCCGGGCGACTGGACTGCAACACTGATGATGATGTATGTGTACACACTGTGAGCAAGATTGAATTAAATTGTGTAGCTCTTAACGTTACCCTAGAAACGCAATGGAGAAGTCACCAGACACCTTTTCTCATATGAACACTGAGTTAGGGAATTTTAATTGCAATGACAGGCCCACTTGCCTACCATTAGTCTCAATCAGGTAGGGGAGTTTTCATTATAATGGTAGACACTCACTCTCCACCTCCCTTTCTACATCCTCAGAAAACCTGTCTTAGTAGTTTTCCCAACCGAAATGAACATATTCAAAGGTCATTACAGTGACGTCAGTAGGAGTGGCACGATTATAAGCAATGCTTTCATATGAAATTCTCGATCAAATGAGAATCCACACATTTTCTCACTTTGAATGAATACTAGTACATTGCCGATCTAACAGTCCAAAGTTCCAGAGCTGGAATGACCAAACCCCAGACAGCTGTAATCCGTGAACACTCTTAGTCTCTTTCGGCGGGGGGGAGGGATCGAACAGTGGAGAGTTCCAGGGCAAAAACTATGCCCCTTTACTAATCTCTTTTCTAGGAGTACCCGATGAGTCGGAAAACCTCAATTCACTACACTGCCGGTGGAAAAATCTGACTTGGAGGCAAATTTTTCCTCCAAGCCAGAGGAGAAACCCCCTCTTCACTGCTAATTTGGAATACAATGAATGTAGAAATTAATAAAAGTGAAGAGAAAGAAACTTTTCGTAAGAAACGGCTCTTTTCCGGGTTGAATTTTGAGTTATAATTTGCAATAACCCTAAATTGTAATTCTAGACCAGGTCATACTACTACTACTACTACTACTACTACTACTACTACTACTACTACTACTAAGTGTGCACACAGCTCATTCAAAACAGCGCGTCATAGTAGGGATCGAATAGCTGCAATACTATGATGAACCAGTGTGTTACGTATCAGCGGTATCAGAAAATGTATGAACCAGAGGAACGGCATGCCAAAGAAGAAAGTTATCTTAACTCCCCAGCTATTTCCCGCCAATATTCAGTGAGGCTGTTATACTCAATACGCAGCAGTAATCCCATTTATCGGAGTTCATTGGCAGCATAAGAGGCAAAGAACATCACAACAAACAATGGTCAATGTAATGTTACTGTTGATCAATGTTATGCGCTTTCAATACTGTAGCCCTTCACATTTAGTTTACTTCCGACTCTGAAATACCACTCTTATCATAGTCAGTACGGTAAAACTGAAAAAAAAAAACCCACCTTAAATGATCAGAAAGTTTATTCTCTGTAACTTTTCTTATGTAGTACTTTTCGATAGGACCAATAACATAGGTATTTAAAAAATAAATTGTATGCGCCTTCCCCCCTTCCCCTACACTACAATTTGATCCAGGGTGAATAAAATTGTTTATAGCTTAGACTGTAGTGTCTTATTCCCCAACTCTATATATTCCGTTTTCATTAAATTCTGTTAAACCATTTTCTCATGGCTCGGCATTGATATGGACTTAGCAACAAAAATACAAATTCATGAATATCCGTTATCATAGCCGGTACGGTAAAAATGTATAAGACATAAATGATCGGAAATTTAATTATATATAACTTTAGTTATGTAGTATTTATCGATAGGACCACTAATAACATAAATATTTGAGAATTAAGTTTTAGGCCTTGCCCTGAACTACCATTTTACTCAGCGTGAATAAAATTATTTATAGCCCGGATTGTAGTGGGTCACTCCCGACTTTACACACCGATTTTCATTAGATTCTCTTCAGCCGTTTTCTCGTGATGCGTGTACATAAATACATATATACAGACAGACAGACAGACAGACAGACAGACAGACAGACAGACAGACAGACAGACAGAAATTACAGAAAGTAAAATGTGCATTTCCTTGTTACTGTGGACATGACCGATACAGAAATACCATTCTTTTCAAATTCTGAGCAATGTATGTTTTCTCGCTTAACATGTTCATTTTTGTTGTCCTCTGCAGAAATGTCTTAACGAGGTTTTACTGTATTCTTTTGCAAAATCATAAGATAACTAAGCTAAATTACATAGCCCATATGGCCTTTGATCTCAATGTGTTAATATAGTGGCCAAAGGGTCTACTCCATAACCTCATACATCCCCTGACCGTGGACAAAACGGTACCCTACAAACCAAGATGTCCTTGTTTAAATCATATCTTATTCCTATACAAATGGCCTAGAAACCTGCATGTTGCTAACTAGTTGCCTGTGAAATGAAATTCCTTAGGAATGATATGCAGCAAACATGGCATGGTCATGTGAGAAATGAGGATGTCAGATCATCTTCAGGAGTGGAGTACCCTCTGCAAGAAAGACTAAGGTCTGCAAGACTCATAATGGTTCTGGCATATAAAGAGAATGCCAGGCACTCTAACACCACATGCATACATGAAACAGTCAACAGTGCGACCGTCAACATGGTTAAGACGCAGCAAGTTGTTATGCTACTTAGGTTCCAGAATGGGTTAAAAAAAAAGTAAATAAATGCAATGTAAAGTTTAATCTTATACCAGTTCTATAGTATCATTTGAAGGAATTCCACATACTGTATACTAGTTGACTATATTTGTAAGTAGTATAGGAGATATAAGTAGAATTTTGTAAACAATATAAATTTATTAAGGATGAGCTGTATGTTTAATAGAAAAAATTGTTAGCGTAAATTGTATAATATTGTATTATAGGAAAATTTTCTTCTCTTGTTAATTTAATATTTAGTGCTTGACAATAATGTATTTTAGTGTACAATTTGCCACCGAGGTAGACACCTCATTTGCAAATAAAGAGATTTTGATTTGATTTTGAATGGAAGGAGACCTGTTGCACGACCAAGTAAATGATGGCTGGACCAACTCAAGATGTCAAGAGTAGAGAAGGGGACTGGCGAGTGATCATGTAGGGAGAGATCTACATGGACAGAAACAACAGCTAGAGTACGTTCAACACCACCCTACCCAGCAAGCTGGAAGGGTTACATGATGATGATTATTATTATTATTATTATTATTATTATTATTATTATTATTATTATTATTATTATTATTATTATTATTATTATTATTATCATCATCATCATTATTATTATTATTATTATTATTATTATTATAAACAAAAAACACCAAGTAGATGGACAATGGCGATTACTACCTAATGAAGTTGTAGGAGACTGAGTCTATAATAGATACAATGCGGAAAAGAAGAGCTACTTTTTTCTGTCACATATCATGACTACCAGAGACTAGGATACTCAAACATTTATTCCACTACTTTTGGAATAGTAAAACTAAAAATCACTGGTTCAAAGAAGTCCAAGAAGACTTAAATGAATTAGGCTTGACAATTCAACAAATTGAAAACAGAGAAGAGAAGAGGATCCTGAAAAATAACGTGACTTAAACCGAAGACCTATACACGCAAACAGTACAGCATAACTCACGAAGAACGGGCAGCCAGGTCAGAGAGAATGAAACATTTCTGGGAACAAACGAAGAAACATCAACCAAATTTGTAACCAATATTCACAAGACTTGACTGTATATAGACTGATTTCAGTGCTCCAATGTGGGCGTAAAATAAATATATATTTTTTTAAAACATTTATCTTGTATTTTTATTTCTATCCTGTGATAGCTTTCCCTTTTTAATGCCCTGACATTTACTTCATGAATTCATAAGTGGTCCACCCCAAGGGATCCTTGTGTTTCTCATTTGAGCTTTGACAGGTGTAATACATTTGTATGTTTATTAATACAGTGAAACCTCGTTAAGACGTTTCTGCAGGGGACAATAAAAAAAAGAAAGTGTTCAGCAAAAAAAGTACTACTGAACATACGAATAAAAACTATCCAACAGGGATATGGAAACACTAGATACGATTATTTTTGCGACGTGAGGTCATTTTACATCGTGTATTTGCAGCGACAATGAAAACCATATCTACCATTACCAAAGATGAGAAGAGGTGAAAAACACGAGAGAACATATATGAAAAACTTTTCCGCTGGGACTTATAAAATAACAAGTGCTCTGAAAGGTGTGAAAAACACCAAACAACAAATATGAAAACATGTGCAAGGGGGCCAATAAAAATACTAAAGTATTATTGCAGAGCACACACTATCTAAACAAAATGTTAGTAGAAGCCTTTTATTTTGGAGCAGTGGGTTATTAAACATTATTTACTGGCCACACACTTACACAATAAATTGGAGGTCACAATCGGCCATGTGCGACTGGCAGGAATGACTTTGACTGCCACTTTGACCAACTCGAGTGAATGAGAAGAAACTCAAGGTGCGAGTTCAACATTTGCGACCCCTGCGCGCTTTTAAGATGCGGACGCAAGTCCACTTTCCGACAGTTTTTTTTTTTTTTTTTTTTTTTGCTAGGGGCTTTACGTCGCACCGACACAGATAGGTCTTATGGCGACGATGGGATAGGAAAGGCCTAGGAGTTGGAAGGAAGCGGCCGTGGCCTTAATTAAGGTACAGCCCCAGCATTTGCCTGGTGTGAAAATGGGAAACCACGGAAAACCATTTTCAGGGCTGCCAATAGTGGGATTCGAACCTACTATCTCCCGGATGCAAGCTCACTGCCGCGCGCCTCTACACGCACGGCCAACTCACCCGGTCCGACAGATTTTAACGTTGTCTTCATTAGTAAGGAATTTCGCGACATTTTCCGCATCCATAACTAGGCTATCACAAGACAACTATGCACCACGCTAGTCAATTTTACACGATTATGTCCCCAATCCAGATTTAAGCTACCGTATCATCACGCTTCAAATATTCACTAATTCGGTAATAGCAAAAATTCATGCCACGATAAGCCAGGTATTTTTACATAGATTTAATACAATGAAAATCGAGACTTCGAATTTACGACGTGTTAAGCATGAAAACGTTTTAATGAGGAGCGGACTAACAAGGTTTCACTGTATTACTGAATAGTGCATGTTTCCTCCCCCATCCACTCTTTTGTTTCCACTGCCTATCCCGAAAGTGCAACTTATCCTGTGAAGTTCAGGAACTTAAGGCCCTTTTCTGTAATCACGCAACTGAGGACAACGGCTCCTACCCGAGTTGAAAATCATGTTCCTTTCACAAGGGATGATAAGTAACATTTTCAGGACTAGGCAAAATGTGATCATACTAAGCGGTAATAGCAAAATTTGAATTTACAACGTGCTGAGCAGGGAAACGTGTTACGGAGGAACACACGAACGAGGTTTCACTGTATTAATGAATAGTATACTTCCTTTCAATTATGAATGATGTAAATCTTACTGAGAACAACCAAGATGCTACCAGGATCAATTTGTGGCTCCAATCATCCATTACTAAGGGAGCACGCGTGCACATACGTGCATGCCTACCTGAAATTACTCCCAGCGAGGCAGAGATGGATCTCTAACAACGCTCGCACTGGTTGAACGACTCTTAATGCCATCAGCAGATACAACAAGCTCTCATGAGCTACACAGATACTTTCCTCAAATGGTATATTGGGTAGAGACTCCAGGAAAATTCTTTTCAGATTATCAGCTTGAGCAAGGAACAACGGAAGTGACCATTGAAGTGTGGTCTATAGGAAATTATTAAATGTATTTATTATTGATTGATTGATTTATTTATTTATTTGTCATTCATTATTGTTTCATTGAGGCCCCTTGGTCCATGCAGTTCTTAACTCAGTTTGAAAATGAATCCAGGCTTTATGGCATGCAATCTAGTGATTAGAAATTGTATACCCATCCTGCTGTCCAACATTCTGATGGTGAACTTTTTTATTTATTTTTTTAACATAAATATGTCTAGTGGCTGTGTGTGATTGAAAAATTTGAGTAATGTGTCACAACGAAATGTGTCACGTAAGTGTAACCATAGGAACTATGCTGGCAGTGATGTAAGGTATGGATGGATTGTCAGAAAATGTTATCTAGTAACCGTGCAGGCTATGTCTTATGGCTGGTTGTCATCTGAAATTAGCAGCCTTGATGGATGGCCATGACCAGGAGATATCTTTATGATCATTTGATTTTTGCAAAGGGAAAAGTGGTTTCCTTTTGCGAGCAGTATCACTGGCTTGCACTCAAAATTGGAGAATATATTTTGCCAAAATTATTCACACACGTATGGTATCAAAACCTGCTTAGCAAATAATTGATCTACCACTCCCATACAGCTCAACACTTGCTTCAATGATCTCTCATGGCAAATTCAAGTGCATCATGGTGATGTTATATTTGAACAACAAATATAATGTACCCACTTTCCTACCAGGCAGTCAGCCCATGATCCTTTACAAAAAATCGAAGGTTCATTGATTCCAAGAGAGAACATTACACATTATGAAGGAATCTGTACATTTAGAGGTAGAACCAAATTTCATGCCCAAAAAATCTAACGTGCAGTCTCAATAGGCGACACATTAACATGGACTGGGAGTGTGGTCACTGCTCAAGCACCTTAGCAGTCTCAGTGCTTTTATACTAATTTCTGACATGTCCATCTCTTCAATCAGCTTAATCCAGCATCCTCCTCCTCTTTTTTTTTCCCTTTTTCTTTCCCCTACTGATTGGGTCATCTGTTGACACCCTTCACAGTCTCCTCACTAAAAGGATCTTCTTCAGAGACCAAAATGTAGCTCTCCAACTGATCAACATCAATTGCACAAAGATCTGAGCCTTGTATATAATGGATTCTCCAACATCATGGGATTGATTTACGAGAGTGTACCTTGATGGCATCAGTAAAGATGTCGTAAGCTTCTGGAACTGGATCAATATGTGATAGTATCTTGTCCAGATTGTTTACAAGTAACGGCAATGATATGAATGCTGATACTTTAAAGTGGCTACACTTTTGCATACATGCCTGGAAACAAACCCAGTGTCCCTCATCTGTACATATCAGCTGTAAGGCTTTTCAGGCGTTTGCTCTATTAACCAGCATTTCGTCTTAGGTCTGACAGTAGACTCGTCAGAGTGGGATGTGTCAGACTCTACCCACTGACGCTGGGTGTATGCAGGTGAGCTCATCAGAAGCCTACACAGAGGCACAGTCTGATAACTGCATACAGGAGATAAAACTCCACAAACTGGTTAATAGAGCAAACGCCTGAAAAGGCTTACATCTGATATGTTTTCGACATGCTCTATTGGTGAAAAATATCTAATTCCCTCCATGGGAATTTAGAATTTTCCATTCTCATCTGTAGTACGTTAGGTCATTACCGTCCGACTCATTGGCTGAATGGTCAGCGTACTGGCCTTCGATTCAGAGGGTCCCGGGTTCAATTCACGGCCAGGTCAGGGATTTTAACCTTCAATGGTTAATTCCAATGGCCCAGGTGCTGGGTGTTTGTGCTGTCCCCAACATCCCTGCAACTCACACACCACACATAACATTATCCTCCACCACAATAACAAACAGTTACCTACACATGGCAGATGCCGCACACCCTCATCGGAGGGTCAGTCTTACAAGGGCTGCACTCTGCTAGAAATAGCCACATTACATTATTATTATTAGACCATTATCAATCCTACCTCACAGTGTGTGGATTCCCCCATTCTGCATTTCATGCATGTGTTGTGCTGCCAAGAGCTGCGAACTGGCAGTCTGAAGGTGAGTAGCCACCATGTTCTTGATTACGGAACAGGACAGTTGGGTAAAAACTTGGTGTCTTTGTGGCCGTACTACACGGCAGTATCATCAAGGTCTTTGTAAGGAGTACAGGGAAGAATTGGTGTAGTCTTAAAGAGCAATGGCATAGTAGGTAAAAGTCTTCAATGACAGACACCAATGGGTGGCCAACATGCTTCATCTGAGTTGCCATGGTGTCAGTGAAGTGGTGGATACATGTTAAGAGGATAAGCGAGTTAGCTGAACTCCATTTAACGGAATTGTACAAAGAAATAAGTTAGGAGTAACTGACATGAAAGCAGCGAGAATGACCGCTGGTATAATCAGGTGGGAAAAATGACAGGAGGGTACTCAGAATGATGAGATAAAAGCTACGTTAGGAATGAACTTGACGGATGAAGCAGTACACATAAACCAACTTGAGTGGTAAGGTCATGTGAGGCAAATGGAGGAGGATAGGTCACGTGGTACAATAATGGATTCAGTTATAAAGGATAAGAAAAGTAGAGGGAGGCCAAGGTGATGATGGTTACACTCGGTTTCTAATGATTTAAGAAGTATGGAACTAAACAAGGTCATGGAGCAAGTTACAAATAGAGGTGGTGGTAATGATTATTGTTTTAAGAAGAAGTACAACTGGCAACCATTCTCTATTAACACTAATCAGAGAGAAAAAATGGAAGGGATCCAACAGTTTGAAAAATGAAAGTACTGGTCGGAAGACTAGGGTCATGAAGGGTGTGCAAATGAAAGACTCCCAAGGATTCGCAACCTAATATTGTCAGAGTTGAAAAGAACAAAAGTCAACCAAGGAAGGTAGGACAGAATAGATGAAAGTAAGGAGCCTGTCACAAGTAAGTGGAAGCAATGACAGGACTCTGAGGTTGCTGAGAGAGAGAGACAGAGAGAGAGAGAGAGAGAGAGAGAGAGAGAGAGAGAGAGAGAGAGAGAGAGAGAGAGAGAGAGAGAGAGAGAGAGAGAGAGAGAGAGACACACGCGCTGTATGTGTATATGTACAAATGGCAACGATATAACGCTGGGCACACCCACTGTAGTGCTATGAATGTGAAGGGAAGGCTTTCCTACGCCATATCATTATGCTGAATGAGGCATGGGCTTGATTGTAGGAGCTAAAAATATGCCATTCAAACAAACAGAATCACTATTGGCCCCCACAAAAAAAGTGGCTCAGCAGAATCCTAGCAATGTGAACGTGATGATTATGGTGTCTGACTGCAATTGGGTTATCCTAATACACACCATACCCCAAGGACATATATGAATGCACACAATCTTATTGTTCAATTATGGAACATAAACTTTGATCACCACTGTGGGAAAAAAGGACAACACTTTCTGTAGATTCCTTCCATTATTATGCAGGACAATGCTCAGGTGAATGCAATGCATGTCAATGGTTGAGTTATATGCTCAATGTGGCTGGGAAGCACTCTATCAACCCCCATACCGCCCAGACTTAGCTTTGTGATACTGATTGATTCCAAAGACAAAGGGACCCCATTGCAGCATCCACTTCTGAACTGTTCCGGACATTCCTTCGGTGGCAGACTTCTCCATTCACATCATCCAAAACACAAGATCTGTCAAACACCTTCTGCATTATTGGAGAGGGTTCTAGAGAACTATGGTGGTTACACAAAGGAATTGTAGAAGTTCTCTTTTGAATTGGTTGTAATAAAGCAATTGCCACTATTAGACAGACAACCTTTGCACATGGTTATAGTAAACATTCCTAGAAAAACATTTTTAGCATTAACAGTTTGTCAATTCTTCAAAAAAAAAAAAATATATATATATATATAAGAAACTCTCTTATTTAAGACATTTGCTGAGCAAAATAAATGCTTAAACATCTGTGAATATTTTTTTAATTAGAACAACACACTTGTGAGTAACTCAGGTATTACAGTAAATGTAAACATTACACTTGAAGACAGTTAAAATACCTGTAACTTGTATTATTTTAACTATAGCTGTAACATGTATTATTTTATGTCTTCAAGTGTAATGTTATAATGAGTTGTATATTTTTATATGTATATACATATGAATGAACGCCTTTTCTCAAGATTGGCTGAAGATAACTCATATCAGCGTCGAAACCAGTACCAAGTAAAATGTTGTAATCAGCATAACATATTTTGTATTGAAAAGGTGGACCTATTAAGTTTACTTCTCTGTTATTCTCAGTTCAATACAGACACAAGATGAAATTCTTAAATTCAAATACAGTGAAACCTCGATTCACCGTTTTTGGAGGAACCACGAAAAAAAAAAAGTACAACATAGGGAAATGGAAAATCCAAGAAATCAATAATTTGGCCAAACATCATAAAAATGAAATATGTATATCATATTTACTCGCGTATAAGAAACTCTTTTTTCCCCACTTTTACAGCTAAAAATAGTAAAGGGGGGTCCAATATGTGATAACCTCAAAATTTTGTGCAGCGAACACAGGACTTCTAGGCTATAAAGAGCTATAAATTGTACGTGGAAACATTCTTTACTACTATTATTTAACAAACTTAGAATTATTTAAATTATACTAGCTATTTTTGTCGGAAGGCAGTATTTCTAAACGTAAAAAACAATAAAGGGTGAACACGACTTTTAGACATACGGTACATATAAAAGTCTGTTTTAGTTACTCATATCACATCATTCATTACATCTCATTAATTCCTCTGGTGAGGTTGACGTCAGGAAGGGCATACGGCCATAAAAACGGGATGTATAAAATTATTACTATTATTATTTCTTGGGTACGGTGGCAAGTAAAACAATCGTTTTAATTGGATAGCTTTTATCACGTTTTAAACTTACTTCTCTCCAAATATATACCTATATTGGCCTGAGTTACGAGATATTAAATGACCACTTGGTTAATGATCTCGCCTGCTGTATAAATAGCAATAACTGCGAATGCGCGAATATTTCTAAACTAAAGTAAACTCGTTTCCTCATCCCGAGGTGGTACAGCTCTTTTTTAGACAGACCCCCAGTGGAGGGGAGTTACATGTACCGCTTTTACCTAATAACAACCTTCCAGCCATTCGTAAATATCTGGCAGTATGGTACCGGGAATCGAAGTCAGACTCACGAGAACAGCAACTAATTGTGCTAACCATTACGCTGGAGGACATTATTAACTAAAAAGCACAGACATATAGCAGGACTGATGCACGCTTGCAATGCGCGGGTCGGATACGAAGCTAGGCCTATTTGTGCGATTTCATCAGAGCTGCAGTAGACCTACGCTACGGAGGCGGACATTTCTTAACTACGAAACACAGATGTACCTCATGGATTCGAAGAGAGTTCACTGCGCAAGTCGAACGGACGAAACTATTCACAAATTTGTGTGATGTCATCAGTGTTGCAATAAGACTTGTACCCGCTTCAAAGCGGAATCATCATTCTTCTCTAACAAATTACGTTGGGGGATCTTCATGCGAGATTTTGTTTTTCATTTTCTTCGTCTCGAAAAGCCAGGAGGGGTTCTAATACGCGAGGGGGTCTAATACACGAGTAAATACGGTAATTATAATGAAGATGGGGCCTTCCGTCTACCATGAGACCGCTGCTCAGCTCAAAGGCCTGCAAAATATGCTGAGACACATGGTCAGTGTGACAAATCCTCTCAGCCGTTACAGTAGAACCTCGATAATTCGAAATCGATTAATTCAAAATCCCGCCTAATTCGAAGAAACTCTCGTTCCCGGAAACATGAGATACAGTTTTGCATGTTACTTCAATTGTTTAATTCGAAATACGGATAATTTGTAATTCAAAGTACAATGTCGGCCCCATTCATTTGTTTCTATATTCGTCCTTGTTTTTATCTCCTCGTAAGATGTGTATTGTTGAATGTAACACCTTGTGTAAAAAATTGGGTTAAATGAAGAAGTTATATCATGTTCAAGATCATGCCTTCACGTCTCTGCACAATATTTAAAATGAAATTTACCGTTGGTCTTTATAGCTATTGTTGAGAGTGAAGGAGAATTTCCTGTTGTGTGTATTTATCAGGAACTCAAGGGAAACTTCATTAGTTAGTCGGAACACAAAAAAAATGATGAACTCTTTTCAGAAGAACTCTTTAAGGTTTCACTTTACTTTTTCCTGCCTGCTGGCTCTTCAGAAATGTGTGCGCGTGCGTTTTGTATTCAGGAATCATTCAAGGCGAATATTTTCGCACTACAAGATGTGTGGTTAAGGTTATTTTTAATATGTATAACTTTTGCTTTCTGAACGATTCATTTGTTTCTATATTTGTACCTGTTTTTATCTCCTTGCAAGATGTGTATTGTTTAATATAACGCCTTGTGTAATATAAATGTCTACATGCTAGCCTATTTCCCACATTTTGGCTGAAGATGACGCCAAACAGCGTCGAAACTAGTTCCAAATGTAAATATATGTTGTAATAAACTATAACATTTTTGTATTGAAAAGGTGGACTGTTTTAAGTTTCCTATCTTCCAGGTTATGTTTGTCAGTGATTTATCCAAGTGCATTATTTGAACATTGTAAATGCACCTTGTTGGATACATTTCGGAAATAGTTTTTTCCATGGCATTTGGAAGGTTTAAACTGTGAATCGAGGTTATTGCATGTATTATTGGATCTTGGAATACTTTGTGACGCGGCAAGTGTTTTTATTTCTGAAGTACGAGAAAAGTGCGATGGCGGGAAATCGTACAAGGACGGTGTCATAGAAAAGTTTGATTTAAAGGGCATCGGTTACTTTCTGTGTAAATACAAGGCATCTAAAATGCATACAGTATAGTAATCCAATTAATAAAGCACTTGCACATGGGAGACAGCATAGATTTCCCCTCGTCTTTGAATCGTGCTTTTTTTCCTTTCTTTCGTTGCGTGAGGTTATGTTGAGCAGTCAGATATCCGAGTGCATTATTTGAATACTGTAAATGCACCTTCTTGGATACATTTTGGAAATAGTTCTTTTTTTCATGGCATTTGAAAGGTATAAACTGTGAATCAAGGTTAACTGCATGCAGAAACGGGCCTTAGAATATTTTGTAACGGCAAGGGTTGGTACTTCTGAATTGCGAATTGGCGGTTAATTCGAAATCACGTAATTCGAAGTCCGATTTTTGAGTCCCAACGACTTCGAATTAACGAGGTTTTACTGTATTCCTGGCTCTCTAGACCGAAGTCGCCATCTCGCCATTCTAGAGCTCCTCACTTAAAGGTAATTGTAGAAGGAATGAACATGCAACCAGCCCTCATATCCAGTAAAAATGACTGACCTGGCCGCGAATCGAACCCGGGCCCTCCCGGTGACAGGCAGGCAAGTTAAGATTGTGGGGACAGCTTCAGACATTAATTACCAGTAAGCGACTTAAAAATCAGTCGTTTCCTGTAAAAACTTCTTTCAGTTCAGCGACATTGATCAGTCAAACTCTTCGAAAAATATAATATCGTCAAGCCGAACAACAGTCGACCACAACTAAGTTTTAATTCTATAATCTAATAAAATAAAGTACATTAGATACAAAGATGCCCAACATGATGGTGAAATCCTTGTTTTTTAATCTTCCTTTGTAATTTGGTCACCAGTATACTGCTCATAGTTATTTTCTGGAAATCTTATACCGCGTAAATTAGGCCTACGTCAACTTTTAAAGGTTATGTTGAACACGAGAATATGGTTTAGAATGTAAGTAAAGTTCTCGAATGCATTAAATTCAATTCTGCCCGTCACTAATTATAATCAAATTGGAAAGAGAAAAAATATCATCAAAACTTCCAAAATTACGATAATTCGTGACCTTGAGCTCAGCTGGAATGCGCGCTCACTGTACAAGTCAGTACGAGTGGGAAAAGACACAAACTTTTAAGATGTAACATGTGCAAATAAAATGACTGCGGGTTTTATATCATTTTAACACAAAAACGTAAAATTCCCAGTCTTATATTAGGATCAAAACAGTGACAGACAATCCCTAAACCTCCCATGGCTTTATGAATGTGCAACATCTGTTCTGGTCTCAATAACATAATCACATACAATATTATTAAAATACTAAATTTGTGTTAAGAAGGAGCAGTTTTGATTCCTGCCTAAAAGGCTAGTGACTATAGAGTGCCTGGATATAATGTAGACATTTTGCAAGTAAGAACATTTGACAAAACTCGTTCTGTCTTCAAGTTTGACAAAACTCGTTCTGTCTTCAAGTAGAGCTGTCGAATTGCACTCTATCTCCTTCCAATCGTCGTGGCCACTCTCTGCTTTGTGATTTCCGAGGATTCTCTAAATGATATAACCCGATTGGGATGCTAAGGTGGTCCCTTATGCAAGTTCACCGTCGATCGCTTTTCCAGTACAGCACTTCCTCTAATTATCACAATGAAGGGGCGTTAACACAAAGATCCGTAAGTATGCCGTAGCCATCCTTTTGCGAGATACAGTTTCTTGAATAACATGTGATCGAGGATTTAGCGTTGATGGGACTGAAATTTCTAGACGTTTGATCTGGGAAATCATTTCTTCGAAGAACGGGTAATGCGGGATTTTTCAATGTGATTTAATAAGGATGTTGCGGGACCACGTAATTTGAAAGAACAGTCCGGGAAAACGTAGTTTCCAGGAAGGTTCTACTGCAGTCAAAGTGACCTAATAATTCCAGGGAAATTATCCCAAATATAATAGAATATATCAGTTTCCAAGAATTATAGTCAGGTTGACAGTTACTGGACTGTCCCTTGTGTCATACGTTTCATGGAACATACCCTCCAAATTTGATTCACTCCTAAAATTAGAGGTTAAACTGTATTTTCGGCAGTGTTTTAAACATGGCTGGTTGAACATCGGTTTTAGACAGTGTCTAAGTGATAAATAAGGTCTTTGCAAGGCAGCAGCCATACTTACACATTGTTTAAAAGTAAACATGTCTAAATACCGTTCCTGCAATCAGCCCAAAGGATTGCTATCGAGGCATTTCAATGATCAGTATATCGGTAAAGGTATTCAATTTTGGAAAGGAGGATGCAATCAATGGTAGAAAGTACATTAGATGAAAACCAGGGTTGTTTCAGATCACAGAGGAGTCAGGACCGAATTTCCAATACGTGCTAAGTATTTGAAGAGTTCTATAAGAGGAACAGACAGTTATGTTTATGTTTTGTACATCTAGAAAATGTGTACGATAGAATACGAAGGGAGAAGATGTTAACAGTACTGGAGGATTAAGGGATTACAGGAATGGAGGGGGGAGGGCAACCAATGAGAATTGATGATAGAATGAGTTCTTCCTTCAAGATAATCAGTGGTAAGGCTTTAATATTTCAACTTTGCTATTCATAATTTACAGTACATGGATCATTTACTGAAAAGTATAAAATGGTAGGGAGTGATTCAGTTTGGTAGAAATGTAGTAAGCAGTTTGGCCTATGACGACGACTTTGTCCTAATGGCAGATTGTGTGCAAGCCTGCCATCTAGTATGACATGAAACTTAGCATTTCATAGGCATAGAGATGTCAGTAGGAAAGAAAACTAAAAGGACTGAATGTCAGGTAGGAAATATAAAACTGGAACATGTCTCGAGAGAGAAAAAAAGAAAAATCAGAAAGGAAAAATACGTATATTCAGGATGATCACTGTCACTGCTGGAATTTGAATATTGTGATTAGAACAACTCACAATACTACAGTGATGAACGAGGAAATGTGCATACCTATAAAAGTATGTCTCCAGCTGTAATTAGCTATTTAAAAAAATGACTAGCTAAAGACAGACACCTAACTGTATATTAATTGTTAAACCATAAGTGGTTTCAAATGTCAAGACAATAAACAACTTTAATCAAATCAGAATTTACTGTGTTCTAATACAATAACCATAAAATGAAAACTTAACGTACTAAATTTTTATTCCAACCTGCATTTAATGTAAGCTGAAAACCTACCATTAATACATTGCAATACCGCTTACATATTTATACAAAACAACACACTGACAAGAAAGTGTATTCTGATTTGAAACTAGGTAATTTGTCACATTTACAACAAACAAGAACTTGTTTCAGTATTCTTTAGCGGCTTCTTTCCAACATTTAATCATAATCATTCAAGTGCACTATTTAATAAAATAAGGATGTTGTCATTAGGAAACATAATTCACAGTAAAAAGTACATACTCTGGAAACTCAACAGCGAGTAGAACGCTGGAAATAATCACTGAAAGTAGAAGCAAAATAGCCACGTAATTGTTCAATCATGCTTACAATATACTGAAGGAAATAAACTAGCACAGTGCTTTTCAATTCTTTCCTTCCCAGAGGTTCTCTCTTAATTTTGCTTGTTTCATCAGAATATGTTTCTACTCTTAGTTTGGTGAAAGAATTAATAGGTACAAATTTATTTCAACTAACAAATTAAGATTCAGCAATAACACACGCATTAAGAAACAAGAAACATTGTCCAATATTTACAAGAGAGAATATACAAAAGACATACAACCATTCACTCCCTTTTTTTCTCCCAATTAATGATCTACCTAAGACATTATTCCTCGATGTTCCTTCCGTGTGTATCTACCGTGTTCTTATATGCGTAGTCACTGCTGTATCCCAGTTTTCAAAATTCTTATTTATTCACGGGTTCTTAGTTTTCCAGTGATACATATAATTTGACAACCACCATCAAGGCGAAAAGGGGTGCTACAGGCTACAAGCCAGGTAGAGTAAAAGTCCGCCAGAGCGAGTACGGCATATAACGAGAACCCCGTTTATAACAACAATTTTTGTCCTACCCTTCGAAATTTCTATTTTAAACTGTGTATTATTCTTCAGTTACAACAAGAGCCGTATCACTGACGCAGCCATTGTTACAAGCTATTTCTTTTGTTACCAATATTTATGCGCCTCAGCGAGTATGTTGCACGGGATCGTTCACCTTCGGTATCATTTCCTCACTATGTCCACTGGCAAGTTCTCTCGTCGACATTCGAAGGCGATATTGGAGTCCGTTAGCAATACCCATCAACTGCTATTCCGTAAAGAAAATTCAAAATGAGAGAGAACTTTTTGCGTAATAAATACGTAAATAAGGAGTCCAAAAACAGTTGTTAACTCATTAAAAACAAAGGCCGAGTAAATGATCGCTTAATTTTAATGCTATATACCGCAATTAAGTAAGAATGGAATACACCTCAAGATATGGCAGCGTGCATCATTGATTTCAGAGGTTATTTTCTATTTTCTCACATCTGATAAATTTCAGAAAGGCTATATCATGTAAATTTATAGCGAGAAGGGTATTTCTCTATCTGCGCTAGAAATATGTATCCACGATAAATATAGTACAGTTCAGTTAGGCTAGGTGACTCTATGAATAAGAAAACTGAAATGTTTGCCATAAAATGCGATCGACTCATCCTCGGTACGGTATATTTTTGTCGCTATGTGCACTTGCGAGCTCTCTCGTCGACATTCGAAGGCAATGTTGGAGTTTATTAGTAATACCTGTCGAATACTGTTCTCTAAAAGAATTCGAAATGAAAGAAACATTTTCGTAATAAGTGCATAACGCGGCTGATAGCAATTGTTAAATCAGATAAAAAATTAGATGTTTGGCTTTTCAGGCGTTTGCTCTATTAACCAGCGTTTCGTCTTAGGTCTGATAAGTTCACCTGCATACACCCCAGCGTCAGTGGGTAGGGTCTGACACATCCCACTCTGACGAGTCTAGTGTCAGACCTAAGACAAAACGATGGTTAATAGAGCAAACGCCTGAAAAGCCAAACATCTAATTTTTTATCTGATTTTTTATGTGCTCTAATGGTGGAAAAATATCTAATTCCCTCCATGGGAACTTAGAATTTCCATTAGCAGTTGCAAACTCGTAAAAACTAAAGGCTGAAGTAAACGATCTCTTAATTTTAATGTTGTATACTGAAATTAAGTAGGAATGAGATACACCTCAAGATAGTTTATATTTTCTCGCGTCTAGTTAAATTTCGGAGAGGATGTTCCCATGTAAATTTTAGCGAGGAGGTTTATCATTTCTCTACAAGCGTTTCAAATATGTTTTCATGATACGGGAGTGATACCATATTTCTCCGAATCCAAGACGACAAATTCTGTCTCAGAATCTCATGTGAAAAATCAAGGGTCGTCTTGCATTCGCGGCCTAACAGTAATGAACACTACTACTGCAGTAGTAGTACTGCTTCTGTTCACAAACGCACGCACACACAAAACTCATCGACAACTAACGACCGTCTCTTTATTATACATCACTAGCCGTGGCAACTGGTTGTACAGTGCCTATGTGTAACATCACTGGATCTCGGGAAAAACCGAAGAGAGAATGACATTCTATTAGCCTCTACACAATCGTTTTTCAAATCTGTTGATGGCATCAAAAAATGCAAGCCTTCAAATTCTTGGAAAGGCCACGGCTACTCAGTAGCAGAGTTATAACACGTCTACTGTACCTGACGCTTAGTAAAATGAAGTTCTATAGATAGGAGGAAAATTTTCGTGATGGATCGTTGTATTGTAAAGATATGTTCAACAGGTATTGCCGGCAAATTTCCAACGGGTTCTCGTCGATATTATGACGACAATTTTAAATTAATTGATATTAAACACTCGGAAATGTAGAATAATTGTACAGCCGTGAGAAAACACAGCATAGGCCTAACTAAAGTCAATATTCGGCGTTAGCATGAAGATAGCTTAAAAATCCGTAGTGTACAAAAACTGCATTCAGTGGTCCGCAACATGGACGCTTTAAAGAAGTCGAAGATGAAATTGAGAGGTATGTGTACGAAAAATGCAAGGGCGGAATTGCCACACCTCGGCGCCGTATACTCATTCGTTGACTTTCAATGTCTGCGATTAGACGTATACATCGCTAGCCGCTGAAGTTGGTCGAACCCGGCAAGTGAGACGTGCGTGTAGCGGCAGCCAGTGATATCTGACACTAAGTGAAAGTAACAGTTTTATGGTCACCAAGAATATTTTCCTGGTGGATCGTCATATTGCCGGAAATTTTCAACCGGTTCTCTTCGATATTATGATGCAAATTTTAAGTTAATGGTTAAAAAACCTGCTGAAATAAAGAATAATTGTGTAGCCGCAAAAGAATACGCCATAACTAAAGCCTATGTTCAGCGTCTAATAATAGTCTAAAATGCGTACTGCATAACAAAGGCATTCATATGATTTTACAAAACACTTTTTAAGACTGATTTAAATTTTTTGAAGAAAAAAGTGGGGATTTTCTTGGATTTGGAGAAATATTGTACTACAATTTTTCAGAATGAAATTAAATATTCACTTTCACGTAGTATCGGATTTCCAAAAATAACAAACTAGTAAGCTGTAGTGTGGATATTATCTGCAAAAAATGCACGTTTTGAACAAACTGATTGCCTTTTCATACTGATTTTAATGTGTATGGGGGTTTTTCCGACTTTTACAAAAAATCAGATATAACGACAATCTGTTATAGCAAGTAAATTTTTCGCTGTTATGAATTCTCGCTATAACGGACTTCTACTGTATCTTTAATTAATCTGCACACAGGTGTATAAAAGTACAAGACTTCCTTTTCTTGAGAGGTCTTTCCAGACTTCAGTAATGATATCAATGGGTAAAACTAAGAAAGAAAGAACTTATGAAAATGTATGAAGCCTAAATGTTTCTGAATCAATCTACCAGCACAAAGCTGCTTTCTAGTCAATGAATGTCCTCTCAATTCTGCACCTTAACTTAAATCTGCCATGCCAGTTGCTTTATGTTTTTGTTTCAACAAGATTTAGCTACAAAGAACTGTAAGTGCAGGTCCAGCAGAAATCAGGAGGCTATGAAGGTGCTAATGAAAAAAAAAAGCAGTCATTAAAACCAATATTGTTACATATTCCAGTAGGAAAAAAAATTTATTGTTAAAGGAAGAAGGAATATTTATGTAAATTCACACTCTACAAATTGTAAACAAATGTCATGCAGTATTTCTAGGTGATATTGCAGCCCATGAAGGAAATAAACAGCTCTGATAAAATAAGCCACTAGAGAGATTAAAAAAAAAAAAAAACTTTGAGACAACATCCATCGTTTGTTGCAATTGAAATTACTAGGACATTATTACACCCAAAACAGTCTGGTGTGGGTGGTACAATCAAGAATGTGCAAAACCAGTGCAAGGACAGCGGGGTTTCGGAGGTTGGGTGGGTCAAGTCGGGGCAGGGACACTTGAGGCCAACATTGGCAGAAAATAATACCCATTATGCTCAGAGGGCTAGTGTGCAAATTAGTAACTTCAGGTTTGGAGTGGGGAGGTAGACGGTTACTAAAACGTTTTGTTAATATTCCTGTACCTCTCATAATCCTTTGGAGATTAACTGATATACAGTAGCAGCACGGCAATCGGCATCAATCTAAATTCTCCGGTATTTTTTCCTTTACTATATTTAACGAACTATGAAAATGAATTGGTATTAAAGAGGAAGGAGAGGTGGTGGCCAAGGATGGGAAGGAAGTGATAAAGGAGAGATTAAATTAAAAGATAAACCACATTTATAAAAGCAGACACAAGTGAACAAGCCACGTAATTCACGAACAGTAAGGAGAGAGGTTTCTAGTTTTGGATGGGTTTGCCAGCCAGCCACCCAGCCCAGCCTGACCCAGCCCATTTAAGTGCCCGCCTGCCTCGCCACCGGAAGAAGGGAAGTCTGTCTCTACACCACCGCACACCACAGCATGCTAGGTGTTGTTCAAGAAAAGATACATTCATATACTCACTCATACAGGGTTAGGGTGAGGTTGCACTGAAACTAGCCTGTCGGGGTGCACCAAGGTCAGGGATCCAAGCAAGATGTTAATTAAAATGGTGTCTTAGGGTAGTTATGTGTATTATTAAGAAGCAGGAGGCAAATTAAAACCCGCAGTAGGAATTGTGGTGGGTTCTTACCCGTTTGTTCGTGTGGCGGCACGATGGATGTGGATGGCACTGGTACTGGGTGGTGGTTGTGATGGTGGTATCTGTGATGGTGGTTGTGGTGTTGGTGATGGTGGTGGTGGTGGTGATGATGGTGGTGGTGGTGGTAGCGATGGTGGGTCTGGGTGGCTTCCTCAATAAGATGTCTCTTTTTCATCTTAGATTCATCAATCGGTGTAGGTGGGAAGAACATATGACTGAGGCTCCCGAGGCCACTGATGCCTGCCACCGAAGGGAAGAAGGATGGTACTTCACCCTTTAGCATACGTCGCCTCTCTTGCTCCAGTCGCTTGCTGTTGACAGCAGTCTTCACCAGTAGTGACGGTGTCATAGGACCCCACGAAGATACAAATGAGGAAGGAGGGAGGACAGGGGGAGGAGGAAGTGAGGGAGATGGTGGAAAATCCATTTCCGCAGTAGACATAAAAACTCCTGGATGAGGAATTTTCCTATTTGTTGATGGAGAGGGTGAATAAGTCGTAGTCATCACTGTCTGCTTGGATGAGAGAGAAGGACTTGATACGCTTTTCACTGCAGGTGCAACACTCTTCACTGATATCTTTGATGCCAGATTCTTGTCCATCTGTTCCTTCAAAGGTGAAACATTGTTGCTACTTAATTTATCAACAGACACAGCTGGAGGTATCACTGAGGGTTTTTCTACGACGGTATTTTTCACAACTTCAATACCAACAGAAGAGGTATTATTATTATTGTTATTAGTTGCCTCTGTATCTGGTTGCTGTTGTTGCTGCTGCTTCCTTTTCTTCTTAATTTCCAGAACTGGTTGTAGCTGTTCTTTACTCTGATTAAAACTGTCCTTCTTTCTTCTGCTTGGATTATAGTCTATACTGCCTACTGCTCTTGTCCTATTGGGGGTTGGTGCTGTGAATAGATGACTCAAACCATCGAAAAGACCCTTCAATTGTCCAAAGCCTGGATGAGATCGGTAACTGTTGGAAGATTTTTCAGTCACCTCGGAATTACTTTTATTTTCACTAGATTCACATAGATTACCTTCCACCTTGCTACACTTGGTTTCTGGTAAAGAAGCACCACTGTTCGTCCTCTTACACTTGTTTACTGAGCTTTCCTCAAACGATGCAGAGGAAAATTTATTGATCTTACTACAAGCCATTAATCCTACAATTGGCTCACTCTTCTTCCTTGCAGCTGCAGCTGCAAAACCCCAGGGAGACTCAGGTGAAGTACAACCACCAGCAGCATTTCCTATTTGTAAACCTGAAGATGTACTACCGTTACTGGATTTCTGCCGTATCGTTGAAGTGTGGAACAATACAGAATTTTTCTCCCTCACTTTGTTATTGTTGATAATATTGTTATGGTCAACAGTACTCTTTCCCTGCAAGCTGTCAGCACTATCAGCTTCATCACTACTACTGCTAGAACTACTGTTACTATTGCTGCTACTACTCGTGCTGCTACTGCTGCTCGCAGTCACCTTTGAGGGTAACTTAACATTCGATGAAGAAACCTCCTTCCCCCTAACTGAATCTACAGCTGCCACCCATTTCTGATTTGTGTTCTGCACTCGTGCAGTCACCCCAGCTCGAGCTGCCCTCCTGAATTTATGATCAGCGTAGAATGCACTAAGGCGGAAGAATTTCTGCTTCTCTTTTGAGATGCGATCACTCTTTTCCTCAAGAAGCCCGTGCCCCGGTTGCGGACCACCACCGCAGCCACCAGACGGTTGAGAGAGGAAGGAAGAGGAGTAACAGCTGGTAGCGGCTGAGTCATTACCCTCCTCTGAGCCTGAGGTGGTGGAGTCGTGGACGGGAGCTGACGAAGTGGAGCTGCGTTTCCCCTTCTTTCCTGGAGTCACAACTGTAGTACCGCTCGGTTCCTTGTGAGGGCGTACACCTGCTAAGAGCCTGTAAGAAGAGTAAAGATGATTAAAGAAAGCAATAATACTGTACAAATCAACATGAGCACAATATTTTGATGCACTAGTAAAGAGTAAATATACAATGGAACATTTTCAAGTACAGTGAAATCCCTCATTTACAGATATCAAAAAGACGTAATAATTTGTCCTCTAAAAACAGAAGTCACCACCAGTACCATCTGGGAGGTATCCTTTATTGCGAAAGAGCTTTACTAATCTAACTGTAAAATTTATAATATGTATCATTAATACTTTCTGAAATGAAACTGATCTCAATTCTAAATTTATACACATAATAAAAATGAAAGGTTGGTTTGTATGTATGTATGTATGTATGTATGTATGTATGTATGTATGTATGTACTGTCCGCACACTTTATCTTGATGCATTTGTGTACGGGGTGAGGAGTAAGGAGCGAGCTGTCCCGGTATCGATAGTGCTGCCTGGTGCTGCCAACTGAATGAAAATGAAATCTGAATTGAATCGAGAATATGATCGATCGATATGAAATTTCTAAACCGTTATCATCTTAAGCCAATAACTATGTCACATACACATTATATAACATTATAAAACATATCTCTCGATGCGACTCTTGTTCCTAGCATGAATTCTATACTTTGACTTTGATGTGTAAACAACAACAGTACCAGTACGTAAAGTTTACGCCAGATGTCGCACAACGATGCTTAAGCGATTCATAGTTTGTGTTTCAAAGGTTGCCAGTATGAATCTCGAAGATCACCGAGGTCGACCGATTCAGCACTAGGATGTAAATGCACCAAGATAAAGTGTGCGGATAGTATGTATGTATGTGCTGCTATAACTCCTAAACCGTTTAACCGAATCATCATATATATATATATATATATATACATACACACACACATTCAATGTGCACAGATGATCCTTAATATCCAGTTTCAAGGCAACAAAAGAAGAAGTTAAATAAGCCAAAGCAAAATGTGCACTTAGGTCCCTTGAAAAAGAACACACTGCCTACATGGGTAGTCCTATAGTAAAACAGAGCCATTCCTGGAAAAAATATACATGCATTTTTTACCTAACTCTGTGTTTTGGTGCGTGCTTTATCAAACGAAAATCAAAGTAACAGGTAAATTGGTTTTTTTTTTCAAACAAAAACAGCATACAAACAGAATCATCATCATCATCATATTCTAAAGGCTAAGCCTTCGCAGCTATGCTGTCTAACCTGGGCCAGTCCTTTCAACTCGACACAGGTCTTGCATTTTATCCTTCAGAAGCGGGTTGTTGAAGTAAGACACTCCATTCTTCCATCAATGCAACTGAAAATAAGCTCTCTTCACGCCACAGAATGTGACCCAAAAATGTAATTTTCCTTTTTGAAATTTCAGTGACCAGATGCCATTTTTCTCATATCTCTTTAAGGACTCATTGCTCTTAATTTCAGCCCAACTTATCCTTTGCATTCTCCACCAGATCCACATTTCAAGTATATCAAACCTTTTCTTTTCCTGTTCTCTTAATATCCAGCTTTCACAACCATACATGCTCCATACACAGGTTTTCAGGGTTTCAATGTCTATGTTTGTTGACCAGCAGATGTTTTCCATCTTGGAGGGCTCTGTTACCATTGCCATCCTCTCCATAAATTCTAGTAATTTCTGGTTGTCACATGTAATTAGGGTTCCAAGGTAGCAAAATTGTTCTACTTGTTTAATTTTATCGGGGCAATTTCAATGTATATTATAGGTGTTTGCAAGATGTACGTAACGTCATGGTTTTAGATTTTTTTTTGTATTAATTTAGAAGTTCCATTTGTTTAACATTTCTGCTGATATGCTGAGCATTCTCTGCATACCTTTGCCTGTTTCTGCCAGTACAGCAATATCATCAGTGAATCTTCGGGAATGAACTTTTTCACCACAAATTTTTATCTGAGCGGTTTTCTCTTTCACGCCCGTTATGAATATATCAAAGAGAGAAGGAGAGAGTGAACAGCATTATCTAACTCCTCTTCTTATTTTAGCATTTTGCTTTGCTCCATTGATTCCACAATCAGTGTTCGCCATTCTGTATAAATTCAGTACGAGGCACCTATTCTTCCAAACAAGTCCTACCTTTATGATTGCTTAGAAAAGCTGCTTTCAGTACACACGGTAAAAAGCTTTCTTTAAGCTGACGGTCATGTATACCTCCATTCTTCTGAAGACTTCTCTCTAGAATTAAACCCCTCCCTGATCGAAATCCAAACTGGTCCTTATCAATGAAGTGTTCTAACTCTGCTGTATTTCTATTCTTGATGATGATAAGCAGTACTTTTGAGGTATGGGACAGAAGAGAGATAGTTTGGTAATCTGAACAGTCCACGGCATTTCTCTTTTCAACAGTGCAACAGTTCTGCTTTTAAAGAAGTCAGTGGGAACTATGCCACTTTCATAGCAATCTGACACCAGTTAAAGACAACGTTTCACATCATCACCGAGTGTTTAAGAAGTTCAGCCGGAATGTTATCTGGACCAGATGTTTTATTTTTCTGGTGACTGTGTAGTGCTGCAATAAACTCAGAAGGTGTGAGTGAGGGACCCTTTCTAATACTGTATATCCCATGCTCTTTTTCAATGTAGCTGGTAGTACTGCTCACATCGCATATCTATACCTCTTCGATGTACTCCTTCCAACGATCGCAGGCTCCTTTGGCATTAAACAGAAAGTTTCCCTTTTTATCCCTGACTATGAAGCTTCTGCTTCTTGGGTTGCAGGATTCTGATATTGGAATATGCCTTTTTCCACTTTTCCTCTGATCTTGACGTTTTTCTATAATTTCTCTGGTCTCTTCCATCCTGTTATCCTTTGCTTCATATCATTTCATTTTGATTTTATTTCTAGTTTTTTTTTTTTTACTTTTTTTTCCCTCCCTACCCTTCTTTTTCCCCCTTCACGAATAAGAATCATGATTACATGAGTTGTCCATGGCTTCCTTGACACAAACCATCTCTTTTCAGGCACTTCTTCACCAGGCTCAGTTATTCCATTCTTTAGCAATGTTGTACACAGAGTCAATTATCTGGTTAGTTTCCCTTTTGTATATCAGCGTTCTTTCAACTCTGGGAGTTCCACTGACATTGGATTGATTTCATATTCTTCTTCAGGTTAAAGACACACTTGGCTACCACAAGATTGTGATCATTGTCCATATCAGGTTCCGGATAGCTGCGCCTGGATTTAATCTGGTTTTGATACCTTTGTATAATATATTATCAATATGATATTGTGCATTATCTCATGATGCCTTCCATGTGTTATCTCCTTTGGATAGGTACTTCGAAGGAGGTGTTTATTACAACCATGCCACGTTGCTAACAAAACTCATCATATAATCACATTATCTTTATTTTCGACTAACTCTAACAAATTTTCTGTTTGTTCACAGAACACTTCTACCTCGTCATCAGAACTGTTTGATGTTAGAACATATACTTGAATATACTCCGCCATTGTCCGGTCCCAGGTCCGGAATGAGAAAGGAGGAAGGTTTGCTGGTCTGGCACCCAGCTGTAAAACTGCCATCGCCGAGTGTTGGACAGCGGGAAATAACCTGACTCGCTAACGGGGCCAACGGCTTTGGGCAAATGAGCCCCTTTATGTGGGGTGGGGTGATGGTCCCCACAGTGGAGGAAATGCCACTGGAATCCATTATGCAGCGTCTGTTCTCCGGGTTACGGGCGGCTGCACAAGGCGTTTCTACTCCAGAGAAGCGGCCTCATTATCACCTCACTGGATCACATCCAGAGTTGTAATTCGGGACCTAGTCCCACACAGGTGACACCTTGATAGTCAACCATGGAAGGTCTTTTAAAGAATACTCCACCGGCTGAACCAAGACTTCATAGAAGGCAGCAATCGGATACAGTGGGCTGCCACTTGAAAGATACTATGAAGTCGGAGGCACGGAAATACCCCAGTACCACATACACGAACGAGACAAAATCAAGAATCAAACCAAAGCAGATAACATACTTCTCTACACACAATATAAACTCACTCATGCAAACCAGTAAACCAAAAGTGATCACTGACATAATGGACCAACACAAAATTCTTATCATGGGGTTACAGGAAATTAGAAACACCGACGAGGATGCCTTGGAATCTCAAGGGTACAGACTTTATAAAGGTATACCTGGGAAAGGAGTGATGAAGAATGTCCCATAATTTGGAACAGGATTTTTGGCCCGCCTTAAAATAATAAACTCAGTTCAAGAATACAAATCCCAGTCTCCACGACTCTCAACGCTCACCTTAAAGGCATCTAATAAAATCTATACTATAATAAATGCCCATGCTCCCACTAATGATAAAAACAACTCCTCAAAAGACCATGAGGTAACAGAAGAATTTTGGGACCTATTGGACTAGACCATAGATAACATCCCTTTAACCACGTAAAATTATTAATAGGCGACTTCAATGCTTAACTAGGCAGAGAAAGAAAATACCGTGACATAATCGGAAAACGACCAGCATACAAGAAACAATGGAGAGAGACTAGTTGACCTGTGTAGGAACTATAATTTAATCTCAAAATCTACGTTTTAAGAGAAAACCTCAAAATCTCAAAACATGGAAACACCCTGACTACACTAAAAGAGAATAACAACTGGATCACATCTGCATGGACAAATACCACCACAAAGTGATCTATAACGTCAAAGTCCTCCGAGGAATAGACACAGGTTCAGATCACTACGTAGTTAAAATTAAACTCACTCCCCAGAGGAGACACCAAATGTAAGCCCCTAAAACGAAAAGAAAAATAGATCCGCTAATCAACAATGAAAATTACCAGAAAGCAATTGAAAAAATAAAAATCACAGATAAACTTGAAGACTTAGTACACAAACAACAAATTGCAGAAGAACTGGCTCCAATTAAACCACATAAAAAACACCAATGGTGGAACAGTGAATATGATGATACAGTGGAGAAAAGATATCAGGCGTGGCTATGTCCCAAAAATCAGAAATATCTAGTAAAACAGAGAAAAGAATCTACTCAAGTCTTAAGAAGAATAAAAAGACAGCATCATAAAGACACACTGCAGTTAATTGAAGAACAATTCAATAAAACTCAATCAAGGGACTAGTACAACACCTTCAGAAAACAGCTCCAAAAATATAAACCCCCAACCCTACTGATGAAAAATGAAAATGGTAAGCTGGCTCATAACAATAAAAGACAATGCAAAAATTCTGGCTAAGTATTTCAACAAGCTTTTAAATTGTGAGGAACCTACAGAACTCCTTCATTTGGACACCAACACCCCAATAAAAACACCACCAGAAAACATCAATCCCCCCTGCAATAAAGGAAGTCTACCAAGCACTGAATAAATTTAAAAACTACAAAGCGCCACGAGAAGATCAGACCTTTCAAATTTAAGAATTTCATCTTATATCTGTATTGAACTGAGAACATATGAACTTAAGGGGTCCACCTTTTCAATACAAATAAATGTTAAAATGGTTAAGTTACAACATGTTTACTTGGAACTAGTTTCAACACTATTTAGCATAATCTTCAGCCAAAATATCAGATGATCAGACGTTTGCAGAAATCTGGAAATATACAGGAAGATCAGCAAACATTGCCCTCCATCAACAACTTGTCTCTATCTGGATTACAGAAGAACTACCAGAACACCGGACAACAGCCCTCATTCACCCACTGCACAAAAAAGGTAGTGAGACAAAGTCTCTCATAGTGCATTGGCACTGCCAGTGGCTTCAAGTAGCGTACGCAGTGGCCTCCACGGTATGCACTAGCCATGCGTCTTGGTAGGTGTGCTAGGTACCAACTGATGAGCCCAGCCTAGCACACGGGGACGAAATGGTGGCACCAGGAATGAGTTAGCTGGAAAATTTATATGTCCAATAACAGACCATTTGGTATTATAAATTTACTCATTCAGGAATCCACATCTATATTAAGTAGAGGGTGTGCTGAGCAGATCTCAACATTTGAGTGGAAAAGATTGTATGCTTGTAAGAAAGACATGAAAATCGAAGAATCATTAGGAGTAAGGAAAAGTTAATTACTAAACATGAAGATCAAAAGCAAGAAGGGAAAATATTGTCCATATCACAGTTTGGAAGGCCCTTCCACCATCATCATTTGGAAGACAAAACATTTTGTTTTATCTATTCATTTAAGAGAAATGTGCTTGTAACATTTTATCTCGGCCAACCTGTGTATCACCACATAGTGTTGTTGCGTATTTTATATCATGTGAAGAAACTTCTCCCCGCCTGGGTGAGGTTTAGCTAAACTGAGTTCCCCACTTACCGCATTTAAAAAATGTACATAAAACCTCTCTCTCTTTTATCGTTCCCTCAATTCCGAGGATCTCTTGCGATTCTCGGCCAGACGTGCTACACCAAAGACACTCAAGCCAATTATACTCTTGATAATATTCGACCATCGAGTAGGAACTTAAACAAGATCTCTCTTGCCGGGAGCATTTCCAAGAATGATCAGTTTTTCAATGCTGTCATTCCCATGTCGCATAGTGTGTCCAAAGAATTGTAAGACTCTTTGTTTACATATTGATGATAATCTGTTTCTGAGATTGATCAAAAACCACTTACCTGTAATTCTTCACATCCCGGCTCTTTTCCCTGACTTTTGAGTACTTCTTTTTGACGGTACCCGCGGCATCCAACAACTTTCTTGCTTTCTTACTGGTGTGATGCACCAAACAGTGCTTACACCGCCATGGTGCCTTCGGCCGCCTTTCAGCAGGAGGGTCCAGGCACCCCATGTGGTACCCTCGATCACAGTCACAGCAACATAAAAGACAAGTCTGAAACATACAGTGCTACGTGTTAGAGGATAGCAATAGAGAATTAATTAAAATGCTGCAAGTAGAAATTCCAAAATTGCAAACACCAACACATTTGCATCCAAACTTTACACAGAATTAATATTTCATCTGCTAATTATGATCTTACATGGGATGAAGATAATCTCATAGAATATCATATCAACTTCCTACAATGTTTCTGTTTACCGGGAGAATGAGTATAAAGAATAATAATCATGATCATGTATAGTACGAGATTTTTTTAAATAAGTTCCCAAGAGCATGAGCTAATTCTGTGCGTTTATGTGAATCTTGAATAAACACTCTTCGCAGAACTCATTTTGGAATAAAATGCTTGGGCTATTCTTAGCACATTACTGTAAACAAGCGGTTTCAGCAGTTGTTTAGCACAGGCTGGTAATGTTCTCACAGTTCCTGCTAAGCTCGGGATCCCACCTTATCAAGTATGGCCTCAGGCAACATCGCAGCTGGATTGACCCACTGGATTCTCAGGTAACTCATATTCTCCTCACTCAGTATTTTTCTTTCTTGCAATCATGTCATTAAAACAAATACAATTTGGAAAATGTTACAAGATACAGTATGTACCAAGATCTCTTGTCCTGATTTCCTTCCACAAGAGGATATTGTCTGACAGTTTTTATTTATATATTTATTTATTTATTTATTTATTTATTTATTTATTTATTTATTTATTTGATATATCGCTTTTAGTGTCAGGGGTGTCCAAGGACATTTTCACCTTGCCTGGACTACGTCTTTCTACTTGAGACCCTGGGCGACCTGCATATCTGAAGGTGATGTGATGGGAAGCAGGGGTAGGGGTGAAACCCAGTGTTAGCATACAGCCTACCCGTCAAATAACACTGAGGCGTGCCTTGCCAACAGACAAATCGCCACTATCGCCATCAACAGCGTCACATGCCCTCACTTCATTTGAACAATGCAGAGAAGTTTGGAACTGATCCAGGCTTCTGACATGCCATCTAGTGCTGACGGTCTGTATCCCATCACCTGTCCTACCCTGCCAGCCAACATTCTGATAGTGATTCCCCCCACCAATAGAACACACAACCATGGTGTCAGACAATTAAAGATTTAACCACGTAATGATCATGGCCAACAAGTGGACTGATTTGAGAGTGATTTTGCATATCTGCTAAATGTATGTTGTAATTCTTACTTTATCAAAGGAACTTCAAGCTCTAAATATACTTGAAGAACTGGGATTGAGGAGGAGAGTCTATGTATCTGAAGATGGCAGAGTAGGACACATGGAGATTGCCCTTTTCCTGATGTGTTTTCATGTTTGTCCTCGTCTATTCTTTCTACTGCTCCCTCTTCCCACATTGACCTGTTGTTGTATTCGTAATATTACGTGTTCCTTTTCTTGTTCCTTCTCTCTACATATGACTTGTTTTGACACCCTTTTGTTCTTTTCCAATACATATATTATCTTTTACTTACATTTATGAATTTCATTGGTTCCGTATTGAAGTGGGATTACAGTAAAATTAAATTCTTTCAAGGTCCACCTATTCAATACAATGACGTTTTATTGTGATTTAATCACATGTCAAATAGTCAAATGGTACTAGTTTCGGCATCTATGTGCCATCATCAGCCTTGAGTACAAATTAAAACAATATATATATTCCTAAAACATCTAAAACAAATTTTAACTCATTATAAAATAACATACAATTAATGTGGTGATACGTGAAATACGATAAAATTATGATACAATTGGTGTGATATAAAATTCTTAAAATTCCGGCTGTTCGTTACATAATTCAGTCTGTGTGCATCCTTTAGATATTAGGTGGTTCCAGGGAAGTTTACTTTGATCATATAAGATCGTGATGTAATTAGAGATGAATTCCCACTTCAATTTGAACCTTGAGCAGCATGTAAACGTGTTGTTACACGGACGGAGCCGGACGAAGTGTGGACTTTGAAAGAATTTAATTTTACTGTATATATTATCTTGTCGGGATCCTTTTCTCCTTTTGTTTTTGTCCTTCGTTCCTCCGCTTTTACCTCTTGTATTAATCTTTATCTTACGTTTCTTCCCTTGCTCTATGTTCATCTGGGTTTCTTTGTATCTTAAACTTCCTGTATCAAGACCAAAGAAATGTCACGGTGGCTCATCGATGAGTGTTGATGCCTGCGCCTGCTGATGAAGCTCGGAAGCAGAAAGTAACTCACTGAGGGCTGAGAAGAAATGGATGAATGAAAACTGGTACTGATGACGAGACAGTCTATCTATTCAAAGACAGCACTTTATGAAGATGTGGAGAATGTCCTAGTCTTTCGTGTTTTCATGTTTGTCCTTGTCCCCTCTTTCTGTTGTGCCCTCTTCTCACACTGACCTGTCATTGAGTTTCGAAGTTTGTTCACAGGTCGCATCAACGAGGACACTAATGCTATAGTCAAGAATTGGTAGTATAAAAGTTTCAGAAGGTGGAGCGTCGCATACAACTTTCTAGATATATTTCTTACATGTGCAGACCAGTCAAATTTTCAGTCAAGATCATACCTAGGTTCTTCACTTCCTTACTGAACGGGATTATGATTGCATTTGATGTCACTGGAGGAATAGTATAACTTTTATGCAAGGCGTATAATAATTTCTGAGAACATTTTCTTTTTCTTTTTTTTCTTTTTTTTCGGAGGAGAGAGTTTTCACTGGCTTACACATCCAGCTGGTCAAGTTCAGATTTAATATCTCTTATTGTGTTCAATATATCTTTTATATTAATGTGGCAGTAAATTTGAAGCTCAACAGCATAAAGGTGATATCTATCATATTTTATAATTATAATATATAATTAATATACAGGGCAAACAGGAGAGGGCCAAGTTCGGTGTGAACATCAGATGAATGTCAGATTTCAAGGGGTGTTCAGAGTGAAAAATTAAGATCTCCAGGGGTTAAGGCAGATGAGGAAAGTAGAAGGAAAGGAGTAGGGTGAGGAGAAGGTGCTAATTTGCCATGCAGGAACAAACAAGCAGGATTATAGTTGGTGATCTGGTTAAGATAGCACGGGAGAATTTAAGGGAGTAAAGATTGTTATCGGGGGATACTATGTAGGAAGGATACTGACTGGCGGGTGATTGGGGATATAAATGAATGTAGGGTATGGGAATGTGGGTTAATTGGGAGTGAGATGGAGATTCTAATAGGTAGGAAATAGTGATCTACGCTCAGATGGCCTTCAGTTAAACCGCAATGGAACGGGTAAGTGAGGTATTTGTTTAGAAGAGTTACAGAGAGGTATATTACGGAAACAAATTGTAACAGGAACTGAATCATAGTTGAGAAGTGATAATATAGATGCAGAAATTTTCTCAAGGAACTAGAGTGTTTGTCATATACACAGGACAGAAGTGGTAGGAGGGGAGTATTCATAATGGTGAAAGAAAAAAGTTACAAACATGTTAAGGATGAAAAACATGAAATTCTAGGTGTAAGGCTCATCTCTCATAACTAGGGCTCGGATGTTTAGGAAAAGTCATTTTCTTTGTCTCTATTTTCTTCCCTGATTGGATTTTGGTGCAAATCAGGTGAGTATAGTCACAATTAAGTGATTTTTATTTGTCATATAAATGCATATTTTGGCTATTTTTTGTCATAAGGTCATATTTTGAGCCATTTTCATAGAAACGTCATATTTCGGTCATATTTCGGCGGTTTGGCAACAGTTGTAGCTGTGCAAAATCATCAACTTTCTGAATGAGAACTAGTATTTACAAAACTGCTTTTCCGTATACCTGTAGTTAATACAAATGGAATACTCTGCCTCTTCTATCAAGATTGCGCAGGAATTGTTTTCCTACAGTTTGTCAGAAAGTCGAACTTTGGAATTATATCGAGTGCAGTTACTCGTTTAGAAGCTACTACCTTAGAAATTCATGCAGGTGTTGAAATTGTGAGAAGTGGTGAACTTTCAGCACAACAATCGCATAGAATAGTAAAATGGAAACTTTAAAAAATGTACTTAATCAAGGTGACGGTTTTCGCTGTGTGTGCAAGATAAATTATGTTCTTGGAGGAGAAGGTACCAGTACACTTCAAGATGAGTGCATACTCGACAGCAGTGACTTATGCATTTACATATGCACCAATAACTTCTTGTGACGTAGAAAGGAGCTTCTCTTCTTACAAGAATGTGTAAATTGATATTCGGAGGTCTTTTGCACCTGATGCTTTGAAGATGAATCCAGTCATATGCTTCAGTACCATAATGTATCCAAAGACATATACTTAATTCGTCTCGTGGTGCTCAATTTAAACTTTAACGCACTTGAGCAATATTAATGTAATCTGGGCTTAAACGTTCCAAAATATGATAAATATGATTTCTTCGTATTTCAAACCACCAATGAAAGGTACAAACATGTTTTGACTTTTAAATTGTTGTGTGATCTGATAATCTTAGCAAACTTTAGTACTTTATAGGTATGTATTCACAAATGTTTGATAAGTGAATCGAGGACAATAGACTGTGAATAACTGCTAAATATGTATATTCAGAAAATTAATATGAAAGTAAGAATGAAGAATTTAGTTGACAAATATGTATCAAAGTAATTGCCATTTCAATTTATAACTTATTTTAAAATGGCCATATTTAGATTAATCGTTTTTGGGTCATAGTTTTGTAATTCTTACGTCATATTTCGTCACTTTTGAGGTCATATTTGCTTGCTTATTTGGTGGGTTATTTTTAGGTCGTAAACATCCGAGCCCTACTCATAACAATACACTGAAGTAACTTCATGTTTTTTTGGGATTTACAGACCTGAAAGGGGTAATGTTGAAACTGATGCAGAATTATCTGAAATGGTAATCAGCTATACAGGGAGTGCCACAGAAAGGAAAGTTATTGTAATGAGTGATCTCCAATTTACCAAATGTTAACTGGGAAGGTAATGCAAATGACAGAAAACATGATCAACAAATGGTGAATAAGTTAATCTGAGTATAACAGCTGAATCAGAAGGTATTCAACCAGCTAGAGGGTAAAATATTCCAGACATGGTGTTGATAAAACTCCACAGAGATACTGAAGTGACAGATGGTATTAGAGATCAACTGATCACTAAGCTGTTTTTGTTATAGTTAAAAGTAAAGGCGAGAGAAAGGAAGGCTTTAAAAGAAGATGTATCACCATATCTGAAGTACTTACTTGCTTATTCTTAAACCATCAACTGCAGGGGCACATGTTCCTCAGGACTTTTTGTGATTTTTGGGGTGCACTATCCACCCCTTGATTACTTCTCACATGTTAGGAACACTGATTCTGTGGTAAAATCAGTGAATGATAAACAACTACAATAACATGAAGAGCCAAAAATATACCAGTCATCCAAGAAAAAGTGCACTATACCTGGTCAGTCGCCTGTTGACACGAGGAGCATGTCCGACACTCCTCACAACACCAGCGACCACCCTTGGCCAACAACGCACCCAGCTCAGCCCCACGTCCGCCTGGTAAGCAAGACAGGTGAACACAGCAGCCACACTCTCCACATGAGCTAAGCTCTTCAGCACGCCCATGACGATTTTTTGCCTCGGTCCCTAGGCACTCGCCACAAATAGGCAGTGCACCCGATGGCTGTAAGCAGAACATATAGCATGTTAGTATTAAGACTAGGCCCTAAACTTCAAATTTAAAAAATAAAATGTAAGAATTTGGGAAGGATCCATAAGAAAACTACTGGCTTATTTTGGCTTTACCTTAATTTATGTTTGGCACACAAAAATCCTCAAACCATAATTCCTTTCAATATGAACAAAGTATAAATGTACTATGACATTCTTAACATCATATTTGTTGCTACACCAAGTTGCGTAGCGGCAGTCAGTGATGTAATGTTTTGCCCGGCTGATAGTGCTCACAAATTAATGCATCGCAGAACATCCTGGCAGAGCAGTTCATTTAATCTGAGATAAGCTTCCCCTAATCATAACTGAATTAACATAAATGGTTAATCATTGATTTTGTGAGTCACAAGAATGGTAGCTAAAGGTGTTTGAACTCCAGCGGGACAAAATTACTGGCACTCAGAGGTCCAGAAAACTGTAAAAGAACCTAGTTTTAGCTAGTGGGACATAAAACCGATATTATTATTATTATTATTCTACAGCACCATTAGTTTAGTATCTCATGCCTGCAAAATTTTAACACGTATTATTTACAGAAGAATGGAAAAACAAGTTGAAGCTGAGTTGGGAGAAGATCAATTTGGCTTCAGAAGAAATGTAGGAACACGTGAAGCTATCCTGACTTTACGTCTGATCTTAGAGGATCGAATCAAGAAGGACAAGCCCACGTACATGGCATTTGTAGATCTAGAAAAGGCATTCGATAATGTTGATTGGACCAAGCTATTTATGATTCTGAAGATGATAGGGATCAGATACCGAGAACGAAGAATTATCTACAATCTGTATAAAAATCAGTCTGCAGTGATAAGAATCGAGGGCTTTGAAAAAGAAGCAGCAAACCAGAAAGGAGTGAGGCAAGGCTGCAGTTTGTCCCCTCTCCTTTTCAATGTTTACATAGAACAGGCAGTAAAAGAAATCAAAGACAAATTTGGAAAGGGAATCACAGTCCAAGGAGAGGAAATCAAAACCTTAAGATTTGCCGATGATATTGTTATTTTATCTGAGACTGCAGAAGATCTCGAGAAGTTGCTGAATGGTATGGATGAAGTCTTGGGTAAGGAGTACAAGATGAAAATAAATAAGTCCAAAACAAAAGTAATGGAGTGCAGTCGAACGAAGGCAGGTGATGCAGGAAATATTAGATTAGGAAATGCTTAAAGGAAGTAGATGAATATTGTTACTTGGGTAGTAAAATAACTAACGATGGCAGAAGTAAGGAGGACATAAAATGCAGACTAGCACAAGCAAGGAAGAGCTTTCTTAAGAAAAGAAATTTGCTCACTTCAAACATTGATATCGGAATTAGAAAGATGTTTTTGAAGACTTTCATGTGGAGCGTGGCATTGTATGGAAGTGAAACATGGACGATAACTGGCTCAGAAAGAAAGAGAATAGAAGTTTCTGAAATGTGGTGTTACAGAAGAATGCTGAAGGTGAGATGGATAGATCGAATCACGAATGAAGAGATACTGAATCGAATTGGTGAGAGGAGATCGATTTGGCTAAATTTGACGAGAAGAAGAGATAGAATGATAGGACACATCTTAAGACACCCAGGACTTGTTCAGTTGGTTTTTGAAGGAAGTGTAGGGGGTAAGAACAGTAGGGGTAGACCAAGATATGAATATGACAAGCAGATTAGAGCAGATGTAGGATGTAGGATGCAATAGTTACGTAGAAATGAAATGGTTAGCACAGGATAGGGTGGCATGGAGGGCTGCATCAAACCAGTCTATGGACTGATGACTCAAACAACAACATGTAATATACTGGATAAGGAACACTGCCCTTGTATTTAAGAGCATGTCACCTCGATCTGCAATGGAAACCTTGTAAAAACCACATCTATGAGTGAGACATAAACACCCACGTCTTCTGAATGTGTTACCAGATATGGGGTGCAACCAATCTAGTCCAACAGTCTGGTAGTATATGTAAGGGCTCAGATATACCAGCCTCGTGTTAGCAGATTTACCAGCACGTAAAAGAACTCGAGCGAGACAAAATTACCGACATCAAAAACCGTTATTATTTTAAGAGAAAATATAACTGGGTAACCTTCCACTATTAACACTAATCAGAGAGAAAAACTGAAGGGGCCAAACACTTCGAAAAATGAAGACAACAGCCAAAGAACGGAGTGAGAATGAAAGACTTCCTAGGCCTCAACAACCAATACTGTCGGATAGGATAGATGCACGTGAGGAGCCGGACACATGTAAGGGGATGCTTTGGCAGGACTCAGCTCAGGACCCCGTGGCCTCCCCCAGTTCAGAGCCACGGGAGTTCCTTTTAGTCGCCTCTTATGACAGACAAGGTCTACCGTGAGAGTTATTCTACTGCCCCCCACCAACATGGGAATTGTAGCTAGTGGGACATAAAACCATTAAAACTGTTTTCTATAATAATAAAAAGTGTGTGTGTTTTCTTATGCACGATTTGCAGCCATATCTACGGCACGCAGAGATCTGAAATTATTAACCTATCTAGATGGAAGGGCATCCAAATGTACCTCAATGCCGGATTTTTCAAGCTCTCTTTCGTGGTGAGTTATGAACGAAAAACCGCCTGAAAACGTGTGTTGGGATATGACAATCCATGCTGTCACCAAGATTAAATGCATAGATTCACCGTTGCTAGGCAACATATGTCAGCACCATCATCATCATCATCTTCATCTTACAGTTCCAGATTTCCGGGTACTGTTCGCAAGCCTCTTCCATTCTGTCTTATTGACGTACGTTCTGTTGTTAATGACGTCCTCCAGCGTCATTCTCCGATCTACAATGTCTATCTTTTTGATGTCCATCCAGTGGGTCCTTCGTCTTCCCACCATCCGTTTTCCTGCCACACGTCTCTACCAGTCAAGTCATTCTTGTTGGCTCCATCCTCATTAAATGCCCAAACCACCTCAATCTGAACATAAGGTACATTTGCGCACTTTTTATCGATAGATTTGAGTACGGGTAAGGAGTAAGGAGGGAGCAATCCCGGTTCCAGTAGTACTGCAAACTGAATGGAAATGAAATCTGAATTGAATCGATAATATGATCGATCGATATGAATTTTACTAAACCTTTGTTATTTTATGCCAACAACTGTCTCTCGCACACACATTATATAACATTTCTCGATGCGAATCTTATTCCTAGAGTGAATTCTATAGTTTGGCTTTGCTGTGTAAATAACAACAGTACTAGTACGTAAAGTGTACGCCAGATGTCGCACAGCTATGCATAAGCGATTCATAGTTTGTGTTTCAAAGGTTGCCAGTACGAATCTCGAAGATTGCCGAGGTCGACCAATTCAGCACTAGGGTGTAAATCTATCCAGAAAAGGTGCGCAGATAGTAGGTAATACAAGTCAAGGAACCATTTTAAGTCTGTGGCGTAGGAAGCGATTTTCTGTCCCCTGAAATTGTTAACATTGGCGTATTCTTAAACGAATCCTTATACAGAAAAGACGGACTTTCATTAATTCATTATTTTTATTAGTTTGAATTGTTTTAACTGACACGATCATACATGGTTGAGTCAAAGAGCAATTCTTGCTTCAAGAAATGAATCTGTCAACGTCATCAACAAGTAACTTTTACGAGAATTACCCAGTGTTCTACAAATTCACAAGTTTATCGACACGACACGTAATACAGAAGAGACTCAACTGTCACCTAGAGTACCCGCCAAGATTTTGGAGCTGACGATTGTGGCAACAACTATCTTTCTCATGAATATGAATTCTCCTTCCCTCTGCAACGGAACACGCCTCTCAGTCAAGAAACTGATGCCATCATGACTGGTGTCGTGATCATAAGGATTTAGCAGACTAGAGACCTGGGTTCGATTTTTCGGGAGCTAGAGTTAAAAATGACAAGAAATCAACTTTACAACACACCAATTCCCTTCACCTGCATTCTCTCAAATAAACACACTGTACAATTACAAAATATACAATTATGAATCTTGAAAATCTTTGTACAAGTACAAATATAGCTCTTGGTTAGATCGTCCTTCTCAAAGTCATTGACTACCCAGTTCATTTACACAGTGCAATGCAATAAGATAAAACACTGCGAAACTAGGCATTTACTTAGCTTGTGGTTAAAGACTTCTTCCATCAGCAAACGTTTTCTTTCTTGACATGCTTCTCCGCACCCTTGATGCCATAGTCGTCCATCGTGACACAATGTTTAGTAGAAGCGGATGTGTAACTCCAAGACTCGAACTCCGTCGTCAATCAGAATATCTTATCTCCCAAAAGTTCTGCCTACAAGGTTAAGTTTACTGATATGATAGGCTCACTATATTACATGGCCTTCCTAGTAAACAGTTCGATGTTCGTTCCCAGTCTTTGGCTCACAGCTACGATAAGTAACTTAGTCGTTGCGGCTCTAGTGAACAATATGAGCCGCAGATTACACAAACACAGTCGCTGGAAATCCGGCAAAAACCCTTCGTATTACAAACTAGCTAATGTATCTACAGTACATATGCTGTACATAGTGATACCTTCACTGCCTCGCGTAACCCTTTGCAATATCTGGACTGTTTTGCCTATCCCCATTTGAACTATCTGCGCACCTTTTCTGGATAGATTTACACCCTAGTGCTGAATTGGTCGACCTCGGCAATCTTCGAGATTCGTACTGGCAACCTTTGAAACACAAACTATGAATCGCTTATGCATCGCTGTGCGACATCTGGCGTACACTTTACGTACTAGTAGTTGGTATTTACACAGCATTTTTTTCTAGTTACTTTACGTCGCACCGACACAGATAGGTCTTATGGCGAAGATGGGACAGGGAAGGGCTAGGAGTGGGAAGGAAGCTTTTTTTTTTTTTTGCTAGGGGCTTTACGTCGCACCGACACAGATAGGTCTTGTGGCGACGATGGGATAGGAAAGGCCTAGGATTTGGAAGGAAGCGGCCGTGGCCTTAATTAAGGTACAACCCCAGCATTTTCCTGGTGTGAAAATGGGAAACCACGGAAAACCATTTTCAGGGCTGCCGACAGTGGGGTTCGAACCTACTATCTCCCGAATAATGGAGACTGGCCGCACTTAAGCGACTGCAGCTATCGAGCTCGGTATTTACACAGCAAAGCCAAACTATAGAATTCACTCTAGGAATAAGATTCGCATCGAGAAATGTTAGATAATGTTATATAATGTGTGTGTGACACAGTTGTTGGCTTAAGTTAACAAAGGTTTAGCAAAATTCATATCGATCGATCATTTATCGATTCAATTCAGATTTCATTTCCATTCAGTTGGCAGTACTACTGGAACCGGAATTGCTCCCTCCATACTCCTCAAACCTGTACACAAATCTATCGATAAAAAGTGCGCAGATAGTAGTTCTGCGGCTCACTGCCACACACATAACCTACAAATTCTGTGCTATTCTGGCTCACAGCCGCACACGCGTTGCTAACTCAGTAGTTCGACGGATTCTCTCCCCGATCTGTCGAAGTATCATTCCCTATATCTTCTATCCGAAGCCTCTCGAAGCTTTTCCCCTCTACTTCTCCAGAAGTCTGTAGTTTTTAGTGGTTCATGTGTCCATCCCACTAACTAACTGGTGGGGGAGGGTAATCGAAATTACTCGAACAAATGGCTTCCTACTGCGTCAAAAATTCTACGCACTCCTTCCTTCTAGAAACACTTACAGAACTTTTTTTTTTTTTTTTTTTTTTTTTTTTTCGTTTTCCGTTTTACACTGACGCTGTGTTGTCGGCTATTACACAACATTACACAACAGTGCCTTGCACCAGCTTGCTTCAAGTAAAACTTGTATAAAATCTTATCCTTTTCACACTTATAATTCTTCACTTAATAAAATTATCACTCTAACATTTGAAGCACTATGACTTCTTGCCACTGTTGCATGATCATAAAAACTCTAGATCAATACTCAATATCCTTGGTCTCGGAGGTCGCTGATTCGAGACTCGCTCACGTCCGTTCGCTCGGCACTGAGACATGAAAAGGTGCGCGTCGGACAAGCGGTCGTGACATTGAACATGCGCGAGCAAAGTACGTAGTATTCATTCCTCAGATGCTAATCATTCCTTGGGTGGTATAGTGAACAATGTGAGACGCAGATTACACAAACACAGTCGCTGGAAATCTGGCAAAAACCCTTCGTATTATAAACTAGCTGATGCACCCGTGCTTCGCTACGGAATTCTACATTGTATACAGAATTCTAGATTAGGTAGTGTACACGTTGTGAGCAAGATTGTATTAAATTGCATAGCTCTTAACATTGCCCTAGAAACGCGCCGGGGAAATCACCAAACGTCATTTCTCATATGAAGACTGGGTTAGGGAATGTTCATTGTAATGATAGACCCGCTTGCCTACCATCAATCACAATCAGATTGGTGCGTTTTCATTATAATGGAAGACACTCTCTCTCCACCTGCCTTTTCACGTCCTCAGAAAGACTGTTATAGTAATTTCCCCAAATGAAATGAACATAGGTCATTACAATGACGTCAGTAGCAATGGTGCGATTAAAAGCAATGTTTTCATATGAAATACTCGATCAAATGAAAAACCACACATATTCTCAATTTTAACGAACAGTACTACACCGCCGATCTAACATTCCAAAATTCCAGAGCTGGAATGACCAAACCGCAGACAGCCGTGACCCGTGAAAACACTTCGTCTTTTTTCGGTGCGGGGGGGGGGGGGAATAGTGGTGAGGCCCAGGACAAAAACGATGGCCTTTTACTAATCTGTTTCCTAGGATTAGCCGATGAGTCCCAAAGTCTCAATTCATACACTGGTGGCGGAAAAAACTACCTGACTTGGAGGCAAATTTTCCCTCCAAGCCAGAGAAGAAACCCCTCTTCATTGCTAATTTGAAATAGCGGCCGTGGCCTTAATTAAGGTACAGCTCCAGCATTTGCCTGGTGTGAAAATGCGTAACCACGGAAAACCATCTTCAGGATGCAATAAAATGAATTATATAAAAGTGAAGAGGAAGAAGCTTCTCTGTCCAGGGTTGAATTTTGAGTTATTCCGCGAACTGTGGTGCTATTGGAATCGGCCTAAATTGTAATTCTTTTTTCCTAGTGACTTTACGTCGCACTGACACAGATAGGTCTTAATGGCGACGACGCGTAGGAAAGGCCTAGGACTTGGAAGCGGTCGTGGCCTTAATTAAGATACAGCCCCAGCATTTGCGAGGTGTGAAAATAGGAAACCATGGAAAACTTCCTCAGGGCTGCCGACAATGGGATTCGAACCCACTATCTCCCGGCTGCAAGCTCACAGCCGCACGGCCAACTCGGCCGGTAAATTGTAATTCTAGACCAGGGCATACTACTACTACTACTACTACTACTACTACTGACTGCCGTAAATAAACACACTGCTCATTCAAAACAGCGCATCAGAGTAAGGATCGAATAGCTGAAATACTATGATGAACCAGTGTGTTACATACAAGCAGCATCAGAAATGTTTGAACCAGAGGAATGGCATGTTAAAAAAGAAAGTTTTCCAACTCCCCAGCCATTCCCCGCCAATATTCAGTCAGGCCGTTATACTCGTTACGCAGCAGTTGAAGTTGAATGGCACCATAAGGGACAAAGAATATCACAACAAACAATGGTCAATGTAATATTATTGTTACCGGGCGAGTTGGCCGTGCGCGTAGAGGCGCGCGGCTGTGAGCTTGCATCCGGGAGATAGTAGGTTCGAATCCCACTATCGGCAGCCCTGAAGATGGTTTTCCGTAGTTTCCCATTTTCACACCAGGCAAATGCTGGGGCTGTACCTTAATTGAGGCCACGGCCGCTTCCTTCCAACTCCTAGGCCTTTCCTATCCCATCGTCGCCGTAAGACCTATCTGTGTCGGTGCGACGTAAAGCCCCTAGCAAAAAAAAAAAAAAAATATTGTTGATCAATGTTATGTGCTTTCGATACTGTAGGTCTTCACATTTAGTTTTCTCCCGACTCTGAAATACCACTCTTATCATAGTCGATACGGTAAAACTGAATAATAAAACATAAATGATCGGAAATTGTAACCTACAACCTTTGTTATGTAGTCATTTTCGATAGGACAAATAACATAGGCATTTAAAAATTAAATTTTAGGTGCCTTCCCTTAAACTACAATTTCATCCAGGGTGAATAAAATTCTTTATAGCATAGACTGTAGTTTCTTTCTCCCCGACTCTATATACCGGTATCATTATATTCTGTTAACCCATTTTCTAGTGGCTCGGCATTGATATGGACATAGCAACAAAAATACAAATTCATGAATATCTGTGTTTACACAGCCGGTACGGTAAAAATGTGCAAGACATAAATGATCGGAAATGTAATTATATATAACTTTAGTCAGGTAGTATTTATCGATAGGACCACTAATAATGTAATTAATATTTGAGAATTACATTTTAGGCCTTCCCCTAAACTACTATTTCACTCGGTGTGAATAAAATGATTTACAGCCTACACTGTAGTGACTCATCCCCCGACTTTACATACCGATTTTCATGATATTCTCTTCAGCCGTTTTCTCGTGATGCGTGTACATACAGACATACAGACAGAAATTACGGAAAAGTAAAAAGTGCATTTCCTTGACACTGTGGACATGACCGATACAGAAATACCATTATTTTCAAATTCTGAGCAATGTACTTCGCTACGGAATTCTAGGTTAGGTAGTGGACACGTTGCGAGTAAGATTCTATTAAATTGCAAAGTTCTTAACATTACCCCCAGAAACGAGACGGGGAAGACACCATACGTCCTTTCGCATGTGAAGACTGGGTTAGGGAATTTTCATTGTAATGGTAGGCCCGCTTGCCTACTTGATTGTGAAAATCAAGTTGGAGAATTCTCATCTTAATGGCAAACACTCACTCTCCACATGCCTTTTTACAACCTCAGAAAGGCTGGTTTTCTCAACTAAAATCAAGACAGATCATTACAATGACGTCAATAGGAATGTTGCGATTAAATCGAACACCACACATTTTATCCCTCTTAACGACCCGTACTACGCTGCCACTCTACGCTATTATTCTGTTAAGTTTGCGCACTGCTCATTGTAATCAGCGCCTCAGAGTAGGGTTCGAAAAAGTGGAATATTGTGATGAACCAGTGTGTTAATTACCAGCAGTATCAGTAAATGTATGAACCAGAGGAATGGTATGCTAAAGAAGAAAGTTATCCAACTCCCCAGGTACTTCCCGCCAATATTCAGACAGGCTGCTATTATCGGTACGAAGCAGTAACCCCATCTATCGGATCGGAAATGAGTGGCAGCATAAGAGACAAAGAACATCACAACAAACAATGGTTCGTGTAATGTTATTGTTGATCAATTTTATGAGCTTTCGATATTGTAAGTCTTAAAATTTTGTTTCCTTCCAACTCTGAAATACTACTATTATTATAATCGGTATGGTAAAACTGAATAAAACATAAATAATCGGAAATAGTATTCTAACTTTTGTTATGTAGTACTTTTCGATAAGACCAATAACATACAAAAAATTATATTTTAGGCGCCTTCCCCTAAACTACCATTTCATCCAGGGTGAATACAATTATCTATAGTCTGTACTGTAGTTTGTCATTCACCGACTCTACATACCGATTTTTATTCAATTCTGTATACCCATTTCATCCAGGGTGAATACAATTATCTATAGTCTGTACTGTAGTTTGTCATTCACCGACTCTACATACCGATTTTTATTCAATTCTGTATACCCATTATCTCGTGGCTCGGCGTTGATATGGACTTAGCAACAACAATTCAAATTCCTGAATATCTCTTATATCACAGCCGATACGGTAAATATGTTTAAGACATACATGATCGGATATTTAATTCTATGTAACTTTGGGTATGTAGTATTTATTGATAGGGCCGCTAATAACGTAAATATTTGAGAATTAAATTCTAGGCCTTCCCCTAAACTACCATTTTACTCAGCGTGAATAAAATGATTTATAGCCTAGATTGTAGCGACTTTGTTTACCGATTTTCATTCAATTCTCTCCAGCCATTTTCTCGTACTGTGTGTACATACATACAGACCGACAGACAGACAGACAGAAATTACGGAAAAGTAAAAGGTGCACTTCCTTCTTACTGTGGACATGATCGATACAGGAATACCATTCTTTTCAAATTCTGAGCAACGTATAGACAAAAGTCTTATTTTATGTACATACATAGATAGATAGATAGATAGATAGATAGATAGATAGATAGATAGATACGGTGATGAAAGTCGTGAATTGCTCCTCTCGTGTAAAGGTAAGGTAGATGAAAATTGACTGCTTTCCATTCATCGGTGCTCATGGCGGGAGTACCGGTATTAAAGAACTTCAGGTCTATTTCTGCAGTTTTCTGCAGTCGTTCGTCTAGGAACCTTTTGGTAGTTGGGGTTGGTGTCAGATTATAAATAGTATGAACCTATTTACACATCTCCGGAACTTGACGGTGCTTTCCGTTTCCAAATAACATGAATTTTTCACGTCTGTTCTCACACTTCAGCTCCGTGCAGTGTACTCAGTGGTCAATTGTTCGATGATGAACTGCCAATGATAGCTAAAATCTGTGTGTTAAGATGAAGAGGAGGAAGAACCAACCCGTGTGGAAACGCAGCAGGATTAGGAGAGTTTTCTCCACTATATAATTAGGACTGATGGACAGAGAAATAAAATGAGTAGAAATAATACATTCAGCAGACTGTTAAAGAAGGCAGAACGCTTAGTTGCAAAAAAAAGAGGCCGCTATCTGGAAACCAACAATTATGAAGGAAAGACTGGCAGTCAATCAATCAATCAATCAATATTGATCTGCATTTAGGGCAGTCGCCCAGGTGGCAGATACCCTATCTGTTGCTTTCCTAGCCTTCTCCTAAAGGATTTCAAAAAAATTGGAAATTTATTGAACGTCTCCCTTGGTAAGTTATTCCAGTCCCTAACTCCCCTTCCTATAAATGAATATTTGCCCCAGTTTGTCCTCCTGAATTCCAACTTTATCTTCATATTGTGATCTTTCCTAATTTTATAAACGCCACTCAAACTTATTCGTCTACTAATGTCATTTCACGCCATCTCTCCGCTGACAGCTCGAAACATACCACTTAGTCGAGGAACTCTTCTCCTCTCTCTCAATTCTTCCCAGCCCAAACTTTGCGACATTTTTGTAACGCTACTCTTTTGTCGGAAATCACCCAGAACAAATCGAGCTGCTTTTCTTTGGATTTTTTCCAGTTCTTGAATCAGGTAATCCTGGTGAGGGTCCCATACACTGGAACCATACTCTAGTTGGGGTCTTACCAGAGACTTATATGCCCTCTCCTTTACATCCTTACTACAACCCCTAAACACCTTCATAACCATGTGCAGAGATCTGTACCCTTTATTTACAATCCCATTTATGTGATTACCCCAATGAAGATCTTTCCTTATATTAACACCTAGCTACATACAATGATCCCCAAAAGGAACTTTCGCCCCATCAACGCAGTAATTAAAACTGAGAGGACTTTTTCCTATTTGTCAAACTCACAACCTGACTTTTAACCCCGTTTATCAACATGCCTGCTGTCCATCTCACAACATTTTCGAGGTCACGTTGCAGTTGCTCACAATCTTGTAACTTATTTATCACTCTATAGAGAATAACATCATCCGCAAAAAGCCTTACCTCCGATTCCACTCCTTTACTCAAATCATTTATATATATATAAGAAAACATAAAGGTCCGATAATACTGCCTTGAGGAATTATTCTTTTAATTATTACAGGGTCCCATAAAGCTTCACCTACTCTAATTCTCTGAGATCTATTTTCTAGAAATATAGCAACCCATTCAGTCACTCTTTTGTCTAGTCCAATTGCACTCATTTTTGCCAGTAGTCTCCCAAGATCCACCCTATCAAATGCTTTAGACAGGTCAATCGCGATACGGTCCATTTGACCTCAACTTTCGTATCTTATTGTAAATGTCATTTTTATCATATGTAAATAATACACTGACTGACAGAGGAAATGCAACACCAAGAAGGAGTGGTCAGAACTTTAAGCCAATTGCAGGGTAGACTGACGTCACTGAGGTATGCTCATGATGTGAAATGCGCCGCTGTGCTGCGCACGTAGCGAACGATAAATGGGACACGGCGTTGGCGAATGGCCCACTTCGTACCGTGATTTCTCAGCCGACAGTCATTGTAGAACGTGTTGTCGTGTGCCACAGGACACGTGTATAGCTAAGAATGCCAGGCCGCCGTCAACGGAGGCATTTCCAGCAGACAGACGACTTTACGAGGGGTATGGTGATCGGGCTGAGAAGGGCAGGTTGGTCGCTTCGTCAAATCGCAGCCGATACCCATAGGGATGTGTCCACGGTGCAGCGCCTGTGGCGAAGATGGTTGGCGCAGGGACATGTGGCACGTGCGAGGGGTCCAGGCGCAGCCCGAGTGACGTCAGCACGCGAGGATCGGCGCATCCGCCGCCAAGCGGTGGCAGCCCCGCACGCCACGTCAACCGCCATTCTTCAGCATGTGCAAGACACCCTGGCTGTTCCAATATCGACCAGAACAATTTCCCGTCGATTGGTTGAAGGAGGCCTGCAATCCCGGCGTCCGCTCAGAAGACTACCATTGACTCCACAGCATAGACGTGCACGCCTGGCATGGTGCCGGGCTAAAGCGACTTGGATGAGGGAATGGCGGAACGTCGTGTTCTCCGATGAGTCACGCTTCTGTTCTGTTCTGTCAGTGATAGTCACCGCAGACGAGTGTGGCGTCGGCGTGGAGAAAGGTCAAATCCGGCAGTAACTGTGGAGCGCCCTACCGCTAGACAACGCGGCATCATGGTTTGGGGCGCTATTGCGTATGATTCCACGACACCTCTAGTGCGTATTCAAGGCACGTTAAATGCCCACCGCTACGTGCAGCATGTGCTGCGGCCGGTGGCACTCCCGTACCTTCAGGGGCTGCCCAATGCTCTGTTTCAGCAGGATAATGCCCGCCCACACACTGCTCGCATCTCCCAACAGGCTTTACGAGGTGTAAAGATGCTTCCGTGGCCAGCGTACTCTCCAGATCTCTCACCAATCGAACACGTGTGGGATCTCATTGGACGCCGTTTGCAAACTCTGCCCCAGCCTCGTACGGACGACCAACTGTGGCAAATGGTTGACAGAGAATGGAGAACTATCCCTCAGGACACCATCCGCACTCTTATTGACTCTGTACCTCGACGTGTTTCTGCGTGCATCGCCGCTCGCGGTGGTCCTACATCCTACTGAGTCGATGCCGTGCGCATTGTGTAACCTGCATATCGGTTTGAAATAAACATCAATTATTCGTCCGTGCCATCTCTGATTTTTCCCCGACTTTCATCCCTTTCGAACCACTCCTTCTTGGTGTTGCATTTGCTCTGTCAGTCAGTGTATTACTTCTTTGGCCTTAGTCTCCTCCTCTATCTCGACATTATCCTTGTAACCAACAATCTTTACATACTGCTGACTGAATACTTCTGCCTTTTGAAGATCCTCATAAACACACTCACCTTGTTCATTAATTATTCCTGGAATGTCCTCCTTGGAACCTGTTTCTGCCTTAAAATACCTGTACATACCCTTCCATTTTTTTCACTAAAATGTGTATGACTGCCAATTATGCTCTCCATCATGTTATCCTTAACTGCCCTCTTTGCTAGATTCAATTTTCTAGTAAGTTCCTTCAATTTCTCCTTACTTCCACAGCCATTTCTAACTCTATTTCTTTCCAGTCTGCACCTCCTTCTTAGTCTCTTTATTTCTCTATTATAATAAGGTGGGTCTTTACCATTCCTTACCACCCTTAAAGGTACAAACCTGTTTTCGCATTCCTCAACAATTTCTTTAAACCCATCCCAGAGTCTGTTTACATTTTTATTTACCGTTTTCCAACGATCATAGTTACTTTTTAGAAACTGCCTCATGCCTGCTTTATCAGACATATGGTACTGCCTAATAGTCCTACTTTTAAGACCTTCCTTTCTATCACGTTTATTTTTAACTACAACAAAAACAGCTTCATGATCACTAATACCATCTATTACTTCAGTTTCCCTATAGAGCTCATCTGGTTTTATCAGCACCACATCCAGGATATTTTTCCCTCTGGTTGGTTCCATCACTTTCTGAATCAGCTGTCCTTCCCATATTAACTTATTTGCCATTTGTTGGTCATGCTTCCTGTCATTCGCATTTCCTTCCCAATTGACATCTGGCAAATTCAGATCTCCTGCTACAATCACATTTCTTTCCATGTCGTTTCCCACATAGCTGACTATCCTATCAAATAATTCCGAATCCGTGTCAGTGCTACCCTTTCCCGATCTGTACACTCCAAATATATGAAGTTGCTTATTATCTTTAGAAATGAGCCTTACACCTAGAATTTCATGTGTCTCATCTTTAACTTTTTCGTAGCTTACAAATTCTTCTTTCACGAGAATATACACCCCCCCCCTTCCACCATTCCTATCCTATCTCTACGATACACACTCCAGTGCCGTGAGAAAATTTCTGCATCCATTATATCATTTCTCAGCCATGATTCAACTCCTATTACAATATCTGGTAAATATATATCTATTAAATTATTTAATTCTATTCCTTTCTTTACAATACTTCTACAGTTCAACACTAACAATTTTATGTCATCCCTACTTGATTTCCAGTTCCCTGTTCCCTTATCACCGCTCCCTAGGCCATCCCGTTTCCCTGAATGTACCTCCCTATTACACTTCCAAACAAATTTCCTAACTTATACGTACCACTGCGGTTTAAATGAAGGACATCTGAGCGCAGATCCCTATCTCCTACCCACCCATTAGGATCCAGAAATTTCGCTCCTAGTTTCCCACATACCCACTCCATAGTGTCATTTAAATCCCCAATCACCCTCCAGTCAGTATACCTCCTACACCGTGTTCCACTAAAAACAATCTCCGCTTTCTTAAACTTCACCCGTGCTGCATTTACCTGATCCCACACATCTCCAACTATGTTGGTACTTATATCAGCTTGCCTTACGTTGTTTGTACCAATGTGAAACACTACCACCTTCTCCTTCCCCTCCTCCCTCTCTTCTACTTTCCTCAACATCTGCCTCAACCTAATTCCTGGATAACATTCTATCCTGGTTCCCTTTCCTCCACACACTTTCCCCACGTGTCTAACGACGGAATCCCCCATGACCAGAGCCTCAACCCTACCCACCTCATTTGATCCCCTCCCCTCCTGGTCAGACCTATCTTTCCTGATAGCTGCAGAAGCTACTTCCTCCTCCCCTTTCTCCTTCCCATGACCCTGTTCCACCTGTATTTTCCTATCCTCCACTCTACATTTCCCTTTCCTACCTTTTCCCTTCCTCCTACTTCCACACATCTCAGCAACAGTTCCCTGTCCCTCATCTTCCCTCTGTTGTTCTACCTGGAGTGACTCGTACCGATTTCGCACAGACACCTGCCCTTAATTCTGATCCTGAATAGAGCCCTTAGCCATCAATCTCCTTCCCCTTAGAACATTAGACCAACTGTCTTCTACAACTCCACCCTTTCCTTCCCCTCCCTCCTGTACACCTACTGTAACCAGTACATTATTTGAGGGAGTCCTATCTTCCTTCCTGTCTTCTGTGAGAATCCTAATTATCTCCCTCAAACTTTCCAACTCCTCCCTCATACCGCTCAATGCCTCGTCACACCCACAGTTCGTACACTCGCACTCCTTAGCCATTCTTTACAGGGAAAAAATGAAATTAAAAATAAAATCACTTATTTGCAAAAATAAATGAACGGGGGGATATATTGTCTGGGATAGTACTCAAAGATCACACTACAATAAGGTAATTAATATACGACTACACTACAATAATACTTAGTCGTGCTCTATTTTATCCTACATCCCCTAACAAAATAAAAACTGCTGTTAATTACTGAATGTCGAAAGTAATACACAAGAACTACACAACTCCAAACTGCAATTAATCCTATCCTAATTACAACAACAGTATTTTAGTTAAGAGTTTCTACGGATACCTCTACTACACCAGTACTACACAAATATTTTACAATAATAAAATAAGCACACTAAATACTACTAGGATATTACTCGTATACTACTGTACAGTACACTACAGTAATTTTTAAACTACTTTCGGACGTATCCTAATTACGATACCGGTACCGTATGTCACTACTAAGCACAACAGAAATGAAATTTGCAAGAACTACTGTACTCAAAGATTACCAACGAAGCTAAATGCTTAGACAAATTATTATTAGTATTACGGTCTAATAGATACACATGAAAGATAACACACGAATATAGCAGGCAAGATACGGCACTATCTAAATGTACTGTATCTATACTACACTACACTACACTGCGTTTGGTTAAATGCTTAAGTATCAAAAGGATTGCCGTACACGAAGAAAAACACGAATATAACTGGCAAGATACTATCTGATATAATATACCTTATCTTCACTACAATTTTACTGAAATGTGCGACGGTAGATATAAATGATATTAAAATAAAGTAAGTAGTGTGATGTTTGGGACATCAGTGCATGTATTAAATTATTGAACTGTATAATTAATTAATAAGATGTATATATTTAATCACTGGTAGGTCATTTTTATATTATGTGTGTATATATATATATATATATAGGGTTTTAATCACCCATTTCACATCATCATTTCATTTCTTTGTATCGCGGCTATAACGTATTCTGAACGAACCACATATTGGGTAAAGTATTTCAACATCATTCATATTAATAGCTTGCACTAAATTTTCCAATAGCCGTAGTGAGGTGACCAGTCAGCAGGCTAATTTCAGCCCATTACCAGGAAATGTACGTCATCAAGCTTACGAGAGACAGTACCCCTTCCACACTCCGAGGAGATAGTTGAAACCTTGTGAACGCCTACTTTTCGAAGTTCGCTACCTGGCGCTTTATTTCCGCGGGAAAGTTCAGCCTATGGGAATGGACGTAATGAAGCAAGTAGTATAATACAGGGATTCTGCGGCCTCCTCCTCCCAGAGCCTCCTCCTCCCGCGGGAAATTTGAATTTTGGCAGGAAATTTGAATTTTGGCGGGAAATTTGAATTTTGGCGCGAGATTTGAATTTGTAAACAAAGCCACGTGCTTTTTTGACAGCTGTCATCGACAACAACGCATCGCTAACCTCACTGCTGCCATCTTGACGGGCCTAAACCTCAGTGGTACCAACTTAACCTAACTAGCGCGAGATTTGAATTGGTAAACAAATCCACGTGTTTTTTGACAGCCACGTGCTTTTTGACAGACAACAACGCATCGCTAACCTCAGTACTGCCATCTTGACGGGCCTAAACCTCAGTAGTACCAACTTAACCTAACTAGCGCGAGATTTGAATCGGTAAACAAAGCCACGTGCTTTTTTGACAGCTACCATCCGCCATCTTTAATCAAGAGAGCATCGTGCTGCACTCTCTAGTTGAAATGTGGTGGCGGCAATTTGAAAAATTCCACGTGCTCTTGTTTGGAAACAATGCTACATGCTTATTTGACAGCTACCATCCGCCATGTTTAATCAAGAGAGCACCGTGCTGCACTCTCTAGTTGAAATGTTGTGGCGGCAATTTGAAAAATACCACGTGCTCTTGTTTGGAAACAATGCCACATGCTTATTTGACAGCTGCCATCCGCCATCTTTAATCTATAGAGCACAGTGCTGCCCTCTTTAGCTGAAATGTGGTGGCGGATAATTTGAAAAATGCTTTTTTGACAGCAGCCATATTTGAGCACCGTGCTGCCCTCTTCGTGGCGGTGGCAAATTCCACGTGCTCTTGTTTGGAAACAAACTCACGTGCAAACAAGAACACGTGGAATTTGCCACCGCCACAACGAGGGCAGCACGGTGCTTAAAGATTGCTGCTGTCACGTGGAATTGCCTGCCACCACATTTCAAAGGTACCTAGCTAAAGAGGGCAGCACGGTGCTCAAAGATGGCGATGAAGGAAAAGTCTTCCATCTGATTAGTCAAAGACTGACCTTGAGAGGCTGTTTGGGAGTCATCAATTTTGTCGCCTAACACAACCAATCCATCGCTAACTTCCGCCTATTGGTATCTAACAGCCTGAACAACACTTTCAAACCACACTCCTCAATTTTTTGAACAGCAAGTCAGCGAGAGCTTCTGCAGTGGTTTCTTTGGCAACTCGATAGGCTATAAGGCTTTCTTCTACTTTGATCTCCCCATCATCATCCTCAGTGACGTAGCGAATCGTTAATGAAACTTGCTCCTTGTGACATGTGTGGAATACAATCGAGAATAACGGAAAAATATCTGGCTTCCTTTATTTTAGTCAAGATACTTTGATTTACTTAGTCACCTAGTATAGTTATTACCTCATTTTGTATTGACACACTTGATAAATGAATTTGTGTTTCTTTGTTAGTTATACCGGTACGTCTTAAGGGACATTGGTACTTTGTTTTCAAACTTCCTGAAATTTTGACAGCTGACTTTAAACTTAGAAACTAACATGTATACAAGATTTCATTGAAATTGTTCAATTAATTTGCAAAATATATGCATTTTACTTACATTATTTTTGCTAATCATGTATTAATCAAAATCTTCCACACGCATTAGCATTGCTATTAAAAATTTAGTATTTTGATATTACATACCCTCAAAGAGGCTTAAGAACTTTACAGAAAGATATCAAGTAACTTCAAAGATTTAGCTGTAATAAATTTTAATATCACACATAATTTTTTTTAATTTTATGGCTTTTTTCCTATAAATTTTTATTTTTCTTGACTCAGAACAAAAATACCTGAATTTTTGCTCTGTAACTTTGTTCACTGTCTATTTCTGAACATAAATGGAAAATTTCAGCCATTTCAGACAAAAGGTGATGCGTGTGGAACATTTTGAATATATAAAAATGCTGTTTTGAGAAAACTTCATTTTTATATATTGACATGGTACAGTAAACCTCTATGGCCTACCTGAAGGTTCAGAATGTTCCTGATTTGTAAGTTTCCCCTTCCTGTTTCTTCTTAGCAGCCTCCTGTTGCAATTTCCTTGATTTTATGCCACGTGGTGCCCCTTTCCTTCGTTTAACCCGTGACCTGCTTTCGTTTACTCTGGTAATATCACGACGCTGACATATTGTAGAGGAAGCTGTTGGATATTCTTCCCCCCTTAGCACACATTTCAGTTCATGGGTGGCAGAGCATCCCATATTGAACTCAGAAACACCACTGAATGCTCCCAAGTCCAGCCTTTTTTTAGAAATAAAAATGTCTTTTGGACATTTTTTCCAAATGAGAGAATGCACACTCTCATTGGAATTTTGTGTTCCTCCCCTGACACAGCGAGCTAACAATTCACTGCTTTCCAGTCTCTGGTAGACAGGCAAAATTCTTAATAACATGCTGTCAGACAACTGAACAGACATCTTGGTATGGCTCTGGGAAGTCTCGCCACGGGCAATGCTTCTATTGTAGAAGCACCAAGAATCTGTTCCTTGGGGACATTTTTTGTGTTCTGGTTTGTGATCTGTAGACCTGTAATGGTACAGGGTAGCATATATTGCATTTTTCATGGCAGGTACATCTGGTAAATTATTCTGAATGGCCTGTCTATAGTAACTTGTGAGTTTCTTGATGTTCTCTAAATTCAGTTTAGTACGACCACGACCACCCAGTTTTAGGTCTTTAGTGTCCTTTTTTAGTTTCAAAAATGCTGTGGTCATTCTTTTTGCCACATGGTTAACACACTCCTCTTTTACTATTTCCACACCTTTACCATACACTGAAACTTCATTCAGGTGCTGGTGGGTCCTAGCATCTCCATCAGAGAGTACAGTGGTGTATCTCATCTTGCACTCCTGAAGAGATCTCCTCCACATTACATCAGCTGCAGTGACCTCCATTGAACCCGAGGAGCCATCATAATTTTTACAGCATTCACCACTCTTTTTATGATACTCTGAAAGCACCACGAATTCTGCTGTATCAGGATCCATTTCATTAGCGATAGTGACACAATAGTGGCAAAATTTTGACAAAACCTCATAGTCAATGATCAGTCCTGTCAAAATATCAGCTACCAGGCCAATGCCATACAATGATGTATGGCCTCGCTTGTGCCATGTACCATCATAAGACACAGCAATGTCTATGACACTGGCATTAACTAATGAAGAATCAACATCCTCATGTGCTTTGCGAACAATCATTCTGGACTGCCTAAGCATTTTCATTTTTGCATCTATGACCTCTGTGGCTAGGCCGTTCATGTGGCTGGTGAATGTCTTGGAGTTCATACAGTGCATATCCATGCATATGCAGAACCTTTCCATATATCTATGGCATAGCCCCATACTTAGAAAAGCCTCTACACTTTTTCTATTAACATCAAAGGGAGGTCTTTCAGATTTACACTGTACTTTGGCCCTAGGACTGGTATACACCTTGTTGGTACAATGCTTGCATGCATTACATATTACATGCAGCTTGTTTGCCAAACCAAGCTGACCTTTTACCACAACATTTAGACTAGCATGGTCACATTCAGGACATTTCAAATTTATTAATAAATCCTGAAAAGTGCCTCTATGTATTAGCATGTAGCTCGAATCACTCTGACCTAGCAGCATAGGTGAAACTGCAGATAATTTCTGCTCAGATCTAGTTTGATTTGATTGATTTTCCGTAGATCTGTTATGCAAAGCAGCATTATTACCACTAAGCTGTAAATTAGTGGTAGTTTGTTCACAGTAGCATTGCTACAACTAGGTTCTAAATCAGTAGTAGACTGTGCAACAGTTTGGCCTACCTGATTTTTCAGCTCCCTTTTCTTACTCAGGCCTTCACAAGCTGCCTCAAGTTGTTTTTTCCTTTTATTAGATCTTCCTTTAGAGGGATACCATCGTGAGTTTGATGTATCCATGTTCGTTTTACCAAGAAATGGAAATTAGTACGGCTGAACACTACTTTGTTTTCAAACAAATCCACAAACAAACTTCAGACAGGAAGCACATGGTACTGCAAACTCATAAGGAATTAATAAATACGCAGGATTACCGTAATGTAATAGTTTATGGGATTACTTTGGACACTAAAATACAATGTCTAATATTGTGAAACTCAGCAGCATGTAACATCAAATAAATAACAATAGTTTTATAATTATTTTATTAAAATTGTTTTGACTCGTATGTAGTTGACAAAATACACAAGAGATGGCAGCACAAGCTAGGTGTATTTACGTAAACTTCACTAAAGTCATAATTCAAACATAAAATACCTTTTAAAAAAGAATAATACTTTGTAATGCATTGTGGAGTGTCGAGGGGGCGTGCCGGACCAGCTTATGAGGCTGGAAGCATGGCGCAGCGCTTTTTAAAAATGGCTGTCCAGCCTATAAGGGAGGAGGGATCAGGCTAAATTTCTGGTACCTCCTTCCTAATGGTTCAGAGAATGCTTTCCCGCAAAAAAACAGATTTACGATTTTTGACCGTTTATTGGGAAAAACTCAGTACCAATGTCCCTTAAGTGTTCCATTACTACATTATCAAATTTTCGTAAACGTTGCACAAGGCCAAGAAAGTTTCCATACATTTTTGTGAAAACTTTGAAAGATGACCCACGAAAAGCCATATATATATATATAATAAGAGCTTTGTCTGTACATTGCTAAGAATTTGAAAATAATGGTACTTCTGTATCGGTCATGTCAACAGTAACAAGGAAACGCACTTTTTACTTTTCCGTAATTTCTGTATGTATGTATGTATGTATGTATGTATGTATGTATGTATGTATGTATGTATGTATGTATGTATGTATGTATGTATGTACACCCAGCACGAGGAAACGGCGGAAGAGAATTTAATGAAAATCGGTATGTAAAGTCGAGAGATGAGCCACTGCAATCAAGGCTATAAATAATTTTATTTACGCTGAAGAAAATAGTAGTTTAGGGGAAGGCCTAAAACTTAATTCTCAAATATTTATGTTATTAGTGGTCCTATCGATAAATACTACATATCTAAAGTTATATAGAATATAATTTCCGATCATTTATGTCTTATACATTTCTACCGTACCGGCTATGATAACACAGATATTCATGAATTTGTATTTTTGTTGCCAAGTCCATATCAACGCCGAGCCACGAGAAAATGGATTAACAGAATTTAATGAAAGTCGGTATATACAGAGTAGGGGAATAGGAAACTACAGTCTAAGCTCTAACAATTTTATTCAGCCTGGATGAAATTGTAGTTTAGGGGATGGGGGAAGGCGCATAAAATTTAATTTTAAATACCTATGTTATTGGTCTTATCGAAAAGTGCTACATAACAAAAGTTACATAAATAAAATTTCCGATCCTTTTTTGTTTTCATTTTTACCGTACCGACTATGAAAAGAGTGGTATTTCAGAGTCGGAAGAAAACTAAATGTGAACGACTACAATATCGAAAGCGCATAACATTGATCAACAATAACATTACATTGAACATTGCTTGTTGTGATGTTCTTTGCCTCTTATGCTGCCAATGAACTCCGATAAATGGGATTACTGCTGCGTACCGAGTATAACAGCCTCACTGAATATTGCTGGGAAATAGCTGAGGAGTTAAGATAACTTTCTTCTTTGGCATGCCGTTCCTCTGGTTCATACATTTTCTGATACCGCTGGTACGTAACACACTGCTTCATCATAGTATTGCAGCTATTCGATCCTTACTATGAAGCGCTGTTTTGAGTGAGCAGTGTGCACACTCATGCCTAAGGCAGAGGCCCACTTCGTAGTAGTAGTAGTAGTAGTAGTAGTAGTAGTAGTAGTAGTAGTAGTGTATGACCTGGTCTAGAATTACAATTTAGGGCCATTCCAAAATACAGCACCACAACTCACTAAATAACTCAAAATTCAACCCGGAAAAGAGCAGCTTCTAAAGTTTCTTTCTCTTCACTTTCATTAAATTCTACATTCACTTTATTCCAAATTAGCAGTGAAGAGAGGGTTTCTCCTCTGGCTTGGGAGGAAAAATTTGCCTCAAAAGTCAGATTTTTCCGCCGCCAGTGTAGTGAACTGAGGTTTTCCGACTCATCGGGTACTCCTAGGAAACAGATTAGTAAAAGGGCATAGTTTTTGCCCTGGAACTCTCCACTATTCGATCCCTCCCCCCGCCGAAAAAGACGAAGAGTGTTCACGGATCACAGCTGTCTGTGGCTAGGTCATTCCAGCTCTGGAACTTTGGACTGTTAGATCGGCAGCGTAGTACTACCGGTATTCGTTAAAGGTGAGGCAAATGTGAGGATTTTCATTTGATCGAGTATTTCATATGAAAGCATTGCTTATAATCGCGCCACTCCTACTGACGTCATTGTAATGACCTATGTTCATTTTAGTTGGGAAAACCACTAAGACAGTTTTCCTGAGGATGTAAAAAGGGAGGTGGAGAGTGAGTGTCTACCATTATAATGAAAACTCTCAACCTGATTGAGACTGATGGTAGGTGACTTCCCCGTCGCGTTTCTAGGGTAACGTTAAGAGCTATACAATTTAATACAATCATGCTCACAACGTGTAACTACCTAACCTAGAATTCTGCATACAATGTAGAAATCCGTAGCGAAGCACGGGTACATCAGCTAGTTGTGCTTATAAAGATATATAAAGATATAAAGTAATTTTCACTAACCGTCGCACTACTACTTCTGAACGCTGACCCTCACTTTAAATTTGCTTGGTAGGTGTGCTAGGTACCAACTGATGAGCTCAATATAGCACACGGGGGCGAAACGCTGGCAATCAGAAATGAGTTAGATGGAAAATTTATAATGTCCATTACCGAGCTCGATAGCTGCAGTCGCTTAAGTGCGGCCAGTATCCGGTAATCGGGAGATAGTGGGTTCGAGCCCCACTTTCGGCAGCCCTGAAGATGGTTTTCCGTGGTTTCCCACCAGGCATATGCAGGGGCTGTACCTTAATTAAGTCCACGGCCGCTTCCGTCCCATTCCTCTGCCTTTCCTATGTCATCGTCGCCATAAGACATATCTGTGTCGGTGCGACGTTAAGCAACTAGCAATATATATACAGGTCCATTAACAGACCATTTATATTGGTATTATAAATTTACTCATTCGGGACAAATATTTCAGATTCCCTATGGGAATCAACGTCTACATCATCTGATGGCCAAGCAGGCATGAATTTTTAGTAATGAGACAAAGTCTCAAGAGGATTGGCACTGCCAGTGGCGCGAAGTAGCCTACGCAGTGGCCTCCGCTATATGCACTAGCCATGCGTCTTGGTAGTTGTGCTAGGTACCAACTGATAAGCCCAACCTAGCACACGGGGACGAAACGCTGGCAACCAGGAATGAGTTAGCTGGAAAATTGATAATGTCCAATAACGGACCATTTATATTGGTATTATAAATTTACTCATTCAGGACAAATATTTCAGATTCCCTATGGGAATCAACATCTATATCATCTGATGGCCACGCAGGCATCAGTTTTTGGTAAAGGGACAAAGTCTCAAGTGCATTGGCACTGCCGGTGGCTCCAAGTAGCCTACGCAGTGGCCTCCGCGGTATGCAGTAGCCATGCGTCTTGGTAGGTGTGCTAGGTACAAAGTGATGAGCCCAACCTAGCACACGGGGGCGAAACGCTGGAAACCAGGAATGAGTTAGCTGGGAAATGTATAATGTCCAATAACGGACCATTTATATTGGTATTAAACAGTAGCTTTACAAAAATGTTGAAAAGTTTGGGCTGGGAAGAATTGGGAGAAAGAAGACGAGCTGTATGTTCCGAGCTGTCAGCGGAGCGATGGCGTGGAATGACATTAGTAGACGAGTGGTGTCTTTAAAAGTAGGAAAGATCACAATATGAAGATAAAGTTGGAATTCAAGAGGACAAATTGGGGCAAATATTCAGTTTTAGAAAGGGGAGTAAGGGATTGGAATAACTTGCCAAGAGGGATGTTCAATAAATTTACTATTTCTTTGAAATCATTTGAGAAAAGACTAGGAAAACAACAGATAGGGAATCTGCTATCTGAGCGATGGCCCTACATGCAGATCAGTATTGAATGATTGACTGATTGATTTATTACAGGGACATATAAAGCTTCGCCTACTCTAATTCTCAGAGTTCTATTTTCTAGAAATATAGCCACCCATTAAGTCACGATTTTTTGCCAGTAATCTCCCATGATCTACCCTATCAAATGCCTTAGATAGGTCATTCGCTATGAAGTCCATTTGACCTCCTGAATCCAGGATATCTGCTATATCCTGCTGGAATCCTACAAGTTGAGCTTCAGTGGAATAACCTTTCCTAAACCAAACTGGCTTCTATCAATCAAAAGAATGCTTTCGCGAAGCTTACCTGCAATGCATGTCAAACCGACTGGCCTGTAATTTTCAGCTTTATGTTTATCACCCCTTCCTTTATACACAGGGGCTACTATAGCAACTCTCCATTCATTTGGTATAGTTCCTTCGTGCAAACAATAACTAAATAAGTACTTCAGATATGGTATTATATCCCAACCCACTGTCTTTACTATATCCCCTGAAATCTTATCAATTTCAGTCGCTTTTCTAGTTTTCAATTTTTGTATCTTACTGTAAATGCCATTGTTATCATAGGTAACAGATGAATACTTCTTGAAGCTACTGTATACAACCAAACTTGACTTGTTACTATGGGACGTTGACTCATCGATTCATAAAGCCAATGTTCGTGTTATTCTTGATTATTTCTTTAACAAATGCTTTCTTCATTGCTTTACTTATGTGTAAATAATGTTAGCACATGCTTTGTCTGAATGTAAAATGCCACCCATGTCAACCCTACTCTGTTCTTGCAAATCAATTTCTGTTTGAAAATTGTTAAGGACTGATAGCCTTTAATAAGCTTATACGCAGTACGAAATACATTTGCAGTAGCTTGCTTTTCGTGAGGAATGTTTTGGAACAAATACAAACATCCAGTCCCCAAGTCAGAGGAATTATCTAGACACTTTCAAAATCTCCGACCCAGCCGGGAATCGAACCCAGGACCCTATGAATCAAAGCCTCTAATGCTGATCATTCAAACAAAGAACCCGACGAACTCACATGTCATTATATAACTTGGCATAATTTTAGGTCGGCATTAAATTTTATTAGCTTACTAGTACCATTGGCAGCAACGCTGGTAATGACTGCAGAAGGTTGGTGCTCACACAACAGGGATATCTCTGGATTACCTTTGTGGTGTCATCATGTTTCCTTGGCCAATAAGGTCTCATGACTTCTCGCCCATCGAGGTGGTTTGTGACCTGATAGGACGGTACTTCAGCCAGCAGCAACTACGACTGACTTGGACGGTCAGTTGCACCTGTCGTGGCAGGATCTTCGTTAAGAGAACATCCGACGTCTGTTTGCCTTCCAAGCCCGACAGTATCGTCGCTTGTCACCTTGTTACGGGTGGTCCAACACCGCATTAAGTGCATCCTCTCAAGTGTTTTTATACTGCAATAAATGCTTGATATGGCACAGTATATTGTTGTTTTCCTTTATACTGCCGTGTCGCCGGGTTGAGTAGCACAGACGGTAGAGGACTGGTCTTATGAGCCCAATGTGGCAGGTTCGATCGTGGTTCAGTCCGGTGGTATTTGAAGGTGCTCAAATACGTCATCCTCGTGTCTGTAGATTTACAGGCACGTAAAAGAACTAATAATAATAATAATAATAATAATAATAATAATAATAATAATAATAATAATAATAATAATGTTATTTGCTTTACGTCCCACTAACTACTTTTTAAGGTCTTCGGAAACGCCGAGGTGCCGGAATTTAGTCCCGCAGTTCTTTTACGTGCCAGTAAATCTACCGACACGGGGCTGTCGTATTTGAGCACCTTCAAATACCACCGGAATGAGCCAGGATCGAACCTGCCAAATTGGGGTTACAAGGCCAGCGCCTTAACCGTCTGAGCCACTCAGCCCGGCGTAAAAGAACTCCTGCGGGACAAAACTCTGACAGATTGGCATCTCCGAAAACCAAAAATGTGGTTAGTGGAACTGCCTGTGCACTTTTACATGTTTCCCTGCGGTGGTTCTTTCATGGTGCACTTTTTTTTTTAAGCGCGTGGAAAGGATTCATATTGCCATAGCCGAGGATGAAAGTAACAAACTTACTCCCATACCAGAAGATTTTGTGTTCTGTAAACTGTGTATCTTACGAGAAATGGAGCAGGGCTTCGAGATCGGTTAAAATCACTGAAGTAGGGACATAATTGCTAATCATGTCTATATGATTATATTATACTAATTTTTGTGGATGTACACAAAGGCGTGGATGCAGTAATTCCGGTTCTTATATTCATATGGAATTTAACCATTTAACCACACTCGGTTCTTGCGAATTGTTATTCAAAATTCCGAACAAAGAGTAAATAACCACCTGAATCACCACCACCACCACCACTGTTTTTCTAAATATTTTTGCGAGTGGCATTTAGTGCCAGGAATGTCTGAGGACTTGTTCGGCTCGCCAGTTCTGTAGCTCCTTTTTTTTCTGGATACACCCCGTAGGGATGAGCTACATGTGGGTTTAAATATGACTATACAGGAAGCGGCCGTAACCTGAGAACGGTATCATCCCAGCATTTGCTTGAATTTGAAATGGTAAACTATTGAAAACCATTTCGAGGATGCCGACGCGGGATCCGAACCCACCCGTCTCCCGAGTACAGAGCTAGCAGTCATAGCTGGCCGTCCGCAACGCACTGAACCAACCTGTTCGGTAAAACCAACATTTACTCATATCTCCCCTTATTATATTCTAGCCCGTGTCCTTTACGCGTATTTCTGTTCACGAGGATTTGAATCTCGCTTACCGCATGGAGGCTGGGAGAAAGCGACTCTTTTCACTACCCCATATCATCCTTCAGCTAGAGCTTCATTGCGTGGAAGAACCGAGAACGCTGAAATTGTGCAACTGTACGCTTAAGGGGCGAAATTGATGACAATATTGTACGCAGAGAGATAATAGCATTTTATTCCAAGAAATTAAATATTCCTGGACATTTCTGCTGCCAGTATTCTTCTTTAAGCTCTGTTTGTGTAATGTGAGAGCCAAGGAAGGAGATGATGAACAAGTATAGACGTTTGGAATGCTTTTTCAAGTGTTGAAGAGTTCGCTTTTATTCGAAATTAATGGACCGGCTGCGTATAGTAGTAGTTTTACGCTCGCTATGTTGAGCCCTTAAAATGTTCTTCATTAAACTTACTGCCATGTTACCCGGCGTGGGAACTAGTAAGGTCTGTGCTAGCAGTTCTAAGAAACCGAATTTATTCGTCCTTTAACGTGTCTGTACGTCTATCACCACGGGTTTCTAGCGTATAAGTATTCTTAAATACCGACTGACAGCAGCATCTGATCCAGCAACCTGGAGAACAGACGGGTAGCGTTTTACCAACTTATTTTTCTCTGGTGATCGTTTATTTTGGAGTCGTAGTTACCGAAGCATAGACTGTTTACCAGCTCGGTGGTGAAGATGTAAAGTAAGTTCATTAGTAGTAAGGGGTTTATATGATCCATTCTTTCACTGCTCATTGGATTGTTTTGATACGTTGATTCAGGTTAAGTAGGTGCTTGTAATATTTTTAAGTTATCACCCCTCCGCAGAGAAAGAGAGAGAGGGAGGGAGGGGGGGAGGAGGAGGAGAAAATCAGCTCAGCTATTCATCATTCAAATTTGAAAATATGTATCTTCTCGATCTGCTTATCGTTGCGTCCTGTGGACGATTTGGCCTTACAGGGAGAAGGTTCTTTTTCTGTCGAGCGATGGTATTATTGTGCCCTCATTTATTTTTATCTTTTTTCATTTCGTTTTTCGCTAATTTCTTACTCGTGAAATAACTTAAATGTGGTATTTCTGGTTTTAACAATAACGGACACTTTTCCTTACTACGTACCTTTTTAATTTTTTGTTAAATCGTTATCGAATAGTGCGATTCTTCAGTTCACGTATTTTTCCAGAAATGTATTGTATTACGCGTTCTGCAAAATAGCTAGTTAAACGTTCTTTATTCTGCCATATAATGGAGATTAAGTAGATCCAGTTTGTGAGTGAATCCATGAGTTTTTTAAGCGGACTTGCTTATTGATCTGCGAGTGGGAGTTATTCAATTACTGGGTCTGTTTCTGCCTCGTCTCTCGTCCCTTGTCGCTGGTGAAGATCACCGATCCAGGCAGGGATGCGCCGACGCGTAGCGTCATTCATTGCGGGAAGGTTTAGCCGTACCTTCCCCTCCGCCCCCCCCCCCCGACCCGCGCCGCTGACCTCTTGTTTTTGCTGTAAAATGGAAAATTTCTAGGTATGTTGCGCATGTATAGGTTATTTAATTATGCCCCTGTTGCCTGTGTTTGCGATTGATCTATCGGCTCGTCCTGGAAAACTAATACCCCGTTAAACTTTCATGACTATGCTTTAGATGCAAAAAAATTGTTTATGGGTATTTTAGTCGCCTCTAACTCAGTAGACAGGGGCATCGATTTCATTTCAGGCGTTCTCTTACGTCACTCTCTGGACTTCCGTATGCCATTTGCTTAAGATGATGGCGACAAGCAGCAGTTGGAATAGTAGTAAAATGACAGTGCTTGATCAAGTATGTTATATCACCTAGAGGTGTTTTCATAATGAAAATCCATAGTCTGTTACCAGTCATTCGACAGGGTCAGGAACGGAATGAATGGAGCCATCTAGCGGCGAGGATAGGAACTGTGTCGGCTGCCGAAGCCTGTCGCACCCCCCTGGGGCAATGATTGATGACTGACAGATGAAATTAAATGATACTGTAGAGTGGTGCTGGAATGAAAGATGACAGGGAAAACCGAAAAACTCCGGCAGAATTGATTCATTTAAGATGTCATGTGTATGGCGTATCTTGGCATTCCTGATGGTCTGAGTTGTTGTGCTACACAATTTCCTGTACACTTCGAAATTTTCGGCGATTGGATTTTTTAAATATAACATTTGTAAGCTTTGTTTATTTTCTCCATTTTTGCCCATATGCCTTGCGTCAGCCAAGGTGATGGTTTTCGTTTTTCTCTTGCTGTCTTGTCTTACAGTTCTAAAAGTACTGTGGTTCTTTAAACAGTGTTATTTTGTTGCCAATGTCATGTACGAGCTGTACGTTGTGTCAAGGTATTCTGAGTGCATCCTCAATGAACGCCTCTTCGTTTAGGTTTATGAAGTCTGGATAGGCAATAAATTTAGGTTCATTTTGGTGAATTTCAGTGAGTATGTTGCGTAAATAAAGTCATGTTAGGAAAGTAAGGAAGCTGGCTGTTTGTTGTCCATGAATCTGCACTCTATCTGTATTGTTTGTAAAGATTAGATCCGATAGTGAATTGGGAATAGCTGTGTGGTGTGTAGGATTAAGGGGAAGGATCGTCATACTGAGTGAGGTAAGCATGCTTTTCAGTTGTCTACATTCAGTAGAATCACATTTTATCAGGTCAGGATTAAAGCCACCCATTAAAATCACATGCTCATACCTGGGTAATAGGTAATACAGTGCTTCCTCTAGGTGTTCAATATATCTCGTCTACGGTACGTGATACACAACACCCAATAAACACTTAACACTGCGAGTTTGTAACTCGTTAAATAGGGATTCTGGCCCGTTGTGAAATACGCTTGGTGGTTTACGTATTTATTTGAATTTGATAGAGTTGCGCAGATATATCCATACGCCCCCCCCCCCCCTACCGTTTCCTACTCTGTCGTTTCTTATCAGCGTGTAACCCTCCGTATGTACCAGTGAAAACGGGATACTTGGTTTTAACCACGACCTGGATATTAATGGCATGCTAGTTGATGATAGAGAATATTTCTGAGATTCAGTGAAATGGGAAAGAAGGCTATGTGTGTTCACCTGCAGGCAGTGGCGGCTGGTGGTTTAAAAGTTCAGTGGTGCACAATATTTACCAATGATATAATATGATTACAAGCTAATTTTCAAATCCAGATACATCAACAATACTTTTCTATACTAATATTATAAAGAGGAAAAATTTGTTTGTTTGTAACGAATAGGCTCAAAAACTACTGAACCGATTTTAAAAATTTCTTCACCTATAAAAAGATACATTGCCAGTGAGTAACATGGGCTGTAATTTATTTTCAAAACAATTCAATGTGGGGTAAGGGGGGAAAATATAAAAATAATAAGCTAATATAGGCAAAATATCGAATTTGTCGTATAAGGACGAGACAAAGCTCAATTTAATCCTCTTGACGCAAAGAACAAAACTCGGTAAGCCCTACGGGCCCAAAAACCGTGTTTTAAGGCCCTAAAACCAACCGTTACGAAGATATTGGCACCACACTACCCGTGCTCTAGGAATCGGATAAAGAAATGAACTGCCGTAACCATGGCAACATCAGCTCCAGGATTCTTGAGCAGTGAAATTATGTATATGCGTTTGGGCATAGCTGCCAACCAAAATTGGTACAAATAAGACTTAATATCTGGAAGGAAAAAAAAATACTGTTGTGTAAGGCAATCATAGGACACCTTTAGGCGGGGATGGAAAGGGGGTAAAGTACGAGTATAAAAATCTTACTATATATAAAAATGGAAGTGTGTGTAAATGACAGATCTCCTCCTAAACCACTGGAGCAATTTCAACCAAACTTGGTGCACGTTTTACTATCGGGAGACGATCACTGTGGGGGTAAGCCATCCCTAGCGCCCTTAAGGGAGGGTGTCAGGGGGTGTAGTTTTAATAATAATCGAGAATAGTGTCGAATTCATGGTTTTCGGGGTCGCTGAGTTGAAAAGTAATACTCTAGAATTGTTTAAAGTCCAAGTTCAGCCCCCTTTTAGGTGGGGAGCAAAGGGGGGGGGGGAGTGTGAGATATAGAAATAATTAAAAACAGTTTCGAATCCATAGATTTCATGGTCTCTGAGATGAATAGTAATACTCCGGATTTTTTACAAGTCCAAGTGGGGTGCGAAGGGGGTGAGATATAAAATTATTCGAAAAACTATATTTAAAAATCTTATCTTCTTCTTCTTACTGTATATAAAATTGATGTATGTGTGTGCGTGGGTTTGTGGGTGTGTAAATGACACATCTCCCAAACCACTGGAGCAATTTCAACAAACTTGGTACATTTATCAATTAGTATCAGGAGACAAACCGCGTTTGGGTAAGACAACCCTAACACCCTTATGGGTAGGGGGCGAGGGGGGTGGTATAAATATAACCTAGAATGTTATCGAATCAATAGTTTTCGTGGTCGCTGAAATTATTAGTGACACTCCAAATTTTTTAAGTTCATGTTCAGCCCCCTTTGGGGTGTGCGTGAGGGGGGAGTGAGATATAAAAATAATAGAAAACAGTGTCGAATCTACAAATTTCTGGGTCACTGAGATGAATGGTGACAATCCAGATTTTTTATCTCTTAGTGGTGGGGGGCGAGAGGGGGACAGTCTCATTGACAGTTGAAATCCTGTACATCATATCTATAGTGCGACGGCTAAATACATATAGTTATCACTTATTCATTTTTGACAGGATCAAATACTTCCCAGTCAATTCGAGCTTCCATAAGGACGGAGTTTTACTCGAAAATTAAATAATCTAAAACTTGAAATCAAACACATCTTAATCATTCTAAAACTACATAATAGATCATAACATATCAATCTGGAAGTCAAAAAGGAATTCCATAAAATTCACATCACACATAACTAACTGGTAATGCAAATCTTGAAGGTAAATATTCAGAAACTATCCGGGCAACGCCGGGTACTACAGCTAGTTTATTATTAAAAATAAAACTAACATTTTACATTTCTATTTTCAGGAATATTACTACAACCTTATAACATTTTTTTTTTCATTTATAAAACTCTTTTACTATATTGAAGAACGCTTTCATGTAGCAAAATTCCGCTATTGAAAAAAAATCCTTTTGTTATATATCTGGTTTTAAAAATTAAACGTCAACAAATAAATAAATAAATAAATAAATAAATAAATAAATAAATAAATAAATAAATAAATAAATAAATAAATAAATAAATAAATAAATAAATAAATAAATAAATAAATAAATAAATAAATAAAAAGTCATAACCCACCTACATATACAAGAAATTCGCCCTCCTCTCCTTACACCCACCACAAACTTTTCAATAAGTTTTGCATTACAGTCACTGATTCTCATCACAAATTCTCGCTCTATTGAAAGCATTGCCAGAGCTGACAACCTGTTTCGCGACATTGTGATCCTTAGAAAAGTTTTTACCCTATTTAGAGAGGAGAAACATCGTTCTGCTTCTGCAGTTGACATCGGAATGGTTAACAACACTTTCAACAGTTTTAACACTTTCACCACGTTTTGTGCCTCCCATGACATCCTTGAAGATGAGAATCAAGTTCAGACTTATTGGCCGCAGACAGTCATTCTGAATCATGACCAATAGGTCGAATGAAACTCCATTCTGCAGGTTTATTATTTACTAGATACCTAAAGATAATAACCATGTGAAATATTGACGCAACGTCACTAGTTTCATTAGTTATGACGGCCATGAACTCTGCATCTTTAATTTCTTTGGTTATTTCCTCTTGAAACACCTTTAACATACACTGAAGAATTTCATTCTAAATAGTTTTAGAGGTGCCCTTAAAAACCGTCGCCTTTGATAAGCGACCTCTCAAAACACTAGCAAGCTCAGCACTGAAATTAATCAAGCCACGAAAAACACCAGGATTCTGTGATGCGCGTGATTCGCCATGGCCCCCCAAAGCCTACTCAAATGAGCCACAAAATCTTACACAGTTTATTACAAAATTCTGGACATACCTGTTCTGCGTAACCCTGTCATTATGTAGCTTGATGTTCCTTCTGTAAGCAGTGTCCATCTCTGCAGCTATATTAACATTTCCATACATGGCTAAACTTATCGAGTTCTTCAAATGAGATGAAGAAGATCCGCGTTTTTTCCTTAACACGATCGTGAATATGTTGTATGTCCCTCATACCTTGCTTTACCCATGAATCTTCCCATCCGAAAAGTATGCATGGAAAACAGTACAAAGTATTACTGACCTCACACCCACATAACCAGTCTATTTATTGTAAATCTCAGTTTTGAAGTTCCTACTGAAAGTCCTACTTTTTGTCGTGATCGTTTGCCTTATGTGAATGTTTGGCGTGGACCTACCCATTCGTTTCACCTCGAATTTTTCTCCGGCAGTCCGTTGCGTTGCTGGCGAGATGTAGTGTTTACAGTGCACTATGTCTTCTAGTATGGGCTATATCAAATCTGTTACTTTCATTGACCTGTCTCATCCTTGGCTTTGACAATATGAAAGTGACCGAGGTATGAGCGATGCCAGTAGTGTCATTCCTTATGCAGCCAGTCCCTATTACGAATGGTGTGAAAATATCGCTCATAGGGTCGGTTGGTGCATGCATTTCAGTGGGCTTGGCAGACTGATATGTAATAGCAACGGCTGGCTCGGTGAGGAAAGCAACGGGAAACTACCTCACTCCTCATTTCCCTAGTACACCTCTTCAGTGATGCCTAGGCTACTTATGACAGCTGTTGGTGGAGCTGCAGAGGATCAAACCAGCCTTCGGGCTGAATACCCAACATACATACGTCCGTTGCGGAAACGGCCTACACATTAAGGACTGCACCGAATTCATGATCTGGCAAAATACCACTAACTTAGCTCGTACGCACATAACAAAGCTAAAGACTATACTGAAAGATATGGCGGTTTTTATTTTCAAATTTAAAGCCATTAGTTATACTGTATATCCAGCCACGATCCAGCAGATGAACTTCCATCCAATGTCGCTAGATGACATTCCTGTTCTATAACAGGCTCTCACACTGAGTAGCAACGGTCTCTAGCTACTTTGGTAGTAGTTGCTTACGTAGGAGGAACCGGGTTGATAAACCTCCATTTAAGCAATGTATAAGAAGCCACGCCTATCTTTTCCTCTCCCCGCGGACCCTCTAGCAGCAACCCCGCACCCGATGCAAACTTTTCGGCTCCTGCAGTGCACATCTAAGAGTATCGGCTTGTAAAGTCTCCTGTAGTCAATATTTACTCTTTCAAGCCCCCTAGAGGTTTGTCTTGTTGAATGAAGACACAGTACTTGAGTAATATAAATTATAATACTTTACTTAAAATAAACAAACAAAGTTAATGGGGGTAGCGTAAACCTGCAACCTTATGGAGAAACCGCCCCTGCCTGCAGGGAGCCTGGAGCTACAGGAAGAATGTCATTGGGGCAGTTAGCAAATGTTTGGGAATGGGAGGTTGAAGTTTAATCGGGCTGCGTTTGGGGAGGGGGGATTAGCAGGCTGTAATTAGACACATTTGTTTCCATTAACCTAAAAGGTCACTTCGCTTCGCACACTCAGTTACTCCAGTTCAGCTTCACACTCAGAGGTTCGAACACACAGTCTGTTAGCAAACACGACTGCTGGCTCGACTCCAGAGAAGTCCGTCGCTCACAGCCATTTCACGTGGCCGCTACTATTGAGCACATATTACTCGCCACGACAGTAACACAGCACCACTAAACAACAGCAACAACACTTTAGCATTACTCTCCGTCGTACTCCTTCGGTATACTCAGCGACAACTACGATGTGCACTACTACTGCTCATTCGCTCCCCCTAGTGTCCAACTCCTCAACATGACACTCAAACACTACTGACACTGACCACTGAAGACCGAACACGCAACTGTCACCTGTTCGCCGGCGAGCCTCCTTATATATCGCAGGTGATGAAGTACTGGATTCTTCGGCCTGCAACCAGAGAAGGACGCTTCTCGTTTCGCGTTCCAGAAGGCCCACGGGAAAACCAGGCGGTCACAATACAAAGAGATGCCGATGCCCTCGGGCTGGTTGGGAGGTGTTTGGTCTGACCCACCCACACATCCCTTGCAGGAAAAACCGAAGGGGGCTACCACACAGCGAACAGTCCCCTGAGCACGTAACGTTGACATGTCCTAGAAATCGGAGCCCGAATAATTTCGTAATGTTTGTACACGACGAGTCGCAACAATTTAAGCTACAGGAACAATTTTCCGTGCTTATTATTATGTATTATTGCTGCCTGCGTCCATGTTGCGAATGTGATTAGCTTTTTAAAAAATTACCGGACGAGTTGGCCGTGCGGTTAGGAGCACGCAGCTGTGAGCTCGCATCCGGGAGATAGTGGATTCGAACCCCACTGTCGGCAGCCCTGAAGATGGCTGTCCGTGGTTTTCCATTTTCACACCGGCAAATGCTGGGGCTGTACCTTAATTAACGTCACGGCCGTTTCCTTCCCACTCCTAGGCCTTTCCTGTCCCATCGCCGCCGTAAGACCTATCCGTGTCGGTGCGACGTTAAGCACATAGCAAAAAAAAAAAAAAAAAATTAAAAAAAAGTTGTTTAAAATTCATGATCTAGTGGACTTTCCGGATGAGAGACATAGTTATTGGCAATCATTTCTGGAGTCTACAAATGTTAAGCCAGCGGTTATGCTCACTGATTGATCATAGCTTTTCTGTTTGGTCGACCATTTACTTTTTGGATTTATTTTTCGGGTGGGGGCGGCGAGTGGAAGCATTTCGTAAGTGTACGCAGTAAAACACAGGGGCGGGCGAACATCCAAAATGTTTTTATTTCGTCGCGCATGAATGCCTTAAATTTGTTCCAGATTCACCCTTTTCTTTACTGTCAGCGGGTGGTTTACTCTGTTTTGATGGGTCGATGACCTTACATGTTAGGCCCCTTTACACAACAAGCATCATCATCATCATCATCATCAATCTGTTTTGAGGTTTGTTCCTAACGCGGTCCGATAATGAATGTATGGATCTCATTTTGTTCGGTCTTCAAAACTTTCTTTCTTTCTTTCTTTCTTTCTTTCTTTCTTTCTTTCTTTCTTTTTCTCCCTCCCCTTTTTCAAACATTGTCTCAATGATTCAAAAATTTAAAAACATAGATAATGCCTCTTTATTTGCGGCGAAATAAGGGTTCAAGGCCCTCTCATACTCTAACCACTAGAACAGTGTATGTATATAAAATAAGAGTTTTGTCTGTACATTGCTCAGAATTTGAAAAGAATGGTATTTCTGCATCGATCATATCCACAGTAACAAGAAAATGGATTTTTTACTTTTCCGTTATTTCTGTCTGTCTGTCTGTCTGTCTGTCTGTCTGTCTGTCTGTCTGTCTGTCTGTCTGTCTGTCTGTCTGTCTGTCTGTATGTATGTATGTACACGCATCACGAGAAAACGGCTGAAGAGAATTTAATAAAAATAGGTATGTAAAGTCGGGTGATAAACCACCACAATCTAGGATATACATTATTTTATTCACGCTGAGTGAAATGGTAGTTTGGGGGAAGGCCTGCAATTTAATTCTCAAATATTTATGTTATTAGTGGCCATGTCTTAATGAAAATCTGTACGCAAAGTCGGCGTAATAAGTCGATATAATCTCGGCCATAAATAATTGTATTCACGCTGAGTGAAATGGCAGTTTAGGGGAATGCCCAAAATTTAATTTTCAGATATTTATGTTATTAGTGGTCGTATCTTAGTGAAAATCGGTAGACAGAGACGAGAAATAAGTCGCTACAATATAGGCCATACATAATTGAATTCACACTGAGAAAAATGGTAGTTTAGGGGAAGGCCTAAAGTTTAATTCTCAAATATTTATTATATTAGTGGTCGTCTGTCTGTCTGTTAAGTCATCAGCCCAGAGGCTGGTTGGATCCTCAAATAGCACCACCAATAGTTATGTGGTTATAAGGAAACCGCAAAAACCAATGGGAGCACCAACATGAGGCATACTAGGCAAGATGAGGAGTGAGGTAGTTTGCCATTGCTTTCCTCACTGGGCCAGAAAGTGCTACTGCAGCACGACTAACCCTATGAACAACACCTTTCATAACACTCAAACACACTAGTCGTGCTCTGAATGTTATTACTCAGCACCACCCATACCCCAGCAGCTTTCATATAGTCACAGCCATGGATGAGACTGGGACCTCGGTGGAAGCTACACTTTACTCTGGCCTGTGCCAAGCGATGGATGAAAAAGTACTGCATCCATCAAGAAATGACAGCAGGCATTTCACGAAAATTGGTATGTATGTTCGGGGAATAAGTCGCTATAATCTAGGTCATCAATAATTTAATTCACACTGAGTGAAATGGTAGTTTAGGCGAAGACCTGAAATTTACTTCTCAAAAAAGTTATTTATGTTATCATTGGTCGTATCGATAAATACCACATAACTAGCATAACTTTAGTAATGTCGTAAGTTAGTAGTAGTTATGTAAGAAGTTATTAAATTTCTGATCACTTATGTCTTATACATTGTTACCGTACCGCATATAATCACAGAGACATTCATGAATTTGGATATTTCTTACTAAGTCCATATCAGCGCCGAGTCACGAGAAAATGGGTAAACAGAATTTAGTGAAAATCGGTATGTAAAGTGTGAGAATAAGGAACTACAGTCTACGATATAAATAATTTTGCAAGGCGCCCTAATATCACAGAGTCGAAAGAAAACTAGGCCTGCAATATACACTGACTGACAGAGCAAATGCAACACCAAGAAGGAGTGGTCAGAACTTTAAGCCAATTGCAGGGTAGACTGACGTCACTGAGGTATGCTCATGATGTGAAATGCGCCGCTGTGCTGCGCACGTAGCGAACGATAAATGGGACACGGCGTTGGCGAATGGCCCACTTCGTACCGTGATTTCTCAGCCGACAGTCATTGTAGAACGTGTTGTCGTGTGCCACAGGACACGTGTATAGCTAAGAATGCCAGGCCGCCGTCAACGGAGGCATTTCCAGCAGACAGACGACTTTACGAGGGGTATGGTGATCGGGCTGAGAAGGGCAGGTTGGTCGCTTCGTCAAATCGCAGCCGATACCCATAGGGATGTGTCCACGGTGCAGCGCCTGTGGCGAAGATGGTTGGCGCAGGGACATGTGGCACGTGCGAGGGGTCCAGGCGCAGCCCGAGTGACGTCAGCACGCGAGGATCGGCGCATCCGCCGCCAAGCGGTGGCAGCCCCGCACGCCACGTCAACCGCCATTCTTCAGCATGTGCAAGACACCCTGGCTGTTCCAATATCGACCAGAACAATTTCCCGTCGATTGGTTGAAGGAGGCCTGCACTCCCGGCGTCCGCTCAGAAGACTAACATTGACTCCACAGCATAGACGTGCACGCCTGGCATGGTGCCGGGCTAAAGCGACTTGGATGAGGGAATGGCGGAACGTCGTGTTCTCCGATGAGTCACGCTTCTGTTCTGTTCTGTCAGTGATAGTCACCGCAGACGAGTGTGGCGTCGGCGTGGAGAAAGGTCAAATCCGGCAGTAACTGTGGAGCGCCCTACCGCTAGACAACGCGGCATCATGGTTTGGGGCGCTATTGCGTATGATTCCACGTCACCTCTTGTGCGTATTCAAGGCACGTTAAATGCCCACCGCTACGTGCAGCATGTGCTGCGGCCGGTGGCACTCCCGTACCTTCAGGGGCTGCCCAATGCTCTGTTTCAGCAGGATAATGCCCGCCCACACACTGCTCGCATCTCCCAACAGACTCTACGAGGTGTACAGATGCTTCCGTGGCCAGCGTACTCTCCGGATCTCTCACCAATCGAACACGTGTGGGATCTCATTGGACGCCGTTTGCAAACTCTGCCCCAACCTCGTACGGACGACCAACTGTGGCAAATGGTTGACAGAGAATGGAGAACTATCCCTCAGGACACCATCCGCACTCTTATTGACTCTGTACCTCGACGTGTTTCTGCGTGCATCGCCGCTCGCGGTGGTCCTACGTCCTACTGAGTCGATGCCGTGCGCATTGTGTAACCTGCACATCGGTTTGAAATAAACATGAATTATTCGTCCGTGCCGTCTCTGATTTTTCCCCAACTTTCATCCCTTTCGAACCACTCCTTCTTGGTGTTGCATTTGCTCTGTCAGTCAGTGTAGAAAGTTCATAAACTTTATCAACAATAACATTACATTGGTCATTGTTTGTTGTGATGTGCTTTTTGTCTTCTGTTTCCACTCATCCCCGATAGATAGGATCACTGCAGCGTACCGAGGTTTTTTAACTTGCTTTACGTCGCACCGACACAGGCAGGTCGTATGGCGACGATGGGATAGGAAAGGAATAGGGGTGTGAAGGAAGCGGCCTTGGCTTTAATTAAGGTACAGCCTGCTGTGACTGGTGTGAAAATGGGAAACCGCGGAATACCATCAGGGATGCCCGCAGTGGGGTTCGAATCCACTATCTCCCGGATGCAAGCTCACAGCTGCGCGCCCCTAACCACACGGCCAACTCGCCTAGTCGTACCGAGTGTAACAGCCTGTCTGCATATTGGCGGGAAGTAGCTGGGGAGTTAGATAACTTTCTTCTTTAGCATGCCATTCCTCTGTTTCACACATTTTCTGATATTACTGGTACGTAACACACTGGTTCATCATAGCATTCGAGCTATTCAATCCCTACTCTGAGGCACTGCCTGGAATGAGTAGTGTGCATATTTAACGGAATAATGACAGAGGAGTGTTCACGGCAGTCTGCGACCTGGTTATTCCAGCTCTGGAACTTTAGACTGTTAGTAATGTTCGTTGAAAGTGAGAAAGTGTGCGGTTTTTCATTTGATCGAGTATTTTATATGATAACATTGCTTTCAATCGCTAAATTCCTACTAACGTTTCTGTATTGATCTATGTTGAATTCAGTTAGGAAAACCTCCAAGTCAGTCATTCTGAGAATCCCGTAGCGAAGCACGAGTACATCAGCTAGTATAAATAGCATCATAACGTTGGTGAACTAACCTTGTTTGTTCAAAAAGCTAATATGAAAACAATGCATGGACGAAAAAGAAAAAAAAAATCAGGGAGAGGATAGAGAGATTCTGGGAGGAGAAAAAGCAAATTCACCTGCTAAATAAGTTCGACATTGTGAAAACAATCCTCATTGTAGACTGTTAAGCCTTTCAGCAGTCAGTCTGCAAGAGTTTGTGAATTTACTAAATACCGCCACAATCCTCGATTTGTAACTGTGGCCTCCTTTAGTTCTATACCTATCATCTCTAAATTATTAGAGACAGTCTAACCATGGTCGTCTTGGTCTACCTATACTTCTCTTACCACCAATGGCCCAGTCCATTATTCTCCTAGGTAACCTATAGGTTTGTAGGGGGGCAACGCGTCCGCCTGTCACCCGGCGGCCCCGGGTTCGATTCCCGGTCGAATCGGGTTTTTTTAATTGTAATGATTAAAATCCCTGGCCTGGGGACTGGATGTTTGTGTCGTCCTTAACGTTCCTTTCCTCACATTCAACACTCTATACTTCCGCAGTTACACGGAGGTTCCTATCATACGGTGAAAGTAGTGGGAAAAGATCTACAGAGGTCGAGGCCACGAACATATATCTATACATACAAAATAAGAGTTTTGTCTGAACATTGCTCAGAATTTGAAAATGGTATTTCTCTATCGGTCATGTCCACAGTAACAAGGAAATGCACTTTTAACTTTTCCGTAATTTCTGTCTGTCTGTCTGTCTGTCTGTCTGTCTGTCTGTCTGTCTGTCTGTCTGTCTATATGTATTTATGTACACGCATCACGAGAAAACGGCTGAAGAGAATTTAATGAAATTCGATACGTAAAGTCGGGGGATGATACCCTACAATCTAGGCTATAAATAATTTTATTCACGCTCAGTGAAATGGTAGTTTAGGGGAAGGCCTAAAATTTAATTCTCAAATATTTATATAATTAGTGGTCCTATCGGTAAATACAACTAAAGTTATATAGAATTACTTTTCCGGTCGTTTATGTCTTATACATTTTTACCGTACCGGCTATGGTATGATAACACAAATATTCATGAATTTGTCCATATAAACGCCGAGCCATGAGAATATGGGTTAACAGAATTTAATGAAAATCGGTATATAGAGTCGGGGAATAAGAAACTACAGCCAAAGCTATAAACAATTTTATTCACCCTGGAAGAAATTGTAATTATGGGCAAGGAGCCTAATGTTTAATTTTTAAATACATATTTTATTGGTCCTATCGAAAAGAAATGCATAACAAAAGTTATAGAGAATACAATTTCTGATCATTTAAGTTTTATTCAGTTTTACCATACCAACTATGATAAGAGTCGTATTTCAGATTGGGAAGAAAACTAAATGTGAAGGCCTACAATATCGAAAGCGCATAACACTGATCAACAATAACATTACATTGACCATTGTTTGTAGTGATGTTCTTTGTCTAATATGCTGATACTCAACTCCGTTAGATGGATTTACTAATGTGTACCGACTATAACAGCCTGACTGAATATTGGCAGGAAAGTGCTGGGGAGTTAGAAAACTTTCTTCTTTAGCATGCCATTCCTCTGGTTCATACATTTTCTGATACTGCTGGTACGTAACACAATGGTTCATCATAGTATTCCAGCTACTCGAATCCTACACTGACGCGCTGTTTTGAATGAGCAGTGTGCAAACGAAAGGCAGAGGCTTATTATGACCTGGCCTAGAATTACAAATGTAGGCCTATTCCAAATTGTAAGAGAGTAATTATTGCAGTATGGAAAATTGAATACACATTACAAGAACGCACATGTTTATTGTACTTAATTACAGATTACAGTTTTCTTAACATGAGACAATTACACACACATGCCGCCATTTTACTAGTCCTTTTCCACAGAATTTATATACACAAATTACAGCACCACAATTCACTAAGTAACTCAAAATTCAACCCTGAAAAAAGCCGTTTCTTAAAAGAAGCTTCTTCCTCTTCACTTTTATGAAATTCTACATTCATTTTATCCCAAATTAGCAGTGAAGAGGGGGTTTATTATCTGGCTTGAAGGAAACATTTGCCTCCAAGTCAGATAGAGTTTTCCGCCGCCAGTGTAGTGAATTGAGATTTTCTGGGGTCATCGGGTACTCCTAGGAAACAGATTAGTAAAGGGTTTACTTTTTGTCCTGGTATTCTCCACTATTAGACCTACGATCAACCGAAAAAAGGCAAAAAGTATTCACGGAACACAGCTGTTTGCGGCTTGGTCATTCCAGCTCTGGAACTTTGGACTGTTAGATCGGCAGCATAGTACTGTACGTTAAAAGTGAGGAAATTTGTGCTGCTGCTGCTGCTGCTGGTGGTGGTGGTGGTGGTGGTGGTGGTGGTGATTGTTTTAAGAGGAAGTACAACTAGGCAACCATCCTCAAGAAATTTGTGGTTTTTCATTTGATCGAGTATTTCATTTGAAAGCATTGCTTTTAATCACGCCATTCCTACTGACGTCACTGTAATGACCTATGTTCATTTCAGTTGGGAAACCACTAAGGCAGTCTTTCTGAGGATGTAACAAGGTAGGCGGGGAGTGAATGTCTGCCATTATAATGAAAACTCCCCAACCTGATTGTGACTGATGGTAGGCAAGCGGGCCTACCATTACAATGAAAATTCCCTAACCCAGTCTTCATATGAGAAAAAACGTTTGGTGACTTCCCCGTCGCGTTTCTAGGGTAACATTAAGAGCTATGCAATTTAATACAGTCTTACTCACAACGTGTGCACTACCTAACCTAGAATTGTATACACAATGTAGAATTCCGTAGCGAAGCACGGGTACATCAGCTAGTATACAGGATGAAGCGTAATTCGCGCACTCGTGCGTCGCAGCGCGACTCCTCACATGCCAGCAATAAATAAATGTCTCTTACAAAATTTCGTCTTGCGAGTATATCCGGCAGAAAAACGACGTTGAAGAGTAGCAATCTGGCAACACTGTAACCACATGTATGGTAACTACGTCTGTCAACAGGAGTTAGTCGTACTGTACAGTTGGTGCAGTGGATAGGGTTTTGGGTTACCATGCAGGAGGTCGAGTGGTCGATCCTGGGTTCAGGCGTATGTTTTTTCTTTCGTAAATGTAGTACAGGTGGTATGGTATCTGGCATCTTAATCGTCAACAGCGATTGCAGTGGGTCCTCTAGAAACCATTTGCACTTACATACTATGATCCTAGAAATGGACGAACAATCGTTTTCATTGGTCAGCTTTGAAAGGCGCCCTTTCCACGTCGTGAGGGTGAATTTATTCGCACCACTTTATCTACTAGATGTGAAACCTGTTTGTTTCAGCTGTCTATTTCTTATTAGTCTAACCAGGTATTTGTTGTTTAAGCGTTACAAAATGCTGTAAATGTACGATACATGTCACCTCAGAAACGGTGTCTTACTGTATTACAGTAGGTAATGTCAGATGGAAATTAGCAAATAAAAAATGCGCCTCAACCCAGGATCGAACCATCGACCTCCTGCATGCCAACCAAAAACTCTACCCACTGCACCAACTGTACAGCACGACGAGAACGTGCTGACAGCGGTAGTTACCCTACATATGGTTACAGTGTTGCCAGATTGATACTCTTCAACGTCCGTTTTCTACCGGATATACTCGCAAGACGAAATTTTGTAAGATACATTTTTTTTATTGCTGGCATGTGAGGAGTCGCGCTGCGACGCCCGAGTGCGCGAATTACGCTTCATCCTGTATATCGTCGCTCTGGAAGAAGAATGACGCAACTGCACAATTTGATCAAATGGAGTTACGTGGTCGTCTGGGTTCAGAAATACGTAGCGCACACGTGTGAATATCGTTCGAACTGTAGTTATGCTCTAGACCGCTAGAGGGAAATTGCGTCGTTGTAGAAATCTTAGCTGTTTGTGACCGCACTTCAGAGCAGTATCACCGTATATCTCAGTTCTGTCTTTTGACTTCGCGAGTGATCCTTCGTGTCCGTTGGAACAACGACGTAAGTGTGATTCCTGGTCGAAAGTTCATTGGTTGAGAAGCTCATTACATGACAGTTTTGGTTTTTTTTATTACTTTCAGTGTTTATAGTTTTATCCAGTTTCGTTAGTAGAATGGTACCAAGACGTAGGATCTTTTCCTTCCTGATACTACTGACAAACTTCGTTACATATTGATCACAGTTTCAGAAGAACAATGACGCATTTGCAGAAAAGGGGTCATTTTGGGCGAAAATAAAGTAATTATTTTGAAAACATTTCTGTATCTTGTAGTGCGCTTGTATATGTTACAATTTTCCCTGGTTACAATTTCCTACAAAACCAATTTTTTGCGTAATTGAATCTTAACGAAAGATAAATCGGTTTTTCGCGTCTCCTGTACAATTGCGGTTTTGACAGTTATGTCATTGTTCTTCCGGAGCGACGATATATAAAACCTATCGGTTTGTATTTGTGAGGGGGAGGTTGAAGAAATTTCCTCTCCGGGCTGAGTAGGTTAGACTGTAAAGCGCTGGCCTTCTCAGTTCAATTGGGCTGGGTTCACATAAAAGAATTCCCCACGGGACAATATTCCGCGTCACCGTGGCACCTCAGAAAATCATAAAAAGTAGTTAGTGGGACATAAATGCAATGTCATTACCGTATAAATATTATTTAGTTTTCTGGGTCAATAACGCCTCTCTTGTTCTCACGTAGGCCGAATGGACCTTGAATCAACCCTCAGGTCTAGGCTGAAGTTACTGACCTAGGCAGAAAACGAGCCCGTGGCCTCCGGGTAAATGGCAGGCGTTCAGCCCTAGACCACGGAACCGGCGAGCAAGTTACCACAGATGTTTTCACTTTTTTTCCCCAGTGGTTTCCCATTTTCATGCCAGGCAAATGCTGGGTCTGTAACTTAAGACCACGGCCGCTTCCTTCCCTGTCCTGGCCTTTTCTTATCCCATCGTGGTCGTATGATCTATCTGTGTCGGTGCGACGTAAAGCAACTTTTAATAAAATAACATTTTCGCCGTTATAAGAGCATGCCGTCCGTAGGTCAGTAACTGATGCATATTATACACTCATGTTCATTAAAAAAAAAAGAACACCTTGCAAGACCAGAGATATAAAGTTCATATTCACACGACATGTTCATTAGTATGTTCTGGAGAAATGATTAGTATTTCAGTCACCTAGGTTCAGCATGTGTCATGTTGCCTGGTAGGCACTGGATCCTCCAGGGTCACTGATAGCCTGTTCCATGCGTGATGGCATCGACGCGTATAAGGCGCGAATGGCGTCCTGGGGTATAGCCATCCATGCTGGATTCACTTAGTTCCACAGTTCATCTTTGATGGTTGGCAATGGGTAACAGCGTTACATCCGTTGTTTCACCATATCCCACACATTTTCGATTGGCGACAAGTCCGGTGATCGGGCGGGCCACGGCAACAGTCTGACATCCTGTGACAACAAGAAGGCACGTGTTCGTGCAGCAACATGTGGTCGCGCATTGTTCTGCTGAAATATGGCGCCTGGGGTGTCGTGCAGAAAGGGTATGGCTACGGGTCGCAGGATGTCATTCACGTAAGTCAAACTGGTCACAGTTTCCGGGACACGCATCAACTGTGATTTGTAGTTGTACCAAATAGCACCCGACACCATATGACCTTGAGTTGGCGCTGTATGTCTCATGCAAATGCAGTCAATGTGATGCTTCTCCCCCTGTTTGCGGCGAACCAAAATCCAGCCATCATTTTCAAACAAACAGAATCTGGATTCGTCCGGAAACTCTTTCTGTTGCCATTCCTGTCGCCAATGACGTCGTTCCATACACCATTACAGTCTAGCATGTTTATGCTGATTAGTGAAAGGTATCCGGAGAAGTGAACGACGCGCCGGTAACCCAGACCGTAATAAACGGCGACGGACTGTCACTCCTGACAGTGTACGATTTGTTACACTGTTCCACTGTTGCGCCAGAGCCGAGTAGGACGCAGATCTGTACTGCAATGCCATTCGGAAGTGTCCATCTTATCGGGCGGTGATCTGGATAGTGCGACTAGACCCATCTCTTCGTGTTCTACGGCCTTCTGTGAACCATTTTGTACACGCACGTTGCACTGCCGACACGCTTCGTCCCACACGAGCAGCAATTTTCCGGATGGATGCATCACGTGTTCTCATACCAATTATGCACCCTCTTGCAAACTCACTCATTTGACGGTGCGGTTCTCGCATACGTCTGCGAGGCACCCTGTACGTTTGCTCAAGTCACACTGATCCATTACCTTCGGTTTATAGCGACCACGAGACCCGTAGACAAATTTTACCAGTCGGTGGTGATGCGCCGAGATATCGATTTGGACCTTGAACCTGAGGGCCGGCATGGTTCAAATGCTAACCATTTCTTCAGCACATACTAATGGCCATGTCCTGTGAGTATGAACTAACTTCCTCTTTCAAGGTGTCTGGGTTTTATGAACATGAGTGTATATCCTGAATATTATGTTGTAAAGAACGGCTAGCATTTTCTTCTAACAATCTATACCGATGGCTAGCCTGTTGTTATATGCCGGTTGTCACCTCGCTTCACTTCGTAGCTGCCCGAAGCCCGAGCCTTGCCCCGCTTGCCCGCCAAGTTGCTTGTAATTTGCGCGGTGATGAGGGCGATCAATAGCGCGGCTGCTGGCCAAACAAACCCACCCGGGTGTTTTGAGATTGTCAGTGGTGTGAATAAACAGTAAATATCCTTTAACAGAATTACATTTCCTATAGCCCTGTGTGTAATGAACTGCGCCGATCTTTCGGCTAACTGGGTTTGGTTAAATTGTTGCACGAGGCCAGTTCTTCTTGATAGGATGGTTAGCGTCCCAACCTTCAGTTCAGTCCTCGGCGTCGATTCCTGTCTGAGCCAGGAATTTTAACCGCATGTAGTTAATTCCTCTAGCTCGGGGACTGTTCGTCATGCTACACTTTCTTTATTTACATACAACATATATACACCATCAACCAACGCAGAAACATGCAATAGTGTATACATCCTTCCTCATAAACTTGTGTTTTGGACACACTCGTAGATTGTATTTCATTCTTTCTCATTATGTGTGCTCATAAATGTGTGTTCAGAATTCATAATTAATTACCTGGTCTGCATAACTCCGATGGTTATTATATATATATATATATATATATTTGCTATTTGCTTTACGTCGCACCGACAGATATGTCTTACGGCGACGATGGGATGGGAAAGGCCTAGGAATTGGAAGGAAGCGGCCGTGGCCTTAATTAAGGTACAGCCCCGGCATTTGCCTGGTATGAAAATGGGAAACCACGGAAAACCATTTTCAGGGCTGCCGACAGTGGGGCTCGAACCCACTATCTCCCGATTACTGGATACTGGCCGCACTTAAGCGACTGCAGCTATCGAGCTCGTCCGGTGGTTAGTCGTTCGGTTAATGCGTAGAGGCCGAGTCTTAGCAGAGTAGTTCGCATTTACACGAGAGATCCGAGTCAAGTTTATATTCAAGGACTTATTTTGAGGACAGTACCACGCCGTCAGAGTTCAACCACCAACTATGCGGAGTGGTAATCGTAACAAATGGACCCCACACCTTGACACCTCTCGTTGGATCGGTGTGCCGTTCCACCGAGAAGCGTGGATCACTGCGCTGAACAAGACAACGCCAGAATACAATTCGGCGGTCGTCTGGACACTGACAAAGCCGTGATTCGTCGGAGAACACCATGCGTAACAAATCCACACACTGCCATGCTGCCGGATTCTGGCAGAAGTGTAAATGTGTCGACGATTCTCGAGTCGCAAGGGTCGCTGCGACGACAGATCCTGCTCTGCTAGTCGTCTGGATATGGTACTGGTGGACTCAAGCATATCCCCAGCTCCCGGGACATATCTTTAGATCAACTCGGGCACAATTCGACTCGCAGCGCTCCAGCTCTGGCAGGTAAAGGAGCAGAGTATGCAATCTGACGGAAGGTACAACCTACCAGCTGCTTGCAAGGCTCCCAGTTGCAACTAGTAAAGGGGCGCGTATTTATATTTGAAACAGATTTTGTCTGTGCCTACTGTCTCGTTCTATTCCGTATATTAGATTATGGCGAGGAAAAAAGATAAGTTATTTTGTATATAAAGGCCTTGAGCTAAATAATAATAATAATAATAATAATAATAATAATAATAATAATAATAATAATAATAATAATAATAATAATAATAATAATATGTCAAACTCGAACTGAAAAATGAAATTCAGAGGAAAACGAATGTTTGTGTTATGTGGAGTGTTATTGAGGGTTGTAGATATGAAGAGACACCCAGTGAGGGGTTTAATTTATGCCAGTTGTGGTTGAAAGAGGATCAGAAGGATGCCTTATTTGAAGCTGCGAGTAACGGTAAATTAGAGGAAGTCCAGAGGGACGAACTGTTGGCAGTGTTATGTGAACACGCTGAGATTTTTTCTAAGAGACCCGGTAAAACACATGTTTATGAACATTCTTTTTCAGTGCTGGATGACAGTCCTTTCAGCGGGCCACGGTATGCTATCCCACACAAATATGCCAAGGCAGTTGACGATCAGATACAACCTGTGTTAGCCGATGGGATTATTGAATCGTGCCTAAGACTGATGGGAGCGTCAGACTTTGCATTGACGCGAGAAATATGAATAGACGTATTTGTGCTGACCAGTTAAAATCGCAGACAATTGAACAGTTAATTTAGGGCTTTCAGGGTAAAAAATGGTTTTCATCTGTTGATTTAAGTAGTAGTTTTTCGCAGATTCCTTTAAGAGTGGAGGACAGGCCTCTGACAGCATTTAGTCATAAGTACAGCTTGTATCAGTTTCAACGCGTTCCCTACGGGACGAAGACAAGTTCTGCAGCCTTGATTAGAGCATTAAATATTGCATTACGTGATGACACAGGGGATTTCCCCGCGGTTTTTATTGATGATATGGATGGAGTTTTATATCAAAGACATTATCGTATACATAAGAAACTAGGACCTTGTGCTTATAAATTATCTGACGGCGATTGCATTTTACTGGGTTCGTACAACATTAGGAGTTTACTTAAATATATTACGAGTCCGGTGGACTTTCCGTAGAGCTGGAATATAGGTCAGTGGGCCAGGCCACGCTTATCTCTTATATAATATACACCTGCCGCAGCGTGGAGTGACCGCTCTCTGGAAGGTGGAGTTTCCCAAGTTTTATTTTGCTTGCTACACGATGTGTGTGTGTATACGATTGACACGAGTTCATTACCAAGGTTACGTCTGTTCTCTTTATGTAATGCAATGTATGGGTTATCTAGTAATTCATTTAATATAACGAGGATCATTAATATTGCAGATTTGTAGATTCCCCGTAGACTATATGAAGGGTACAGGGTAAAAACCAGGTAAGTCATTTTTTAATCGAAATTTAGTTTGAGATGCCATTGGATTCTCCGTGGGAAGGACTATCTATTAGACATATGAAACAGGCAAAAAACAGGTTAGTCATGGGTTTATTTACCTTCAAAGATTTGGCGTACAGGAAAAGAAGCAGGTAACTCAACTGTTACAGTGAAAAAACCAGGTAAGTCATCTGCCTCCCAATAGAGAACAGTGTGATCGCTGATATATTCCGCGAGTATCTCATTGTAACTCTTGTGAGTCGGTTGTGTTTTTGCATTCTGTTTATTGGTGCAAGTTATTATTCCAATACTTTTTAACATATCATTTGGATACCCACGTAGTGACACTTGCATTCGTTGTGACGAATTTTCAGCCAAACTAAAAGCGCTGTCCCCAGAAGAGGATAAAATAAGAAATGAAAGGGCTGACAACATTGAATATTCTTCAAAAAAAAAAAGGTGAATCATTCTACCACGTAAAAGAGATGCAAAAAACAAATATATGAAATCAAAGAAGATGGAAGCAATTTGTATGGATTTCGCTAAAAATGTTCCAATACCAAATATAAGTACCAACGATGTATACTACAAGCATCAGCTATCAATGTATTCATTCAACATCCACATTCTCTCTACTGGGAAGTCGGTTTTCTATGTGTACCATGAGGGTATTGGGAAGAAAGGGCCTAACGAGGTTGCCTCCTTTCTCTTTCATTTCATTATGAACTACCTTGATGATGAAGTTGAAGAGCTTCAAGTATTCTGCGACGCTGCTGGAGGGCAAAACAAGAATTTCATCATTTTTCGCTTCATGCACTAAGTTGTTGATAATCTAATCCATGGCTTAACTAACTTGAAGATCACATTTCCGGAACGAGGACATTCATACATGGAATCTGATAAGGACGTTGGGCTGTGGAGTACGAAGCAAAGGATGGAAACTCCAAACGACTTCATAAGCAAGATTGAAAACTCAAGATTGAAACCATCGCCCTTCACTGTGGTGACAGTCTGCAAGGAAATGCTATTTGCTTGGAAAGATTTCTTAGATCAGAAATATGTACTTAAATGTCCGTTTAAGACCCAACCCGGCAGGGAACTTGTTGCCTCATCCAACCACCCTCGACTCTGCACTAGCGAGCTTCTTATAATGGCTCTTTTGAATCCAGCACCATAAAAAAGGCTGCCAAAGGTGTTTCAACACAGAAGAATGGAGAATTTGAGCTACCTTTTTTTGACCTATTCAGGTAAAATTGTTAATATATTTATCCAATTCTCTCCTTTAAATTTCCCGTTAAAATTAGTTGTGTGGAAAATGTGTAACAAATCTCTCAATTGCCCTCAGGTCCTCTTCGTATTTCCAAAGCTAAGTACCAACATATAATGAGCCTCATGAAATTTTGTGGTCAGCCAGCAGTGAAGTTTTTCCAGGGATTGGCACATGAATGATAAACTGTGAGTTACCATGGCTTTATTATTATTATTATTATTATTATTATTATTATTATTATTATTATTATTATTGAATTCCATTAAAATAATAGTAATTATATCGTCTTGCAGTCTTACACACAAAATTATAGGGGCTGACATGCCTGGTTTTCTTTCTGTGTCAGGTGAGTTACCTGGTTTTTTCCCTGAAGAAAGTGGGGTATGAGTGAAATTTTTGGCTTTGTTTGATACTCTTGACATTCAGGGCACTAAGCACACTTTTACTTGGTTCGCTACGCCTGAGGCCTCAATATTTCACTTTGCTTCAAATAATTACTTTGTTTTGGAAGCACTTATTACGTTTTCAAATTTAAAAAAAACTGTTTCCTGGGTTTCATGAAAAAAGTGACACCTGCTTTTTTCCCTGTACCCTTCATATGAAGTCATCATAAAGACTTGCAATAATTTTACCCTAGGCAAAAACCACGTGAATGTATTGGCGTGTGTCAAGTGATGGTCATACAGCAAGAACGTATTAAACACTTGAAAGAGTAATACGATGCATTTTGTTTGTGTAAATTTTGTACAGATCTAAATTGAATGGTCAAGTGTTGCATACACTGGATTCATGAAATCAGCAAGAGACGATGAACATTTGAGAAAATGTGAGACATCAGAAATTCGCTGAGTTATAATATTGTGTTTTTTAAGGAATTTTTGAAGTGTTAAATATTATCTGTCGTAATTAATTTGTAGGTGGAATCATCAAGATGTAATTTTGTAAAATATTGCTAGGTTGTAAAATGTGTGAATGTAAAGCTGCTTTAAAAACAAGTGATACGTAAGTGGCAAAGTGTAGGTGAGCCCTCAACGAAGTGCTACTTGTTTCAGGCTCAGAGGGGCGAATGTAATGTTTGGAACATCACAGCATGTGATATATTATTGAACTGTCTAATTAAGTGGTATGTATATATTTAATCACTGGTAGATCATTTTTAATTTTTTATATATAACCATCATATATATTGAGCCCAATTGGCTCATATCATTGTCTTTAAGAATATTAGAAATTAAAAAAATGGCATATGAGGGAATAGCCGCAGTTACATTATAGGCCGGATGTGTGGCGCCATTACGCTTGCCCAGGTTTAAAGATAGTTCCACGTGTCAAGGTCATCTTGTGATGAAATGGAAAGCATTGGAATATTCCATGAGGTGTGATGACAAAAGTCACCAGATTTAAGTTGGCAACATTTTCAGGCAGCGAATCGCAGCAGAGCAGGTTTTGGAATGATGGGGGTAAATTAAAGATGGGTGCCGCATAAATGACTTCTAAAAATATTTAAATCCACCAGGGGATAAGGTGAAAACAAGATTAAACCATTTTGAGAACAATAATTAAAGACGGCGTATTTGCAACAATTTATTGGAATAAATAATCGCAGGCATATGTGACGGGATGTTACATCATTGTTAATGGGGTTCCCCGAGCTCCATATCCAGAATCTGGCGTGCATGGAGAGGACGCGAGCCGCTAAGAACAGGCACTCTGCTACGGAAATTTGAACGTGTCGGACGTACGTGTATGTGGTTCACGAGAACCCTAATCTAGAGCATTTCCTATCAAATAACTAGCTGTCGAAGATACTACGGGTCCGATAGACTTTGCATTTAACTCAATAATGACCGAAATTTTTGTAAATTCAAGAAGGTGAATTTTTACAACATTAACTGAAAATTTAGGATCGGAGCGAGATCAAACAAGGACGCATCGCAGTGCCACGTGTAAACTCGCGGAAAGCAGAGACAAAGTGTATATTACAATTGTGAAGAAGTGTATGTGCTAGAATAATTTAACTTTATCTGTGTTTTTTATATGTATTTTAGTGTAGTAGGAAGCGATGAGCGTGTGATTTCATGAAAGCAACAAGAGTGAAGACCATGGGTGTGGAGAATGGTATGGGTTCAGGTTTTGAGGCCGTTAGCATGATGGCTTAAGTACATCATGGGGCCGACCTGAAACCATGAGGCCGTGGAGCTGAGTATGGAGCGTCGCCGAGTCGATAAGTACCCTGATTCATTATCTAGCATGTGCATGATTAGCTGTTAACTGTAAATAAGTTAATGCATGATTATTCGTTTATTTTCCTTTTTAAGTACTGTAGCAAGGATAGTTAGGTTTTTTTTTAGGTTTATTTTATGCTGATGCCTAGGGGGGTGTACATATTGTGATATTAGCGTGTGTTAAAATATGGTCTTCGCGAGTGTGAAAATAATGTGTGTAAATAATGATTTTCCATTACGGGTGTGAAACATGGTTTTTTTTTTTTTCTCAGTGCGTGATCTTCTAGCAAATATTAGCGTGTGCGTGTGTGAATATTTAATGACGTAGGAGGCATCAGTAAGGATTAGTTAGAGGGAATAGATAGATTAACCTGGCATGTCGCATGAAAAGTTCGTCAAGAAAATTTTCACTGACCCAAGTTTCGAACCCGGACTGTCTGGCACATTACAGTGGGATTTTGGAAAATATATGTCATCAGTAAGTAACGTGCACCGTTAATCAATGAGAAAATTTGTGCTGAAGGGAATAATTGTCATCCTAAAAATGTCCGAGAAGTAGTTAGCTAGTGTTGAAATAGGGACCTCTAAGACACAAAATGCCGACCGCAAGAGTCGAACCAATGATTGTGTAGCGCCATATATATATGTAAATACCGGCATAATGATATACGTGTTCCTGATAATGGAGTGAGAAATGTAGAATAATACGTGAAATATGAAATGAATAAAATATATTGAGAGTATTATATAATTAGTAACTGTTCGCACAGGCGCATGATATTGTGGAGGAACATATGGCTTCATTTAGAGTAGAGAGAGAGAGAATTTAAGTGGGTGCGAACATGTTAGAATGCCGTGTCAATGAAATGAGTCGGGCGTGCGATAAGGCTACAGACCAGGACGGCGCGTTGTGTATTAGAGAGGCTATGGCAGCTGTAGTAAGGTCTTATAAGTAACAAAATATCGCATTCATCCGTAAGAAAAATTCTGTTTGTGGAACTCAGGACAGCACAATTAGATTAAATAATGATAGCTAGACTTCGTGACAGATCATTGCGGCAAGCATAATGATAGGTCACTGTAATGATGCCATGTTGAGGGTCGGAGTTCGATGCCCGGCCGAGCCAGTGTATAATGATTTCCCCTGTGACTATATGATTGAAATTATGTTGTGTTTGTTTATGTTATATGTTCTTCAATATGTGGGCAATGCAAATTTTGATTTTGCAGTTGCAATATTTTTTTTTGATGTTGAATTCAGTTCATGTGGTTGTTTATACTTGCAGCAATGAGGTTCATCCCATTGTTTGTAGAATCAGTGTAGGTTAAGATGTATTTAATATTATAGTATAGGGTTTCTTGCTACAGGGTAGGCATATGTTTTGTATATGATAAAACAGCTAATTAAGCATATGTGAGATATTTATCATTTTAATGAATCGGTAAATTAATTTAATTTGTTTATGTCAGGGTTACTTTTCGATTTCGTGCGTGCGTTCCATATTATCAGCATTATATGAGGGAGGATGGTATTGAGAAAGAATAAGTTAAATAGTTTCGGACTCAAATCATAATTGGGACTATTTTTTTATATAAAATTTGTGATGAATAATTCTATGATATATAAAATTTTGGATTGAATTACCAAATCTAACAAACTTAATTGGATAAACTTATGATTTTCAAGGTAACAATTATACCGACATTAATAACTGCGAATTTGTAAATCATAATGAATTTAATGGATTTAATTAATTAAAAAATGAGTTGTGAATTACACGGCGGATGTTGCTTAATGAATTTACACAGCCTCATACATTTCATTTTGAAGGGTGTATTTAAATAAATAATTTGGTATCTAGTAAATGGTAACTACAAGGTTTATCATATGGTGAGGAAATAATTTAAAGGTATGGAGAGCAAAAAATGAATTTGTTATTCAAAGAATGAACGGAAGAAGTTTTGGTTGTATTAACATTTTAAAAAGGTACGTTGACAAATTAACAAAGGTCATGATGATAGATTATTATAATATTTTATTATTGAAAATTTTGAAATATGGTGTTACCAAAATATGAGTGGAATGAAATTGGATTAAAATTTTTGAAGTACTGAAGTAGAGTTGATGAATAAGATGAAAGGGAATTGTAATAAAGATGAAGTAATGTGTTTAGAAGGATTGGAAATCTATGAGTCATGAGGTTGATATTTTATAGTCGAGGGTGATAGAGGTTGTGAACAATATTTGGTCCGAAGAGTTTATTGTTTGTATAGAAGTATATTTGCTTTGCCAAAGTTTAGCCTTTTTCAATAAATTTTACATTCGTAAATGTTCTCATTCGGATTTTATTTAATTATTTTATTTCTTCTCTTTTATCCTTCCCGCTTGATTAATTTAAGGTTAGTTTATAATATCTGAAGATATCTCTGAGGGTAGTACCCAGTCAGCGACCCTGGGATGTCTCGAGCCGGCGCCACATTTCAAAGGCAGGAAGGGTAGAGGGTTGAGTTGTCGCCCGTGACGTGGGGCACGATTGTGTGTTTACCCATTAAGTGGAACCAAGTTGATTATGGTGATGATAGAAATTTTGGAAAATTTTTTGGAAAATCCTAAATTTCGGGTTTCACGATTTTTGTTAGATATTTTATGAGTGACATGTAAATGTAGATTATTTTGCGAAACTGAATGAGAACAGATCGTGAGTACCATTGTTATGGACATAGGCTCATGGCAGTCACTTAATAGAAATGCCCAAAAGAATAGAGGGATTGTGTTAAATCCAAACGAGGTTAAAAATGTCTGGTTTATTCTTCAAATAAATTCAGCCAGGGGCAATAGTTTAAGAAATTGTAGATTTTCGTGGAAGGATGAGATGACCTCGGTCTCAAGTTGTGGAAAATGGCAGTAACAAATGTTATGGTGTCAGTTTACGACGATATGGGCCATTGTTTCGGTCATATCCGCCGTAATGCTGAGGGCATGTGTTTGTATACTGGCATGTACTGTATGTGAAGTACTTAATAATTCGAAAGCCCAATGATAGTATCGCGATATTCGGTGGTTCAATGTTAAATTTCTTTGGGGCTGTGTTAATTATTTGTTAGCGAATTTATTTCGGGTTTTGTTTTCTTTGTATAAAACTTTGGCAAAATGTAGATGAAATAGGGACAGCTTTTAGATGGCAAAGTTTGGCCAAATTTTTGATTGATATTATCCACGTAACGTAAAGTAAAGAAGCTGGAATTAAATTATATAATAGTAATTATGGAAATATGAACTTATTCTTTCTCATATCCACGGCACATGGTTAGAGGGAAGGCCCGTTTTCTCAGTGAGATAATATGGTAGATGTGGAGGTGATGAAGGGTCTTATGACCGAACTCATGAATGAATTGAGGGAGGACATGAATGAACAATTTAGGGAAGCGAAGGAGAGCACCAATGAACAATTTAGGGAAGTTAAGGAGAGTGCAAATGAACAATTTCAAGGTGTTAACCAACAATTTCAAGGTGTCAGTGAACAATTTAAAGAAGTTAAGGAGAGTGCAAATGAACAATTTCAAGGTGTTAATGAACAATTTAAAGAAGTTAAGGAGAGTGCAAATGAACAATTTAAAGAAGTTAGGGACCAGATGGTCAGTATCAAAGATCAGCTATCGACAGAGATAACTATAGTTAAAGAGGGCTGCGATAGGAATGCTCAAAGATTAGAGAAGCAGATAGAAGAGGTCCGAATGGAAGCAGTTACCCGCAGTGACAAGGTGGAAGAAAAGATAGATCAGGTCGCTTTAACAGTATCGCAAGTAGATGCCAGGTTGTCGGAGAAACTGAGTCAAGTCGAAATAAACGTCGAGGGTCAACAGAAAGCTGTAAATTCGATCAAGGATAAGATGGTTGATATTGAAGAAGCGATCGTATTGACAGATGCCAAAGTCACCAAGCTACAAATAGAAACACATGAATCGTTTGTCAAGACTGCCGAGGGATTCAATGACCGGTTGTTGCAATTGAGAGATAATGTCCATGGAGAAGTTAAGAAGGTAGAAGACCAACTGAAAGAAGAGATGGCTGAAAATAGGAAGGAACTCTTGGAGGAAATAAATGGAGTGCAAGCGGATCTTCGAGCTGAAGGTTGTGAAGTAACGAAGCAAATTAGTGAATGGGCTCATAAATGCCATAAGACGGAAGTGAAGGTGGACATACACGAAGAATTAATGAAAGAAATGAAAGAGGAGATCGGACAAATCAAGGGACTTAAGGAAGATGTCGAGATATTGAAATTACAGGAGACTAAGGGAGAACTGCTCATGCGATCGATGATAAATAAACAAAACGTCTTAGAGCAAGCAGGAAGCCATTCTAGTAGTGTAGGATTGGGAAATGGAGTAGATCAGACCCGTTTACCTGAAACTACCAACCAACCATTTGAAGAACGAACTTCAACGCCACAGATTATGGGACCAATTCCATATTTTGAATTGATGAGATTATCAGAGGGAAAGCCAAGGAAATTTACTGGCGGGCCCGAGATAACACCGAAAAGTTTCCTTAGAGAAATGACAGAATATATTCAGGACAATAGAATTCATCCGGATAGACAGTTGAGGATTGTAGAGCGATTTCTAGATGGACAACCATTGATCTGGTTTAAAGCATTCAAATATTGTTTTGATGACTACGAAGGTTTCAAGCGTGCCTTTTTACAAAAATACTGGGGTCAGGAGGTTCAACAAGGACTCAGACTTGAACTGTATTCACGAAAATACCAGAGCACAGTACCCACGAGATACGCAGACTTTTTCAGTGGGCAACTTTTGAAGCTTAGGGAGTTAGACTGTCCGCCTCCAGAAGAAGAGTTAATCGCATCAATCGAAAGACAGTTACCTGTGGAAGTGCAAAGGACATTGATAGCTGCGAACGTGAAAACAGCTGTAGAGGCCGAAGTATTGTTGAGGCAATTAGATCAAACATCGAACTTGTATCATCCTAGGAATCGGAATATTGAAGCAGTCCATACTATTGATTTGACCAAGGAAGAGAATTCATCAGAGAAGAAGACCCAAGGAACCAACACGTACAACAATAAGAACGATGATAATCAGAACAGAGAGTATCGAGGAGGATACCAGGGAAGAAATTGGAAAGCTCAATCCTTTGGAAGAGGACGAGTCAACGATAGAAGTTATGAGTCAAATTATAATCAGAATTATGGAGGAAACAGAAGACAAGGGTACCGATATAGATATGGAAGGTTTGGAGAGATGAGAAGACCATATCCACCATATAATAGATCAGGTGATGCAAGAGGTCGACCAAGAAGAGAAGAAAATGACAGAATGGATCTTCAAGAACGCAGGAATGAGTCTAGAAGATATGTTGAGGAGTTGGCCACGAAAGGAGTATCGTCAGACCAGTGGAAGAGTGCGATTCAACAAGGGAATCAGGACAGAAGTCATGGAGCTGAGAGTAGGGAATATCAGGCTCATAGACGTAGAGAGGAATCTGGTGGATTAAATATAAATGCCCCGAGGTTTTCAATGGAGGGAAGTGGAGCTAAAAAAAAAGCCGAAATGTAGTATTCCAAGATAGTGCAACCGCAGGACGTCGCCATCAGGATAATCATGGATGGGCAATTGCAACCATTGATTCTTGGATAGCTAGACCAGAAGATCTTGTAGAGGATAAAGATAGATTTGTGAATAATGAAATAAAGAAGTTACCTGTCATTTATGTCAGAGTTGGGAGTCTGAGGGTCAGGTGTTTGGTGGATACTGGGGCCAGTGTCAGCGTGGTATCACAAGTTTTAATCGATGAATTACAGAGGAAATGTCAAATACCAATTATACCAGTAGCGTCAGTTAAAATTCGAGGCATAATACCAGACAAAGTTACAACATGTAAAAGTCAAGCTTATGTAGATGTAGAAGTTGGAAGTAATATCATGTCTCACCCATTCATTATAATGAACCGAATGGAATTCAACATGATTATAGGGGCTGACTTTCTCCGAGAATTTAAGGCAGTTATTGATATGGAAAAGGATGTAATAAGCTTCAATCTCAGTGATGATCAGTCAGAAATTCAGTTAAACCAACTACCAAACGTTGAGGGAGAAGAAAGAATTTGGTTGGCAGAACAATCGGTGGAAGATATAGTTAGAAACATACATCAAAATCAGGATGCTATTCTAGAAGAATTTGAGGAAATGATTTTCGCATTGGAAAGGGAGACTGAGTTACCAGATTTCGGGGACAAAGTCAAAAATAAAGTATCAGAAGCCATGATAGGAGAAGAAGATAAGTCAAAATTAAAGGGGATTTTAGGCCACCATAAAACAGTATTCGGATCCAAACCGGGGAAGATTCCAAATTATAAATATGAGCTGAAAGTAAATAGTTGGGAACCGTTTAAACAAAGACCTTATCCAGTAGCAGAGAAGTTTTACCCTAAAGTTAAAGAAGTAATCAAGGAAATGGAGGATAACGGTTTAATATCTAAAAAACCTACACTATTTTTGAATCCTTTGGTGATTGTTGAAAAACCTAATGGAAGCATCCGTGTTTGCTTGGACGCAAGGGCCATAAATCAACGACTTGTGCCTGAATACGATAAGGCCCCTCCTATCAAGGAATTGCTGAGAAAATTCCGAGGCAAACATTACTTTACGACTATCGACTTAACGTCATCGTATCACCATATTGAGTTGGATGAAGCTACTAAGGTTTTGACAGGATTCCTGTTCGACCAACAGACGTATATCTTTAACCGATTACCTTTTGGTTTGAAGACAGCTGGTTCTGCTTTGATCCGAGCCCTAGATAAGAATTTAACGCAGGAAGTCAAAGATTCTACGGTCAGATACGTAGATGATATCATGATTGCAACGGAGACTTTGGAAGAGCATTTTGATGTATTGCACAAACTTTTGGAAAATTTAAATCGTGCAAATTTTAAAGTAAATCTTGAAAAGTCCCACTTTTGTCAAAGAAGTATTATGTTTTTAGGTCATATTGTGGACGGTAATGGCGTCAAACCTAGTCCTGTAAAGATCAGATCAATACAAAATTTCCCCAGACCCATGAGAATCAAACAAGTTCGTCAGTTCTTGGGAATGTGTAACTTTTTCTCAGACCATTGTCCTTTGTATACGGAAGTTGTTGCACCTCTTCAGGATTTGTTAAAGAAGGATAAGAAATGGAAATGGGATGAAAATTGTGAAAATGCATTTTTGAAGACGAAGGAATTATTAGCTAATAGTGTGAAGTTGGGGTACCCAGATTTCGGAAAACCATTTATAGTTCAGACAGATGCTTCAGCTGTGGGAATTGGAGCAGTCTTATATCAAGAGTCGGAAAGCAAAGATCACCAAGTAAATTATTTGGCCTTTATGAGTCGGAAATTGCGGTCTCACGAAATTAAGTACACTACGACGGAGTTGGAGATGCTTGCCATTGTTACAGCATTGGGACATTGGAGGAAGTATATTTATGGCTATCCTATTATCATTCGGACGGATCATAAAGCCTTAACCTTCCTTTTCAAGACAACTATGTCAAGCGAGAGGGTTAGCCGATGGGGCTTATTTGTTCAGCAGTATGATGTTACCCTTGAACATTGTGCCGGCAAGTTAAATGTGATTGCAGATGCGTTGAGTAGAAATCCTGAATCTGGAAAAGCAGAAGTAAATTTGATTGAAATTACACAAGAGGATAATCAGTTTTTGGAAAAACTTAGGAACATTTCGGAAGCACAAGAGTTGTGGGATGAGACCAAGAAATTGAGGGATTATTTTCAGAAGAAATTGCAGTCGGGAACAGTTGAATATAGAGAAGCAGAAAAACAAGCTATAAATTACAGTTTCTTTAATGGCATACTTCACAAATTCATTGATGAAGAGCACACGAAATTGAGAATTGTTGTACCACCACAGTTGAGATGTGAATTGATCTGGCTTACACATCATTCGATAGGACATGCTGGGATTGATAAGGTGACGGCGACCATTAAGGAGAACTTTATTTGGCCAAATTTGAAAGACATGGTGCGGAAAGTTATAATGACATGTGATATATGTCAGCGAATTAAACCTTGTCCATTTTTAATGAGACAAATTCCTAGGCCAGTGCTACCCTCTAAGCCTAAAGAGTTGTTTGCAATGGATTTCTACGGCCCTTTGCCACGTGCAAGTAGAGGATTAAAATACATTCTGGTATGCGTTGATGTGTTCACAAAATTTGTGACATTATGCCCTATCCAAAGAGCAACTACGAAAGCCGTTATTAATCAAATAAAGAACAAAATTATACCTCAGATGGGAAAGCCGGAATTTGTACTAACGGATCATGGGACTCAGTTTACGTCCGAAATTTTTAAAAGGGATACTCAGAATTTGGGAATAGGACATGTGCTCAGTTCAATTAGAAATCCCCAGTCAAATCCTGCTGAGAGAATTATGAGAGAGATTGGGAAGTTTTGTAGAATTTATTGTCGGAATGAACATTGGAAATGGATCAGAGTATTGCCAATCATAACTGAGAGTATTAATTCAACGATACATGAATCTACTGGCCAGATACCCGCTGTCGTACACCATAATGAGTATCCAAAAAGACCATGGGAAGGTATAATCCCGTTACCAAGTGATCCAAGACCTTCACACGAGCTTTGCGTCCAGAATACATCTCAGCATCTCAAGGAACAAGCTGAACGACGTTTACGAAGAATGCGTAATAAGAGGTTCCACCGAAGTTTACGTGTGGGAGAATTGGTGCTCGTGAAGAAACCTGCAGTCTCAAATCCTAGTTCAAAATTTTATCATAAATTTGCTGAACTTTATATTGGGCCATATGAAGTCATACAGGACTATGAGAATAATTCTTATAAAGTCAAAAACTTAGAGACAGGAGTTGAAAGCACTTATAATGCTGGAAATTTGAAATTATATTATCCCACAAGGAGAAATATTGACCAGGAAACAATGGTTGACGAAGACGATCTTGAAGGACATCCTGAAGAAGATGAAGGAGGAGAAGAAGATGGTGGAGAAGACGATGAGATGGAAGATGAAGAAGAAGAAGATGTTATGTTAACCTACGATACTACATACGAGATGCCCAGAGGAGAAATGGATGAAAACGAAAGTTCTGGCGGAGAATGTGCCTGTGAAGAATTAATTGAATTAAGAGGAATGATGGAGAAGGTGGTTACTAAGTTAACAATGAATAATACTCGTCTTAAGGAAGAAAATTTGAGTCTAAAATCTGGATTTGTTAAGTAAATAATGGAAAGACAATGATATATTTGGAAGATGTGTGGTTGGAAAAATCCCTTGTCAGTAATTTTTCCAAAAAGAAAGTGGGGGAAAGATGAGCCCAATTGGCTCATATCATTGTCTTTAAGAATATTAGAAATTAAAAAAATGGCATATGAGGGAATAGCCGCAGTTACATTATAGGCCGGATGTGTGGCGCCATTACGCTTGCCCAGGTTTAAAGATAGTTCCACGTGTCAAGGTCATCTTGTGATGAAATGGAAAGCATTGGAATATTCCATGAGGTGTGATGACAAAAGTCACCAGATTTAAGTTGGCAACATTTTCAGGCAGCGAATCGCAGCAGAGCAGGTTTTGGAATGATGGGGGTAAATTAAAGATGGGTGCCGCATAAATGACTTCTAAAAATATTTAAATCCACCAGGGGATAAGGTGAAAACAAGATTAAACCATTTTGAGAACAATAATTAAAGACGGCGTATTTGCAACAATTTATTGGAATAAATAATCGCAGGCATATGTGACGGGATGTTACATCATTGTTAATGGGGTTCCCCGAGCTCCATATCCAGAATCTGGCGTGCATGGAGAGGACGCGAGCCGCTAAGAACAGGCACTCTGCTACGGAAATTTGAACGTGTCGGACGTACGTGTATGTGGTTCACGAGAACCCTAATCTAGAGCATTTCCTATCAAATAACTAGCTGTCGAAGATACTACGGGTCCGATAGACTTTGCATTTAACTCAATAATGACCGAAATTTTTGTAAATTCAAGAAGGTGAATTTTTACAACATTAACTGAAAATTTAGGATCGGAGCGAGATCAAACAAGGACGCATCGCAGTGCCACGTGTAAACTCGCGGAAAGCAGAGACTAAGTGTATATTACAATTGTGAAGAAGTGTATGTGATAGAATAATTTAACTTTATCTGTGTTTTTTATATGTATTTTAGTGTAGTAGGAAGCGATGAGCGTGTGATTTCATGAAAGCAACAAGAGTGAAGACCATGGGTGTGGAGAATGGTATGGGTTCAGGTTTTGAGGCCGTTAGCATGATGGCTTAAGTACATCATGGGGCCGACCTGAAACCATGAGGCCGTGGAGCTGAGTATGGAGCGTCGCCGAGTCGATAAGTACCCTGATTCATTATCTAGCATGTGCATGATTAGCTGTTAACTGTAAATAAGTTAATGCATGATTATTCGTTTATTTTCCTTTTTAAGTACTGTAGCAAGGATAGTTAGGTTTTTTTTTTAGGTTTATTTTATGCTGATGCCTAGGGGGGTGTACATATTGTGATATTAGCGTGTGTTAAAATATGGTCTTCGCGAGTGTGAAAATAATGTGTGTAAATAATGATTTTCCATTACGGGTGTGAAACATGGTTTTTTTTTTTTTCTCAGTGCGTGATCTTCTAGCAAATATTAGCGTGTGCGTGTGTGAATATTTAATGACGTAGGAGGCATCAGTAAGGATTAGTTAGAGGGAATAGATAGATTAACCTGGCATGTCGCATGAAAAGTTCGTCAAGAAAATTTTCACTGACCCAAGTTTCGAACCCGGACTGTCTGGCACATTACAGTGGGATTTTGGAAAATATATGTCATCAGTAAGTAACGTGCACCGTTAATCAATGAGAAAATTTGTGCTGAAGGGAATAATTGTCATCCTAAAAATGTCCGAGAAGTAGTTAGCTAGTGTTGAAATAGGGACCTCTAAGACACAAAATGCCGACCGCAAGAGTCGAACCAATGATTGTGTAGCGCCATATATATATGTAAATACCGGCATAATGATATACGTGTTCCTGATAATGGAGTGAGAAATGTAGAATAATACGTGAAATATGAAATGAATAAAATATATTGAGAGTATTATATAATTAGTAACTGTTCGCACAGGCGCATGATATTGTGGAGGAACATATGGCTTCATTTAGAGTAGAGAGAGAGAGAATTTAAGTGGGTGCGAACATGTTAGAATGCCGTGTCAATGAAATGAGTCGGGCGTGCGATAAGGCTACAGACCAGGACGGCGCGTTGTGTATTAGAGAGGCTATGGCAGCTGTAGTAAGGTCTTATAAGTAACAAAATATCGCATTCATCCGTAAGAAAAATTCTGTTTGTGGAACTCAGGACAGCACAATTAGATTAAATAATGATAGCTAGACTTCGTGACAGATCATTGCGGCAAGCATAATGATAGGTCACTGTAATGATGCCATGTTGAGGGTCGGAGTTCGATGCCCGGCCGAGCCAGTGTATAATGATTTCCCCTGTGACTATATGATTGAAATTATGTTGTGTTTGTTTATGTTATATGTTCTTCAATATGTGGGCAATGCAAATTTTGATTTTGCAGTTGCAATATTTTTTTTTGATGTTGAATTCAGTTCATGTGGTTGTTTATACTTGCGGCAATGAGGTTCATCCCATTGTTTGTAGAATCAGTGTAGGTTAAGATGTATTTAATATTATAGTATAGGGTTTCTTGCTACAGGGTAGGCATATGTTTTGTATATGATAAAACAGCTAATTAAGCATATGTGAGATATTTATCATTTTAATGAATCGGTAAATTAATTTAATTTGTTTATGTCAGGGTTACTTTTCGATTTCGTGCGTGCGTTCCATATTATCAGCATTATATGAGGGAGGATGGTATTGAGAAAGAATAAGTTAAATAGTTTCGGACTCAAATCATAATTGGGACTATTTTTTTTATATAAAATTTGTGATGAATAATTCTATGATATATAAAATTTTGGATTGAATTACCAAATCTAACAAACTTAATTGGATAAACTTATGATTTTCAAGGTAACAATTATACCGACATTAATAACTGCGAATTTGTAAATCATAATGAATTTAATGGATTTAATTAATTAAAAAATGAGTTGTGAATTACACGGCGGATGTTGCTTAATGAATTTACACAGCCTCATACATTTCATTTTGAAGGGTGTATTTAAATAAATAATTTGGTATCTAGTAAATGGTAACTACAAGGTTTATCATATGGTGAGGAAATAATTTAAAGGTATGGAGAGCAAAAAATGAATTTGTTATTCAAAGAATGAACGGAAGAAGTTTTGGTTGTATTAACATTTTAAAAAGGTACGTTGACAAATTAACAAAGGTCATGATGATAGATTATTATAATATTTTATTATTGAAAATTTTGAAATATGGTGTTACCAAAATATGAGTGGAATGAAATTGGATTAAAATTTTTGAAGTACTGAAGTAGAGTTGATGAATAAGATGAAAGGGAATTGTAATAAAGATGAAGTAATGTGTTTAGAAGGATTGGAAATCTATGAGTCATGAGGTTGATATTTTATAGTCGAGGGTGATAGAGGTTGTGAACAATATTTGGTCCGAAGAGTTTATTGTTTGTATAGAAGTATATTTGCTTTGCCAAAGTTTAGCCTTTTTCAATAAATTTTACATTCGTAAATGTTCTCATTCGGATTTTATTTAATTATTTTATTTCTTCTCTTTTATCCTTCCCGCTTGATTAATTTAAGGTTAGTTTATAATATCTGAAGATATCTCTGAGGGTAGTACCCAGTCAGCGACCCTGGGATGTCTCGAGCCGGCGCCACATTTCAAAGGCAGGAAGGGTAGAGGGTTGAATATATAGGGTTTTAATCGCCCATTTCACATCATCATTTCTTTGTATCGGGGCTATAACGTATTCTGAACGAACCACATATTGGGTAAAGTATTTCAACATCATTCATATTAACAGCTTGCACTAAATTTTCCAATAGCCGTTGTGAGGTGACCAGAGTCAGCAGGCTAATTTCAGCCCATTTCCAGGAAAAGTACGTCATCAAGTTTACGAGAGACTTTAGCCTCTCCACCTTCTGAAGAGACAGTTGAAACATTATGAACGCCGACTTTTTGAAGTTCGCTACCTGACGCTTTGATTTCGCGGTAAAGACTAGCCTATGTGAATGGATGTTATGAAGCAACGTGATGGATTCACAGCAATACATAGGAGAAGGGATGAGACCTCGAATCTTACTGGACTATGTGATATGGCTGATGGAGGGAGACTTTTGAACCTATATACTTCGAAGACAAGAGCTGGAGAGGTCATTCTTTTTCTTACTCTGAGACAGAGAGACACTCTTGGAAGACACTCTTACTACGATTCTACGTCTGCACATCGGAGAAGATTTTAACTTAGTTCACTTCGCATCTGAGTAGTATACTACTCAAAAGTTACTCTCATTGGGACCTGTTATCTCAATGACGAGAGGTATAGTCAACGGGAGACCGGTTTTGACTAGTATAGGGGAGGAGAGCTTTTATAATGAATTTAGCTACGCTACTGTTCCGTAATACGGAAGAATACAAGTGTATTCTCTCCATGAACATAACCCATGGTGGTTTTGCATTTAAAATTAGGACTCATTACGACTTTATGTAAGGAGTACAGTAGGAAGTGTTAAAGGCAGGAAAAGCAGAAGTACGACTGGAATCCAACAACAAATGACGCAGCCGGTACGAGAGGTCCATCGATCATCGGCTTCAAGACAACAGAGTCTACAAATGGTGAGCTTATGACATAAGTTACTGCAAGTCTTCGCGCAACAGTTCATTTTCTTAGAGTTAATTGCATTCAATTTTTCTTTTGCTTCCGTAAGTTCAGATTTCGTTAATACGCCGTTACGTCACGTTTTCCATCGTAATAAATAGCTGTTTTAATTTTTTGCTAGGGGCTTTACGTCGCACCGACACAGACAGGTCTTATGGCGACGATGGGATAGGAAAGGCCTAGGAGTTGGAAGAAAGCGGCCGTAGCTTTAATTAAGGTACAGCCCCAGCATTTGCCTGGTGTGAAAATGGGAAACCACGGAAAACCATCTTCAGGGCTGCCGATAGTAGGATTCGAACCTACTATCTCCCGGATGCAAGCTCACAGCCGCGCGCCTCTACGCGCACGGCCAACTCGCCCGGTAATGTGTGTTTTAAGAAATGATTATTAATGATCCTTAAATTCCAAGTTAGTGTACTTAATGGTTAGTGTCCCGTCACCCTACCTCTGGGAGTTTTTTGAGTCTCATGACGTATTATTATCGTTTTCAATCCATAAGCTTTAGGCTGGCGCCCATGGGGTATTGTTTATTGAGAAACAATGAGATATCATTTATTTATATTACTATTAAAGTGACCCGTAACGTTATAATACTGTCACACATCTGTGGGCTGAGTGAGTACGTCACATACCTTATAAGTCATGCTCGTGAGTACTCGAAATTGTCTGTTTTATATTGGGAAGAACCGCTCAGTATTTTCTCAGTTCGTATGTCACATCATTGCACAAGACTTCAATAATCGAATCATGAGAACACGAGAACACCGGTGTACGTGGAGAGTGGGTGAGCCGACTGACGCAATAAATTAAATAAAAAGATGTTGAATCAGAAAAGCCACAGGGCTACTCTATATCTCGGGCATCCTATACAAAATATAACGATTTAAAAATCTTCTACTGATAGAGACATATTTACAAAGATGACCGAGCGAGTAGGCCATGCGGTTAGGGTCGCGTAGTTATGAGCTTGCATTCGGATGATGGTGGATTCGAATCCTACCGTCGGCAGCCGTTAAGATGGCTTTCCGTTAGTTTCCTATTTTCACAACCTATTTTCACAACAAGGCCACGGCCGTTTCCTTTCCACTCCCAAGTCCATCGTCGCCATAAGGCCTGTCGGTGTCGGTGCGAAGTAAAGCAACTTATTTGATTTATATTTAATATGTCGGCTACTTATTGCGAACACATGTATTTTTACATATAATTCTGTCTTATTATTATCATTATTATTATTATTATTATTATTATTATTATTATTATTATTATTATTACTGTTATTAACTGCGTAAGTTTTGCACTGTAATGTAACGAGCATGTATAGTACAGCACAAGTGCCTATTTTTTCCTGAATTTCATTTTTAACTTATTCGTTTTGCATTGTGTAGGCCTACTTGCCGTGAATACAATGAAATTTCCATGTTCTTGGAAATCATTTAAGAAAAGACTACGCAAACAATTGATAGGGAATCTCCCACCTGGGCGACAGCTCTAAATGCAGATCACTGATGATTGTGCGTACAGATATTTTTTTCATCTAATTCTATGTACTTATTTCATGGAGTTGTCACTGTGGGAGGAAAGGCTTTGTAACATCAAAATTTGATGCGAAGAGATGGCTGCCAGGAGAAATCTGAATCTGAAAGCTAGATGACGCGTAGGAAAGAATTACAGAATGAAGACCAGATGGCAGCAGGAAGCTTTGAATGTTGTTGCTGCTGTCTTATCAGTAGACACTAACACAGATGCAATAAGAACGGTGACTCAAATGTGCCGTGAATCGGATCACTGTAGCGATTCAGTAACGTGAACGGAATGAAAGGAAATTAATCGATTCAGTAAAATGAATATAATATCCCATCACTAGTAATCAACGCATTTGAGAAGTTTCGGCGCAATAATTTAAGACAGCTGTTTGTGGTTATTCTTGTCCAAAGGCGGCGGCAAAACAGAAATACTGGTGTTTTGTGATTGTCACAAACAGTAATGTTGATAAGTTTACTGCTGTGAATTCTCGTGCCGCTTATTTTTGTGGACATTACGACTTGTCTACAACCTAAATTAGAACCAAAGATATGATTGCTTCAAAGAGACAAAAAAATTGAAAAAATTAAATAATTTGAAGAAGGCGGAAGTTAAGTGATGTATAGTACCTGATGACAAATCTGTGTATGAATACCTTTCAGTTAAAAAAGTGAAGGAAATCGACCAGATAGAATGGCCGGAATGACCGACTTTAGTTTTCATAATTTTGTTTTTAATATATACATAAACTTAACTGTAAAGTGTGATTTACACGATTCCCCACGTCACTGCTGCATACAATATCAAATGAAATGTCATAAAATTACTCACATATTAAAATGTTGAAATTTTACGAACCAGCAGGTTTTGCACCCTACAGCATCAAGCACCGAGTATCCGCTTACCTAAAACATATAAATACACACTCTCAAACTGGGAAGCAAAAATGAAATTGAACAAATACAACAATATCGACTACAAACATCTACCAAGACAGTGATTAAAATATTTGTCCGACTTAGTTCCAATAGTACCAAATTCAAATGCAGAGTATTTGATTTACAGGGATGTGTATATATGTTATAACCTTCCAAAATTGGTCTGTTCATTCTTTTTTTTTTTTTCCCTCAGCCTCTACTACATGTAAAACAATGCCACCGCCGCATAAATGAAAAAATATGTATAACATAGTTACAAAAGAATCGCATATTTCAGAACTGACATAGGCATTCGAATTTGTGTATTTATGGGGAGGATTGTTCGACTCTCCACATATAGAAGATGGAATCCGTTAGCTGGTATTTCTGACATCATTTTTAAAGAAGCTTTGCATGATGTTGAACTGGGGGTGAAAGTAAATGGTGTTTTGATCAATAATATTAGATATGCAGGTGACACTCTGATTCTGTGCAACACTATAGAAGGCCTTCAAGAACTCCTGAACAGAATCCATGTCAGAGGTTTACAGTATGGTCTCAATATAAATGTAGAAAAAATGGTATTTAGCAGAAATAGTAATGCAAATGTCACCTTGTCATTAAACAACCGTAAAATAGAACAAGTCCACCACTTCAAGTACCTCGGCAGCATAATATGGAGAGTATGGATCCAGATAAGGAAATCAGATGCAGAATTGAGAACGCTAGAGCTGCATTTCGCAGGATGAGCTCTTTGTTCTGTAATAATCATCTAAATCTGAAGCTCAGACAGAGATTAATGAACTGCTACATCTGGTCAGTACTGTTATATGGAGCAGAAACATGGACCTTAAAAGCCGCAAGTATCAAACGACTTGCCGCCTTTGAAATGTGGTTGCAGAGAAGAATGCTTAGAATACCCTGGACAGATATGATAACAAACGATGAAGTCCTAAGGAGAGCTAGGACAAAGCAAGAACTAATAACAACTATAAAAGTTCGCAAAACAGCTTATCTAGGCCACATATTAAGAGGAAACAAATATGGCCTCATAAAACCCATTCTCCAAGGTAAAATAGAGGGCAAACGGCGAGTTGGCAGACCAGAGATAACATGGTTACACAACATCAAGCAGTGGACCGGTATTGAGACAACTGAGAGACTCTTCCGACTAGCAGAAGACAGAAAAACTTTGTCCGGAGTAATCGCCGACGTCTGGGCAACCGGATATGGCACTTGAAGAAGAAAAAGAAGATGAGTCGAATTCGTAGGGAGTAACCGTAACTAAAATATCACGGGTGTCCATCAAGAAGGTAAAAGAGTCGAAGTGACGGTAGGGGAAAATATTAACGTGACCGGGCTAGTTGGCCGTGCGGTTAGGGCCGCGCAGCTGTGAACTTGTATCCGGGAGATAGTGGGTTCGAACTCGACTGTCGGCAACCCTGAAGATGGTTTTCCGTTGTTTCCCATTTTTACGCCAGGCAAATGCTGGGGCTGTACCTTAATTAAGGCCATGGCCGCTTCCTTCCCACTCCTAGCACTTTCCTATTCCATCGTCGCCGTAAGACCTATCTGTGTCGGTGCAACGTAAAGCAAATTGTAAAAAGAAATAATAATAATAATAATAATAATAATAATAATAATGTGATGGCTGGTAAAATTGTTCAGGTCACTTCAACTGTTTGTTGATCATTCAAAATGGCGACTGTTTGAACGTCGATATTTATCATTCCTTTCATAGCTCAGTCGTTTACTAATATACGAGGGTGAGTCAATAAATAAGTGCAAACATGTGCGTGCCTTATACCATTTGAAATTGCGCGCGCAAGTTTTGCCAGCAGATGGCAGCATATGTATGCTTGTCGTACGACATCTCGCAGGCACTCAGTCAGTCAGTGGCTGTTAGTGCACGATGGCACATGTGTTGGATAACTGTACACGAGAAGAGCAGCGTGCAGTTGTGCGTTTTTTGTGGGCCAAAGGACTGTCCACAGAAGAAGTGCATCGTGGAATGCATCTCGTCTATGGTGAAAACTGTTTCTCATGGAAAGCTGTGTTCAACTGGATCCAGAGCATCAGTCATTCTGCCTGGAAACCTCGGCGCGAGCACATCAAGAGCTCAAGCTGACGTCTGTCCGAGCTTGCACCCTGTTGACCGCCAGCTCACCGTCGTCGCCCGCCAAGAGCCAGCTTGCCCACTCGCTCTCGCCGCCGCCACGAGCCCTTGCCCGCACTCTACGGCCAGCCAATCAGCGTCGAGCCTGCCAAGTTCCCAGCGCGGTCCGACTTCCTGGATATACTCTGGGTCCAGTTGATCCCCAGCTAACTACCGCCCCATAAGCCTACTAAGCATCATCTCTAAAATCTTCGAAAAGCTAATTCACAACAGAATAAAATACACAATTCATAATAACTTAATAAATGAACAATTCGGGTTCAAACCCCAGCACTCAACCACACAACAGCTACTAAGAGTCACGGAACATATAACACAAGGTTTCCAACACCACCAAGGCACAGCTGCAGTTTTCCTAGACTATACACAAGCCTTTGACAAAGTACACCACCCATACCTCATATACAAACTAATAAAACTACAACTACACCCTACATACATTAAAATCATAAACCAATACCTCACAAACAGAAAATTCTTCGTACACCTAGATGGAACGAACTCCCAGCTCAAAAACATACAGGCAGGCGTGCCACAAGGCAGTATTATCGGCCCGACCCTGTTTTTACAGTACATTAACGACATCCCACGTAACGCACGCACCCTCACAGCCATCTATGCCGACGACACAGCAATTCTTGCCAAAAGCAGAAACCCAGACCTAGCCACAGAACACCTACAACAACACCTACAACAACTCGAACCCTGGCTCACCAAATGGAAAATACAAGTCAACATACAGAAAACAAAGGCAGTACACTTTACACGCAGAACTCGCCGCCCCCAACAACAATTAACACTACTAAATCAAAACATAGAATGGGTCCCCAAACACAAATACCTAGGAGTCACACTAGACACAAGACTGAACCTACAAGAACACGTAAACCAAACACTGAAGAGAGCTAAACAGCAAATACTAACACTCTACCCACTCATACACAGCAAGAGCTCACTATCCAGAAAAAACGTACTACTAATCTACACCTCATTCATCAGACCTATCATTACATACGCTCTACCAGCAATAGGCTTTCTCTCCAGAACAAACATACAAAAATATCAGTACATACAAAACTGGGCTTTAAAACTAGCAGTTAAAAACTACAACACAAGCATTGCAGATCTACACTCCACTACAAAAATACCCTACATACTAGACTTCGCCCTCGCCCAAACAACGAACTTTTACAACAAAACACAACAACATAACAACCCGTTAATCAAATCACTAGGCCAATACGAACCAGACCGTCACGACAAAATACATCGCTTACCCAAATACATATTCTTAATAAAAGACATACTACAAAATCCAGACTAAAATACACCAACACATAACACTATACGCCTAAACAGCTATACACACCCAACAAGATAAGGACCGTTTTTCCTCTGTAACCTTTGCCACGAACCAAAGACCGCTGAGGCGAACAGATGCCCTCAATCTAAATTACTAGTGCCATAAACACCTGATACACAAGAATAGGCACCCTATTCTAGCTCACAACCCAGCGTCAGGGCCCGATACAGTTAAGAAACATCGGGCGTGGTCAGAGCTTGGATGGGTCACCATCCGGACTCGGCCCCTGCCGCTGGACCACACTAATTTAGATATACTTCCAATCAGCCATGGCACTCTGTGAATAATGTTGCGTTCCGCCATATTACTACAAAACCGTTAACAAATTACAGTATAAAACTTCACCATCTTTCTTTTATTATTATTATTATTATTATCATCACTCTAATATATTTTATTCTTTTTATACTTATTTTTCTACAACAGGCCAGGTGAGGAGCGCGGCATAGCGCACCGGTACTGGCACCGCAATAGGCACCCCCTAGGGGGTGTCCAAACAGACATATGGCGCGCGGTCTCTCATATTAGCACCAGCTCTTCGACAGGCCACATATCCAGCCAAGCCACCCAGCCTTAGGGCTGCCCTGTACCATCAAGCAAATTTGTCCAGTGCTCTGTGGAACGCCTGCTCGTGTCTTGTCCCGGCGTGATCCGTTTAACTATACCTGACACGACAGGTGCCCACTGAGCGCGCTATATCTGGTCCTCTTCGGAGTTTGACCTACCCAGTACTCCATCCTCACCTCTCCCCCCCTGACCCCCCCACCTGTCAGGTCAATCCCGGTGGACTGAGTAGCTGGGACCCTGATAACCCCAGCCATGTCCCATCACGTAACCGCTAAGGCGCGTCCTTTAATCCTGCCGGACAAGCCCTTCTCACTGTACACCACCGTCTCCGAAACGCCCTCGCGTAAATCACCACCAGCTTCCAAGTCCCCTCCAGCTTCCGACTCACCTAAGCCCAAAAAATCCACCAAAGACCCCTACCGCAAACCTCTTTTCCAATGTGCCCAGGAACTTGATACCCAATTTCTACCACTGGTCCTTCCACCCATGACGGATTTCCTCTCTGCCAGCAAATTCCGCCAGCTCGTATCCACAGCTACTTCTTCCATCTCCAAGCATATCCAACTGATGCAGGAACTAGAGAATGGCTATGTTATCATATTCACAGTGAAGACAGCTTTCAGACTCTTTGGAAGCAGCTTGCTCACCACAAGCTGCTCCCATATACCTGCCATCTTGAAGCCCAATCTGTGGATACGAGCACTCAAACTCTGTTCTCCCGCCTCCCTCCTAAGATCTCCAGACCCTCCCAGTCTGATATCACCATCCCTCCTGACCAGCACACATCAACACTCGCCAACACTACACCACCTACCGAACCCGGAAGTGAGACCCCATTAGCCTCACAACCGGCCAAGGTAACTGACTCCCCTCCACCTACTGAGTCCGGAACCGAACCCGGAAGAGAGACCCCATTAGTCTCGCAACCGGCCAAGGTCACTGACTCCCCACCATCTACCGAGTCCGGAAGTGAGACCCCATTAATCTCACAACCGGATAAGGCAACTCTTAGCAAGCACACTCAAACTAGGAGCAGGCGTAACAAACCTGCCTCCCGGTTAAAACCCCCACCAACACCCAACACTCACAACACACGTACACGTCACCGCCCCTCTACACTCATTACACAGTGCTACAATTGCCTGCAATTGGGCCACTCTGCGGCTTCATGCACAGAGGCTACTAGGTGCAACAGATGTGGTGGTGCTCACCGCCACACTGTCTGCACGATACCCAAAACCCAGGCGAGGTGCGCTAACTGCGAAGGCAGTCACGCAGCCTCCTACCCTGGCTGCCCTTACCTAAAGCGGGCAATTAAAGCATATTATAAACACTCACAACACTTGCACCCACCTCAGCCTCACCACCGCCCTGTCACCACCTCGAACCCAGCTCCTCTTCCTACCACTAATCCTGCCCTGTCAAGTCTCGGCAACACCACCCTCCTCAATTTACTCCTCATCCAGTTACTTTCGTCCCTCAACCAGCCCATGCCAAGCCGCCAGCTAATTATTAGTTAATCCCCCCCCCCCCCCGTTCACACACCGCCCTGCTCCAAGAAGTCAACTCCTCATCTTACCCCCTGTTACACCTACACCCTCTCGGACTCCCCTAACTTCCTCCTATAATTATGTCCAATCTTCAAAATCGTTATGAAGTAACATTGGGAATGGCCACTTATTGGATGGGTGACCATCCACCCGATGTTGCCCTCCCCCTCTTCGTTGGACTCTAATCACAGAGTGCCAACGACCCCCACCAACCCCTGCCCTACTAAGGGCACCTTTGGCCCCACCTGGGGCCCAGGCCATATCCTGGTCAGTTCGATCCCCACACAACTATACCAGTTCGCCTACAACCGTTATGTCCCTACAATCTGAATTTATGAAATAGCACTCAAGGCCTGAAACATTGGTCGACGGGCTAAAATCACTCATTGGTCCCTTGGGACCTCTGAGAATGCTGGTCTGGAGATGGGGAGGCTTGGAACATCCACCGTGCAGTCCTGACTTAGCCCCCAGTGATGTTCATCTGTTTGGGCCCCTAAAAACTCATTTGGGTGGCCGTCATTATGATACAGATATTTCCGTAATCTATGAGGTTACACGTTGGCTGCGGCAGCAACCAAAGGACTTCTTTGCTGCTGGCTTTCAAGGACTTGTAAAGAGATGGGGTAAGTGCCTCAACATGCAGGGTGAATATGTGGAAAAGTGACATAAATGTCAGAAAGTTACTTTGATTATTTTTGCCTCAATTCAAATTTGCGACTTATTTGACTCACGCTCGTATATACTTTCTGCTTTTCTAATTGGGCTGTTTGAAGTTACAATACAAAACTGATCACATTCATAAATATGTTTCCAAAATTAGTAATTTTATGTTACTTTAACATAACGTGTTTTGATCAATATATTGCATGCAGGTATTTTTTTTTTTCAAACAACTATCAACCCTAGGTACATGATCTTGGATAAGTTTGCAGATATTAACCTAAGAACCCAATGGAGTAAATTCACTGATAGAAACCACATCGTTTAGATGTTAAGAAAGAAACAATTCTGAAAAATGCTATCTGCAGGAAATGAGCTTTTTTTTTTTTTTTCAACACATGCACTAACACACTAACCTTTCACCAATTGCTAAAACGCAAAATCTTGCTTTTTAATTCACAACATCGAAACTAATGCAGAGATGAAGATGTCAGGACTAAACTGGAAGCGTTCGTTTGTAACTTTATATCCCTAAAACAACACTGACCACATAGGAGATGTGAGATGGTGGCTGTTCACCCAGAAACAACGTCAAGATGAGACAGGCGGGTGGCTTATTGGTGTGGATAAGTGGTGCTGGTCCAAGAGAGCTGATGTCACTCCACATATGACAGCTTGGAAATACGTAGACATTTAGAAAGTGCTGTTCTTCCTAGTGTTCAAGCTATTTACCCCGTTATCAGGTTTGTACACAATAATTGGGCCCAGGAAACGACCTGGAGGAGCCTCTACGAACATCTTGAGACCCTGGCTAGAAACGGGGGTGTGATGCGAATATATGAACTCACCAAGAGAGTTCACTTAGTCTCTCACACCTCAATTCTCCAAATCCAACGTAGGCGTGGTGCCCCTGTTAAGCTGAGCAACTCAGTGGAAGGTTGGGTTTACAACCCCAGCGGGAAACTGGGTCAGTGAGCCAACAGGAGTGGAGGACAGTGGAAGGCAACGGGAAACCACCACTGTAATTTTCCCAAGAAAACCCCATGGCTTTGCTCAATTCAAAATATTCCGAAGTTTCAAGTTCCCAGTCGGATCTCCGGGGGAACTACGTTGAGAGATGCCTCAAGAAATGTGCGATGCTGCAAGGAACAGTACTGTTTAGGAACTTGGAATAAGATCCATGTATCAAGGAAAGCTGGATATAGTCAAACGAGAAATGAAGAGACTGGGCATCGATATACTGGGAATAAGCGAAGTGAGATGGATTGGTATGGGTGAATTTGCTACAGATTAGTACATGGTCTACTATTCTGGACATGAAAACCAAAGGAAAAATGGAGTTGCCCTCATAGTTAGCAACAGGGTGCGAAACACTATAATTGGGTGCAATTTTAAAACTGATAGAATGATGTCTGTACGTTTTCAAGGCCAACCTTTTAACATCACAGTCATACAAATTTACGCACCAACCACAGAAGCTGAAGAGGAAGATATTGATCAGTTCTATGAAGACTTACGAGAATTGCTACAGTTAACACCAAAGAAGGATGCCGTCTTCATTATTGGCGACTGGAATGCCAAAGTAGGAAATCAAACTGTAGATGGAGTAACGGGAAAATTTGGCCTTGGCACAACAAATGAAGCTGGACAGACTCCTAGAATTCTGTCAAGACAAGTCACTGGTCATTACCAACACACTGTTTCAATTGCCCAAACGACGCCTTTACACCTGGACCCCGCCAGATGGCAAATGTCGGAATCAGATCGACTACATACTCTGTAGTCAGAGGTGGAGGAGCGCTGTACAGTCATCCAAAACAAGGCCTGGGGCTGATTGTGGATCAGATCACGAGCTCTTAATTTCCAAATTCCGGCTCAAATTAAAAAGGATTGACAGAGCCAAACCATCAAGCAGATATGACCTAAATAGCATACCTCTTGAATATGCAGTAGAGGTTAGAAACAGATTTAATGGATTAGATTTAACAGATAGAGTTCCAGAAGAGCTATGGTCAGAAGTACGCTGTGTTGTTAAGGAGACAGCAGAAAAGCATATTCCAAGAAAAAGAACAAGAAGAAGGCCAAATGGTTATCGGGTGAAGCACTACAAATAGCAGAAGAAAGAAGGAATGCAAAAATCAAAGGGGAAAGATCGAAGATGTCTAAATTAAATGCAGAGTTTCAGAAACTAGCTAGAAGAGATAAGAATGCCTTTTTGAATGAACAATGCAAGGAAGTTGAGGAAAATAACAGACTGGGTAAGACAAGAGATCTTTACATAAGAATTGGAGACATCAGAGGGAAATTCCAGGCGAAGATTGGAATGATAAAATATAAAAATGGAAAAGATCTTACTGAAGCAGAGGAGATTAAAGAAATGTGGAGGGAATATGTAGGCAATTTGTATAGGAAAGAGCGGAATACTCCTGATGATGAAGTTACTCTGTTGTCAGAGCCAGAACCAGATATCCTAGAAAGTGAGGTCAAGTGGGCCCTAGAAAGTATTGCAAACAATAAGGCAAGTGGTTATGACGGAATCCCAGCAGAAATGTTCAAAATCCTAGGAGATGATGCTGTGAAAGTGCTACATTCAATATGTCAGCAAATATGGAAAACCCAGCAGTGGCCAAAAGATTGGAAAAACTCAGTGTTCATCCCAATTCCAAAGAAGGGCAGCGCTAAAGAATGTTCAAACTACCGAACAATCGCACTTATATCGCATGCTAGTAAGGTTAAGCTCAAGATCCTGAAAAATAGGCTTCGGCAGTATGTAGATCGAGAACTACCTGAAGAACAAGCCGGTTTCCGCAAAGGCAGAGGAACCAGAGATCAAATTGTTAATATTCGCTGGATTATGGAGAACGCAAGAGAATTCCAGAAAGACCTATACGTATGCTTTATTGACTACTGTATGCTCAAGCCTTTGACTGTGTCGACCACAATAAATTGTGGCAAGTACTCAAGACTATGGGAGTAAACAAAATCGCTGCCATGTCTTCTGGCCCATTCCGGTCGTCTTACAATGCGTGACTGTCCGACTCGTTGGCTGAATGGTCAGCGTACTGGCCTTCGGTTCAGAGGGTCCCGGGTTCGATTCCCGGCCGGGTTGGGGATTTTAACCTTCATTGGTTAATTCCAATGGCCCGGGGGCTGGGAGTTTGTGCTGTCCCCAACATCCCTGCAACACACACACCACACATAACACTATCCTCCACCACAATAATACGCAGTTACCTACACATGGCAGATGCCGCCCCCACCCTCATCGGAGGGTCTGCCTTAAAAGGGCTGCACTCGGCTTGTAATAGCCACACGAAATTATTATTACTATTATTATTATTATTATTATTATTATTAATGCGTGATTTAAATTAATCATTCGGTGGCGAGAGCGTTGTACATTAATGGTTTCGCCGGGTTTCGCTCTGGTCCCACCAGACGAAAAGCATGGTCTTGCCGAACCGATTTGGCCTTGGTGTTGAAGGACCGTCTTCGCCAGGTGACAGCCACGACTTTCTCCACTTCGAGTTTTCAAAACAAATCCATTTTTCGTCACCACACAATTCGGTACATAAATGATTTTCTATCGTAGCGTTGAAGCAGCATTTCACAAGTGACTTTACGATTTTCCATTTGCCGTCCATATAAATCGTGTGGGACCCATTTACCGAGTTTATTGAACTTCCCCACTGCTCGAAAACGTCTGCTGATTGTTTCTTGTGACACATTTAATGCTTATGCCAATTCCTGTTGAGTTTGAGTTGGATCATGTGCCGCACCTCATTACCTTCATCTCTTACTTTACTAATATTGCATTATTTACGATGTCATAGATCAGTCAGTTTTGACTGGTTAGTATTCTCTATGCCTAACTTGACGTGTAGTTCATGCCGATTAGACATATAGCACCTCATGTAACAGAAAATTGCCAAAGCATTTCTTTCTAGCTAATCTTTGATTCGTGTGATCGCTGAGAAGGGGGACAATAATGGCTTGGATATAAAAAAAAAATTTAAAAAAAGATGGAGACGTTAGTCTACGAGATGATTTTCATCTCATATAAATGGTATTTCAAACAGATTCATACTTTACCTTGTATGGCTCTCTCAGTTCAGAGTCAATGAATATGATTACTTAGAATCAATGCAATTGATTTCTTCAATCTCCAGGTATTTATCCTTCCTTGGCTTGCCATAGTTATGCTGGTTTTGTTTACTGAGAGATCCCTGTTCTGTGTATTATTCTTTCATATATTTGCTGCATGGTTCATGTTTGTGGGTTACTGTAGTCACGTCCTAGTTCGTGAACCATGGGCAACGGCTGAGTGGCCTAGTAAGTGGTCCTGAGAGTCGGGATACCAGTTGCTATGGAATGGGAGTGGGCATCTCGGACATATTCTTCTTCCTGGCCCTCCTTGTGCTCAGGCGGCTAGGACTATACAATCCACCGGTGGTCCATAACCCGTTAGAGGAGAGATCCTCACTTGGACTATGTGCAAGTAGGGTAGCATCCTGCTCCATGAATCGACCGAGCTCAGAACATTTTAAGCAAGCCTCGGACCTATGGGAGTAACGGAGTTCTACTCCCATTTGACAGGCGAGGGACTCCTTGGAAACAACCTGGCGAACGAAATGGAATTCGATGGGGAGGTATCAATATTAATGGGGCTTATGGAAGAAAGAAAGTAGAACTGGCTGAGTCAGCAAAGAGGATGCATCTGGATGTGCTACGAGTAAGTGATATTCGGGTAAGGGGAGATAACGAGGAAGAGATAGGAGATTATAAAGTGTACTTGACGGGTGTTAGAAAGGGAAGGGCAGAGTCTGGGGTAGGGCTCTTTATCAGGAATACCATTGCACGGAACATAGTTTCTGTTAGGCACGTAAATGAGCGAATGATGTGGGTAGATTTGTCAGTTGGAGGAATTAGGACAAGAATTGTCTCCGTGTATACACCATGTGAGGGTGCAGATGAGGATGAAGTTGACAAGTTTTATGAAGCATTGAGTGACATCGTGGTCAGGGTCAACAGCAAGGATAGAATAGTGCTAATGGGCGATTTCAATGCGAGAGTTGGGAATAGAACTGAAGGATACGAAAGGGTGATTGGTAAATGTGGGGAAGATATGGAAGCTAATGGGAATGGGAAGCGTTTGCTGGACTTCTGTGCTAGTATGGGTTTAACTGTTACGAATACATTCTTCAAGCATTAGGCTATTCACCGCTATACATGGGAGGCTAGGGGCACCAGATCCATAATAGACTATATCTTAACAGACTTCGAATTCAGGAAATCTGTTAGGAATGTACGAGTTTCCCGGGGATTTTTCGATGATACAGGCCACTATCTGATCTGTAGTGAACTAAGTATCTCTAGGCCTAAGGTAGAGAAAGTGAAATCTGTCTGCAACGAATAAGGGTAGAAAATCTCCAGGACGAGGAAATTAGACGGAAGTACATGAATATGATCAGTGAGAAGTTTCGAACAGTAGACAGTAAGCAGGTTCAGGATATAGAAAGTGAATGGGTGGCATACAGGGATGCTGTAGTAGAAACAGCAAGGGAATGAATGCCTAGGAACAACTGTGTGTAAAGATGGGAAAAGGCGAACATCTTGGTGGAATGATGAAGTGAGAGCAGCTTGTAAAGAAGGCTTATCAAAAATGGCTCCAAACAAGGGCCGAGGCAGACAGGGAGTATTATGTAGATGAAAGAAACAGGGCGAAACAAATAGTTGTTGAATCCAAAAACAAGTCATGGGAAGATTTTGGTAACAACCTGGAAAGGCTAGCTCAAGCAGCAGGGAAACCTTTCTGGGCAGTAATAAAGAATCTTAGGAAGGGAGCGAAAAAGGAAATGAACAGTGTTTTGAGTAATTCAGGTGAACTCATAATAGATCCCAGGGAATCACTGGAGAGGTGGCGGGAATCTTTTGAACATCTTCTCAATGTAAAAGGAAATCATCCTGGTGGTGTTGTGAACAGCCAAGCTCATGGGGAGGAGGAAAATTATGTTGGTGAAATTATGCTTGAGGAAGTGGAAAGGATGGTAAATAAACTCCATTGTCATAAGGCAGCAGGAATAGATGAAATTAGACCTGAAATGGTGAAGTATAGTGGGAAGGCAGGGATGAAATGGCTTCATAGAGTAGTAAAATTAGCATGGAGTGTTCGTAAGGTACCTTCAGATTGGGCAAAAGCAGTAATTGCGCCTATCTATAAGCAAGGGAACGGGAAGGATTGCAACAACTATCGAGGTATCTCACAGATCAATATACCAGGCAAAGTATTCACTGGCATCTTGAAAGGGAGGGTGCGATCAGTGGTTGAGAGGAAGCTGGATGAAAACCAGTGTGGTTTCAGACCACAGAGAGGCTGTCAGGATCAGATTTTCAGTACGCGCCAGGTAATTGAAAAATGCTACGAGAGGAATAGGCACTTGTGTTTATGTTTCGTAGATCTAGAGAAAGCATATGACAGGGTACCGAGGGAAAAGATGTTCGCCATACTGGGGGACCATGGAATTAAAGGCAGATTATTAAAAGCAATCAATTGGGCTTCAGTGAGAATTGATGGTAGAATGAGTTCTTGGTTCAGGGTACTTACAGGGGTGAGACAAGGCTGTAATATTTCACCTTTGCTGTTTATAGTTTACATGGATCATCTGCTGAAAGGTATAAAATGGCAGGGAGGGATTCAGTTAGGTGGAAATGTAATAAGCAGTCTGGCCTATGCTGACGACTTGGTCTTAATGGCTGATTGTGCCGAAAGCCTACAGTCTAATATCGTGGAACTTGAAAATAGGTGCAATGAGTATGGTATGAAAATTAGCCTCTCGAAGACTAAATTGATGTCAGTAGGTAAGAAATTCAACAAAATTGAATGTCAGATTGGTGATACAAAGCTAGAACATGTCGATAATTTCAAGTATTTAGGTTGTGTGTTCTCCCAGGATGGTAATATAGTAAGTGAGATTGAATCAAGGTGTCGTAAAGCTAATGCAGTGAGCTCGCAGCTGCGATCAACAGTATTCTGTAAGAAGGAAGTCAGCTCCCAGACGAAACTATCTTTACATCGGTCTGTTTTCAGACCAACTTTGCTTTACGGGAGCGAAAGCTGGGTGGACTCAGGATATCTTATTCATAAGTTAGAAGTAACAGACATGAAAGTAGCAAGAATGATTGCTGGTACAAACAGGTGGGAACAATGGCAGGAGGGTATTGCGAATGAGGAGATAAAGGCTAATTTAGGAATGAACTCGATGGATGAAGCTGTACGCATAAACCGACTTCGGTGGTGGGGTCATGTGAGGTGAATGGAGGAGGATAGGTTACCTAGGAGAATAATGGACTCTGCTATGGACGGTAAGAGAAGTAGAGGTAGACCAAGACGACGATGGTTAGACTCGGTTCCTAACGATTTAAAGATAAGAGGTACAGACCTAAATGAGGCCACAACACTAGTTGCAAATCGAGGATTGTGGCGACGTTTAGTAAATTCACAGAGGCTTGCAGACTGAACGCTGAAAGGCATAACAGTCTATAATGATAATGTATGTATGTATGTATGTATGTATGTATGTATGTATATTTGCTGCAGACGTATTTCAATGTCCTTCCTTTTTTCTTCATGTCTACTTATTATATGTTAATCGTTCCTACGTTGAGTGAAAGGTAGCACTGATCCGATTGTTTCGTGTGTGTGATGAGTTAGTTTGTAGTTTTTGACTGGAGACCTTTAATTTATCTTCGGCTTCGGCGTCGGGCTTGAGCTTATGTTCAGTAATACGGCTTAGGGTTGAGGCTGTACGACTCATGTTCGCCTTGATGTGCGATATGAATGCGTGGCATACGGCGTGTAAGTTATTTTGGTTATGGTGTCGACTGGGTGAGCGATGCCTATTTGCGACGACGCAGATATCTGATCTGGGCTCTAAGATCAAGCTCATGTGCCATGGTTTGATTCTTGTCATGCTGTTAAGATTCTTATCGTAACGTGTCTTGATATTACGAGTATGTATTCATTCTGCTTCACATATTTGGTGTGTGTGGGGGGCGGGGGGGTTATCGGACCAGTGTTATTTTTTCAGTATCTTATGAATATTTGCCTTTAGCATTATTCTGATTTTATCTCGCTATTGTTTCCGACTTGCTTAGCCTATTTACATGCCTACCTCGGGATTTTACTCTCATTTTACTTGTTTCATTTTACTCGTGTTTACTTATTTCCGTAACTATGGCAACTCATTTTTAACCTCCTTGTGTTCCATATTTGTTTTATTTTCTGTCAGCACTGCTTTACTGGCGTTTTTTATTTCTAGGGATACAATCTCTGTGGAGACTGTTCGGAGCCATGTTTCTTAAAACGGGGGGGGCCGTGGTAATACTTCTTGCGTGAAAGCTGCTACTTTAACCTCTTTATGAAACCTGGTCCCTAGGAAAGAAATACTTTGGATCACGTTTTAATTACCACTGTCTGATAATGATTGAATATAATTGGATCACTGTCCATGATACCTCTGTTGCGACAGTGTAAAATTTCATGAGATCCAGTTTGATGAGTCAAACGACTCGATTGCGATTGACATATCTTCACAAACTATGTATGTGAGGATTCGGCTCCCTGTATTTCCCCATTTTGCTTGTTCTAGGCTCATATCTTAATCTTTTCTTGCTAAGCTTATGTTAATAAACCGTTTTCGTTTTTATTGATATCTGCTCTACGTTGCTGTCTCTCTGATTGGAGGACAGGCCTTTTACAATTTGTTTCTCTAGTCTTAAAAAAAGCCGGATTCAGCTCCTTGTAGTTTCTAGCCAGTTTCAGCCGATCCAGTGTAAATAGGTGGGTGGTGTAATCATCATCCACCGAGCTCGATAGCTGCAGTCGCTTAAGTGCGGCCAGTATCCAGTATTCGGGAGATCGTGGGTTCGAACCCCACTGTCGGCAGCCCTGAAGATGGTTTTCCGTGGTTTCCCATTTTCACACCAGGCAAATGCTGGGGCTGTACCTTAATTAAGGCCACGGCCGCTTCCTTCCCACTCCTAGCCCCTTCCTCCCTCATCGTCGCCAAAAGACCTATCCGTGTCGGTGCGACGTAAAGCAAATAACAAAAAATAATCATCATCCAGTAACGCCTGCAATTGCTCGTCTTCGCACTTTCGTGGTCTACCAGAGCGCGCACTGTCTTTCACATTAAAATCGCCACGTTTAAAATGTCGAAACCATGTCTCATGTTATAATCGATGGAGCGTGTTCACCATATGTTACTACCAGCAAACGGCGACTTTTCACAGCCTTTTCTCTTTTTATTAAATAAAAAAGCTATCTGTGCCGCAAATGTTCTTTTTTTAGGCACAAACGTCGATATGATCACTGAACGACACAACACAGGCGCTAGTGTCTGGCGGACTCAACCTGTGTGTGTTGGTAGTTTTTGTCAGACGAACAAACTGACGTATGTGTCAAATTCATACGCTGCGTACTGTTCGCTGGCGCCATCTCGTAGTGAAACCAGAAAAGACGTATGCATACACCTGGTATGTGCCATTTAGAAGCCTGGGCAAAAGTATATATCTGTTCTGCATAAATAATTCGTCCCTGTTCTGTCAAAACGGCGAATGTTACAATGCTCTTCCTATCCATTATTTCCCTTAAGACTGGTCTCGTCTTCCAGCTATATATTGATATGCGGTCCATCAGAACAATTTTCGTTGAGTTCATTTTCCTATGCGCGTGTGTAAAGGAAAATGAACCTTAAATACATCACACTCTAGGAGTAGGTAAATGTCATGCAAACATACATTCCTTCAGTATGGTAGAGTATGGTTCATTTTCCTTTACACACGCACATAGGAAAATGAACTCAACGGAAATTATTCTGATGGACCAAATATCAATATGTGGCTGGAAGGCGTGACCAGTCTTAAGGGAAATAATGGATAGGAAGAGCATTGTAACATTCGCCGTTTTGGCAGAACAGGGACGAATTATTTTTATAAAATACTCGACTTTGGCCGTAACTAATCAGACGGCTAAAATGTGTAAGGCTTGTCGGTTTTTAATTCCTGCGTGTTTAAATAAGTCAGTGTTAAATGTTTCAAACACAACTGAAGTTTCATGACGATGTTTTTGTAACTGAACCTAACCAATAGTTTAGCCACACTTCTTTTTTTCCAAACTTGTTTACCGTCGCACTAACACATCGAAGGTTTTCGGCGACGGAGGCATGGAAAAGGGCTGAGATTGGGGAGGCAGCGGTCGTGGCCTTAATGAAGGTACAGCCCCAGCATTGCCTGGTGTGTAAATGGGAAACCACGGAAAATCATCATCAGGGCTGCCAACGGTGGGATTCGAACTCCCGAACGCCAGCTCACAGTTGCGCGGCCAACTCGCTCGGTAACCCCATTTGTAACAATATTATTATTATTATTATTTTGCATGACGTTTTAGTACCGAGAGTGTCCTAGGACATGTTCGGCTCACTGGTTCTGTAGCTGATTTACAGAGTACACTCAAGTTTGGTGTTGCCTGTGGTTGAAGGTGTAATTGTAAAGGCTACGAATGGGAAGGGAGCGACCGTAGCCTTGCCTGGAGATGAACTGGGAAACCACGGAAGACTATTTTGAGGATGGCCGATGAGGGATTCGAACCCACCTGTCTCGCGAGTACAGAGCTAGCAACGATAACTGGTCGTGCCGCAATGCACTGAGCTAATTTGTTCCGTACTATAACAGTAATCAGTACGAATTAACTATAACAGTAATCAGTACGAATTAGACTCGTAAATGTAAACTGCTAAGAGTCCTAAGACTGCAAATGTTACGTAAAATGTGGTTACAGTGGCGTGTTTATAAACAAGAAGCACGTTCGCTCTCCTGGGGAAGAGGAGGCAATTTACGTTCATTACATGAATACGAGGCAAAATCAATCCATTTTTTTTTTCTCGGGAGGAAATTAACAGCCTTCGTCACGGTGATAAACACGTGCTTTCTTTGCGTAATTAGACACGTTTCAAAGGGATTGTAGTTTAGTCTTAATGGTAATGCAGTATACACTACCATAAAGATTGACAATATTATAAGTGCAGCAAACCAGAAACCAGTAAGATATCAGACTTCAGAAACGATGTTTGAACCACACTAAGAACACGCCGAAATATTGAAATGCTATAAGAGGAAGTCATATTTATACTGTATTTTTAAACTATCGAAAGACGTATGGCAGAGAACGAAAGTAAAAGATGTTGGTACTGATGCACGCAGAGAATACGCACTTAAAGCCATTCAAATTGATAGAGCGGCTGCATTGAGAGTTACTGGTAGAATGAGTCATTGATTCCATGTAGTTTCATGGTTTGAACAAGGCTAAATTCTTCCAACCAACTGTTCGTAGTCAACATCATTTATTGAGGGTCTTGAATTAACCAGCGGTACTAGATTTGCTGGAAATGTGACCAGCAGTATGGCATATGGCGATGAGTTTGACACAATGGCAGACGGTGTCGAAAACTTGAAATCTAATATCTAGAAGAGATGTGCTGAGCTGAACACGTGTATTGTGTATGTCCTCTCCTTGGGAATGTTTACATCGGATGCCCTTCCTAACGTCATGCTGAGTTAAAAAGATTGTAATAATAATATTAATAGCGTATGGGAGAATTCTCAGGAAGTTCTCAGTCCCGGTAAAGGAAGATGAAGAATTCCGTAGACGGCACAATTCCGAGCTCTACGAACATATAAAGACGCTCTCTGATTGTGCTAGGAAAAGGAGAGTAGCTTTCTGTGGACATATCGTAAGACTGCCTCCCAAAAGACTGACCAATCGCCTGTTCATCTTCTAGCAAAACAAGAAAATTCGTACCACGTGGCTGACAGAAACTGAGGACATTGAAGAACTGGGAATATAAGATCTTCAAGATAAGACTGTATGTACGACATACCCCGAAAGAAGTCCATGGATTTCAGGAAGGGAAAAAAAAAACGGAAGAAAGGTACCCCCTGGACACCAGAAAGAAAGGCGTTACACCGGCAGAAAATGCGAGAATACTGGGCAAAGAACAAAGCCCAAGAACAAGTGTGGTCCAAAGTAAGAACATTCAAACCAAGAAGAAGAAGTGGGTCGCCGGAGGGTCAGTATTTTCAACATCGCCATGTCAGTGAATATGACGAAACGACAAGTCTTGCTACGTCGACCGCTGCTAAAGCTGACAGCCTGCAGACATCAACACAAGGTGGTCAATATGAAAATTGCTCTGTTTTTCGTATCAAGCAGTTTCTGAGCTGAACTCACGAGGTGGTGGTGGTGGTGGTGGTGGTGGTGGTGGTGGTGGTGGTGATTACTGTTTTAAGAGGAAGTACAACTAGGCAATCATCTCACCATATAAAAGAACATGTCCTGACTGACTGACTGACTGACTGACTGATTCATCATCGCCATAAAAATCGGTATTTAGAATCTCCTTATTTTTAACACGTGTTATTTTGTTCTCGGAAAATCCCACCAGAAGGGGTGAAAAGGGGTGAAAGAGGGGTTGAATGCCTTCAATGAGTATACATTTACCTCTGAAACTGAAGATATTACAGACCTGAAAATTGGTATTTGGAATCTTCTTTAAAAATAAAGGAATACGTATATTTTTGTTTTCGAAAATCCACTTAAAGGGGGTGGGGGATAAAATTGATCAATTATCTGAATTATTTGTATGAAGATACTATTATCTCAAAAAAGAAAGATGTTGCAGACCTGAAAATTGGTATTTGGAATCTGCTTTAACAGTAAAGAACACGTATCCTTCTGAGTTGGGAGAAGATCAATTTGGCTTCAGAAGAAATGTAGAAACATGTGAAGCAATCCTGACTTTACGTTTGATCTTAGAGGATCGAATCAAGAAGGATAAGCCCACGTACATGGACTTCGTAGATCTAGAAAAGGCATTCGATAATGTTGATTGGACCAAGCTATTTAAGATTCTGAAGGTGTTTGGGATCAGATGCCGAGAACGAAGAATTATCTACAATCTGTACAAAAATTAGTCTGCAGTGATAAGAATCGAGGGCTTTGAAAAAGAAGCAGCAATCCAGAAAGAAGTCAGGCAAGGCTGCAGTTTGTCCCCTCTCCTTTTCAATGTTTACATAGAACAGGCAGTAAAGGAAATCAAAGAGGAATTTAGAAAGGGAATCACAATCCAAAGAGAGGAAATCAAAACCCTGAGATTTGCCGATGATATTGTTATTTTATCTGAGACTGCAGAAGATCTCGAGAAGCTGCTGAATGGTATCGACAAAGTCTTGGGTAAGGAGTACAAGATGAAAATAAATAAATCCAAAACAAAAGTAATGGAGTGCAGTCGAACGAAGGCAGGTGATGCAGGACATATTAAATTAGGAAATGCTTAAAGGAAGTAGATGAATATTGTTACTTGGGTAGTAAAATAACTAACGATGGCACAAGGACATAAAATGCAGATTAGCACAAGCAAGGTAGAGCTTTCTTAAGAAAACAAATTAGCTCACTTCATACACTGATATAGGAATTAGAAAAATGTTTTTGAAAACTTTCGTGTGGAGCGTGGCATTGTATGGAAGTGAAACATGGACGATAACTAGCTCAGAAAGAAAGAGAATAGAAGCTTTTGAAATGTGGTGTTACAGAAGAATGCTGAAGATGAGATGGATAGATCAAATCACAAATGAAGAGATACTGAATCGAATTGGCGAGGGGAGATCGATTTGGCTAAATTTGACGAGAAGAAGAGATAGAATGATAGGACACATCTTAAGACACCCAGACTTGTTCAGTTGGTTTTTGAAGGAAGTGTAGGTGGTAAGAACGGTAGGGGTAGACCAAGGTATGAATATGACAAGCAGATTAGAGCAGATGTAGGCTGCAATAGTTACATAGAAATGAAAAGGTTAGCACAGGATAGGGTGGCATGGAGAGCTGCATCAAACCAGTCTATGGACTGATGACTCAAACACACACCGTTTGATTTCGAAAAATGCGGGGGGGGGGGTGAAGGATTGAAAAAGTAATTGAATTAATTGCATGAGTATTTTTTCCGGAAAATTCACTTAATGGGGGTGGGGGAGTGTGAAAGGAAGTGAATTCTTTTTATGAGGTAACATATCTCAAAAAAGAAACATGCCATCTTTCTTTGGGGGGTGGGGAAATCAACTTAACGGCGCTGGAGTGGAAAAGGAGTTAAGACCAATTGATTTTACTGTTCATAATGTACTTGATTCTGATCATAAAACGACAATTTTTAATCTTTCCTGGGTTTGTTTTCAAGAGCCATCTTTTCCTTTGGAAAACTTATAAAAGTTAGATTATAGTAGATTCTCGTGGCACATAAATACAAATTTAACACATTTGAAATAAACGATAGGAATGATATTAACCGTGCAATTGTTCACTTCTATAATAAGGTCAATAATGCACGTATCACCAGAAATCCCGCGCACTTGCCTACGCGCGACGATGGTGCTGGTCAAATTTTCAGCGATGACAATGGCAGCCGATGTAATTTACCGCCAAGCAGCGGTCTTGCATCTTGCCGCGTGGTCAAAAACATCAATAATAATAATAATAATAATAATAATAATAATAATAATAATAATAATAATAATAATAACCTAAATTCAACTAATATCTGACCGTCGTCAAAATGTGCGGACCGCGCTGGGGACGGGTCCTGGCCGGGAAACGACTACAAATGCAGTCCGGCCGCGGCTTCACTACCGCCATGGCACCCAAGACGACACCACGCCAGATCTCCTCAAGGATTTGTTCATATTAAAAATGCTTATAAGAAAAGGTGGCAAAGATTTAGGGACCCAACTGCCCAGGCGGAATACCTGGAACTAGCCCGGGAAGTACGAAATCGATTGCTGGAAAGAAAGATTGAAGAATGGTAGGAACGTTGTTGTCAGATAGCGAATTGTGGCGGATTATATATAGAATGTTAAGCGTTCAATTATAAATTTAAATATAATACCGTAGCGAGGCACGGGTATCTTGCTAGTCCTCTATATAACACTAATCAGAGAGAAAAAAATGGAAGGGATCCGACACTTCGAAAAATGAAGGTACCGGCCAAAGAAAGACAAATGAAAGACTCTCTAGGCCTCCATATGTCGGGGGTCGGAAGAGAACAAGAGTTGACCAAGGGAGGTCGGGTAGGATACATGAAAATGAGGGGCCTGGCACAAGTAAGTGGAAGATGATGATGATGATGATGATGCTTGTTGTTTAAAGGGGCCTAACATCGAAGGTCATCGGCCCCTAAGTAAGTGGAAGCAATGGCAGGACTCAGCTAAGGGCCCCGTGGTCGCCAACCCACGCTCGAAAGTACAGAGCCCCTGGGGCCCCTTTTAGTCGCCTCTTACGACAGTTAGGGGATCCATGGGTGTTATTCTACCGCCCCCACCCACAGGGGGTTGAACTCATTGGTCACGTTAGTTCTGAGCCTGCATTCGAGAGGTAGTGGGTTCGAATCCCATTATCGGCAGCATCGAAGATGATTTCCCGGTGTTCTCCATTTTCAAGCCAGACACTGATTTTATTGAGGGTTCTTACATATGTATTGTAATAATTCATGTCATTACGTCCCACTAACAACTTTTTGTCGGTTTTGGGAGACGTTGAGAAGTCTGAATTTTCTCCCGCAGGAGCTTCTTACGTGCCCGTATATCTACCAACACGAGGCTGACGTACAGTATTTGAGCACCTTCAAACCATCAGACTGAGCCAGGATCGAACCTGCCAAGTTGAGGTCAGAGAAGGCTAGCGCCTCGACAGTCTGAGCCACTCAGCCCGGCATTGATAATGCATTACAACATTTATGAGTTTTATTTTTGACCTTTCCTCCGTGGGCGCCCATGCCCGGGAGCAAGGTGGGGACCCCCCACCCCCTAGCTGTCAGGGAAAGGAAAAAATCTAATATAGTCAGGTGATTTTCTTTCAAGAAAATGATTTAATAATCGGTATTACGCAAAGTGGTAGGGGATACCGTGTGTGGTAGTCTACCGTGGAATACAAGTCGCCATTCATCTTCCAAAATATCAAAAATACCACATACCCCCTCCTACAAACTATCCTATGTGGACCCTTGCATTTCCACTTATTGTTGGCGCGATTTACTTCCAATCGAAGAATACATATTATTGATTATGCATAGAGTGAATCAGAATTAGTTTCACGATGTGAATTATGAAAGAGGATGGTTTGCTTTATTTTTTTAAGTGGAGTATACTAGAACTTTATTTATAAGAATGGTGTTTTGTAATATTGTTTTATTAAGCCCACAATCACTTCCTTCCTGTTTTACCCTGTCCTTTCCCATCGTCGCCATGAGACCTGCGTCGGTGCGACGTAACACAAAATCCCTGAACCAGCCGGGAATCGAATCCACGGCTTTCAGATAAGGGGCAGGCACGCTACCTCGAGACCATGGAGCTGGCAAATCTAATAGAGAATCGTTGGCTACGATCCAATTACAGAAGAAAAAAACATAAAGAAGTACCGTAGCGAAAGAGATGAAGGCTTAAGTGGCACACAGCTACATGGGATTCGGTGGCATAATTTGTCCATTCGTAGAGGCTAGGAGGGAAACGCTGAAAGACATATTTGTTTATACTTCATTAATGAATTATCAATGCCGGTCCCTTGGTGTAGGGGTAGCGTGCCTGCCACTTACCCGCAGGACCCGCGTTCGATTCCCGGGCAAGTCAGGGATTTTTACCTGGATCTGAGGGCTGATTCGAGGTCCACTCAGGCTAATACGTGATTAGACTTGAGGAGCTATCTGACGGCGAGATAGCGGCCCCGGTCTAGAAAGCCAAGAATAAAGGCCGAGATGATTCGTCGTGCTGACCACACGACACCTCGTAATCTGCAGCCCTTCGTGCTGAGCAGCGGTCGCTTGGTAGGCCAAGGCGCTTCAGGGCTGTAGTGCCATGGGATTAGTTAGTTAATGAATTATCAATTCATAATTTATTAATTACGTGCGGCGCAGAGCCCTTCTAAGGTAGAACATCCAACGAAGCGTTTGTAGTGTTTAGGAAACTGTGTCAGTGTAGAGGAGGGCTGTTTTGAGTGTGGTGTAAGAGTTATAGGAATGTTGTGAACAGCACAAACACTCGGTCCCCGAATCAAGAGAATTACTGTAATTAATCGTTCTCGATTAAATGCCACGACCCGGTCGAGATTCGAACCTGGGACTGACAGTGCTGACAGTCAAGACAGTGCTGATCGATCAGCCACGGAACTGGAGAACAGTCGATAATGAACCTTTATTTGTGTATTTGTTTGTTTGTATTCAAAGCTGACTGGGGGCATAACTCTGCTGAAAAATTTCCAACAACCAATATCCAGGTCAAGATCATGTGGAAGATCAAACTAGCGTCACGGTGCAACCCAACGACGGCTTCTACGCTTTACCTCTTTAAAAACCAGTCTAGTTTGAATCTTGAGACAATTTCGTATTACGCCCCAAGAAGCGCTTATTGCAAAATGGCACTCTTATAGTATAATACAGGGGTGGCCACTAACCTTAATTTTGAGAGCCGCAAATTTACGAACAAATTTAGGAGACAAAATTGGGAGCATGTTTACAAAATGGTTTATAAAATGTAGACACGCTTTTCATTTTATAACAAATGAAGGAACATTTATTTTCTACACTACACAGAACAGTATTGTTCAGGTGCATATCAAGGAATGATATTTAACTTTTGGGAAGTGCTTCTTCCAGTGTTCATTTTTTTTATTATTATTATTATTACTCTGGCTGATAATTTGTCAGCGCAGTTCACAATATTACACTTAAATGTTCATCAGTGAGTTTAGATCGATATTTATATTTAATTAATTTAAGCCGCACATCACTGCTGCTGACTGCCGCCGACCACGAGATGATGTTAGTTTCCAATAATTATGTCAATTAATTTTACTCTAAACTTGGTTGTCAAGAGCCGCACGAGACTGACTCAAGAGCCGCATGTGGCTCGCGAGCCTCGTGGCCAACCCTGGTATAATATATCTCCATTTCCTTTTACAGTTGGTAAACACACACGGCGCCGGTCCCGCGGCCTAAGGGTAGCGAACCTGCCTCTTACCCAGAGGCTGCGGGTTCAATCTCCAGCCAGGTGAGGGATTTCTGCCTGGATACAAGGTCCACTCAGCCACAACTGAGGAGCAATCTGACAGTGAGTCAGAAGCTCCGGTCAAGAATAAATGACATGTCACGCTGACTATACGTCACCTCGTATCTGCAGGCCTTCAGGCTGAGCAGTGATCGCGGGTTTATGCACAAACTCTGCCACTGCTTGCCTCGTATGTCCCAGACACCTATTCTCTTCAAAGTACGCCGTTTTAACTATTATATTTTTTCCTTTCTCAGCCTTCTCATCTAATTCGATATTATCGTTCTCTCCCTTCCGACATAACAGTAATGATCGTGTATTAATTCCCCCTCTCTTCTGATTCTTCCTGGCCTGTCTGCAATTACCTGCGGTCGGTACTTCGTCTTGATTTAGCCCAGTTTTACAGACTGGTACCTTTTCTGAAGCCAATCCTATGTGAACGGATGTGCTCACTATTGTGTGTTTCTGAATCCGTTTTAGTGTGATGTGTTGTAGCATTCAAGTTCTGAAAGAATTAACACTAATAATGTTTATAGATTTTACGTTCCACTAACTACTATTTTTACGGTTTTCGGAGACGCCAAGGTGTCCGAATATTGTCCCGCAGGAGTTATTGTACGTGCCAGTAAATCTGCCGACACGAGGCTGGTGTGTATGGCCAACTTCAAATACAGCAGGATCGAACCCGCCAAGCTGAGCTGAGCTGAGCTGAGAAGGCCAGCACTCTACCGTCTCGGCCATTCAGCCCGGCTCTAAAAAAAACTAGAAATCATATTTATGTTTACTTCATTTAATTTGCAAAAAATAGTTTTTAAAGCAACCAGAAGGTAGGCTACTATTAATGCATAACATTGGCCAAGTTCCAAAATCATTTCGAGGAAAAACGTGCCTGATCTCTAACACTGCACTAAAAGTAGATGTATATATGGTGTTCGTTAAATTGATAAATATCCACCATTTCTTCGTGAAAAAGTAACAAAATAGGCAGTAAAACAAGAGAAACGACACAAGATCACACGAACGTCCCAATAACATAACTAATAGGTCATCGATGGTGACATCAACGAAGCACGACAGATATGCACAGGCACCAACCGTCTCAAGTGTGTTGTGCACGGGTGGGTGGGGTCGCCAGATGAAGCGCTCGCGGCAAACAGATAGAATGAACAAGGGGCGGAGTCTCTGCTGTGCTCTGTTCTTTATTGATCCTTATGCTCCCTCTGTTGGTCTGTCCATCCTCGTTCCTCGCAGCGAGGACAGGGCAGGTTAGATATACACATACACCACCTTTGACATCGAATGTCATCATTTTCAGTTAAAAACATAATTCACCATGCTCGGAGCCGTGATTCAATCCAAGAATATGACAATAAAATGTCCTCAGCTTTCACTTCAGTAGTCATTCAATATAAAGGGGAAAATAATACTTTTATGGCCAGTGCAGCCTTCACACAATGTAGGTCACTCATTACCCCATCGGCTCTCAGCACTACTCAAAAGAAAAGAATAAAATATCGGCAATCTTCCTCGTAATAGACACATTTCTTCACAGAATTATTTCTCGCGGTAAGAAATCCTCTGCCTCAACAAGAGTTAAATGTCGACTTAATTGTAACATACTACCTGCAACAAGGGCGACAAACGTAGTATTCTCACTCACTCATGAAGAATATAACCAAATATCACAAGAGAAATCACTATATACGAAGTTGTGATTTCATACTCACGGTAAGATCTCGTTGGTGCGCCAACTCACACAACTCAGAACATAGATACTCGTTTTGCAATTCCTAAAATGTATAAAAAGAACTGCATCATGCATCGAGCGAAAGGTTCACAAAACCTAATTCAAAAATGTTAAGCACGTGATTTAGACTTGGAGGTACGGTAGCAATTTCTTAACATGTTGTTCGCTCTATGAAGACAATAATACCCTCTTAAAATCACTTAACGTCTTTTTTACCAGACGAAATTTTTTCCATGAAAGTTCTTTTACGCGCAAGAACATCATCCAGAAAGTCTCCTATTAACAAGTGATGGCGCGAATACTTTTGAAACACCTAAGTGTTTATTGTTTCTCACAACACAAGACAATTCCTTACAAAAGATTCAAGTGGTTCGTCTATGAAACAACAGTTAACGAGCCCTCGTAATATTCACATTATACCAGTTTGGTCCACAACTCTATTACCAGAATTTTTCTTTTTTTCGTTGCTTTACGTCGCACCGACACAGATAGGTCTTATGGCGACGATGGGACGGGAAAGGGCTAGGAGTGGGAAGGAAGCGGCCGTGGCCTTAATTAAGGTACAGCCCCAGCATTTGCCTGGTGTGTAAATGGGAAACCACGGAAAACCATTTTCAGGGCTGCCGACAGTGCTGTTCGAACCTACTGTTGATCGTGGTCAAAGACAGTGGGGCTTAAGGCGGGAATATTCATACTTCACCATGCCGTTTAGGTCGGTACATATAAACGAGATACTGTATTTTATCTCACGGGTGCTAATCCGACTGTGGGGACTGATAGTTCTTCATTTAGGGCGCTCCCCCTGGGACACCCCGATAATTAAAATAATCAAAGCATTAATAAATAATGGAAATACAATTCAAGTGTCATACAAAAATGTTAGTTTGTTTAGAACCCCTAATGAAGTAGAGCAAAAATTACCCAGAAATGAGAGAAAGTACTGCTAGTTATGTAATTATAAGAAAAGAACAAAGACTGCCTATCTTTACTGCTCGTGTTTGAAATCTGTATGCTTGTCTTGCTCTTGGTCTTGCTCGAAGAAAATATGCAAACGTTGTGTTACAGAGAAGTACTTGAACACTTGCCGGTTCTTGATTTTCATTGGATCAAACCCCATGGCACAACAGCCCTTGAAGGCCCTTGGTCTACCAAGCGACCGCTGTTCACCCTGAAGGCCTGCAGATTACGAGGTGCCGTATGGTCAGCACGACGAATCCTCTCGGCCGTTATTCTTGGCTTCTAGACCGGAGCCGCTATCTCACCGTCAGATGATGTTGTTTGAGTCATCAGTCCATAGACTGGTTGGATGCAGCTCTCCATGCCACTCTATCCTGTGCTAACCTTTTCATTTCTACGTAACTATTGCATCCTACATCTGCTCTAATCTGCTTGTCATATTCATACCTTGGTCTACCCCTACCGTTCTTACCACCTACACTCCCTTCAAAAAACCAACTGAACAAGTCCTGGGTGTCTTAAGTTGTGTCCTATCATTCTATCTCTTCTTCTCGTCAAATTTAGCCAAATCGATCTCCTCTCACCAATTCGATTCAGTATCTCTTCATTCGTTATTCGATCTATCCATCTCACCTTCAGCATTCTTCTGTAACACCACATTTCAAAAGCTTCTATTCTCATTCTTTCTGAGCTAGTTATCGTCCATGTTTCACTTCCATGCAATGCCACGCTCCACACGAAAGTCTTCGAAAACATCTTTCTAATTCCGATATCAATGTTTGAAGTGAGCAAATTTCTTTTCTTAAGAAAGCTCTTCCTTGCTTGTGCTAGTCTGCATTTTATGTCCTCCTTACTTCTGCCATCGTTAGTTATTTTACTACCCAAGTAACAATATTCATCTACTTCCTTTAAGACTTCATTTCCTAATCTAATATTTCCTACATCACCTGCCTTTGTTCGACTGCACTCCATTACTTTTGTTTTGGACTTATTTATTTTCATCTTGTACTCCTTACCCAAGACTTCATCCATACCCTTCAGCAACTTCTCGAGATCTTCTGCAGTCTCAGATAAAATAACAATATCATCGGCAAATCTCAAGGTTTTGATTTCCTCTCCTTGGACTGTGATTCCTTTTCCAAATTTCTCTTTGATTTCCTTACTGCCTGTTCTATGTAAACATTGAAAAGGAGAGGGGATAAACTGCAGCCTTGCCTCACTCCTTTCTGGATTGCTGCTTCTTTTTCAAAACCCTCGATTCTTATCACTGCAGACTGATTTTTATACAGATTGTAGATAATGCTTCGTTCTCGGTATCTGATCCCTATCATCTTCAGAATCATAAATAGCTTGGTCCAATCAACATTATCGAATGGCTTTTCTAGATCTACGAATGCCATGTACGTCGGCTTGTCCTTCTTGATTCGATCCTCTAAGATCAGACGTAAAGTCAGTATTGCTTCACGTGTTCCTACATTTCTTCTGAAGCCAAATTGATCTTCTCCCAACTCAGCTTCAACTTGTTTTTCCATTCTTCTGTAAATAATACGTGTTAAAATTTTGCAGGCATGAGATACTAAACTAATGGTGCGGTAGTTTTCACACCTGTCAGCACCGGCTTTCTTGGGAATAGGTATAACAACATTCTTCCGAAAATCGGATGGAACTTCTCCTGTCTCATACATCTTGCACACTAAATGAAATAACATTGCCATGCTGGTTTCTCCTAAGGCAGTCAGTAATTCAGAGGGAATGTCATCAATTCCAGGTGCCTTGTTCCTGTTGAGGTCACTCACAGCTCTGTCAAACTCTGACCTCAAAATTGGGTCTCCCAATTCATCAGCATCAACAGTCTCTTCATGTTCCAGAACCAAATTATTTACATCTTTACCTTGATACAACTGTTGGATATGCTCCTGCCATCTTTCTGCTTTGTCTTCTTTCCCTAGAAGTGGCTTTCCATCTGAGCTCTTAATATTCATACACCTAGATTTTCTTTCTCCAAAGGTTTCCTTGATTTTCCTGTATGCAGCATCTACCTTACCCAGGACCATACAGCCTTCGACATCCTTGCACTTCTCCTTCAGCCATTCTTCCTTAGCTACCTTGCACTTTCTATCCACTTGATTTTTTAATTGTCTGTATTCTTTTCTGCCCTCTTCATTTCTAGCATTCTTGTATTTTCGTCGTTCATCAATCAGGTCTAGTACCTCCTGAGTTATCCGCTGATTCTTAGTTGATCTTTTCTTCCTTCCTAACATTTCTTCAGCAGCCCTACTGACTTCATTTTTCATGACTCTCCACTCTTCCTCTATAGTGTTTCCTTCAGCCTTTTCATTTAGTCCTTTTGCAACATGTTCCTTGAAACAATCCCCCACACTCTTTTCTTTCAACTTGTCTAGATTCCACCTTTTTGCATTCTTTTCTTTCTTCAATTTCTTCAGCTTCAGATGGCACTTCATGACCAACAAGTTGTGGTCAGAGTCCACGTCTGCTCCTAGGAAAGTTTTGCAATCCAACACCTGGTTTCTGAATCTCTGCCTAATCATAATGAAGTCTATTTGATACCTTCCAGTGTCTCCAGGTCTCATCCACATATACAGCCGTCGTTTTTGGTGTTTGAACCAAGTATTGGCAAGGACTAAATTATGATCAGTGCAGAATTCAACCAGCCGACTTCCTCTTTCGTTCCTTTGTCCCAATCCAAATTCTCCTACTGTATTACCTTCTCTTCCTTGACCTACCACTGCATTCCAGTCTCCCATCACAATTAGATTCTCGTCACCTTTTACATATTGTATTAAATCTTCTATCTCCTCATATATTCTTTCGATTTCCTCATCATTCGCTGAGCTAATAGGCATATAGACCTGCACTATTGTGGTGGTCATTGGTTTGGTGTCTATCTTGACGACAATAATCCTTTCACTATGCTGGTCGTAGTAGCTTACCCGCTGCCCTATTTTCTTATTCATTATTAAACCAACTCCTGCATTTCCCCTGTTTGATTTTGTGTTGATAATTCGGTGGTCGCCTGACCAAAAATCTTGTTCTTCGTACCAACGTACTTCACTTATACCAACTACATCTAACTTTAGCCTATCCATCTCCCTTTTCAGGTTCTCTAACCTACCACAACGATTCAAACTTCTAACATTCCACGCTCCGACTCGCAGAATGTCAGTATCCACCTTCCTGATGATCGCCCCCTCTCGTGTAGTCCCCACCCGGAGATCCGAATGGGGGACTAGTTTACCTCCGGAATATTTTACCCGGGAGGAAGCCATCATCAGTACATCATTCATACAGAGAGAGCTGCATGTCCTCGGGAGTTAGTTACGGCTGTAGTTTCCCGTTGCTTTCAGCCGTGTAGCAGTATCAACACAGCTAAGTCATGTTGAGTATTATTACAAGGCCGTATCAGTCAATCATCTAGACTGCCGCCCGAGCAACTATCGAAAGGCTGCTACCCCCCTTTCGATGAACCATTCGTTAGTCTGGTCTCTCAACAGATACCAATCCGATATGGTGGCACCTGCGGCTCGGCTATCTGCATCATTGGGACACGCAAGCCTCCCCACCGCGGCAAGGCCGACCTGCACCGTCAGATAGCTCCTCAATTCTAACCACGTAGGCTGAGTGGACCTCGAACCAGCCCTCAGGTCCAGATAAAACATCCCTGATCTGCCCAGGAATCGAACGCGGGGACTCCGGGTAAGAGGCAGGCACGCTACCCCTACACCACGGGACCGGCGATTTTCATAGGATAACATGCAATATTTTGTTTGCGTTGATTAAAGCAGTAATAGTTGTTCTTTAAATGATGCTGTTGACATTTGTAGCTTTTGAAGCTTCTAAAATATCATGTTTTTTGAAAACATTAGTGTGTAGGAGTGATAGTTTCATATTACAAGCGTGCATTGGGAAAATATCTCATTACTTTTAAATATTTCAATATTATTCCATTAACAATAACAATAAAAATTACTATCCAGTAAACGGCATTTTCAATTACATTTTAATTTAATTTTGATATTTTCAAAAAGTGAGTCCATGGGACTCAGTCTAGGTATATACGTAACTGGTTTCCAGGTAGTGAATTGAGGGTTAACTTACCATACTTCTAAGGTGGGGACAAAACAACAAATTGAAATTCAACGCATCAAAGACTGTTGCTATGCTAGTCACCAAGAAAAGGAAATTTGAGACACCGGTGGTTAAACTAGATGGCCAAAAATTAGATATTGTAGATGGCATGACATATCTAGGAATAATTTTAGACAGCAAACTTTTATTTAGATCGCACTTTCAACATTTGGAAACCAAAGCAGCCAAATTGTATAGGAGCCTGACAATGGTAGCACGACCCACCTGGTGACTAAACTCGGAAATTTTGAAGATTTTATATCGTGGAGCTGTTGAACCAATGGTGCCTTATTGTGCCACTGCTTTCGAACATGTTCTGCATACAAAATGGGCGCAACAGAAATTGTCTCAAATTCAAAGAGGTTTCGTGTTACGCATCACACGCGCTTGCCGTACAATATCGACAGACGCTGCCCTTATTATTTCTGGTATAGAACCTCTGCATCTCACAGGGCTCAGCAAGTCAACTTCTGTCAACTGTAAGAAGAACAGAATACATCCGCGGGATTTGATTTCGAAGGAGTGGAACTTGAACTTCCTGCACATCACACTGCGCCGAACATCCAGCAGATTATAATGAGCTCTGTATTTGACCAACCATGTACCAGAGATCACAGCCATTAAAAATACACAGATGCTTCTCACATTTCCAGCAGCGGAACAATAGTGGGCTGCGCCTTCGTGGTATATGAGGGCGAAGACGAAATTCATTCTGAGAAAATAAAACTAAAGGAATACTGTTCCGTGTTTCAAGCCGAGCTGCTTGCAATATTGAAAGCAGTCGAGTGGTGCATAAACAAAAATACGTGTGCGACTATACTCAGTGACTCACAAGCTGCGCTGAACTCCATAAAAGATAAATACAACTTACACAATTTGGCAGTACATGTAAGAGAGAATATAACAATGTACAATAAACATATATGTTTCGGTTGGGTGCGAGGTCATTCCGGCATAAAAGGGAACGAAAGAGCTGACCAATTGGCCAAAGCAGCTTGTAATTCTAACTTGTCAGAGAGTTATACTAAATGCCCAATTTCTTTTGTCAAAAGAACCGTAAAGGATGAAATGATCTCTCGTTAGTATGAACCGTGGTTAGCAAGTAAAAATGGCTCAGTAACCAAAGACTTGTTTTTTCCAAATGTATATATTAGGCTGGGATGTAAATATATAGTGTGCAACTTTCATTTAACTCAAGTGCTATCAGGTCATGGTAAATTCAATGCTTACTTCGAGCGATTTAAATTCCAACACAAAATGGCTCACTGTGCTTCTGCACTGAAGACATTCAAACTGTAGAACGCATTCTGTTCAACTATCCTGCTTTTGAGAGAGCCCGTTTTGAACTTAAGATGCATTTGTTAACTTGCAGTTGCTATTTCGAAAAACCACTAAATTTCATATTTTATAAAAAATGCTGCTCTTTTCAATTTTCAGAATTTATTGACTATGTATTTAAACATGTATAATTTGATGTCTGCTTATTAGCTGTTTAACATATGTATTGTATGTATTATGATCTGGTATTTTAAATATTAGTACTCTAGTATTGAGGATTGTATATATGATACTTTTATCTTTCCATTTCTGTTCATGTCTATATTTGCTTTTTATGTATAGAATTTTATCAGAGAAATTGTATATTTTGTATACACTACAACCCTAACATAGCTTATGGTAAAATAGGGTTCACAGCACTTTGGAGATGAAATAATAATAATAATAATAATAATAAATGTATAATTAAAGTTGCTGGTGGGAGCAGAATTAGAAATTAGAAGCGGAAGATCAACATAGCTACTTTTATTTAATTCGAATCGTGTTCTTTATTACGACTGAATATTTTCGAAGGAAGGCAAGCACTCGATAAATCACTTCCATGGGGTTTGTTTTACCACTGCTAATAAGCCACTTATCCATGGGTATGGCGATATTAACTTGTACTGAATCAGTTTATTGTAAATCGGGCTAACCACCCCCACTAAACACGCACTAGAATTCACCTGTTCGCTCAATGTCTTTGAACTGACTGCAAAGGCATGGCAGTAAATCGAGTCGACAATGGCAGAAGTAGAAGAATCTATTGTTGTATTGAAGTGGCCAGCGACATTGTCAAGCGGCTTATCGTCATTAGTGGTTGTTAAGTGTTTCGTAAGGTGATATTGCTGCAGGTTACGTAGCTATCAGCTTGGTATCTGTAATACCGCCAAATAATTAAAGCATTATCTTAACGGAGGAGCGTAGTTTCGCCAAATACAGTAGAGACAATACGCGACACTCAGCGTTGCCTACGAGATATACAAGGCCGAGAAATAGCTACTAATTTGTCGCTGAAAAAGCGGCCCGACCGTGTTCACGGTTTGGCCGCTAGATGTCAGGTTTCCGTTCTGTTCTTGCCGTCTTGGCAGACTTGTGATATGCGGAGTAATTGTGATGCTGTCTTGATTTTGTGCAATTTATTGTGAACTAGTTGATGTACCCGTGCTTCGCTGCGGGATTCTTGGAAAAACTAACTTTGTGGTTTTCTTAACTGAAGTCAACATAGGTCATTACAAAAACGTCGGTAAAAAAGTAGCGATTAAAAGCAATGCTATCATGTAAAATAATCGATCAAATGAAAACCCGCACATATTCTCACTTTTAGCGAACAGTACTACGATGCCGATCTAACAGTCCAAAGTTCCAGAGCCGGAAAGACCAGGCCGCAGACAGCCGTGAATACTCCTCTATTCTTGAATTTGGATTTTTGTTACTAAGTCCATATCAGTGCCGAGTCGCGAGAAAAATGGGTAAACAGAATTTAATGAAAATCGGTAAGTAAAGTCGGATAATAATTAGTTATTAGTGGTCATATCTTGACGAAAAATGGGTAAACAGAATTTAATGAAAATCGGTAAGTAAAATCGGATAATAATTACTTATTAGTGGTCGTATCTTGACGAAAACCTGTGGGCGAAGTTGGGGAATAAGTCGCTACAATCTAGGTCATAAATAATTGTATTCACGCTGAGAAAAATGGTAGTTTAGGGGAAGGCCTACAGTTTAATTCTCAAATATCTATGTTATTAGTGGTCCTATCTTAAAGAAAATCGGTATGCAAAGTCGGGGAATAAGTCGCTGTAATCTAGGGCGTAACTAATTGTATTCACGCTTAGTGAAATGGTAGTTCAGGGGAAGGCCTAAAATATAATTCTCAATAATATTTATGTTATTAGTGGTCGTATCGATAAATACCACATAACTTAAGTTATATAATAGTACATTTCCGACTATTTATGTCTTATACATTGTTATCGTACCGGCTATGATCACAGAGATATTCTTGAATTTGGATTTGTGTTACAAAGTCCATATCAGTGCCGAGTCACGAGAAAAATGGGTAAACAGAATTTAATGAAAATCGGTAAGTAAAGTCGGATAATAATAAACTACAATCTACGCTATAAATAATTTTATAAGACACCCTAATATCACCGAGTTAAAAAAAAACTAGATGTGAAGGCCTACAATATAGAAAGCTCATAACACTGATCAACAATAACATTACATTGACCATTGTTTGTTGTGATGTGTTTGTGTCTTCTGTTGCCACGCTTCTCCGATAGATTGGATTACTGCTACGTACCGAGTATTTTTTTTTAATTTGTCTTACGTCGCACCAACACAGATGGGTCTTTTTTTAGAATTTGTTTTACGTCGCACCGACACAGATAGGTCTTATGGCGACGATGGAACAGGAAAGGCCCAGAAATGGGTAGGAAGCGGCCGTGACCTTAAATAAGGTACAGCCCCGGCAGTTGCCTGGTGTGAAAACGGCAAATCACGGAAAACCATCTTCAGGGCTGCCGACAGTGGAATTCGAACCCACTATCTCCCGGATGAGAGCTCACAGCTGCGCGCCCCTAACCGCACGGCCATTTCACCCGGTGCAGATGGGTCTTACGGCGACGATGGGCTAGGAAAGAGATAGGACTGTGAAGAAAGCGGCCTTGGCCTTAATTAAGGTACAGCCCCAGCATTTGCCTGGTGTGAAAATGGGAAACTATGGGATACCATCTTCAGGGCTGCGCACAGTGGGGTTCGAATCCACTATCTCTCGGATGCAAGTTCACAGCTGTGCGCCCCTAACCGCACAGCCAACTCGCCCAGTCGTACCGAGTGTAACAGCCTGCCTGAATATTGGCGGGAAGTAGCTGGGGATTTAGATAACTTTCTTCTTTAGCATGCCAATCCTCTGGTTCATAAATTATCTGATACTACTGGTACGTAACACACTGGTTCATCATAGCATTCAATTCCTACTCTGAGGCAGTGATTGGAATGAGCAGTGTGCATATTTGACAAATTTTAGGCCTTCCCCTAAACTACCATTTCAGTCACCATGAATACAGTTATTTATAGCCCAGATTATAGCGACATATTCTCCGACATTGCCTACCGATTTTCATTAAGATACGACCACCAATAACATAAATATTTGAGAATTATATTTTAGGCCTTCCCCTAAACTACCATTTCACTCATCGTGACTACAATTATTTATAGCCTAGATTGTAGCGACTTATTTCCCGACTTTGCATATACCGACTTTCATTAAATTCTACTCAGCCGTTTTCTCGTGATGCGTGTACATACATACAGACATACATACATACAGTACATACAGACAGAAATTACGGAAAATGAAGAAGTGCATTTCCTTGTTACTGTGAACATGACTGATACAGAAATGCCATCCTTTTTACATTCTGAGCAATGTACAGACAAAACTCTTATGTATATATATATGTGCACGCATCACGAGAAAACGGCTGAAGAGAATTTAATGAAAATCGGTATGTAAAGTCGGGGGATGAGCCGCTACAATCTAGGCTATAAATAAACTTATTCACGCTGAGTGAAATGGCAGTTTTGCGGAAGGCCTTACATTTAATTATCGAATATTTATATTATTAGCAGCCCTATCGATAAATACTATATAACTAAAATTATATAGAATTAAATTTCCAATCAATTATGTCTTATACATTTTTAACGTACCGGCTCTGATAACACATATATTAATGAATTTGTATTTTTGTTGCTAAGTCCATATTAACGCCGAGCCACCAGAAAATGGGTAAACAGAATTTAATGAAAAACCGCTAAATAGAGTCGGGGAATAAGAAACTACAGTCTAGGCTGTAAATAATTTTATTCGCCTGAAATAAAATGGTAGTTTAGGGGAAGGCGCCTAAAATTTAATTTTTAAATACCGGTACCTATGTTAATGGTGTTATCGAAAAGTATTACATTACAAAGGTTATAGACAATACAATTCCCGATCATTTATGTCTCATTCAGTTTTACTGTGCCGACTATGATAAGAGTGGTATTTCAGAAGGCCTACAATATCGAAAGCATACTGCAGGTACGTAACACACTGGTTCATCATAGTATTCCAGCTATTCGATCCATACTCTGACGCGCTGTTCTGAATGAGCTCTATGCACACCTACGGCAGAGGCTCATTTAGTAGTAGTAGTAGTAGTAGTAGTAGTAGTAGTAGTAGTAGTAGTATGACCTGGTCTAGAATTACAATTTGAGCCTATTTCAAATTATAGCACCACAATTCACTAAATAACTCAAAACTCAACCCTGAAAAGAGCCGTTTCTTAAGAAAAGCTGCTTCTTCACTTTTATTAAATTCTACATTCATTTCATTCCAAATTAGCAGTGAAGAGGGGGCTACTCCTCTGGCTTGGAGAAAAAAATTGCCTCCAATTCAGAAAGATTTTTCCGTTGCCAGTGTAGTGAATTGAGATTTCCCGACTCATCGGGTACTCCTAGGAAACAGATTAGTCAAAGGGCATAGTTTTTGCCCTGGGACTCTCCACTATTCGCCTTGCCCCACCCCCCACACCGCCGAAAAGAAGACGAAGAGTATTCACGGATCACAGCTGTCTGCGGCTTGGTCATTCCAGCTCTGGAATTCCAGCATTGCACTGTTCGTTAAAAGTGAGAAAGTGTGTGGTCTTTCATTTGATAGAGTAATTCATATGAAAGCATTGCTTTTGATCGCGCCATTCCTACTGACATCATTGCAATGACCTATGTTCATTTGAGTTGGGAAAACCACTAAGACAGTCTTTCTGAGGATGTAAAATGGGTGGTGGAGAGTGAGAGTCTGCCATTGTAGTGAACACTCCCCAACCTGGTTGTGACTGATGGTAGGCAAGCGGGTCTGTCATTACAATGAAAATTCCCTAACACATTCTTCATATAAGAAAAGACGTTTTGTGACTTCCCCGTCGCGTTTCTAGGGTAACGTTAAGGGCTATGCAATTTAATGCAATCTTGCTCACAACGCGTACACTACCTAGCCTAGAATTCTGTATACAATGTAGAATTCCGTAGCGAAGCACGGGTACATCAGCTAGTTATATATATTGTTTCTGTCGGTGAGTGTCTGTGAGGTTGAGAAGAAGGTGCACTGTTGTGTACCTCTCCGTATTTCGGATGACACTAAAAAAGCATGAAAATTGACGTTCCATAGTTTCCCTTCCGAGTGCGGTTTAAGGGAGAAATGGAAGCAAACTATTTCTAGGCAAGGTGATATAGTAGGATTTCTTTAGGTACCTAGCAATGCTCATAAAACAGATTTCAGTGTAAGCACATCAATCAAACTTCCTTCTGTTTTCATTGTGTATCCTGTTCACAAACAGGAAAATGTCAAACGCAGGAAGCGTCCAGCTCCCAAAAATGATGTATTGCCATCAAACGTTTTCCTTGCTGGTGGCTTTACGTCGCACCGACACAGATAGGTCTTATGGCGACGATGGGGTAGGAAAAGCCTAGGAGTGGGAAGGAAGCGGCCGTGGCCTTAATTAAGGTACGGCCCCAGCATTTACCTGGTGTGAAAATGGGAAACCACGGAAAACCATCTTCAGGGCTGCCGACAGTGGGATTCAAACCCACTATCTCCCGGATGCAAGCTCACAGCCGCGCGCCCCTAACCGCACGGCCAACTTTCCCGGTCCTTCAAAATTTAGTAAAAGTTCCGATTCAGATAACGATGAACGAAAACGAAAAAGGAGCACAAGTCTCGTTTGTATATCAAAGAAAGTCAAAGAGTATCTCTGTTTAATCTTTAAAAAAAAAAAAACGGATGAGAAAATTAAATACCAGATTACAGAAAAGCAATCTGTAAATTGAGAAGTAGGATACGAGTAATCAGGAAAAAAAAAAAAGTTTTACGGTATCTGAACTTGACAAAAAAAAAAAAAAGCAAACCAAATTTAAAAGCATGCTAAAATTGGTCATTTAGGAGCTTTATTCCTGTTAGAACGAATTTGATTTTCTTCTTCTTTCTTCATCCGTCGGTTTTTCCGTCGGACTCAGCGAGGGATCCCACTTCTACCGCCGCAAGGGTAGGGTCCTTTTAAAGGTGCGATTTTCCAAGGTGCGATTGTAGCCGCACGGCGACAGCAGTTCCACCTCTGCGCATACAGCAGTCTCCACTTCCGCGCATGCGCAGTTTGAATTTGGTCTGCGAAACGCGGCGATTGCGGCTTGAGCCACCACATTGGTGTAGTGGTGGGGACGGAGCGGAGCAGTTGTGACGTTATCACCCGGTTGTACCCAGTGAATGTAATGTGGCGGCAGGTTTAAATACATTATTGGTATGGCAACATAAATTCAATGCCCTTTTCTCACAACATAACTATTTTGCTGCTGTGCTGCATACAGCAATGTTGTTTTCTGCTGGAGAAGCCAACCTGCTCATTTCATCCTTGTGATGCCTCTTGATATAATCCCACAAATTTGAAACGCCACCACCCGTCGCGTAAATGCGGCCGCAAAATTTGCATTTTGCTTATTTTTATCACCAGTAATTTCAAAGAACTGCCATGCATCATACGATTTTCGTGGCATTTGTGGTACAAATTCTGTAAAAATTTATGCAATTCCGTAAACATTCGAAAACATGAATACCATCTCAAAATTGGATTAAATATCAAATCAGTGCCAAAATTATTATCTACTATGCTTTGCATTTTCTACAACACACAACAAGCGGAGGAAATATAGACGCAAATTAAGACACAGGCTGAATACAAGTACAATACTCCTATAAGGGGAGGCCACGACGTTCGGATCACGGAGTATCTTCAAACTTTGTACTCATTTAGTAGTCCATTAGGACAAGATAATGTGCAAGTAGTAAGGTGTAATATTAAGACGTTCTCGAGAAAATCGCAAGAGAAGTTTCCGCGTCGAATATGTACCGGTGCGTTGAGGTCATGAGCACGAAACGGTGGTGATCGAGTGGTTAGCGTTCAAGCTCCGTAATCGCTGGCTCGCTGGATCGAGTCCCGCTTGCCGTTTGGTTTTTCAACACTGGTCATATCCTTTCATATATATTACAATTTAAAGGTAATATAGTAAAAAAAGGTATATTTGCATGAATTTTCATTGGATTTCCAATGAAAATGAAATGAAATGGCGTATGGCTGTTAGTGCCGGGAGTGTCCGAGAACAATTTTGGCTCGCCAGATGCAGGTCTTTTCGATTTGACTCCCGCAGGCGACCTGCGCGTCGTAATGAGGATGAAATGATGATGAAGACGACACATACAGCCAGCCCCCGTGCCAGCGAAATTAACCAATTAAGGTTAAAATTCCCGACCCTGCCGGGAATCGAACCCGGGACCCCTGTGGCCAAAGGCCAGCACGCTAACCATTTAGTCATAGAGCCGGACTGGATTTCCAATGTTACAAAAAAATATATTTCTTTCTTTCTTTCTTTCTTTCTTTCTTTCTTTCTTAATCTGTTTACCCTCCAGGGTCGGTTTTTCCCTCGGACTCAGCGAGGAACCCCACCTCTACCGCCTCAAGGGCCAGTGTTCTGGAGCACGAGAGTTTGGGTCGGGGATACAACTAGGAAGGATGACCAGTACCTCGCCTGAGCGACCTCACCTGCTATGCTGAACAGGGGCCTTGTGGAGAGATGGGAAGATTGGAAGGGATGGGCAAGGAAGAGCGGATGAAGCGGCCGTGGCCTTACATTAGGTAGGGACCTACATCCCGGCATTTACCCCGAGGAGAAATAAATGGGAAACTACGGCAAACCACTTCGAGAATGACAGGAGGGAATCGAACCCCCATCTACTGAGTTGACCTCCCGAGGCTTAGTGCACCCCGTTCCAGCCCTCTTACCACTTTTCAAATTTCGTGGCAGAGCCGGGAATCAAACCCGGGCATCCGGGGGTGGCAGCCAATCACACTAACCATTCCACGACAGAGGTGGACTACAAATATATATATCTATATATATAAAATAAGAGTTTTGTCTGTACATTGCTCAGAATTTGAAAATAATGGTATTTCTGTATCGGTCATGTCCATAGTAACAAGAAAATGCACTTTTTACTTTTCCGTAATTTCTGTCTGTCTGTCTGTCTGTCTGTCTGTCTGTCTGTCTGTCTGTCTGTATATATGTATGTATGTATGTATGTATGTATGTATGTATGTACACGCATCACGAGAAAACGGTTGAAGAGAATTTAATGAAAATCGGTATGTGAAGTCGGGGGATGAGCCTCTACAATCTAGGCTATAAATCATTTTACTCACGCTGAGTGAAATGGTATTTTAGGGGAAGGCCTAAAATTGAATTCTCAGCTATTTATGTTATTAGTGGTCGTATTTTAAAGAAAATGGGTATGCAAAGTTGGGGAATAAGTTGCTACAATCTAGGCTATCAATAATTGTATTCACGCTGAGAAAATGGTAGTTTAGGGGAAGGCCTAAAATTTAATTCTCAAATATTGTTATTAGTAGTCCTATCTTGATGAAAATCGGTATGCAAAGTCAGGAAGTAAGGCGCTATAGTCTAGGCTGTAAATTATTTTATTCACGCTGAGTGAAATGGTAGTTTAGGGGAAGGCCTAAAATTTAATTCTCAAATATTTCTTATTAGAGGTGTAATCGATGAATGCTACATAACTAAGGTTATATAGTATTAAATTTCCTATTATTCATGTCTTATACATTGTTACCGTACTGGCCATGATCACAAAGATATTCATGAATTTGGATTTTTGTTACTAAGTCCATATCAGCGTCGAGTAACGAGAAAATGGGTAAACAGTATTTAACGAAAATCGGTATGTGAAGTCGGAGAATAAGAAACTACAGTTTATGGTATAAAATATTTTACAAATCACAGAGTCGAAAGAAAACTAAATGTGAAGGCCTACAATATAGAAAGCTCATAACATTGGTCAACAATAACATTACAATGACCATTGTTTGTCGTGATGTGCTTTGTGCCTTCTGTTGTCCCTCATCTCCGGTAGATAGGATTACTGCTGCGTACAGAGTATTTTTTATTTGATTTACGTTGCACCGACATAGATAGGTTTTATGGCGACGATGGGATAGGAAAGGGCTAGGAGTGCCTTAGGCCTTAATTAAGGTACAGGCCCAGCACTTGACTGGTGTGAAAGTGGGAAACCACGGAATACCATCTTCAGCGCTGCCGTCAATGGGGTTCGAATCCACTATCTCTCGGATGCAAGCTCACAGCTGCGCACCGCTAACCACACGGTCAACACGCCCAGTCGTACAGATTGTAACAGCCTGTCTGAATATTGATGGGAAGTAGCTGGGGAGTTAGATAACTTTCTTCTTTAGCATGCCATTCCCCTGGTTCTTAAATTTTCTGATACTTCTGGTACGTAACACACTGGATCATCATAGCATTCGGGCTATTCAATCCCTACTCTGAGGCACTGATTGGAATGAACAGTGTGCATATTTAGCGGAATAATGGCAGATGAGTGTTCATGGCAATCTGCGGCCTGGTCATCCCAGCTCTGGAACTTTGGACTATTAGATTGGCACCGCAATCTAACCGCAGCACTGTTCGTTAAAAGTGATAAAACGTGCGGCTTTCCATTTGATCGAGTATTTTATATGATATCATTGCTTTTAATCGCTACATTCATACTTACGTTTTTGTAATGACCTATGTTGATTTTAGGTTAGGAAAACCACAAAGTCAGTCTTTCTGAGAATCCCGTAGCGAAGCACGGGTACATCAGCTAGTCATTTATAATTATCAACAAGTAAACGGCCCAATGCACAAAGTATTCCTGAAAATGTATGCCTGTCGTGATTTGTAAAATCCCTCATACCTGACAGTGAAATCGAGTAAGGTACTCGGAATTGCTTTGCACCTGGACGCTCTGGCCTGCAATATATATGAAATAATATGGCCAGTGTTGAAAAACAAAAAACCGATCAGCGAGCCTCGATCCAGAGATTACGGAGCTTCAACGCTAATCACTCGACCGTCGCCATCTCCTGCTCTTGATCGCAAAGCACCGATACATATTCGACGCGGAAATTATCTTGCGATTTTCTCGAAAACGCTTTACTTCTTGCATATTATCTTGTCCTAACGGACTACTAAAAGTGTACAGAGTTTGAAGATAATCCGCGATCCGAACGTCGTGGTCTCCCCTTGTAAAACATGTGTCGTGCGCTACACTGTGCTCTGGTCCTGCGCGAGTACTTGCAGTTGTAAGCGGAGGGGATCAGTAGTGCGCTCTACCGCTACAACCGGATTACTCATCGGTATTACTCGCTCTGTTCCCAGCTCTACACTGGTGCAGTGAGCAGTGCTGGCGGCCGCAGTCGCTGCGACAAGTTGATATAAGTATCTCTTGTGTAGTAGATAATTTTTGACTTCGGGTACGATGTCGAAGCAACGAAAAGTCGATGGAGTGTTCAGTCACTCGCTTGATATAGCTCTTTCATGTTTCATGTCTATTACAATAGATTTACTGATCGTTATGTCTCACTATAAAAACATTTATTCAGCTGAGCTAAACACTGTTAAAATAAGATTGAAATGTCCGTACCTGAGAGTGAGTGCAAGTTTCTCAGCTGGGCTGATGGGCTTCTGGTACCGACTGCACGAGGTTTTCAAAATTTCACTTTTTTATAAGTTCGAGAATATAACTAAACTGACTAACACACAGTCTGAAATACTCTCTGAACCTTGTCTGATCACTTTAAAGATGCCTTTTAATTAAAATGTTATAGGATAGCATCCTTCCTCACAGTGCGATGCAAATATACTGTTGACTTTCCTTCTTTTTGTGCCAAGATACCACATTAACAATACTAAATCTTCTTCTTCCATTAAAATGTCAAGGAAAGCCCTGCCACTAACGAAATCGCCCTGGCCGCCGTGGCGGCAACAGTCGCGCCTTGCAAAATGCACCTTTTTAACAGCGTTACTGTGAAGTTTGTTTACAGTTTTTTTTAAAAAAAAGTATGATGCAAGCGCTACAGTTATTGCTATTGGCAGACAATGCATGGGGAAGACAGAATGTTAGATTTTTTTTTTTGCTAGTGGCTTTACGTCGCATCGACACATACGTCTTATGGCGACGATGGGATAGGAAAGGCCTAGGAGTTGGAAGGAAGCGGCCGTGGCCTTAATTAACGTACAGCCCCAGCATTTGCTGGTGTGAAAATGGGAAACTACGGAAAACCATTTTCAGGGCTGCCGACAGTGGGATTAGAACCTACTATCTCCCGGATGCAAGCTCACAGCCAAGAGAGTGATTATTGTGTTTTGAACATTAACTGAATTGCTACAATATGATACAATGTTAATATTTTGCCTGTGTTCAATATATTAGTTGTTTTAAGATCTTCGCTAATTGGCTGATGATGACACTTGAAATGTGTTGAAACCGGTCCCAATAAACAGGTTGTAACTACTTTTTACTACGGAGTATTGAAAGGTGGATCCTTCCCTATAATATTGTACATCTTCTTATTTCACAGTAAGTAGGTCTATACATTGCAAAACGAATAAGTTCAAAATGAAATGCAGGAAAAAATAGGCACTCGTGCGGTACTATACATGCTCGTTATATAATACAGCACAAAACTTACGTAGTTAAGAAGAAGAAGAAGAAGAAGAAGAAGAACTGACAGAACTCACATTTTATACCCTAACTTGCGATCTTTGCTCAGTTCTCTGAAAGTCACATCTCCGTTATATAAGATGTCCCACCCAACTCTGCGACCCCAAATATCTCCGAAATGAAACAAAATATGAAAATTCCAATTGGCCAGGAACGTACCCATGTCAGGGGCTCACACAATGAGAAGGCACGCACAATCCACAAAGGTAAACAAATAACACCTCCAACACCAAGTTGCGCCTTTTAAAAGGAACATGCATGTTTATTCTAGCAAAATGACAACTAGAGCTACAACTACAGTAGTGATAACACACTTGGTTCCGCTTTTCTAAACAAATTTACTAGTGGCCTATTGACGTCCGAAACGGGGGAGGAGCTTACGGTCAGCTGTTTCCAATATGGCGGCGAGATAGTGACGGGAAGTAAACACGACAGTGATCGGGTGTGCGTCTGTAGGATTTATTAAGTGTTCAAAATCTCTTTGGTGTCGTATGCGCAACTGTTGAGAGTTGTCGGAGATTTCACGCGTCCATTAGTGGAAGGGGAAGAAATATTCAAGCGTAATTACTTGATATGTGTAGGTAAAAAGTTTGAAACAGAAGATGAAACTGGTGTTGTAGCGTTGTGTTTGCAATCATACCACATCGATTCAAAACCGCACAAAGTTAATGTTGTCTTGAACAAGGGGGTGAAAATGTGAAGCTACTGTAATTTTCCACTATTAGAGGTTATGGAGTAATTTCTTGTTGATTTGGTCCATGCCAAAGCCTTAGCCAGGTGACGGGGGAGTTACCTGTTTTGTAAACTGTAATCTTGGGGAAGAAAGAAAATAATAATTCTACTAAGTAAATGTTGTACAGCAAATAAATCCTAGGCTTTATACAGGCTTGTGTTGGAACAGCCCACATAAACTTAATGTTCTTCCATTTTTGCCATCAGCACAAAATTTAGAACTTAGAATCGACAGCAATAAGTATAAAAATTATAACTACCTACAGAATATGCAGAGCAAAGTTGGAAAATCATAATTTAAGAGTACTATAACCTCTACAGTCACAGCTGTTTGGGGTTGAAGAATACTTGGTTTGTCCAATTCTACCAAATAATGGCTTCTAATTTAAGATGACCGGGCGAGTTGGCCGTGCGGTTAGGAGCGTGCAGCTGTGAGCTCGCATCCGGGCGATATTGGGTTCGAACCTCACACCAGGAAAATGCTGGGGCTGTACCTTAATTAAGGCCACGGCCGCTTCCTTCCCATTCCTAGACCTTTCCTGTCCCATCGTCGCCATAAGACCTATCTGTGTCGGTGTGACGTAAAACAAATAGCAAAAAAAGCTAACTTATGATGGCAAAATACTACATATTTTCTTTCTTTGATAGAAGTATTTTATAGGCAATTTAAATGCAGTGCTTAATTACTACCAGTTAAAAAGATATTACTCACATGTAGATAATTTACTGCCAGCTGTTACACATATGAAGACGTTTACAAAGAGCGGATTACATTCTATGTGCGGCACAGAAGTATTAGGCTTCAAGTTTATCAGTATTTTTGATGTAGCTAAATCTTTGTGAATACAAATTAGAGACAATAACTATCAATGAGTACAATAAACAGTACCGGTACCTACGCTGTGGAAAGAAGTCGTCTTCACGAGAATGCAGACTGCACACTGTCATGTATCGCGTAACGCGTTTTCCAATTGACAGCGCGAAAACCCATCTTTCTCTCTGAACAATCTGTACAGGAAAGTAGTGAACAGATTTCGCATCCGTTTTATACGATTTGCAACCGTATACAGAGCAGTACCTCCTCAAATTTGACAGTTTTCTTTCTGTTTCCACCACGACGTCAATGCTTCGCCGTGTAAATAAACGTCACCAGTCACTATGTTGCAGCTTCAACATTCTACCGCGTAGCTGCGCCATCCAACTTTTCTGACGTCAAACTTCATTGTTGTGCAGTACATCTGGCATGGAAAATGCACCCACAAATCACCAGTAGCGTCTTGTCGGATGAAACCGTGTCATTTCAACAAATGCTCGAAGTGCCCTCCGTTTGTATTATTACAATTTTGGAATCTGGTAACAAGAGAAGGGTTGCACGGATTGCAGTGTTTCTACAGATATTGCCGCACACGCCGCAGTAATACGATGTTGCATATCCTCTACTGTCGTTGGCGGTTCTTGATACACACTATCTTTCACTGTGCCCCAGAGAAAGAAGTCTTAATGGCGTCAAGTCTGGGGACCAAGGTGACCATGGCACAACCTCCTCGTCCTATCTACCTATTTGAAAACGTCGCATCCACAACGTCTCTGGAAACTCGTGCAGAATGTGCGAGACATCTATCATGCTGGAGCCACATTGATAGACGCGTTTCCAATCCCACATCCTCTATTAGGAAGGGTAGAGTGTGTGCAGAAATGATGAATATCCCTGCCCGTTTAATGTTCCCTGATAAAAACAGGGACCTAAAATACGGTTACCAATGATACCGCACCAAACATTGACACTCCACTGTCGTTGATGAGCAACTTGGCGAATCCAGTGGGGATTTTGCTCGGACCAGTAGTGCATGTTCCGCAGATTCACATGACCATGATTTGTAAATGAAGCTTCGTCCGTAAACACCGTATTACGTAGGAATGCTGGATTACCTTGCAACTGCTTAAGTGCAAAACGACAGAATACAATGCGGGATTCAGATGTGCGAGACATCTATCATGCTGGAGCCACATTGATAGACGCGTTTCCAATCCCGTGTAGTTCCTGGTGCAGTGAGATATGGAACGGATGAAACCGATGCCTTTGCAAAATTCTGCTCACACTACTGCGGCTTATTCCAAAACCTCGTGCAATCTGTGGGACACTCACCTGAGGATTGTGCGCTACAGCACCCAGAACAGCAATTTCGTTTCTAGTGCCAGTCGCTATCTTTGTACGTTGTCGCTCTGTGGTAGCCCAGCTTCCTGTTACCCTGAGTTTCGTGCGGATGTTGGCAACTGAATGAGGCGAAGGACACCGTCGATCTGGGTAGCGTTCAGCGTACAATGCCACAGCTGCGGGTGCATTTCTGCGACATTCGCCGTAAATTAAAATAATATCCAGGAATTCTTCGTTACTGAAGGCGGCATATCGACTAGATGACGGCAATTGTTACACGCCACACGAAAACACGGTCAATGTGTCAAAATGGAAAGCAATATCCGAAACGTACGTGAATTAGGGTACAGTATGATAGAAGACCAGATCAGGAGACACTAGTACACTGAAGCTAGAACGTGCCGGGCTGATATCGGTTTCTTTACAGCAGGCTAGAGGCCAGTGCAAGCAACCCCTGCTCTGAGCATAGAAGTACATACGGTGCATTACGTCAGAAGCGGTGGCGCCATTGCCATCCTCTAACAGCCACGTATTTCAGAACGTACGAGGTTTAGAAACGTGAAACCAAGTGTGTTATCACCAACTGCAGCTCTAGTTTTCATTTTGCTAGAACAAGCATACATGTCCCATTTAAAAAAAACGCAACTTGGCGTTGGAAGTGCTACTTGTTCACCTTCATGGATTGTGCACACCTCATTGTGTGACCCCCGGAACTGGGTACGTTCCGGGCCAATCGGAATGTTCATATTTTGTTTCATTTCGGATATATTTGGGGTCGCAGAGTTGGGTGGGACAGCCTGTATATACAAAATTGGATGTAAAAATACCTGTCTTCGCAATACGTAGCCGACATATTAAATATAAATCAAATAAGTCGCTTTACCTCGCACCGACACAGACAGGCCTTATGGCGACGATGGGCTTGGAGTGGAAAGGAGGCGGCCGTTGCCTTAATTAAGGTACAACACAATCATTTACCTGGTGTGAAAATAGGAAGCCACGGAAAACCATCTTAACGGCTGCCTACGGTAGGATTCAAACCCACCATCCCCCGAGTGCAATCTCATAGCTACGCGACCCTAACCGCATAGCCAACTCGTTCGGTCATCTTTGAAAATATGTCTATCAGTAGAGGATTTTTTAAATCGTCATATTTTGTATAGGTTGCCAGAGATGTACACTAGCCCTGTGGTTTTTTAATTCAACATCTTTTTATTTAAGTTATTGCGTCAGTCGGCTCACTTACCCACTCTCCACGTACACCGGTGTTCTCGTGTTTCGATTATTGAAGTCTTGCGCAATGATGTGACATACGAACTGAGAAAATACTGAGCGGCTCTTCCCAATATAAAACAGACAATTTCGAGTAATCACGAGCATGACTTATAGTCATAAGGTAGGCTAGAGAGTTGATTTAATTGCCGAATGTCAACTAAGTTATAACACTGATTCATTAAACTAACAGAAGAATCGAATAGCCTACCGGTACCTATTTACTAGCTAGTTACTTTGGAATTATGTTTTGACTACCTTTTTAACATTTGCAAATAAATCCATATATTATTTAAAACTCCCTGTAAGAAGAAGACAGTAAATGCAAATGGGTATTATTTTCGAAAGAGCTGAGCCCGTCATAGCGTACCATTCTTTCATTGTGCCATTGCTCTGTATGTCTCGCCCGCAGCGGAAGTTCGGCTACTCGCCAATTGAGGAGTGGAAATGCTAAAGGATCTAAGTGCCATTTTTTAACTTTCGGGTATTTTCACTGCTAACCAATCTATGTCTTTGCGCCAGTCCTGTGTTAAGGGATTTATGTGCCTCAGTTGTTCCTTGGAGTTGCTACAGTCCCTAACAGAATGCGCTAGTCATATGTGCAGACAGGCCTGCTGTGCTAGTGAATCTATGTGCCACAGCCGTCTGCCGCTAGCCGAGCAGTAGTCAGAAGTCAAGGTTATGCAGTAATCTTCATCTCGTGCTACTGTTTTACTTACTGAGGATTTTGCTTGTTATTGAAAATGATGGACGAGAATGATGATAATAATAGTGTGAACGCCAGAGCTGTAGTAGTGATGGAAGTATTGAGAAATTTACGGAAAAAATCGCATTAACTTATTCCCCAGAAATGTTTCTCACTATAGTCGTTTGAAATCTGAAAGAGAATACCATAGTGGTGACAAACTTAAGCCGCATGTTCGCTTCCTTTAAGAAAAAGTATCCTGATAGTGGTGTATCGTACAAGTTCTACCGCAAAAAATTCCTAAATGACTTTCCTAAGCTCTCGTTTAGAAGACCAAGGAGTGATACCTGCAAAAGGTGCGATTATTTAAACATAAAATCAAAAAGTAATGACCCCATACAATCAGCCAAGGCCGAAAAGGCGCTCGAGTTCCATCATAGAAAAGCTGAGAGTGGCCTTCCTGTATTGAAAAATAACACACTTTACCTCGCAGCGAACATTGTACCATTCTTGTAGATTTAGAAAAAGTTTTCCCTTTGCCTAAATTGACGCACAGAAACATGTATTATTTGCGTCAACTCTCTTGCTATAACTTTAACATTCACATTACCGTCGCGAACGATGGCATAATGTGCCATGAGATGGCTTGTGGCACAAGGGGCACGGAGGTAGAGGAGAGAATGAGATGGTCTCATGTATTTTGCAGGCTCTAAACTCTGGTTTATTCCAAACAGAAAAGCGAATCTTGTTGTATGAAGTGACAATTGCTCAGGCCAAATAAAAAATCGAATGTTAATATTTTTGTACAAGTAGATAGTAGAACGGGGCAAGTCAGTAGAACATAAATTTCTATTGTCTGAGCACATTTTTCAGTTGCCGATCACGATTTCGCTCTTATAGAGAAACGCAGCAAGACAGCCAAAAAGCAAGTAATGGAATATCTTTAAAATGTGATCTAGCAAGCTAGGCCTACAAAACATTTCCGAGTGTTGAATATGTACGACAGTTTATTCGACTTTGAGAAAAAGGCTTCTGAGTGCATTGATATGGAAAAACTTGGTATCACTCAGGTTTGTTTGTTGAAAATAAGCATCATTAGCCCGGCATTGTGTCCTGCAAAACTACCTTTCCCAATCTGTGTGACTGGGAGAAATTTAATGTACTGAAGAAAGACAACCAAATGAAAGACCTTGCAGCCGTGGAATTGGAAAAACTTCCAGCTACAGTTCCGTTGGCACCAAACAAGAAAAAAGATCTTTCCACCATGATTGATTACGTGGATGAAAATGATAAGAACTTTTTCCAACAGATGTTAGCTCAATAAAGTCAATGCTGTCTCGTGGCACTTCGATCTATTAGCTGTATCAAAACTTTTTGTACGCAGATCTTTCTGTTCAAAAGGCCACATAACTATTTCATTTTTGAAGATAATTAAAAAATCCTTTGTCAACATATTTAAAATCATGTAAAGAGTTAATTTGTGTTTAATTACAAATAAATATTCATTTCTCACAAAGATGTGCAGTTTTTCTACTTCCTGAAAAATTTCACTTTTGGCACTAGATCCTTTAGCATTTCCACTCTTCAATTAGTGATGGGAATATCGAATGTTTTAAACCTATCGGTAGACTACCGATTGTGAAGCGTGACTATCAAATGTCGATAGTTTTCATGTTTTCATTCGGTTCGAAATTGGTTATAAAGTAGTAATATACATTTTGTACTGAGGTAGTACTAGTTACTAGTAATAAGTCATTTGCTAGTAACTACCGAAATGTGGATTGTTGTATTATACTACCGATTTTTATAGCGTGTTTCTTTTGTTGATAGTGATATAAGGGGAAATATTAAGACAAGTAACAAACGTTACACAATGTCCGACTAAAGTGATTGGAAACTGAAATGCGTTGGTCCATAAGATAAAATGTCCCGATTAAAGTAATTGTGGGCATTAAATTTCATTTTTAACCCTTTGTTGCCTGACGGTACTTTAAAGTACCATCTCATATTTCATGGCTTTGAAATTATTTAGCAAATCCTACCCTTGTATTTTCCTCATGGTACTTTCAGTAACTAATTCTTGAAAGAGAGATATTTCATTTTTGAGGTTGGTATTTATGAAAAACGTGGGAGATCGTTTTATTCTTAGGAGTGTAGTCATAGTGCTACCACTGTAAACAAATGACATTTTGTTTGATTATTTCTTAGCTCATATTGTTACATTCGACCTGCAAGTGATCTTAGTACATGTAAGTATGCTTCTGTAAAGTAATAAAATACTCAGTTTGATGAAATTTGCAATTGGTGTGGATATATAGCTAGAAAATGGCGAGGTACTTAGAAGTACCGTCAGGCCATATGGAGGGTCTCATGTTAGTCATATCCAAAACCGAAAGTAATGCTTTCCTTCGATGGACATCAGTGTTTTTCTATGGAAAGACAGTAAAGGTGTGTAATTAACATCTAATTTCCATGGAACAGAAGCCACAACTGTTTCTAGGAAACAGAAGGATGGAAGTAATGTTATTGTTGATTGCCAGGTTGTTGTGCAAGACAACAATGCACACATGGGTGGAGTGGACCGTGTTGACAGACTTCGAGGCGTATATGGTTAAGACCGTCGATCCAAAAATGGTGCCATAGATTATGATGAGATGATTGAGAATGATTGCGATAGCATTTGTCAATGCCTACATCATACACTGTAATATGCATGAAAAAGTCCCTCTAATGGCATTCCGGCGTAATGTGGTCCTAGGACTGATGAACCAGAAAGAAATTATTCTTCCAGGAAAACTTTCACGTGATATGAGGTCACCAAAGTCACCAGAGCAAATTTGTCTACCAAAAAGGAGGAAAACAGAATATTCCATGCCCAGTGATGTCAGACTAAGTAATCGTGGAAATCATTTTGTTGTTTTTGTAAAAAACCGTGGTCGATATGAGGTGTGTTCAAGAAAGAAGGTGCAGTCCAACCGCATTCAAAGTTTACTACATGTATTATTTTTCTCTGCTGCAATGAAAAAACTGCTTTGCAGAGTATCGTAATGTGTCAGCTGTATAGGACGTATGCAAGATGTTCTACATATGAACAATAATATTAGGAAACTTCACTCTTATTACACATATTTGCTTTGCTTTTACATTTTTGTAATAGTTTTAGGTATGAAAAACATGTTCTACTAATTTGTGACAATAAATGTGATATAATTCCAAAATGTGAACATTCTTATCTACCCAAATCTGAAGCCTCCTATATGCCTGACGGTACTTAAAAGTACCAGGCCCCAAAAACATACCAAAAATTTAAATTATGATTTGAAAGTATTAGCATTTACTATCTGAACACATTCCATTAGAATAAGGTGAAAAAGTCAAGTATACTTATTATTTTTCACTATTCAGGCAACAAAGGGTTAAGTTAATGAATGTAAGATCATCTGTTCATAAAATAACAAATGTTAGGTAATTTCAGACGAAGGTTAGGTTTACACCTTACTGTAATGACACCACATATTAAATTAATGTGAATACAGCAAACTAAACTACGACAGCAGATCAGGAAATAAGTTGCACTTCCCAGTTATGGCCATTTATTACACCACCTATACAACAGCAACACGACTATAACTACATGCACTGTAACGTCACTTTTCCACATAGTTTCCAAGAGACTCCACAAATTTCTGCGAACGCACAACCAACTTGTCGATGCCGGATGCATAGAAATTTCCTCCAGCGTTCTGCAACCACTCGGAGACAACGGCCTTCACCTCCTCATCAGTCTGGGAACGTCGTCCATCGAGCTCCGTTTTGAGCTTACCGAATGGATGAAAGTCACATGGCGCTAGGTCGGGACTGTAGGGTGGATGTTGCCAGACCTCCCACTTGAAACGCTGCAGCAGTTCTCTCGTTTGGCGCGCCTTGTGAGGTGTTGCGTTATCGTGCAACAAAATCACACCGGCGCTCAATTTCCCCCGGCACTTCTCTTTAATCGCTTTACGCAACCGGTGCAACGTTTGACAATACGACGCCGCGTTGATCGTCGTTCCTTTCGGCATGAATTCCACGTGCAGCAAACCCTCCATGTCAAAAAACACTGTCGCCATAACCTTACCGGCTGAAGGTTGAAACTTGGCCTTCTTTCGTTGTGGTGATGAGGGGTGCACCCATTCCATTGATGTTTACTTTGTTTCGAGGGTGAAGTAGTAGACCCATGTTTCGTCGACTGTGATGATTCGCCGCAGAAACCCGTTGCCGTCTGCGGCATAGCGTTGCAAAAATGCCAGGGAGGATTGGAAACGTTGTCCCTTGGGCTCATCGGTGAGAAGACGTGGGACCAATCTTTGACACAGCTTACGATATCCAAGGTCCTCGTGAACAATGGCGAACACACTGCCATACATGTTCAGCTGCGTCGCGATTTCTCTCAGTTTAATGCGCCGGTTCTGTCTAATGATCGCATTCACACTGTTGACCTTTGCACGGGTCCTGGACGTTGTGGGCCTGCCTTCGCGATGGTTGTCCGTTATATCCGTGCGTCCGGCTTCGAATTGCTGACACCATTTTACGATACCTTGCGGGAAATGGCCCGCTCCCCATACACAGCACTAATTTCACGATGAATGTCTGTGCAGTTCTTACTTTTGGCCCATAGGAATCGGATTGTTGCACGCACCTCATATTTGGAGTGAATGTCCAGTTGACGCGCCATTGCATTTGGCCGCTATTACACAATACTAAACGAGACATCACAGCGACCTGCCTAACAGAAGTGTGGGCAGTGTCTGTCCCTTTCTCCGCTGTGCCCACGTTTGCGACACACGGCGCGCTGCTGCGGCGCGTTAGTGCAACTAACCTTTTGATCCACCTACGTACATGAAAAGACAACATAGTTTCCTAGGACCAAGTATTAGTGCATAAATTAATTTAAGGTCAATGTTCAATATTAGAGGTTCAAGGTTAGTACATGTAAAGTATTTATAAAAACTATACATGATTATCTATTGATAAAGTGCACAATAATAAAATTGCATTTATCATTATACAAATTTGAGTCAGGTATCTATACATTTATAATAAACTGGCTGATGTACCCGTGCTTCGCTACGGAATTCTACATTGTATACAGAATTCTAGGTTAGGTAGTGTGCACGTTGTAAGCAAGACTGTATTAAATTGCATAGCTCTTAACGTTACCCCAGATACGCGACGGGAAAATCACCAAACTTCTCTCATATGAAGTCTGGGTTAGGGAATGTTCATTGTAACGGTAGGCCCGCTTGCCTACCATAGGTCACAATCAGGTTGGGGAATTTCATTATAATGGCAAACACTCACTCTCCACCTGCCTTTCTACATCCTCAGAAAGACTGCCTTAGTAGTTTTCCCAACTGAAATGAGCATAGGTCATTACAATGACGTCAGTAGGAATGGCGCGAGTAAAAACAATGCTTTCATATGAAATACTCGATCAAATGAAAAACTACACATTTTCTTACTTTTAACGAACAGTACTACGCTGCTGATATAACAGTCCAAAGTTCCAGAGCTGGAATGACCAGGTCGCAGACAACCGTGATCCGTCAACACTCTTCGTCTCATTTCAGGAGGGGGGGTCGAATAGTAGAGAGTCGCAGGACAAAAACTATGCCCTTTTACTAGGAGTAACCGATGAGTCGGAAAATCTCAATTCACCACACTGACGGCGGGAAAATCTACCTGACTTCAAGGCAAATTTTTCCTCCAAGCCAAAGGAAAAAAACTCTTCAATGCTAATTTAGAATAAAATGAATTAAGAATTTAATAAAAGGTAAGAGGAAGAAGCTCTTCTTAAGAAATGGCTCTTTTCAATATTGAATTTTCAGTTGTTTAGTGAATTGTGATGCTATAATCTGGAATAAGCCTACATTGTAATTCTAGACCAGGTCATACTACTACTACTACTACTACTACTACTACTACTACTACTGAGCCTCTGCCTTAAATGTGCACACTGCGCTCAGTCAAAACAGCGCGTCAAAGTAGGGATGGAATAGCTGGAATACTATGATGAACCAGTGTGTTACGTACCAGCAGTATCAGAAAAATGTATGAACCAGAGGAATAGCATGCTAAAGAAGAAAGTTATCGAACTCCCCAGCTATTTCCCGCCAATATTCAGTCAAGCTGTTATACTCGGTACGCAGCAGTAATCGCATCTATCGGAGTTGAGCGGCAGCATAAGAGACAAAGACAACAAACAATGGTCAATGTAAAGTTATTGTTGATCAATGTTATGTGCTTTCGATTAGTGATGGGACAATCGATTCATTTACTGAATCGATTCATTTGATTCCGTTCACGTTACTGAATCGATATAGTGATCCGATTCACGGCTCATTGGTCACCGCTCCTACTGCATCTGTGTAGTATGTGCTGGTAAGACAGCAGGAACAGCATTCAGTGCTCGTAGCTGTCATCTGGTCTTCATACTATGAACTCCTTTCTTAGAAAAAATGCTAGTTACTCTAATACATCGAAGGTTTCGGGCGACGCAGAGTGGGAAAGGTTAGGATTCAGCCATGGCCTGAATTAAGGTACAGTCCCAGCATTTCCCGGTGTGAAAATGGGAAACTACGGAAAACCATCTTAACGGCTGTCAACGGTGGGATTCGAACCCACCATCCCCCGAATGCAAGCGCATAGCCACGCGATATTAACCGCACGACAACTCGCTCAGTCATTTTTGAAAATATGTATTTTTCAATCAATGAGGATTTTTTTTCATCGTCATATTTTGTCTAGGCTACCCGAGATGTACAGTAGCCCGCTGGTTTTCTGATTCAACATATTGTTACTACGTATTGCGTCTGTCCACATATGATTGAAGTCGTGTGCAACGATGTGACATATGAACTGAGAGAATACTGAGCCGTTCTTCGCAATATAAAACAGGTACCTTTGAGTGGTCATGAGCATGACTCATAGTCATAGAGAGGCTAGAGTTGAGTTTAATTGTCAAATGTCCACTAAGTTATAAAACTAAGATTCATTAAACTAATAAATAGTATAACCTACGATGTGCATTCAAGTTCTAAGGCCTCCGACTTTTTTTCTCCAGGCTGGAAAGAAATAGAAACATGTGCATTGTTTTAAAATGAGCCCGCGTTCGTTGTCAAAACGTCACAGAGATGGCAGCACTATACGACAGATGGAATTTTAGCGCCAGCCGCGAGAATGAGAACTGTTTTAGATACTTAAAATGGCGACGTTTTCCTTACGTGAACAGCGTGCAATCATTCGTTTCTTGAATTTGCGTGGTGTGACACCAATTAAAATTCATCGACAGTTGAAGGAGACATGTGGTGATGGAGTTATGGATGTGCCGAAGGTGCGTTCGTGGGTGCGACAGTTTAATGAAGGCAGAACATCGTGTGACAACAAGCCGAAACAACCTCGGGCTCGCACAAGCCGGTCTGACGACATGATCGAGAAAGTGGAAAGAATTGTTTTGGGGGATCGCCGAATGACTGTTGAACAGATCGCCTCCAGTGTTGGCATTTTCGTGGGTTCTGTGCACACAATCCTGCATGACGACCTGAAAATGCGAAAAGTGTCATCCAGGTGGGTGCCACGAATGCTGACGGACGTTACGCAAACGTTTCTTCGTGAAAACAACTTTGAAGTGATTCCTCATGCTCCCTACTCACCTGACCTGGCTCCTAGTGACTTTTGGCTTTTTCCAACAATGAAAGACACTCTCCGTGGCCGCACATTCACCAGCCGTGCTGCTATTGCCTCAGCGATTTTCCAGTGGTCAAAACAGACTCCTAAAGAAGCCTTCGCCGCTGCCATGGAACCATGGCGTCGACGTTGTGAAAAATGTGTACGTCTGCAGGGCGATTACGTCGAGAAGTAACGCCAGTTTCATCGTTTTCGGGTGAGCAGTTAGTTAGAAAAAAAATCGGAGGCCTTAGAACTTGAATGCACCTCGTAATAGCCTACCTACTTACTAGCTACTTCAGAATTATGTTGTGACTACCTCTTTAACACTGCAAATAAATCCACCTATTATTTAAACCTCCCTGTAAGAAGAGGACAGTGAATGCAAATGGGTATTATTTTCAAATGAGCTGAGCTCGAGAGTCCATTATAGCATACGATTCTTTCAGTGTAGCATGGCTCGCTGTATGTCTCGCTGCAGTGAGCCGATAAGGAGCCGTGTGTATCTTGTGTCTCACTGAGCCGGCTCGTTCACAATTCTTTCGGTGTGCCATGGCTCACTGTATGTCTCGCTGCAGCGGAAGCTCGGCTGTCCGCCAGTGTCCAGTGAGCTGATAAGGAGCCGTGTGTATCTTGTGTCTCACTGAGCCGCGCTCGTTCGCGATTCTTTTGGTGTGCCATAGCTCACTGTATGTCTCGCTGCAGCGGAAGCTCGGCTGTCCGCCAGTGTCCAGTGAGCCGATAAGGAGCCGTGTGTATCTTGTGTCTCACTGAGCCGCGCTCGTTCGCGATTCTTTTGATGTGCCTGTCTCGCTGCAGCGGAAGCTCGGCTCCCCGTCAACATCCAGAGAGTGCGCCACTCAGCACTGTCCACTGGGAGTAAGCTGAATCGTGTGCCGTGAGCTCGCCGTTCCAGTGAATCGATTCACTCGGACACTTGAATCGATACACTGCTTCGAATCATGCATTCAGTAGCCAACACTACTTTCGATATTGTAGGCATTCACAATTAGTTTCCTTCCGATTCTGCAATACCACTCTTAATCATAGTCGGTACGGTAAAACTGAAACGAACATAAATGATAGGAAGTTGTATTCTGTATAACTTTTGTTATGTAGGTAGTACTTTTCGATAGGACCAATAATATAGGTATTTAAAAATTACATTTTAGGCGACTTCCCCTAAACGACAATTTCAGCCAGGGTGAATAAAATTGCTTATAGCTTAGGCTGTAGTTTCTTATTCCTCGACTCTATATACCAACTTTCATTAAAATCTGTTTACCCATTTTCTCGTGGCTCGGCGTTGATGTGGACTTAGCAACAAAAATACAATTCATGAATATATGTGTTATCTTAGCCGGCACAGTAACAATGTATGACATAAATGACCGGAAATTTAATTCTATATAGCTTCAGCTATGTAGTATTTATCGATAGGATCACTAATAAAATAAATATTTGAGAATTACATTTTAGGCCTTCCCCTAAACTACCATTTCACTCAGCGCGAACAAAATGATTTATAGCCTAGATTGTAGTGGCTCATACCCCGACTTCACATACCAATTTTCATTAAATTCTCTTCAACCATTTTCCCGTGATGCGTGTACACAGACAGACAGACAGACAGACAGACAGACAGACAGACAGACAGACAGACAGACAGACAGACAGAAATTACGGAAAAGTAAAAAAGTGGATTTCCTTGTTACTGTGGACATGATCGATACAGAAATACCATTCTTTTCAAATTCTGAGCAATGTACAGACAAAACTTTTATTTTACTTATATAGGTGACTCTGACTTCACTCCATAACGAAAGAGGAGGCCGATTTCACCTCTGACTAGTGGAAACAATTGAAGAGCCCACTGCAAAAATGATGGATGTCATTTGGATGCACTTTCCCAGAAAATGAAAATACTAAAAGCAGACTCATAATTCCAATCATCGGAATTTTCATGATTAACTACTTAACTCATCTCATTCATAAACTAATACTTAGTATATAAACATGGTACACAATGAATCCAGTAAAAATGAACCTTACCTAGAGTGATACTTTTAGATTAAGTGCAAAATGAAAAGCACAAAAACGCTGAATTTAACATCTCATTGAAGAAGTAAGTATGCCCATGCGTCACTCTGATCACATTTTCACGAGTAATTTAATGGTGTTAAATTAGTTGTCAAGTTTACAATAAATGCATTAGCTTTTATAAGGTTATGTTCTATTCTTGGACAGTGATGATAAAAAAATCACATGGTATTAAGTATTTTTGAACTCAGATATGTGGAAGTGAGATGAAGAAATCTCTGCTTTTTGGACTACAGAATTGAGCTAAATGTAACAGGTCTTTGTATTTCTCCTGAGAATTTGGTCGCTGCCCTTTATAATGGAGACCAGGAAGGAGAAATTAGTCTGCTGCAAATACTTGGCTCCTTGTGGGATTGGCAGACCTTACAACACTTGATTCCCAGGCACCGTTGAAGGCAGATCGGTGCCGTACTAGGCGAGTGTGACCTGCTTCAAACAGTATCTGCCTGATAGGTCTTGAGGGAAAGGGACATTTCTTTTTGAACATTAGCTGGAAAAATAAGGTCCATTTTCGCAGGAGTACCTGGTCTACATCGATAACTTGAAAAGACGATGGTTTCACACGGTCAGGTTGAAAAACGTGAAATCAGTCTTCTGGTAATTCTGCGTATGATTTTGCGTTTATTAGAGCCGGGTTACGATCACATTCAAGGTAAGAATGTCCCCGTATTGGGAAAGTGACTGTGATTATTTCCAGTCTTTTCTGCAACTGATACCACATAATGTAAAAACCTGAACACTGTGTAGTTCTTATTCTACCTCCCGCATGAGTCACAAAAAATTTGCAGGTGTTTAACCTTAGTATCAAGTTTTGTAAACATGGAGCATTGACACAACCTCATCAGAAAGAACCCTTCCCTCCTACAGTCTCAGGGTAGCAGTAGAAAAATGATTCAGATGTTGAGGAATACAATGACAGCTGTCGGAAAAGGCTAGGAAAGCAACAGATAGGGAATCTGCCACCTGGGCGACTGCCCTAAATGCAGATCAGTATTGATTGATTGATTGATTGATTGAACATCATTAGTAGAGATATTTGGCATGTGTAGGTTTTTTGAAAATCCATTGTGATTGTGATTGACTCATAATCTTCATTTTTCATGCTTGATTTTCTCGCATCTCTTTTTCCTTGCATAGAATGTGTCAGCTGTTAGTTTGTGAACATTCTGATCTATTTCAAGCTTTCGTAGTTGTGATTCCAAATCAGCCTTTTCATCAGGTTTCAAAGAACTCACCAATAACCTTTCTTCTATTGCCTTTTTATCACCCATATATTTGTCGCAAGTGCTTCTGGTATCACTACGAGGGTATCCAAATGATATCTTAAATTTCTCGTTAAATATCTTCCTATAAAATTCGTAAGATACTTCAGGTAAATTTTTGTCTATGAACATTTCACACATCTTATGTATGTTAAAATCTTCTGGAAGGTAAATTTTGTTAGTTTTATCCTTGCTATAGTGACTAGGCCGCCCTTGAAAGATGCTATATGATCTTCTACAGCTTGTACAACATGTGCAGATTTCTTATTGTGTTCGTGTATATATTTACCACTCTTATCCTTTGCTGCCTGACCGTGACATTTGAAGGACTGCTGCAATGTTTGCAATCTCCTACCAGTTATACCATGTATTGCAATAAATGCCTTTGCGCAGACGGGAACATCAACAACAGCAGAAGTATCACTATTTACAGGAGCTGCTTTTACCTTGTAATAATACTCAATAATCATGAAATTTCGCATCATTTTTGTCTTTCCTGCGCCTGCAATTCTTAACTGACTGAAATGTTATTAGTCCAAAAAGATAGGCATTTTGATCGTCATACGACGCCATTACATTAAATTCTTTAATTAAACGTTTTCTTTATACTTCAGATACGGTTCTAAAGCACTCAAGTCTTTTACGTTCACAGTCAGGCCTAGATTCATGTGCACATAACCTACTCATCTTCATATCATCAGACATTCTGCCATGCTTTAACCTCTTCTTTGTGTCGTTCACTCTTTGTCTCATACACATCAAAATCAGTTTCAGGATTATCACTCATAGTAATATTATATTTTGCACTTAACAAAATAATAAGCAAAACACAGGAAATGTCCACTATGCAGAAGAATGCGCAGACCAACTGACTTCATTATCAACAACAACGCTGGAAAAGACACAGTGAATAATGGGAATAAAGTTACTACCATCATTCTTGCATTGTATACTAATGACATCCAGCATTCTTGCAGTGTATACCAAATTTTATTTTCCTCATAACTCACGGTCTATCCGCAATTTTAACTTCGCCGTTTAAACACACAATCTATGCCATATAAAGAACATAATGGCACCCTCAGCTCATTTTCGATGAGAAAGTGACATCCATCATTTTTGCAGTGAACTCTTCAATTGGAATTTGCGATCCGAATGAAGAAACCGAATGCAAACGGAAACAATCGGTTGTAACGGTAGCTGACGACTATCGAATAATTCTGTAATTTTCATTCGATAGTCCCATCACTACCGCCAATGTCCAGTGTGCCGATAATGAACCGCGCGCGCGCGCGCGCGTGTGTGTGTGTGTCTCTCTCTCTCTCTCTCTCTCTCTCTCTCTCTCTCTCTCTCTCTCTCACTGATCCGTGGGTGAGCCACTCAGCACTGTCTGCTGCGAGTCAACTGAATCGTGTGTCGTGAGCTCGCCGTTCCTGTGAATCGATTCACTCGGACGCTTGAATGAATTCGATGCACTGCTTCGAATCATACGCTCAGTAGCTAACACTAGTGGGATAGGTCTGGCAGAAGTGTTCGTGGGAGTCCTGTTCCACCACAGACTCTCCAAGACCTCGAACAGGCTCTCATTGAAGAATGGGACCTGATACCGCAACGTGACCTCCGTCAACGTATGCGGAGCATGCCACGTAGGTGCCAAGCTGTGATAAATGCTCGTGGAGAACATACACCACACTGAAGCTCTCCAACTGTGAAATAAATCCACATTGGAGGACTATTATCACTTTGTTTTCGCCCCTATTTGGACATTTCCGTTTGTGTTCTGAAATGAACGCGATCCATCGATATTCTTTTGTACACTTCAACAGTAAAGGTTTAGTTGGTACTATACCTGGGTGTGAGGTATTGTTTTTTTGAAGCATGGCATACGTTCAAAAACATTTTCCCTAATTGTTTTGAACTGTGTACATTTAAGGTTATTACTGTAAGAAAAAAATAAGGCATATTTTCAGTAAATTTGTTTCCACTTGCAACCAAAGAGTATGCTCTAATCCTTAACCACCCTTCCACCACCATTTGGCATGTCGCCATGTGCCCCAAATCTACAATAACCAATGGTATATTAGCTGCTGACTAAACAGTGTGTCTGTGATTTCCGAACTTAATGCAGGCCTTTTTGAAATTGAGATAGGTACAGTAAATTATCGTACGTATCATCCCAACATTCCCCAGAAGTTGAAGAGGCTAAATCATGAGACAGGAACATCGCAAGCCCTTCGAACTTTGGATGGTACTGTATTTCAATTACGCGCTCGCCTCCCACCCCCAAGGTGAAGGGATTCAATTTCAGTCCTTTTCGCCCTGTTCTATTCCGTCGTTGTCATACCTATCTGTGTCGCTGCGACGTAAAGCAAATTGTAGAAGACTGACAGTAACCGTAGTGACGTTAAACGCACCCAAGAGCAGGGACAGAGACGAAGAACAGTTCACCAATGAAGGCAGAAGATAAAATATGAAAGGCAAAAGCTCGCCATAAGTAAGCCGAAGCTATGCCAAGCCCAATTGTGGCACCGAATTCACCGCGTCACGTCTCACAGGCTATGAACAACGTCTCTTCTGTAGTAATATAACTGTAGACCTAGTCGTATAACTTCGTTGCTCGCGAATTTATCGATAAAATCTGGAGCTCGTATTTGTTTAGACTATTTAACGAATAACTGCAAAATGAAATAAATAATGATAATAAAAGTGTACAAAACAATCAAATGCGTCCACACTGTACGTATGCATAACCTATACAACGAACAAAACATTCTGCACAGAAATAAAGTTTGATTTTTGAACTGAAAATCTTTCGGCCGCATTCTCAATACTTCGGATGTCAGCTTATCACATAAAACGTCAAGTTGATTGTGGGATCTGTGGTGTCAAATGTATAATTGATGTTTCAGTGCGGCATTCTTGTGAATTGATACAAAACAAGCGCATGTAGGTGCGATATAATGAGAGTGATAAGGCGAAGACAATAAAATTGTGGTGACAGAAAACTGCTGATTGACTGGTTGAAGTTCCTGTATATAGGATTGGTCATTGGAGATATGAGCTGAATAGTCCTAGTTATCCCTACAGAGATGACTGTACCACGTTTCAGACTAAGATATCACCGCGGCAGCAATAGAGAAAGCTACTGGTAGCAAATTTTGTTTCTGCAGAAAGATGTCTGCCCGATAATTTGAAATGGCAATATCGGTACTATTGCTTTAGGAGGAAACGAGACTTTAATCGCCTTATACCTCTAGAAAAAAGAGGGGGTCCGACCCTTCCAAGAACGAAGGCTTCAATAAAGGAACGGAAAGGGTCATGAAGGCCTTCAAAAGGAAAGACATCTAACTGACCTAATACCGTCGGGCACGGAAGAGAACAAGAGTTGGCCAAGGGAGACTGGACAAGTAAAATGAAAGGAGAATTCTGACACAGGTGGAAGAAATGCCAGACGTAGCTAGTGGACGCAAGATTGCCACACTATGCTCCCTGATTGAGAGCCATTTGGGGTAAATAATCTGAAAATGTTGAACGAAGTTATCACTCAAACGACGAGTTGCTTAAATAATCTGGTTTTAAAGCTGTGTAGCAAAGTCTCTACTTTATTTTTTTAACTCCAGCATGAACACATTGTTCCCTAGGCTAACCGGCAACTTCGGCAACAGAGCGAGGGTGAAAAGCGACAACGTGAGTAATATATAATCAATTAAATGGGCGGCTCGGTAAGGGTGATTCATCTATACATAGCGTGCGTGAGCTAAGGGAAAGAAAAACTGAAGATAACGACCAGAGTGTGAAAGAACTACCAGATCTCACAAAAAATAGGAAAGATAGACACGACCATAAAATTGGAAAATAAGCTGGAGAATTATTAACTATAACCCCAGGGTATCCTTTCAGCAAGCTAATAATCGAATTAAAAATCAGAATCACAGACTGTGAATGTGGTTTAAGGGGAAAGAAACGTTTAGGAAAAAAAAACCGTTTGTCTAATTTCTCTCCTAGAGTATTATAAGAAGTACCGACATAATTAATTAATTACCTTTATTCAGATAAAATGGGTGATGTACGAGGTCTTGCATCTGTACAAGAAAGAATTTTAGGTGCTACACCTAAAAAAATTATATTAAAATATTCAAAATGCTGTCTTGCAAGGAAAACATGAAATAAACAATCTTAACTGTGTTGGATGCACCTCTGTACACCTTTTCTCAACGTCAGCCCTTTTTTGCACCTTAATCCAATCAGCACCTTTCAGTAACCCCATCCCCGACAATCACCACCACCACCTCATTATTTGGCTCCTTTGCCACATTTTACTCCCATAAAAATTAAAAGAAACCGAACGTCTGCGCCTTGATCTACTTTTCTTCTGTTTTTTCTTCTTCGATGTCAGTATTCAGCATTTTGAAACAGAAAATGAACGTTGGGAAAATGTGTGATGTTATTAAACAGTTTAATGCAAATGATATTCAAAGTGATGAGTATGTTCTGAGGTACAATGTTTGTGATATTGACGTAATGGCGTCAAGCGGCATATAGGGTGAAGAATAAGGAATCACAGTGTAGTGAAGTTGGACTGCGATATCAGTTTATGGATAGGCACGGCCCCTTAAATTAAAAAAACAAAAGTGAATTTCTCACTAATGCATGCGGCAACGACATTTGGAGTATGTGGTGTTTCACTTTCGAAGCTTAACAAAACTATTATGAAATCGTATTTGCAGAAATATACTGGGAAGTCTTCTTTCAGACAGAGCACCTGAAGAAAATCACATCTTCAGCCTCTTACGAACAAAAATATAAACAGATCAGGCAAGTAAGTTAGTAGCTGCCTATATTTCTTCCCAAATTACACTGACTGAGCAAATGTCATGGGATAGCGGAGCACTGATGCGCAAGTGTGTTGTCTGCGCACCACACACCCCCTGTGCCAGCGGCAGTTGTATAGGAGACATTGTGAGCAGTGACTGCGCATGTGACAGGTGTAACATGGAACGTCGTCGTGAGCTGACACCGTTCGAACGGGGTATGGTGGTCGGTGCCCGACGGATGGGAAGTGCGATTTCGGAAGTGGCACGGGAATTCGGCTTCACACGATCAACCGTGTTCAGGTTGTATCGTGAATGGTTGAATGCGGGTGTCACCGTCCACAACAGACGAACGACCGACGGTCCAGCCACCCTCGGTGACCGTGACCGGCGACATCTGAGACGGATTGTCAATAGTGACAGACGAGCAACCGTGCAACAAATCACGGCTCAATTCAACACGGGCCATGCTAGACACGTCTCCCAGTTGACAATCCGTAGGAAAATGGATTCTATGGAGTATGGGAGCCGGCGCCGCATACGGGTGCCACTGTTAACCCAACGTCATCGGGCACAACGACGCGCATTTGTCGCCAGTCACCAGGGATGGACACTGGAACAATGGCGTAACGTGATATGGTCGGACGAATCACGATTTCAACTGCACCATGCCGATGGGAGGCACCGTGTATGGCGCAGACCACATGAAGCGATGGATCCCGCCTGCCTTGAAGTTGTGGTCCAGGGCGCTGGTGTCTCTGTTATGGTCTGGGGTGCATTTTCTTGGTATGTGATGGGCCCCCTAGTTGTTCTGGAAGAGACTTTGAATGGTACGCGGTATGCTGAGCTGCTCGGAGACCATCTCCGCCCATTTTTGGCCTTCCAGCGCCCAGACGGTTCTGCGGTGTTTCAAGATGATAACGCGCCGCCACATCGCTCCCACGTCGCCCGGGAATGGTTCCAGGAACATGCAGCGGAGGTCCAACGACTGCCATGACCACCCAGGAACCCCGATATGAATCCTATCGAGCATATCTGGGATGTCCTGGAACGCAGGCTCTGCACCCACTAACATAACCAGCATTGGCGGCCGATCTGCAAACGATTTGGTGTCAGATGCGTCCAGAGGACTACCAGGGACTCGTCGACTCACTTCCACGGCATCTCACTGCAGTTCGCAGGGCCAGAGGAGGCACCACACGCTATTAAGTGACTATCCCATGACATTTGCTAAGTTAGTGTAAACCACTGATAGGCAGAAAAGACATGTTTTGAACATTTTAGTAACACCGCTGAAAGAACAGCAAGTGAAGCTCACGCTTTTAAGTTTCTTTCTGAATAAAACCGACAATGCCGGTGTGATGCAAAATTTGAACAATGCATACGTTCCCCATGTGGCCTGTAGTAATTGCAAAGGATCGAGTGTGGTTAGGGCTTTCCGACCAAGCGTCTTACATGTTGGCTATTGCCAACCACAAACCCACTCTAATCTAAACATGTGATCTGCATGGAGTTTGTGAGGCAATAATAATAATAATAATAATAATAATAATAATAATAATAATAATAATAATAATTTACCAGGTGGTACACCTCAACTCTGCTCATTTAAAGAAAAAGCGCCTTAAGGAACGCTATATCTCTAACAAAACGTGAAACAGCTACGGCATGAAGTTGGGACATTGACCAGAAGATGTCACCAGTGAATTATGGAGTAATTGTGTTATTGTAAAGTTGCCTAAACTGTCTGGACGTACTTGTTTTGTTTTGGTTTTCGTCAAGAAGTTTAAACTTTTCTCCATAGATGTCATTACAAAAAAACTGCGGTAATGCACTCGGGTGCAAGGTAAAAGAATTAATGATTTGAAGAAGTTTTGTGTTATTATGTTTTCTCAACTAAATTAACTTTCATTTATTTTGTTATTTCCAGGTTTGCAACACTTCTTTCTCATTCCGCCAGTTTTTGAATCTGACCAATCACTATTTTCTGTAATTATTTTTCAGCCAATCACTGACTTCTTGTAGGTTTTTGGTTAACCCAATGAAACTGAGAGGGTGTGTCCGGATTTAGTCCAGAACCCTCTCGAACCGTCCCCTTGGGTATATAAGCTGCAGCTTTTCAGGCTACCTTGTCTTTTGATACCAGAAATTCTGAGAGTGTGTGTGTTAAGACAGGAGGCGGGGCACCTCATTCTTCGCCAGGCAGTTCATCAGCCAAGGTAATGACCACCAGTCTATTTTTTCTGTAGCTACCTCCGCAGACTTACACGAGGGGAAGGTTCGAATTTCTAACTATGTAACCACCTTTTTCTAAAATGTAAATTTCCTTTCGACTAATGTAAAATTTCATAAAGAGTTAAACTGTAAATCGGGGGTAGAGAGTGCGTTACCCTAAGTTCTCCTTGAACTTAGTTCGAGGTGACTACGATTTTGAAACTGTTTCTATTTTCTTTAAGGCATTTCATTAACCTTCATTCTAGTCACCTCAGTACCTTGAGATTAGCCTCTGCACCATCGGGTCGCGAGCCCAATTGGGGTTTTATATGTAATTTTCTAGGAGCGCAAGTGTACGCCTCCAATCATTTTGTGTTCGGGCCAGTAATTTAACCTGTTTTTCTTTTCCACGAAGGCCCAGTATTGTGGGTACTAGTTACCCCTGTGTACAAAATTGTACAAGTGTGAGTTGGGCCTAGAGAGAGGCCAGAAATTTGTAAGATTTTTGGCGTAATGTCGCCTTGAGTAGGCTGTAAGTAACTGGGAGCGCAGTCTCCTTGGTTAAAGTGGGAGAGCATGTAAGCTCTTTTCTGTGGTTTCTAATTCAACTGTAATATTGAGGGGTGCCTCTGGAAGGCCGTAAATTTGTATCGGTTGGAGCAAAGTGCTCTTGATGGGAGATCTCTCTCCTCGTCTAAACGCAATATTTGCAATGTTATAAAACTTGTACATTTGGAGCTGGAGCTCATCACTGGTTATTTCCAAACTGCTATTTGTACCTGTAAATTTGTTACTTCACTAAGTGAAAAGTTTGTGATTTAAAAAGAAATATAACCTTTATTTTCAAGTTTTAATTTAATTTTTGATATCGTAGATAGACCCATTCAGGCCCACACCTTCTTTCACCTCTCTCTGAACCACGGAAACTCCGCAACAACAATAATAATAATAATAATAATAATAATAATAATAATAATAATAATAATAATAATAATAATAATAATAATAAATGGACAAATCAACCGAGTACCATACTTCAAGTACTTGGGAGAAATACTTGAACCAACGGGAGGCGAGAAGGTTGCCCAGAAAATTCGCCTACAAAAATTTCGGAAAGCCTACGGTAGGGTTCACAACATATACAATAAAAAGTGCTTGTCCCGCCATGCAAAAATCAGACACTATAATACAGTAATAAAGCCCGAAGTCTTATATGCCAGTGAGACCCTTACACTAAACGGGAAAGGTGACCTAGAAAATATTTTAAAAGAAGAAAGGAGAATCCTGAGGAAAATTCTCGGCCCCCGAAAAACAGAAGATGGATATAGACTGAGGTCACGCAAAGAGACAGAAGAGCATTCCAACATTGCAGCAGACATCCGTAAAAGACGCCTGAAATTCTATGGGCACGTCCACAGATTGCCGGCAAGTAGACTGACACACAAGATTCTCACCTACATAGAACATCTAAAAAATATTCCATGGGTACTGGAAGTGAAGAAGGATCTAGAAAAAGCCCAGATAAACCCAAATGACAGCGCGGACAGAAACCTTTATAAGAAAAAAATTAATGGATGGAAAGTGCAACCAGAGAACGAAGTGAAAAAGAAGACTGGAGCAAAGTGGACAGAAGAACGAAAAAGGATCCACGGAGAAAGGATGAGAGCTGTTTGGCAACTCAGAAAACAGAATCGTTAGAGCTTTGCGTGATCCATTGGGTCCATACGCACATAATAATAATAATAATAATATAATAATAATAATAATAATAATAATAATAATAATAATGGTTTAACATCCCGCAAACTACATTTTTATTGTTTTCGGAGACGCCGAGGTGCCGGAATCATTTCCTGCAGGAGGTATTTTACGTGCCAGTAAATTTACCGACACCTGGCTGACATATCTCAGCACCTTCAAATACTATCCCACTGAGCTATGAATGAACATGCCAAGTTAGGCTCGCAAGGCCAGTGTTCTACCGCCTGAACCACTCAGCCCGGGATATATATTCATATGTAAATGAATTTGATTTTTCCATTAAGAGAGTTCTTAAGAAACTCCTGCTAGAATAAAATATTTAGGTTGAAATTACAGAACTTCCTCTTCCATCTTCCGTCATTCTCACTATATGGGGTATTGGGTTGAATGCTGCAATCTTTAACCATTTTAAGGCTACATGCGATTTCTTCGGTGCTTTACCAAATGATTCCTCTTTGGCCCAGGGGCTCTGAACTTAGAAGCGTTGGTTGGCGACCACGAGGCCCTTAGCTGAGATCTATCATTGCTTCCACTTACATGAGTCAAGCCCCTCACTTTCATCTACCCTAACTGACCTCCCTAGGGCAACTCCTGTTCCTTTCCGACCCCGACGGTATTAGGCTTGCGAATCCTAGGGAGTCTTTGATTTTCACGCCCTTCGTGGCCCTAGTCTTCCTTCGACCTATATCTTCATTTTTCGAAGAAGAGTCGGATCCCTTCCATTTTTCCCTCTGATTAGTGTTAATAGAGGATGGTTGCCTGGTTGTACTTCCTTTTAAAACAATAATCACCACCACCACCAAATGATTTCTAAGCTTTGATAAAGGACGCAGATCTAACACCTAAACACGAATTGCAAGATTGTCACTCTTTCCTGACAACTGTCATCACAAAACTGGAGGAATTTCCTCAGCAAGATGCGCAACGAGTTGTTCTGATGGATGGGAAGGAAGCACTGAGGGTGCTGGGAAGTGGAAGTTGGAGCAGGTCTTAGCCATAAACCCTGACGTTGGTAATTTAGCAACACACATGAATATACATTACCGACTATAATATATATACACCATGTAAGTCTGCTGCCTTTTCGACGTACAAGTACTTATTTCGTGAGCGAAGGTGCAGCTTCATTAATTTAAAAAATGAAATAAAAACAGTTTCTGGACGAGCGACTTTAATAACTTTGTGTTTTTAGGCAATATCTGTAATATATGTGTGAAGTTTTGTCGTAATATGTAATGTTAATGTTATTGGCTTTGATACAGTTTGTAACATATGTTAAAATGATGCACCTTTTAAAACTAAATTATTGCACCTTTTGACCCAAATTTAGCACCTAAAAATTATAGCTCTAGTAAATAGTACGGTATTATGGCCAACCCGTTCTCCAGATCTCGGTATGTGTGACTTTTATTCTATTAGAACAATCCACATACAGCTGGACAACGAAATTAGGCGAGAGTGAAATAACAAAAGATTAATTACGACGGGTGTCACAGAATTTCTTTCGAAGATGTCAAGTCTACATAAATGAAAATGAAATAATTTTCGACAGCTGCATTGACATTAAGAAAAGGAAAATCACTGCTTGCTTTTCTTTCCTGTTTTACTACATATTGAAAAGAACAATGGTCGTCTCCAGCGGGAAGGTCCGATGCCCCACTGTCGGCAGCCCTGAATATGGTTTTCCGTGGTTTCGCTGTACCTTAATTAAGGCCCCGGTCGCTTCTTTCCCACTCCTAGCCCTTTCCTATCTCATCGTCGCCATAAGATCGAACTGTATCGGTGGGGCGTAAAGAAAATGGTAATAGGGCCTATATATATATATATATATATATATATATATATATATATATATATATATATATGCACATCTTATTCGGGTACCTAATTCTCACTTCCATCCACAAGGGATTGTCATATGAGAACGTTAATTTTCGAACTAGAGCATACTCACAGAGATGCCACACTGGGGCAGTATAACAGGTGGTGGCGTTGTTCAAGCGTCCGGTAAAGCACTCGTAGGATAATACACGGGGAGAGGGCGACGTAACGGGAAAGGTCTCATATCTCGGCGGCCTATAATCTATATGTCAATAGTTCGCCATCGTTGGAAGACATAAGCACATTCCCTACATTAACATGAAAAGGGCACACGGTTTGTAAAATTATTTAAAAATGTAGATGGTACAATTGCAGTTCAAGGAACACAAAGTAATTAAAGATCCATCATGGCCAAGAACAAAACGCTGATGAATATTCAATGTCGCTCGCTCATGAAGACTGTGGTCATAGATTCATCACGGGAACGACGACTCCATACAAATAAGAGGCTAGCATCGATTTCCAGTGGGACATAAATACTACACTGACATGAATACCTAATTTTTAAACAAATAACCCCTTACCCCTCCACACACGTGCAAACCCTGTAGGCGCCCAATCGTCCAGCTAAACAGCTACTGTAGTTTGCACTAAGAATATTACTTAACTATTGAGAAGATTTGCTTAGGAAATGTCCACGTATCTGCAAATCCAACACAAACTTAACCGCGCGATGTAGGAAAGGTTTTATGCACATTATGCAATTTAAGAATTACAAAATTTCTTCTGGGGAATGCGACTTAATAATGTCCAAAAAAACAACCAAACTGAATGTTAACACTATCATCAAAATTACGCCTGCCTGAATATTGGCGGGAAGTAGCTGGGGAGTTAGGTAACTTTCTTCTTTAGCATGCCATTCCTCTGGTTCATAAATTTTCTGATACTATTGGTAGGCCCTACGTAACACACTGGTTCATAATAGCATTCGAACTATTCAATCCCTACTCTGAGGCACTGATAGCAATGCGCAGTTTGCATATTTAACGGAATAATAGCACAGGAGTGTTCACGACAGTTTGCGGCCTGGTCATTCCAGATCTGGAACTATGGACTGTTAGATCGGCACCGTAGTACTGTTCAAGTGAGAAAATGTGCTTTTTTCCATTTGATCGAGTATTTTATATAACATTGCTTTTAATCCCTGCATTCCTAGCGACGTTTTTGTATGACCTATGTTGACTTTAGTTAGGAAATGCACAAAGTCAGTCTTTCTGAGAATCCCGTAGCGAAGCACGGGTACATCAGCTAGTATGCATATATACACAAGTTGCTTTACTTCGCAGTTTGCGGCCTGGTCATTCCATATCTGGAACTGTGGACTGTTAGATCGGCACCGTAATACTGTTCAAGTGAGAAAATGTGCTTTTTTTTCATTTGATCGAGTATTTTATATAACATTTTCGTTTCATTCTTATCTTCACGTTCCCGCAAATAGTATTTCACCGAACGAGTTAGGCGTGCGGTTAGGGGCGCGCAGGTGAGTTTGCATTCTAGAGGTAGTGGGTTGAGCCCAACGAGCTAGAATAACAGAGGGGCTGTATGCCTAACACCAGTGCTCCCTGCGGAAGCAAGTTGATAAAGGGCAGTCATGTTAACGGTTGTCAAAAGAAAGCGAGTTGGCGCGAGAACATAATGTTGACGTGACAGGGAGATTGTGCATGGCAATTTAATTTCGTAGTTTTTAGTAGTGAAAAGATAGATCCTCGCTTTTAATAATGCCAGCCGTATGCTCAGCGTATGGCTGTACTAATCGGAGTAATAAAACCAAGGATATATCGTATTTTAAGTTTTACTGAACATTACCGAGATCACTTTTTGTAATTTCTGTTTGTAATTAAACCAATTTTAATGCTTACACAGTGAAAGTACTGATAGCCAAAGTAATTGTTTGTCGGATTATGCTTCAGATTTCCTTTAAAGAACAAGGAATTAACGGAACAATGGGTTGTGAGGACGAAAAGAGGTAAACGGTAGGTACCCCACTCAGTACAGTCGCTCATGCTCTGCACATTTCGAGGATAAGTACATGTATGAAACAAATGCCAACGGCGATTACTGGCAAATGCCGTCCCAACCCTATTTCATTTTACGTCACATGTACAAACAAAGAAAATGGAGCGCCCACTGCCAAGGAAACGTAACTAAGAAAAGTCACCTATTTCGGTCAAACGTACACCAAGAATGGTAAATACAGTATTTTACTGGTGTTTGTGAAATTATGCAGCCTTTATTGTAGATGTCAGTTGCATGGTATTTAAAACTAGGCTACACTTCATAATGGACAACTTTCAAGGTTACCTTTCAGCTAGTAATCCCAGTATGATATGGTAATGGGAAAAAAGTATGTCCCTTAAATTATAATAAATAATTACATTAAACAATTATAGTGGCACAGAACGCATAGGCCGCCTCTGTGGTGTAGTGGTTAACATGAGTAGCTGCCACCCCCGGAGGCCCGGGTTCGATTCCAGGCTCTGCCACGAACTTTGAAAAGTAGTACGAGGGCTGGAACGGGTTCCACTCAGGCTCGGGAGGTCAACTGAATAAAGATGGGTTCGATTCCCAACTGGGCCATTCTAGAAGTGTTTTTCCGTGGTTTCTCACTTCTCCAGGCAAATGCCGGGATGGTACCTAACTTAAGGCCACGGCCGCTTCTTTCACTCTTCCTTGTATATCCCTTCCAATATTCCCATCCTCCCACAAGGCCCCTGTTCAGCATAGCAGGTGCGGCCGCCTGGGAGAGGTACTGGTCCTCCTTCCAAGTTGTATCTCCCGACCCAAAGTCTCAAGCTCCAGGACACTGGCCTTGAAGCGGTAGAGGTGGAATCTCTCGCTGAGGCTGTGAAAAAAAAACCCTCGAGGGTAAACAGATTAAGAAAGAAAGACAGTACTTATGGGGATGCAATACCCTTTAAAATGTGATCAGAATGAGGTTGTAACCTATTTTAAGTCCCCATGATTTTAAGGATTTCTGTCATAAATATTTATGTTCACTGTTTTTATTGTATTTTACGCTTAACCACAATAGCCAAGGAGGGTAACGCTCTTGTTCCGATTTGGAAGCCTATTCGTAAGTCACTGTGCGACGATTTCAAACTACCCTACAACCAGCTGATCGTGATGTTGACCTCGTGCCGCAACATGATGAAGTGGTGGTATTCGCAGTCAATGATTTTTTATGCTTTAAAGCTTTCGGCTAACGGTTTTTAATTCTGCCCCAGTGATTCTTAAATGCGTATTTTCTACACTTTTCGTCATTCAAGAGCCACGCACCCTTACTTGTGTGACCACAGGAAACATGGCGGACGTTCGTTCTATTAGCTTCACCCAGACAGCGCTTCCGCCTCTCTATGTTATTCTAGCTCGTTGGATTGAATAAATACATAACCTAATATGACAATAAAGTGAAAAATTAATTTCTGAGTAGAATAAAAACCGAAACTGCCTAAGTAAGCATTCGATTCGTTAATTGTTTTTATCCTCTCCTGTAAAATTCATATTTTGTCGCTCACGATACTTTGCTTTTCCAGGGACGATATATAGGCTATGATAACTTTTTATGCCGACATCAATACGACATGAAGTGTCCAATAGACCATTCTCCGCCCTTCAAAAATCCGAGTGCCTCTGTCGAGTTTGAATCCGCTATCTTGGGATCCGGAGGCAAACACACTTACCAGAGATCCACATAGGGAGCTTACTAGATCAGAGGTTCCAAAACTGTGGCACACCAGATTTCGGATGCTGGTACATATGATCGGCAGGCCTAGACAAATATTTTATATATGCTGTATTCACAAAACTATATTTTGGCATTTTCTTTGTTACTTAAAAATTCATAGCATTATTATTATTATTATTATTATTATTATTATTATTATTATTATTATTATTATTATTATTATTATTATTGTCCCCTTACATGAAGACCGGAACTACATCTACAATTTTCAGTCTTCAGGAAGTTTGTCACAACGAAGGGATAGTGTTGTTTGCATTCTTGCACAGTTTGAGTGAAAATGAAATATAATACAGCACAAGTGCATCCTGAACTAGTGAATGATAAAACTGAGCATTGTGCGAGCCTAATATCAGATTTCAAGGATTATCTTTCAGAAAATCGAAAATATGAATTCTGGATCAGATATCCCTTTAGCACAAATTATATTTTATTATGAAAGTTTACGTTTGTTAAATAGTCTGTTGACAGTGCAAGTGAAATTTGTTCAGTGTAGCTGTATCTTGTGCTTCGTGAATAAATAAATAAATAAATAAATAAATAAATAAATAAATAAATAAATTTATATGAGGGTGAGTTTTATTCACTTCTATATAAAATAACGAGTTTTGTCTGTACGTTGCTCAGAATTTGAAACTAATGGTATTTTTGTAGTCGTGTCCACAGTAAGAAAGAAATACCCCGTTTAATTTTCCATCCGTCCGTATGTATGTATAGGCATCACGAGAAAATGGCTGAAGAGAATTTAATGAAAATCGGTATGTAGAGTCAGGGAATGAGGCAATACAATCTAGTCTATAAAGAATTTTGTTCACACTGTGTGAAACGGTAGTTTAAGGGGAGACCTAAAAGTAATTCTCAAATATCTGTTATTAGTGGTCCTATCGATAAATATAGAATTAAATTTCCGATCATTTATGCCTTATACATTTTTACGGAGCCGGCTACGATAAATGAGAAATTCATGAATTTAGATTCTAGTTGCTAGGGCCATATCAATAGGTGAACAGAATTTAATGAAAATAGGTATGTTAAGTCGTGGGAAAAGGCACTATAGTCTAGGCTGCAAATAATCTTATACACGCTGGTTGAAATGGTAGTTTAGGGGAAGGAGTTTAAAATGTAATTTTTAAATACTTAAGTCATTGGTCCTACCGAAAAGTAACTACTGCATAAGAAAAGTTAGATAGAATATAATTTCCGATTATCTTAATACAGTTTTACCGTACCGACTATGATAACAGATTCATGAATTTAGACTTTTGTTGCCTAGTCCATGTCATGTTATTTGCTTTATGTCCCACTAACTTCTTTTACGGTTTTCGGAGACGCCGAGTTGCCGGAATTTTGTTCCGCGGGAGTTCTTTTACGTGCCAGTAAATCTACCAACACGAGGCTGACATATTTGAGCACCTTCAAATACCACCGGACTGAACCAGGATCGAACCTGCCACTTTGGGTCAGAAGGCCAGCGCCTCAAACGTCTGAGCCACTCAGGCCGGCTAGTCCGTATCAAAACTGAGGATTGCTAACATGGAAGTATTATTCAACTGTGTTAACTGGTGATGATTTTTGTAATGATTGTCTTACTGTGTAAAACGGCGTGGTCATAGATCCATATCGACAAGGAAAATTGTGAAGATGATTATAAAAATGAGAAAAATCGTAAAGGAATGATCCCTTGAAGCAAGGCAAGAGGGAGTCATGGAAGAACTCTCTTTACCTTAAATGCCCTTATATCAGAGAGTCGAAAAACTCTAAATGTGAAGGCCTACAATTCAAAAGCTCATAAAATTTATCAACAATAATACTGCGTTGACCATCCTTTGTTGTGATATGCTTTGTCTCTTCTGCTGCTACTCATCTCCGCTATATGGATTACTGCTGCGTGCCGAGTAAAACAACCTACCTGAATCTTAGCGAGAAGCAGCTGAGGAGTTAACATTACTTTTTTTTTTTGGCCGATGATCTTCGATGTTAGGCCCCTTAAAACAACAAGCAACTTTATATATATATATATATATTTTAGCATGCCATCCATTCCTTCGGGTCATTAATTTTCTGATAACTACTAGTAACACACTGGTTCAGCTATTCGATCCACTAATCTGAGGTGCTGATTGGAATAAGCAGTGTGCAAACTTAACGGAATATGGTAGAGGAGCGTTCACGGCTGTCTGCGGCCTGCTCATTCCGTAAGCTAAGCACGGGCACGTCAGCTAGTGTGTTCATTAAAAAAAAAAAATACAGAGGAAAGTGGAACCTCGACTTCTCGAATCACCTCGGGAACTAAATTTTATATCGATGTATACAGAATACCGATTTTAAGCATGTATAGCACATAATTGAATCATATCTACGAGCTTATACTGAATACATTATTTTAACGGTATTATATTATTATTATTATTATTATTATTATTATTATTATTATTATTATTATTATTAGCCCGCCTGGTTAACCAGCAGTAACAATTTCACTAGATTGCGTGCCAAAAGCTTAGATTAAATTCCAAACTTCTCCGCAGTGCTCATATGGAGTTAGAGAATATGACGCTATTGATGGTGATTCGTCCGTCGGATGGAGACGTTAAGGCTTGAGCGGGCCCCGTGGTGCTATTCGACAGGAGTAGGCTATGTGCCGGCACCGGGTTTCACCCTCTACCTTTCTACTATCATATATCACGTCATTCATCTCATTAACGCCTCTAATGAGGTTGATGTCAGGAAGGGCATACGGTCATAAAAAACCGCCACGACAGATTCATCTCACCTCATACCCGACCCCGTAGAGAAACGGGACATGGGTTGGACAAACAACATAGTACATAATTGAATCATATGTATCTACGGGCTTATACTGAATACATTATTTTTTGACGGTAACCGTAGGAGGCTATAACGTCAGGTTCCAGATTTATGTAAGTCTCAAAATCAGCTTCGTAGTTAACAAGCTGCCGATACTCCACCCGTCTTTCAAGGAATAGGAGTGACTTCCTCCTCTGACGCTCTCGAGTCATCTTCCAAAAATCCAGCTTTGCGGAAGCAGTTTAATTGTTTCCTGCTTCACATCAGCCTACGATCTACTCACCATTGTTATCGACTGTAGTACATTAATGACTCCTCGGAAGCAGTTCCCCTCAGAATTCTCTGAACAGCCTTCCTCCTTTAATCACCCCTTGGTCTATGGGCTGTAGTTTGAACGTTGAGTTCTGTGGCAAGAAGACCACGCGCATTGCCTTTAATTCCTGAACGAGCACCTTGCGATGAGCCGGGGATTTGTCTACGAAAAGGAGGATTTTCGTAACTTCATGTTGAAACCTCTCGTCAATACCACGCAGCCAAGATTCGTAAATGGAGCTCGTCATCCACGACTTCCTGATTGCTTCTGTACGTTACCGGTAATGAATTCATACCCGAGGAAAAGCGAGGCTTCGCCGATCACTAAAAGTTTTAGTTTTTCGGTTATCATAAGTTTAGCTCCCAGCATCACTGTAACCCTTTCTTTACTTGTTAACTGTCCCTCACAAACCACAAATTCCGTATTGCACAGTTAATGTTGTATAAAATTAGAAATAGAGTATTTTTTGCTTCAAGGGAGGAAACGTTTCACGAATTTTGAGTAATAGAGAAACAAATACACGTGAAGAATAGGACAAAAGACCTGGAAATTGAAGTTACTTCGAGATACTGAAAATTCGAGTAAGGGAGGTTCGAGATATTGAGATACTGATTCAGACTCACGGCTTAAAGTAACAAACAATACATATAAGGAAGCTCTGCTTGGTTAGGCAGGCCCACCCCTGACATTAACAAGTTAGTGTTAACTAAAAATACATTACCATAATGTTTTGCTCCATTTAGGAATAATTTATCACGCCAAGTAGTAATGAAAACCTACAACCTGTTTTCCAGTCTTAGACCGGGTCAGGAATGTAATGAATGAAACATATATAGGCTAGTATTACAATGGGGTCGCCACTCCCAAGGTGATTATTAATGACTGATAGATGCAATGAAATGATAATGGAGAGTGTTGCTGGAATGAAAGATGATAGGGAAAACCGGAGTACCCGGAGAAAAACCTGTCCCGCCTCCGCTTTGTCCAGCACAAATCTCACATTGAGTGACCGGGATTTGAACGACGGTATCCAGCGGTGAGAGGCCGACGCGCTGCCGTCTGAGCCACGGAGGCTCCCCCAAGTAGTAATAATATTTTCCCAAATAATTGTATTACGCACACATTATTACTACATATAGGCCCTAATTAGAATTTTATTTATTATTTTAATGCAATAAAAGATAATCTAAGTACAATTTTAGTAATTAATTGCACAGTCACTAGTTACAAATATTACGCGATAAATGATAGATTTTCAATTTTAGCTTTGAAAATCTTCGTAATAATATCACTTGGCAGTACGGCGAAAATTTGACAGTTGGTTTAGTGGCATGCCAGGCTAAAAAGTTTCGTTGTAACTATGACAAAGGATTTACGGTACATGAATGATAGCTGTATTCGAAAATTCAGAGAGACGCGAAATCTGAAGACTAAATAAATAATAATTTCAGTCCGAACTTCAAATAAGATTTCTTATGAAAAGGATCTCCAAAATACAAGGAGCGACCTAGAAATCCATCCCCAAATTAAGCGCCGAAACGCTAAAAAATGATGAAATGCCTTCCGCTATCAAACTATGACACTTAGCGGGTATAATTAAAAGTCGGCAATTAAATGAGCTACAACTATCATACGAATGTAAATAACATACACTATACAATGAATAATTTTAGTCGCAAATCAAGAATAGGTGCCAGTAGAGGATATTATGCCTGAGATAATTACAGTCCATATTGCTGTTTGCTGCTTAGGATGTATGACTCTGAGGTAATTACAGAGCAGAATGATTAGCCCGCCTGGTGGCCATTATCGTTAAGACGATGAAGTCAAAATGATCTGACACCGTGGTTAGCCGGTTCCAGTTCCGTTGGTCGAAAAAATTCACCATCAGAACGTTGGCCGTTAGGGTAGGGAAGGTGGTTGTATACAATTTCTAATCACTAAATTGCGTGCCAAAAGCATGGATTAAATTCGCCGGGTGAAGCTTTGAGCAGACCCCTTGGTCCGGTGTTATTCAACAGGCGTAGGCTGTTTCCCGACACCAGGTTTCACCCTCATCATCATCATCATCATCATCATCATCATCATCATCATCATCATCATCATCACACATCCATCCAGATGCACAGGTCACCCATTGGAGTCAAATAGAAAGCCGAACATGTCCTCGGACACTCCGGCACTAAAAGCCATACGATAAGTAAATAAATATATTATGATAAAACGTATGTTTTTAAAAAAAGTACTATGCTAATCATTTGTTCCCAAGTGGACGTTCAAAGGTTGACTGGTAATCGTCGAGACAATCAAGTTGGCACGTTTGATCCGTAACAATAAACAGAGGCAGTACCACTGCCTTCGTGATGTCCAGGCCGTACTGTAACGAGCGCGGGAAAGCAATCAGCTGATCGTTAGGGGAGAAGTTTAGCACATGAGTTAGTAGAGTTAAACATAGATTTTCGCAGTTTTATTGAAATTTTTACCAGTGGCCGCATGTTCACTCAGATATATGTGAGAATGAGTCGTCATCGACTGCATTATTAAGTGGAAAGCCGTTAATTAGTGAAGAAAACTTAGCGTGAGCGTGTATTTATGTGAAGCTTTAGGTTAAGAAGATCGTTCTTCAGTGTTTTAATTTTGAAGTTTATTTGTGTAAAGTTATATTTATAGCGTAAAATTAATTGAGTTAGTGCATTCTGTGTTTTATTATTAACCACTAATTGTATATACTTGAATTAAGATGATCAGTGAGGGAAATCTCCATGCCTAAGAGTTACTGTGTGCCTGGTTGCAAAGCCAATTATGAACAAGGAGTACACTCCGATATTTGTATTTCCTTCTGATGAAGAACGAGTTAAGTTATGGAAGAAGGCTATTTCCAGGGAGAATTTAATAGTTAATAACAACACAGTTGTGTGTATCAAGCACTTTCCTGAAAATCGCATCCTGAGAGAAATAAGTGTGTCCCGTCCAGATGGTGAGTTAATTTTTTTATTATGTCATAAACATGGATAACATTAGGTAGGCCCTATATTTTTATGTACTGTAATCAGACCTACGGCTTATCTGAATTAGGTGTATTTGAACATGCAAGTCATATTTATGAATATCACCGAGCTCGATAGCTGCAGTCGCTTAAGTGCAGCCAGTATCCAGTATTCGGGAGACAGTGGGTTCGAGCCCCACTGTCGGCAGCCCTGAAGATGGTTTTCCGTAATTTCCCATTTTCACGCCAGGCAAATGCTGGGGCTGTACCTTAATTAAGGTCACGGCCGCTTGCTATTCCTAGACCTTTCCTGTCCCACGGTCGCCGTAAGACCTATCTGTGCCGGTGCGACGAAAAGCAAATAGCATAATAATAATAATAATAATAATAATAATAATAATAATAATAATAATAATAATAATAATAATAATTTATGAGTACCAAACAGCAGTGTGATTTACGTAAATCTTATCTTCTGACAGATTCAGATCTTATTTATGAATTACCTCCAGAAGTAAGATATCTGAATTTCCTAAATCGAGGGGGCTTAAAGTATCCATCAGACATGTCAATACAACTTGGAATTGAGGTGTACAAAGTATTTTGTGTTAGTGTCAGATAGGGTGAAGTAAGGTTATTTGGTGATATAGGTAATTTGGTGTTAAACGAATGCCACCACAAAACCTGTTCTGTTTTTGTGCTCATCTGTTGTCAGCTGGGTGTCCTGGGTTTTTCCTTTGTCCCGTGCTCAGGTATAATCCTTGGATTCTTTCACTTACTGAGGTATGAGATTTTGTAACACTCAGCTGTAGTGATTTGGCAAGTGCAGACTTATTAAATGCAGTGTGCTATTCACGTGAAATAAACTGTGGCAATATACCGTTTGTTTTAGTTAGTATTGGTGTCGAACTGTTCCTAAGAAAGTGAGTTATTTTTTGCATTGAGAGAAAAGTTTAATGCTGTAACAATTTTTGGGACAAACCTTAAGAAAATACCGAAATATTTAAGCAGTTTCTACTCAGCTGATGGTAACCCACAATAATGTTATTTTCTATTTCCAGCTTGGTTCATTAAATGCCTGAAGGAATGAGAATTTTCTATATATTTCAGTTGTAGGTAGTGTAAATTAACAAATTTCATCATCATTTTCAGAAAATAGACCGTCACCAAATTAGCTTACGGTGAAATGCTAAAAAAAGCCAACATGAAACGAAAGCCTCGACAACATGATAATCCTTAAGTGTACAAGCAGTACAAGAGTGCAGACTTAGTGGAGGCGGCTAGATTAGTGACTGAAGGTAAAATGACAGTGCACCAAGCCTCAAAATTTAAAGGTTTTTCGTGGTCGTCTCTCAAATGATGGCTCCAAAACAGTGAAGAAAGAGATATTGTAGAAGGTATCTTACCCAAACTTGGATTACATGTGAAATCACCCCAACGATAAACCAAACCAGTTTAATTTCCGTTCATTGTTCAATCCTGCTTTTATTTCAAATTTCTCCCATGCCAACAAAACAGGTGGATTTAGAAAGGCTGGAATAGTGCCTTTTTAACCAAAATGTGATCTCTTCTGTAGCTATTGCCTCATCTCTCATAACTGAGACATCTTTCTCAGAAATAAGTGAATATGCAGACTCAAATTCCAATGTTGAGCACTTCCTTCAGCTTCCCAGAGAACCAAGACGTGATCACAAAAAACAGAAGAGACTCTCCCGAGAGGTGTTACACTCCTCTCGAGCAGCGACAGTAGTAGGAAAGATGACCTAACAGCGCTCATGTTGACTTACTGATTCCTGGACCTTCAGGTATAAAGTTTGATAATGACTGAATATGTGTCATATGCAAAAATATCGTGCTCTAATGATTAAAAATGCAAAACTTTGGAAAAGTGGATTCAGTGCAGCTTTTGTATACATACTATGCATAAAGATTGCCAATCACAAGATACTGATGACATAATCATGTGAATGTGTCACGTGTGTTGTGAAGACTCATCATAAGACAAAAACTCCTGTGAAATGTAGTTATACAACTCCTGAAAATAAAAAGTGCTTTAAAATAACTATCACCAAATTACCTTGCTACTATCACCAAATTACCTATATGTATCACCAAATAACCTAACTCAATTGAGCTGCATAAAATCATAGAGTTCAAGATGAAGTTATTGCAAGAATGCATTCATGATCAAAACCTTTAGTTAATGTTCTGTTCTATATGATACATGGAATTTAAAAGAAATAAATCATGTATTTTCCCCCATTATTTTGCTATAATCTAAAATTATCACCAAATTACCTTACTTGACCCTACATATAAGATGGTATTTCTAAATTCAGACAATCCTAAGTGTGTCACAAAATCCTTGGCTTTGGAGTCAATGCAGTTGGCAGATTCCCTATAGTCATTTGTGACTGCGGGAAAAAATTGGAAGACCTGGCCGGACAGTGTAGGCCTATATATATTTGGGTGAATATATTTTTAAATAACTTTTCCAAAATTCACACCGACTTGTGTATTCAACAAAGTGCTTCAAAGAGAGCAGACCTACTCCATACTGGTGTAACTTCCTGCAAGAGGTCCAGGAAAGCTGCAATGTTCATGGAGTGGAAACAGTGAGGTACAGAAATAATTTATATTTGTAATAAATAAATAAATAGTAATGGTAATTGGCTGTATGTTTTCTGTCAGTGTGTATGATGTGAATGTTCCAGTTGACCAGAAAATGGATAAAATCGCAAGAATATGTCTCAAAGTGTTAGGCTGTACTCACGCAAACGAACGTATATACGCGAGAAATAGAACGTTACGGAGAAGGATATGCATTGTATGTCCGAATTAACAAATATTTGAGGATAGGTTCTGGTTTTATAAGGTGTTAACAGTTCTTTAAGTAATTTAAACGAGTGTGTTATTCAAGCGGAGCGTATGCGTATCGCCTTCAAGTCCCCCCCAAAGCGTGACGTCATCAGAGGTACAGTACGGCCTGGACATTACGAAGGCAGTGGTAGTACGCAACACATGACCAAAACTTGATTAAAATACTGAACATAAAATGTGCCTTAATAGCGGCCACGAGAGCTATCGTAAGGCGAATATGAAATGCTTCACGTAAAACCTCATATATAATAATGTTATATATACAACTAGCTGTAGTACCCGGCGTTGCATGGATGGATTTTGAATGTTTACCTTTAAGATTAGTTATGTGTGAAGTGAATTTTTATCAAATTCACTTTTGAGATGTTGATTTTACCATTTATTACGTGACTTTAGAGTTCTTTAGATGCGTTTGATTTCAAGTATAAGATTATTTCAATTTTGAGTAACACTGTCCTTCTGGAAGCTTGAATTGACTGGGAAGTATTTAATCCTTAAAAAAAAAAAAAGTGATAAACTATATGTATTCACCAGTCGCGCTATAGTATGAAGTACACGACTGCAACTGTCACTGCTAGTGGCTTTACGTCGCACCGACAGATACGTCTTATGGAGACGATGGGATAGGAAATGTCTAGGAGTTGGAAGGAAGCGGCCGTGGCCTTAATTAAGGTACAGCCCCAGCCTGGTGTGAAAATGGGAAACCACTAAAAACCATCTTCAGGGCTGCCGACAGTGAGATTCGAACCCACTATCTCCCGGATACAAGCTCACAGCCGCGCACCCCTAACCGCACGGCCAACTCGCCCGCTAACTGTCATTGAGACCGTCACCAATCAGCCTCGCGACCCCAAAAGCAGTGGAATCAACACTAATATCGTTCATTTTAGACTATTTACTATTTTTCACCCCATCTCACCCTCCGTCTCCATGGAAGCTGAACGTAGACTTAAACGGTATCCAGAGTGTCACAGTTCGTCTCAGCGACACATAAACAATGGATTCGACATTAATAAAGGTTATTTTCCATTATTTTTGTCATCCCCTCTCATTACCCATCCTCATTCTGTTTTATTTTTTGTGTACCAAGTTTCGATGAGAGCTATTCTGGAACATACCCACATACATCCATAATATCTGTTATTTTTAAATTTATTTTCACATCTTCTCAACCTCCATACTGCTTGCGATTAAGTATGACAACACTCCAGTGTGTTACAGTTCAACTCAGTGACCTAGTAAATGATTTATTCGACATTAATATGTCATTTTTGTTTATTTTCATATTTCACCCCATCCACTAGTAGGTCTCGGGGAGTTTTACCACAACAGTATTTTTTTCTTCATATAGTAAGTCATATGTGTACCAATTTTGTATGAGGGCTATGCTAGAAGAAACACACACACATCCGTAATTTCCCTCATTTTGGACATTTTCTTTTCTACTTCTCATCTCCATGCCGATGGTGGCTGAACATGAACTTCAACGACGTCCGGAGTGTCACTTTTCTTCTCAGTGACCCCGAAAACTATAGATTCGACACTATTTTCGATTATTTTTATATCTCAGCCCCTCACACCAAAGGGGACTGAACATGAACTTTAAAAAATCCGGAGTGTCACCATTCATCTGAGCGACCCCCGAACACTATGGATTCGACATTATTTTCGATTCAATTTTTATCTCACTCTCTCACTTCTTTTCATACTTTTCATGGATGACATGCCTGATTCGGTAAATTACGAATACTCTAGTGAAGTGAGCTGTGCAGGACAGTAGGCCGGTCAACCGTGTCGATCGTTGTCATGAAGTTTTACGGGAAGCTCTCAATTCTCACACTTACCATCTTCCCTCTAGGCACGGTAACAAAGTAACTGTCAAGTTGTATGACGTAGAAAGATATATTTTCCCACTTGTTTAACGTCGCATTAACACAGCAACGGTTTTCGGCGACGGAGGGATGGGAAAGGGCTAGTAGGATTCAGAAGGTAGCGGCCGTGGTTTTAATTAAGGTACAGCTCCAGCAATTTGAATATCAAACCTCTTACAGCAATTGAATGGGAAACCATGGAAAACCATAATCAGGGCTGTCGACGGTGAAATTCGAACCCACTATCTCCCGAATGCAAACTCGCAGCTTCGCGACCTTAACCGCACGGCAAATTCACTCGGTCGAAGAAAGATCGAAGTATTAGAAGAACTGAAATACGCAGAATTTGCTGTCTCATGGGGAATTTTCCCATATCTAATCGTAGCTACTTGGGGGTTACAGCTCACTGGATTAATTCAAATTAGGAATATCATAATTCAACATTACAGGTTGAACACTTTACAGAAAGCCACATGCCGCTAACTACACAGAAGAATTTGAAGATGTAGTTCGTGAATGGGGGTTGGAAGAAAGAGTTGTCGCTGTTTGCACTGACAATGCAAGAAATATCGTTCTAGAAGTTGAAAGAGCAAAGTACCAACATTTTCAATGTGCAGCCCACACTCTAAAATAAAGTTTAAATAAAGCTATCAAGGATGCTGATATCGAAACATTACTTTCAAAAGTGCAGAAAAATATTGGGACTTTTTAACCACAGCCGTTATCTGAAATAATAACTTTGATTTTTTTTTAAATAACAAGGCCTTGAGACATGTAAATTGAAACAGAACATAGTTACTGGATGAAATAGCAAATAAACCATGTTCGAGAGCCTTATGAAAGCCAGATGCAGTATTACAGACGTCCTATGGACCTACTCTTTTTTAATATCAGACCCCTAACAACAATTGAATGGAAGAACATAGCAAAATGTTTGTGCGTCTATATCCATAAATATAAATATCAGCCCTCGTTGCTGGTAGCAAATATGTGACAAGAAGGGTTGTATATATCGTTATAAGCTATTTGGTTGTATTTCCTGCAGTAACACACTTGACATTATCTTTACGTTGCTCCGATGTCGATCCCGGGTACATACAATGATTTAAAAGGACTCTAGTAGAATATTTAATGGCTAGGATAAATGATTGGTATGCCGGGCTGAATGGTTCAGACGGTTGACACCAACTTGGCAGATTCCATCCTGGCTCAGTCCGGTGGTATTTGAAGGTGCTCAAAAACGTCAGCCTCGTGTCGGTAGATTTAATGGCACATAAAAGAACTCCTGCGGAACCAAATTCCGGCACATCGGCGTCTCCGAAAACCGTAAAAGTAGTTAGTGAGACGTAAGGCAAGTATTGTTGTTTGAGTCATCAGTCCATAGACTGGTTTAATGCAGCTCTCCATGCCACCCTATCACGTGTTAACCTTTTCATTTCTACGTAACTACTGCAACCTACGTAACTGGCTCTAATCTGCTTGTTATATTCACACCTTGGTCTACACCTACCGTTCTTACCACCTACACTTCCTTCAAAAACCAGCTGAACAAGTGCTGGGTGTCGTAAGATGTATGCTATCATTCTATTTCTTCTTCTCGTCAAATTTAGCCAAATCGATATCCTCTCACCAATTCGATTCAGTATCTCTTCATTCGTGATTTGATCTATCCATCTCACTTTCAGCATTCTTCTGTAACACCACATTTCAAAAGCTTCTATCCTCTTTCTTTCTGCGCTGGCAATCGTCCATGTTTCACTTCCATGCAATCCAGAAGAAAGTCTTCAGAAACATCTTTCTAATTCCTACATCAGTGTTTGAATTTCTTTTCTTAATAAAGCTCTTCCTTGCTTGTGCTGGTCTACATTTCATGTCCTCCTTACTTCTGCCATCGTTAGTTATTTTACTACCCAAGTAACAATATTAATTTACTTCCTTTAAGACTTCATTTCCTAATCCAATATTTCCTGCATCACCTGACTTCGTTCGACTGCACTATCATCGGCAAATCTCAAGGTTTTGATTTCCTCCCCTTGGATTGTGATTCCCTTTCCAAATTCCTCTTTGATTTCCTTTACTGCCTGTTCTACATAAACATTGAAAAGGAGGGGGACAAACTGCAGCCATGCCTCACTCCTTTCTGGATTGCTACTTCTTTTTGAAAGCCCTCGATTCTTACCACTGCAGACTGATTTTTATACAGATTGTAGATAATTCTTCGTTCTCGGTATCTGATCCCTATCACCTTCAGAATTTTAAAAAGCTTGGTCCAATCAACATCATCGAATGCCTTTTCTAGATCTACGAATGCCATGTACGTGGGCTTGTCCTTCTTGATTCGATCTTCTAAGATCAGACGTAAAGTCAGGATTACTTCATGTGTTCCTACATTTCTTCTGAGGCCAAACTGATCTTCTCTCAACTCAGCTTCAACTTGTCTTTCCATTCTTCTGTAAATAATAGTGTTAAAATTCTGCAGGCATGAGATACTAAACTAATGATGCAGTAGTTTTCACACTTGTCAGCATCGGCTTTCTTGGGAATAGATATAACAACATTCTGCCGAAAATCGGATGGCACTTCTCCTGTCTCATACATCTTACACGCTAAATGAAATAACCTTGCCATGCTGGTTTCTCCTAAGGCAGTCAGTAATTCAGAGGGAATGTCATCAATTCCAGGTGCCTTGTTCCTATGTAGATCTTTCACAGCTCTGTCAAACTCTGACCTCAAAATTGGGTCTCCCATTTCATCAGCTTCAACAGCCTCTTCTTGTTCCAGAACCAAATCGTATACATCTTTACCTTGATGCAACTGTTAGATATGTTCCTGCCATCTTTCTGCTTTGTCTTCTTTCCCTAGAAGTGGCTTTCCATCTAAGCTCTTAATATTATTACACCTAGATTTCCCTTCTCCAAAGATTTCATTGATTTTCCTGTATGCAGTATCTACCTTTCCTAGGACCATACAACCTTCGACATCCTTGCACTTCTCCTTCAGCCATTCTTCCTTAGCAACCTTACAATTTCTACCCACTTCATTCTTTCTTTATTCTTCATTCTTTATTCTTTTCTGCCCTCTTCATTTCTAGCATTCTTGTATTTTCATCGTTCATCGATCAGGTCTAGTATCTCCTGCGTTATCCACTGATTCGTAGTTGATCTTTTCTTCCTTCCTAACATTCCTTCAGCAGCCCTGCTGACTTCATTTTTCATGACTATCCACTCTTCCTCTATTGTGTTTCCTTCAACCTTTTCATTTAGTCCTTGTGCAACACGTTCCTTGAAACAATCCTTCACACTCTTTCAACTTGTCTAGATTCCACCCCCTTGCATTCCTTCCTTTCTTCAATTTGCATTCCTGTCTCCCATCACAATTAGATTCTCGTCACCTTTTACATATTGCATTAAATCTTATATCTCTTCATATATTCTTTCGATTTTCTCATCATCCGCTGAACTAGTAGGCATATAGACCTACACTATTGTAGTGGGCACTGGTTTGGTGTCTATCTTGACGACAATACTTCTTTCACTATGCTGGTCGTAGTAGCTTACCCGCTGCCCTATTTTCTTATTCATTGTTAAACCCTCTGTTTGGTTTTGAGTTGATTATTCTGTAGTCGCCTGACCAAAAATCCTGTTCTTCCTGCCAATGTACTTCACTTAAGCCAACTACATGTAACTTTAGTCTATCCATCTCCCTTTTCAGATTCTCTGACCTACCACAACGAATTATTATTACAAGGCCATACCAGTCAATTATCTAAACTGCTGCCCTTGCAACTTCCGAAAGGCTGCTACCCCCCTTTCGATGAACCATTCGTTAGTCTAGTCTCTCAACAGATACCCATCCGACATGGTTGCATCTGCGGCTCGGCTATCTGCTTCATTGCGACGCGCAAACCTGCCACCCCACCCCCGCGACAAGGTCACATGGTCACATTATTATTATTATTATTATTATTATTATTATTATTATTATTATTATTATTATTATTATTATTATTATTATAAAATGATTGGTGTATTATGAAGACATGCCAGAAAGGCACTGTTCTGCTCTCAATATTGTTCTTGTTTGTATGTCCCACTAACTACATTTTTCAGTTTTCGGAGACGCCGAGGTGCCGGAATTTAGTCCCGCAGGAGTTCTTTTACGTGCCAGTAAATCTACCGACACGAGGCTGACGTATTTGAGCACCTTCAAATACCACCGGACTGAGCCAGGATCGAACTTGCCAAGTTGGGGTCAGAAGGCCAGCGCCTCAACCATCTTGAGCCACTCAGCCCGGCGGTTCTGCTCTCGAACCTAGATTTAAATATCTTAGATGTACTGAAGAAAAGGGCCGGGAATCCGTGTAGAAAGGAATATTGGAGAGAACGGTGGACGGAGTACAAGTTCCAGTAAAACCATGCACCATGCAGCAAGAAGCGGAAACTAAATTTTGAAACCGACGAAGACGATTTTTTTTTTCCGATGCCTTTTCGATTTCGAGTTCGGCACCACTTATGATGGAGATTGCAGTCGTTGGTGTAACGAGAAAATAACGAAGCAGACCCTCTGTAATGTTGGAAAATATATTCAGTCCAGCTTCCACATCTAGCACGCAAAACTAAAAGAAAAAATGCTTTGCATTCTAGCTTCTTGAGTTCCGTGTGTGTGTTTTATTTTTTCAGTGATGCTGGAAATATTACTAGAGCTCGAAAGTTAGGCAAAACGAGTTTCTGCCCTGGATGTACATATCGAAGTGTCACATAATGACACACATGTTTCCGTACGTTTGGGAACGGTGGGATGAGTTATTATTTTGCCTTTTTTGCCTATTTTAGCTTCCGTAGCCTATTTTACAGTTTTTTGCCTCGTTTGCCTTTTTTAAATTGCTGTGGATAGTTTCTGCTCTTATTTATGTATTTTTTTTTTTTGCTAGGGGCTTTACGTCGCACCGACACAGATAGGTCTTGTGGCGACGATGGGATAGGAAAGGCCTAGGAGTTGCAAGGAAGCGGCCGTGGCCTTAATTAAGGTACAGCCCCAGCATTTGCCTGGTGTGAAAATGGGAAACCACGGAAAACCATCTTCAGGGCTGCCGATAGTGGGATTCGAACCTACTATCTCCCGGATGCAAGCTCACAGCCGCGCGCCTCTACGCGCACGGCCAACTCGCCCGGTATATTTATGTATTAGAATGAATCACTGGAAAGAAAAAATATGTACTATAATTCCAATGTACTGTATAAAAAAGAACTACTTTCATTTTAACTTAATATATATAAAATAACATTTACATAGTCGGGCTCCATGGCTAAATGGTTAGCGTGCTGGCCTTTGGCCACAGGGGTCCCGGGTTCGATTCCCGGCAGGGTCGGGGATTTTAACCATCACTGGTTAATTTCTCTGGCAACGGGGCTGGGTGTATGTGTCGTCTTCATCATCATTTCATCCTCATCACGACGCGCAGGTTGCCTACGGGTGTCAAATCGAATGACCTGCATCTGGCGAGCCGAACTTGTCCTCGGACACTCCCGGCACTAAAAGCCATACGCCATTTCAACATTTACATAAACGATATTTTCATATTACACAAATCTCTACTGAAAACTCCACAAGCTAAATGGTAGACAGGGTTGTCAGGTCCCACCCTTCCTACATAAAATTAAGTGCTGGTGGTGTATATTGTTGTTTTTTGCTATTGGTTATACGTCGCACCGACACAGATAGGTCTTATGGCGACGATGGGGCAGGAAAGGGCTAGGAGAGGGAAGGAAGCGGCCGTAGCCTTAATTAAGGTACAGCCCCAGCATTTGCCTGGTGTGAAAATGGGAAACCACGGAAAACCATCTTCAGGGCTGCCGACAGTAGGGTTCGAACCCACTATCTCCTGAATACTGGATACTGGCCGCACTTAAGCGACTGCAGCTATCGAGATCGGTGTTTACTGTTTTAAGAGGAAGAACAACTTGGTAACCATCCTCTGATAACACTAATCAGAAGGAAAATGCAAGAGGTCCGATACTTCGAGAAAGGAAGGTATCAGCAAAAGGAAAGGACCACGAAGAGCGCGAAAATGAAAGACTCCCTAGGCCTCGCAAATCTAATACGGTCGGGCTCGGAAAAGGAGAGGTAAGAGCGAGGAACCTGACACAAGTAAGTGGAAACAACGCCGGACTCTGCTAGTGAAACCGTGGTCGACAAACCGACACTCCCAAGTTGAAAGGCCCTGGTCCCCCTTTTAGTCGCCTCCTCTTACGATAGACAGGGATACCGTTGACGTTATTCCGTCGTCCCTACCCACAGAGAGATGTAAGATTCAGTACTACTGTAAGATTCAGTACTAAAATGTCATGTAGATGTACCTCTACCACATAAAAATAAACAGTAATTTAATAATTCCAGTAACTCAATAGGAAAATGGAGTGTTTATAATGAAATGGGCTGTGTATGAATAAGAAAGTGACATACTGTATATTATCCGTTCCATTCTTGTTTTGCTGTTTATGTTTACTAATATATTCTGTAAGCTATGATAACATTTATAACCTCGAAAACGCAATGCTATTAACGAAGCCACTATCTATTCGAGTGCCCTTCGTGAAACGTACGACGGGAAATCAACGTCAATGAATTCTTTAACGGTCCATTTTGAAATGGTGACCCGGTGTGTCATCAACTTCGCTGGTATTCTCAACCAGGATTTGGCTGGTTTCCGTTGGATAGGTTCCAAACTAACTGTGAAACAATCTCAAAGTCCAGCTACAGCTGAGTCTTTACAGTTTAGCACAGGGAAGATAAATAACCCACTATATAGGTGCCTTCCAATCTATAGTCTAAGAATCGACATCCAAATATTAAAAGGTCCAGTGAGGAAGTTAAAGTCTATAGTAAATTATATACACAGTAATTAAAAAGTATACCATAAGGTAGAAAAATATAATTAGAACACCAAGAACACGGCTACAAAAATAAAGAACCACAGCTTGTCTGAACTATAACCACATACATGGTTCAACCTTTTTGTCTTTTTCTCCTCAGAAAAATAAACTGAAAAGATTTTTCACAAATGCATTCAACCTCCTATTTTTTTTCTTTCGAACATCAACTTTGCTGAACTCGAACCTAAGTATTCTAAAATCCAATCGTAAGGATAAATTGATATGAAAATCGATTTACTCTAAATGTATAAGGATGCAGTTAATCTTGCACACTAATTGGGGACAGTACGGATCGAAAGTTCAAGCGAGAGCGGGCTCATTCTGTTGAACCAGTTCCGGTAACCTCTGCTTAGACCAGGTTAAATAAAGCCATCCACAGAAGAACATGCTCGTGTCGTCAGCAATGTACCGGCGCAGTCGTTTACATGCATTATGCTATACAGCTCTGCCACTCCATCATGCTGATAGGCTAAGCTGGGTAGGGCATACCTACTGCAGGGCGCAAGCACACAGTAGTCTGCAAACGAAGACTGAACAATAGTTCTATAAATACAGTACACCACAGTCGAAAGCTAAACACGTAAATAAAATACAGAGTTCTAAAATATTATCCTACTTTCAAGAAGTTATCACTCACTATACTTTGGTTTCAATTGCTTACAATGAGGGAAACGGAGTTCGAAAGATCCCAGCTTAATTTAAGGCGATACAGAATGCCGGTCAGCACGACTACACGATGAGTTCGCGTCTCGATCTGAATATGTACTCTGAAATAAGAATGATTTACGAGTAGTAGTAGTAGTAGTAGTAGTAGTAGTAGTAGTAGTAGTACTTGATTTTGCAGGCCTTCTACGAGTTCGCAATGAACAGAAACACACAGGGGCTAAGATATAGTAGCACCCTTTGTGTATCAGCGGGAGTGTGACGGCCTCCGGATCCCAAGAATGCGAGATCAAACCCAGAAGAGGGGTATTTTTGAAGGGCGGGAGAAAGTCAATGCCGGCCCCGTGGTGTGGGGGTAGCGTGCCTGTCTCTCACTCAGAGGCCCCGGGTTCGATTCCCGGCCAGGACAGGGATTTTTACCTGGACCTGAGGGTTGGTTCGAGGTCCACTCAGCCTACGTGATTAGAATTGAGGAGCTTTCTGACAGTGAGATAGCGGCCCCGGTCTAGAAAACAAAGAATAACGGCCGAGAGGATTCGTCGTGCTGACCACACGACACCTCGTAATCTGCAGGCCTTCGGGCTGAGCAGCGGTCGCTTGGTAGGCCAAGGCTCTTCAAGGGCTGTAGTGCCATGGGGCTTGGTTTGGGAGAAAGTCAATTCGGCACTCCATCTCGTACGATGTCGGTACGTAAAAGATTTCCGATGACGCATTTGGTGTTACACGACAAAATCTATATAAATAAAATTGTTTCTGTTTGTCTGTTCCACCATCACGTCGAAACGGCTGGATAGATCTAAACCAAACTTCATATTTAGGGTATACTCATCCCAGGGAAGGTTTTTATATGCATATCATTTTAAAATCTTTGAATAGACGGGGGGTTTATAGGAAAACCAGAATGGTTTTTTCACCATCACGTCGAAACGGCTGGATAGATCTCAATCAAACTTCATATTTAGAGTATACTCATCCCGGGGAAGTTTTCCATATGCATATCATTTTAAAATATTTGAATAGACGGGGGGTTTATAGGAAAATCAGAATGGTTTTTTCCACCATCACGTCGAAACGGCTGGATAGATCTCGACCAAACTTCGTATTTAGAGTATACTCATCCCGGGGAAGGTTTCGATATGCATATCATTCTAAAATCAACGGCTTGATATCAACCAAACTTCATATTTAGAGTAAACTCATCGCGAGGAAGATTTCGATATGCATGTCATTTTAAAATCCTTGAATAGACGGGGGGTTTATAGGAAAACCAGAATGGTTTTTCCACCATCACGTCGAAACGACTGGATAGATCTCAGCCAAACTTCATATTTAGAGTATACTCATTCCGGGGAAGGTTTCGATATGCATATCATTTTAAAATCTTTGAATAGACGGGGTGTTTATAGGAAAACCACAGTGGTTTTCCTCCATTTTCTCTTATACTATTGATTTTCTGTACACTTCGTTTACCGTACGTGAAACGTCTCTTCATTATAAACAACTTTCGTTATGTTCATAATTTACCTTACTCTTCACATGACGGAGAAATTTACAGTTTTCTGCTGCTTATCATGCTCCGCATTTTGTGACCGACAGACCGACAACGAACCTACAGGTTACCATGGCAACGTCTCTGACTGCATGCCAGTAGGGAAGTAACGTATTGCCATTTTCCTCATCATGCTTTTAAATTCGTGGTTGTTCCTTGGGTGGATGGCAAGAGAGGCGTCAATCGGCTCATCTGCGGGATATTGGCGGAATATCGTTGGAGGTTATAACCGCCCTCGAATAGATTAAGTAATAACACCGCTTTATTATATCCATAACTCACACTAGCATAATTTATTGAGGGGCATTTGATTTTCCAATACATTCACTTGGCATTTACATATGTGTCGTTATCCGGCTGTCCTCAGTTATAATCCATTTTCTATTAGTTTCAACATTCTTAACTGTATTATTTTCTTCCTTAATTACGCCGTATGTACGTGAGTGCTAGAAACTACTGGATGCATTTCCACCAAGATTCGTATTTAGAATACACCTGTCCTTGATAGGTTTTAGGGCAAATATTGTTTCTAAATCCCTGAACTGACTGGGGGTTTATACGAAACCGAAACAGTGATTTTGCACTTCCAAAAAATATACACAACCAAACTTTATGGAAGTCTACCTACCTTGGTAGAAATTAATTTATAAACCTTTTTCCTCATGTGCATCATTTCGATACGAGGATTAATAAGGGAGATATCATTAACGGACCGTTTTTCTGTACAAGTCCCATCGGACTTGACTCACGAGCGGGTGCGTGTAAAACGTATTCCTTACAACTTGAAAACTACTGAAGACATTCGAACCAAAATTTATATTTAGCATCCACCTGTCCAAAGGTAGGTTTTAAACGTAAATAACATTTCATGTTCCGGAATGGACTGGCGGTTTATAGGGAACACAAATGGTGATTTTACTCTTCCACAATATATACAGAACAAGACCAACCTGACTGGAAATCGACCAAACCTGATGGAATTCCACCTCTAAACCTTTTTTTCATGTGCATTTTTTCGTCAGGAGGATTAATAAGGGAGATATCATGAATGGTCACTTTTGCAGGTTAAGTCCAGCGGACATAGCCCAAAAGGTGTTTTACATGGAGCAGATTCCTTAGGCCTATCTATATAAATCAAATCGTAACGACTGTGTGCCTCTACACTGACTATTTTGGCGAAATTTTCGTACAGCTTTCCGTTTAAGGGGTAATAATAACCATCTCCATAATTTTTTGTTTAGTTTCCTGAAAGTCCTAATTTTTACCCGCCTCGCCCAAAATCCACATTGTGACATAATCTGCCAGAAGAATAAGAAGATAATTGAAATTTGACAAAATTATACGTTTTAGCCTGTAACGAATGGAAAAAATCCTATATCATTAAATTTTTCATTTTTTATCCCCGAAGAATATCGAAATATGCAGGCAATTTTAATGATGGTGCAGACCTTCGGAAATTCCTATCACATAACGGACTGCACAATCTCCGTTCAATTTGGAATGATCTACAACCTTGGTCTTATGACTTTTTGCCGTATCTGTATCCCTTTACGTTTGATTTTTCTCTATTAATCGATGTTAAGTCAATTTGGAATTTTCACATGCATAATTCATACTTTCAATTACTTATATGAAATACAGAATCATCAAACTCTTCACGAAAATTGGCCCACCCAGCAGCCATATGTGCGCCAAATGCTACGTATGTAGCTGTCACATTATTATCCGAAAAGTAATGTAATGTGAGATAATCTTACAAAACCTTTACCCTGTTCCAGGTTTCTAACTCAATCTGACCCACGAATAGATGACATATCATAGGACCAGCCATTTAGGCCACTAAATCCGGCGTGTCTTATGGTATAATCCTTTGTCGATATGACGTACGTTTAGTAGCAGTTAATCTGTAAATGAAGGTCTTCAATATTGTAAACACGCATATACTTTCGTATGTCGATCTATATATATTCACTGATGTCGATTTTTAGCGATCGAGAAAGGGTGGGTCTGCTATTGTAATCAGTACTCCCCACACCGACTTTGACTGGCAGTAGGAAAGGGTTCCTTCTCCAACTCCTGTGTAACTGTCATTAGTAAGGAAGGCCTACAATTGTAATGAATAGTTCCCTTCTCGATTTGACTTGTAGAAGGTAAGTGAGCATGCAGTTTTGTTTAAAACTCCCCTACCCGATTGTGTTTGGCAGTAGGCAAGGGTGCCCGCCATTATAAAGAAATGTCCTCATCTAAAATGTGACTGGCATTAGGCATAGTGGCCTGCTATTTTGATGGAAACTCACCAACTTGGTGTGACTGGCAGTACGCTGGCTGGCAGTAGGAAAAGGGGCCTGTCATTATAATGATAACTGCACAACTCAATTTCGAGTGATAGTAGGGTAATTGCCTACCATTATAATAGAAACTCCTCAACTGTAATCTGTCTGGAAGTAGGAAAGGGGGCTGCCATTTTAACGAAAACTCCCCAAATCGATTCTGTCCGCGCAGTAGGCAATGGGGCCTGCAATTATAATGTAAACTTCCCAACTTGATTGTGAATGCCAGTAGGCAAGTGAGCCTGCCGTTATACCACAAATCCGTAACAAACACTTTACATTGGAAACAACGTACGGGGACCTCCCCATGCTCTTTCTCGGATAACGCTAAGAGGCATGCAATTTTAAAACAATCTTATTTACTGCATGTACACTATTTACTTCGATATTCGAATACAATGTAGAATACCGTAGCGAAGCACGGGTACATTCGCTAGTGTATTAATAAAAACTCTGCCATCCCACAGAGATCGATTCAATAAAGCACTTGGATACGCGATCATCTCAAGTCCTCAGGGCTCTGGGTTCCAATCCCAGCACATGAACAACAGTTCAGCTGGGCACCAGTTGAGGCTTGTCCAGTGCGGCCGGGCCGACGTGACGAAAATACGGACAGCTTACCAGTAAGCATACGTCACGGTGAAGCGAGAGAGCGAACACACTTTGAAGGATTGACGTTCAATTATCATTACATTACGAAGCTCTCCACTACTCAGCGAAATGATGAATGGGGTACAGTATTTAAGAAAAAAGAAACCGCTATAATCGCAAGAAAACCGACTTCAAGATATTCCTGTTTGATTTATACTGCGCTCGATATAAACAGTTTTATTTTCTTATATTTATACATTCAAAGAAAACTAACGTTGTAATTTTTGTGTTACAATTTACAATTCCTTAGATGGGAATGACTGTATTTCCATGTCTTAAAAGGTAAAATTCCTGTTATTCATTCCGCAAAAAGTAACATATTTTTAATTCAACAAGTTAACTGCTTGATTTTGCAAAGTGAAAGTCGTTGGAATTTCCCTGTTCACCGAATTTGAAAATAGTATTTAAAACTTATCATGCGTCCGATGATAATGGCGAGGGAGTTTCATCACGAGTGGGGACATAGATATTTACTATCCAAAACTAAAGTACAACAACAATGTAACTGCATCTGCCAAATAGATGTCCAGTATGCCTTCAAATAAATTGATGTTATTCCCGTTAACCATGATTTGATTGTTGGTGAGTTTATCATATAATTTAAATCCAAGCAACCACAAGCCCCCTTAACTCTGTACTATATTAGAAATGCTTCTAAAGCACTTAAAATTTAATACTGAATACTGTAATTTATTACGTACATTACAAAAATATTGGAGGTTGTAGGTCTCTTTATTGTATCCGAGCAAAATACATTAACTGCAATGAACATAAATAACTTATTTTCTTACAATGTAAATCGATAATGACGTGGATTTCTGCCCTCTTTCATTATTTTTCGCCTCCATTTCAAACTCGCGCATCGCCGCTGTGATCGAGTGTGTGTGGGAGAACTTCGCCCAATCTTCATGGCCTGTGACGCAGCCATAACGTCATTGGCTGAACAGCATAAGTCAACACCTATTACTAAGGTGCACAAGCTCGTCGCCTGCCAGCCCGCCCGCTTACAGAGCTGGGCACCCGCGGGACGAAATGCACAGCGAGAGCACCTCTGTTCTAGTTGAATGTTAAAGAGCTCAATGCAGGAAAAACTCTAGACACTAGACTCCTGGCACATTAAGAAACCATTTTTCTAAACCATATCCTAACCATCCAACGCCTCATAAAGCTTACATTGAATGGATGGTTACCTACCTAGGTGTACTTCCTCTTAAGACAAAAATAATCACCACCACCACTACCACTTAAAGCCTATAATAACTGAAAAGACTTTACACACAGTATTATTACACGCATCAACACATACAATGTTATGAAAAGGAGACTACTCAGCATTTGTAAATTAGCGACCGCTAAATACGAGCATGATATTAAAATTTTCAGCTTGGCTCTAGTAGATTCTTCCATTAAAAGTGGACACTCACTATAACTCTTGATAACACTGTACTTAAGAACTACTACTACTACTACCACCACCACCACCACCACCACCACCACCACCACCAATTTTTCACACAAAGCTGCGAACAGGTGCGAACTGTGTCCCACATATGGATTCAGCTGTTTTGAGGCCGGATGACCTGCCTGACGCCAACCCTTTATGGTGGGATGTACCTAAGTGGTTGGTAGTGTGGTGTATTGTCTGAACATGAAGAGGGGAATGTTGAGATAAACACAAACGTGCAGTCCCCGCGCCAGAAGAATTAATCAGAAGCGGTTATATCTCCGACCCGGATGGAAATTAACTCGGGACCCTCTGAACCGAAGGCCTCGACGCTGACCATTCAGCCAAGAAGTCGGAATGTACTCGAGAGAACACTTCCACATTTTAAACGCGCCGGGCTGAGTGGCTCAGGGGTTAAAGCGCTGGCTTTCTGAGCCTCAGCTGGCAGATTCAACTCTACTCAGTCCGGTGGTATTGGAAGATACTTAAATACGCAAACCTCAAGTCGATAATTTGCTGGCATGTAAAAGAACTCTTGCGGGACAATATTCCGAAACCTCAGCACCTCCGAAAACTGTGGAATGTAAACCAATAACACTGTTAAAATGTAAACAATGTCATCACATAATGAGGTCTATAATTGGCCGCAGCCTTCAGTAAATTGTGTTCTAGAAGAGGTTAGGTTGTTGGAAATGGCTTCTGCAGGTGCAATAAGGCGCTTTTAATCTTCCGTCGGTCGCAACGTTAATGTTTCACGAAACGGTCGCAATGTATCAGAATGATACATTCAACCAAGAAGCCCAGCTACGGCTTAAGCACTGTCATCTTTTTGTGGCAGCTGTTCTGGAGATATGGCATATCATGTTTCCTTTCAGGTACCTACTACATATCGATACTACCTGTTATTTTGGACTTGCGTAATACACATTTCCTTTATCATAACACATTTGTGAAAAAATAAGTGACGGTATCGGTCGGAATGTATCAGTCTGATACATAGGTTTTGTAATAGGGTAGTTGGACCCACTACATGCATTTTCATTTCTGTTATTGTTGTTTGTTTTATGTACATTTCAATGTAATCATTTATTTCTTATTTCTAAATTACAGTTTTCTGTAAACATACAATGCGAGTAAAAACTAATCACAAGAAACGAAAAAAAGGAACTACAAACGAAGACTTCAACAAAACTAAACCATACACTGAATTTGGAGTAAACCAGACATCAAAATAATGCTGCAAGGAGATCATTTTTTAGAGTGTTCAGTCCAGTTGGCAGAGTAGTTACTGAATTTGCCTTTTCTGTTTGTCGCACTCTATCACTCAAGCTGCCTTGCGTGTTTTGAAGTCGAGGGTAGCACACTGTACAGACTGCTGTCGTACGTTCCCCACACACATACCATTTACAAGACTTACAAACAGTCTTGGTCAGTTTGGTTTTCCGCGATTTGTAGCAGACAATGCAGCGACGACGATTTGATGCGACACCAGCATTTTCTTCCATCGATTATTCCAGCTTCTTTTGATTGTTCTTTGAGTGGTCTCGAACCTCTTTAAGACCTTCAGAAAGAGAGCCAGCGATACCTTTAGTCTGAAGACTTCTTCGCTGTAGCTAGGATGGTAGTAGTTCGTGACCAAGCCGTCGAAGGAACAGTCTGAGTCTCATATTTTCGTGCCCATTTCCTATCCAAATAACTAAAGCGTTGATACCTGTGACGTTCCAAACCCCATGGCAGTACCGCCCTTGAAGGGCCTTGGCCTACCAAGCGACCGCTGCCAAGCCCGAAGGCCTGCAGATTGCGAGGTGTCGTGTGGTCAGCACGACGAATCCTTTCGGCCATTATTCTTGGCTTTCGAGACCGGGGCTGCTATCTCACCATCAGATAGCTCCTCAATTCTAATCACGTAGGCTGAGCAGACCTCGAACCAGCCCTCGGGTCCAAGTAAAAATCCCTGATCTGGCTGGGAATCGAACCCGCGGCCTCCCGGTAAGAGGCAGGCACGCTACCCCTACACCACGGGGCCGGACACCTGCGACGTTCGGTATGTAAAAAAAAACACTGACCAAAGGCACGTGTTTCTGGCAACGTTGTACGCAGCACTAAGTTTGTCCACTATGGCGACTTCCGATTTCGTGCTATTATAATATGTAATCATCACTGGTTTGGAAGATTCACTCGATAATTCGTCTATGGCATCATCGAAGTGTTGAGACGATATAACAATAACATTTCAATTTTTCCTTGGCACATAGGACACAATCGTACAACTCTCCCCCCAAATGCCAAATATGCTCGTGTTCACAGGTCATTTCTTCACATTCAATAAACAGGGTGAGAGCTCCCTCTTATTTTTCTTCATGGTTCCTAAAAACGAGATCCTATTTTTCATCAATTCGGTAACCAATTTCACATCCGAAAACCAGTTATCAGCAGTTATATTTCGCCCATTCCCGTGAATTGGTTGTGCCCATCTCTTAACAACATTCACCGGTTTGTTGCTCTGTTGATGAGGTTCTTCGGGCTGTTTTCCACCATATATCTCAAGACTGAAGTGTAAAAGACAGCTGCATCCCACATGGTACATACTACGCCGTACTTTGTCGTCTTCGAAGGAATAAATTACTTGAAACGACATCGTCCACGAAACCGCTCAAGCTTTTCATCAATGGTTACACACTGTTCAGCTCAGTAACACTTTTCGCAATTGTCAACATAGGACTCGGGGTTCTCCCATTTGCGCTATTTTAACAATGGCTTTCGTTTCACGTCGGTTGCTGCGATCGGCAAAACGAAGGCATCTCATAATAAACTTGACCCTCCTGAGATTCATTGTCAACCGAAATATTTCAACTCCATGTCCATCTGCGCCCCACAGACCTTCTATCATCCTGTTCGCATGCAGAGTTCCTGATATGTATAGAGGACCGATGAAAGATTTTATTTCAGTAAAATCTGTAAGATTTGCATCTAACAACCTCTGGCGATGTGGTGTCTCCAGTGTGATTGTGCTTTACACTGGGTTCAGGACTACAAAGGACAAGACCGTACTACTCTGGCAATCACTTGAATAGGGAGGAAAACTACAATTCATGTGATGGCCAAAGGAGGGATTCAAACGCACTTCGCTTGATAGACATTCTCACGACACTGAGCGCATCCCGTTCTAAACTTCACTCCAAAATTTACATAAACCAAAACAGCCGGAATCGAGATCTCAAAAATAGATCAAATGCAAGAGCTTCTTAAAAAATAAAAATAAAGTGTGAACTGGCGGACAAAAGGCGTATACTACAACAAATCAACAGTCTATACGTATAAACAGCACCGCCGCTCATAAGTGCAACGGATCTTCGCATAAATTGCGTCAAGTTCTCTCATGCAACGATGACACGGAACATGTAAGACGTATATGGCAAATATTCAATTAGTTTCCTTAAACAAGTTTCCAGTGGACAAATTACAGTACATCAGGGATTCCAGACCGACTATATCCTCATCCAAAACAGCGGCCTACTTACAGTATTCAAACAAAAGGAACAATTTAATCTACCGTGGAAGGACGTATACCACGGTGTCGTCTTCTCCAATACTAATGTGGAACATATGGCACATCAGTTACAGACAAGACCTAAAAACACTGTGCAAAGAACCGTTAACAATACAAATCCAAACATGCATCGATTTAGACATGATATTGTATAGGCTTTTGGGCTTGTGCCGTGTCAAGAAAATAAGGTGAAATTCTTAACATTTCGCACAAAACTGTGCTCTGCGTCCTCAGAAGAATTCTCGACTGTCCACGAGAAAGGCTTCTTAAAAAATGGATTTCCGACACCGTTAGTAAAGAACTCTTTCTCATTAAGGTAAAGGTTCAGTAGGCCTAGCTTCCGCAGAAGGAATATTTTAGCAGAAATTAGCCACTAACATATTCAAAGTATTAAAAATAAGTTCTCTGTAGTACGACGGACTGCGAATACGAATAACCCGTAAAGGAAGGAGCTTCAAAACTAATTTCATAATATAAAGAATGAGTGCCCGAAAAACCGGCTTCCGGCCCTAAGAAGTACCAAAAAATAAAACAGATCCCATCCATGATCATATGATGTAGCAGTAGTTATTGTGGAGGATTCATTCTGGAGAGGGCAAACGTGTTATGTTTCTGAATGGTTTATGCTTCATTTCGATGTGCAAGTTGTACCTTACGTTTTACCTTCAATTGGATATTTTGCCTACAATATATATAAATAGCAAGATACCCATGCTTCGCTACGGTATTATACTGAAATTTATATAACTGAATGCTTAACGTTTTATATATAATTCTCCGAAATTCGCGATCTGACTCGTTTTCTGAGAGAATCCGCCAAAATTCGCGATCTGACTTGTTTTCTGTGACATTACGGCAAAGTTCCTCCCATTTTTCAATCTTTCTTCCAGGTATTCCACCCAGTCAGTTGGGTCCCTAAATCTTTGCCATATTTTCCTATACACATTTTTAATATGGATCAAATCCTTGAGGAGATCCGGCGTGGTGTCGTCTTGGGTGCCTTGGCGGTACTGAACCCACGGCCGGACTGTATTCGTAGTCATTTCCCAGCCAGGATCCGTTTCCAACGCGCTCCGCACATTTTGACGATGGTCCAGACATTATTATTATTATTATTATTATTATTATTATTATTATTATTATTATTATTATTATTATTATTGATGTTCAGGATCCCACAGCAAGATGCAAGACCGCTACTTGGCGGTTACTGCTGCCATTGGCATTGCTGACTATGTGACCAGCACCATCGTCGCGCGTAGGCAAGTACGCGGGATGTCTGGCGGATAGGAATGATATAACGTTCTCCAAAGGAAAAGGTGGCTGTTGGAAACGAACCCAGGAAAGATTAAAAATGATCGTTTTATGATCAGAATAAGTACATTGAAAATCCACAGCCTGTTTCCAGTCATTCGACCGGGTCAGGAATCGAATGAATGAAGCCCCATCTAGCGACAAGGATAAGAATTGTGCCGGCTGTCGAAGCCTGTCGCTCTCCTCTGGGTCAATGGTTAATAAATGACAAATGAAATGATATTGGAGACTGCTGCTGGAATGAATGATGACAGGGAAAACCGGAGTACCCGGAGAAAAACCTGCCCCGCCTCCGCTTTGTCCAGCACAAATCTCACATGGAGAGACCAGGATTTGAACTACGGAACCCAGCGGTAAGAGGCCGGTGCGCTGCCGCCTGAGCCACGAAGGCTCCTAATAAGTACATTATGAACAGTAAAATCAATTGGTCTCAACTGTTTTCCACCCCGCCGCCGTTAAGTTGATCCATCCTCCCCAAAAATGGAGACGTGTTTCTTTATGTTTAAAGGAGATTCCAAATACCAATGTTAACGTCAGTTACCTTCAGTTTTGAGATGTAAGTATACCCATGAAAATAATTCACTTTATTTCACTCCTTTTCACAATCTCCCCCCCCCCCTTTCCCCCCAGGTGAATTTTCCGGCAAAAATACTTGTTTCTTTAAAAGTAAAGGATCTTCTAAATACCAATTATCACGACTCTAGCATCTTCAGTTTTTGAGGTATGAGTCCTCATAAAAGTAATTAAACTCCTTTTCACTCCCATCCCCCAAGAGGATTTCCCCCGATAAACGCGTTTTTCTTTGTTTTTAAAGGAGATCCAAAAACCAATTTTCACGTCTGTAACAACTTTAGTTTTTATTAGATGTAAGTATCCTCATACAATTAATTCAATTAATTTTTCAATTCTTTCACTTCCCACTCCATTCATTAGATTTTCCGAGAATACGTGTTTCTTAACTTTTAAAGCAGATTCCAAATACCAAATTTCACGTCTGTAACATCTTCAGTTTTTGAGATTAAAAGAATATTCAATCCCGTTTTCAGTCACTTTTACCCCGCCCCTCCCCCAGCCCGCCAAAGTTGTTACAGACGTGAAAATTGGTTTTTGGATCTCCTTTAAAAACAAAGAAAAACGCGTTTATCGGGGGAAATCCTCTTGGGGGATGGGAGTGAAAAGGAGTTTAATTACTTTTATGAGGACTCATACCTCAAAAACTGAAGATGCTAGAGTCGTGATAATTGGTATTTAGAAGATCCTTTACTTTTAAAGAAACAAAATTAAAACAAAAAATAAACGTTTCTTTATTTTTAATAGAGATAAAAAATACAATTTTTCACTCCTGTAACATGTTAAGTTTTTGAGATACACTGTAAAAATTCTCATTTAAAAATTTCACCCCTTTTTAGTTCCTTTTTAGTGGATTTTCCACAAACAAATCATCTATGTTTCTTTACTTTTACAGGAGATTCCAAACACTAATGTTTACGTCTGTAATATTTTACGTTTCTGAGATATACTGCAGATAATGTATTTCTAAAAATTCACCGCAATTTGTCACTCCTATTTAACCCCATTAATTGGATTTTCCAAAAAAAAAACCACCGAGCTCGATAGCTGCAGTCGCTTAAGGGCGGCCAGTATCCAGTAATCGGGTGATAGTGGGTTCGAGCCCCACTGTCGGCAGCCCTGAAGATGGTTTTCCGTGGTTTCCCATTTTCACACCAGGCAAATGCCGGGGCTGAACCTTACTTAAGACCACGGCCGCTTCCATCCACTTCCTAGGCCTTTCCTATCCCATCGTCGCCATAAGACATATCTGTGTCGGTGCGACGTAAAGCAAGTAGCAAAAAAAAGCGCGCAAAAAACGTGTTTCTTTATTTTTAAAGGAGATCCCAAACACCAATTTTCACGTCTATAATATCTTCAGTTTCTGAGATATAAGTATCCTCATTAAAGGCATTCAACCACTTTTCACCCCCCCTATTCGGATTTTCCGAAAACAAAAAATACGTGTTTTTAAAAAAAAGGAGATTCTAAATACCAATGTTTACATCTGTACACTTTTGAAGTTTTGAGATATAGATACACTCATTTTAAAAATTCACCCCCTCCTTTTCCTCTCATTATTTGGATTTTCCAAAAACAAAAAAATGCGCTTTTCTTTAATTTTAAAGGATATCCCAAACACCAATTTTCAGGTCTGCAATATCTTCAGTTTCTGAAACATAAGAAGCCTCATTAAAGGCATTCAACCCCTTTTTCACCCCTCCTATATGGATTATCCGAAAACAAAAAAATACGCGTTTCTTTATTTTTAAAGGAGATTCTAAATATCAATTTTTACATCATTAAACTTTTAAAGTTCTGAGATATACACTCATTTTAAAAAAGCCCCCCTTTTCACCCCTTTAGCGACGGAATATCAAAAAATCCGCCCTTAGCGAGCACCTACATTGTAATATAAATGTATCCTCAAAATTTCATTTCTGTATGTCCAGTAGTTTTGGCTCGGCGGTCAGTCAGTCAGTCAGTCAGTCAGTCAGTCAAGTCAAGTCAAGTCAAGTCAAGTCAAGTCAAGTCAAGTCAAGTCAGGACATTCTCTTTTATATAGATAGATAGATAGATATAGCCTTTGCTGGCAGGACGTAGTGTTTACAGTGCACTATGTCTTCTGGTATGGGCTAGAGCAATATTGTTGCTTTCATTGATCTGTCTCAGATTTATTCTTGGCTTTAAAAATATGAAAGAGACTGAGGTATGAGTGATGCTAGTAATGCCATTCCTTATGCAGCCAGTCCCTGCTATGAATGGTGTGAAAATGTTGCTCATAGGGTCAGTTGGTGCATGCATTTCAGTGGGCTTGGCAGACTGATATGTAATAGGAACTTCTGGCTCGGTGAGGAAAGCAACCGGAAACTACCTCACTCATTTCCCTAGTACGCCTCTTCAGTGATGCCTAGCCCATTTATGACAGTTGATGGCGGAGCTGTTGAGGATCCAACCAGCCTTCGGGCTGAAGACTAAACATACATCCATACATACATACATACATACATAGATAAGAGTTTTGTGTGTACGTTGCTCAGAATTTGAAAAGAATGGCATATCTGTATCAGTCATGTCCATAGTAACAAGGAAATGCACTTTTTACTTTTCCGTAATTTCTGTCTATCTGTCAGTATGTATGTACACGCATCACGAGAAAACGGCTGAAGAGAATTTAATGAAAATCGGCATGTGAAGTCGGGGGATGAGCCGCTACAATCTAGACTATAAATAATTTTTCTCACGCTGAGTGAAATGGTAGTTTAGGGGGCGCCCTAAAATGTAATTCTCAAATATTTATATTAATGGTCCTATCTATAAATACTTCGTAACTGAAGTTATATAGAATTAAATTTCCGATCATTTATGTCATACATTATTACCGTACCGGCTTTGATAACACGGATATTCATGAATTTGTATTTTTGTTGCCAAGTCCATATCAACGCCGAGCCACGAGAAAACGGGTTAACAGAATTTAATGAAAGTCGGTATATAGAGTCGGGGAATAAGAAACTACAGTCTAAGTTATAAACAATTTTATTCGCCCTGTATGAAATTGTACCTTACGGGAAGGCCCCTAAAATTTAATTTTTAAATGCATATTTTATTGGTCCTATCGAAAAGTACTACATAACAAAAGTTATAGAGAATACAATTACCGACTATTTATGTTTTATTCAATTTTACCGTACCGACTATGATAAGAGTGGTATTTCAGAGTCGAAAAAAAAACTAAATGTGAAGGCCTACAATATTGAAAACGCATAACATTGATCAACAATAACATTACATTGACCATTGTGTGTGGTGATGTTCTTTGTCTCTTATGCTGCCGCTCAACTCCGATAGATGGGATTACTTCTGGGTACCGAGTATAACAGCCTGACAATATTGGCGGGAAAAAGCTGGGGAGTTAGAAAACTTTCTTCGTTAGCATGCCATTCCTCTGGTCCATACATTTTCTGATACTGCTGGTACGTAACACACTGGTTCACCATAGTATTCCAGCTATTCGACCCCTACTCTGACGCGCTGTTTAGAATAAGCAGTGTGCACTCTTAAGGCAGAGGCTCAGTAGTAGTAGTAGTAGTAGTAGTAGTAGTAGTAGTAGTAGTAGTAGTAGTAGTAGTAGTATGACCTGGTCTATAGAGCATCCAGCGTTAAGAAAAGACTACAGGCCTTATGGGCTTTTACTTCTGTTGGTGTTACCCACTTTAGTTCTACATGTATATAAACATTATAATGAATTCCTATCAAAATGTATACTTTTTCTTATGAAACAAGGATTGGTTGTGCCATACAATACTAAATAAGACGTAAAATCATTTTGATATCTTTGAGTTTATCCTTTTAAATATCGTATATGCGGTTCAGTACACGGAACAGCCGGCCATGCTTGTCGCATTGCGCGCCACATTTCAGCGTGTAGTGCGGAAGTGTGTACAGTAGACAACACGTGTAATAACTCAGCTTAACCACTGCGAATCATCATTGGTGAGGTCAGTGCGGCATGTTTCCTTTTTTGTGTGTGTCACTCATTACAATGATTGGGAGATATTCGGCAGAGTGAAGTGATCGTCTTCCTGGGGCGCATAGTGTTTTGTTATAAATACAGTATAATTTATTGTGTTTCATTTTTCGTGTATTGCATTGCTTTTGGTTGTGTGTATCGTGTATAGTTTTTGTCTGTTTAGTATTTTTTATATAATCAGTCAGCGAGTAATACATTTAAATTATAGCTGAACATGTGAAAAGGATAAGTAGTGAAGTTGTCAGGAGAAAGGAACGGCAAATGGTGCTTAATTCATTTTCATATTTGAAAACAAAGCATCCAGGACGAAGTGTAAACTGGGTAGTAGATAAAGCCGCAAAGTTTTTAGGAATTTTGAAGACTTCCGTCTTCAAAATAAGGATGGAAGCCAGCGAAGGGCACTCCAGAGTCCCAGCAAGAAGCGGGAAAGGAAACAGTTAATTCGCAGTAATTCCAGACTCATTAAATACCATGATTTTGTCAGAAGTGAAATACGGCGCACTGTTCATTAATTCTATTTTAGAGATGAACCGCCAACTCTGAACACAATCCTCACTTCCGAAAAACAGCAACTCCGAACTACCTGATTTTAAGAAATCATACGAATAGGTCATTCAGCATTCCGTATTTTATGTTGCGGAAGAATATTTAAGTTATCGTATTTTGTGATAAACATGAAGCCCTTGCATCTGTTGTCACTTACGAGAAAATTTATCTGAAATGAGCTGAAGGATACGTCACCGAGACAGAGATATCTCGCCGTCAGCTTCCTGTGTTGTAACCACACAGTATATGCCTTAATAATGAAATGTTTCTGGGGGCTAATAGACTCAGCACTGCGCTCCCTTAAAGCAACAACGATCATGAAACTTTCTCAGATATAAGAAACAAGACAATCATTTCGGTTTCTGGATATGCATATTATTATTATTATTATTATTATTATTATTATTATTATTATTATTATTATTTAGTTCGCATCCCTGCATGTTCAAACTCTTCCTCTATTTCGAATGATACAGTCAGTGGGCTATTATCCTTAGAAACGTTATGGCAAAACGAAATGTCATTAATTACTGGAGATAATCTGGCATTTATATTATTATTAGTCTTGCAACAGCTGTACCAAGCGTTGTATAATTTTATGTCATGACTGTATTTCGCAAGCAGTGTCCGAGCCGCGCTGAGTGAGCGAGTATGGCAACAGTGGAAGGCAGCAGGCCCATAAGGCCTGTAGTCTTTTCTTAACTCTGGATGCTCTATAGAATTAAAATTTAGGCATATTCCAAATTATAGCACCACAATTCACTAACTCAAAATTCAACCCTGAAAAGAGCCGTTTATTAAAAAGAGCTTCTTCCTCTTCACTTTTATTCAATTCTACATTCATTTTATTCAAAATTAGCAGTGAGGGAGTTTCTCCTCTGGCTTAGAGATAAAATGGCCTCCAAGTCAGATAGATTTTTCCGCCGCCTATGTAGTGAAATGAGTTTATTCCTAGGAAACAGATTAGTAAAAAACTTAGTAAAAGGGCATAGTTTTTGCCCAGGGACTCTCCACTATTCGACACCTCCCCCCCCACACACACACACCCGAAAAAGACTGAGTGTTCACGGATCACGGCTGTCTGCGGCCTGGTCATTCCCCGTTCTGGAACTTTGAACCGTTAGATCGGCAGCATAGTACTGTTCGTTAAAAGTGAGAAAATGTGTGTTTTTTTCATTTGATCGAGTATTTCATGTGAAATCATTGCTTTTACTCGCGTCATTCCTACTGCCGTCATTGTAATGACCTATGTTGATTTCGGTTGGGAAAACCATATGACAGTCTTTCTGAGGATGTAAAAAGGCAGGTGGAGAGTGAGTGTCTGCCATTATAATGCAATTCCCCAACCAGATTGTGAATGATGGTAGGCAAGCGGGCCTACCAAAACAATGAAAATTCCCAGTCTTGATATGAGGAAAGACGTTTGGTGATTTCTCCGTCGCGTTTCTAGGACATGTATATGTGCGTGTGTATATACAGGACATTTCGTACCACTTGACCGGCTGATTACCTGCGAAGTGTCAGCTAATGACTTTAAAATATTTAGGAAAGGACATTCCGTACCACTGGAAAGAGTGGGAAGTATTGCGAAAAAAGAAAACGATTTCCTAGTGAATGTATTCATTTGTATATCAAGTGCCCACTGCTGGCGCAGAAACCTCCGCACGGTGTGACCACTACTGATGGTAACCTCTCGTAGGGCGCAACTGATATGATTGGCGCACGTGTTAATTCTTATCTCGTAGTCATCCGCGGGGACCTAGCTACTTCCACATTTCAGTACCTTCCTGTTTCCGCGTGACCTTTTATTTTACTTACTTGATAACGAAATTATGCAGTAGTTTATAAATATTCACAATAATATTATCCGTCCTTATGCCTATCAGGCACATTGCGCCCAAACACGATGTATATTTCTATTGTATTGTTTTGTTTCATGAGTTATACTTCAAAAATCGGCTTTCTTATGATAATATTTACGTAAATATAAGTGATAAGTATAGTTTAAAGGGCAATTAATAAAATAATGTGGAAGTTTTCTTTAAAAAATGTTGTAAATTATTTTTGTTTCTGTTTTCTAAAGAGTGTGTGTCAAGTTAATTATGCTCGCTGGCATGGAAATAGAAATCCAATTTGACAAAGTGGTACGGATTGTCCTGGAGTTCATATCTGGGGGTTACGGGAAAAACGTTCGTAGGTAGATAACGACCTAGGTGGTAATGTCCAGACACCGCTGCGAACACATCAGCTAACTGTTTCAATGTCGTTATGTCGTCAGTTTCACTGTCGGACTCCACCTACATTACTTTCACTGTCATCATCTTCCAATACCTGCATTTTTTCTGTCTTAATCCGGAACTAGCCATTTTAAACCTCACTCTCTTTCTCTCTCTCACTCTCTCTCTCTCTCTCTCTCTCTCTCTCACACACACACACACACACAACACCACCACCACCATACTTTTCATAAGCCAGACACGTACAAATATTCGACGTCAGCACATTAACAATAGGCAAATGATACTGCACAGAGAAATTACGGACGCATGAGGAAGACAACCGTGAGTACCACACTAGGATTTCTGGGCCTCATATTTGTTTGTGTCGTCAGAAAACTCCTCGAAACTGACAGACTGGAGTGACTCATTGTAGTGCACGGAGAAGTACCAAACTAATTTGCATGGATGAAAGGTGTGCAATGATATATTTTACGATGGGTTTTTTAGACCCACTGTCGTGTTCCAAGGTTAATTCACCTCTTTTTCCTTTTCTTTTTAGCCACGTAGTAATATTACATACTGTCTGCAAACAATGCCTGTACATTGGAGAGATTATTTCTCATAAATTATGTCATGCTCATATTAAGCTTTCTGTAATGATTTTCTCTGCATTTTATTTCTTATAGCTTTATTTGCCACAGGTATGAAAAAGTCTCTCAAACCCCACCGAGGACAAAATCACGCCTTACGGGCACCCGTCCTTTTATGGTGATAAAACATTCAAAGTAATCATCTCCTAACTTACCAAGAACGACGTGCGGCCCATGTTTAAGAGACTACTAGATGGTAATTCTTTACTTTATTGATCATTGCCGTGGATTCCACAGACAATTCAGATAATTGCATTTACCCAGTAATTACAATAACAAACATAGCGGTCACTGTCATCAAACGATACAATAACTGACCACTTAGCACACAATGCCTGGCCTCCTGCTAATGCTGCCTTGCCTGACACACCTCAGCAAGGCCCCCTTCTTCCGGCCAGACTACAGCGTTGAAACACATCCATTCCCACCAAGGTAAAACACGAAAGATATAGCGTGAATGTGGCAGCGTTGCAGAAACCAAGTTCCACACAAGCGATCCATACCCACGGGAGTTGTGACTCACACAAACTACCTCGAACTTAATTTTATTACAGGTAGCATTTATTGTTGTTCTTTCCAGGAACAGTTCTCGCGACTTGTTTTTCGTTGTTATCTAAATTAACACAAAAACAGGCTTTCTACTCTCAGCAAGACACGATGAATTTGCCGTATATTAAAGCAATTTTCTTGCATTACTGGAAGTTCATCGAGGAAAAGCTGGATACGGCCTATATTCTAACGAGACCAACAGTAACAATTTTATTTCGCAAGACGCAGTTCAGAAAGGCTCAAACAGAGAAAATGCTACTCTGCACCCACCGAATACTATCAACAATTTATAAATTAGCCTATACTCATGTTGCCAGTCCTCTCCCTATCAAATTATTTTACACAGAAAACTGAAGCAATGTCGGAGACATTTCGCTTGAAGTTCATTCTATTTATCCTCCAAGCTGAGCTGGAAAGCTGCATAGAAATAGCAACAAATAACAAACAAAAGAACAGTGAAAACTATACTGTTTAACCTTTTGTTATTAGTGTTAAGGAGCTGTCTCTGTGGATCATTGGAAGTGTCGGCTCCCAAATTCCGAGATAGCTGGTCCAAACCCGGCAGAGGTGGTAGGATTTTTTAAGGGCGGTAAAAAGTCCATTCGGCGCTCCATGTCGTACGATGTCGGCATGTAAAAGGTCTCTGGTGACACGCACAGTGTTTGTGCAAAATGTCAGGAAGAATAACAAGCTGCTGCTTCTTCTTCTTCTTCTTCTACCGCTTGTGCCACATCTGTGGGGTCGCGGGTGCGAACTGCGTCGCACACGCGGATTTGACCCTATTTAAGGCCGGATGTCCTTCCTGACGCCAACTCTATATGGAACAATGTAATCACAATTGCGTGTTTCTGTGGTGGTTGGTAGTGTAATGTGTTGTCTGAATAAGAAGAGGAAAGTGTTGGGACAAACACCCAGTCCTCGAGCCAGAAGAATTAATCAGACGCGATTAAAATCCTCGACCCAGCCAGGTATCGAACCCGCGATCCTCTAAATCGGAGACCATTCAGCCAATGAGTCGGGGAATAATAAGGAAGCATAAACCTGGACACAACCTGTCAAGAAGATAAATAGGATTACCGTTGTATTTATCCACGGGGAAAAGGGATGTTTTATACCATTAATTAGCTGACAACATCTCCGAAAACACATTTGAACTGAACAATTATGTTTTCCCCACTAAAAGAAAATATCTCAGATGACAATGAAATTATCAATAGAACTTTGGCAAAACGATTATTACTGCACAGTCGACGGTGCCATTATGTTCGCAAAACTTTCCTTTTTTCTTTTTGCAATTAATTATTTCATCGGTGAACAGCCCGATTCATGATCCCATGTTCGCGGGTTCGATCCCGGCTGAGGTAGAGGATTTTTGAAGGACGGTCAAAAAGCTAAAGACTCCATGTCGTTGTTGGCCAAGTTAAAAATCTCTGGTACCGCACTCAATTAACTCGGCCATAGTATCCGTTCCAGTAAAATTCCGCGTTCGTTGCTAGGTGGTGGTGGTAGTAGTAGTAGTAGTAGTAGTAGTAGTAGTAGTAGTAGTAGTAGTAGTAGTAGACAACCTCAAAAGTTACCTTGTTGCCTTTATCAACATTGCAAATGCTCACTCTTCGCAGGGTTCTACTTCCTCTTACTCTTCGCAGGGTTCTACTTCCTCTTAAAACAATCATCACCACATCTATCAAAATATAAAACAGGATGGAAAGGGATCGTGGGAACAGAAATGGATCTGTGACTACTAAATAAATGATTACGTTAGTCAAAATACTGCGGAGCAGTCACGTTTATTGGATTTTTTAACATTCAGACAAGCGCTAAGCTTGTCTCATAGCAGATGACATTATCGTAGGGTCGTCGGGAAATAAGATCATATCACATGCTCTCACATTAAGAACGTGTCCCGCACTCCGGTCGACTTCGCCTCCTTAATTTATTTTCCTCCTTAATCCTTTATCACTGACAGGGTGTGACGACGTTCACGTTTTTTCTGCCCTGATTTTCTTTCTCCGAGTCTGGTGATCTGCCGCGATACGGGTAGTCTCGTGGAAAATGTTAGCTAAATTACCATTTTGATTATCCATAACTAATGGGAAAAAACAAGAAGATCCTAACAAAATACCATTGAACACAAATTAAAATTGTGCTAATGTCAGAGTTCACTTCCCCCATCAGCTCAATAACAGGATAGGAAAGTAGCCAAGCCCTTCCGAAATTTTCGGTAAATTCAATAATAATGTTATTGGCTTTACGTGACGGAATTTAGTCCCGCGGAAGTTCCTTTACATGCCCGTATATCTACCGTCACGAGGCTGGCGTATATGAGCACCTTCAAATGCCACCGGACTGAGCCAGGATCGAAGCCGCCAAGTTGGGGTCAGAAGGCCAGCGCCTCAACCGTCTGAGCCACTAAGCCCGACACCGGTTAAATTCCTTCTTCATAATAATAATAGTAGTAGTAATAATAATTAGAGGGCGGATTTTGGCATATTTGCATGTTTTGTGTGTTTCAAGATATAGTATGCCCATAAGAAATAAAGGCGAGTGATACCATTTGAAATTTATTGCACATATACGGAATACGCGCATATTCTCGACACACGTGCATATAAATGCATGACTACATTTTTATTATTATTTTGTAAAAAGCAATTCAAATAGGTACAACAATGCAAAGAAATGAATACGTAAAAATTCCGTTCGCCACCGGAAGCCTTAACAAGAGCTTAACAATGGCCCTAAGTTCCTCTTTTTTTCCTTTCTTTTCGGTGGCGATTTGGTATTCGGTTCGGATTTTGGAATCATAGAAAAATAATGTTTTACAAGACATGAAGTAGCAGAGAGAAGAGATCCTTCCTCGATACGTAGCAGGGACAACCCTACCGGTGGCGTGCCAGATGCGACCGTGCCGCATGCGACCCGTGCCACTAGCAACCGCATAATCTGTAACCGTGCCGGATGCGACCGGCGTTGACAAGCAAATTGTCATTTGATAAGTTGTGTCATCACCCAAGACAAGGTAAGCTAAACGAAGTGCAATGTAATTCCAAAAAGTCTTATAAGCAGCTACTGCCCCTACTTTACATAACACTTCTGGGGGAAACTCGTTTTACAACACGAAATATGGTGATGCGTTTACGTCTTTTCCCACCGGGCGAGTTGGCCATGCGGTTAGAGGCGCGCGGCTGTGAGCTTGCATCCGGGAGATACGGGGTTCGAATCCCACTGTCGGTAGCCCTGAAGATGGTTTTCCGTGGTTTCCCATTTTCACACCAGGCAAATGCTGGGGCTGTACCTTAATTAAGGCCACGGCCGCTTCCCTCCAACTCCTAGGCCTTTCCTATCCCATCGTCGCCATAAGACGTAACTGTGTCGGTGAGACGTAAAGCCATTAGCAAATAAATAGTATTTTCCTAAAATATCTCCATATATGGAGCTGCGCCTCCATGTCTGGGAGAAGGTACCAAGCAGGTTAGATCAGTGCGTTGCCGGACGACTAGTTACAGCTACTTCGGTAGGCTGCTGGGTTCGAATAGCCCGTCGGCCATCCTCGAAAATTATTTCTCGTGGTTTCCCATTTTTCATCTCCAGGAAAATGGGCGTGGTATTTCATTTCGTAAATCCCACAAATATTGGCCGAGAATCAAACCCGGACTGCCTTGGTGAGAAGCGAGCAGTGATGCCACTGGGCTCGTTTCTATTACTCCCCACTCTATCCGGTTCTTACTGCGGGTCAGGGTGTGTAGCAGATTTGGCATTCTTTTACGGCTGGATGCTTTTCTTGACGCCAACCATTAGAGGAGAAATGCTACGTGTTAGTGTGGTGGTGGTGGTGGTGGTGGTGGTGGTGGTGGTGGTGGTGGTGGTGGTGGTGATTATTGTTTTAAGAGGAAGTGCAACTAGGTGACCATCCTTTATTTAACACTAATCAGGGAGAAAAATGGAAGGAATCCGACACTGCGAAAAAGGAAGATATCAGCGAAAGAGACAAGAGCCACGAAGGGCGTGAAAACGAACGCCTCTCTAGGCCTAGAAAGTTCTAGTCCCGTCGGGGTTGGAATAGAACAAGATTTGACCAAGGAAAGTCGAATAGGATAGATGAAAATGAGGAGCCTGGCACAAGTACGTGGAAGCAGTGCTAGGACTCAACTCAGTGCCCCGTGGTCACTAACCCACGTTCCCAAGTTGAGAGCCCCTTACGACACGCAGGGAATACCGTGGGTGTAATTCTACCGTCCTCCTCCACAGGGGAATGTGGAGTTAGATAACTTTCTTCTTTAGCATGACTTTCCTCTGGTTCATCGATTTTCTGGTACTACTGGTACGTAACATACTGGTTTATCATAGTACTCCATGCATTTGATTCCTTCTCTGTGGCACTGATTGGAATGAGCAGTGTGCACACTTAAAGGAATAATGGCAGAGGATTGTTCACGGCTGTCTGCGGCCTGGTCATGCCAGGTCCGGAACTTTGGACTGTTAGATCGGCAGCATAGTACTGTTAAAAATGAGAAAATGTGCGGTTTTCTATTTTATCGTGTATTTCAAAATTATGATAGCATTGCTTGTAACTGCGACATTTCTGTTGACTTCATTGCAATGACCTATAATGATTTCAGTTGGCAAAACCACAAATACAGTCTTTCTGATGATGTAAAAAGACAGGTAGAGAGTGAGTGCCTGCTATTATCAAACTGCCCAACTCCACTGACTGGCAGTAGGCAAGAGGGCCTGCCATCATAATGAAAACTTACCAAGTTGACTGTGACTGACAGTAGGCAAGAGGACCTGCCATTATAATTTCCTAACCAAGTCTTCACATGCGAAAATACGTATGGTGACTTGCCCGTCGCTTTTCTGAGTTACTTTAAGAGCTATGTAGTTTAATATAATCTTATTCACAACGTGTAGAGTATTTAACCTAGAATTCTGAATACAATGTAGAATTCCGTAGCGAAGCACGGGTACATTAGCTACTCATATCTAAATTTGTATCAGAATCTAATTACGCTGTACCGGGGACTTCGAAATTAAGTTTGAATCCCTTTCAGAAAACAATCGATAATGTTTGGTAACAAAACACACGAGTAGCGTTGCGAAAATATTGCAAATCTTGGGCTAGGAAGTCTTAGAAGTAAGAAGACGAGCTGCTCGACTAAGCGGGATGTTCCGAGCTGTCAGTGGTGAGATGGCGTAGAATGACATTAGTAGACGAATAAGTTTGAGTGGTGTTTTTAAAAGTAGGAGAGATCACAATATAAAGATAAAGTTAGAACTCAAGACGACATATTGCGGCAAATATTCGTTTATAGGACGAGGAGTTAGGGATTGGAATAATTTACCAAGGGAGATTTCCTACCGGGCGAGTTGGTCGTGCGGTTAGGAGCGCGCAGCTGTGAGCTGGCATCCGGGAGAAAGTGGGTTCGAATCCCACTGTCGGCAGCCCTGAAGATGGTTTTCCGTGGTTTCCCATTTTCACATCAGGCAAATGTGAAAGTCGATGTGTACTTTAATCAAGGACAAGGCCGCTTCCTTCCCACTCTTAGCCCTTTCCTATCCCATCGTCGCCTATAATATATATAATTTCGTGTGGCTATTTCTAGCCGAGTGCAGCCCTTGTATGACAGACCCTCCGATGAGGGTGGGCGGCATCTGCCATATGCAGGGAACTGCGTGTTATTGTGGTGGAGGATAGTGTAATGTGTGGTGTGTGAGTTGCAGGGATGTTGGGGACAGCACAAACATCCAGCCCCTGGGCCATTGGAATTAACCGATGAAGGTTAAAATCCCCGACCCGGCCGGGAATCGAACCCGGGACCCTCTGAACCGAAGGCCAGTACGCTGAGCATTCAGCCAACGAGTCGGACATCGTCGCCTTAAAACCTGTCTGTGTCGGTGCGACGTTATACCATTAGCAAAAAAAGAAGATCCTAATTCTCTGAAATTATTTACGACTTAGGCCTACTTACTTATCGTGTCCTATTAGTGCCGGATTGCCTGCTGCCATTTCTTGATGGATACAGTACTTTTGTATCCATCTCTTGGCACAGGCCAGAGTAAAGTGTAGCTTCCACCGAAGTCCCAGTTTCATCCATGGCTGTGACAATATGGAAGCTGCTGGGGTATGGGTGGTGCTGAGTAATGACATTCAGAGCACGACTAGTGCATCTGAGTGTTATGAAAGGTGTTGCTCATAGGGTCAGTCATGCTGCAATAACACATTCTGGCCCAGTGAGGAAAGCAATGGCAAACTACCTCACTCCTCGTCTTGCCTAGTACGCCTCATGTTGGTGCTGTCATTGGTTTTTGCGGTTTCCTTATAACCACATAACCTATGGTGGTGCTATTTGAGGATCCAACCAGCCTCTGGGCTGATGACCTAACAGACACAGACATTAGTGCCGGGAGTGTCCGAGGACGTGTTCGGCTTGCCTGGTGCATGTCTTTCTACCTGATGCACATGGGAGGCCTGCGCGTCTGGATGTGAGATTATGATAATGAGGTAGGGAAAGATGAAACCCGGTGTCGGCACGTACCCTACTCCTCTCGAATAATACCAAGGGGTCTGCTCAATGCTTTATGTCCCTATCCGACGGCCGAATCACCATCAACAGCATCATATTCCCTCACTTCATTTGAACACTGCGAAGAAGTTCAGATTTGAATCCAGGCTTTTGGTACGCAATCTAGTTATTACAAATTGTATACACCAACTTTCCTACCCTGCCGGCCTACATTCTCATGGTGATTTTCTTTTTCATCCGGGCTAAGTGGCTCGACGGCTCAGACGGTTGAGATGCTGGTCTTCCGACTCCAACTTGGCAGGTTCGATCCTGGCTCAGTCTGGTGGTATTTGAAGGCGCTCAAATACGTCATCTTTGTGTCGGTGGATTTACTGGCACGTAAAATAAGTCCTGCGGGACTAAATTCTGGCACCTCGGCGTCTCCTTAAACCATAAAAGTAGTTACTGGGACGTAAAACCAGCAACATTTTTATATTTTTCTTTCGACCAACGTCACTCGAACCTGCTAACAACGTTGTCAGACCTTTATTTTAGAAAAGACCAAGTTAGCTACTGATAAGCAATCTGCCACTTGGTGACAGCCCTTAATGCAGATCAATTGTAAGTGATTGATGGGTCGCATGCGACACGGTGCATATCCGCTCGGTCGCTATTGGCACGATAATGGCCGGGTCGCATCCGGCACGGTCGCATCTGGCACGTAACCAACCTACCCGCCCCAAAAAGAATTCTTGCATATTTAGAAGAATTAAAACAGACATAGCCTGAAACTAAATAATGCCACCATTTTCTTTGTTCCTATGATCTTGTCACTAGCAGGACTTAACCAGTCCAGACCAATATTTTGTACCGTAGCTCTAACCTATCTGTACCGTTCATCGTTCGTGTTATTCACTATCTGTGGATAATGCGCGGACGTTGGCAATTCTATTTAGTGCAATGCGAGCTCGCCGGAGCCGCCGTTATGTTTGATCTATAACCTACACGTTCATTTTGTATGGAGATCAGTAACCAATAGAAATCATGTCAAAAGAAAACGCATTAAAAGTACTCTACTTCAGCAACTGATATTTGGAGAACGAACCGTATATATAGAGGAAAAACAAGCATTTTGCAGAGCATACAATAGTGCATATGAATCCGCCTTCTAATAATAATAACAATAATGTATATATTTGACATTAAGAGCATTGTCGCAGAAATAGGTCATAGCTTTACTGATTGTTTTCCCCAACATCCGAAGCTTGTATTTTTACGTGACTACCGATATCGTTGTCGTATCAGCGGAACCTCCAGTTTAACGTGGAATCATTTCAAAACTCCCGCATGTATTGGCCGGATTTCGATTCACAAATGTTATGGTGAGAAGTGACGTCACTCGACAACCTTCATTACCTGTATCACCTACGTTAAATGAATACATATGATCATAAATTTTACCATTAAGATCCGTGCTAACGGTGATAATTGCTGTATAAGAAAGGGAAGGAGAATGGTGATAAAATGAGACTCCAAAGGCCTCGCAAACCTAATACCGTCGGGGACAGAAGAGAAGAAAACTTGACCAAGGGAGGTCGGATACAAATTAAAATCCATGAGCCTGATAAGAGTGGAAGCAAGCCAGATTCAGTAATCGGCCTCAGGAGGTGGTGGTAGTGGTTATTATTGTTTTAAGAGGAAGTACAACTAGGCAAGCATCCTCTAATCGGCCTCAAGTTGAAAGCCTGGTTGGTGGCATCTGTCATGTTCGTGCTATAACGACATGTGGCCTCCGGGGAGACCTGGTGCAGGTCTTTCGAGTTGCCTATAGGCAATCTGCGCGTCTGTGAGGATGGGGCTCTATCTATGATGAATTATAATGCTCACACACACACACACACACGGGCGCGCGCGCGCGCGCGCGCGCGAGCCATCGGAATTAACTGGGAAGGTTAAAATCTCCGACCCCGCCATGAATCAAATCCGAACACCCTTGGACCAAAGGCCAGCACGCTAACCATTTAACCATGCAGTGGATAAGGGGGTGGTCCCAGTTGTACTTCCTCTTAAAATTATTTTTACATGGGATGTTAAAGGCCGTCACTGCTCGCAGGTAATTTTCACAGAGTAAAGTGAGTACATGAATGTTTAGGAGATGGTTGTTCAAAAGAGCAAAACTATGAGATATCTGTCTCTCTGTACACGAAATAAATTCAGATCAAGGAATGACAGTCGTTGTCACGGTTGATATAACAATTGTAATTTATGCATACACGGTTAGAAGAGACGCTTGGATAAATACCACGATTGCAACACATATGAATTTAATTTCGTGTGGCTATTTCTAGCCGAGTGCAGCCCTTGTAAGGCAGGCCCTCCGATGAGGGTGGGCAGCATCTGCCATGTGTAGGAGGTAACTGCGTGTTGTTGTGGAGGATAGTGTTATGTGTGGTGTGTGAGATGCAGGGATGTTCGGGACAGCACAAACATTGGGACATTGGAATTAACCAATGAAGGTTAAAATCCCCGACCCGGCCGGGAATCGAACCCGGGACCCTCTGAACCGAAGGCCAATACGCTGACCATTCAGCCAACGAGTCGGACAACGCATATGGATGATAACGTATGTAACTGCCCGATCACAATGAAGTAGTCAAATCGAGTTTAGTAAGTTTCGTACCGGTCTGAAAGTACCGTGTATTGAATATGTCACAAGCAGAATGTCAGTTATGAAATGCAGTCGAAGTTTAGTACTAAATATTAACCCTACAAGTAATTTAAATAGCCCTACTGCGATCTTCATGTGGTTCAAGTTACCAGCATTCTAAACTTTATGATATTATATTTTTTTTTTTTTTTTTTTTTTTAACACCATAACGTTCACAGGAGTTTGTTGGGTCCATTCTTACTATACTATACATTGTAACCGTCCAGGCTTCTCCAGCCTTACTAATTTAATATAATATCATTTTACGCGATATCATTTGATATCAAGTTTATCCGCCATCGGCAATTATTTGTAATAACATATTTATTCAACGTCAATCATTTGTAATCAAGGCGTTTTGGAATCATATTGTATATATGATAACATCGTTTTATTATTTAAATTATTATATTATGTAGGATAAGAATTCATTATGTTGTAAATACGGTCAATATGTTGAGACATAGTTGTTTTCATTTCATCTCATGTTTGTGTATACGGAGGGTTATTCTTGAAGCTTGGGATTTTGCGTTAGTCATGGGTTTATTTTATGACCAAGGCTAGTAAACAGCGACCCGTGTGCGAGGCTTGCAAGAGGGTCAGCTATATCATCGCCACGCCTTCTGGACTTGTCGAGGAAGAGAAGGGGAGTTGATGCTTCGATCTATCGAATCAGATACTTCGTTGTATATGAGTTTTGAGACTGAGCTGTTACCAAGAGTGGGGGTGAGCCCGGATATATACTGATTCTCAACACGAGAACGGGACCATAATAACAAAAATTGCAAGGAATTGGTTTATGTTTTGTGCATGTTACCTGTTCCTAACTAACATAACCTCTGGTCTTTTTCCAGCCCACATCCTTGCATGTGCTATCAAAAGATGTCAGGTTTTACATGTAGGCTCTTTCTTCTTTCTGCCTATGTGGTTTTTCCCTGACCCTTCAATACCATACCTTAACACTATCCAACCAATACAAACTTTGCCGTGGTAGCGAGTCTGACTCGGAAACCGGCAGATACTCCTTGTATCACTTCCCCACTCTACCCAGCTATCTCTTTTCTACTTAGAAATTAATAGCATGTCGGAGGCCATGTAGATTGAGTCGATGGTCACGGCGGGGGAGCGGGCTACGGGGGCCCCCCGTATTTAAAAAAAAAAAAAAAAAAAAAAAAAAGAGAACGGGACCTAACTAAGTACAACTTCTGCTGTGAAGCTAACATCCTAACGAGAACTCCATCACTAGTACTTCTACTGTGAACATCTACTTTGTACGACGTGATTTGATTTTGAAACAGTGTGTGGTCGCTCCGCGACATAGTTATTTGGTACAATGTATTATCGCTTCGATGCAGTACTTAGTTGCGGTAATGTTATCAGATCTGCGTGAGACGGAACAAGCTTATGGCTTGTGTTATTTTCAGTAAATTGTGGACGAAGAACTATGTTTAGTTCAAGTCTACGGAATTTTGGTACAAGTCTGTACCGTATAAATAGTATAGCTCAGTTGGTTTGAGATTTCTACTAATATGGAAAAATTCATATCTCTGAATTTTCTCCTCATACGATCAACGCTGATCAGTTTTTACAAGTATAGGGCCAATGTTTAATTTAAAGACTAGGCAAGTAGAGAGTGTTAGTCCAGATAGCCCGTACCATATCAGAGAAGGAAGGATGTCCATGGAGCAAATTCAACATCGAGAAGAAGAGAACGAGTAACCACGGAAACCAGATGACTTCAACGGAAGCTGCAATTGGTGAGCTTCAATTAGATAAAGCAAGCAATAGTAAATTCAGTAAATTATAAATTCCTCCACGCTTTAAGGAAACTTTTCCGATTCATCTCATTTTTTTTGTATAATAAATTCATTTGTATTTTATATTGCGTTAATTTTCTTTCTTAAGCGATACTTAATGGTTAATTATTTAAAATCCTACCCCTGTGATTAAAGTATAAGTCTCTATGCTAGTAAATATAAATTTTGGTTTACAGTAACCATGGCGCCCAAACATTACATAGAGAAATGAGGAACCATGGAATGTTAATTGTTTCTATTTGCGTGGCAATTTGCGGGCAAGCCACAAATAGTTTATTTAATATTCATGTGTCCCAAGTTAATAACTTTCATCTCCCCATGTGTTTTGATGAGGAGGGAACAGTTACAACATAAAGCAATTTCAACTATGTTGTATGTATTAAGAATATTCCAGGCAACTCTTGAAGTTTTCACGAAGATCTTATGATGATTAACCGATGGTATTAAAAGGCTATTCCTTACGTCGTTGCGTACTGAGAGCACTACGAGAAATGTGTCCATAAATATTCCTATATGCAGTAAACCCTCATTAACACGAACTCACCTAAGACGAACACTCGGTTAACATGAACAAAATATTGGTCCCGGCGAGGAATGTATTATTATATTATTATAAAAGGTCTCCTCGGTTAACACGAATTTCGGTTACCATCAACTACGATCCCCCTTTTTTTTTATCCCCCAGCGTCATTATATCTCACTACCGACACTATTATTTTTTTTAGTTTTTATCTGCTAGCAATGCAAGAAATGCGCGTGGTTGAAAGCTACGAGTAAAGGAATTAACAATGACATTTCTTGTTGCAATTAGATAGAGAATCGTGAAAGTTACCGAGTCACATCTATATAGCTTGTATTTTGTCCTACAAACTCATTTCAATAACGTGTTAACCAAGGAAAGAAACTAATGAAGATCAACAGCTGTTATTGTTTGTGGTAGTGATAGGAAGATGATGTAATTCCACATAGCCACCAGGAAATATTAACCATCTTGAATATTTTAGAACGTTTTGCTGTAACATCAGAAGTAACCGCTGACTTTACTGAAGCTATGAGCACAGCTGGCTGTGAACTGACAAGTAATTTTTCGTTTTCCCGTGAGCGACAGCGAAACGTACTTGAATTTTTCCCCTGACAATGACTGGACCTTACCAGTTATTTATGTAGTGTAATATATTGTACAATGCACCAGTTCTCTATAATACTGTACTGTGAAGTGATTGTATTCTCTTATATTTTGGGTACACGTTTAACAGCTTTTTTTTTCTTTCTTTTTTTTTTTTAACATGAACTTTTGATTTTCCGGTCTCTTGGAGTTTGTGTTAATGAGGTTTTACTGTAGTTCCCATTTTTGTCACAAAATATCAGAAATTTCTGGTCTCATGAGATGTTAGTCTAAATCCACAAGGCTGAAATACTCTGAGTTCAAGGATTTTATCATGCGAAAGGCAGATACTGTATTAGTGGTAGTCACTTCTAAGGGTCTTCCCAGGTAGATCATGGTGTTCCTGCTAGAACTAGTGGTTTCACTGTATTTTATTTTATTTATTTCCTGGCCTTTACCCAATCATCTGGATTCATCACTACTGTGAATTAAGCGCAGTTACGGCCAGATGCCCTTCCTGGCGCAATATCATGTCGATGAACGTATTCACTATTGTGTGTTTCTGTAGTGGTTGGAGTTTGATGTGTTATACGTGCATGAAGACGTGTATCAAGACAAACACTAACACGCAGTCCGCGAACCAGAGGAATTAACCATAGGCAGTTAAAAACCTCAGCTCGGCCGGGAATCGAACCCAGGGCACTCTGAATCGAAATCAGTACGCTGACCATTCAGCGAAGGAGTGGTTTTAGTACATGAAATTAAAAATATACCATAACGATGGTCTGGTTGTTTTCACCATACGTCCATAAGACACTGACCAAAAAAAAGGAAATAAATAGTATGCATAAACTCTTAACATCAGCAGATGGTGGTGGTGTGGTGGTACAACTTGGCAACCATCCTCTATTAACAATAATCAGAGGGAAAATGCGGAAGGGGTCCAACACTTCTAAAAATGAAGGTATCAGCCAAAGAAAGAAGAGGGCCACGAATGACGAGAAAACGAAAGACTCCGTAGGCCTCGAAAATCTAATACCGTCGGGGTCAGAAAAGAACAAGAGTTGACCAATGGAGGTCGGAGAGGTTAAATGAAAGTGAGGAGCCTCGCACAAGGGGCCCCTTCCAGTCGCCTCTTACGACAAGCAGGGGATACCGCGGGTATCAATGAAGACCAGATTAGACCAACCTTCGGACAACAACTACAGTACGGCCCGCCCCATCACTAGTGCCACTGCCACCGAACAAATAACACTATCGTCTGTTGCTCTACTCCAAACATGACACTCGGAGTAACATTTCCGAGGGCTTTTATTTCATTTTCATCTTAGAGCATTAGGTCTACACCTCACCTAAACTTTTCATTCCAGGTACCCTAATTCAGAGATGCCGCAGTACCGTTTTCCGAAAAGAATGAATCGATCTAAAACTGACTCATATCTCCTAGGTTTTCCATCCGGGTGCATTAATGTCTATGTGTTGTCTTTCTTCAGCTCAACTTTGCCATGCTGAAAGAAAACGAACTACGAGTTTGATAGATACCGCCTACACTGACCAACGTCAGGCCTATGGCTATCTTCAGAAGTGATAAATCAAGCGATCATCTAAATCTCGGAAGTAGTCCGACAATGTTTAGCTTCCTATTTATTAGAACAGAAAATAATAAAAGTAATGCACCTGTTACCTCTTGTTCGTAAATGCGTATATACTTTGCCATAATAAATGGTACCCCGAATCAGGCTAAGATCCTATGACCCTCTCCCCACACCCTGGTGAAGTCATGGGTGCGAACTGTGTCGCACATGTGGACTTGGTCCCGTTTTACGGCGTTCGGGATGCCTTTCTTGGCGCCAACCCAAATGTCACTAATGGATTTTTCTGTATTATTTGGTAGTATGATGTATTGTGTGTATATGAAGAGGAGTGTATAAGAACAAAAACCCAGTCCCCGAGTGAAAGGAATTAACCACACGCCGTTAATATGCCTGCCCCGACCGGGAATCGAACCCGTACCCTCTGAACCCGAAGGCCTAGACGTTGACCATTCATCCAAGGAGCTGGACCCCGAATTACAGTAATAACGTAGCACTTAAAATATAATTATTTTAGTCCATACAATTTTGTTTTACGTCGTACCGAGACAGATAGGTCTTATGGCGACGATGGGGTTCGAACCCACTATCTCCCGATGTAAGCTCACAGATGCGCGCCCCTAACCGCACGGCCAACTCGCGGTTAGTCCATACAAAGCAAGACTTAAAAGGTTATTATACTGAATACAAACAACTGTTCACTTAGCAAGAGAGAACCCCAGAAAAATTAATTTCAGAATATAAAATCAGCTATCGAGGGACATACCTCCATGCATTTCTAGAATTTATTGTTCAGAAAACAAGGTGATGCAAGAATCGCTAAACATGATTCCCTTGCAACAGCAATTCAAAGACGCAAACATACTACTGTAGTGATGTTGGTTAATAAATACGGGCAAAACTGGTTTAAATGTTTCTCTTATTTTTATTTCGAGAGAGGCAGTAAAACAGAATTGCTTACATATTGATCCAAACAATGACAACCCTCACTCTGCCAAAGCAGGCTACAACACAATAAATCATCAGCTATGACAGGGTGCAGTCCAAACAAGCTTGCTGGAGGCTAGTTGGACCGACGGTTTTGTTAATGCTACCTGTGACTACGCCGAATAAACTACTAAATATTAATGAAAGGATTAGAACAGAAAAATAGGGCGTATTCCATCATTAAGCGCAATTTGTCTAAGACTCGAGTGTTTTTAAATTCATTCATAAATTGAACTAAGGAAACACAACTTCTCTAAATGCAACTTGCCTACGACTCGAGTGTTTTAAAATTCATTCATACATTGAACAATGGAACCTGTATGTATCTAGACCTGTATGTATCTGTATGTATCTAGACGTTAACACATTCGTGGGATAGGCAGAGTGAATTCTAGGATGGTTAAACTGGAGTATTTACCACATCACAAATCTATATAACAATATCTCAGCTGCATTATTTACCCATCGCACAAATATACAACAATATCTCAGGTGGTATATACGGCAGAAGTAGCCTGTTGTCCGAGAAGTATACATTGACTGAAGTATGGCCAAACCAATATCATATGTATGCTTCGAGTGTTTAGCAGTAATTCCAGAGAAATTTGCAAGAATAAATACAGTCGAAATTATAAAAATGCAGTCTACATATCATATTACATATTAAGCAATACTGAAATATTTTTGTCAAGAAAGTATTATTCATATCAAATACTGTAGATGGTTTAATGGATCTCAGATATGCTTTATGTGCGTCTTCATATTTATACTTGATACGGCTGAGAGAGAGAGAGAGAGAGAGAGAGAGAGTGTGTGTGTGTGTACTAGTTGATTTTGTGGTCATCAACTCAGAACGGCCTTGATATTTGGTACTACAACTACTCCGAGTATAAATAGTGGAACATTTAGCATTGAGGAGCTTTCTTGTAAATACTACTTAAATCATTTTTAACACTTGTTTTTGTGTTAAAAATTGTTAGAATGGCATGATCGCGAGTAGAATGGCATGATCGCGAGTTTCCAAATGTAAATTGGGCGTGACTTAAATGTCTTTTGCACGGTTTTATACTGCAGCACACGTCATTCCAACAAGAATTTGTAACACAAAAAAGTTTGTAAAAATGTACATAAGTGGTATTTGCAAGAAAACTCCTCAATTATTCTCTTCAAGAATGGCAAGAGTATGAAATACACTTAATGTGTATTCTTCCACTGTATGCTAACATTTGAACTTTGAAAAAGTTTTGGAACATGAAACAGCAAACAGCACAATCGCCACCTTGCTCTCCAAGTCTATGAAAATGGGAAATGATCACAGTCAGCTCCTGAAGACCGAGCATAAAATTCCTTTGAAGACATTATGCTTTTACATCCTTACATCTTCAATGGGTCTCCAATCCATTCCTAGAAGTATCTATTTTCTTGTTTGTTTGTTTGTTCGTTTGTCCAACCGTTGCCCTGTTTCTCTACGGGGTCGGGTATGAGGCGAGAAGAATGTCGTGGCGGGTTTTTATGACTGGATGCCCTTCTTGACGTCAACCTCATCAGAGTTAATGCGATGAAATGAATGACGTGATATATGATAGTAGGAAGGGAGAGGGTGAAATCCGATGCCGGCACATAGCCTACTCCTGTCGAATAACACCAAGGGGTCTGCTCGTGGATTAACGTCTCCATCCGACGGACGAATCACCATCAACAGCGTCATATGCCCTCACTCCTTATGAGCACTGCGGAGAGGTTTGGAATTTAATCCAGGCTTTTGGCACGCAACCTAGTGATTAGAAATTATATATCACCTCCCCTACCCTGCCGTCCAACATTCTGACGGTGAAATGTTTTTCGACCAACGGCACTCGAACTGGCTAACCACGGTGTCAGACCGTTTAGACCTCAACACCTTAACGATCATGGCCACCAGGCGGGCTTTTCAAGACATTCCTCTAATGAACAAATGCCATTCTCCCTTTTGGTTCTGTATGACCATAACTAAATTAAAAGAAATGACTACACCCACTTGCGTACCGTACATTACAGTTCATTTATATGATACAAATTTCTACATTATCCGGAGAGTCGCAACACTTCGAAAATTAGCCCTTTAGCACAATAATTTGCCATTTTCGTAGATGAGAAATGAAATATAAGAATTGCAGAACATTATAAACACCTACAACTCTTAACAGGTTCTGCGAATATTATGTATAGTCACACTGCATCTACAATCGCATATCTGCAGCTAAACTTCAGCTGTTAGGTGTACGTTCGATTTGTTATTACTTTATCATAACTTCTCAGATTCAAACGACCCATCTGAACGAAATTTGAAAATATTTCGCTGCGTTCTCAGAAGAGATCTCTATCAAAGCGTCTTCACTTTTGATTCGTGACATTTGGAGGTCTTATTTGCCGTTTCAAAACCACGGCATCGTGGTTTTGGGTTATATTATTATTATTATTATTATTATTATTATTATACTCTCGAATATAGTCCTTTGCTATTTATTGCCGGATGTAGTTTTTTTTTTATTCTCTTGTCACAGGCCCGAGTAAATACTGCCTCAATCGAAGTCCCAATTCCATTCCTGGCTGTGACACTAACCATTCAGTGAGGGAAGAACGATTAGGTGAAATCTGACCAGAAGAGATAGAATAATAGGACACGTCCTGAGACTTCCAAGACTTTTTCAGTTAGTCTTAGAGTGAAGTGTAAAAGGTAAGAAGGTAAGAAAGGCAAGAATTTGAAGAAAGGTTTGAGTAGATGTAGGCCTACTTGGTATGTAAAAATAAAAAGGCTGTCACTGAATATACAGTATGTCACTTTCCTACTCATACACAAACCATTTCGTTATAAAGAGTTATATGTGCCTGTATATTTATGGAAATTACTGATTTATAGCTGTGTGTCGTGAATGTAATAACAAGACGTAAAACACTCGATGTACAAATGTTTTGTTAGTGCAAATAATTTGTGTGTCCACAAATAAAAATGCATACACTCCAAAACTTCAAGTCACTTTGTTACTCATACACTAGTATAGATGGCGTCACCCGACAACATTGAACGGGACATACGTACTGTAAGAAGGTGTGGTGCGAGAAGTGTTGCTGGTTGTGTTCGTCTTAGACCTGTGAGAGTGCGGGGCAGGGTAAAGAGCTTGGATATGAGCTGAAACAAACAATTGTCACTCTAGAATTCATAGGGTACACCATACGAAAAATAGGTGTCATGGTGAAGTAAAGTCATGCCACTGTTCAATATGTCGTGAATAAGTTTAAGTACGAAGGGTCGGTGAAATGTGCCAAGAAAACCCAAACAAAAGAAACTTAAGTTCACAAGCAGAAAGACTTATTGTGAGGCAAGTGAAATCCAACCCTCCCATAAGAACTCCAAAGCTGCGGGCAGAGCTGGAAGCTGCTACTGGAAAGAAAATATGTACTCAGACGGTCCTGTGAGTTTTACATCGACACGGTTACCATGGCCGTGTACCAAGGAACAGGCCGTATGTTAGTAAGAAGAACCGTGCTGCAAGAATGCTCTTAGCGAAAGAACACGTAAACAAGGGCCAGGAGTTTTGGAACCATGTCATCTGGTTCGATGAAACTAAAATAGACCTGTTTGGTTCCGATGGTGCCCGTAGGGTGTGGGGAAAGACCAATACGGACAACGATGTGGCCAATACAACTCCCACAGTGAAACACGGTGGTGAATCGGTTATGATGTGGGGGGCGTATGTCGGCACAAGGTGTAGAGAATATTCAGTTTATTGAAGGCACGATAGACAAAGTGGTATACAATAATATTGAACAATGTTAAACAAAATGCTGAAGAATCGGGAATGCTACCGACCTACATGTTTCAACAGGAAACCGACCCCAAACATACCAGTGCTCTGAAAAAGGAGTGGTTAACTTGGAACACTCCAAAACAATTAAAAACATCTCCCCAGTCTGACTTAAAACCTATTGAACATTTATGGTTGTTTTTGAAGTCTAGGGTTCACAGCAGACAGGTTTCATCCAAAGACGAGTTAAAACGAGTGGTGACCCAAGGATGGTACAGTATCAGCCATGAAACGTGTGTGAGGCTAGTAAATTCCATGCAGCGTAGGTGTCAAGCTGTCATTAAAGCCACGGGTTACTCCACGAAGTACTAGGATTAATTCTATGGTTCAGTCCATTCATATATTTAGTTGAAGAACCGGCATCTGTATGAATAACAATGTGACGTAGGAAAAGGTCATGTTTTGTTACATTCTCCAGTATTTTTTACTATATGTTGTTATAAATATTATTTTGTATGGTACTGTAAAGAAATCTACCTGAACTAAATTTCTTAAAAGACAATTAATGTAACATACATTTGAATGTCCAAAATACAGTTACTCTCATAAATATTCGGTCAGTCTGATTTTTCTCACACTTTTATTGGGTAGTTATTCTTACACTATAATGATAACGTTAAATACAACGAAACATGTAGGAAAACATAGTAACACGTTCTACAAACATTGTGATGTAATTCAAAATCTTCTGACAGTCATTAGTACGCCCTCTGTCGTACATTAAATGAAAGCAATAATTCCAGTGCCACCTCAAAAATATCCGGCCACTATACAAAAAGCAACATAAACTCGCATAATTCACAACAATGTTACAAATTCAGTACTTTGTAGGTCCACCTTGATGTTTTAGGACCTATTCCAGTCGATTCGGCATACTGGCGATAATTTTCTTGATATAATCAGGGCTTAATGCCGCCCATTCTTGTAGCAGTCTCCTCTTCAAGTCTCTGAAGGAACTTGGCCGCCGCAATTGCAGAGCTGCCTTCATTCGACTCCATACCTTCTCGATGGGGTTCAGGTCGGGTGATTGTGGTGGAGTTTCAAGACCTTCGGGCAGTTGTACAACAGCCACTCCCTGACAAGTTACGACTTGTGCTTGAGGTCAACTTGAAAGTACACCGTATACCCAGTTGTTCCGCAAATTGTTTTTGAGGATAGCCAAATACCCCTATTTTGTCAAAGTATATGAAATTCAGTGCACCAACCCCGTTCGATGCTACACATCCCTACACGATTGCTCTTCCTCCACAATTTTTTTACCTTTGCTTGTAAATTGCTTGTTCTCAGTTCCTCGTGACGTTTCCGCCACACAAATTGCTTGCCATCGGACCCGAAGACGTTGAACTTTGGCTCATCAACAAATAACACATCCTCCCACCAAGCACTGGGTTTGCGTACGAAGGTTTTGCGAACTCTAGCCGCTTGTTTTTATTTACTGCACTAATGTATGGTTTCCTCCTAGCTCTTCTCCGAAAGAACTCATTCCTTCGCAGTGCTCTTCGCACGGTATCAGTACCCACTTTCTTTCCACACTCCTCTAAAACAGCTGCTGCCAGTTTCGGAGCACCAATTTTCGGATTTCGTTTTCCATTCTGAAGCACAACCGCTTCTCTCGTGTCAGCCTTCTTGGTCTGCCTGTCTGGGGAATTGAATCAATTCTGTCTTCATTTTTGCATCGTCTTATTATATCTCCAATTGTTGTTCTGGTTATGTTAAGCATCTGCGATATCTTTCTATGCGATTTAACTCGAGCACGATGGAATATCACGAGCTGGCGTTCTTCAAAAGTGGTATTGTGTTGTCTTTTGCACCCCATTTGATACCATTCCAAAACACTGCAGCAAATGATTTCTGCACGACGTGTCTCGCGACACCGCAGTCCTGAACTGAACGTTTTGCAACGCTATCTGCCCTGTCTCCGCCAATGAACACAACGGCAATCCCGGCCTTTTCAGGTGACCCAATATATTTGAGGCGTGTCATTTCACCCCATGTCCACTATGGCCTTTCTTTTACAGCATACTGTACATCAATGTTCCGTGATTCCTCTTCGGCCTAAGCAACCAAATGTAGTTTCATAATTTGGACACATTTGGTTTCACATTCGGCTCATGGGTGCGTTATTGTCATCACTTTTTCGCGGATTTTATCAGTGGCCGAATATTTATGGGAGTGACTGTATACTGCTCTTTTCACAATATGAAACTGAATGAATAAGAAAGTGGCATGCTGTAGTAGTATGGAGAAATGCATGAAACCAGTCTATGGACTAACAACCCAAACAACTGTAATTGTAGCGAGTATAGCCGTTGGGATTACAGAATAGAAAGGTCTACAAGTCCGATACCCTGAAGAATGAAAGTATCGCTAAATGAAAGAGAACACAAAGGGCGTGACACTCTAATCCTCACATGCCAAATACACAACAAAAACAAGAGCTGACCAAGAGAGATAAGAAAGCTGAAAGCGAGGAGCCTGGTGTAAGTTGAAGCAATGCCAAACCCACCTGGGAGCTCACTGGTCACCAACCCACGCTCAAGTTGAAAGGCCCTAGTGTCCCTTTATTTAGTCGACAACACAGGTGGGGACTGAATGTATATATATGCATAATAATTATAATCTCTAGAAACCTGCCTTTGGGCATAGCTGTTTTTGTTGTTCGTGTAATACTGGCCCCATCATATCGTCGGCACAGACAGTTATATCTACGTGACGACGAGGCTGGTTACATGCATGATAATTAAAACAAACAGTTCGGAAGCCGTTTTATATTCATGGGGTCAATTTAAAGAGAAAATTTGATTTGCGAATGTGCCACAACGAATATGTACTGTACAAGCCAACACGAAGTATTTTTTTTCGTTATGTTTTATGTCTTCCTCGTCCTCAGGTCGATAACGCATCGTATAGCGCTTCTGACAACATAGGTCCTTCACTTTTTACACTTCCTATTTAAATCCCAATATGGAGCAAATGCAGGTATCGTTGAAGGCTGCGCTATTTGCTCGTTTAGTACACAGCCTTGACACACAAAACTGAAGTAGCAGCATGAACATTCGCGGGCTAACGAGACCAGGGTTACAATATCTCAAAAGCCTGATTCTCCTGTAGCACAGTTATTCGGTCTCACGCTGTGCGATTCCCGGTTCGTCCAGTTATTTACATCTTGGTCTACGAGTTCAAATGGGGCTTATTTAGCCTTGTGTGAGCACCTGAGCTGTCTAATCTGAGAGGTGACCCTAGCAATACGGCTGAGGAGGAAATCCTCGTGTTGATCATTTGATATTCCTATCTGAAGCAATATATCTATACACCGCAAAAAAGTTCGGATTCGGAATATCAAGGGCGCAATATAATAACGGGGACGTAAAGCCTTGAACGGACCCCCTGGTGCGATTCGAGAGCAGTAGGCTATGTGCCGGCACCGGGTTTCACCTTCTGCCTTCCTACTATCATATCACGTAATTAATTTCTCATCGCATTAACTCCTCCGAAGAGGTTGACATCAGGAAGGGCATCCGGTCGTAAAAACTCGCTACGAAGGTTCATCTCACTTCATACCCGACCCGACCCCGTAGAGAAACGAGACAGGGTTTGAACATACAATAAAGTTACAGGATTGTGTTTACTGTGTCTCCTGGAAACAAAAACTTTTCCGAGCTGAAATGGTTTTTTTTTTTTTTTTGAAGATATAATGCAAATAAACAATTATAATGAAACGGTTACCTTTTTATAATTTCTCTCTTCACTCTGCCCCGGTACCTTCTACGGCCTCCTCTGGCTTTGTTCAGATCTCTGACGCACTGTAGCATGCTTCCGATCAGTATATTTACATCATCTTGAGAGGAAGACGGTCCCATTCCAGCTAGGCAACTCTAATAAGGTCTGAACGAGCGAGATAGCCGTGCAGGTTTGGAGCGCGCAGCTGTGAGCTTGCATCCGGGAGATAGTGAGTTCGAACTCCACTGTCGGCAGCCCTGAAGATGGTCTTCGATGGTTTCCCATTTTCACACCAGGCAAATTCTGGGGCTGTACCTTAATTAATGCCACGGCCACTTCCTTCCCACTCCTAGCCCTTTCCTGTCCCATCGTCTCCATAAGACCTATCTGTGTCGGTGTGACGTAAAGCAACTAGCAAAATAATAATAGTAATAAGGTCTGGGAGTGTCTAGGTTCTAGACGATCAAAAACGGCCGTTTTTAACCTGTCCCATATATGTTCAACGCAGTTCATGTCCGGTGAATTAGCTGGCTAATTCATTTAGTTCATACCCACCTCGCTCATTAACTTCCTGAGATTCACCTCTATTAGGACAAGCATCGTCTGAATTCAGCAGCACCATATTCAGCCCTAAAGGATTGTACAAATGGTCGAAGAATTTTATTGTTACAGTGCAGGGTAATTAACGTATTTCGAATTATCAGGTGTACGATGGCTATGTACAGTTCCAGTCCAAAACATTACACCACCACCTCGAAATGCAACATCTCTTGAACATTATGGTACTTTCCACCGCCTCCTTGAGGTCTCCACATGCTTTGTCGTACCGTAGTGTACCTGGCGTAACTAATATCCGTGCTTTACCTACGAACATGAAATCACGCCATTCATCCGATCCCTGATTACGATGTTGGATGGCGTATCTTCTCTCAGCACGATGAAAAAAAAAATGGCGTATGGCTTTTAGTGCCGGGAGTGTCCGAGGACAGGTTCGGCTCGCCAGATGCAAGTCTTTTGATATGACTCCCGTAGGTGACCTGCGCGTCGTGATGAGGGATGAAATGATGAAGAAGAAGAAGACGCCACATACATCAGGCCCCGTGCCAGCGAAATTAACCAATGATGGTTAAAATTCCCGGAGCTGCCGGGAAACCGGGACCCCTGCGACCAACGGCCAGCACGCTAACCATTTCGCCATGGAGCCGGATAACGATTCTCTAGTTGAACACGTTGAATCGGTAGAAGTGACCTTAATTGGGCAGTATGCAGCCGACTACATAGTTTGTGCTGATACACGGACCACAGTTGCCCTTAAAATAATAATAATAATAATAATAATAATGCTATTGTTTTTACGTTGTACTAAATACTTCTCACGGTTTGCGGAGCCTCAAGAAGTCAACTCGTAATTGTGGAGCGTCGAAGATGGTCTCCTCTGCATTGTAACGCGGATATACGATCCTGACGAGGCATTGTCAACGTCGCACGACCTTCCTTTGGTCTGTCACTCACATCAATGGGCTCACTGTACCTTTCCCATGTTTTGTCACTGCGCTTTGGGTAAACCCTATGATACATGATACTGCTGCTCCACCCTGAATCAATGCCACACCGGCGTGGTCAAACTGGGAAATACGCATTGAATATGAAAGGTAAAACACTAGCTGAAGCTCCTAATGCACTGTACACAGTGTTAGACTACCAGTCTTCACCTGAAATGGCATAGCTCAACCCAGACTAACACCGGCTGAACATTGTTTATGCAATGGAACATCGTACGCAACTAAGACGTTGTTTAGGTAGACGTTGTCTAAGGCATAAAACTAGTCATCGTTTCTGCAATCGGCCCACTATCTCCCGAATGCAAGCTCACAGATGCTCCACCTGTGGGTGTGGGAGGTAGAACAACACCCACAGTATACCCTGCCTGTCGTAAGAGGCGACTAAAAGGGACCCCAGGGGCTCTTTAACTTGCGAGTGTAGGTTGGCGATCACGGGGCCCTCAACTGAGTCCTGGCACTGCTTCCACTCACTTGTGCCAGACTCCTCACTTTCATGTATCCTATCCGACCTCCCTTGATCAACTCTTATTCTTTTCCGATCCCAACGGTATTAGGTATCGAGTCCAAGGGTGCTCTTCATATCCACACACTTCATGGCCCTTGCCTTTCTTCGGCAGACACCTTCATTTTTCGAAGTGTCAGATCCCTTCCATTTTATCTCTCTGATTAGTATTATATAGAGGATGGTTGCCTAGTTATACTTCTTCTTAACACAATAATCACCACCACCACCACCGCTAACAGCTACGCACCCCTAACCGCACGGTTACGTGCCAGAAGCGACCGTACCGGATGGGACCACGTTGATAACGTACCACTAGCGACCGAGCGGATAATAAGCATCGTGCCGCATGCGACCAGTCAGTCAGTTACCACTGATCTTTACTGCTAATTGCTTTACGTCGCACCGACACAGATAGGTCTAACGGCGATGATGGGATAGGAAAGGCCTAGGAGATGGAAGGAAGCGACAGTGGCCTTAATTAAGGTACAGCCCCAGCATTTGCCTGGTGTGAAAATAGGGAAACCACGGAAAACCATCTTCAGGGCTGCCGACAGTGGGATTCGAACCCACTATCTCCCGGATACAAGCTCACAGCTGCGCGCTCCTAACCGCACGGCCAACTCGCCCGGTACTGATCTTTATTTAGGAAATCGCCTAAGTGGCAGATTGCCTATCGGTTGTTTACCTAGCTTTTTCTTAAATAATTTCAGAGAATTTGGAAATTAATCGAACATTTCCGTTGGTAAATTATTCGAATCCTTAACTCCCTTAATTGCACGTAATTGCGCCACTAGTTGCCAGAAGATTTAAGTACCGGGCGATCAGTGGCGCAACTTGTGAATAATTGCTCAATTCACATCCGGGGAATAGTCTCTAGAGAGAGAATGGTGTCCTATGATGAACTTCCTCTTGCTCTTCTATTAAAAATGAAAAGTCGAAGGTTAGGAAAATGTGAAAACATCCTATGTCTGATTCTCGACTGACTAGAGGATTATATTATACATTGGTCAACGATCAACGATTTTTCAGTTGTCGTCGCATCCCGAAATCGTCATTTTACTAACTGCTTGACTACATAAAATAAGATATAACAGGAAACGACACAGGACTAAACAAGCGTTACCCAGCATAAGAAAAATTGGTCCCCACACTGAGATACGTCATGCCATAGTCGCTACTTTCTCATAATAAAGATTTACAATTAACCGTAATTTTGAAAAATCTTGTTATTCGAATCCATTACAAAGTATTTTAGTTAATCATCTCACTTCATACACGACCCGTATAGAAACGGGACAAGGGGTGAACATAAATACATACATACATACATTAGTTATTGACGGTGTCATAGTTGTTAAGCGCTAACTAATTCTTCCTAAGAAAAGTACTATCCCGGGATTTGGCTGGAAATTAAAATGGGAAATCACAAAAAAAAAAAACGTTTTCGAGGATGGCCGACCGGGGATTCGAACCCAACCGTCTCCCTAAATAGCCGTAACAGGCAGTGCCGTTACGCACTGAGATAGTCTATATATAAAAAATAAGACTCTTGTCTGTACATTGCTCAGAATTTGAAAATAATGGTATTTCTGTATCGGTCATGTCCATAGTAACAAGAAAATGCATTTTTTACTTTTCCGTGATTTCTGCCTGTCTGTCTGTCTGTATGTATGTATGTACACGCATCACGAGAAAACGGTTGAAGAGAATTTAATGAAAATCGGTATGTGAAGTCGGGGTATGAGCCTCTACAATCTAGGCTATAAATCATTTTGCTCACGCTGAGTGAAATGGTAGTTTAGGGGAAGGCCTAAAATTGAATTATCAACTATTTATGTTATTAGTGGTCTAATGAAAATCGGTATGTAAAGTCGGGGGATGAGCCTCTACAATCTAGGCTATAAATCATTTTACTCACGCTGAGCGAAATGGTAGTTTAGGGGAAGGCCTAAAATTGAATTCTCAACTATTTATGTTATTAGTGGTCGTATTTTAAAGAAAATGGGTATGCAAAGTTGGGGAATAAGTTGCTGCAATCTAGGCTATCAATAACTGTATTCACGCTGAGAAAAATGGTAGTTTAGGGGAAGGCCTAAAATTTAATTCTCAAATATTGTTGTTATTAGTAGTTCTATCTTGATGAAAATCGGTACGCAAAGTCAGGAAATAAGTCGCTATAGTCTAGGCTGTAAATTATTTTATTCACGCTGAGTGAAATGGTAGTTTAGGGGAAGGCCTAAAATGTAATTCTCAAATATTTCTTATTAGAGGTGTAATCGATGAATGCTACATAACTAAGGTTATATAGTATTATTTAAATTTCCTATTATTCATGTCTTATACATTGTTACCGTACTGACTAAGATCACAAAGATATTCATGAATTTGGGTTTTTGTTACCAAGTCTATATCAGCGCCGAGTAACGAGAAAATGGGTAAACAGTATTTAATGAAAATCGGTATATAAAGTCGGAGAATAAGAAACTACAGTTTATGGTATAAAATCTTTTACAAATCAGAGTCGAAAGAAAACTAAATGTGAAGGCCTGCAATATAGAAAGCTCATAACATTGATCAACAATAACATTACATTGACCATTGTTTGTCGTGATGTGCTTTGTGTCTTCTGTTGCCCCTCATCTCCGTTAGATAGGATTACTGCTGCATACAGAGTATTTTTTATTTGATTTACGTTGCACCGACATAGATAGGTTTTATGACGACGATGGGATTGGAAAGGGCTAGGAGTGCCTTAGGCCTTAATTAAGGTACAGGCCCAGCACTTGACTGGTGTGAAAGTGGGAAACCACGGAATACCATCTTCAGCGCTGCCGTCAATGGGGTTCGAATCCACTATCTCTCGGATGCAAGCTCACAGCTGCGCACCGCTAACCACACGGTCAACACGCCCAGTCGTACAGATTGTAACAGCCTGTCTGAATATTGATGGGAAGTAGCTGGGGAGTTAGATAACTTTAGCATGCCATTCCCCTGGTTCATAAATTTTCTGATACTTCTGGTACGTAACACACTGGATCATCATAGCATTCGGGCTATTCAATCCCTACTCTGAGGCACTGATTGGAATGAACAGTGTGCATATTTAGCGGAATAATGGCAGATGAGTGTTCATGGCAATCTGCGGCCTGGTCATCCCAGCTCTGGAACTTTGGACTATTAGATTGGCACCGCAATCTAACCGCAGCACTGTTCGTTAAAAGTGATAAAACGTGCGGCTTTCCATTTGATCCAGTATTTTATATGATAGCATTGCTTTTAATCGCTACAGTCATACTTACGTTTTTGTAATGACCTATGTTGATTTCAGGTTAGGAAAACCACAAAGTCAGTCTTTCTGAGAATCCCGTAGCGAAGCACGGGAACATCAGCTAGTCTGTTAGGTAATTTCTCCCAGACATGGAAACGCAGCTCCATATATAGGCATGTTGTAGGATAAAACGTACACGCATCACCACGTACACCAGTTTCCCGCAGTAATTCTTCTGTTTCGCGAAAATCCACAGACTGATCTTTATCATCCCCCAAAACTGTGTTTGTAGATAAGGTAACTGTAACAAATATAATCACCGGGCTGAGTGGTCCAGGCGGATGAAGCGCTAGTCTCCTGACCCCAACTTGGCAGGTTCGACCCTGGCTCAGTCCGGTGGTATTGGAAGGTACTCAAATACGTCAGCCTCGTGTCGGTACATTTACTGGCACGTTAAAGAACTCATGCGGGCCTAAATTCCAGCATCTCGGCGTCTGCGAAAATCGTGAAATTAGTTAGTGGGACGTAACGCCAATATTATTATTATTATTATTATTATTATTATTATTATTTACAGATATAATCTTCGTTGAAATATAACTGAATTTGTGTTTTAGGGTTTTGGCTTTAAAGTATCTCTTGCGTTCTTTATAATCCATGTTTTTCTCTTGGAGAGGAATATATTTATGGCATTAAAAACTATAGATTACAATGATTTAATTGCCAACGAGTTCTTGAGTTGGTTTTAGATATTACCTTTGTGAGTGATATAATGTATGCATGTTTTATTTGAACTTTCGTCATAGAAATGTTCTCATTATTATTTATAAACCTTTTACGCTGTCGTTGGAATTGTCCTCCGTAAAGATTTATATCGGCTGTATTTACTGACGACTCTTGGCTCCACGGCTAAATGGTTAGCGTGCTGTCCATTAGTCATAGGGGTCCCGGGTTCGATTCCCGCCAGGTTCGAGAATTTTAACCATCATTGGTTAATTCCGCAGGCACGGGGGCTGGGTGGTGTATGTGTCGTCTACATCTTCATTTTATTCTCATCACGACGCGCAGGTTGCCTGTGGGAGTCAATTCCAAAGACCTGCACCTGGCGAGCCGAATTGAATATGTCCTCTGACACTACTGGCGCTAAAAGCCACACGCCATTTCTTTTTATTAACCGGCGACTAATTAAGTGTAAAAATTAAATGTACACGGTTTGTGGTCATAGTACTTCGCTATTTGAACAGAGCAAAGAACAATTTCATTCCCAATGTTTGGCCTATTTTCTAACCTTTTCTTGTTCTGATTTAGCTTACATCATCTTGGATGATGACATAGCTTATTAAATTAATACTGGATTGTCAACACCGGTCGCATCCGGCACGATTACAGATTATGCGGTCGCTAGTGGCACGGGTCGCATGCGGCACGACACCAACAGCACGGCCAACTCGCTCGGTCGGAAATATGTTATCTCCGTGTCTTAAGTAATGGCAAGTAATAAAAACAAATTTGTTCATAGTGAAGGGAAAGCGATAGCAACAGCGTGTTTACTGGCTACTCATACCTGCCCTGCGTCACACCAGCTGACGGAACTAGCGCTTATATCGCTTGGCTTCCGGGGTCTTTCTTCAATTTGTCGCGTGTAATAATAATAATAATAGTAGTAGTAGTAGTAGTAGTAGTAGTAGTAGTAGTAGTAGTAGTAGTCGTAGTAGTCGTAGTAGTACAGAAAATAAAACGTGTCTTACTATGTATACGCGCGTGTTCAACACTGCTCTATCAATACGATAAATAGCAGAGGAGGTGAACACGGTAATAGATTCCCAGTCGTGTGAACTTAATAGTTTCGTTTCAACACGAGTCTTGTGGCCGTCCGATGCATGCGCAGTTGAGAGAAAGCGTTCCAACACACACCAAACCGATCCCGGACTGATGTACGTACTCAAATTGGGCGTTCCAATATACCTCAAAACTGCAGTTAGCGTTGCCTACGTTATAATACAAGGGCTGGAAATAGAGCCTGTAAAACGCTATCGAAGTGGTCACGGGCCGCTAGGATCGCTATCTTGCCCCCTGTTTACCAGGTTCGCGCCTTAAACGTGTGTATTTAGTTGGTTTATTCTTGTGATAATAAGCACTCGCAGTTTCAATTATGGTTTATTGCTGTGTTCCTTATTGTCATTCACGAGAAATTAAAAGTAGTGGAATTTCATTTCACAAGTTTCCAGTCAATAAATAGTACTTTAAAAGAACGGTGGCTTGTTGCTATATCTCGCGGGGGAGACAAACCGGGATCTCTCTGGGTTCCTACAGAAAAATCGAGAAAGTGTGCAGTAAACACTTCAGAGAAGAAGACTTCAGTATAAGTACATCTAAAAAGACACTCCTGCCTAATAAAGTCCCTTCAGTTTTTACAGAGTTCCCCAAACACAAACAAGTCACTTTAAAATGTAGGAAAGCTCCCACGAAAAGACAGCTTGAAAAACCGGAGAGTGAACATCAGTATATAAGAAATAAGAGAAAATGTGTGGAACAATCGGATTATCCTGTCCCTGATAATACTGGAGAATCCGACCTGATAAATGTAGGCACCACAACAGTAGGTACACAGTTTTATCCCGTTACGGGCTCACAACTTGCAAAATTAACCTTGGATGCGTTAAATTACCAGGAAATTAAGGAAGGCGATCAGAAGAAATAGAAAGCACGTGACCATTATTAAGAAGTTGCGCGTAAAAATTCGTGACTTGGAAGCAGAACTTAGTAAGGTAAAGAAGGATCCCGGAAATCTTGCAAGTCGAGTTTCTAAAATTCAGAAAGAAGCTGAGGGAGGTAATATGAAAGCAAACTTTTTGTTAGAGCAACATCAGAGTTTTGGAAAAAAGAAATGTAAATACCAGAAGACTACAGTTAAAATTTGTGTGCTATTATCTTCAAGGTCGCCAACTGGTTATCGGCGTCTCAGAACACTCGATATTTTGCATCTTCCTCATCCAAGAACGTTGAAATCGTATGTTGGGTACTCAAAAGGGGAACCGGGCATAACTTCGCTAACTAAAGCCCGATTACTGGCAGAAAAACTGCCGTTAGTGAACGATAACGAAAGGGTTGGTTCCCTTATAATAGACTAGCAAGATACCCGTGCTTCGCTACGGTATTATACTGAAATTTATAATTGAATGCTTATTGTTTTAGATATATAATCCGCCGAAATTTGTGATCTGACTCGTTTTCGGCGAGAATCCACCAAAATTCCCGATCTGACTCGTTTTCTATTAGATTACGGCGTGTCTCCTCCCATTTTTCAATCTTCCTTTCCAGCAATCGATTTCGTACTTCCCGGGCTAGGTTCAGGTATTCCTCCCGGTCAGTTGGGTCCGTAAAACTTTGCCATCTTTTCCTATAATCATTTTTAATATGGATAAAATCCTTCAGAAGATACGGCGTGGTGTCATATTGGGTGCCTTGGCGGCACTGAACACGCGGCCGGACTGCATTCTTAGTCATTAGCTGTCCAGGAGCCGTTTCCAGCGCGTCAGCACATTTGACGACGGTCCGGAACATTATTATTATTATTATTATTATTATTATTACTATTATTATTATTAATATTATTATTATTATTATTATTATTATTATTATTATTATTATTATTATTATTATTATGTGTAGCTGGAATGGTTGATGACAGGGAAAACCGGAGTATCCGGAGAAAAACCTGTCCCGCCTCCGTTTTGTCCAGCACGAATGTCACATGGAGTGACCGGGATTTGAACCACGGAACCCAGCTGTGAGAGGCCGGCGCGCTGCCGCCTGAGCCACGGAGGATCCTTATAAGTACATTAATAACAGTAAAATCAATTGGTCTCACCTCCTTCTACACCCCACCGCCGTTAAGTTTATTTACCGCACCCCCCCCCAAAAAAAAATTAAAAGAAGGCTTGTTTCTTTATGTTTAAGTAATATTCCAAACACCAATGTTCACGTCTATTACCTTTAGTTTTGAGGTATAAGTATCCCCATAAAAGTAATTTACTTTCTTCATTTCATTTCACACTACTCCCCCCCCCCCCCACCTAAGTGAACTTTCCCGCAAAAATACTTGTTTCTTTAATAGTAAAGGATCTTCTAAATACCAATTATCACGACTCTAAATTCCTCAGTTTTTTATTTATGTGTCCTCATGAAAGGAAATCGACTCCTTTACACTCCCGCCCTCCAAGATGGTTTCCCGCCCAAAACGCGTTTTTCTTTGTTTTTAAAGGAGATCCAAATACGAATTTTCACGTCTGTAACAACTTTAGTTTTTATTAGATGTATGTATTCTCATACAATTAAGCCAATTAATTTTTCAATTCTTTCATTCCCCCCCCCCCCCCTTCTTCATTGGATTTTAAGAGAATACGTGTTTCATTACCTTTAAAGCAGATTGAAAATATCAAATTTCACGTCTGTAACATCTTCATTTTTGATATATCAGTAGCCTAAATAAAAGAATTCAACACCATTTTCAGTCACTTTTACCGCCCCCCCCCCCCCCCCCCCCTCCGCCAAAGTGATATTTCCGAAAACTAAAAATACACGTTTCTTTATGTTTAATAGAGATAAAAAATACCATTTTTCACTTCTGTAACATGTTAAGTTTTTTTTAGATATACTGTAAAAATTCTCATTTTAAAATTTCACCCCTTTTGAGTTCCCCTTAAGTGGAGTTTCCAAAAACAAATCACCTATGTTTCTTTACATTTACAGGAGATTCCAAACACCCACTTTTTACGTCTGTAACATTTTACGTTTCCAAGATATTCTGTAGATATAGTCTTTCAAAAAATTCACCCCAATTTGTCACTCCTGTTTAACCGCCATTAATTGGATTTTCCAAAAACTAAAAAATACGTGTTTCTTTATTTTTAAAGGAGATCCCATATACAAATTTTCAGTTCTGTAATATCTTTCGTTTCTGACATATATGTATCCTCATTAAAGGCATTCAACCCATTTTTCACCCTTTTACACCCCTCCTATTGGGATTTACAGGAAACAAAAAAAAAAATACGTGTTCCTTTATTTTTAGAGGAGATTCCAACTACCAATTTTTACATCTGTAAATTTTAAAGTTTTAAGATGTAGACACACTCATTTTAAAAAATTCACCCCCCCTTTTCACCCCCCAATACTTGGATTTTCCAAAACCGAAAAAATACGCGTTTCTTTACTTTTAAAGTAGATTACAAATACCAATTTCAAGGTCTGTAATATCTTCAGGTTCTGAAATATAAGTAGCCTCGTTAAAGGCATTCAACCCATTATTCACCCTTTTACACCCTTCTTATTGGGATTTTCCGAAAACAAAAGAATACGTGTTTCTTTATTTTTAAAGGAGATTCTAAATACCAATTTTTACATCTATAAACTTTAAATGTTTTGAGATATAGATACACAAATTTTTAAAAATCACCCCCTTTTCACCCCCCCCCCCAATTAATTGGATTTTCCAAAAACAAAAAAATACGTGTTTCTTTTTAAAGGAGATCCCAAACACCAATTTTCATGTCTGTAATATCTTCAGGTTCTGAAATATAAGTAGACTCATGAAAGGCATTCGACCTCTTCTTCAACCTTTTCCACCCTTCCTATTAGGATTTTCCGAAAACAAAATATACGTGTTTCTTTATTTTTAAAGGAGATTCTAAATACCAATTTTCACATCTATAACGTTTAAAAGTTTTGAGATATAGATACACTCATTTTAAAATATTACCCCCTTTTCCCCCCTCCCTTAATTGGATTTTCCAGAAACAAAAAATTACGTGTTTCTTTATTTTTAAAGGAGATCCCAAACACCGATTTTCAGGTCTGTAATATCTTCAGTTTCTGAGATATAAGTAGCCTCATTAAAGGCATTCAACCCTTTTTCCACCCCTTTTCACTCCTCCTATTGCGATTTTCCGAAAACAAAAAAATACGTGTTTCTTTATTTTTAATGAAGATTCTAAATACCAGTTTTTACATCTGCAAACTTTAAAAGTTTGGAGATATAGATTCACTCATTTTAAAAATTCACCCCCTTTTCACCCTCCCATTAATTGGCTTTGGAAAAACAAAAAATACGTGTTCCTTTATTTTTAAAAGAGATCAAAAGTACCAATTTTCAGGTCTGTAATTTCTTCAGTTTCTGAGATATAAGTACCGGTATCCTGATTAAAGGCATTCAACCCCTTTTTCACCCCTTTTCACCGCTCCTATTGGGATTTTCTGAAATCTAAAAAATACGTGTTTCCTTATTTTCAAAGAAGATTCTAAATACCAATTTTTACATTTGTAAACTTTTAAAGTTTTGAGATATAGGTGCACTCATTTTAAAACTTCACCCCCCCTTTTCACCCCCTTGGCAACGGAATATCCAAAAATCCTCTCTTAGCGAGCACCTACATCTTAATATGAATGTATCCCCAAAATTTCATTTCATTATGTCCAGTAGTTTTGGCTCGGCGATGATGAATCAGTCAGTCAGTCAGGACAAGCTATTTTATATATATATAGATTAAATATACATAAAGCCGAGACTTATATATGACAGGATATTAGATATGTTTATTGGACTGAATGACATTGACGCTCTTGGAATCGAAGATAGGTTGGCCAGTAAACTACTCTGCATTTTGTTCAAGGGACTCTCTACATATTACAGAATACCGGTGTCTTTCTATTTCACTTCATCCGTTACGGGCTCAAAACTTGCAAAAATTAACCTTGGATGCGTTAAATGCTGTTGAAGAGTGTGTTTTCAGAGTGATCAGAATTGTGACCGACAATTCCCAGGTAAATGTTTCGATGTTCGAAACATTATGTGGAGATACGACATCCAGCTGATGAAACTAGGCCTCTGTGAAACTAGGCCTCTGTTCCTAAGTTTTGATCCCAGTCACGTCATAAAAAACGTGCGATCCCAACATTTGCCACGAGACTTTTTTTTGGTAAACAATGCTATCGTGACCGGCGATCATTTGAAGTCTTTTCAAACTCCAGAAATGTTCAATTATGAAGCCGGTGAGGAAACTAACCAGCAAAGTAGTTTACCCTACAAATTTGGAGAAAATGAATGTAGCAAGAGCCAAAATTGTATTTTTCCCTAAAACAATCGCTGGTTTGAAGAGTATGGAGGTGGTTTGTCCCGAGAGCATTAGAGACAGGAACAGTTTAAAAGAAACAACTTGTTTTATGGAGCATTTTATGAAGTGGTTCGATGCCTATGTCTGCAACACCTCGTATGGGACACATTCCAGGAATGAGAACAAACTGGCATGTTTCAGCATTGAAAATGAACGCCTCAGTTGGTTAATAAATTATTTCCTGTCATATATCAAGAACATTCAAATGCATCCAGAGAAAGAGAAAAGATTCACGAGGGAAACGTATCAGGCGTTGGTCTTGACTACCCAATCCACTGTGGCCTGCGTAAAATACCTCACAAGTATACATTTTCATTATGTCTTGACGAGGAACCTAACAAGCAATGATATCGAGCTTTTCTTTAGCCACCTACGACGCAAAACGGGATACAATGACACAATGGACGCAAGGTCATGCCTTAACGCAATCGAAACAACGCTCCATACAGGAATTATTGCGGCATCAAAACATGGCAATGTTGAGCTGAGGGATGAAGATAAGATCCGCAATGTACGAACTAGTTTACTACAATCAAGAATGTGCCAGATGGATGAAAAATTTAGAATGAATGAAAGTCGAGATGATGTGCAAATTCCGCAGCTTCCTGAACACAATGTCTATCATTACAAAACCCTTGGAAGGTAAATTACATCAGATCTGTGTGAACAATACTTTATTATTAAGTGTTCGCTAGTACATAAATATGATTAATTTGTTTCAGATTCAACAGCTACAATACCTCGTATTTCTCTAGCTATGGTAACAGGATACTTAGTGCGTGTGGTAGAAGAACAGACAGACTGTGAAGGCTGTTTAGAACAAAAATCTTCTCCTGCTAGTGAAAGTTCAACATTGTGTCTCATTCGCTTTCAGGATCGAGGAGCCCTCAGATACCCGAAATCATCGTTTGTGGCTCTTCTGCAGCGCATTACGGAATTTGTCACCTCTGCTGTGCAGTATTTACCACGACGACAGTTACTAAAAATGTGTACGTTTTTTCTGAAAGCCAGGTTCATCAGTGAAATTAAGTGTAGAAAGTGTAAAGACGACAAATTACCTCTTTTTCTAGTCCGAAAATTTCTGAGACCTCTATTAGACAACATTGCTTCGAGCCACTCAAGTAGAAGTGAGAAAGTTTTGAAACTTGATAAGAAGCCCCTGAGTAGGAAAGTTTTAAACTGTAGACACCTTCAACATTCAGCTCTCTTTATTTAGGATATAATTTACTTATAGACATACACGGCCATGCGAACACAAGGGGGCAAGAACGCGATTCTAGTGGCTGAATGATGAACTAAGATGGGTTTTCATTAGTTCATTTCAGGGCCTTGTATTATAGCGCAGGCAACGGCAGTTACAGACCGTCAGAACTCGTCCGCGGCCTGTGGCATGTACCGGTAGTACGAACATGCGCAATGGAATACCTGCGCGAGAGAGGAAACTCACTGGACAGATCACTTGCATTTCCACTCTTGTTTCTTGTTCTTCTCACATGTGATTTGTTTACATTGTCATAACCTCTAACTAAGCGGTAATAGGCCTAATTATTTTTAAACCTGTTATTGAATTCTGTTAACGTACTTGTGAATTGAGGAACAGTAATCATAAATAAGTAAAAAATTAATTTTAAAAAAATTAGTAAATAACTAATAAATACGCAATAAAATGGAAAGCTATGGGTATGGGTATGAGTTGGATATGCAGTTAGCAGCGCCAAGGAAGCGAGAAAATTATTTACGTTTTATTGTTACTAGTGGAATTCTCGAGGTTCTAATCGTGTCAATCTGATTTCACTGTCCAAACTTAGTACTGATTATTCTAGGTTTTTAAAATTTTTTATGGCAGAATATGACAGAGTCACGACCACATAAAAGTTAATTAGTAATTTAAAACTTGTACATAATCCCGGTACAACTAAACGGAAACCTACTTACCACTTGTTCCACTGCTTTCCTCTCACCCTAGTGGGATCCTGGGAGTGAACTGTGTTGCACATGTTGTGAAGGGATGTATTTGCTATTACGTTGGCTGATTGGCAGTGCGTTGTGTTTATGAAGGGCATGTGTTGAGACTAACACAAACACCCACTTCCCGCGTCCATAGAATTAACCAGACCTGGACAGGAATTGAACCCGGGACTTTATGAACCGAAGGTTATGACAATGACCTTTGAAAATAGTGAGTTATATATATATTTATTTATTTTTGCTTTACGTCGCACCGACACAGATATGTCTTATGGCGACGATGGGATAGGAAAGGCCTGGGAAGTGGAAGGAAGCGGCCGTGGCCTTAATTAAGGTACAGCCCCAGCATTTGCCTGGTGTGAAAATGGGAAACCACGGAAAACCATCTTCAGGGCTGCCGACAGTGGGGCTCGAACCCACTATCTCCCGATTACTGGATACTGGCCGCACTTAAGCGACTGGAACTATCGAGCTCGGTTGTGATAAATAATAAATAACGTGCAAGTGTATTTATTTTTACAATGAACGAGTTGGGCGCGCAGTTGATAGCTTGCATTCGGTAGATAGTCTTGCCACTGGAATGGACGGCTGCCGTTGACTCAGTGGCGCACGCAGCTAAATGAATGCTTTCACACTGCACGTTTTTTTTAATCGTACGGCAGATCTCGAGCAGCTGTAGAGGAGATAACGCGAGGGTATCTAGACACAAGTTATACGCATTAGTATCGTAGTGTTTTATTGTTTTACTTTGTTATTAAAATGTTCAGCGCATTGCTTTGTAGGATTTATCGTTGGTTTTGTGAAATGGCTGACGTAGATTCTGAAATTCTTATTACTCTGGTCCATAACTCTCTAGACATTTATACAGTAGAGGCGATTGGGTATTGGACGTGTGTGTTGGGGAAGGGGGGCGAAATGTACAAACAACAAAACGTACCTGGGTTTGTGGTGTATAGCGTGGGGTGGGGAGGTATATACACCAAAACGTTTTAAAAAAGCTCAAAGTGGTAGGCTAATTTCGACAGAGAGGTAAAGATTAAGTGCGGTAATAGTTTTTTTTAGATGTTGATTCAATACCATACAATAAAACTTTCATCAAAGGAACAATTTTACACATGCACTAAAATTAAACAGAAGTACGGTGTGATCATACATTTAAAATTCGTTTAGTATTTGACTACACACTACGAAACTAACACACTAAAGAGATTGCCAGATAGACGAATGCGCGAGGCAAGCGAGTGAATCATGCCTGTGTCCATGACCTTGGCAATAAAATATACCCGTGCCACCCTTCCTCAAAGGATATGCACAGTCTCCACTACTTGGTATGGCGCTATACAAATCGGTTAGCCGCGACAAACTACATTTTGTGCGTATTCCCGCTAATAATTTTATTGATAATTAAAGAAAATAAAAGAAAGATTTATCTGATAAGACAACAGGGCTTGTACAAATTGCTTTTTTAAATAATTAGAATAAGTCCTAGTTTCAGCCACCTAAAATGGAATAATAATGTAATGTTTTCTCCACAAAGTGGGGCGGGGGCGACCGCACCCCCTCCCCCCCCTCTCCCTAATCGCCGCTACTGTACTTATAAAGATCGGAATGCGACAAGAAATGCCTGGCGTGAAGTTTACTTAGAAATAAAACCAGAATTTGATCTAATTTAAAACAAAGAAAAAAATGTGTTTGGTAACTTAATTGTATTTTCAGTATATTATATATATATAGTGTATATTATTACATAATACAGATTCACAAATATATACTTATGATACAATTTCACAGTTCAATGTTCAGCCACAAACTACTAATATTAAAAAATCATCCTATTATTAAAATGACTCCTGTATGACTAGCATCAAGACATGCACTGAGCTTCCCACGGTAAAAAAACCGTTGCAGTGTGAAAGCAACATCCACGGCAAAAGAGCCGTACGGTTTTTTTTTTTTTTTTGCCGTACGGTCGAAACCGTGTAGTGTGAAAGGAGCCTTAAGGTGGCTACACACGTTATGGTATAACTGTGCGATTTAACTGCAACGATGAACTGCGTAGTAAAACTGAAAGCCCTCTAGCCTCCACATGGTACAGATAACTGCGTCGATCGACAGTACTCATCACCTCATCAGACATTTATCAAAGCAACATGTCATCGACGGACGATGATGACGTACTAGCGGTGTTGGGCCTATGTGTGTGTGTAATGAAAAAGCAAAAGAAGACACGCAGCGTGTTGTGTAAAGATTGGCTACTACAGAGAAAGCAATAATCACACGTAAATTTATAAAATGAGTTACGCTTCGTACCACAGAATAACAGCACGTTAGTCCTGTTCGGTCAGGTTCCATGGCTAAATGGTTAGCGTGCTGGCCTTTGGTCAGAGGGGTACCGGGTTCAATTCCTGGCAGGGCGTAACATTGGAAGTACAACTGTCACATGGAAATTTACAGTATATTGCAGAATTTCCTTTAAGTATCTTATATTTTACGAGAAAATTATTCTTAGCGTTACATGTAGTATGTGTTGTTCATATAAGAAGTCCAACTGATGAAAGTACCACAAACGCAGAGTGTATAGCTTCTAAATGCTCACGATATCCGCTTTGGTCTTCCTGAGACGCGTTGTGTTATCTTAACGAGTGACTCACTTGAACTGAGCAATCGGCAGCCGCCACGGTCCACACGTTGCGATAAAACTGTGTAAACGCAATCGACACAGTTTTATTGGTTAGAAAAATGAACTTGCTCCGATGAACTGTGCAAGCAGAAATAACTGCAACGGTTTACCATCCACACGTGAGATAAATCTCCGCAGTTCGGTTGGTGCAGTTAAATCGCACAGTTATACAGTAACGTGTGTAGCCGCCTTTAGTGGCGTGAAGAAGAGCATTTCACATTACACGGCACGGCAGCCGTGCTGTTTAGCAGCCGTGTCTTGCCACTGGAATGGACGGCTGCCGTTGACTCAATGGCGCACGCAGCTAAATGAATGCTTTCACACTGCACGTTTTTTTTTAATCGTACGGCAGATCTCGAGCAGCTGTAGAGGAGATAACGCGAGGGTATCTAGACACAAGTTATACGCATTAGTATCGTAGTGTTTTATTGTTTTACTTTGTTATTAAAATGTTCAGCGCATTGCTTTGTAGGATTTATCGTTGGTTTTGTGAAATGGCTGACGTAGATTCTGAAATTCTTATTACTCTGGTCCATAACTCTCTAGACATTTATACAGTAGAGGCGATTGGGTATTGGACGTGTGTGTTGGGGAAGGGGGGCGAAATGTACAAACAACAAAACGTACCTGGGTTTGTGGTGTATAGCGTGGGGTGGGGAGGTATATACACCAAAACGTTTTAAAAAAGCTCAAAGTGGAAGGCTAATTTCGACAGAGAGGTAAAGATTAAGTGCGGTAATAGTTTTTTTAGATGTTGATTCAATACCATACAATAAAACTTTCATCAAAGGAACAATTTTACACATGCACTAAAATTAAACAGAAGTACGGTGTGATCATACATTTAAAATTCGTTTAGTATTTGACTACACACTACGAAACTAACACACTAAAGAGATTGCCAGATAGACGAATGCGCGAGGCAAGCGAGTGAATCATGCCTGTGTCCATGACCTTGGCAATAAAATATACCCGTGCCACCCTTCCTCAAAGGATATGCACAGTCTCCACTACTTGGTATGGCGCTATACAAATCGGTTAGCCGCGACAAACTACATTTTGTGCGTATTCCCGCTAATAATTTTATTGATAATTAAAGAAAATAAAAGAAAGATTTATCTGATAAGACAACAGGGCTTGTACAAATTGCTCTTTTAAATAATTAAAATAAGTCCTAGTTTCAGCCACCTAAATTGGAATAATAATGTAATGTTTTCTCCACAAAGTGGGGCGAGGGCGACCGCACCCCCTCGCCCCCCTAATCGCCGCTACTGCATTTATAAAGATCGGAATGCGACAAGAAATGCCTGGCGTGAAGTTTACTTAGATTTTGATCTAATATAAGACAAAAAAAAATTGTGTTTGGTAACTTAAGTGTATTTTCAGTATAGTTTATATATATATAGTGTATATTATTACATAATACAGATTCACAAATATATACTTATGATACAATTTCACAGTTTAATGTTCAGGCACAAACTACTAATATTAAGAAATCATCTATTAAAATGACTCTCGTGTATGAGTAGCATCAAGACATGCACTGAGCTTCCCACAGCAAAAAAACCGTACGGCAAAAACCGTTGCAATGTGAAAGTAACATCTCCACAGCAAAGAGCGTACGGTCGAAACCGTGTAGTGTGAAAGGAGCCTAGGCTTGGAGGCAGATATCCCTCCTTAACCAATTAAAATGAATATAAACCAGGTGTGTGTGCTTCATACTTTATTCATTTTTAAAATACTCGATGTACTGAATACTATATATATTGAATTCCATAAGTATTTCAATAATTTACCCTTTCCTTTCACGCTCAAAAATACAACTAAACAGTGCAATGTAGTACAAAATACGCGCCAAACGCTTTCTTTACACGTCAGATTGCTGTGCAGGAAGTGTTCCAACACGATCTAGTTTGGTATCAGCCGCTGACCGATCCTAAACCGGCGCATTCGCAGAAGGCGATGCATGAATCCGTGGTGACCGTCAGAAACCTGTGTGTTGGAACGAACCGAATATCAACACTCAATAATCGCACAATTGGCCGGCAAGTATTTATTTCTATACATTCTCAAAACGAGAGGATATTCGTAAACTGGGGATAGCCGGTGACCGAATAGAGAATACCTGGAATCCTACCACCTGCACAATATGTTCATTTTATTTCAAACAAGAGGATTTTGAAAGAAAGTAATCATCTGCAACGGCAATTTTTTGTTCGATTGAGCGTACTTCTGTGTGTTCCCTACGAATCGGTCGGTTGGTATTCCCGCTAATCTTTTCGTACCAGAAGCATCATGGCGATAGTGTGATACTGAGGTAATTCCGCAATGGGATTCGTAACAGTTCAGAAGGTTCATATCGAACAGTTCCGAAGGTTCATATCGAAGTCTAACACGCTGATCATTCCTTACAACGTTCAGAGGCGAACAAGAAGTAAAATGACTCCTCAGAAATATTTGCCAGACTGATAGATTTAGATTCTGTTTCAAAAGGTATTCGCTACAACTCATGAGAGCTAGAACATCGCCTTCAGCGAAGGGGGTGAAAAACTGTCAGGCTGCAAGAAACAAATATCGATTTTGATTTGTGCGTCCGTGTTAGGTTCAGGCGATAGCATTTGTCTTGATGCCGGTGTTGAAGTGATAACGTGCTCGCGTCCCGTGCTCCAGATCGCGGGTTCGATTCCAGCCGAGGTCAGCGAACTGTTGAAAACCAAAAATCCATAGCATGTTCTTGTCAGCGTGTAAAAGAACCCTTGCTAGATACATACAATAGTTTTTAAAAATTTAATCTAAGACTTGTGAAAAAGGAATTGGGTAAACAAAGTGCAAAAAATGTTTTTAAAGCTTTCATTTTCACTTGGCTTCATTGCTTAATTTTTTACAGAAGCAAGAAAAAACATAAAAAGAATCAGTTCTTTTTTTATTTTCAAATGTAGAAAACTATTGCAGCTAGGGAAAGTTCTCTTACAGGGAGTCATGAGCCATCAGAAAATATACGAACAAGTTCAAGAAAACTAACAAAATTAATTTTCCAGTAACAACTAATGGGTTTTCAACACATTATTACTGAACTGAGGGTATTGATTTATTACATGCCTCAATAACGTTCTTCAAGAATGAAACATTTCATTCTGTTTTTAAATATGTTTTTGGGGTAAAATATGTTATTAAATTATTTCTTTTCTTAAGGTATTTTCTAATTTTATTTATCCTGAATTAGTTTCAACAGAGTGAATAACATCAGAATAAATCAAAATAACTAGAAAGGCATTTTAAAATGTATCTCCCATATTCTCACCACAGAATAGTAGAGAAATAAAATTACGTTCCCACTCCAAAACCAGAATATGCAAGGTTGTTCAAAACATACCAGCTGAAACCAATTTTATGGCATGCAATGGCATTGACGTAATGTTTTACAAAAGGCATTGACGTAATTTTTTACAAAAGGCATTGACGTAATGTTTCACAAAAGGCAAAGTAAAAATCGCGCTTTAAAATAGGAAAATCTATATTACCTATATAACTTGAACATGTAACAATATTGTGAGAAAACCACAATACTAATCAGTGTTCTCCCTAGGACATTTTAACGGGCATACTGCCCTGCCATTATTACAGACCACCCAGCTAATATAACCAAGATATGTCCTAGTTACACAATATTAATACATATTTGAGTCATTGGGTGCTCCAAATTAACATGTAAATACTGTAAAATTTAAATGATAAATCATTATTGTCAGCATAATTTCATCAATTACATAGGAGATCAAATGTTTAGCTTGACCACCACATAATGTAGTACGCGAGCGGGGTCTGGATTTGTGTGGAATCGCATGCGAGTCCTCTATTCCCCACAACAATACAAACTCGTATGGCAGTCCAAATGTTCACAGCAACCAAGTGGTAGGCCTGCGTCCACTGTTACATGATTTGTAACAAGCAATAGAACACTAGTAGTTCAAAATACTCTTGTAATGTTTGTGATAACACTAACATAGTTCAATTTTGCAGTTAATGTTTACCTGCTTGATATTATTGTTAATGCCCTGAGGAAAATGAATTGATTTTTTTTTTTCATATTGAAGTTTTACACAGTATTCCCCACCTGACTGACAAAAATTTCTGAGATCACTGAATTAGGCCTATGTGTTATACACCAAAAGAAAGGTATCCATATCAGTATTACTAAAAAAAATATTATTTATTTCATTGTCCTTTATTTGCATAAAATAGTCATTTATTCAAATAATACAATGCTTAGCCCATTGAAGTTTGCCAGTAGATGCTCTATAAAGTTGTCTCTGCTGATCTTTCTATGCCAGCCCGGTAGAGGGCTCTGTGAAAGTCATCTATGCAGATCTTTCTACGTTAGTATGATAGATGGCTCTGTAAAATCAAGTTAGAACATCACCTTTTTTTTTTTTTTTTTCTTTTGAAGCTCCAGGAGGAAGTGGGAAAACATTTGTTTATTCAAGTTTAGTATACATGATTAGAAACAAAGCTGAGATTGCAATCACTGCTGCACAGACAGGAATTGCAGCTTTGTTATTACCAGATAGTAAGACAATTCACCAAACTATTGGTTTGCCAGTTCCAGTAAATTAGCAGGACAATGCATTGATAGCCTACTGAACAACATATTAGTTGTGAAAAAGAATGATTAGCAAGATTGTCATATTTGAGGGAGATTTTCACAAAGTTCTTCCTGTAGTATACAAAGGTGGAAGAGCTAAGGTAATTCAGGCATGTATCCAGAGTGCTCAAATATGACCAAAAATTACACTATAAAAGAAATATGCGTGCAAAACCTTCTAAAAAATAATTTGGATCATGGCCACTACAATTATGAAATTAAAAGTGAATTACAAAATGATATAATAAGGGTTCCCAGTAACTTCACTGATAAGTCACATTTTCAGCAATTGTATAGACTTCAATTCTTCAGCTTACTATAACAGAGCAACTTGCAAGTCCCTTCAATGATGACTGTAACAGCACAAATGGAGACGTTCTTCACCTACAGAATACACAGATTTTGTAATCAGTATACCCCTACAATACCTACACTCCATTATGCCATCTGGAATGCCTCCACATGTATTAAAATTGAAAGTTGGCACAACTGTAATGCTGATAAGAAATAGGCACATGGCCTTTGTTTTAGTAAATGGAGTGAGTATGATAGAAATGTATGACAAAATTATAAAATTAGAAGTCGTTACACGTGCTTCCAAGAATCAGGTACTGGTAATTTATCTACCCAGGAGTGAATTGGTCTCTACTGATAGTAACCTACCTTTCGAATTAAAAGAGTCAGTTAACTTTAATTCTTGCTTTCGAAATGACCATTACCACAGCGAAGGGTCGAAGTTTTGACACAAAAGGTATTTAGTTATCTCTGTGCATTTTCAGCCATAGTCAGTTATATGCAACATTTAGTAGAGTTAAAGATGCGAGGGATTGTCAAAATTAAAATTATAACTACATCGTATCTGGGTCAGTTCCCCAAAACTGAAGGGTATTTCACAAAAACATAGTTTACAATGAAATACTAAAATCAGTCAATGAAGAGGACAGTCAAATATGATCATTTACAGTGAACTGTTATTGAAGTGATTAAAACATGACTGTTACAAGCATGAACAAGAAAATTATGATAGGGCAATTGCCAAGGTTAAAAAATTACACATGTATAGTCACAAGTGTACGTTTAAAGGCAAATAAATGGTCTTCCGGAGTTCGTTATATTTTCAGTTACTTTTCTCATGCACTTCCTTTATCACCAGTTTCTAGTCTTTGTTCGCAGCTATTGCTGCAACAGGCTACTAGTATTTTTTTTCAAACTAGTTAGCTTACAAAAAATATGAAAACATAGTCTTTTGTTCACAAAAAAAAAGTAGCAGACTAACTTAAATACAACAAATAACTATTCAAAAGCATGGAAAAGATTTTCTGGAAATTGAACCCACCCAATATTCCCTCTGCCCTATTCTACTGAACTGTCCCTAGGGCTTTATCTATTCATCCACAGGACACATTGTAAACTTATACAGTATTATTTGGGAAGGCACTCAGGCAATTACAGGAAACAGCAAGGCTCCAAAAGTTATTGTGACGTATTGTGCAATGTGTTTAGAAATGTAGTTGAAAGGAGAAAAAGAGAGGATTGATATGTGCAAGGTTTTATTGCACTAGGTCTGGAACACTACAACAACACTATGATGATGATGCTTGTTTAAAGGGGCCTAACATATAGGTCATCGGCCTCTCGACAGTAAATAGCACACTTAATCACAATATAGTGCAATTTTGTTGAGGACAAGTGCATTGTACAAATCTAAAATGTGGTAGAAGAAATGTGCATTCTCAAATTTTGGTTGAAAAGAAAGGAAAAGAAAAAAAAGTAGTATTCACACAAACGTCACGCCAGTGATCCGTATGTTCGATCCTCCGAATTTAAATCGGTGTTGGTAGTGTGTTTACCCGGAGGCCCCGGGTTCGATTCCCAGCCAGGTCAGGGATTTTTACCTGGACCTGAGGGCTGGTTCGAGGTCCACTCAGCCTACGTGATTAGAACTGAGGAGCTATCTGACAGTGAGATAGCGGCCCCGGTCTAGGAACCCAAGAATAACGGCCGAAAGTATTCGTCATGCTGACCACACGACACCTCGTAATCCGCAGGCCTTCGGGCTGAGCAGCGGTCGCTTAGGCCAAAGCCCTTGAAGGGCTGTAGTGCCATGGGGTTTGGTAGTGCGTATTTCTCCGAAATATTGCGCAATACCAGCACGGACATAGGATGATATTTCTGTAGGGCCCAGTTCAAAGGCCACTGAAGAGTATAAAATTCCTACGATTCTTCTTCTTCATTCCTTCTCCGGCACTCATTTGGATTAAGCCCAGTTTTACGCCCGGATGTACTTCCTGACGCCAACCCTACGAAGGGGATGCATTCACTACTGCGTGTTTCTGATAGTGGTTGGTAGTGTGATTATGCTGCATGTAAATGAAGATGTGTATTAAGACGAACACAAACAACTAGCAGTTAAAATAACGGACCCCCTCAAACTACTGACACATGCCTAAATTGAATTTCGAGCTTCATCACCCATCAACTTGTTGCTGCTATGGTCGACGTCCAAGCCTTTCCACTAAGCACACTCCTGTCATGGCAAAACAGTTTTACAATAGCCTGTAACATTTTATTTAAGTACCATCTTCTTCAAAATGAATTCTGGGACAAACTACTGCGAATATGAAGAGTATAGTTCTCACGTCACGACGAAATGACACGGAAGAAATTATATGTCAATTCTTCGCTGGCGTACCACACTGTTTGCAGAGTTAATGAGATGAAATTAATAATGTGACATAATAGGGAGAGGGTGAAACCCGATGCAGGCACATAGCCTACGCCTGCGAATAGTACCAAGCGGTCTGCCCAATGCTTAATGTCTCCATCCAACGGACGAATCATCAACAGCGTCATACGTAGGCCCTCACTCCTGTCCATATGAACATTGTAGAGAATCTAGTGATTACAAATTGTACACCACCTCTACTACCCTGTCGACATCCTGAGAAGTGTCATATCATACCACTCTATAGGAAACTCCCTTTAAAAAGAACTTTACCGGGCGAGTTGGCCGTGCGGTTAGGACCGCGCAGCTGTGAGCTCGCATCGGGGAGATGGTTTTCGGTGGTTTCCCATGTTCACACCAGGCAAATGCTGCCGCTTCCTTCCCATTCCTAGGCCTTTGCTGTCCTATCGTCGCCGTAAGACCTATATTTGACGGTGCGACGTAAAGTAACTAGCAAAAAAAAACAAAAAAACTTTACGATGTGCTTCTGTATTACATTAATTATTGCGGGGAATACAATGTTTCCTTCAACACGGGGAGTTAGAAAGGGTGAAAAAGAACATGTCCAAAATGACCGAGATTATACATGTATGTTCCAGCATAGCTTTCAACCAAACTTTGTACACACAGGCATATGACTTACGCCGGGCTGAGTAGCTCGGACAGTAGAGCCCAACTTGACACCAGCCTCATGTCAGTACTGGCACGCTAAAGAACTCTGCGGGACAAACTTCCAGCACCTCGACGTCTGCGAAAACCGTAAAATTAGTTAGTGGGACGAAAAATCAATAACATTTCTACTACAGATGACTTACCACTTGGAAAGACGTACTGGTGGGGTGACACTCCTAGCACCACAAGGTGTGGAGGTGAGGAGAGAGATGTAAAAATGATCGAAAACGACGAATATTAGTGTCGAATTCAAAGTTTTCGGCATCGCTGAATTTAATTGACACTCTGGACGCCCATTACAAGTCCAAGTTCAGATACCATCGGCATGGGGGTAAGGAGAGGTGAAAAAAGAAAATGTCCAAAATTAGTGCCGAATCCAGAGTTTTTCGGGTCCCTAGAGTGATTGGCGAGGGTGCCAATGACAGTTGGAACCGTGTGCATCATATCAAGCGCGACGCACAAATACATACAGTTGTCGTTTATTTTTATTATTTAATTTCAAAGGATCAACTACTTCCCCGACAATCTGGGCTGCCACAAGGACGAATCACTATAATCTGAAACTAAAACTTAAAATTAAACACACAATAATAACTCTAAAACAACAAATCAGTTCGTAAAATATCTATAAAGAATTCTACAAAAAAAAATCACATGATGCAACAGCCCCAAAGGGCCTTGGCCTACCAAGCAACTGCTACTCAGCCCAAAGGCCTGCGACTGAAAATAAACTGTACTTAAATGTAGAAAAATGTGTATCGATGTTGTTCACCAGAAGGAAAACTCCCATCCACTACACTTACAAGCTAGGCGACATTGATTTACGATCGGTTTGCGAGATGAAAGACCTTGGGGTTTTATTCGACCACAAGCTTACATTCAATTTGCATATACTGAAAGTGGTAGCTGAGTTGTACAAGATCCTAGGATTCATTATCAGGAATACAAAACCCTTCAAATCACACAAACTTGCATTCATCTGTTCAATACCATAGTAAGACCAAAAGTAGAATATGCCAGCATCATTTGGAGCCCTAGGTGTCAATCATATGTCTATAAGATTGAAAAATTACAAAAAAAGATTTTTAAAATACTTACAATATAAAAAACTGGCTGCTATCCCCGTATGGCACCCTATAGTGATATCCTTTTAAATTTCGGAGTGGAGAGTTTAGAAATTCGCAGACGGAAGGATGCAGTAAAATTTCTTTTTAAAGTTGTAAACTATGCTATTGATAATCCTGAATTACTTTCACTCCTAAATTTCCATGTACCACACTTCAATTCCTGAAATAACACATTTTTAAATGAAAAAACCAGGACGTGTGCCCATGATAACAGACTGCAGTATCTTCAACAGTGCCATTCAGAAAAATAATGGCCTTGACTTCAGTTTGCCATTGCGTGAGTTTGTAACTGAACTTCATCGCGCAATTGTATGAAGTCCTAAAAATAGCGGAAATTGTAAGGTGAAGTTCTATAATATTATGCAATGTAATGTATTGCTTCATTTATTTTATCATTTTACTTTGTCGTGTGTTGTTCCACCGCATTAACATAAGGTTCTTTAGTCTTTAGAAAAAAACTTTGATATTTTATAACAATATTATAGGAAATTAGATAAAATTGTAGAATATAGTTTAGATATAAGTTTCACCGCGTTAATTGTAGCTTATCTGTCGTAGTTGCCACTGTAATTGGGACACTAAGTCCTGTAGTGTGCAATAAATAAATAAATAAATAAATAAATAAATAAATAAATATTACGAGGTATCGTGCAGTCGGCACGACGGATCCTCTCGGCCGTTATTCTTGGTTTTCTAGATCGGGGCCGCTATCTCACCGTCAGATAGCTCCTCTATTGCAATCATGCAGGTGCAGCCTGAGTGAACCTAGAACTAGCCCTCAGATCCAGGTAAAAATCCTGACCTAGCCAGGAATCGAACCCGGAGCTTCCTGGTACGAAGCAGATATGCCACTACAAAAAATTTACTTCACACATAATTAAAAGGTAATACAAATCCTAAAAGTAAACTTTCAAAAAAGTACCCGGGTAAAAAACGAAATGGCGTATGGCTTTTAGTGCCGGGAGTGTCCAAGGACATGTTCGGCTCGCCAGGTGCAGGTCTTTCGATTTGACACCCGTAGGCAACCTGCGCGTCGTGATGAGGATGAAATGATGATGAGAACAACACACACCCAGCCCCCGTGCCAGCGAAATTAACCAATGATAGTTAAAATTTTCGACCCTGCCGGGAATCGAACCCGGGACCCCTGTGAATAAAGGCCAGCACGCTAACCATATAGCAGTACCCGGGTATTTCAGTCGATTCGATACCGTAGCAGGACATGTACCCTGGTGCCGTACCCTCAGCAATTTTACTTCTCACCTCTTCCTAATATGGGTTAAATGGAGCTTATTTTATGACTTCACCAATGCAACTGGGGGTCTAGCTAACACACACGAGGGAACTGAGACAAGTCAAAAGAGAAATCTGTTAAGATGGAGTAAATATTCTCAGGAATACATTTATATCGAATTACATCCCTGAAGCTAGAAATGTGTATGTTTTTGGCATGTCTACTTGAATGATCAGTAGGGCTCGGATGTTTAGTAAAAGTCATATTTTTTCTTTGTCTCTATTCTTGCCTGATTGGATTTTGAACAAATCAGGTGATTATCGTTGCAATTAAGTGATTTTTACTTGTCATATAAATGCACATTTTGGCTATTTTTGTCATAAGGTCATATTTTGAGCTATTTTCGTAGAAACGTCATATTTCGGCAGTTTGGCGACAGCTGTAGTGGCGAAATCATCGTCAACTTTCCGAATGAGAACTAGTATTCGCAAAACTGCTTTTCCGTATCACATCTGTAGTTAATACAAGTGGAATACTCTGCTTTTTCTACAAGATTGCGCAGGAATTCTCTTCCGACAGTTTGTTAGTCTGGCATATATTAAGTCGAACTTTGGAATTATATCGAGTGCAATTACTCGTTTAGAAGCTTCTGGCTTAGAAATGCATGCAAGTATTGAAATTATGAGAAGTGTTGAACTTTCAGCACAACAATCACATGGAATAGTTGGCATCGGTGTAAAAAAAAAACTTCGAAACGTGCTCAATCGAAGTGACGGTTTTCGCTGTGTGTGCAAGAGAAATGTTCTTAGAGAAGGTACCAGTGCATTTCAAGACGAGTGCATACTCGATAGCAGTGATTTAATATTTAAATATGCGCCAATAACGTCTTGTGACGTAGAAAGGAGCGTCTCTTCGTACAAGAATGTGTTAAGTGATAATCGGAGGTCTTTCGCGCCTGATGCTTTGAAGATGAATCTTGTCATACACTTCGATACCACCCGCGGAGAAGAACGAAAAAGTTATGTGAGTTTGCACTACTTGCCCTGCCACCCTACCATAATCTATCGAAAGACATCTACTTAATTTGTTTCGTGGTGCTCAGTTTAAACTTCAAGGCATTTGAATAATATTAAGGTAATCTGAGCGTAAACGCTCCAAAATATATCCTTTAAATAGATTGATTTCTAATTTTCTCGTATTTCAAACCACCAATGAAGGGTGCACATATGTTTTGATTTTTGAAATGTTGTGTGTCCTGATAATCTTAGCGAAATTTGTAGGGCCTACTTTATAGGTATGTATTCGCAAATGTTTGATAAGTGAATCGAGAACAATAGACTGTGAATAACTGCTAAACATGTATATTCAGAAAATTCATATAAAAGTACGAATAAAGAATTTAGTTAACAAATACATATCAAAGGATTTGTCGTCTCAATTTATAACTTATTTTAAAATGACCATATTTAGATTATTCATTTTTGGGTCATATTTTGTATTTTTTTACGTCATATTTCGTCACTTTTGAGGTCATATTTGCTTGCTTATTTAGGCTATTTTTAGGTCTTAAACATCCGAGCCCTAATGATCAGTAATATATAATACATCAGAAGTTGCTGTGACTGGGTGCATAGCATGTTCGGGTTGGAGATCGATCAGCAAGCATACCAAGGTTTGGCTTCGGTCTGACAACCTGTTGAATGCACTAGCAATCGACTAGGACTAGGAGACTTGATCTCGCAGCCAGCATTAAATCCTGTAAACAAGATCCTCGCTGGACAGGTGCCACTTCAAGTACTGATCTTCCCACTTTCCCATCTGCTTCTGTAGGATGATACAAAGTGGGAATACGCTGAATTGTTTACTTGTTCCTTTGGTGAGGATGAGCTTCAAAATGGTGATTGTGAAGCAATAATACAGGGTACCGTACTTCATACCATTCAACAAATATGGAGGCATTTGTATTTGTTACGTCTAAAAATCCTTGATCCCGTTTTCTGATACGTGGTCGGGAATGAGGCGAGATTAAATTGACTGCAAGTGAAAATAGGAAGCCACAAAAATCCATTCTCAGGACAGCCAGCCAATGGTCCATAGTCGACGTGCTCGCTGCCACTCCACTCAGTGTTGAAACGATTGCCTAATATAAATAAATATATTTTTAAAGATTTTGCTTTACGTCGCACCGGCTCAAATGGGCCTTATGGCGACGATGCGATAGGGAAGAACCTGGGAGTAGGAAGCGGCCGTGGCCTTAATTAAGGTACAGCTGGTGTGATAACGGTAATCCACGAAAAACCATCTTCAGGGCTTCCGACAGTGGGGGTTCGAACCCACTATCTCCCGGATGCAAGTTCACAGCTGCGCGCTCCTAACCGCACGGCCAACTCGCCCGGTAGTTGAAATGAAATGTTCGTGGAGTGTGTTGCTGGAATGAAAGGTAACAAGGAAAACGGGAGTACCCGGAGAAAAACCAGTTCCGCCTCCGTTTTGTCCAGCATAAATCTCACATGGAGTGACCGGGAGTGGGGTGCGCTGCCACCTGAGCCACAAAGGCTCTACATTTTTTCCGGATATACTACAAAAATAGTGGCGAGTGCGTAAATTTCGATAGTTTTCGTTACGTCGTTGATACAACTACATTCTGATTAAATGTTCTTCATAATCTCATTTATAGATGTTTGGCATGCCCACACTCGGAAGTTGACAGAAAAAAAACACTTTTCAGAACAAATAATACACCTTTAAAGAACTATGTGAAATTGAAATTCACTTGTAGTAAGTGGCGTGCGAGCGAGCAGCTTCAAAACCTAAGAGTGTCATTGAAGCCGCAAGTGAGCGACTGTTAACGAGTAAGAGATCTAGCGGTCAGCCAATCCAACTGTCTCCCTTCTGCTTGCTTGCTCGTCTATTCAATAGACGGTGAGTTCGTGAGTTACATAATAACGAGGCTTTTTTAAAAAAAAAAAGACTGGCTGAGTGGAAAGAGACGGACGATGCGACGGATTAAAAAGAGAAGCTGCTGCACTGCTGCTACCAGCAAGCCCGGTGTTATCTGCTTGCAGTGTTGCCGTGAAGACCTTTAAAACATTCAGCTGGTGTATCTTTCCCTGCTTGAAAGAAAATTGGTTTTATATATCACTATAAACTGAGGCCAGTGGACGCACTAAACGAAACCACATTTCATGAATAAACTGAACTGAAAATGTTTTCGAAAGGACTCTTTAACGAAACAACGTTACAATCTACAGTAGCCAAACGTTAACCGTAAAAATGGTAATTTAACACGAGTACACAATACAAGGCCGAATCTCTCATCGGTTTTTTTTTTGGTCCCATGCTATCTAAACTGATTCTATCGTTTTGAAGCGGCGATGAATTTTGTTCGAAGAGATTACGATCACCTCTCAAGTCATCGAAAATTGGCGGTATTAGAAAGAAAGGGAAGGGCCCCAAAAAGCATGCACGTGGAAGACGCTACAGGTCCACGAATCTCATAGCTTTGGGCTCGGAATGGAACTAGAGTTGACAAAATGTGCAGGTCTGGCACAAGCAAGAGGAGTCAATGCCAGACTATGCTGAATACCCACACTCGACAGTCCAGGCTACCAAGCTAAGAGCTACTTGGAGAAATCTCGAGCTCTGATAAGCAGTTCCTTTTGGTTTCTGACAGAATCTTTATGGTTTACAATGGGCCAATTAATCACTTTCAGATTTTTTAAAATAACATCAGTTGTGCTGGCTAGCACCTGGGCTAATAATCACTTTGTTTTGTGTCTTAAAACACAACAAAACAGAACCGAGCGCGTTGGCCGCGCGGTTAGGGACACGCAGCTGTCTGCTTATATTCGGGAGAAAGTGGGTTCGAACCCCACTGTCGGCAACCCTGAAGATGATTTTCCTGGGTTTCCCATTTTCACATTAGGCAAATGCTGAGGCTGCCTTAATTCCAAGACCACGGGCACTTCTTTCCAACTCCTAGACCTTTTCCCATCCTCGCCATAAGACCTACCTGTGTCAGTGCGACGTAAAGACAATTGCAAAAATAAAACAAACAATCGGCCTCCTTCAATCACTTACTCCTGAAACTGCAATTGTTTGAACTGATCCATCTAATTCACGAGAATTGGAAAAATGCTTAAGGACCGTTCATGCGATTTTCATAAAAATATTTATGCCCGAATACAGTACAAATAAATTGACTTTTAACTGTTACTTACGTATCATCAATCTAGTCAATAAATGAGTCACAGCCGATGTTAGCTGGCGAACAAATTAGCAACTCCAAGTTGGCGGATTCGATCCTCGCTCAGTCCAGTGGTGTTTAACTGTGCGCAAATACTGCCGACTATGCTGTAAATTTACCGGTACGTAAACTTTACTGTGGCACAAAATTCCGACGCCTCAGCACTCCGAATGTAATCAAAGGGACGAAAAGCTATTATTATTATTATTATTATTATTATTATTATTATTATTATTATTATTATTATTATAACGATACTGAAAACTATGATAAAAACAGCTTAGAAATGAAATGGCGTATGGCTTTTAGTGCTCGCCAGGTGCAGGTCTTTTGATAGGACTCCCGTTGGCGACCCGCACGTCGTGATGAGGATGAAATGATGATAAAGACGACACATACACCCAGCTGCCGTGCGAGCGAAATTAACCAATGATGGTTAAAATTCCCGACCCTGCCGAAAATCGAACCTGGGGCCTCTCTGACCAAAGGCCAGCATGCTAACCATTTAGCCATGGAAATTATGTCTCTTGTATTTAATTCTCAGACTTTGCCAAACCAAAATCCATTTCATCCATATATTTTATTTTGTTATCTGTTACACATACCACTAACTTAATTAAAAATAGGAGAGGATTTCCACCAATCAATACTTATTTATTGTATATATTAAACTACAGGACCGGTTTCGACCTCATATTCAAGGTCATCTTCAGCTGAACCATATATACATATTAATATAATGAAGCTTTGATTAAGATTGTGGTGTTGAAGGAATGCCATATGATGATGATGTACATTTGGTTACATACAAATGGGGCACGTCTTAGCGTGAGCTGGCGTATATGTCATTCTGTGCAATATTGCAACTGTATGTCTAAAATGTTGAAGGTCTTAAAACTAGTGTATAAAACACGTCTTTTCCTAAACTAATATATATGTACAAGATAAAAACAATACATAAAAACACTTCATGTACATGAACATTCGTTCTTGCTTGGTGGTCAATACATTGACTAACTTCCGTATTTAAGTCTTATTCACAGTTGTACACTTCAGCTGCTATTCTTAGAGTTTGTAAAATTGCATGGATAAAAGTTTTGTCTTCCTGTGCGTATGTAAGATAAAACACTTTCAATTTAAAAAGGGTGCCAAATGTATGGATGAAATTCAAGTAAAATATGTTCAGCTCTGCTGTGTGTTTAATATATACAATAAATAAGTATTGATTGGTGGAAATCCTCTCCTATTTTTAATTGTGCAATTGTCAATACGGAAATAAAGATTATAGATTACGATACCACTAACTTATACAGGCAAAAATGGGATAGGGAAGGTCCAAGGTCAGAAAAAGTACAGCCCCAGCATTTCCTCTCTTGAGGGCTGCCAATGGAGTTCAAAGCCTCCATTTCCTGAATGTAAGCTTTACAACCTATATTGTTCAGCAATTTTCTCTCTCTCTCTCTCTCTCTCTCAAAAAAAAAAAAAAAAAAACCACGGGGCGCGCGCGCGCGCACACACACACAGGGAGAGAGAGAGAGAGAGAAATAGTACAAAATGTTATCACATAACACAAAACTACAGTATTTTCCAAAAATATGAAAATGTGGCAAGTGATAAACAATTATGGTAACTTAATTCCCAGTTCTCATAACATCCATTCAACAACTATTGGTTTAACTAAAAGTCTAAAATATTGCCCAGAAGCGTCGTTCTTCACCACATCTGTAAACAACATAGGGCTCTCACATGCAAGTACCCTTAAATGTCAACTATCTAAGTCGTGAATCGACCCACTAACTTTTTTGAGCATATGATACACAATAACTTGCAGGGGTGCAGATCTGGACAGTCTGTACAAAATGTTTGAAAAATTTTAAGTCAGAATGTGTGTTAAGGCATTTTTTTTTTTTTTTTTTTGCTAGGGGCTTTACGTCGCACCGACACAGATAGGTCTTATGGCGACGATGGGATAGGAAAGGGCTAGGAGTTGGAAGGAAGCGGCCGTGGCCTTAATTAAGGTACAGCCCCAGCATTTGCCTGGTGTGAAAATGGGAAACCATTAAGGCATTTTATAAATAAATAAAAATTCTTTATAATTCAATTAATTTTGCAATTTTTACTTTTCTTTGCTTTTTAATTAATCTGAAATATAAAATGACCTATAGAATGGTTTTATAAAAAAGTAACAAGAGCTATTTTTCTTAGGTTCTGATGTTTGTTTTTTTGCTAGTTGCTTTACGCCGCACCGACACAGATAGGTCTTACGGCGACGATGGGACAGGAAAGGACTAGGAGCGGGAAGGAAGCGGCCGTGGCCTTAATTAAGGTACAACCCCAGCATTTGCCTGGTGTGAAAATGGGAAACCACAGAAAACCATCTTCAGGGCTGCCGACAGTGGGGTTCGAACCTACTATCTCCCGAATACTGGATACTGGCCTCACTTTAGCGACTGCAGCTATCGAGCTCGGTGGTTCTGATGTTAATGACGGACGCTAATAATGAACTTTTTATAAAAACATGTTGCAGTAACAAGCCCATTTTTAAATTTTTTAATGTACTAGTTTTACAATACTTTTGTTGCATTTTCATTAATTTTTATGCATTGACTTTTTGATCTACTGTATAGAAATGGACACACAGTTCTATTGGATGAATTTGTTAGTATCCAAATTATGCAATGAATTGTCTGCTCTATTGAACAAATTATATCCTATACTATACAACCTTGCAGATTGTCACTATTCAATCCACCTTTTTATGAGCCAGATGTGTGCAAGTGTACCTCCTTGCACTCCTCTCGCAGTACCCAGAGTGCAAAAATCCCACAGTGAAGGTAAAAAGTATGCAAGCACCAAAAGTTTTGTAATTGTGACTACTAAATGCTAGTCTGAGGACACACAATATTTTCAGGATTTATGCCCACTCTAGAAATAACAACAATTTCATTAGGTGGCACAGTTCAGAAAAACGATGACTGCATTTCAGTACAACACCACAGAATAAAAATATGACAACTGGCAGGATGAAAAGTATAAAAATACAGCAAAGTGAGAAAATCTATCACACCTCCACACTGATAAATTTCACATCATCACAAATTCAAACCAAATCAAGGGCTGAACTGTAACAGTTTAATTCCATAAAAATTAAATTACACCCTTGTTATGAAGAGAAAAGATTATGAACTACTACACACACAAGCCTATGCCATCCTTGAATCCTAATGAACAAAGATTCTTATGCTGAGTTATTCAACCTTTAATCAAACTAGTTCAAGTACTCTTAACACAGTGGGGCTCGCTCTCTTGAACTTCCTTGAAATGCACTGCAAAGTTCTTCAATTAAAAGGAAAAACTATGACTGAATTTTAAAGTTATATTCCCACAGCAAAGTGCAGCAAAAACTACATCTAACAATATCAAGTTCGTTCAGAACGTCAATTCATTATGGTTAGGACTATGTCTAGTCACTGAATGAATATCACAATTGTGGAACGTAGTTCTCTACAATACCGCATTACATCAATCCATTAAATCACATCTCCAATTTAGCACTGTGTAGTTTTGGACTTCAATAAACAGCAATATAAACACTCGTCGAATAAGATATGCCGCGAAACTGGTCGAGTTATGAAAAGGATTAATCTCACACAAAACAACAGAATGAAATGGGAACACTCAAATCTTACAATCTGTTACTGTTTCTTGTGAATTATAACATTAGCAAGCACAGGCCTGTGGATTTATTTTTTAAAAATACGACCAGCTGATTGGGTCAGACGGTGGTGGTATTTGAAGGTGCTCAAATATGCCCGTCTCGTGGTCAGTAGATTTTAAATATCATTTCCAATTTTATAATTATTTTGGTATGTAATATATATTTGTTTTTGTCTTTAACGTCTGTTTTTGTTTAGCACCTCGGATCTCTGAAAATCGTTTAAGGAAATAATGCGTAAAACCTTCAACAAATTTAATTTACCCTAATTCGAAAATTCCTCTTTTTATCACGTCGCAATCCTCGGCGAAATATTATAAACAACCGTAATAAACGTGAAGGTACGTGGAATAACAGTAAACCTTCCAACTTCTTAAACGAAACAAAATTGTAATCCTACCCTGGCTATATGCTCTTCTGAACGCAATGTTGGCGACAACCGTTCGGTACAACAGTCTGCTAGTTATACAAGGAGCGGAGGGAAGTGAATTAAGGGCGAGAATTGTGCGTGCGCCTGCAGCTGCAGTGTTGTAGGTTGGCTAAAATGAGGCTGCCTTTGTTCGTCTCTGAACGGAAGTGTGCATTTCCTATTAACAGCTGCGAGAGACAAACGAACATAGCCTAATAACTTGAAATAATTACCCATCCAAATAAAATACGAGAATACTCTCTTCGACACACTTGACGCAGATACGTAAACAGATGAAAATGAACACCATGAAACGTTCATTTTCACTGTGAAATAACCACCACCCAGTTGTTACATGCAATAGCACACAATGGAGGCAAACCGTACAACTCTAATGGTCTGATGTTTTATTGACCGACTGAAAAATAAACATGGAAAAAAAATTAAAAAAACTATACGGTCAGACATCGAGAATCATCAGACTCGACACCATCTGCTCACCACGAGGACGAGAGGAGAAACTAAATCTCAATCCCCTTCCCCCTCTCCATCCCTCGCGCTCGCGGCGAGTGAATGCTTTGACGCGGGCTTCCCTCCCTTATCTCCCCTCCTACCTTATTACAGCACAACCAGTCGCGTTAGTCACGATAGCCACGTGACAAAGAAATAAATATGCGCTGCATTTGAAAAAAAAAAAGGGTAGGACATACATCAATACCTGTGTCAAATACATGTAAACTCGGTGATTTAAATAGAAAATTAATAATCCGGTAATAACCTTATAGGCCTACATGCATCATTAATTCGTCCTTATCCACGAGTATACTAAGTAATCTTAATATTAAAAAGGGAGTACCAAAAATTCGGAAACAGAAATATCTTTTCAGGAATCTAGGTTAATACTAACAAAGCGACAATCACTGGGATTCACTTTCAAACTTACATCATCGTCGCTCTAAGATTAGCGCTTTTACATAGGAAGTCGGAACATTCCGAATATTACTTTCGCTGAACATAAGGAATGCAAATCTAGCAAGTTAATTTTTTTTCTCACTGAATAAACATCACGTCGGCTTCACAAAACAAGGTCATTAAAAAGGCTCCCAAAATAATTAGTAAAACAACCTAAATGTTAGAACGTTAAATCGCAGCAACTTTTTCATGCAACAAGACATCACTACAAAACGTTTCAACACTTGGACTAAAATAAGCACGTCTATACTCATGATCAAGTGACTCCAGGAATAATTATCACTATCACTTACCTTAGGTGTTTCCGGGCTTGTAGCTCGTCCATCTGATGAACGGCGTTGTTTAGGTGTGGACACATGACCGTCACTGTGCCGCTTTGTAGGCGCGCTTGTAAGAGGTCGATTCACCGGTTTGAACAACCTACCATCTTGCACCACTAATCCCCGAGCGACCGCGCGTTTAACAGATATCCGTAACAAAGCTCTAAAATCCACGTCATTTGATAAACTAACTGCGTGAGACTGCCTGATATATTTCTCAATACTTTTCAATGTTGATCCATCTTGTTCATTTAGCTCACGAGTTGCCTTTGCAATTACTTTCGAGAGATCCGCTCCTTTGGAAACATTTAATTGGCGATTTTGCAATCCACCCGGATCCTTGTACGAACTCTGACCTTTATTGAACACCTTTAAAACATGACCTTCTTTCACAGCATTCTCCAAGTTTTCCGATATCACTTCAATAGAATAGGTGTGGTGTTGCCGAATAGCATGACATATTCGCTCCACGGAAGGTCGCTGTTTCTGAGCACGGATCTTGCGAATCGCATCCAAGATCCAGCCCGTCCACGTCGTAGCGCTCACATTATCCTGATCCTTCATGGTTGGCTCTTGATGTTAACCAATTAAAAATATAAATATCTTACTAAATCGCACTCTCATCACTACGAGAATATGCGCGGAAATCCGTGTCACTATCACACGTTCACATTTTGGTATCTTCAGATATCAGGCCGGGCGGGAAATTACTGGTGAAAGTCCCGCCTTTGGCCTGCTGGTCTGGACACTTGAACATTTATAGAAATAAATTAGTCAGCATCTGAAAATAAAGAGAAAAACACTGCATTAAAGTCATGAAAACACGAAAGCAGGATGGCACATATCAACAAAGGATGACCATGTGTCTGTCACTCACATAAACAAATGTTTAACATCTTCATCTCTAAAAAAAAAAAAAAAAAAAAAAAAAAAATCTAACTTATAGAAATGTACGATAAGTTCTGCCTACGAATAAAACTGTCAATGAAGTAGACTACGTTTAAAATACCCAATGGGTAAACAGCAAGCGTTCCTGAATCAAGAGCTACACAACATTTAAAACGTCAACGTCACACAAGTAGTACAAAAAACGTTTAATACAATTAAAGAACGGTGACGAAACCGCACCTTCGCTTACAAGGCCGTAGCCTGACTCAAACAACAACGCAGAAAGTACCGTGAATCTTCCCGTCCCACTGCCCAGGGAGCGTCAGCATACTTGGGCATGCCCGCACCCCCACCGCCCGTTCCCCCTAGCACATTTGCAGCTGCCGCGACCACATCTCGTACCATCAATTTAACAACATACCAGTACACTGCCAATGAACAAAGCTGAGCGTAAATATAAAGGCAGGTTCCGTTAACAATATCATAATCAAGTAATTAAAATTACGTCATCCGTTTGCAACCATTTTGAAATCCAGAATGAGCTCGTTCTGTAACCAGTGTCCAGGTTCCCGTCGGGCAGCCATCTTGGGCGGTTTTACGGATTTATATTCAGGTCATTTATAACACTTCTCAACAATTACATAAATTTGAACTAATGTGAATATCAAACTTAGAATTATAGCGATGCTATTATTAACATATGGAATAATGACGAGACAGCGACACCGTCAGAAAATGCTCGTGAATATCAGGCACTCGCAGCAACACGGACGCGCTACAACTGATCATCCACTAGCGATGTCCGCATGCACAAAATGTGCTTTTCCCTTCTTATTCCATTAAAATCTTTAATGTATCAGCTTACCTTGTATTTTATTACGTTACACTTGTGTTGTAATTCATGTTATTCACAACACAAACACGCATTAAGGGCATGTATTTACCGTAATCCGATAAAAACACGACACCACACCACTGAATCAACAAAGGTTTACATTTCTGACAAGATGGCTGCCGCGCATTCATACTGAATAACGTAGCTCGACCTGTGAGGGAGAATCCGGAATCTGATCACAAGCATTGCACATGTTTTGAAACTGTTTCAGGCAACACAATATATTTCAATACCCACGAGTCCATTATAGAGAAGAAGAACGTTAATGTATTAACTGCTATTCCTAGTAAATTAAATAGTTAGTGCAAAAACGAAATGATCTGAAGACTTAGGATACAACAAATTTCACCATAATGAACTCTTTTGGCGGGTGATCAACGACACGAAAATAAACATGGCACGCTTAATTTGATTGGCTTCTAGGGTTTCATTACATTTTATCATTGGTAAATTCCTCTAATCGCTGCAAAGTGCTTGGGTATTGAATTGCGAGCTGCTGTCGAGGTCAGGCTCTGTAAAACTTCACTCCGATACAATAAAATAAGATATCAGGATCAGTTCTGTGTACGGAATAGCACATTTTCAGAATCTGCAATTACCTGCTGTCATGAAGGTAAAAGATGGGTCAGGACAATATGAATAGATGTATAATATTATATGCAATTAATGTTAAAACAATTACTCAGGAGAAGAAAAACGAATATTGTCCCACGTAAGCAAGAGCATTGGATGACTGACCTTAAGTAATAATGCATTCAGATATTATGAACGCAGTCATTTCAAACGCTCGATCAACACCTCATTTCTACGAATCTCAACGCAATAACATTATTCAGCTTAAGTGTCATTCGCAAGCGGTAAAGGAATCATCTCACACAAGGCATACCGAACATGTACGGACAAGTGCTGCCATCTATTATCACGAGCAGTAGTTTCTTGACGTGTTAGACGTGAATGCACATGTTCGATAACAAGAACAGCGGGGACACAAAGCGACGTAATCTGTCCGGCTGCTTGGTTACATGGTCAGCGCAGTGACTTCTGTATAGGGCCCCGACTCGATTCCAGGCCGGGTTGAATATTCAAATTGCGTATAGTTAATTGGTATAGCTCGGGGGCTGAGGGTTTGTGTTCGTCTTAATCAAATAACACGCCACATAAGCACGCAATGGTGAATACATCGCTCTACATGGGTTGGCGTCAGGAAAGGCATCCGACCGTAAAACTAGGCTAAATTCATATAAAGGGCCGACGCAATGTAAATGGGAAAATACTGGCTAATACGTACTGTTTTATCCCCAGCTATAAGGAAGTGGTTCTGTAAGTAAAATTGCTTCTTTTTTCTTTCGTAATCCGTTTACCCTCCAGGGTTGGTTTATCTTGGGCTCAGCGAGGGATTCCACCTCTACCGCCTCACGGGCAGTGTCCTGGAACGTGTGACTTGGGTCAACTGGGAAGGAAGACCAGTACCTCGCCCAAGCAGCCTCACCTGCTATGCTGAACAGGGGCCTTGTGGGGGGATGGGAAGATCCGAAGAGATACACAAGGAAGAGGGAAGGAAGCGGCCGTGGCAGTTAGTTAGGTGCTATCCCGGCATTTGCCCGGAAGAGAAGTGGGTAACCAAGGAAAACCACTTCGAGGATGGTTGCTCTTAAGTACTCAGAACTTAGACAATTCTCTACCGATCACCTTCAAATGAGCCCTCTGGTTGCGTATTAGATGCTTGTTTACAGTGCTCAAGCTTACGAGTGGGGTTGGGAGGCAGTATTGATACACCATCCGTACCTATCTCAGCAACTACAAAAGTTACTTAAGAAAAAAGAAAAAATAATTGCAGGCTTAAACATACATTCATAAAATAATGTTCAGCATTTTAGAAAGCCTCGAAATAATTGTCTGCAATATGACATCTCAGAGAATTAGGCTGCTCGTCCACTAGAAGCGACTACGTACGCACTAGCGCGACTATAATAATCCCAAAGCGAAGACAGTAACGGAACCGCATTCACTGCAAGCGACCGCGAGCAGTCGATTTCACGAGACTAAAGCCGACAGCAGGTAACAAGCGGAAGCGACAGATCCCCCTCGAATGGGATTCTCCGCTTGTAGTGACCTGTACTCCACGGTTCCTGCAAGCATCCGAGCATCCGGTAGTCTGTCATCGTCATAATGCAACATTATTTTTATTATTACTACAATATCAATCAATTTGTTTCATGGATGTAGATATTGAAGATAAGTGCGGTTTGTGAAAGAACACGCCTGTGAAATAAGAAACATAAAGGCTATCAACAGGGTGCGAAATCAGAAATAAATGGTGCGGGGGGGGGGGGGGAGGGACATAAGGCTTAACTACTAGTGTTTATTCAGGCAGTATTTCACGGCGGGGTTTAAATTTCTCCTGTAATTTCATTACCCCTCCCCCTCCCCCCCCCCCCCCCCAGACAAATGTAGATAGTAGCTCTTTCTTTTGGATTTTGAATTTTGTTGTTATAACGAGAATGATAAACAACAGAACATTATTCCAATCAGCTGAGAAGTATTGAGAGACCGTCGCTTTCTTACGAAAGGCCAGACGAGGCGCGATTTGTCCTGATTTATTGCTTTATTAGTGGAACCTTCCTCTATCAGGGCTACGTTTTGACTGAAAAAATTTGTCGGTTTGTACACTGCTTAAGTGAATATTGTCCTATTGGCTACTTATCGGAAACACACCCTCTCCAAGAAGTACAGGAGTAGTGTAAGCTCGAGCTACTTAGAGAAATTACAAAGAAGGAGAGCTTCAAGTAATTTATATTTTTTCCCGGGTTTCAGATGGACTTGTCAGAGTGAAACATGAATAATAGGTTTCAGGTCCGGATTGCCACTGCTGCGTTGTTATTGCTGTAGGTCTGGCTGTCACTTGAATTATTGCTGATGTGTTCATAAAAATATGTACAGTAAAAATCATTAATTTCAGTCATAAATTATATGTGTTCTACATTTTCCTCATAATTTTATAATGAAAGAATTCCCCCCCCCCCGGGCAATTTTAGTGGGGGGGGGAACCTTTGAGATAAAATTATCGGTGGGGGGAAATCCCTCCCCCCCCCCGCGATTTCGCATCCCTGGCTATCATTCTCGAGATATACAACGCAAACTATGGTCGAAAGTTGCAGAGGAGGTGAGTGTTGATAATGATAAGTACATTTATTTATTTATTTATTTATTTATTTATTTATTTATTTATTTATTTATTTATTTATTTATTTATTTATTTATTTATTTATTGATATAATATGACAGGCTGAGTAGCTCAAACGGTAGAGCGCTGGCCTTCTGTGCTCAACTTGACAGGTTCGGTCCTAGCTCGGTCCAATGGTATTTGAAGGTGCTCAAATATATCAGTCTCGTGTCGGTAGATTTACTGGTACGTAAAAGAAGTCATGCAGGACAAAATTCCCGTACCTCGGCGTCTCCAAAAACCATGAAAAGGTAGTTAGCGCGACATAATACAAGTAACTGTATTATTATTATTATTATTATTATTATTATTATTATTATTATTATTATTATTATTATTATTATTATTATTATTATTATTATCTCAATGCGGTAACGTGTGCAGTTCCTGATATAATATAAAATGAAAAGGATTTTTTTTAAATCGCATTTAAGTGGAAACAGTACCTAAAAAAATTCAGTTATTCTGTTCGTGTTCACAGAAGTATGCTACAAATTTGTCTCTGTGCCATAAGCAGTAGTAACACTTCTGTTTTCGTCTACTGAAGCAAATCTGGTGGGTGCCACCACTGGTCTCTGATTGTGAATGTCGATGTATTAATGCCACAGCTTGTTGTTCACCTTCTTTAACAATTTTAATAACTTTAAACGCCTACTACAGAAACTCATACAGACCTGTATGGAGTACAGACGCCAACTGACAGTCGCGCGAAGTCTCCTGCAGGAGATGACCCCATTCGCGTATAGTCATGAATTAAAGTCGATTGTAGTCGCCTGATCACATAGTCGCGCCTGGTCGCTTTCAGTGGACAAGCAGCGTTAGAGTAGGCGAAGCTTTATCTGACCCTGTAATAATTAAGAACGGAATTCCTCAAGGCAGTATTATTGGACCTTTATGATTTCTTATATAATTACATTATAAATGATATTAGTAATGAAGTGGATTAAAAGATAAGGCTTTTTGCAGATGATGTTATTCTGTATAGAGTAATAAATAAGTTACAAGATTGTGAGCAATTGCAAAATGACCTCGATAATGTTGTGGGATGGGCAGCAGGCAATGGTATGATGATAAACGGGGTTAAAAGTCAGGTTGTGAGTTTCACAGATAGGAAAAATCCTCTCAGTTTTAATTACTGCGTTGATGGGGTGAAAATTCCTTATGGGAATCACTGTAAGTACCTAGGTGTTAATATAAGGAAAGATCTTCATTGGGGTAATCATATAAATTGGATTGTAAATAAAGGGTACAGATCTCTGCACATGGTTATGAGGGTGTTTAGGTGTTGTAGTAACTTGAGTATGGTTCCAGTGTATGGGACTCTCACCAGGATTACTTGATTCAAGAACTGGAAAAAATCCAAAGAAAAGCAGCTCGATTTGTTCTGGGCGATTTCCGATAAAGGAGTAGCGTTACAAAAATGTTGCAAAGTTTGAGCTGGGAAGACTTGGGAGAAAGAAGACGAGCTGCTCGACTAAATGGTATGTTCCGAGCTGTCAACGGAGAGATGGCGAAGGCGTAAAATGACATTAGTAGACGAGTAAGTTTGAGTAGTGTCTTTAAAAGTAGGAAAGATCACAACATGAAGATGAAGTTGGAATTCAAGAGGACAAACTGGGGAAAATATTCGTTTATAGGAAGGGGAGTTAGGGATTGGAATAACTTACCAAGGGAGATGTTCAATATATATCCAATTTATTTGAAATCATTTAAGAAAGGCTAGGAAACCAACAGACAGGGAATCTGCCACCTGGGCGACTGTCCTATGCAGATCAGGATTGATTGATTGATTGATTGATTGATTGATTGATTGATTGATTGATTGATTGATTGATTGATTGATTGATTGATTGATTGATTGATTGATTGATTGATTGATTGATTGATTGATTGATTGATTGATTGATTGACAAGAGCTCCAGATGTTATCGATACATTCGTGAGCAATGTACTTGCGAGTGAATTTATCTAGAGAGAATCTGGAGTTGGAGTTGTATTTATTTTGTTTTTTCCCCGAATAATTGCAACACTAAGTAAGATATGATAAAAAAAGTTCACATACCGAGCTCGATAGCTGCAGTCGCTTAAGTGCGGCCAGTATCCAGTATTCGGGAGATAGTAGGTTCGAACCCCACTGTCGGCAGCCCTGAAAATGTTTTTTTCGTGGTTTCCCATTTTTACACCAGGCAAATGCTGGAGCTGTACCTTAATTAAGGCCACGGCCGCTTCCTTCCCACTCCTAGCCTTCCCTCCCTGTCCCACCGTCGCCATCGTAAAGCAACTAGCAAAAAAAAAAAAAGTTCACAAATATAAAACAAACCAAATACACAGGTTTTCATAATCTATCCAAAGAACAAAACTTGAAACACGGAAATATACTGTTTTATTTTTGCATTCAAACTCTTTGAGCCACAGTCTACAAATATGTCGGCTGTCAGCTTCATTAGAATAACACGGTTACGTAAAAGTAATACTGAAGGCAACTGAAGCATGATACTAGAGCAATGAAGCTATAATTCTAATGAATTTATATACAAACTGTTACGGGGTTACCCGTGGATCAGCAGAGGTGAAAGAAGGTGCCGGGGTGAATGGGTCTAACTACAAAGTCAAAGTTAATTTAAAATTTTAACAAAGGTTATATTTTTCGAATAACAAAACTTTAACAACTTTTCACTTAGTGAAATAACAATGACATAGCAAATTAGAAACAAGATTTAGAAAGATCCAAGATTTCCGAACTTGAACATTCTTGGGCTACAAGCCCCTAGTTTTACAATTTTTGGGTACCCAGCTCGATTTTACAAAGAATATACATTTACCCATAAAGGCAGAAATCCCCGAATAGTTGGAGCACTTGCTCCCAAAATTGCAATATCAGGCTTCCCAGAGGCAATTTTACAAAACTTGAAAAACAGCTCACACGCTCTCAGTTCCTAAGCCTATTCCAGGCAAAACAATATGAGAATCTAATAATCACTGGCCTGACAAGGCACTATTTACAAATAGCCATCTTATTACACAGAGGTATCTAGTACCCAACCTACGGGGCCTTAGTGAAAAAAACAGGTTCAATAAACGGCCCGAGTACAACCGGAATGGAGTCAAAGATTGAGCTCCCAAAAAAATGTAAAAACCTATAGGGCACTTAGCCAACGAAACAGGGGATAATCCCAAACAACTGAGGTAGCGCGCATGCAGATAACTTCAATACATAGCAGAAACAAATGCGGTACCTCAAACCACGGTGAAGGGGAGCTCGAGAGGGTATATCACTATCTATCCCCGGTTTACAGTTAAAGATTTATGAAATGTTACATGAGCCGACAGAAGATTTACACTTTAGAGAAGTTAGTTACATATTTAAGATTTCGGACCTTTCCCTCAGGTTAAACTGCGGGGCAGAGATATAAAGATGTTAACTGGCCATTACCTTACTGAAGAACTGCTGCCTGATGAAAGAGGCGCCTCCCGCCCCCTGCTTGACACACACACTAAGTTAGACGACGATCAAATGGCCAGGAGACGAGAAAATATACTTACTTACTTACTTACTTACTGGTCGGCGCTACAGTCCTTGTAGGTCCTTGGCCTCCTTTATCACCTGCCTCCATTCATCTCGGTCCTCAGCTTTTCTTCTCCAAAGTTTAACACCTAACTTTCTAAGGTCATCCTCAACATCATCAATCCATCTTTTCCTGGGTCTTCCTCTCCTCCTCCTTCCATCAAGTTTCCCTATAAACACCTTTTTTACGGTGCAGGTTTCTGCCATTCTCTGAACATGACCGGCCCACCTAATTCTTCCCTGCTTAATTTTAGCAACAATATCTGGCTGGCCAAACAGTCCTTGCAGCTCTACATTTGTCCTCATTCTCCACCCATCCTGCTCTCTTACTGCACCGAATATCTTTCTCAATATCTTCCTTTCCCACCGTAACAGCCACTGTTCTTCTCTGGCGGTCATCACCCAGCATTCTGAGCCATACATAACTATTGGTCTTAGTACTGTTGTGTATATTTTAATTTTTGTATTCCTGCTGACATTCCTGGATTTAAACATATTTTGCAAGGCGTAAAAGCATCGGTTTCCACTTGTTATCCTCTCCTGTATTTCCACGGAGGTTTTATTGTCCTCTGTTATTATAGAGCCTAGATATTTGAAAGATGTGACTCTTTGATATTCCTTCCCATTTAATCTTACTGGGGTCCTTCCTCTTACTCCCTCTGTATCTCCCATCTTCATATATTTTGTTTTGTTTATATTCACTTCTAGTCCTAGGTCCCGTGCTTTCCCTTCTAATACTGAGTAGCTCTCTTCAAGAGCTCTTTCATTTCTTGCAATTATTGCTACATCATCAGCATATGCTATCACTTGTACTAATCTGTTCAAAATGGTTCCCCCTGGGTTGATGGGCAATTCACGGATTACTTTTTCCAATGCTAGGTTAAAAAGCAGTGTGGAAAGTACATCTCCCTGTCTTAGTCCTCTCTCCACTAAAAACTCCTCTGACAGATCTTGCTCCACTCTCACCTTGCATACCGTTGTTTTCAAAGTCATTTCTGTTAATCTAATCAGTTTCCTTGGGATTCCAAATTCTTTCATAATCTTGTAAATTTTACCCCTATCTAGACTGTCATATGCCTGTTTAAAATCAACATACAGCTGATGTAGCTGTTTGTCATATTCATAAAATTTCTCTAGCACTTGTCGTAATATAAATATCTGATCCAGAGTAGAGCGATGTTTTCTAAAACTTGCTTGGTAATCCCCTAATATTCTTTCCATCCATAATTCCAATCTTAAGGCTAGTACCTTACCAAAAACCTTGTACGTTCCATCCAGCAAGGTGATCCCTCGATAATTTCCACATACTGCCTTATCTCCCTTTTTATGTAATGGGTAAATTATACCCAATGTCCAATCCTTGGGTATTTCCTCCTTTGTCCAAACCTCCTTAATCAATTCATAAACAGCCATTTCTATTCCCTCTCCCCCATATCTCAACAGCTCTGACTCCATTCCATCTTCACCTGGGGCTCTATTATTCTTTAATGCATTAATTGCAGCTTTGACCTCTTCTAAGTCTGGCTCTTTTACTGATTCCTCTTCCAATTCTCTTTCTTCCCCATCAACATTTATATTTTCCTCCTCTCTATCATCTTCATTATTTCCATTGAGTAACTCGTAAAAATACTCCTGCCATCTTCCAAGCACTTTGCTTTTATCACCCAGAAGGTTTCCATCTTTATCCTTGAAGAAAACAGCTCTTGGTTGAAACCCTCTCTTAATGTCTTTTGTTCTTTCATAGAACTTTCGTACCTCATTTCTATCCTTCATTTCATCCAGTTCTTCGATTCTCTTTCTTTCAAAAGCTCTTTTCTTATATCTACATATCTTATCTGCTCTTCTTCGTTTCTCTCTATACTCTTCTACTGTTTGTCTTGTTCTCCTTTGAAGCATTCTGTTCCTAGCATCATTCCTCTCTTGGATTAATGTTGAACATTCCTCATCAAACCATTCTGCCCTCTTTACCAATTTCTTCTTTCCCAGGGTACTATCTGCAACTTCACTGATAGTTGTTTTCAGTATCTCCCATTTATCTTCCACTTCTCCTTTCTCCCATAATTCCCTTTTTATTGCCAAAGATTCAGCTATTTTCTTTTTGTATTTATCTTGCAATTCCTCATTTTTTAGTCCTTCAATATTGTGCTTTGCCTTTCTTGTTACTTTTTCCGTTCTTGCCAAATCTATTTTTTGTCTGTACTTGACTCTAACAAGATAGTGGTCTGTATCTGCATCAGCACCTCTGCAGCTTCTAACATCCATAATATCTGATGCATGTCGCCTGTCTATGATAACATGGTCTATTTGATTTCTTGTCACACCATCTGGTGAAATCCAGGTCTCCTTGTGAATGTTTTTCCTAGGATGCCAAGTACTTTTAATTATCATCTGCTTTCCACTCACAAAATCAATCAATCTCAATCCGTTATCATTACTTACTTCATGCAGGCTTTCTTTCCCTACTAAGTGTTTGTACACTTCTTCTCTTCCAATTTTTGCATTTAAATCTCCAAGGATAATTTTCACATCATGCCTTTGAACTTTATTAATTTCTTCCTCCAATTTGGTATAAAATGCATTTTTCTTCTCATCTTCTGCCTCCTCAGTAGGGGCGTACACACAAAACACAGTTACGTTGAAGAATTTTGCCCTAATTCTCACAGAGCACATCCTATCATTGATTGGAGTAAAGTTGATCACGCTTTGCTTTACTGACTTATGTATGAGGAATCCTGTGCCATTACTGCCTGCTTTTTCTCCACTGTACATCAAAATATGTTGTCCAGACATCATCATCCCTTGCCCTTTCCATCTTAGTTCCTGTAGAGCTGCTATTTTCACTCCATACTTATCCATTTCATTCCTTAATTCTTTCAACTTGCCAGGTCTCTTCAATGTCTTAACATTCCACGTTGCTAATATAATATCCTTTTTCCTTCTCTTTAGCCGTTTTTCTCGCCGGTTCGTCACCAAGTTTTCCAGTCCTGCATTATTCATTCTTAAGGTATCCGTAACAGTTGGTTTTTTTACGAGGTAGGGGAGTTAACCCTACGCTCAACCCCCAACCTGGAGGACCAGGGTATCACTCTTAGTCTGGATCATCACCTTAGACCTGTCCGGCTTGGGTGGCCCTACCAGGAGCAGATGCTCCCGCCGGCATAGCTCTAAGGATCATTTGACCACGCAAGCCTCCAATAAACACCCGGCAAAATATATTTTGCCTTCGTCAAGGTGGTGATACCTTCGGGAGGAGACGAGAAAATATGCAGGTTATAAACCCTCGGGGAAAGTTCGAGACCTTTCACGAATAAAACAGCCACACCCTCACAATTTTATTGGCGAGTGAAAAGGTTACACTCAAAATCGAAGAAGAAATACGGGATTGGTTGAAAATTAATTCCAGAAATTCTTGATTGGCTAAATTCAAAACTGGCGGAAAGAAAAGATAAATATTGCCAACCTAAAGATGAACGAACAAAATTTAGTAAGGAAAAACTTACGAATACAAAATTTCTTCAAAAAAGTTCTTTCACTTCGCACCAGGATGCATGATCATAGTTTTTTTTTAGCGGTGACATCTATGAGAGAATGTCCAACTTCTTGATAAATGGAAAACAAAACAAGTTGAAATTCACACAGTACTGGAAACTTCAAAATAACAACATTTTAGTAGTACCATCTTCAGAGAAAATTTATAAGTTGGTCCAGTTTCAAGTTCACTGTTTCTCCTGTAGAGGAGTTCTTTAAGGCGCAAGATTTAAATGTGCGGCGTAGAGGTGTACATTCCGGTACAGACCTGCCCCCCACAAATGTCCTTCCAAGGGGTGACACAGAAGAATTTTGAAAAAGAATTATTTTACTTTGAAGAAAGGAAAAAAAAGTTTTTTAAGTAGACAGGTTGAAGGTAGATTAACCTCCAGCTTTAGAGAGTCTCAGTTGCCTTAGAATGTGGAATACATGTCGATGCTTTTGACGACAAGTACTGCCGCCGCTGCCGATATCCAGTTGTGGTCGCCCGGATCCCTCAAGTACCCTCAGATACACCTCTCCAGCTACTATGAGAGGGGTAGTCGTGGTGGAGGACGCCGCAGATCAGAAGTGTATTTAAAGTCCCCAGATGAGTTGGCGGTAGGGGCGCCGCACATGAACCTTTGCCGGGAGGTGAACTCCGGCGCGCCGTACACAGATAGACATCACGGGAGTGGAGTGGGCCCGTACCCCACCTCAGTGGTGGTACGGCGACGAACGGCTGCGGGAACACTGAAACAGTAAGATCTCGGCGACAGAAAAGTGTTGTTGGTGACTTGAGATTTAGAGGGTACAATCTTAATTGGTGATGCAGAGGACCGGGCGGCGCGGAAGGCTTTTCATGCCATAGGTGTTGATGTGCAGGAGGCGGGGGCTTGGTAATGGTCACTAAGGAATTGACACCAGGAAAACCAGAGGGGAAGATCGCACATCAGTATACATATAGATAACACAATACAACCAAAGGGCAGAAGGCCTTAGATTTAAAGAAAAATATAACCTTCAAGCTCCTGCTAAAATGTTGATAGCTAACAATGACGTTACACTGGTTTTATTTGCGAGATGTGGACTCTAAAGATCCTCTCCGTGGCTGGATTGCTCACCAATAATGTAACAGGGGTCAGGAAATCTAAAATGATGCACGGCCCATTAAATCTGGGGGCAAGCTTGCCCGCGGGTACAAAGTTTTTAACCATGACTTGATCTCCTACTTTTAAATTGGTGGACCTCCGTCCACGATCATATCTTTCCCTAACCTTATCATGAGAAGCTTTAAGATTGGCCTTAGCCTTCTTCCATAGATCTCTAATATTATCGGGATCTATTGTCTCTGGTAGAATATCATTGAGTGACCAAAGGTTAGAGAGCGGCGTGTTGGGCACAAATTTAAACATCAAGGAAGCTGGAGTGAACTTATGAGATTCATGAACCGCCGAATTCAAAGCAAAGGCCAACCAATGCAGGGATGTATCCCACCTGGAATGATCATCATGATGAAATGCAATGAGCGCCGATCTCAGATTACGATTAACCCGCTCAGCCAGAGATGGTTGAGGATAATACGCCGAAGTAGTTACATAAGAGATGGACAGATCAAAACAGAATTTACGGAAGAGAACCTAAATATTGACATAGACCAAAAGAAGCAAAGATGGCATTTAAACAAGCAATGGTGGACTGAGCGGTAGCCAGCTTAGTCGGAAATAACCAGGAAAATCTAGTGAAACCATCTACACATACGAGAATGAATTTGTTGGCATTCCTCTTTGATTGGGGGAAGAGTTCTACGTAGTCGATATAGAGGCGTTCCATGGGGCGCGACTCTTGATGAGAAGATAGAAGACCTAGCTTAGTGGACAATGTGGGTTTACTGAGCAAACATGATTTACAAGCTTTTACTAATTCTCGAATTTCACCGTCCATACCTTTCCAGATAAACATCTATCGGATCTTTTCTCGAGTTTTGAAGATGCCTAAATGCACCCCTAATGGGGTCTCATGGTAGTACTTGAAGATCATAGGTACAAGAACAGCTGGAACCACTACTTTCATTTTTTGATCATGCCTCGAAGGGCAACATAAAATCTCATTCCTCAACACATAAGGGACGACATGTTCCCCAGAAGAAAGGGTTTCCATAATAGGAGCCAGCATTGGATCTTCACGTTGATACTTTTCAATATCTCTAAACAACATGGGGGCATCAGAATGGCATTTACACCAGGAGGTATGGTCTCGGGAAGAGAAGAACTATCTTCCAATTCAGAGGTCTCCACATCATTAGCAAACATACGGCTTAGTCCGTCCGCCACAACATTTTCAGATCCTCTTAAATGCCTAACATCAAACTGGAAGGCCGAAATCCTGATGACCCATCGGGCTATGCGACCAGTGCGACGCGGCCTGACTAAGACCCAACTTAAGGCTTGGTTATCCGTTTCCAAGTCGAACTTGACATGTTCCAGATAGAGGAGGAACTTCTGTAGTGCAAATAAGACTGCCAAACCCTCAAGTTCATTGATGGAGTACTTCGCTTCTTGAGTCGATAGTGTCCTAGAAGCATAGGCGATGGGTCGCCTTCCGAGTTCAGTTTCTTGAAAAAGCACAGCAGCCACCGCCGACGACGAGGCGTCGCACAGTGTGTCGAATCCCATATCTAGGTGGAAAAAATTCACTGCCGCAAATCAAAGCGAAACCTGGCTCATTCGATAGTAAACAGACCAGATGGTGACTATCGGTCTTCCTTTCCACTTTCTGGTGCGTACGAGGGAGGGGACAGGTGCTGAAACGTCTTCCTGGCAGTTATCAGCTCAGTTTATTGTAGGTTTCGGAGTGAACCGAACGTTGTATTTCTAGTGATTTCAACGAGGTGTTGTATTCTGTGGATCATGGAATAGTGAAAAGAGGTATGTGTTCTCACTTTTATGCATAATACAAGCGTTCTGCAGTAAATAAATTATTTACAATGCGCTGTAAAAGGAAGCAGTTGTAGAAAATCAGATTTATTTTAGGATTTGCTCGAAAAAACTTTTTGAGTGCCTCATAGTGCCACTTTAAACGTCATTCGATGGGAAATTTAATGTAGATTCAGGATCTGTAGACGTTTGGTTGCGCACGAATGTGCATGATGGTTTATTTTCTTATTGTCAGTGACTATGTGGGCGTTACGGCGAGAAGAATTTTTCAACGCGTGGCGGTCGTGTCGTAAAGAGGGGCGTTCAGAAGTCATATTTAAATATGTTATGAATAAATTAGAAGGCTACAACTCTTATTGACACTCAGTTTCAGGAGCTAGGAAACAAAATTTAAGTTGATATCCCGTAATATTAACAAAAAACGGGAGAGTGCAGGAGGAAGAGAACAACGATTCCGGGAAGAATTCGGTGATTGGTTAAATGGGACGGATTTCATCGTGTTAAGTGAACAAGGCGACATTGATGTAGCGTGTGATCCGAAAACAAGTTGTGTCCCTAGCAAAGCTGGCCATCATCCTAAGGAATTTAAGGACTTCCGTAAAGACGAAGAAGCAAAAACTTTGTGATATTACCGAATCGCGTAGTTTGGAGGAAGTCGCGTTTGCTGCTGAAGATTCTTTTCGATCAAGCGGGAAAAGATGAAGGCTTAATAAACAGATTTCATGTACTACTAGCTGCTCTTCTTCTGGCTCTGAAATAAATTCAAAGAATTTGGTGCGCAATCTGCGGCTTTGTATGCTAATCTATATCCATGGTATTATATGCCCGTAACTGTATATAAAATTTTAGTAAACAGTACTCAAGTAATTAAACATTTTCTTGTGCCAATAGGAACTTTATCTGAAGAAGCTCAAGAAGCTAGTAATATTGTCGCAGGTTTCGTGAACTTCATACTCGAAAATGTAGCAGGGATTCAACGAATAGAGACTTGCTTAACATGTTGTTGATTACATCATTTCCCTTAATGAACAAGTATCGAACAGTGCCACGTAAAACTCCTGGTAGTCTACCTATGGAAGCTATTGAGTTACTGACTCCCAAAATCCTTTCACATCAAATGAAGAAGACCAGTATAGCAATTCTCTGGACTCTACAGACGAATCAGGGGACGAATGAACATTGGACATGTTGTTATTATGAACGGGATGAGATTGATGAGACAATTACTTGTAAATGCTGTAATATGATCCTTTCACGTCTTTTATGAAATGTTTCAGAGTGTAATCTTGACTTTTTTTAACGTGGAAATACAATATAATATATATAATAATATTGTTTTCGTGTGTAAGGTGTGTTTACTGAAACTACGTCATTAACAGGACTGGAAAATGAAATTTTGTTATAAAGAAGTATTGTTATGATTTTGACGAATATATTTTTATTAAGAAATAAATGTTATTTTTTGTTCATATTTCGTTGTTCTATGTTTAATACTAATTTAAAGTACGTTTTCAATCTGGAAGAATTTAAATACAGTGCCTTCGTCCATTCCCTCAAATGAGGTGTAACAAGAATACTGGACTGATATTCTCATTGTTATTAATATTTTATCCAGTTTTAAATAGCATGTTTACCACTGTTATAAACTATAATATACACATCCAAATCATGTTTTTACTCCCGTAAATGGACGATTATCTTGTTGCTTTCGGTCAGTTTTAAACCTCCCCTTGCCCCTCAGCTCTATATATTTACCCCCGAACATCGTACACTTTAGACGATGCCAGACATGAATTTAGCGACCTCGAAAACGGTATATTGCCAACTTTTAATAGGATCCCAGCACTATTAACGACGTTATTAATTTTTTCCACCTAGAACTGGGGTTCGACACACTGTGCGTCGGTTTGAACGATGAATTTCTTCGAGAAATCAGGCATAGCAAGGACAGGGGCATTACAAAGAGCTAATTTCAGGTCTTCAAAAGCGGCTTGTTGAGAAGGTCCCCACTCAAATTTGACAATCAATCAATCAATCAATCAATCAATCAATCAATCAATCAATACTGATCTGCATTTAGGGCAGTCGGCCAGGTGGCAGATTCCCTATATGGTGTTTTCCTAGCCTTTTCCTAATGATTTCAAAGAAATTGGAAATTTATTGAACATCTCCCTTGGTAAGTTATTCCAATCCCTAACTCCTCTTCCTATAAATGAATATTTGCCCCAGTTTGTCCTCTTGAATTCCAACTTAATCTTCATATTGTGATCTTTCCCACTTTTATAAACGCCACTCAAACTTATTCGTCTACTTATGTCATTCCACGCCAGCTCTCCGCTGACAGCTCGGAACATACCACTTAGTCGAGCAGTTTGTCTTCCTTCTCCCAATTCTTCCCAGCCCTAATTTCGCAACATTTTTGTAACGCTACTCTTTTGTCGGAAATCACACAGAACAAATCGAGCTGCTTTTTTTGGATTTTTTCCAGTTCTTGAATCAGGAAATCCTGGTGAGGGTTCCATACACTGGACCCATACTCTAGTTGGGGTCTTACCAGAGACTTATATGCTCTCTCCTTTACATCCTTACCACAACCCCTAAACACCCTCATAACCATGTGCAGAGATCTGTAACCTTTATTTACAATCCCATTTATGTGATTACCCCAATGAAGATCTTTCCTTATATTAACACCTAGATACTTACAATGATCCCCAAAAGGAACTTTCACCCCATCAACGCAGTAATTAAAACTGAGAGGACTTTTCCTATTTGTGAAACTCACAACCTGACTTTTAACCCCGTTTATCAACATACCATTGTCTGCTGTCCATCTCACAATATTTTCGAGGTCACGTTGCAGTTGCTTACAATCTTGTAACTTATTTATTACTTTATAGAGAATAACATCATCCGCAAAAAGCCTTACCTCTGATTCCACTCCTTTACTCGTATCATTTATATGCATATAAGAAAACATAAAGGTCCGATAATACTGCCTTGAGGAATTCCCCTCTTAATTATTACAGGGTCAGATAAAGCTTCACCTACTCTAATTATCTGAGATCTATTTTCTAGAAATATAGCAACCCATTCAGTCACTCTTTTGCCTAGTCCAGTTGCACTCATTTTTGCCAGTAGTCTCCCATGATCCACCATATCAAATGCTTTAGACAGGTCAATCGCAATACAGTCCATTTGACCTCCTGAATCCAAGATATCTGCTATATCTCGCCTTTCCTACGGAGTAAGTTCAAGGGCGCCGCTCTGTTAGCAAAGTTAGGAATAAATTTCCTGAAGAAATTCACCATGCCTATGATTCTGGCAATACCTTTGATGTCCTTAGGAGGTTTGAAATCACGGATGGCCTGTGTTCTGGAATGATCGATCGAAACACCGTCGGGCGACACAATATGCCCTAGGAATGACATGGACGGTTTAACAAAAGCTACCTTAGATAACTTTACTGTTAACCCTGCCTTACGAAGGCGATTAAGGACCACTTTCAGATGATCAAGGTGTTCTTCAAAGGTCTCAGAAAATACGACGACATTATCAAGATAATGGTACAAATATTCAAACTTGATGTCGGAGAAGACCCTATCTAGCAGTCTCGTTAGCACAGCTGCCCCCCGTGGGGAGCCCGAAAGGCACGCGGTTGTACTCATAAAAGTTCCAATCCGTGGCAAACGCTGTTAGATGTTTTGATTCCTCGGCTAGAGGGATCTGGTTATACTCCTGATTGAGGTCTAAGATGGTGAAGAACTTAGCTTTCCGAAACCATGAAAAACAAGAGTGTATGTCGGGAAGAGGCACAGACTGTAACACCACCTTTCGAGTTAAAGCCCTATAGTCAATCACAGGCCTGAAACCAACTTGGGGTTTCGGAACCAGAAAAATGGGCGATGAATACGCCGACTTAGAGGGTCGAATGATACCATACCTTAGCATTTGATCGATGATCTCTTTGAGAGCCTTCATTTTAGGTGGCGATAACCTATAAGGTAGAAACCTAACGGGGATCGAATCAGTAACCTCAATTTTGTATTCAATAAGGTCAGTAACACCAAGAGTATCAGAGGAAACATCTGGAAACGACTGACACAACTTACGAATACTCTCAGCCTGCTCCTCAGGTAGATATCTAAGGTCTAACAACATCTCATCCTGTGTAGGCGAAACAGATGAACATGACACAGAATTACATTTTAGCAAGGGAATTTTACAATTATTAGCAAATTTGAAGGTGCACGACTTGCTCTGAATGTCGAGCACTAGACCGGTAGAAGACATGAAATCCCCTCCTAATATAATGGGGCAAGACAAGTGCTTAGCCACAAACAGTTTTACTTTCCAAGTGAATTTAGAAATACGAATTTCTGCATATAGGAAACCTAAAATTTCTAATGGAGAAGAATTAGCCGAAACCCATTGAACCGAAGACGAACAATAATTAGAAAATTTACAAACGGACTTTAATTTGGAATACCACTCAGCCGAAATAATGGAACAAACACTCCCTGAGTCTACTAGAGCAGTAATCGGTTCACTATGCAACACAATTCTGAGAAAAGGTACAGGTGCGGGGGTCTCCGCCGCAATCCTAAGACATTCTTTGGGGCATTCAAATGCTGGGTTTGAAGAACTGCTACTCAGTTCCGAGCTTTCAGTGGTTTTACCCGGGGCTGAGCCTTGGGAAGATGAATTTGCCGACTCAGCCGATGCCCCTAGTCATTTTTGATTATTCGAGTTTGCGGAGGTTGCATCAGAAGTTGAACAGTAGGGGTTGCTATTAGCATTGGTGCAATTCTTGGCGATATGAGAAAACGAGCCGCATTTAAAGCATCCTTGTGATGACCCTGCTCCATTCTTTGTTCCACTGGATTTAATCAAAGGACACTTATTACGCAGATGATCTGCCGATGCACAAGCATAACATTTGCGGGTAGTGGAAGTTCGGCGAGGTGAGAGCCGAAAACTACTGGAAGATGGAGGGGGATCCTTAGCGACTCTTAAGGTGTCGGCATACCTACCTCCTTCGGCTGAGACAGCCATAGCCTCCAATTCAGCAAAGGTTTGATGACGCGACGCAAAACACAGTTATGACCTGTAGGGAGGGGAAATGCCTTCCACAATTGCCTGCACAATTTGATCTTCTGGGAAATGAAGAGCAAATACCCTAGTGTAGAACTTAATATCCTGGATGAAGTCGGCAAGATTTTCATCCAGTCGCTGTACTCTATAATAGTACCTTTGAATTAGAGATGACATAGCCCGAGCTGGAATGATATTAGCTAGCAGGTGGGCGTGGAAGTCTTCTATAGATGATTGTTCAGCTATTGCTCTAACTATCTTGTCCGAGAGGACACCAATGGAGTAAGGTTAAATAATCGGAAGAATTTGAGAAGGGGAAAGAGAAAACACAAGAGCGTGATCCTGAAACTCAACTAAAAATCTTAAAAATGAAGTGACATCACTAGAAGAATTGATTGAAAATTTAGAAATTCCCCTAAGCAACATAGTCAAAGGATGAGGCAAACTACTAAAGCCAGATGACATAACAGGTAACGGCCTAGGAGGTGAAGAAGCCTCAGACACAGCATTATTTAAAAAGAAGGGTGGAATGGATGTACAACGCTCAGGTTCATTGCCTAATGGGGCAGAAGTTTTTTGAGTGGCTACCGATTTTCTACCTTCTTCACCCTTGGAAGAATCTTCCTCATTAGCTATATTTACAATAGTGGCTTGATCGGTTTTGGGAGTAGCTGTCCCAGTTAACAATTGACTAACTTTACTGGACATTTTTGATAGATGTTCGACTAAATTACTCGCCTCCTTAGCATGCCCTGCCTTTAATTTAAGAGACAATAGATCGCTTACTCTATTGTAAAAATGGAACAGGTGGCAGGCCGAGTAAACCGAAACTCTCGTGGGCGTCTATGGTTGAGATTTGATGAATTTTGTCGGGTAAACATCAAATGTGTCACCAGAGATCTTTTACATGCCGACATCGTACGACATGGAGTGTCGAATGGACTTTTTTCCGCCCTTCAAAAATCCGACCACCTCTGCCGGGTTTGAACCCGCTATCTTGGTATCCGGAGGCCGACACTCTACCGCTGATCCACAGAGGCAGCTATTTTAGTGGTACCATCTTCAGAGAAAATTTATAAGTTGGTCCAGTTTCAAGTTCACTGTTTCTCCTGTAGAGGAGTTCTTTAAAGCGCAAGATTTAGATGTGCGGCGTAGAGGTGTACCGCCTGGTACACAAACAAGTCCACGTAGGTTGGATAATACGAAAATGATAGACAGCTGTTAATTGGTTGAAGTTCCTGACATTCTTATAGCGGATTCGTCTTTGGAGCAATGAGCTGTATGTATATGCCCTATACAATAACGCATCCTGTCTGACTGAGTCAAAATCGCTGAAGATTTAAATGTGAAATTTGGTCAGTGGTTTCACTTCTTAATGTAGAGACTCGTCCACCTCTGTAATTAGCTGCCACCGGAGGTCTGGGTTCGATTCCCGGCTCAGTCATGAATTTTTTAAATTTTTTGTTTTGTTTTTTACAAGTTGCTTAACGTCGCACCGACACAGATATATCTTATGGCGACGATGGGACAGGAAAGGCCTAACACAGGGTTGGAAGCGGCCGTGGCCTTAATTTATTTATTTATTTATTTATTTATTTATTTATTTATTTATTAATGTCTTTCTGTACATGGCGGGGCTCAGGCTATGAAGCCTGCTATTATGCCAAACCATATAATTATGCACCTGCATAAACATAATATACTGAACATTATAACTACTTAAAAATAAGTTAATTATAATTTAAAGTTAATGTGAAATGTAATTTGTATGAAATGTAAAGCATCATAAAAATCATTTTAACATTTTAAAATTAATTTATAATATTTACTATTATTAAAGCTATATCTCGAAAAATATAAACTATAATGTTTCTAACCTTACATTGACATTTTATTCATTTAACTTAATAATAAAAAATTTAAGGGTACTTCTAAGAGTAAATCAATCTGAGTGTAGGTAAAATTTCCAGCACATTCTTCTGAATAGCTTTAGGTTGCTTATGTCTCTAATTTCAGCCGGGAGAGAATTCCAGGAACGTATGGTCCCCGGTACAAATGACTTGTTATACGTACTACTGTGATGAGTGGGGATGGACAGCAGGGTTTGTACTGATGACCTTGCGTGTGTTCTGCCTGAGGGAGAGAGGTAGTTGAAATCTATTCTCAGATAATGTGGTTTACCTGTTCGCAGTATTTTGTGAAAAAGAGAAACAGCATGGTATTTACGTCTATCACATAATCTTAACCAGGACAGCTGATGGAGGAATGGGCTGATGTGGGAATGGAGCGGAACATTTAGAATGAATCGAATGCAGGCATTATGCGCCCGTTGAAGTTTAGAACCAAGTGAACAACTTATGTTATTATAGACTACATCACCATAATCAAATATTGGTAGTATTAGTCCTTGAATGAGCAGTTTCCTGGTTTTGACAGGTAGAAAATCTCTCAGTTTGTATAGTGAGTGTAATGAACCGAATACACGTTGACAAATTTTTGTTACGTGCTCTGACCAACTTAAATACTTATCAAAAATTATTCCAAGGTTCTTAACGGAGTCTTTCAGTGCTATAGGTGTTTCATTGATCTTGACAACCGGTACGTTGATGCTTTCTAACTTGGCATGCGCTTTTCTAGATCCTATTATGATGGCTTGCGATTTTAATGGGTTTACTTTCAGGCAGTGGCTACTAGTCCATTCGTTAATGTTAAATAAGTCTTCGTTTAATTTCATGGTTGCTTCTTGTATGTCATTCGGCTTGGTATGAATAAACAATTGGATATCGTCAGCGTATAAGTGATATTTACAGTTCGTCAGTTGTTCTGATAGGTCATTCATGTATAGGGAGAACAGAAGTGGTGATAACACCCCACCCTGTGCTACCCCCATCTCAGTATTTCGCCACCTAGACACATTGTCTCCCACTGACACACATTGTTTACGTCCACTGAGATAGGAACGTACCCAGCATAATACATTATTAGAAAATTTCATCATTTCTAATTTAGCTAGTAAAATGTCTTTATCTACGCAATCAAATGCCTTTGTAAGGTCGAGAAGAATAAGAATTGTCATTTGTCCGTTATCCACTGCTAGCTGAATGTCGTTAGTTACTTTTACTAATGCTGTGCTGGTACTGTAGTTCGATCTAAACCCTGATTGATATCTGTCGAGTAAGTTATGATGTAAGAGATAGGCTGTCATTTGTTTGTGTACTAGTTTCTCCAGTACTTTTCCTAGTACAGGAAGAATACTAATAGGGTGGTAATCGTCAAGGGTTGTGGGGGTACTGTTTTTCTGCAAGGGTCGGATGATGGCATTTTTCCAGTTCCCAGGAAAGATTCCCGTCATAAGAGAGGTGTTAATAATATGCGTTATTGTAGGAAGTATGATGTCTAGAATTCTTCTTAAAAGGGACAGGTTTATTCCATCGTGTCCAGTAGACTTTGATTTTATGTCATTAAGGGCGCTCTTTACATCACCTGGAGTCACGTGAGAGAAGTAGAATGTTTCACCACCATGCTTTCCCTTTGAAAATATTCTGTCAATAGTGGCTCTCTTGGTATTTCCGTTCGTCTGGACGTTTCTTGAGCTAAAATACTCATTCAGATCATCCAAAGGTACATTACAGTTACTGTCCTTTGTCTTCGTTTTACTTAGACCCATATCTCGGAGAGTCTTCCATGCAACAGCAGAGTCATGTGTATTTAAAATTTCGTACAAGTAGCGTATTTTAGCGTTTCTTATCATCTGCGTGGTTTTATTTCGAAGTTTTTTATAATTCTCAAAATTTTCCTGCGCTGGATGTTTCACGTAGTAGCTATAGGCTGAGTCCCTATCTTTCATTTTATCACGAATTTCTTGATTGAGCCACGGGTTAGAGGGTCGCTTTACTCGAGCAGTACGTAATGGGGCATGTCTGTCGTATAAAGTTAAGAGAAGTTCGTTAAAATGAGATACTTTGTCGTCAATGTCCTTTATATACTGAATTGTGTGCCATGGTGTGCTCAGAGCGTCCTCAATGAGAGCTTCGTCGTTCAAATTTTTGAAATCCCTGTATTTTTTATCTTAGGCCTGTATTTTGGACATTTTAAAGAGTATGCAGCGTAAATCATGTCATGGCGGGAAAGGCCTGGCACAGGCATCTGTCCATGTGTCAATATACGGTCATTATTGTTTGCAATGATTAGGTCGAGGAGTGTGTGCGAGGTTGCAACATGGTGTGTGGGTTGCAAGGGCAGAATTGTCATATTAATTGATTCAAACATGCATGTTAGTCGCCTAGTCTCAGTGGTTTCATTTTTCAGGTCAGTGTTGAAGTCTCCCATTAAAATCATATGTTCATACCTGAATATTAAATCCTGTAGCGTTTCTTCTAAATCTGTGATGTTTCCAGTCTTCGGTGGGCGGTACACTACACCGAGTAAACACTTCGTACCACGAATTTCAGTTTCTACAAACAAGAACTCCGCTCTGTGAGAGTATTCACTTGGCGATTTAAATATTACCTTGTATTTCAAATCATCGCGTATAAATATTCCGACTCCGCCTCCAGGCTTTCCCTCTCTGTCGTTCCTAATTAAAGTGTATCCACTCATTTTAACCAGCGCTGAAGGTATAGATTGACATAGCCATGACTCTGAAATCATTATAGCATGCAGATTACAGGTTGAAAATATTTCGGAGAATTCTGAGAAATGTGGGACAATGCTCTGTGTATTGACATGTGCTATTTGTAGAGAAGTAGGGTAGGGCGCAAGAATGACTTTGAGACGGTTGGCGGTATTCTGCGAGGGGGCTGGCACGACGGGGTAATGACCTGCCTGGGACAGTGGTGAAAGGAGGCTGAAATTAGAGACAGTTGTTTCCTGGTTGCTAAATGTTGCCAACTTGAAAGTTAAATGATGACAACTGATAGTAAGAAGTACCTACTACAACTATAAGATTATCATCTAATCAAAACTACAACTATGTGGAAAATTAACTTAAGTGAACTAAAATAACTATGGCGGTCCTTATATTACACAGAGTCTGCTCGTGACTAGCGAATACTGTTCAAATCTGAACGATTAGTTATGGCTATTTTACGGTTCCCTTGTTTTACGTATATGATCCCATCTCTAGACCATACGTTCTGGACGGTAAATTTTGCGACAGCGTCCTGAAGAAGTCGGAGTCTTGCTGGAGTTAGGTCCTCGCGGATGGTTTTATTCGTGCCCTTAAGTTTCTTTTTGTTCGTGAACATAGCGTTCCTCTTACGGTAGGACACAAACTTGACGATTATAGGTCGCGGACGCCCATTCTGGTTTTTCCCAACCCTGTGAGACCTATCGATGTCATCCACAGAAAGACTGACCCCGATTTATTTCGCAATGTCAAGAACTAAATTGTCAGTGTTCTCGTCCGCAGTTTCCGGTATACCGAACACACGTAGGCACTGCCTTCTCTGATACTGTTCTAAACAGTCAGTTTTATCCTGCAGTTCAGTTTTTAAATCACTGATTGTTTTGTCCCGCTCCTCTAGAGCCCTCCTAAGTTCTTCAGTTACACTCGTATTAAAATTGATAGTTTCTTTTAATTGGTCAACAACTGACTTTGTTACCTGGTCCTGGATAAGGTTGGCAAGCGTGCCAAGTGTCTCCTTGCTGCTCAGCGCTTCCTGTACGGCCTGCTTAACTATGGCTTCCATTGGCACTTGCTTCACCTTGCGTGGCATTATTAATTTATTGGATTTCTTGCCTTTTACTTTCACCAATCACTTCACTAACACTCACTCAGAACCACTGCACTGGTAGAGATAATGTTATACACTCTGAGCTGCCACACTACGAATATTCACCTGCTAAATCCACGTTCGCCACGAGCCTCGTATTCTGCGTCTATGCACTGTCCGCCATTCACCCTTACAGCCCCAGCAATTGCCTATCTCCCGGGTGCAAGCTCACAGCTGCGCGCCCCTAACCGCACGCACAACTCGCCCGGTAATTTGAATAGTGGTACGAGAACTGGAACGGGGTCCACTCAGCCTCGGGAGGTCAACTGAGTAGAGGGGGTTTCGATCCCCACTCCAGCCATCTTCGAAGTGGTTTCGCGTAGTTCTTCTCCTCCAGGAAAATGCCAGGATGATACGCAACCTAAGGACACGGCCCCTTCCTTCCCTCTTACCTGCCTATCCCTTCCATTTTTTTCCATCTTCGAAATTGTTCCTCAGATAGATTTTGAAAGACGTTCCTACTTATTGTAGGCCTATTTCTTTTAGGAACACCATTTAACAAACCTAAATAAACAACTTTTCATCTAACGCATGATTTACGGTGGCAAATTTTGCTTTTAGCCTCGAGTTAGCAGTTTAACCCAGGTGAAGGGAAGGTTACCACCAGCCTTAACCTAGAGTTGAAACTAATCCTCTTTGATGGAACAGAATGAATTGTAAACTTAAGCGTTAAAACTGTATAACTCAAGGTTAAGGTTTAACCCACGTTGTTGAAACCGGCCCTCGGGTGTTAAATGGGGGAATAAGATTTAAAAAAAAAATGAATTCCTCCGAAACCGTTTAACGTACGAAAACAATCTTCCATTTTATATATCCTAGGTGGGAAATATGAACTATTTTAAAACCTTCTTTCTCTAAGGGGTTAAATGGGGTTTGCTCCAGAAATGAAATTATGGATCCCTCCAAAACCGTTTAATTGAAACTTTACAAGAAGGTTGATCTTTTACGTCTTAGAAGTCAAATATCATATACTTCAAAACGTTTCTCTCCTTAAGAGGCTTACATGGGAATTGACTCTGAAAATCACAATATTCATTCTTCCGAAACTGTTTCAGGTACGAAAATGAAATTTTAAGTAAGAAATATTTTTTAAACATCCTACCCCTTAAACAATACATTTATTCCTCCATTACTGTTCTAAGTTGTTGTTGTTGTTGTTGTTTTAGCCATCAGTCCATAGACTGGTTTGATGCAGCTTTCCATGCCACCCTATCCTGCGCTAACCTTTTCATTTCTACGTAACTACAACATCCTACATCTGCTCTAATCTGCTTGTCATATTCATACCTTGGCCTACCCCTACCGTTCTTACCACCTACACTGCCTTCAAAAACCAACTGAACAAGTCCTGGGTGTCGTAAGATGTGTCTTATCATTCTATCTCTTCTTCTCGTCAAATTTAGCCAAATCGATCTCCTCTCGCCAATTCGATTCAGTATCTCTCCATTCGTGATTCGATCTATCCATTTCACTTTCAGCATTCTTCTGTAACACCACATTTCAAAAGCTTCTATTCTCTTTCTTTCTGTGATAGTTATCGTCCATGTTTTACTTCCATACAATGCCATGCTCCACACGAAAGTCTTTAAAAACATCTTTCTAATTCCGATATCAATGTTTGAAGTGAGCAAATTTGTTTTCTTAAGAAAGCTCTTCCTTGCTTGTGCTAGTCTGCATTTTATGTTCTCCTTACTTCTGCCACCGTTAGTTATTTTACTACCCAGGTAACAATATTCATCTACTTCCTTTAAGACTTCATTTCCTAATTTAATATGTCCTGCATCACCTGCCTTCGTTCGACTGCACTCCATTACTTTTGTTTTGGACTTATTTATTTTCATCTTGTACTCCTTACCCAAGAATTCGTCCATATCATTCAGCAGCTTCTCGAGATCTTCTGCAGTCTCAGATAAAATAACAATATCATCAGCAAATCTCAAGGTTTTGATTTCCTCTCCTTGGATTGTGATTCCCTTTCCAAATTCCTCTTTGATGTCCTTTACTGCCTGTTCTATGTAAACATTGAAAAGGAGGGGGACAAACTGCAGCCTTGCCTCACTCCTTTCTGGATTGCTGCTTCTTTGTCAAAGCCCTCGATTCTTATCACTGCAGACTGATTTTTATACAGATTGTAGATAATTCTTCGTTCTCGGTATCTGATCCCAATCACCTTCAGAATCTTAAATAGCTTGGTCCAATCAACATTATCGAATGCCTTTTCTAGATCTACGAATGCCATGTACGTAGGCTTGTCCTTCTTGATTCGATCCTCTAAGATCAGACGTAAAGTCAGGATTGCTTCACGTGTTCCTACATTTCTTCTGAAGCCAAATTGATCTTCTCGTAACTCAGCTTCAACTTGTTTTTCCATTCTTCTGTAAACAATACGTGTTAAAATTTTGCAGGCGTGAGATACTAAACTAATGGTGCGATAGTTTTCACACCTGTCAGCACCGGCTTTCTTGGGAATAGGTATAACAACAATCTGCCGAAAATCGGATGGGACTTCTCCTGTCTCATACGTCTTACACACTAAATGGAATAACCTTGCCATGCTGGTTTCTCCTAAGGCAGTCAATAATTCAGACGGAATATCATCAATTCCATGTGCCTTGTTCCTATTTAGGTCACTCACAGCTCTGTCAAACTCTGACCTCTAAATTGGGTCTCCCATTTCATCAGCATCAACAGCCTCTTCTTGTTCCAGAACCAAATTATCTACATCTTCACCTTGATACAACTGTTGGATATGTTCCTGCCATCTTTCTACTTTTTCTTCTTTCGCTAGAAGTGGCTTTCCATCTGAGCTCTTAATATTCATACACCTAGATTTCCTTTCTCCAAAGGTTTCCTTGATTTTCCTGTATGCAGTATCTACCTTTCCTAGGACCATACAACCTTCGACATCCTTGCACTTCTCCTTCAGCCAGTCTTCCTTAGCTACCTTGCACATTCTTTAATCGCCTGTATTCTGCTCTGCCCTCTTCATTTCTAGCATTCTTGTATTTTCGTCGTTCATCAATCAGGTCTAGTACCTCCTGAGTTATCCGCTGATTCTTAGTTGATCTTTTCTTCCTTCCTAACATTTCTTCAGCAGCCATACTGACTTCATTTTTCATGACTATCCACTCTTTCTCTATTATGTTTCCTTCAGCCTTTTCATTTAGTCCTTTTGCAACATGTTCCTTGAAACAATCCCCCACACTTTTTTCTTTCAACTTGTCTAGATTCCACCTTTTTGCATTCTTTTCTTTCTTCAATTTCTTCAGCTTCAGATGGCATTTCATGACCAACAAGTTGTGGTCAGAGTCCACGTCTGCTCCTGGGAAAGTTTTGCAATCCAACACCTGGTTTCTGAATCTCTGCCTAATCATAATGAAGTCTATTTGATACCTTCCAGTGTCACCAGGTCTCGTCCAAGCATAATGCTATCGTTTTTGGTGTTTGAACCAAGTATTGGCAAGGACTAAATTATGATCAGTGCAGAATTCAACCAGCCGACTTCCTATTTCGTTCCCTGTCCCAATCCGAATTATCCTACTGTATTACCTTCTCTTCCTTGGCCTACCACTGCATTCCAGTCTTCCATCACAATTAGACCTTATACATATTGTATTACTTCTTCTATCTCTTCATATGTTCTTTCGATTTCCTCATCATTCGCTGAGCTAATAGGCATATAGACCTGCACTATTGTGGTGGGCATTGGTTTGGTGTCTATCTTCACGACAATAATTCTTTCACTATGCTGGTCGTAGTAGCTTACCCGCTGCCCTATTTTCTTATTCATTATTAAACCAACTCGTGCATTTCCTCTGTTTGATTTTGTGTTGATAATTCGGTAGTCGCCTGACCAAAAATCCTGTTCTTCCTGCCAACGTACTTCACTTAAACCAACTACATCTAACTTTAGTCTATCCTTGTCCCTTTTCAGATTCTCTAATATTCCATAACGATTCAAACTTCTAACATTCCACGCTCCGAGTCGCAGAATGTCATTATCCATCTTCCTGATGATCGCCCCCCTCTCTTGTAGTCCCCACCTGGAGATCCGAATGGGGAACTAGTCTGTTCTACGTACAAAGTTAAAATTTTACACTTTTATCGCTTCTACCATCCTAAATGTTAAATAAGATTCAAATGATTGTTCGATCCTAAATAAATAATCATTTCTCCAAAAGTATTTTGAAATACGAACTGAGGGTGTATTTACAGGCTCAACGGACATCGGACTCCCCAAAATGTACAACTTTGAAAGATAACTTTCGGTGTAAAACCGTGGCAAAGCATAGATATTCTGCTAGTAGTCTTACAATTAATTTTATCAACTTTGCATATTAATGTTTTGCAGTTAAACGTCGTTTGTGCTATAAATATCAAAATTCGCTGAATATTTTCACGATAATCCTGCCGAAATAATGTAAAGATTTATCTGGAATATAGTCTACAGGGTGATTCGTAAGTCATCGTACGAACTTAGTGGGTGAAATGTACAGTAAATGACTAGTTATATATAATATTTTCTAAAAGTGCTTTATTTCAAAGATGTGATGCATAATGTCATATCTTGTCGCATTAAAAACATGGATAGTACAGCCTTCGGACGTCCTGGTTCACCTACATAGCGATTCAAAATTGTCAAAGTAAGAGAAAACTCAATCTTCGCGTGGTCTGTGGAAGAGAATTCTTGCACGACCGGAATGAATGGGACATTTTGTTGTTTGCGTCGTTAGCCCATAGACTGGCTTGATGCAGTTCTCATAACACCCTATCCTGTACTAATATTTTCATTTCTACATAAGTAGTACATCCTACATCAGCTCTAATCTGCTTGTCATATTCGTACCTTGGTCTACCTATTTCTTTATTCAATCCTAATTTACACTCCGTCTTGATCCACTTGACACGGTTGTGCCATCGCCCTATCACACTCCTATACTGCTGCACTGTTACGCCCATACTCCTTTTCCTGCACTTCCGCACCGTTACCACGCAGAATATCCGTGCTTTGGTACGGTTTTACACCGAACGTTATCTTTCAAAGTTGTACATTTTGGGGAGTCCGATGTCGGTTGTGCCTGTAAATACACCCTCAGTTCGTATTTCAAAAGACTTTTGGAGAAATGATTATTTATTTAGGATCGAACAATCATTTGAATCTGCTCAGCAAAGACTCTACCTTGGTCTACCCCTACCGTGCTTACCACCCACACTTCCCTCAAAAACCAGCTGTACAAGTCCTGACTGTCTGATGTGTCCTATCATGTTACCTCTTCTTCTGGTCAAATTTAGTCAAATCGATCTTCTCTCACCAATTCGATCCAGTATTTCTTCATTAGATTCTATCTACCCATCTCACCTTCAGCGTTCTTCTGTAACACCACATTTGAAAAGCTTCTGTTCTCTTTCGTTCTGCGCTAATTATCGTCCATGTTTCACTTCCACACAATGCCACGCTCCAGACGAAAGTTTTCAAACAACTTTCTAAATCCTGTATCAGTGTTCGAGGTGAACAAATTTATGCCCTTGCTAATGCTAGTCTGCATTTTACGCCTTCCTTACTTCTACCATCATTAGTTATTTTACTACACAAGTAACAATAATAATCTACTTCCCTTAAGTCTTCATCTCCTAATCTAATATTTCGTGCACCACCTGACTTTGTTCGACCGCACTCCAATACTTTTGTTTAGGACTTGTATTCCTTCGCCAAGATTCTGTCCATACGAAACAGCAATTTCTCCAGGTCTTTTGCAGAGTCAGATACAATAACAATGTCATCATATCAGAGTTCTGATTTCCTCTCCTTGGATTCTGATTCCCTTTCCAAATTCCTCTTCGGTTTCTTTCATCGCCTGTTCTATGTAAACATTGAAAAGGAGAGGGGGCAAATTGCAGCCTGCCTCACTTCTTTCTGGATTGCTGCCTCTTTTTCAAAGCCCTCGATTCTTATCACTATAGACTGGTTTTTGTACAGATTGTAGATAATTCTCTTTTCCCGGTATCTAATACCGATCACCTTCAGAATCTTAAATAGCTTGGCCCAATCAACATTATCGAATGCCTTTTCTAGATCAACGAACGCCATGTAGGCCCTACGTGGGCTTGTCTTCCTTTATTCGATCCTCTAAGATGAGATTGGGTATGTAGGAAACTGGGAGTGAGATTTCTAGATCCTAATGGGTGGGTAGGAGACAGGGATCTGCGCACGGATGGCCTTCACTTAAACCGCAGTGGTACGTACAAGTTAGGCAATTTGTTTAGAAGTGTTATAAGGTGGTACATTCAAGGAAACGGGGTGGTTTAGGGAGGGTACAGGGATATGGAATTCAAGTAGGGATGACATAAAAATGTTAGTGTTAAACTGTAGAAGTATTGTAAAGAAAGGAATAGAATTAAATAATTTCATAGATATACACTTACCAGATATTGTAACAGGAGTTGAATCATGTCTGAGATATGATGTAATGGATGCAGAAATTTGCTCACGGAAATGAGAGGAGATTTTTAAAAGCAATTATCCTCGGTGGAAAACGGTAAATAAAAATGTAAACAGACTCTGGGATAGGTTTAAAGCAATTATTGAAGAATGTGAAAACAGGTTTGAATCTTTAAAGGTGGTAAGAAATGGTAAAGATCCGCTATATTATAACAGAGTGTAAAGATACTAAGAAGGAAGTGCAGACTAGAAAGAAATAGAGTTAGAAATGGCTGTGGAAGTAAGGAAAAATTGAAGGAACTTACTAGGAAATAACTGAATCTAGCAAAGAAGTCAGGTAAGGAAACATAACCGGACGAGTTGGTCGTGCGGTTAGGAGCGCGCAGCTGTGAGCTTGCATCCGGCGATAGTGGGTTCGAGCCTCACTGTCGGCAGCCCTGAAGATGGTTTTCCGTGGTGTCCCATTTTCACACCAGTCAAATGCTGGATCTGTACCATAATAAATTAAGGCCACGGCCGCTTCCTTCCCACTCTTAGCCTTTTCCTGTCCCATCGTCGCCATAATACCTATCCGTGTCGGCGCGACGTAGAGTCAATTGTAAAAAAAAAAAAAAGAAAAAGAAAAAGGATAACATTATGGAAAGCATAATTGGCGGTCATACAAATTTTAGTGAAATATGGAAGGGTATGTATAAGTACTTTAAGGCAGAAACAGGTTCCAAGAAGGATATTCCAGGTATCATTAATGGACAAGGGGAGTTTGTATGCGAGGATCTTCAATAGGCAGAAGTATTCAGTCAGCAGTATGTAAAGATTGTTGGTAACAGAGATAATGTCCAGTTAGAGGAGCTGGCTAATACTAAAGAAGTATTAAAATTTACCTATGATAACAACGACATTTACAATGAGACCCAAAGGTTGAAAACTAGAAAAGCGGCTGGAATGTATAAGATTTCGGGGGATATTCTAAAGACAATGGATTGGAATAGAGTACCATATCTGAAATACTGATTTGATTATTGTTTGCATGAAGGAGCTATAAGTCACCAAATGAATGGAGAGTTGCTATAGTAGCCCCTGTGTATAAAGGAAAGGGTGATAGACATAAAGCTGAAAATTACAGGCCAGTCACTTTGACATGCATTGTATGTAAGCTTTGTGAAAGCATTCTTTCTGATTATATTAGACATGTTTGGAAATTAATAACTGGTTCGAATAGAAGGCAGTTCGTGTTTAGGAAAGGTTATTCCACTGAAGCTCAGCGTGTAGGATTCCAGCAAGATATAGCGGATATCTTGGATTCGGGAGGTCAATGGATTGTATCGCGATTGTCCTGTCTAAGCATTTGATAAGGTGGATCATGGGAGACTATTGCTAAAAATGAGTGCAATAGGACTAGACAAAAAGTGACTGAATGGGTGGCTATATTTCTAGAAAATAGATCACAGAAAATTAGAGTATGCGAAGCTTTATCTGGCTCTGTAATAATTAAGAAGGGAATTCCTATGTTTTTATGTTTTACGAAATATATATGATATGAGTAAAGAAGTGGAATCAGAAGGCTTTCTTTGCGGATGGTGTTATTCTGTAGAGAGAAAGAAATAAGTTACAAGATTGTGAGCAACTTCAAAACGACCTCGATAATGTTGTGAGATGGACAGTTCGCAATGGTATGACGATAAATGGGGTTAAAAGTCAGGTTGTGAGTTTAACAAATAGGAAAAGTACTCTCAGTTTTAATTACTGCGTTGATGGGTTGAAAGTTCCTTATGGGAATCATTGTAAGTACCTATGTGTTAATGTAAGGAAATCACATAAATGGGATTGTATGGTTATGGGTATGCATATGGTTATGAGGGTGTTTAGGGGTTGTGATAAGGATGTAAAGGAGAGGGCATATAAGTCTCTAGTAAGACCTCAACTTGAGTATGGTCCCAATGTATGAGACCCTCACCAGGTTTACTTGATTCGAAAACTGGAAAAAATCTAAAGAAAGGCAATTCGATTTGTTCTATGTGATTTCCGACAAAAGAGTGGCGTTACAAAAATGTTGCAAAGTTTGGGCTGGGAAGACTTGGCAGAAAGGAGACGAGCTGATGGACTAAGCGGTGTGTTCCGAGTTGTCAGTGGAAAGATCCGTGGAAGGACGTTAATAGAAGTATAAGCTTGAGTGGTCTCTTTAAAAGTAGGAAAGATCACAATATGAAGATAAAGTTGGAGTTCAAGAAGACAAATTGGGGCAAATATTCTTTCATAGGAAAGGGAGTTAGGGATCGGAATAACTTACCAAGGGAGATGTTCAATAAACTTCCAATTTCTTTGAAATGATTTAAGAAAAGGCTGGTAAACAACAGATAGGGAATCTGCCGCCTGGGCGACTGCCCTAAATGCAGATCAATAGTGATTGATTGATTGATTGATTGATTGATTGATTGATTGATTGATTGATTGATTGATTGCTTCACGTGTTCACACATTTCTTCTGAAGCTGAACTTTTCTTCCAACCCAGTTTCAGCTTGTCTTTCAATTCTTCTGTAAATAATACGAGTTAAAATTTTACAGGCGAGAGATACTATACTAACGGTGCGGTAGTTTTCGCACTTGTCAACACCGGTTTTCTTAGGAATAGTATGAAAACATTCTGCCGAAAATCGGATGGCACTTTACCTGTATCATACATTTTACACACTAAACGGAATAGACTCGCCATGCTGGTTTCTCCTAAGGCAGTCAGTAATTCTGAGGGCATGTCATCAATTCTCGGTGCCGTGTTCCTACGTAGGTCTCTCAAAGCTCTGTTGAATTCCGACCTTAAAATTGAGTCTCCCATGTCATCAGCAATTCAGCATCAACAAGCTCTTCTTGTTCCAGAACCCTATCATATACACTACCTTGATACAACTGTTGGATATGTCCCTGCCATCTTTCTGACTCGTCTTCTTTCCCTAGAAGTGGTTTTCCATCTGAACTCTTAATATTCCTTTCTTCAAAGGTTTCCTTAATTTTCCTGTATGCAGCATCTACCTTTCTACAACCATACAACCTTCAACATCCTTACACTTCTCTTTCAACCATTCTTCCTTACCTGTCCTGCACTATCTATCTATTTCATTCTTTATTCGCCTGTGTTCTTTTCTGCCCACCTCATTTTTTTTTTTTTGCGTTCTCGTAATTTCGTCCTTCGTCAATCAGGTCTATTATCTCCTGAGTTATCCATTGATTCTTAGTTGATCTTTCCTTTCTTCCTGACATTTCTTCAGCAGCCCTAGAGACTTCATTCTTCACGACTGTCTACTTCCTCTATAGCGTTTCCTTCAGTCTTTTCATTTAGTCCTTGTGCAACATGTTCCTCTAAACAATCCCTCACACTCTTTCCTTTCTGGATTCCATCCCATCTCTTTGCATTTCTTTCTTCAATTTCTTCAACTTCAGATAGCATTTCATGACCAACAGGTAATGGCCAGAGTCCACGTCTGCTCCTGGAAAGTCTTGCAATCCAACACCTGATTTCTGAATCTCTGCCTAATCATTGTGAAGTCTATTTGATACCTTCCAGTGTCTCCAGGTCTCGTCCATGTGTACAGCCGTCGTTTGTGGTGTTTGGACCAAGTGTTAGCAAGGATTAAATTATGATTGGTGCAGAATTCAACCAGCCGGCTTCCTCTTTCATTCCTCTGTCCCAATCCGATTTCTCCTACTGTATTACCTTCTCTTCCTTGGCCTACCACTGCATTCCAGTCTCTCATCACAATTAGATTCTCATCACCTTTTACATATTGTATTGCAATACATATTGTATTATTGTATTGTATTAATTTTTTTCATATATTCTTTCAATTTCCTCATCATCCGCTGAACTAGTAGGCATATAGACCTGCACTATTATAGTGGGCATTGGCCTGCTGTCTATCTAAACAACAATAATTCTTTCATTATGCTGGTCGTAATAGCTTACCCGCTGCACTATTTTCTTATTCATTATTAAACCAGCTCCTGCATTTCCCTTGTTTGATTTTGTGTTGATAATTCTGTAGTCACCTGACCAAAAATCCTGCTCTTCCTGCCAACGTACTTGACTTATACAACTAAATCTAACTTTAGTCTATCCATCTCCCTTTTCAGATTCTCTGACCTACCACAACGATTTAAACTTCTAACATTCCACGCTCCGACCGGCAGACTGTCAGTATCCATCTTTCTGATGATTGTCCCCTCTTGTGTAGTCCGCACCCGGAGATCCGAATGGGGACTATTTTACCTCCGGAATATTTTACCCAGAAGGAAGCCATCATCAGTACATCATTCATACAGAGATGGAACTGCGTGTCCTTGGGAGTTAGTTACGGTTGTAGTTTCCCGTTGCTCTCAGCCGTGTAGCAGTATCAACACAGCTAAGCCATGTTAAGTATTATTACAAGAACATGTCAGTAAAATTATTTCTTGAATAAAATTACTGTATCTACCTATTCAATGCAATTATAATTATAATTATAAGAAATAATTTTACTTATTGTATCTCCAATACGGAACAAAATGAGATTAATTACTTGTAAGATCATATCAGTCAATCATCTAGACTGCCGCCATTGTAACTCCCGACAGGCTGTTACTCCCCTTTCGATGAACCATTCGTTCTCGACAGATACCCATCCGATGTGGTTGCACCTACGACTGGGCTATCTATTTCATTGGGACACGCAAGCCTCCCCAACGCGGCAACGTCACATGATTCACAGGGACATAAAATATTGTAAACTTCCTTGTTGTGTTTTATGTTTTTTCTTAAAAGTTTGTTCTATTCACTAGTGACTTAAGTACAGCAGTTTGTACACCCCACTATGGACTGTTGATTCCGACAAAAGGAGCTTTATTTACAGTACGTAGGTCTGATCGGGGTCCGATGACGATCACGTCTCTGTCTTCACTTTCATGCACGCCACTTTAAACGTGCGTTGGGGTAAACCGAACGTATTGCACTGTAAGTAGTTTGTCATCCATTTGCTTATTTGAGCTCTAGGAGGAATTAACTTTCTTTGTGTTGCACTGGGTGGAATTACACTCTGGACAGAATGGATTTACTGTAAGTAAACATACAGTACCATAGTTGAATTTGTAATCCTAAAACTAAACTCTGGGAGGAATGTATGTTTGTGCTGCATAACTCTGAAATAAGCAGTTTCAGAATTAGTTGTATATAACATTTCGGTCTTATTTTTACTTCTACATTACACTCGCAAAGTTTGTACAGTGACTTACAAATCACCCTGTAGAACTTGTACGAAAATTCCTTCAGAAAATATTGTTTCTTAATCGTTACATTTCATATGAAATTCTCTCCATTTTACACTATTAATCATTTAAAGAAAGTTGAATTACTTGTGTCAAAGGAGAGAGTTTAGAGCATGTTGTTAATACCGGGTGATTCAAAAGTATGCGCAGAAATCGAAGTAGCCTATAGAGGGATCGAAGCACTGTACAACTTTCGAATAGAAAGGTATAATTCAGGACGAAAATTTGCACCAGGGCAAGCCTGGAAATGACATAAATGACAATTTATTTTAGTTATTTTGTACAAAATGTTCTTCATTCATAAATATTGATTACAAGTAATGAAAATCATTTTATTTTCCGTATTGAAAGAATCTCAATAATAATATAAGAGAATTTATTGGACTCCAACCTATTCAATACATTACAGGATGTTAACATTTTTAGTTAAACATCGTTAAAATGGAGACATGTTGGAGTCCAATAAATTCTCTTATATTATTATTTAAATATTGATTGCCAGTTCTTAATATCGTTCCTGGCATTCCAAGGATATCCCCGACGACGCAGGTTTTCGTCCTGAACTGTACTTTCTGTTCGAAAGTTGTTGTATTTCACCCCTCTATGGGTACTTCAGTTACTGCACAACTTTTTGAATCACCCTGTATTAGCAATATACACTACAATGAAAATTTCCATGTACACCGGCGGAAAAAATACCCAAACACCATGAAAAACGGAATGTAGAATACCGGTACGGAAATTTGGCAATATATTTGTCGAGGTAACACATTTAATTGATTAAAGGGACAAGACTACAGGTTAATATCCGCGCGAGAAAATCAATCGCAAATGTGCCATGCTGGTCCATTAATAACGGGTGTAATCGCCTGATTGTTGAATGCAGCATGCAAACGTGCATGCATTGTGTTGTACAGGTGCCGAATGTCAGCTTGTATGATGGAGTTCCATGCTTGTTGCACCTGGTCGGTCAATACAGGGACAGTTAATGCCGGTTATGGATGACGCTGGAGTTGTCCAATGATGTCCCATATGTGCTCGATTGGGGATAGATCGGGGGATCTAACAGGCCAAGGCAAAATGTCGACACTCTGTAGAGTACGCGGGGTTACAACAGCTGCATGGGAACGTGCATTATCCAGTTGGAAAACACCCCCGGGAATGCTGTCCATGCTGTACATAGGACTTACGGAGATGGTCTAGGGACTAATGCACAAGATGGCGGCCGTGTGCAACTTCCTAATGCTAGAGCTCCAGAGGCAAGACAGCCGCCTGGGAGGTATTCTGGTGTTGAAAAGGTGTATGTGTTACGTAGTGTACTTCAAGCCAATCAGGACGCTAAAAGGTAGAAAACTGCCATTAACACCACTGCGAGGGTTGTAGCCCCGTCGGTATATATGGGCTCTTATGGGACTAACCCACCGAGAACTGGACCAGGAGCGAATGGGCAAGATGGTGGCTATATATAGGCTCTTATGGAGAAAGCTGGCCTAGGGTAGGATAGGCGGTATACATAGGACTTACGGAGATGGTCTAGGGACTAATGCACAAGATGGCGGCCGTGTGCAACTTCCTAATGCTAGAGCTCCAGAGGCAAGACAGCCGCCTGGGAGGTATTCTGGTGTTAAAAAGGTGTAAATGTGTAACAGTTATTTCTCTGATATTTTCATTTTCATTTCCAAATCTTAAAAGTCAAAAAGTTGTTCCTCCTGTACTGTTACTCTGATAATAATCCACTTAACATAATCCTATCCATTAGGTAAATTGTGATACTTAAAGTATATGTAAAACCACTATTATTACTCTTTCACTTTTAGACCTTATGCGTTAATCCGCCATTGTTGTGATTATCTATGTATTGTTCCTCTTGACAGAGCTCTTGCTCTCTGGAACCCTATTTATCAATCAAATAAAAAAATTACAAACATATCACAGAGAAGGGCGTAGTGAGTGACATATGAAGACATTTACAAACGTATCACACATGAGGACATAGTGAGCAGAGTCCTGCAGAGAGGCCCAGCCCATGAACTGCTTCGGCAGTAGGCTGCAATGGGCTTTGAAAGGCTCGAACATAAGAAGCCCGTGACGTCATCGCACGGGCCGGTCTGGGCCAGCGCTCTGTCATTTAGTGATGGGCTAGCGACGGAATCGAGTAGAATCGAGTAATGTGCTCTTAGAATCGGTATTACTCGACTCCAGACTCGAGTCCAAGCATACTGGTGTCGCTATCTGTGGACATGCCTTAGAACTAAAATCTACTGTACTGGAGTGCACGGCATTCAGGGTCACCCACAGAATATTTTTGTGGTGTGGAGTGCAATATGTTTGCTGCTGATGATTGATGTTGTTCAGTCATCGGTCGTCAATAATTCGATTGTTATGATTATTATTATCATCATCATAGGCACTTAAGGTTGTGACTTACTAACAAACTGTCAGCTGTTTAGCTAGAACAGAATGACGTTCTGTCCGCTGATTTGCTGCGTGAACGTACGTCACATTCTGGACGCCTCATCTTAACACCCGACATTATATCTGCCGAAAGTAAGATGTACATATAAACTGCTGTAATTCACCTGTTCCCCCGGACGATTGTAGGCTTTGGCACGGTTAGCAATAGGCTATGGTTACAATAAATCTGCCATACTACCGATCATATTAGCACATCTACGCCCGTGTATATGCATAATGGCTACATGAGATATAATTTACCAGTAGCGAAGCAATACAATGTGTGCAGAAATACCGTCTATAGTCTACAAATAGCACATGTTACCGGGCGAGTTGGCCGTGCGCGTAGAGGCGCGCGGCTGTGAGCTTGCATCCGGGAGATAGTAGGTTCGAATCCCACTATCGGCAGCCCTGAAGATGGTTTTCCGTGGTTTCCCATTTTCACACCAGGCAAATGCTGGGGCTGTACCTTAATTAAGGCCACGGCCGCTTCCTTCCAACTCCTAGGCCTTTCCTATCCCATCGTCGCCATAAGACCTATCTGCGACGTAAACCCCTAGCAAAAAAAAAAAAGCACATGTTTAAAATACACTAATTACAACATAGGGATTTGAAATAATAATAATAATAATAATGTTATAACTTTTACGTCCAAGTACGTACATTTGTATGGTTTTCGGGGATGCCGAGGTACCGCATTTAGTCCCCCGGGAGATTTTTTACGTCCCAATAATTCTACCGACACTAGGTTGACGTATTTGAGCACCTTCAAATACTACCGGAATAAACCAGTATCGAACCGGCCAAGTTGGGCTATGAAGGCCAGATAAGCTATATTATCAATATTAGAATAGATGGCATATTCAGTGAAGTGTGTGCGAGACGCCGTAAACGGATATTTTCATATCTTATTATGCGTATTAAGTGGCATTATTATCGTTCTCAAGTAATTATCAAATTTAGGTTATTCCTTTTCCGCATTCATTCAGTTTTTTCATATCGTACCGCGCTGTCGCAATCCCATAAACCCTCAGCGACCGCTTGTACGCATGCTTCATCCATCTACGAGCCGGCGAGTGAGCGAACGTGTGACGTCATGCTATCATCGAGCCTTCGCAAGCGAAGCGAGTCCGAGCCTGGACTCGAAAGAATCGAGTACCGCGATTCCAGGCATCACTCGCGCACATCACTACTGTCATTCGTACGCGGTGAGCCAAGGACAGCGCTGTGGTAGTTCAATGTGTACAGTGCACTGCGTGTCAGCGGAGTGCGTTGCATTACGGTCGAGTGGAGCCGGTCAAATTTGCTATGGCTTTCAGTTTGACTTCTCCGTCTATCCTGTCATCGGAAACGAATGTGGACTGTAGTTCCAAAAGAAAGGAAACCGTGGCAAAAAAAATCGTGAAGTAAAAAAAAAAGAAGGAATAAACGAACTAAAAACCGCACAATACAAGACTTCTGAACCGGATCCTAAACTTAAAAGTCGTATTTGGTTGGTATTCAAGCCTGCAGTTGACGGTGATGGGAAAGACGTTAATTTTGTGTGCTGTACGATCTGCAGTGAACTTTATGGACACACTAGCAGTTACCCGCGGCTTCTCGCGTGGATTTCGTTATTTGATAAAAGTAATCGTACCTCGGTACTGTACTAAGATTTTATCTGAAAATCCCTGAAGTATAAAACCTCACTGAAAATTTGAGTTTCATTTACCCCAGAAACTCTTTTTAAACCAAGTGTGTGGTGTTGCCTTTTGGGGCTGAGATGACCATGCGACATAGAACTGTACACGTGAGAACGTTTTCTCTCAAGTAAAAAAAAAAAAAAGTTTCTTTATTTTTAAAGGAGATTACAAATACATATTTCCACATCTGTAACGTCTTCAGGTTTTGAGATATAAGTATTCGCATAAAAAGAATTCAACGCCTTTATCAGCCCTTCCTCCACCCCACCTACGTGGATTTTCCGAAAACAAAAACGAGTGAATTTATTTACTTTTAAAGGACATTCCAAGTACCAAGTTCCATGTCTGTAATATGTAAAGCTTTTGACATATTATACTGTAGATATACCGGTACACATTTAAAAAAATTCACCTGCTTTTCCAATTCTTTTCAGTCCTTAAGTGGTTTTTCCGAAAAAGTCTTGCTTATTGATAAAGGAGCTGCCAAATACCAATTATCACGACTGTAACATTTTCAGTTCTTGAAATATGTGTATACTCATGAAAATAATTCAACACCTATTTCAACACCCCCCCCCCTCCGAAGTTAATTTTACCCAAAAAATGAGTGTTTCTTATTTTTAAAGGAGATTTCAAATACCCATTTTCACATCTGCAACATATTTAGGTTTTTTAGATCTAAGTATCCTCATACAAATAATTCAACTAATATTTCAGTCCTTTCATCCCCCTTAAGTAGATTTTCCAAAACCAAAAGAATACGTATTTCTTTCTTCTTTTTACGTCTGTAACAACTTCAGTTTTTGAGATATCAGTACCCTAATAAAATTAATTCAACCCCCTTTTCAGTCCCTTTTACACAAAATAATACCTGTTTTTAATTTTTAAATATTAAAAATATTAATTTTCACATCCGCAATGTGTTAAGTGTTTGAGATATACTGTAGATATGCTCATCTTAAGAATTCGCGCCAGCCCACATTTCAGTCATTCCCTCAGTAGATAAACTGGATGGTTCGGCGGCCTCCGCCTATGAAGGCTCCCAGGGTCCCGCTCCTCCACCGCCAACCGAGGGGCCTTCCCAGGGGCCCGCTCCTCCACCGCCACCCGGGAGGCCATCCCAGGGGCCCGCTCCTCCACCTGCGGGAAATTTGAATTTGTAAACAAAGCCACGTGCTTTTTAACAGCTGTCATCGACAACAACGCATCGCTAACCTCACTGCTGCCATCTTGACGGGCCTAAACCTCAGTGCTGCCAACTAAACTTTACTAGCGCGAGATTGGAATGGTAAACAAAGCCACGTGCTTTTTTGACAGCCACGTGCTTTTTGACAGCTGTCATCGACAACAACGTATCGCTAACCTCAGTGCTGCCATCTTGACGGGCCTAAACCTCAGTGGAGCCAACTTAACCTTACTAGCGCGAGATTTGAATTAGTAAACAAAGCCACGTGCTTTTTTGACAGCTGTCATCCTCCATCTTTAATGAAGAGAGCACCGTGCTGCCCTCTTTAGCTACATATATTTGAAATGTGGTGGCGGATAATTTGAAAAATGCTTTTTGATAGCAGCCATCTTTAATCGACAGAGCACCGTGCTGCCCTCTTTAGCTACATACATTTGAAATGTGGTGGTGGGTAATTTAAATTCCATACGCTTTTTCGACAGATGTCATCCGCCATCTTGCATCGCAAACCTTAGTGCTGCACTCTTTACGGCACTGCTGGTAATTTAAAAAATTGTGTCAGCTGTCATCCACCATCTTGCATCGCAAACCTCAGTGCTGCACTCTTTAGCTACTTACCTTTGAAATGTGGTGGCGGCAATTTGAAAAATTCTACGTGCTCTTGTTTGGAAACAAACCCACGTGCTTTTTTGACAGCTGCCATCCGCTATCTTTAATCAACAGAGCACCGTGCTTCTATCTTTATCGTAGTAGCGGACAATTCCGTCAGCTGTCATCCGCCATCTTTAATCAACAGAGCACCGTGCTGCTATCTTTATCGTAGTAGCGGGCAATTTGAAAAATTCCGCCAGCTGTCATCCGCCATATTGCATCGCAAACCTCAGTGCTGCACTCTTTAGCTACTACCTTTGAAATATGGTGGCAGATAATTTTAAAAAATCTACAGCAGCCATCTCTCGACGCTAATTGTACAAGATGGCGGCTATACATGACACCTTAAGGATGCTTACGCAAGATGGTGGCTGCAAGATGGCTACTATACATAGGTTCTTATGAGATTCCCTTGGGATGCTTGCGCAAGATGGTGGCTATACATGGCTCCTTATAAGACGTCTTAAGGGTGCTTGCGCAAGATGCGGCTGCTCTTATGAGACGGCTTAAGGGTGCTTGCACAAGATGGCTTGAGACACCCTAAGGATGCTTGCGCAACATGGCGGACACAAGATGGCGGCTATACACGGCTTCTTATGAGACGCCTTAAGGGTGCTTGCGCAAGATGACTGCTGCTCTTATCAAGAAAGCTAGCTTAGAGTCTAACTTGCCGTGCCGGTTCGATTAATTAAATTTGGGGCTTAAATGCAAAATGTTAAATGTCTCGAAAACGGTACGTCGTAGAGCAAAACGGACAAAATTTATCTGTCCAATACGTAGGTCCTCAGTATCAGGAACATGAAAGCATAAGAAAAAAGTAGTTTAATGATGAGATCAACGTTTCGGTTCCTATCTAACATTGACGGCTATCTAATTCTACAAGATGGCGGCTGTGCATAGCTTCTTATGAGACGGCTTAAGGGTGCTTGCACAAGATGGCTGCTTTCCTTATGAGACACCCTAGGGATGCTTGCGCAAGATGGCGGACACAAAATGGTGGCTATACATAGCTCTTTATGAGACGGCTTAAGAGCGCTTGTACAAGATGGCTGATATACATAGGTTATTATAAGACGCCCTAGAGGTGCCTGCGCAAGATAGCAGCGACAAGATAGTGACTATACACAGCTCCTTATGATACGGCCTAGGGGTGCTCGCACAAGATGGTGGCTGCTCTTATGAAGAAAGCTAGCTTAGAGGCTACTGCGCAAGATGGCGGCTGCTGTTATGCATGCGGTGGAGGGAAATTTGAAATTCCACGTGCTCTTGTTTGTAAAATTCTACGTGTTTTTTACAGCTCTCATCTTTAATCAACAAAGCATCGTGCTGGTATATTTACAGCACTAAACCTCATACCTTTGAAATGTGGTGGTGGATAATTTGAAAAATTCTACGTGCTTTTTGACAGCAGCCATCTTTAAGCAATAGTGGTTATACATAAGCTGTTAAGGCCTCCTCTTATATCAAGGCATAGCTCTATCGAACAAGTTTAAACCTGCATCGCGAAGGCAAGAGTGTGCAGCGATAACATCATTATGCATGTTTAGAATTGCAAATCACAAAAGAAGTGATTGAAACATAACAAGACTAGAATCGAACACTGCATTCGATGTCGTTAACTTCATCATGTGATCGGAACATTAATTGATGTGTTCAGAACACTAAATAAGTAATCAAGACTAAAATAGAACACTGTACTCGATACAACATGTGTTTAGAACATGTCTGGGAATACCTTTGTTCTAAGAAGATGAGATTACCGCACATTCCGTGTAGGGCTAATAGGCTAAAGGGCTAATGGGGGTAAAGGGCTAATGGGCTAGGGTGCCTCTCCTCTCTTTATCCGGGCTTGAGACCGGCTCTACATCTAGACGCGGAGTTAACACCCTAAGGAAGGGAGCCTGTTGGGAAATAATCTATACGAATATAGCTACTCGATCGACTATATACTACAGAAGGATGACTTAGGTGAGGGTAAGCGCCGGGATTGTAGGAAGGTGTTTAAGCTGTTGTACTGTCGAGAGAGAGCTATTATTTAATAATACCTGCACGACGCTATATTTCAAAAATATCTGCTTTGTACTGTGTGTAACCAGCATCATGATAGGCTCTTAGCAGTTGCAAACGTTTTACGAGTTCGTTGGGATCTTTACAGTATCTTATGTCTACATAGGGTAACAGAGGCTTGTTGTGAACTTTGAGCCTATATGCATACAGTTGATGCGTGGGGACTTGTTTTGATGCAATACGTGCTTCAGCAGTAGCTTTTTTTTGCTATGGGCTTTACGTCGCACCGACATAGATAGGTCTTATGGCGACGATGGGATAAGAAAGGCCTAGGAGTTGGAAGGAAGCGGCCGTGGCCTTAATTAAGGTACAGCCCCAGCATTTGCCTGGTGTGAAAATGGGAAACCACGGAAAACCATTTTCAGGGCTGCCGATAGTGGGATTCGAACCTACTATCTCCCGGATGCCTCTACGCGCACGGCCAACTCGCCCGGTTTCAGCAGTAGCGTTTCTAGGTACAAACTTACCTTGTTTCGATAGCAATGAAGCGTTGATACTTTCTTCTTCTTTATCTTGCATCTCTTCTTGACATGTTTGCACTGCGACAGAACGTGTAGTAGGTTTAGGAAATGAAGTAAAATCATCAAGCTGTAATGGGAATGAAACATTAAGATCTTCTTCTTCTACTTTCCCTTTACTACTGTTTTGATCAACACCATTTTCCTTATTATCATAATCATGATCTTGCCTCTCTTCATCTAGAAGTTTATGATTAGTAACAGAACTTGTAGCAGGCCTAGACAACAAGGGAGAATTAAAAATCTCTTGTAGAGATGTACTTTTTAAAAATAAATCAGTGTTCGCTTGAATACGGTTGAGCTCTTTGTATTTTGTTCTCGATGAAGCTACATTACACGCGGCTTCATGACGTTGAGCGTTGTATGCGTTCTTGAACTCTCTTCTACAATGTTTGCATTGGAAAATTGTCCTACATGATATCTCATGACGTCTTTTGTGATAGCTTCGGGAAAATGTTTTCCGCACTCTTTGCAAATATACCTAGAAATAGGGTTTTCTATGACGGACTTTTATCTTCTGCTAACAGATTCTTCTTTAAATCTGCTATACACTTGTTACTATCTACTTCGATGATGCGAACAGCTTAGCGATTAGCAGTAAAGTAACACAAAAGCATATAACTTAGGAACAGTAAGGTTTAACCCCTTCAAGATAGCAGCAGTGAGGTTAGCGATGTTCTGTTGTTGGATTTTAAATTCCGTGCTACGACATGTATAAGGTGGCAGCCTTGAGGTTTAGCGCCCTGAAGATGGCAACAGTGAGGTTAGCGATGCCCTATTGTCCTTCAAAGTGAGGTTAGAGTCCGTCAAGATGACAGCTGTCAAAAAAGCACGTGGCTTTGTTTACCAACAAGAGCACGTGGTCGCGACGTCACGGTCACGTGATATGCTACGTCAGCATGCGAAGTTCAAAGTCCACACCTACGTAGTTAACACTCTGCTATGTTTACAAGATTTTTACACATAGTTATTCTGGTTTTAAAAGAGATTATAAATATCACTTCACGTCTATAACATGTTAAGTTTTCTAGATATATTGTACATATGCTCAGGGATTATGTGTACAAATTTTGGTTGGCAGCTGTGCCCAAACGTACATGCATAATCTCGCTGCTGTAGAATCCTGAAGCTGGCGTTGCCATGGTTACGGCAGTTCATTTCCTTATCCGATTCCGAGAGCAGGGGTAGTGTGGCGCCAATATTTCCATAACGGTCGGTTTTAGGGCCTTAAAACATGGTTTTCGGGCCCGTGGGGCTTACCGAGATTTGTTCTTTGGGTCAAGGAGCTTAAAATGAGCTTAGCCTCGTCCTTGCACGGCAAATTCGATATTTCGCCTATATTAGCCTATTATTTTTATATCTCCCCCATCGCCCCCCACCTCGAATTGTTTTGAAAATAAAATACAGCCTATGTCTCTCAGGGATTATGTATTGAACCCTTAACTTAACATTCCATCGTTGGTCGGCCAGAGCTGCTGCAGTAGAGCGATATTGAACTCTTAAATCTTACGGTCGTAGCGGGAATAATTCGGTCACAATCTTAACCAAACGATGGGGTTCAGAAGAGAGCCTAACTACTTGAAATGAGGAGCAAATATGTGCTTACTGACTTTTATTGAATCAATTAACTGCACAAAAAAATTACTTATATAAAATCCTTGATCAAAAAATTTATTAAATATTTCAAACGCAGTCACATTGCATGCCGTTATTTTTATTGATTATAATATCGAAGAATTTTCTTCGGAGAAAAGTAGATATCTCACAGGTTAGTGGACAGCGAAACTGAAAAAGTGAAAAGAAAACTTAAAAATCGGGTACGTATTGATCCAAACGATAACTGAGAATTAATCCTCACGATCCGTAGAAAATCTGACCTTCAACAAATAGAGTTCCAGATTTACTCTCAATTAAGGTTATCTACCAGTCAAATACCCTGTCGGAAACGGAAACACCCGCCGAATGGACCCTTAATCGAACCAACTTGACTATCAGTTGCTTTGGATAGGTTGCGATATATTGTTGCAAAGCATGGTGTTCACTACAAGTTAACAGCAGCATTCACAATTGAAAACAAAATTCCACCATGTATTGTCATTCCATGACACCCTTAAGTTATAAAATCATCCCGATGCTGAAACGTGCATCACCCAAACAGCTGTTCAGAAGGAACCAACACAACACGATCCGAGAGGATCTTACGTTACGTCGTTCTGAAGGAACAAAACTGTGAAATTCAGGAAACACATATTCATCACGCATTTAGAAGAAATGCCAAACACTGAAGTTAAATAAAAAGTGGTAAATCACTTGAAAAATCTATATATATAAAATAAGAGTTTTGTCTGTACATTGCTCAGAATTTGAAAATAATGGTATTTCTGTATCGGTCATGCCCATAGTAACAAGAAAATGCACTTTTTACTTTTCCGTAATTTCTGTCTGTCTGTCTGTCTGTCTGTATGTATGTACACGCATCACGAGAAAACGGTTGAAGAGAATTTAATGAAAATCGGTATGTGAAGTCGGGGGATGAGCCTCTACAATCTAGGCTATAAATCATTTTACTCGCGTTGAGTGAAATGGTAGTTTAGGGGAGGGCCTAAAATTGAATTCTCAACTATTTACGTTATTAGTGGTCTAATGAAAATCGGTATGTGAAGTCGCAGGATGAGCATCTACAATCTAGGCTATAAATCATTTTACTCACGCTGAGTGAAATGGTAGTTTAGGGGAAGGCCTAAAATTGAATTCTCAACTATTTATGTTATTAGTGGTCGTATTTTAAAGAAAATGGGTATGCAAAGTTGGGGAATAAATTGCTACAATCTAGGCTGTCAATAATTGTATTCACGTTGAGAAAAATGGTAGTTTAGGGGAAGGCCTAAAATTTAATTCTCAAATATTGTTGTTAGTAGTCCTATCGTGATGAAAATCGGAATGCAAAGTCAGGAAATAAGTCGCTACAGTCTAGGCTGTAAATTATTTTATTCACGCTGAGTGAAATGGTAGTTTAGGGGAAGGCCTAAAAGTAATTCTCAAATATTTCTTATTAGAGGTGTAGTCGATGAATGCTACATAACTAAGGTTATATAGTATTAAATTTCCTATTATTCATGACTCATACATTGTTACCGTACTGGCTATGATCACAAAGATATTCATGAATTTGGATTTTTGTTACTGAGTCCATATCAGCGCCGAGTAACGAGAAAATGGGTAAAAAGTATTTAATGAAAATCGGTATGTCAAGCCGGAGAATAAGAAACTACAGTTTACGGTATAAAATATTTTACAAATCACAGAGTCGAAAGAAAACTAAATGTGTAGGTCTACAATATAGAAAGCTCATAACATATATCAACAATAACTTTACATTGACCATTGTTTGTCGTGATGTGCTTTGTGTCTTCTGTTGCTCTCATCTCCGGTAGATAGGATTACAGCTGCGTACAGAGTATTTTTTACTTGATTTACGTCCACGGAATACTATCTTCAGCGCTGCCGACAATGGGGTTCGAATCCACTATCTCTCGGATGCAAGCTCACAGCTGCGCACCGCTAACCACACGGTCAACTCGCCCAGTCGTACAGAGTGGAACAGCCTGCCTGAATATTGATGGGAAGTAGCTGGGGAGTTAGATACCTTTCTTCTTAAGCATGTCATTCCCCTGGTTTATAAATTTTCTGATACTACTGGTATGTAACACACTGGATCATCATAGCATTCAGACTATTCAATCCCTACTCTGAGGCACTGATTGGAATGAACAGTGTGCATATTTAGCGGAATAATGGCAGATGAGTGTTCATGGCAATCTGTGGCCTGGTCATCTCAGATCTGGAACTTTGGACTATTAGATTGGTACCGCAATCTAACCGCAACACTGTTCGTTAAAAGTGATAAAACGTACGGCTTTCCATTTGAACGAGTATTTTATATGATAGCATTGCTTTTAATCGCTACATTCATACTTACGTTTTTGTAATGACCTATGTTGATTTCAGTTAGGAAAACCACAAAGTCAGTCTTTCTGAGAATCCCGTAGCGAAGCACGGGTACATCAGCTAGTATTATTATAAAACCAACTTTCAGGTTATAAATGGTTACGTTACGCTTAATAAAATTACAAGTCCACATGGTAAATTGATGTCTGCTTGGCCATCAGATGATATAGATGTTGATTCCCGTAGGGAATCTGAAATTTTTGATAAAGAGACAAAGTCTCTCATAGTGCATTGGCACTGCCGGTGGCTCTAAGTAGCCTACGCAGTGGCCTCCACGGTATGCACTAGCCAGCGTCTTGGTAGGTGTGCTAGGTACCAACTGATGAGCCCAACCTAGCACACGAGAGCGAAACGCTGGCAACCAGGAATGAATTAGCTGGAAAATTTATAATGCTCAATAATGGACCATTTATACTGGTATTATAAATTTACTCATTCGGGACAAATATTTCAGATTCGCGATGGGAATCATTACCTATATCAATTGTTTACCCCTCTTAAGAAAATTTTCCAAAAAACGAAACAATAAGTGTTTCTTTGTTTTTAAAGAAGATTTCAAATACCAATTTTCAAGGCTGTAACGTCTTCAGTTTTTCAGATATAAGTGAGGTGCCTAATATCAAACACGGACATGCGCCACCCATATCAAAATTGAGTTAAGAATATAAAATTATAGTATTTTTAATGCTCTCTCTGAATTAGTGGCCCATGTTTTTCATAAACGAATATTTGTACTTTATTTTTAACAAAGAAATATGCAGTTTCTTTCATAATCGGACACCTCCAAACAGAGTTTCTATCAAAAACGGACATGACCGCTTCAGCCAATCAGATTGCTACAGGTGACATCAAACTGGCATGGCGACCATTTGTTTACATTCTCTTGTCGCTGCGTGCTTGGAAGTTTAGTGCCCATGTTTTTTCAGTGTTTTACTTATAACATAAGTATTTGGGAAAATATTTTCGTCTAATATGGAAGGCAATGTTTCGGAGTGTCCACCATAAGTGGAATTGCAAGTAAAGGGAGCTTACTTTAGGGACATTTTTAATACTAGCTTAAATTTCGGGTTTTCTTCTCCATGCACAGATGAGTGCACTACATGCTTGGAACTAGAGCAATGTATTAAGTTTGAAAAGTATGAAGAGGAAAGAACAACCTTAATTTTGAAGAGAACTATCCACAAAAAACAAGCAGAGAATTTTTATCGACAACTGAAGAAAAATGAAGAGGGCTGTCTTTTAATGTCCTATGATTGCCAAAAGAACTTTGCTTTGCCAAAATTAACTGATCAGTCGGCTTATTATTCCAGACAACTTTACTGTTACAAACTGTCCGTTGTAACAGGCACATCTCAAAGCAAGCTGCGCCCTGACAATGTGTCTGTTTATAAGTGGCTGGGGAATGAGGCAAAGAAATGAGAACTGATATTTCCAATTATTGGAAACTCATATTTGCCGTCAGATAGAACTTTTAGACTCATTGAGAAAAATCTGAAGAAGACGACGACCACAAGAAGTTCAGATGAATATCATGTTAGTTGTTAACAAAGTATAAGATTAAACTTATTTCTTTCATATTTTCATTACATTTCTTTTAAAACAGAAGTTTACTATCATGCCATCCCGCACCTTTGTTTCAAAATATTGGGATAGTTTGTTTCAAAAGTGGACAATTACATGGATGTTTGTATCAAAATCGGACAAAAGTCAATCTTAGTTTCAAAAATGGACATCGTCATATTTGAACGTATTTTACCTTACCTTAGAATGAAATTCTTAAGTGTCGACAATGGTTTTCTTGTTCATAGGGCTGGCAATATGGCACACAAAAAGTTTCACACTCGTATCAGGAGGTTAACATAGAGAAACAAAAATGTGGCTCTACTGAAAAATTAACAAAATGGCTTTTGTCCATGTTTGATACTAGGCACCTCAAGTATCCTCATAAAAGGTACTCAACCCATTTTTCACCTTTTTCACACCCCTTAAGAGGAAAATGGGAAACCATGGAAAACCATTTTCTTCTTTTAAAGAAGTTTCCGAATGTACCGATTTTCACGTCTTTAAATTGATAGGTGTTGAGATATAGATACACTCATTTTAAAAATTCACCCCCTTAACGTCCGAATATCCAAAAATCATCCCTTAGTACGCATCTGCATTGTAATATACATGTATCCTCAAAATTCCATTTCTTTATGAACAATAGTTTTGGCTCGGCGATGATGAATCAGTCAGCCAGTCAGTCAGTCAGGACATGTTATTTTGTATATATACTGAAACTTGCTCAAGGCGGAATCTCAAGGGACTACAGTATTTTTTCCAAACTAAGCAAGTTTCCGCATTACACCAATTATGACGACTGCTGTCCGCCTCTGTGGTGTAGTGGTTAGCGTGATTAGCTGCCACCCCCGGAGGCCCGGGTTCGATTCCCGGCTCTACCACGAAATTTGAAAAGTGGTACGAGGGCTGGAACGGGGTTCACTCAGCCTCGGGAGGTCAACTGAGTAGAGGTGGGTTCGATTCCCACCTCAGCCATCCTGGAAGTGGTTTTCCGTGGTTTCCCACTTCTCCTCCAGGCGAATGCCGGGATGGTACCTAACTTAAGGCCACGGCCGCTTCCTTCCCTACCCCTTCCAATCTTCCCATCCCTCCACAAGGCCCCTGTTCAGCATAGCAGGAGAGGCCGCCTGGGCGAGGTACTGGTCATACTCCCCAGTTGTATCCCCCGACCTAGAGTCTGAAGCTCCAGGACACTGCCCTTGGGGCGGTAGAGGTGGGATCCCTCGCTAAGTCCGAGGGAAAAACCGAACCTGGAGGGTAAACAGATGATGATGATGATGATGACGACTGCTACACAAAACATTATACAGTATACAGAAATGTTAAATATTACTTAGAGCTTACCTGTATCTGCCTACGCATGACACTTGCCTGTCCACATTGATGTACGTAGTGCTGTAGTACACTGATTTGTTTATTATTATTGATATTAGTATTATTATTGTTATTATTAATATTATTATTACTGCGTTCTATTATTTCATACAACGTGATGCACTATATTATACTGTACTATGTCAGAACACTGGATGTACGCTCCTTAGACTTATTTCCACCATGAAACTCTATACAGTACTTCACAACACTAAGCTTTTCTCCACCGAGCTCGATAGCTGCAGTCGCCTAAGAGCGGCCAGTATCCAGTATTCGGGAGATAGTAGGTTCGAACCCCACTGTCGGCAGCCCTGAAAATGGTTTTCCATGGTTTCCCATTTTCACACCAGGAAAATGCTGGGGCTGTACCTTTGTTAAGGCCACGGCCGCTTCCTTCCCACTCCCAGCCCTTCCCTGTCCCATCGTCGCCATAAGACCTATCTGTGTCGGCGCGACGTAAAGCAACTAGCAAAAAAAAAAAAAAAATATATATTTTCTCCACAGGTCAAACAAAGAAACTTGTTTCCTCTTCTTTCTAATCATGTCTTTCTGAAATGCAGTCCTGAGCTGACTTCATTAGTTCAAGAACGTGGAAGATTTAGATGTAATGGGAAATTGCTTTATGTCACAAATGCACTGTAATAGCCTGCCTGTTCATGGGTTCGAATCTTGATTTGATTCTCATCCTTTTGCTCGTCTCCTTCTTCCGTCTGCTCCTCTTTCGCGGCCTTTCTCACTGCTACAAGGGCTGTAGCAGGGGCGGCTTTTCAGGTGAAGTGTCACTTCACCACTTATTTTTACCATAATGAATTTATTTTTCTTATGGCATTTGTTGGTTTTACGGAAAGAAAATGTTTTATTGTACGGCGTTTGGAGCACCTCATCACCTGATGAGAACCAGGGGAACTCACGAAAGCGCCGGCTGTCGGCCACAGTACGGCGCGTGAGACTGAGTGAAGACGAGAGATTCCGCAGCTGCCTCTACCTCCCAAGTGCTCCCTCCTAGCGCTTGGCCTTGGCGGTTGCCATGACAACTGTAACGTCACCCGCGTACTTTCCACATAGCGGAATGTGCTAGTGAAGTTGTCGGAAGAGCGGAATGTTTCGTCTTCCCTGCGTCATCCTGTGTGAAGTACGAGTACTTACGCATCGTGGTTCATTCGTAGTGCTGTGCTGTTTTATTTAAATATTTGTATCCTATTCATGACATAGTGTGCGTCTTATCTTATAAATAAAGTTGTAGGGGTCCGCTGTCTGTAATTCCTTTTGTTTTGCCAAATCTTATAAATAAAGTTGTAGGGGGTCCGCTGTCTGTAATTCCTTTTGTTTTGCCAAATTTTCAAATATCTATCCGTATTAGGTCAACTCAAGACCGAATCGCTGGTTTTTACTTTTCGTGTCTGTTTGTCTGTTCCACCATCACGTCGAAACGGCTGGATAAATCTCAACCAAACTTCATATTTAGAGTATACTCATCCCGGGGAAGGTTTCGATATGCATATCATTTTAAAATCTTTGAAAAGACGGGGGTTTTATAGGAAAACCACAACGGTTTTCCTCCATTTTCTCTTACACTATTGATTTTCTATAAACTCTGTGGACCGTATGTGAAATGCCTCTTCATTATAAACAACTTTTGTTATGTTCGTAATTTACCTTACTCTTCAAATAACGGAGAAATTTACTATTTTCTGCCGATACCACGCTCTGCATTGAGTGACCGACAGACCGACAACGAATATATGGGTTACCATGGCAACGTCTCTGACTGCTTGCCAGCAGGGAAGTAACGTATTGCCATTTTCCTCATCATTCCTTTAAATTCGTGGTTGTTCCTTGGATAGAAAGCAAGAGAGTCGTCAATCGGCCATTCTGCGGGATATTGGCGGAATATCATTGGAGGTTATAACCGTCTTCGAATAACTTAAGTAATAACACAAATATTCATCTTCTTATCTGATTACCTAAGAATCCCTGCGCCTAAATTTCTCTCCGATTACCGCTTTCTTATATCCATAACTCAAACCGGCATAATTTATTGAGGAGCATTTGATTTTCCAATACATTCACTTGGTATTTACATATTTGTCTTCATCCGGATGTCCTCAGTTATAATCCATTTTCTATTATTTTCAACTTACTAAACTGTATTACTTTCTTCCTTAATTACCACGTATGTGTGCGAGTGCTAATCCCGAATGCTGGACACTCTTTTCTTTGAGAAAATATTCTAAGCTATGCAAATGTATAACTTTTGGCCCAGGTAAATTCCGAAATATGGATGCAATTTTAACGACGGTGCAGACCTTCGTTTCGGGGTAAGTGGTGGCTAATCAGTAAGTCGTATCACAAGTCAGAAAGCAAATGGCGTTTCATTTTGAAGAGATCTACAACTTTTGTCTTATGACTTTTCGTCGTATTTATATCCCTAATACGTTAAATACAGCTGTATTTCTCGATTTCAAGTTGATTTTGTACTTTTACACGTATATGTTATCATTTGGCACACTTATAGGAAAGGTAGAATTATGACATTCGGCACGCACATTGACATGACCATTGGCCATGTTATAACCAAATTTTATGATTCTAGCTGTCACATGAGTATCAAAAATATAAAGTAGTATGTGAAAACTGAACAAAATTTCACCCCATTCAATGACTCTAACTCAATCTAACCCATAAATATAGGAGATACGAGAAGATGTCATAGGACCAACCATGTAGAGCACTGATGGTGAAGTCCGTTTGTAGATACGTCGTACAGTTTCAAAGCAGTAACTATCGAAATAAAGGTCTGCACTTCTAGAGTGTGTCTGTACATTGACAATTTTGGCGAAATTTCCGTACAGTTATCCGTTTCAGGTGTAATAATGACCATCTGCATATATTCAGTTTTGGTGTCTGTTTGTTTGTTTGTCTGTTTGTCTATAACTTGGAGACTACTGGATATATTTCCATCAAACTTGATATTTAGAATCCACCTGTCCTTTGGTAGGTGTTAGGCAAATATTGTTTCTAAATCCCTGAATTGACTGGGGGATTATACGAAACCGAAACCGTGATTTTGCATTCCCACAAAATATACACAACCAAACTTAATGTAAATTTACCTCCCTTAATGGAAATTAATTTCTAAGCCTTTTTCCTCATGTGCATCATTTCAATACGAGGATTAATAAGGGAGATATCATTAACGGACCGTTTTCCGGTACAAGTCCCACCGGACTTAACTCAAGAGCGGGTGCGTGTTGAGCGTATTTTTTACAACTTGAAAACTACTAAAGATATTTGAGTCAAACTTTACATGAACATCCACCTGTCCAACGGTAGGTGTTAATCGTCAATAACATTTCATGTTCCCGGAATGGACTGGCGGTTTATAGGGAACCGAAATGGTGATCTTACTCTACAGTACAAGACCACTCTGACAGGAAATCGACCAAACGTGATGGAATTCCATCTCTAAAACTTTTTTCATGTGCATTTTTTCGACAGGATGATTAATAATGGAGATATCATAAACGGTCCGTTTTTCAGGTTAAGTCCAGCGGATATAGCCCAAGAGGTGTTGTACGTGGAGCAGGTTCCTTATCTACTATGTAAATAAAATCGTAACGACTGTGTGGCTGTACATTGACTATTTTGGCGAAATTTTCGTACAGCTACTACACGTTTAAGGGGTAATAATGTCCATCTGCATATTTTTTGGTTTAGTTTCTATAAAGTCCTAATTTTTACACTCCTCACCGAAAACCCAGATTGCGGCATAATCTGCCAGTCGAAGAAGGATATTGAAATTTGGCAAAATTATACGTTTTAGCCTGTAACGGACGGAAAACTTCAAAGATCATTAAATTTTTCCCTTTTTATCCCGAAGAATATCGAAATATGGAGGCAATTTTAATGACGGTGCAGACCTTTGGGAAGTAATATCACATAACGGATGGCACAATCCCCGTTCAATTTGGAGTGATCTACAACCTTGGTCTTACGACATTTTGTCGTATTTCTATCCCTTTTACGTTTGATTTTTCTCTATTTCTAGATGTTAAGTAAATTTGGACTTTTCACATACATAATTCATACCTTCCATCACTTATAGGAAAGTTAGAATCATCAAACTCTACACGAAAATTGGTCCACCCAGTACCCATATATGAGCCAAATGCTATGTATATAGCTGTCACTTAATTATCCGAAAAGCAATGCAATGTGAGATAATCTTACACAAATTTTATCCTATTCCACGTTTCTAACGCAATCTGACCCATGAATAGATGAAATATCATAAGACCAGCAATTTAGGCCGCTAAATCCATCGTCTTATGGTACAATCCTTTCTCGATATGATGTACCGTTTAGCAGCAGTTAATCTGTAAATGAAGGTCTGCAATATTGTAAACAAGCACATACTTTCGTATGTCGAACTATATATATTCAATGATGTCGATTTTGTAGCGATCGAGAAAGGGTGTGTCTGCTATTGTAATCAGTACTCCCCACACCGACTTTGACTGGCAGTAGGAATGGGGTCCTTCTCCAATTCCTATGTAACTGGCATTAATAAGGCAGGCCTACCATTGTAATGAATAATTCACTTCTCGATTTGACTTGCAGAAGGCAAGGGAGCATGCACTTTTGTTCAAAACTCCCCTTACCCGATTGTGTTTGGCTGTAGGCAAGCGTTCCCGCAGCTATATAAACAGATGTACCCATCTAAAATGTGACTGGCATTAGGCATACTGGCCTGCTATTTTGATGGAAACTCACCAACTTGGTGTGACTGACAGTAAGCTGGCTGGCAGTTGGAAAAGGGACCTGTCATTATAATGATAACTGCACAACTCAATTTTGACTGGTTGTAGGGAAGTTTCCTGCCATTATAATAAAAACTCCTCAATTTGTAATATGTCTGGAAGTAGGAAAGGGGGCTGCCATTGTAACGGAAACTCCCCAAATCGATTGTGACCGCGCAGTAGGCAATGGGGCCTGCAATTATAATGTAAACTTCCCAACTCGACTGTGAATGGCAGTAGGCAAGTGAGCCTGTCGTTATCATCACAAATCCGTAACAAGCACTTTACATTGGAAACAACGTATGGGGACCTCTCCATGCTGTTTCTCGGATAACGCTAAGAGACATGCAATTTTAAAACAATCTTATTTACTGCATGTACAGTATTTACTTCAATATTCGTATACAATGCAGAATACCGTAGCGAAGCACGGGTACATTTGCTAGTTTTATTATAAACACAATTTTCACGTTGGAGAAAAGAAGATCAGAATGAAGTTGTACGTTTTGATCGCCCTACTGAATCACTGCAAATTTGTGCTACAAAAGAAGTGAAACATTCCGGTAAATCTTACAATCTTAGTTTCAAACGATCGTGGTTTAAGGAATTCCCATGGTTCTGCTCCTCTTCAGCTCTACAGAAGTTGTTTTGTTGGGCCTGCTTGCCTTTTATCAATAAAAATAACGTTTGGAATAAAGAAGGATTTTCAGCCCTTTTGAACATAACACTGTGATGATACATATATCACACCCCCGAATTATATGTAGAAGTTAGAGATATTATTGTCAGTATTCGATTTATTATTAATATTATTATTATTATTATTATTATCAGTATTTCATTTGTATATTTTGCCATTTATATTGGTAAGCTGGAAGATATCCACATATGTAGGTATGAGTAATTTGTTTTGCACGAGTGGGAAAACATTGCTTTAATAACTCTGGTAATTTGGTTGAGTCATGTGGATACCCCAGTGTTTGCTGTGATGTACTTGTGTCGGGATATTCCGTGAGTCATGTATATATCCCAGCCTGATGAGATGAGCTTGTTGTTGTATTAGGGAAGTTCGTTGACTCATCCGAGGCAAACCCCAGAGTTTGTTTATCTCTTGGGAGCAAGGTCTTGACAAGAGGTTCACTCATGATTGGCTGGCAAGGATCAATCCAGACGTATCATCTGAGAGGAGGGGGATGTTGATGTCTATAAAGGTTGATCATACGGCGGCAACAGGGGTGATTGTAAAGGAACGAGAAAGAAGATAACTACAACCATTGACATTGTATAAGAGAACTACAACTGACGCACTGTACGGGAAGGAAGTAGTGCTGATACACGGTACTGGAGTGGCACGGCTGCAATGGACTGGACTTCAAACGTTCGTGGAGCGTAGTCTTGTTATATTCGTGGAAAGTGGCTGATTGTGGAGAGTGCTTGCGCATTAAGTATTGTAGCACTTGTGGCGGTCTAGCATTGTATGTTGGTGAAAGCTATCTCAGCCTTTCCATAATTTATGTTGAGGATCGACAGACGTGTGTATATATCTTTACAACAAGTGTTAAAATATGTGAACACAGTAGTACAAGGTACAGTATCTGTGTGATGTGATAACTGCCGATTATGAGAATCGGTAAGTCGAATTGATATAGAGTCAGTGAAGGGTATTTATCTTCATACATGTACATTGTTCATCGGACTATCTACAAATGGTAGCTTAGTTCTCGCTTTCGTTTTCCCACGATTTTCATTATTGTTGTTGTTGTAAATATGGAGTCTTCCAGCAATATTTTATGTGTGTATTATATGTATAATGTTGTATGTTGATGAGGTGCTCATGCACGGAATTTGTTAAGAATATAGTTAGCTATTTTAGAATCAGTGTTATTGATGAACCTAGGTGCATTTCCTACCAAATTAGTCGTTTTCAGGAGGTTAGGTAAGGCCTGCAGCAGATGTACCAGTACGCAGCATTATGTACACGCCCTGGGATATACAGTTTATCATGCTCTTATCTAAATTCGAGGGATCCATTCTGGTGAACTCTGGCGCCCATACTACGGACATTTCGGTTAATTATGCTTATTAATTTTATTAAGTTTTTGAGTAATTTTATTTATATATTTTTATTCATGATTTTATTTATTATTATCATCAAATAGTTACAACACGTTCTTTACATAAGCACTCAGACTCTGCAGAACATAAAATACGGCAGCTAGATTTCAAGACATTGGAAAACCAAAATACGATCTCTGATGTCCTGAAGTAAAATGCCAGACTGTATATTGTAATTGTACAGTTCAGTGAAAATGTACATTTAAATAGGCTTTTCCTTCAGTTGGTAATTGATGCAATGCTCTATTTAAGTAAGCAAGAACTAGCTTTTCGTGGTCATGACGAAACATTAAATTCAATAAATCGTGGCCACGTGCTGGACCCTCCGCCAGTCACAGGTACGAGGTACGAGTACACCAAAAACAACACGTAGCTGCCACCCCGGAGTCCCGGGTTCGATTCACGGCTCTGCCACGAAATTTGAAAAGTGGTACGAGGGCTGGAACGGGGTCCACTCAGCCTCGGGAGATCAGCTGAATAGAGGTGAGCTCGATACCCACCTCAGCCATCCTGGAAGTGGTTTCCCACTTCTCCTCCAGGCAAATGCCGGGATGGTACCTAACTTAAGGCCACGGCCGCTTCCTTCCCTCTTCCTTGTCTATTCCTTCCAATCTTCCCATCTCCCACCAAGGTCCCTGTTCAGCATAGGTACTGGTCATCCAGTTGTATCCCCCGACCCAGAGTCCTTGAGGCGGTAGAGGTGGAATCCCTCGCTGAGTCCGAGGAAAAAACCAACCCTGGAGGGTAAGCAGATTAAGAAAGAAAGAAAGAAAGAAAGAAAGAAAGAAAGAAAGAAAGAAAGAAAGAAAGAAAGAAAGAAAGAAGTTCTTAAATCTGTCGCTCGAAACCGAACGAGTAATAACTCTTCACCATACTTTACAGCCACGAGCCGCCACTGGTAATCTGTAGCTGATTCGAAGTTGGAATGTGTGGTAAGTTGTTTATCACTTCGAATTAAGTTCCTTGATTCTCAGGGAACGTTTCTTGCTTGACACAGGCCGGATATTGCCGATACGTTTTCAAGCGCTTCATTCGTTTCACCATCTGTATGTTTATGTTAGAATACGGATTATTGGCATTTCCCTCACAGAAATTTAAGTGTCCCAGTAAAGAAACAGAAAGACAGGTGGTCTGACGGCGGAGATGTCCAAGCACTACTTCAGTTTGTTCATACAATGCCATTGATCATACCAGCAGCAGCAATGCACAAACATTGTACGTAGGACTTAATCAGTTCGTAATGTTTTCCGCATTGTACAAGCATCCTTTCATTATTCTTTTCCATTTCCACGTAGAGGAGATTCCGCATTATACAAAAGTAAAAAATATTATAACACGCTAAGCTTTGCCAGGACCAAGAAAAACTTCCGTAGAGGACAAGTTTCCGCTATTCAAGTTCCAGTTTGAGCAAGTTTTACTGTATATAGTTTTTTTTTTTTTTTTTTTTTTTTTTTGCATGGAGTGTGCGGGGCCCCCTAAAGGCCCGGACCCGCCTGCACTGCACTCCAATAAATTGGGGAAGAGACTAGGAAGAAGAAGACGAATTAGTACGGAATGGCATATTTTACAATTGTTCACATTAACAAGTCTTCAAGGACCATGAGGAGGAAGGGAATACGACTATCATCACTCCACTCAGTACACCAGTGGACTAGCAAGAGTTCCGTTAACTGAAAGTAACGGAAGAGTAGAAATCTAGATGCCAATAAAGGGAGGCGATGAAAGGTAGCATATGCTTCTTCACCAGGGCTTTCTCTCAATTGGCACGTAGACAGCTGGACTTCACAATATTCTGCCAAGTACTTTCCCTCGAGCAATGTGCGCTTTGCAGACCTCGTAATAGAGGGACTTCATTATGCTTCTCCGGTAAACTAAACTCGGATCCACATTCCGAGGTGGTGCAGCTCTTTTCAGGCAACGGAGCTGAACTGCTATTCTCAAATCTGTGGCAGTACCGGGAATCGACCGCGGACGTCCGAGGACTTCAACTAATAGTGCTAACCGTTACGCTACGGGGGCGGTAATAGACGTAGGTCCAAATCCAGTGGCCGCCGAACCCCCAATATTCTCCACTCTCTTACTTATTAAAATAAAGGAAACAATATTGTCAACAGAGCGGAGTAGCCGCGCGTGTTATCGCGCAGTGGCTATGGAGCCAAGTGTGGGTTCGAACCCCGCCGTCGGCTGTCCTGAGAACGGTTTTCTGTGGTTTCCCATTTTCAATTCAGGCAAATGCGGGGACAGTTTCTATTCATAGGTCACAGCCAATTCCTTCCACGTCATTAACCAATTTCGATCATCATCATTCATTTCATCTTCATTAATGCCTCAATTGAGGTTGGCGTCAGGAAGGGAATCCGGCCATAAGAACATGCCATATCATTTCATCTCACTTTATCCCCGACCCCGTATGAGGAAACGGGTCTAAGGGGTAGACATACAGTACATTCAAACAAAGAAAGCAATTGTCAATGCTCTCGACATGGGTCGGTTAAAATATTACAGGCCGGTCTGAGTGGCTCAGACGGTTGAGGCGCTGACCTTCTGACCCCACCATGGCAGGTTCGATCCTGGCTCAGTCCGATGGTATTTGAAGGTGCTCAAATAGGTCAGCCTCGTGTCGGTACATTTACTGGTACGTAAAAGAAATCCTGCGGGACAAAATTCCGGCGCCTCGGCGTCTTCTAAAACCGTAAAGGTAGTTAGTGGGACGTAAAGCAAATATTATTATTATTATTATTATTATTATTATTATTATTATTATTATTATTATTATTATTATTATTGTACATTATCATTATAGACTGTTATGCCTTTCAGCGTTCAGTCTGCAAGCCTCTGTGAATTTACTAAACATCGCCACAATCCTCGATTTGCAACTAGTGTTGTGGCCTCATTTAGTTCTATAGCTCTTATCTTTAAATCGTTAGAAACTGAGTATACCATCGTCGTCTTGGTATACCTCTACTTCTCTTACCCTCCATAACAGTGTCCATTATCCTCCTAGGTAACCTATCCTCCTCCATTCGTCTCACATGACCCTACCACCGAAGCCGGTTTTTGCGTACAGCTTCATCCATCGAATTCATTCCTAAATTAGCCTTTATCTCCTCATTCCGAGTACCCTTCTGCCATTGTTCCCACCTGTCTGTACCAGCAATCATTCTTGCTACTTTCATGTCTGTTACTTCTAACTTATGAATAAGATATCCTGAGTCCACCCAGCTTTCGCTCCCGTAAAGCAAAGTTGGTCTGAAAACAGACCGATGTAAAGATGGTTTCGTCTGGGACCTGACTTCCTTCTTACAGAATACTGTTGTTCGCAACTGCGAACTCACTGCATTAGCTTTACGACACCGTGATTCAATCTCACTTACTATATTACCATCCTGGGAGAACACACAACCTAAATACTTGAAATTATCGACCTGTTCAAGCTTTGTATCACCCATCTGACATTCATTTCTGTTGAATTTCTTACCTACTGACATCAATTTAGTCTTCGAGAGGCTAATTTTCATACCATACTCATTGCACCTATTTTCAAGTTCCAAGATATTAGACTGCAGGCTTTCGGCACAATCTGCCATTAAGACCAAGTCGTCAGCATAGGCTAGACTGCTTACTACATTTCCACCTAATCCCTCCCTGCCATTTTATACCTTTCAGCAGATGATCCATGTAAACTACGAACAGCAAAGGTGAAAGATTACAGCCTTGTCTAACCCCTGTAAGTACCCTGAACCAGGAACTCATTCTACCATCAATTCTCACTGAAGCCCAATTGTCAACATAAATGCCTTTGATTGATTTTAGTAATCTACCTTTAATTCCATAGTCCCCCAGTATAGCGAACATCTTTTCCCTCGATATCCTGTCATATGCTTTCTCTAGATCTACGAAACATAAACACAACTGCCTATTCCTCCCGTAACATTTTACAATTACCTGGTGCATACTGAAAATCTGATCCTGACAGCCTCTCTGTGGTCTGAAACCACACTGGTTTTCATCCAACTTCCTGTCAACGACTGATCGCACCCTCCCTTCCAAGATGCCAGTGAATACTTTGCCTGGTATACTAATCAATGAGATACCTCGATAGTTGTTGCAATCCTTCCTGTTCCCTTGCTTATAGATAGGTGCAATTACTGCTTTTGTCCAATCTGAATGTACCTTACCAACACTCCATGCTATTATTATTATTATTACTATTATTATTATTATTATTATTATTATTATTATTATTATTATTATTATTATTATTATTATTATTATTACGGGGTTACCCGCGGAGCAGAAAGAGGAGATGAAAGAAAGTGCGAGGTTGAATGGGTCTAAATGCAATATCAAAATTAATTTAAAACTTAAACTGAAGGTTATATTTTCAGAACTTCAAACTTAACAATTTTTTATGACAATATTACAGGTACAAGTAGCAACCATTAAACAAGATTGAGAAAAATCAAAGATTCAGGACCTTAACACTTTGGGCTTTAAGCCCCTAATTTTTCAATTTTACAAAAGGAAGAGGTATTATTTAATGAGGGGCAGGAATCCCCTAATTCAAGAGCACTTGCTCCCTAAATCACAATATCTAGCCTCCCAGAGGCACACTTTACAGTTACAAAACTTGGAAAAGAGCTAACAGGCTCTCAGTTTCTTACTGCCTACTCAAGGCAACATCAACTTACAATCACTGGCCTCTCAAGGCACAACTTACGATATGAAAACTGATTTATACAGGGGTATTTAATACCCAACCTACGGGGGCCTTCATAGAAAAGGAACAGGTTAAATAACTGGCCCAAACACAAAATGAATGGAGGCGTACCCTGCACACCAAGATAATAAACACCCAAAACCTAAAGGGATCTAGGCCGATGAAACAAGGGCTATTCCCAAACTACTGAGGTGACTCGTAGAGAAATTACATTACCACATTACAGAATGAAAAACAGTTATGAAACGTCGTCACCTCAAACAAAGATGAAGGGGAGCTCGAGAGGGTACATCGCTCTCGATCCCCGGTTTACAGTTAAAGATTTAATTAAGGTTTTACATTAGCCGGGAGGAAGTTACATTTTAGAAAAGCTTGTTTAGGATTAAAATGTTTTCATTCATTCTGAAATACACATGTCAGAATTACATTGGCAGTAGATTTTACAAATGTCACAAAGTTATTTTCACCAATTAAAAATGTACTCGCACAGTTGAAGAAACATTCGTCTTTGCTCTATTTACGTACACAATATACAAGCGGAACACGAAAATTTTTAAAAAAACCTATACAAGCAAAACACGAAGAAAATGTGAACACTATATACAAGCGGAACAGGAGATTAAAAATAAAACTAGGCCTATACAAGCAGAACACGAAAATAAAAATTAATCCATACAAGCAAAACACGAAGATAAAAATTAAACATTCTATACAAGCGGAACAGGAGATTAAAAATAAAACTATACAAGCAGAACACGAAAATAAAAACTGTGGGATGTTCAAGTTGGAAATGTCTCGTCATTGTGCCGGTTGAAGATCCCTTTGCAGACAAAATAGAAGAACATAAATTGCATTTCACCCTGTCCGGTTTTATTCTAGTTAAAAAGTGCTAAACAGGACCCCGGTGCGACATTATGCAAAGTTTAACGTCTTCCGTACGGTATACATTACTAGTCTTCAACGCTCTTACAAAACAGAACTCATTAAGTTATCCCATGTACCGAAGGCCAGCTGCAGATGCAACAGAACTCACAGAACAAGGAGGATACGACGGAACACGGAACACTCCAGTACACGGCGACACACTGCCGGTATCGACAGTCAGCTAGTAGGCGAAGGGCAATGCATAGCGGCTTTTCTGACGGGATAGCGAGGCACTGTCTCGGTCTCGCTTGAAATAATGTTTCGGAACAACTGACGCTCCGTGTTCCGGAACAGCGGAACACAACTGTGCACCGACACAGTGTGCCGAAACAGGGACATAGTGCCCAACCCTACTAGGATCGCGCAGCTGTGAGCTTGGATAAGGGAGGTAGTCGGTTGGAACCCCACTGTTGGCAGCCCTGAAGATGATTTTCCGTGTTTTCCTGTTTTTACACCAGGCAAATACTGAGGCTATACCTTGATTAAGGCCACGGCCACTTTCTTCTCACTCCTAGCCCTTTCCTATCCTATCGACGCCATAAGACGTATATGTGTCGGTGCAACGTAAAGCAAACTGTAGAAAAAATCTAAAATGAAATTACTCCCCGTGAATGGGTGCAGTAGAATACATGCGACCGAAAGGGACCCCCGGGACTCTCAAAATGGGAGCATGGGTTGGTGATCACGGGTGCCCCTAGCGATTCTGGCATTGGTTACAATTACTTGTGCCAGTTTCCTACCCGACTTTTCTTAGCCAACTTTTGTTCTCTTCTAGCTCTGACGGTATTAGGTTTGCGAGGCCTAGACCCAGGCTTTTCGAGAGACGCTTTTTTTTTTTTTTGGGCCGAAACTTTCACTCTTCCATCTGATTAGTATCAAGCTCCTTTGTACTTTCCCTTAAAGCAGGGCCTCTCAAACGCCCAAAATCTCACGCGTGCAAACTGAGGCTAAGAGTTCCTGTGCACAGTGCATCGGTCCCACTCGGCTAGGCTCGGACCAACGCTTCGTCTCTGGGCTACTCGGTTAAGCTCGGCTCAACTCGGTTCGGATTTGGAGCGCTACGGAGAATGTGCGGAAGAGGAAGACAGGCGGAGCGAGCGAGACAGGCGGGGGAAAGAGAGAGAGAGTGTCCTACTGCTCCAAATCGAGGAGTGGGGGTCTGCACTCTGGTCAACCACGCGAATGCGTCTTTTGCACCGTACACAGGACATGCACCAGGTTCATGCACCCTGAGGGGCCCTGCCTTAAAGCCATAATCATCAACACCGCCACATTTTAAAAATAAAATTAAGAAACAGCATGGCACCGTCACTATTAAACTACCTAAACTTTATGAGCACTGAACATGAAATTTTACGAAATATGAACTTTGATGACCCCATATATGATGGTAGAGGAACCTCAGGAGAAGTTAATATCGAATACGAGGGTCCTATAGATCCAGACGACCAAGGGGACAACATCTTACGTGCAGAATTCGACCCGGCAGTTCAATCGAGGAAGGATAGGAAGGAGGCGGGAATTGACGGGCTTCCAGAGTAGTTGATCAAAGCTGCAGGGAATGAAGTAAAGAATACCTATTCACCCACTCGAATCAAATGACGAGACATTCACGCGTCGCGCCGAATCGTATAACTAGCTTATATTTTGACCACCCCTGCAAGGATTTCCCTTTTGCGAACTTCTATGAATAGAACAGAAATGTGGCTTGTTTACAGCTCTCCTTCTAAGAACTTGCACCGTCATTTATTACCCAATTGTAGCCTCTGAAAGTACAAACATTTCATCAGGGGTCAGTCAGTCCCCTAGCCATGGTTCCGGGCGTAGTGCTGGTAGTAGTGATTAGTTTTAAGAGGAAGTACAACTATTTAATAGGCAACCATCCTCTATATAACACTAATCAGGGAGAAAAATGGAAGGGATCCGACACTTCGAAAAATGAAGGTATCGGCCAAAGAAAGACAACGGCCACGAAGGGCGTGAAAATGAAAGACTTCCTAGGCCTTGGAAACCTAATACTGCCGGGGTCGGAAAAGAACAAGAGTCGACCAAGGGAGGTCGGATGGGATAGCTGAAAGTGAGGAATCAGGCACAAATAAGTGGAAGCAATGCCAGGACTCAGCTAAGGGTCCCGTGGTCGTCAATCCACGCTCTCAAGTTGAGAGCCCCTGGGGCCCGTTTTAGTCGCCTCTTACGACAGGCAGGGGATACCGTGGGTTTTATTCTACCGTCCCCACCCACAGGGGTTCCGGGCGTAGTAAAGGCTAGTGACAGCAATGAGTTAATTTAAGTAGTGTTACTGTTACACCGACGATTGAACTGCTGATATGGGGCAGAAAAGTTAAGATTTTGTTGGACTCTGGTAGTGAGAAGTCATGCGTAAATTCCAAGCTGTATGAGGAAGTTTTGAGAGAGAAGTATGATGTAGCGGAAATTCCAGTGAGGAATACGTTCATCGTAACAGCTGTTGGAAACAATTCTCAAAGGGTGAATAAACAAATAGCTGTCCCCATTAAAATAAGTGGAGAATGTATTTTCCAACCATGCTTAGTTTTGCCTAATTTAGTTTATGCCGTTATTTTAGGTACCGACTGGTTAACGTGTCACAAGGCTAAATTAAATTTTGATCTGTGTAATGTCAATCTTATTTGGGGAAAGAGTAGCAGGGAAGGCAGGTTACCATATGATGTTTTGTCAGAAATTAGTGCGAATAAAGTGTTCTAGTACGGAAGGGTCTTCTGAAATTCCTAATATGAGGAAGAATATTGATGTCTGCCATGTGTCTATACAGAGAGATTCTAGAGATGAATTATATGAGACAGTGGAGAAATGTAATTTAGCGGAAAGTCAGAAGGACGAATTGTGTGAATTGTTGATATCACATTGTGATGTTTTTAGTGACCGGTCAAATTAGCGTGTGTTGTGATATTAAGTGAAGCACGGCAGTGCAATAAACTCCAGTGCTTGGAGAAAGTGTATATAATGAAATGTCTTCGAGAATTACTTTTGGACACTAAATGAACGTTTGCAACGACCGAAGTGAAAAAGAAATGCAATCTCTGTATGTAAATAATACTGTATAATCAAAGTGAAAATGGTATTTGATCTACGTTTTATATGTGTACAATGAACATCCAGATGGATGATACTATGTATCCAATTTGTAAAGGGCATTTTAATACATTTATCTATAGTGTACTGGATTTCAGGTGATTATGTATATATTTCATGAATCAATCGATTCACTTAATCGATTATTTCATGAGGGAGGAGTTCTGTAACCGTACAACAGGGTTACAGATTCCATTCAGTATTTATTATTATTATTATTATTAACCCGATTCATGAGATTTTATATTCTGTTTCTCATCATTTAGACTGTAATAATTAGGTATCACGCATATTATTGAATTTAATCATAGGTTAAGTGAATTTTGTTTGTAATTATTCTGTATTGTAATAAGTGAGATTTGTTGGTTTCAAATAGTCATGCTGTGGCTTGTAACTCTGGCCAGATGAGCTGGCAGAGTATTTTGCAATAGAGGCTAAGTTTAACTGAGAATGTAATGTGCAAGTAGGTTTCCTGGTGACGCATGCGGCATAGTCATCTGTAATCCGCTTGGGCACGCTTATACGACACATGACTGATGACATCAGTGCGTGGGCACGTGATTGCGACCAAGTGTCTGTATTCGCCAGCTACTGTATGTTGAGGTGGAAGGGATGAACCGAGAGTAGGGAGACGAGTGGTCATCACGAGTTTATAAAAGTCGATGCAACGGTGGTGAGAGGTATCAGATCAGATGGATGGAAGAAGTGAGGGAAGAGTGATGGTCAGTGGCCTTAGAGTGGTGGTCAGAGCTAATAGGTGTGTTTGAAGAGGTTTTGGAATCATCGAGGAGGTCTACAAGTGGTGGTTGTATCCGAGTAGAGACTGGTACTATGCTGATAGTGAAACATCATTTACTTGTGAGGATGGACTTCACAAAGTGTTTCAATAATATTTTCCAATTTATTACGATCTATTGAGTGGACGTAACTACATTGGAGCTTACTATACGCGTACATGGTATGTAGGTCAACTCCCGGTTACATAAGAAGATAACAGCAGACGGCTCCCGACTTCAACTCATAGGTTTTTCCAGGAATTTCAAGTTCAACAGCGGTGTATGCAGACATCAGGTAATTAAAGCATCAGACATGTTATGCGGTAATAACATGAAGAAGAATGTAATCAGCGGCGATATCACATTTCACTTCAAGTTCATGCCAATAGCTTTTTTGTTTAGATTAAATTTTCTTTTTAAATGTTACCGCAAATCTAACAATATATATTTTTTGTTCAATTAAAAGACGTCAATGCTGGTTCATTGTGACGTAAATTATAGTCATAAACTCAGTGTTATTTTAATTATAATAAGTGATTCTAGTTCCATGTACAATCCTCAATTGTGGAAATGCAACCGTAATCTAATATTGTCCTGATCCATATCCCTGTATATTTATTTATTTATTTATTTATTTATTTATTTATTTATTTATTTATTTATTTATTTATTTATTTATTTATTTATTTATTTATTTATTTATTTATTTATTTATTTATTGTGCTTCAGACAGGTACAAACCTAATGATGTGAAACACGTATACATATAATATTACATTAGATAAAAACAAATATTAAATTAAAATTATAATACCTCTTATGAAAGTCCTTGTAAATAAAGTCATAAATGAAATAAAAAATACACGTTTCTTCAGTAACATAGTATTACAAATATTCAGTTACATATGCACATATTATAACAAGGTATTTAAAATATTACAATTAAAATGATTTATGAACTGCTTTAAAGCTGCATTAGTACTGTAATTATACATGATGGTAGTGATGTTATCGAAGATAATAAGGATGATGAGCTAGATGGTATAACTAGAAACTAGAATATTAACTAAAGTTATGAGGTTAACAATAGGAATCAGCAAAGTGTGATTTTAACTTAGAACAGAAAACAATTAAGCTATTTGTTTACATTGTTTTACTATGGATGTGTATGTAGTTGCAAATATATCTATTCTATACTCATTGCTATATTTATTAAATATTTTCGTTGAGTTTAACACTGGTGAATTACTATGTTGTTGGGTTCTTGATCTAGAGTAGTAGAAAGTAACATATTTTGGGCGTGTATTGTTAAATAATTTGTAGACAAATAGAAGAACTGCAATTACTCGTCTTTTTGCTAAGGACTTATAGCCAAGTTGTTTCATTAAGTGATCATACGAATCAAATTTAGGATAATTATTAGTTATTTTGTACGTAAGGTATCTAAGAAATTTGTTTTGCACCATTTCAACTTTGTTTTCATATAGTTTAAAGGTGGGATTCCAAATGGTTGGTGCATATTCTAGCCGACTTCTTACAAAGGAGTTGTATAATAGCTTTATTGCCTCGGGATTTGTGAAGTCACGTGTGCATCTCTTAATAAATCCTAATATTCTGTAAGCATCTGCAACTACTTCGTTTATGTGCAGAGAGAACGTCAATTTAGCGTCAAAATGCACGCCAAGATCCTTGATAAAATTCACTGATGACAGATTAGTATTCAAAATATTATACGAGTGACTAACTTTATTTTTATTCCTGGAAAATACCATTACATGACACTTGTTAATGTTAAAATCTAACTTGTTAATAACGCTCCAATGTGATATGCTATTGAGGTCTTTCTGAAGAAATCTACAGTCCACCTGTGAACGAATGGTTTTGAAAATTTTTACATCGTCTGCGAATAGCAATATGTTTGAATACTGCACGCATTTAGGAAGATCATTAATAAGTAGTAAGAAGAGTAATGGTCCAAGATTTGAGCCCTGTGGGACACCAGATCGAGTATTGTAATACTCAGATTCAAATCCTTTATAAGGCACAAATTGTTGTCTATCAGAGAGATATGATGCAAATAATTTTATTAAGGTGTGAGAGAGTCCATAATAAGCTAATTTATTTAAAAGTACATCGTGATCAACTTTATCGAATGCTTTTCTAAAATCTGTGAAAACTACATCCACTTGGCCTCCTGTATCCATGGCTGCCGACACTTCATGAGTGAACTCCAACAAATTTGTCGTTGTCGATTTCCCCGGTCTGAAGCCATGTTGGGAGTCACTGATGATAATTTCTACATGTTCGAACAGATGCCGATATAGGGTTTGTTCGTAGACTTTTGCTAATGCGGAAGAAATTGCAACGGGTCTGCAGTTATTAATTACTGACCTATCCCCGGATTTGTGAAGCGGACTAACTCGCGTTGTCTTCCACTTTGTAGGAAAAGTTCCAGTTTTTAGCGAAATGTTAAAAATAATTGAGAGAGGGTGTAATAAAATATCTCCACAGCCTTTAATTACATACGGAGGGATTAGATGTGGGCCTGCGGCTTTTTTAGGTTTCATCTTGCGTATTGCGTTTTGAATTTCGGTAGTACTAATTTCATTAACATTTAGTACATTCATCAATGGATCTATTTCCGTATTCTCATATTTCGGTAAATCATACCGCGCCCGTTTCTCTGAGTATACAGATGAGAAATAGCCTGCAAAACTGTCAGCAACAGATTTGTCGCTTATTAGTTCTTTTCCATTGTATTTCATTACACTGACATAGGGGTTCCTTTGCTTACTTTTAACGAATGCCCAAAAGTTCTTAGTATCTACACCTATTTCGTGCTCTACCTGCCCGATGTAGGCTTTATACGCGATGCTTATATCTTTCTTAACACTTGCCAGATATGTGAGTTTATCACCTCACGCCTTGAGATAATTGATATAAGAGGTATGCTCTACCGAATTTTGTTGTTTTTTTAAAGCAACTGGCGCTCAAACAAATGTTATTTATATTGTGTGGAAGATATGAAGGTATAAGAGTAGTGGTTGGAGTAGCCACAAAATGCCTAAGTCATATAGCAATACCATTGAATTAGCAGTTGAAATTTCACAATGCTCATTCGAAAATTCACTTTGAATTTATCTTGAGGGCGTAACAACGGTTGAAACAAATTAGACAATTTACCATTTACATTTCTAGATAAGTTAATGCCGTCCGGAGGTAAACTAGTCCCCCATTGTTAGACGGACAAATTTATATTAACGTAATAATGGGTTAGATTAATTAATTTGAGTATATGTTTGTTGTATATAATGTAAATATGGGATATATCTCTTTCAATTAATGCATGCTGTTCGTAATACTTTGACTTAAGTTCATTTCAAGTGTTAAATTCTTTTTTTGTGCTAACCCATTTATTTGAATTTCATTCACTGCGGTGATCATTTGTATTTTAATTAGGAATAATTTCTATTAGACAGCCAGATTATGAAAGAGCCAGAGTATGTAAGATTTGTGTTGCGTACGGAAGGTCATTAAAATACTAATAATAATAATAATGTTTGTGAGTTGACAAAGGAAAGTAAATTAATAATAATAATAATAATAATAATAATAATAATAATAATAATAATAATAATATTTGTGCGTTTGCGAGTTAAAGTATAATAATAATAATAATAATAATGACAGTGCCTCGTTAGTTAGCCAGTGCAAATATAATAATCAATGTGGAGATGACATGTAGCGTTAAAGACTTTCATTCGCGTAATCAGTTTGATTTTACGTAAATTTTTGATTTTACGTTTTTTGGACTTTATTTTAACCATTAAAAATTTGTTTAAAAGCGATAAAGGCACGTGAATTAGAATGGCCACGATATGTTAAAAGCCCAGAATGATTTGAGCCCATATTTAGAGTTGGAAGTCATGAGGGACGAATATCCGGCGTGAAATAAATTGAGCCGTATTGTTTGTAATGATGAAATAGATGAATCTCAAGGCCTAAGATGATATAAAATACAGATGCCGGTGTTATTAGTGGTAGAATCCACGCACCGAGGATTAATTTATGAATTAAATGTTTGAAGAGTTCCGATGAAAGGAAATGGACTTCAAATTGGAAGGAATAGTTTAGCAATCGCCGGCATTGGAGGTATTTGCCCAGCCGCGATGTGCCATAGGTTGTGAGATGTGTCTTGGGAGGATGTGTGTCCCCATATAAAATTAACGGCAGTACGAAACTGAAGGTACGGTCCCGAATACCGTGTTTTCCCGACCGATATAAAGCGAATCTTAGTGGTTCATAACGGGATTTAACATATGTGACTAAATTCTAAAGAGTGGAAATTAAAATATCATCTTTCCATTTTTAATAATAATAATAACAATAATCATACTCCAAGTGAATCTTGTCTTAAATCCAGTGCTTAGTGCCAAGATAAATCGGAATCGTAAAAGGGGTTATGCGTTAAACATATTAAGAGTGAACTACCGTGTAACAGGCGAAATTTTTTTTTAATTAATAATAATAATAAATATTTAAAAAATACTTTTTTTGAAGAATTTACTTTTTTTTATATTTTGGACATAATAATGATGTTGGGAGTTGAAATGAAAAATTTGAGGCTTTTAACTAATAATAATAATAAATAAAATATTTGAAGAAGGAGAAGAAGAATAACCAATGAAGCTACTTTTTTTGAATTTTATTTTTTTGATGAAAATAATAAGAGCGAGAAGTTGAAGTATTATAGCAAGGATGATTACGGGTTACGATAATCACGATTTCCACTATTAATAATAATGTTAATAATAATAATAATAATAATAATAATAATAATAATAATAATAATAATAATAATAATAATAATAATAATAATAATAATAATGAAAGGTTGAAGGAGCAGAAGATAAAGAACTTGCAATAGTAATTTGAGAATAATAATTATGATGAAAGGAAATTAAGATATTTAATGGGCGATGATTCATTGTTACGAATATAATAATAATAATAATAATAATAATAATAATAATAATAATAATAATAATAATAATAATAATAATATTTATGAGGAAGCTGATCATTATATTGTGCGGATAAATTAGGAGGAAGAACGACCCTTCGTTTGAAACGTCGGCAAGGGTTGGCATATAATCATCCCGGATGACAAATGATAATAATCAAATACAGGATTATAATTGAAATCAATGATAATAATAAAATTAATTGATGGTAGTCAAAGAATATGATAATGATCAGATAAAGAATGGTAATGATATTATTTAATAATCATAGGAGGATATGCTAGGGACAGTCATCCTGTGTCGAACTGCTCCGAACCAGATGCTGGGTTTTCACGGGGAGATTGTTAGCGGTAGATACGTAAATAACCCACGGACGGCACATGTCTTCAGGGTCAGAGCATAGTAACGAACCTTTCCGTACGTCTTGTCGTATTGACAAGTGTAAATATTGAAATAGGCTTTGAGTTAATGAACTCTACCTGGTGTGTTTGTGAATCTGAAAATAATAGGCTAGAGTTTGTCCGTATTATAAATTCCCGTTTTTTCGAGGCGATAACATTTTCCACGGTGGGTGTCCGGCTCACCAGAATGTACATACCGGAAGTGTCTCATGTCCAAACGGAACGAGGAGACGACAGTAAAAGGTTACTGTCGTGCCTTCGTCTCCGAAAGAAGATCTCCAGCGGTGAAACGTCCAATCATACGGATGTGAATTCGATCCCCAGTAACCAATTGGGGCGAATTCACCAGATGTTTTACACTACCAGAGTAGTGAGGTAAAATCCAAGTATTATGTCATTTATTTTTCAGGATTAAAGTGTCCCAATGTAAAATTGTCATCATGTGTAGTATGCAAAATAAGTGAATAAATTGCTCCTCATTGCAATTTCAATAGGAAACAGTTTCCATATCTTTTCATTGTAGTTAGTCCAGTATGCCCATGGAATTTAAGTTGTCACTTCCCAGTCCTATTGTGGAGTCAAAAATTTGTATCCATGAATGAGTCGTCCCCCGTAACCTTAAATTTGCATGCCCCGTTCATCCCTGTGTTCATTTGATGCGCCGATATATATTTTTTTGATTTTCTTTATATAATTTTTTTATCGTTTTCGAACTGATCACCCCTGAGATAAATGCTAGTCTGGGACTCAGGAGGTGAGCGGGTGCAATAGATGCTTATAAAATGCATTAGGCCTACATGAACTTTTTCCTATTCCATAAACAAATGATGGTAGAGAAGTTAAACTGCCCGATACCTCCAGACATTCCCCTGGTAGTAGCAGTAATGTAAAATATACCGACCGGAGTTTTACTATCCTTGCAGTTCTGCATTCGGGAGGCGGAGGGGCTGGTCCCCATCGTCGGCTGTCCTGAGAATAACTTTCCGTGGTTTTCTATTTTCCTGTACTAACGCGAATGCCCGGACACACCATTTTATAGGCCAAGGTCGCAACCCCCTCACCTTCTGCACATCTCAAATCACCGCTTCAAATCTTCTTAGCATATAGGATGCCCGTCGTACCCGCTGGTAGCAGTAGTAGTATTAGTAATAGTAATAAGTAGCCTAAGTAAGTAAGTAAGTAAGTAAGTAAAAGATCAGAAATTTTAGAACTGAAATTTACTCATGGTCTTAACATTGAGATAGAAGAGTTCACGAGCAAGCGAATATATTCTATTTAACGAAATTTGCAAGGTGTGTATGAGTCCGGTTTCCTTGGCTGAATGATCAGCGTGGCAATTGAAAGTGCTCTGGATTCGATTCTCGGTCGGGGTTTTAGTCGCGGCTCCTTAATTCCTCTTGACTCGGGGACTAGTTGTTTGTATTAGTCTTAATTTACTTCACTTCGTATCAAAATTCAGTATTAAAATTTCTAGGGATGATAGAAAAGACTGAAACAAACATTTTTTGGTAAATAATGTAGGGTCTGAAACAAACTATTGCCTGACAAAGCTAGAAATTGTCCTGTAAGGGTATAAATTAATTATAACTCTCATTTTTCAAAACCATCAATATTACACATTCCTATTAAACATGTCATGACGTCAGAATGGAATGTCTGTACTGTGACAACACGCAGTACTTTTTCTATAATTAAGAACAGAACGCGAGAGTGTATGAAACTCTAATTGAATCCGAGGAAGAGCTCGTAGCTCGGATTCGCGCAGCTGCATACTCTCCACAACACATACCTCGGGGACTTTGAACGTGTACGACAGGCAATGGCAACGTATATTGAAGCACGAGGTCACACTTTAAAACAGAGGTGCTCAGCCATTGCCACCTAGATTACATCTAGGCGACGTTGGCCGGCCTGACGTAAATGCAGACAGCTTACGTAGCAAGCACACGTCACGGTGAAGCGGGAGAGCGAATGCACTTTGCAGGGAAGGAAACAGTGACGTTCGATTGTGATTACGAAGCTCTCCTCCACTCCTCAGGGAAATACTGATTGGGATACAGTGGGTTTTTTTTAGTAACTCTATAATTGCCCGACCTTTTCAAGATATTCCGGTTTGATTTATACCGCGCTCTATATAAACAGTCGTTTTTTTTTTGTTTATTCAAAGAAAACTTACACGTAATCATTTTTGTGTTACAATTTACAAAGATAGGTTTAAGTGTACAAGCTACGATTTATAATTCCTTGGATGTAAGGTAAGGTAAGGATGTATTCTACCCGAAGGCAGGTCAGAACCTCCGCAGATGTTTGCCTGAGCCGGAGTTTACGTACGGTAGGGTGGCCAGTTCCTTTCCGATTCTCCATTCCCTTACCCCCACCAACAGCGCGTGGACACGCATCCAAATCTTGACACCGCCCAATGTTGCTTAACTTCGGAGATCTCAGGGGATCCGGTATTTCAACACGGCTACGGCCCTTGGCCCTTGGATGTGAATGGCAGTATTTCCATTTTAAAGAAAAGTGAAATTACTTTTATTCATTCAGCAAAACGATATATATGTACATAATTCAACAAGTTTACTGTTTGATTTTGCATAGTGGTATAGTGGTATAAGAGTTTCCCTGTCCACTCGGGTAAATCTGCAGTGATCGAGAGTGACTGGGAGAACGGCGCCCAAACTTCACGACCTCTGACGTAACCACAACGTCTTCTGCCTGTTTGCCCGCTCTGTTTTGTAAAAGATTACAATTAAATTGATATGTAATAGTTTTATTCTTAACCACCTCAAAATATACTTCAACTATTGATTTCCGACCTATGGTTATTAATTCAATAAAAAAATATCCGCTTTTGTCTCTTTTATCATCCTTAGAAGTTTGAGTATTGAATTTTGATACAGGTACACACTACATTCATGCGCAATAGTGAATACCTCCCTGTAAATAGGCTTGGCTTCAGGAAGGGCATCTGCTGTAAAAAATAAAAATAAAGTTCTAATTGTCCTGCACCATTTGCAGATCAGTGCTTTACTTTAGCAGAAGCTGAATCAATATAAACGTAACCCTTCTGTGATTTACACTGGCAACTTCCCGAGGAACGAGACGGAGAAACTATGTTTATTTAATGAACTCTTCTTAAAGGCCCTTCTCCACGTAATTGGATTGTACAATATGTTGCGCAAACTGAACTTGTGCAGTATAATCAGAAAGTCGATTCACACATCTCCGGGACGTGATGGCGCTCTCCGTGTCCGTATCCGTCCTTTCCGACATGAATATTTCACGTCTGTTCTCACACTTCAGTTCCGTGCAGTTCCGCGCAGAAGTCGGCAATCAACTGTTCCATGATGAGTTTTTTTAGTGATGATGAACAGTTAATGACAGCTATAATCTTGGATAAAGAGAGGAAGAAACAGTGGGTTCATCCTATATGGAACCGCAGGCGTAAGGAAGGAGAGTTTTCTACTCTATCCTCCTGAAGCCCAGAACATTTCTCTTTTGGTCAAATATCATAAAAGTGTATACTTATTTAACGGTGTCTTGGTGGGAGACAGTGAAGTGAGAAGCATATCACACCAAGGTAAATGAATTGCCCCCCAAAAATGGAACACCAACAAAAGGTCAATTTTGATTTATTTTACTTTTAAAATATTTCTTTTACGGGATATTCCATTTTTAAACATGTCCTTTTAAAAGGACACCAGGCCTCAGGAGGGTATCTTTATGAGTGCTTGAAGGACGACGAAGTAAAATTTCAAGGATGCACTATTTTTGCTTTTAATTACTTGAAAAATTAAATAATAATTACTTGAAAAATTAAATAAATGAAGTTGATTAACTTTTAATACCGGTACCCCTGACTTTGTAGGTTGGGAGAAGAAAGTGCCTTGCCGCGCCAAAGTCGGTGCCTATGTACAGACAGATTGTTTTTCTTAATCTTAAAAGCAAACAATATTAGTTACCTACCTTCAGCTTCCACTTTCTCGCCAATTTCGTCCCATACACGCTTCTTCAAACCACTATCCATATATTTCGAATCAGCTAAATTATATAGAAAAGAGTGTGCCTTCACTAATTCAATCAGCAGTTCGGCCTTCATTTTGGGAGGTAAAGAACAGTTCAAACGTACACAGGTAATCTCAGTACTCGAAGAACGCAGAGAAGCAGGAAGGCGGGAAGAGAGAAATCACGTCCGTGAAAACAAGAAAATATCGTTGGCGAGCGAATACGTACTGACGGCACGGATTACGGAGAAGCACTGAAAGTCACGGCGAATGACGTCAACGGAAGTGTTGGAATTTTTAAACGTTCAATAAATGTTGCACAATATTTTTACCGTCGTAGGTTGTTTGCTTTTGATCACTCTGGGTGAACAATGTCTTTTTTTTTTTTTTTGACAAGTCTCCAAGCACGTATATTATGGACCGCAGACGAGTATCGATCTTAGTTCTGTTGCTAATCGTAAGCCTTTTTGAAAGACACCCGCGATCGATAAGGTGCAAGGAGTGGTATGACAGAGGTTTATTTACAGAACTTAGGCATAGTGCTCCGTGGTGTAGGGGTAGCGTGCCTGCCTCTTACCCCAAGGCCCCGGCTTCCCGGCCAGGTCAGGGACTTTTACCTGGATTTGAGGGCTGGTTCGATGTCCACTCAGCCTACGTGATTAGAATTGAGGAGCTATCTGACGGTGAGATAGCGGCCCCGATCTAGAAAGCCAAGAATAACGGCCGAGAGGATTCGTCGTGCTGACCACACGACACCTCGTAATCTGCAGGTCTTCGGGCTGAGCAGCGGTCGCTTGGTAGGCCAAGGCCCTCCAAGGGCTGTAGTGCCATGGGGTCGGGGGGGGGGGGTAGGTATAGTGCTGAGAATGAGTTTCAAAACTATCTTCGTACGGCAATTCTAAAAGAACTTCGCGTGCAGTTTTTGCATTCCTGTTTGCATAGTTCTTGTGGTTTTGGTTCCAAAGTTCTGGAAGCTCACGGCAGATAGCCATAAAACACTAAATAAGAACAATAATGAACTCAATACAAACAACCAATTACCGCCACAAGAACTAGGCTGCCACAAAAGAGGGGTTGCTCAGCAGACCGACACACCAGCTGCCTCGTCGCCTGCGCACCAGACCTGTACACTGGTAACTGCGTAGTTCGAGCAATGGAGATGGAAAACATTTAAGTTCCCCATTTTTGACTTGAGCAAACACTTGTTGTGCAATGTGACTTGAGGAAAAACACTGCCGGTATATAAAGTTCAACCGCGACATCACACAAGTTTATTGCGCAATATACTGCAACGTGGTGAAAGGTCCTGCTTTTAAAATGTAGAACAAGGGGTGGTAGTCATTGTGTTTTAAGGGGTTCTAGGACATTTCGTACCATTTGACCGGCTGATTACCTGCGAAGTGTCAGCTGATGACTTTAAGATATTTAGGAGAGGACATTCCGTACCACTTGAAAGAATGGGAAGTATTGCGAAGTAAAAACGATATCCTAATTAATGTATTCATTTGTGTGTCCATTGTACACCAGTGGCGCAGAAGCAGTGTTGCCAACTGTACATCCTAAAATATCGCTAAATTCGTTGATGAAAGTCTCTAAAAATAGCCAAATTTTTGTCAAAGTCGCTAAGAAAAGTCGCTAACATAAAAATACCAGTAAACATGAATAAAATGGACATACCTATGCAGAAAAAAGCATTTCATCTTCATCATCTTCCATTTCCTCCTCAACAAACGATGTAGCCTGTGAAGTGGAAGGTTGCTGGAATTTCGTAGGAATGGTAGGTTTTTCCTAGGTACATAAGCGCATTCGTGATGTGCAAGATGGATGCTGCTCCTTCGACTTTCATTCTTTTTCTCACGTTACATTTCACAATACCAAGTTTACTAAAGAGCCTTTCTACTTCGGCATTTGAATGCGGGAGAGCCAAAATGTTCATAGGAAAAGTAGCTAGTTCCCTGAAGGGATTGGGTCCTGCCGAATCACTATACTGTAACACCTCTACCCAGAAATCTATGGTATTTGAAAATTGACTCCATTTTATTGCGTTTAAATTACGCCACTGATTCTCAATGTGATCTATATCTGAGACACTACAACCCATACCTTCCGCTAACTCAAATATTGGGTTTTTGACAACATTCAGACAGTCTTTAATAGAAAGGAGAGCCATTTTTCTTAGGATTTGAAAATATTGTTCGGTAGCCTGTTCTTTAGTTCTGTAATTAGCTTTTTTTGTGAAGTTAATACAGCGACCCCTAACCACTTCTACCTTTTCCACTGATAGAGTTTCCGCCAGTTTTTCGAACTCGTAACCCAGATAGGGTTTGGGGTCCACGTAACTATCAATCTCAGTTGATGGAGAAAACAGATCAAATCGAGCAGTTGGGTTTAGGATTTTCCTTCCTAAGAACTGTATAAGATTCATGAGATCATCAAATAAACGAGTTGGGTCTGCATTTTCAGATTCAAATACTTTAATTACTTTTTGGACCTCATGCAGAATACGTTTTAGATAACTCATGAACATTCTGCTTGATAAATCAGAGTACATTTGAAATAACATCTCTGAAGTATAACACTTTTCTTGTGTCCTTACTATATCGAAGTGTAATTTGAGCTCATCCCACTGTTCAACAATTCGCCAAACAGTAGGTTAAGAGGATAACCATCTTGTTTCACAAACTTTTAGAAGTTTGAGAAGCTCCTGTCTCTTGCTGGAATGAACAAACCAAAGGTAACTTTCACGGACAATGAAGTCAACATTACGCGGCAAAGTGTCTTCCGTAGCATGAGAAACAGCTAGCTGTATGGAATGACACACGCACCTAATCATTTTCAAATGAGGAATATTAAAATCTTTTTTCATAAATTCATATACCCCATTGTTCAGCCCAGTGTTCACGGAAGCGTTGTCTACACCTATATTTAATAAATTAGCAGGCTTCATTTGAAGTTGCTATAAGAGTATTCCTATTGCGTTAACAATAGCTGGTCCTGTGCCATTTGGTAAGTCTACCAAACCTAAAAATCTTGATACTGTCCTTTCCATACTGACGCTGAAGTAACGAGTTATGACACCCAACAACTTAGTAACGGATATATCTGTCGCCTCATCTATTATTAAACTGTAACCTTGATCGCCAATATCAGAAACCATGTCCTCAACAAAATGTGGTGCTAGTAGGCCTACATGTTTTATTACTTCAGTACATTTCGTTCTGTGTAAACGGAGATCTGCTGCTTTAGAACTATTGCCAAAATTTTTAACACACAGTTTTGACAAGTGATCTACAGTCAACAATGAGCAGTGCTCTGCAATAAACAATGCCAAACTTCCTTCATTCCTAGCAGTACTTATGTTTACTTTTGTAAACGGTATTTTTTTCTGCAGTGGTGAGGTAAACGGCCCTGATCGCATTTAATGTTTCTGAGTTTCAGAATGTTTCTTTAAATCATTATATTTAGCATACAGTTCTATTTTACAATAGATGCAGTAGGCCTTGGACTTATCAGAATCTACCGGTCTTAACCATTTAAACTGATGTTCCCAGTCTTTACGGTAGTTTTGCTGATACTTTGGCTTACCCATGGTTTTGAACAAAAAGCAAAAACACAGTCCACACACAAGAAAATACGAAAATGAATATTTGAAATCGCAGGTGTAAATTTGCGTAAATACACCTAACAAACCATGAATAACTTCAAGAAAAAACACAGATCACAACAGAACTTATTATTACACTGATATATGCGAAGAGATCGATTCATTTCCTTAGCGCGCGCGCTTGAATCACCTCGGTCCAGTGTGTAATGTTACGCATAACTAAGAGGCATAAAATAAAAAAAAAAATCGAATGACTGACTAATCTACTGCGTTAATACTGTATTAACGCTGTCTGTGCAACTCCCAGCACCTACAGATGATGTCATCTAGCAGATAAGAACAGGAATTGCCGAATGATGTCATAATGTGTTTATCAAATCACATGAAATGGTATACAGGGAAGTTCAGATTAAAAAATAACCGGTCATAAACATTCACGTATTGAACTGCAATTTATACCGTTAAATTCATAATAATTTTATTAAACTATGAAATTCACCAGTTTTCCCTCTAAAGTGCTTGAATAATCCCCTGAAAAGTCGCTAATCGGAAGACTAAAATTTTGTCGCTAACAAGGTTCCCGAATTCCCTAGATTTAGCGACTTGTCGCTGAAGTTGTCAACACTGCGCAGAAGACTCCGCACGGTGTGACCACTACTGATATTAACCTTCCGTCGGTTGCAAGTGATCTGATTGGCGCACGTGTTAATTCTTATCTCGTATTCGTCATTCGCTGGGACCTAGCTGTACAGCAGTTCCTATTTCCGCGTGACCTTCAAGCCCATATCGGCCAGTTCATCAGAATCTTTTATTTTACTTGCCTGATAATGAAATAATGCAGTAGTTATAAATGTTCACCATAATAGTAATATTATCCATTTTTATGCTCGCCAGCGAACATTGTATTGTTTTGTTTCAGGATTTATACTTCAAAAAATCGACTTTCTTATGATAATATTTATGTAAACGTAAGTGATATAGTTTAAAGGGCAATAATGTCCGACTCGTTGGCTGAACGGTCAGCGTACTGGCCTTCGGTTCAGAGGGTCCCGGGCTCGATTCCCGGCCGGGTCGGGGATTTTAACCTTAATTGGTTAATTCCAATGCCACGGGGGCTGGGTGTATGTGTTATCTTCATCATCATTTCATTCTCATCACGACGCGCAGGTCACTACGGGTGTCAAATAGAAAGACCTGCACTTGGCGAGCCGAACCCGTCCTGGGATATCCCGGCACTAAAAGCCATACGACATTTCATTCAAGGGCAATTATTAAAATGATAGAGAAGTTTTCTTCAGCAAATGTTGTAAATTATTTTTGTTTCTGATTTCTAAAGTGTGTCTGGCAGGCTCATTATGCCCGCTGGCGTGGAACTGGAATTCCAATTTGTCATCAAGTGGTACGGATTGTCCTGGCGTAAATATTTGAGGATTACGGGAAAATCGTTCGCTGGTAGATAACGGCCTAGGTGGTACGAAATGTCCTCAAAAATCAAGTGGTACGGAATGTCCGTGGTACGAAATGACCGGACACCGTTTTAAGGTGGTGGTGATTCATTTTTTTAAGCAGAAATTCTCTCTTATCCCTAATGAAAGGAAAAAAAATACAAGAGATCCAATCTTTCGAAGAATGAGGGTAACGACACAAGAAAGGGAAGGGCCACGAAGGGTGTGAAAATGAAAATGAGACTCTCTATCTAATACAGGACGATCCATATAAGCCCTAAACCTTAAACTTACAATTTTAATCTATATATATAAAAGCAAGTCGGGCTGGAGCGATGTATATATAAATATTTAAAAATGAAAAAAGACGTGAATTAATGAGGCACTTCCAGAAATCTCAGAAATTTGAAACTTGGTACGAGGGAAACTGATGACCCCAGGATCCCTAGAAAAATCGGAAATTCTCAAAATTCCCTGAAGGGGGCACGCTGGGGGGGCTCAAATTTTGGGCTCAGTATAAGAACACAGTCGTATAGTATATCCAAAACGATAACCTATAGGTTTCGTGGGCTTAAAAATTTTCGGGAATTTCCTCATTTTTATCCCCCATCCCCCCAAATCAAGATGGCGGCACAACCTGCGAGACGAGGTAGACAATTGAAATTTGGTGAAATTATAGCTTTTGAACCCTAACCGACGGGAAAATTCCAAGATGTTCAAATTTTTCACTTTTTACCTCCAAGGATATCGAAATATGGAGGCAATTTTAATGACTGTGCAGACATTCCTTCTGAGCTATTTTTTGGCTAAACGGTAAGTCGTATCACAAAACGGATGGCAGAATGTCTCTTCAATTCGGAGTGATCTACAACTTTGGTCCTGTGACATTTTGTCGTATCTCTCTCCCTTATACGTTAAATTTGGCCGTATTTCTGGATTGTTCGTAAATTTGGTGATTTTTACAAGTATATTTTATTCTTTGACACACTTATAACAATGATAGGATCATCATGCTGTGTGCGCACATTGGCACGATTAAGGGACATATGTGTACCAAATTTCATGATTCTAGCTTATACATAAGTAGGCAAAATGTAATGTAAAATGTTAAAAATGCACCCAAATTTCACCCTATTCCAAATTTGAACTCAATTTACCCCCTTCATATGGGAGATACGAGGAAATGGTTTAGAAACAAACATGTAGAACTATAAATGGGGCGTCTGATGGCGCAAACCGTTTGTTAATATCATAAACCGTTTAGGAGATATGAATCTCGAAGTGGAAGTCTGCATTTTTCAACGTGCTCATGCTTATCCGTCATCTATATAAATAAAATCGTAACGACCGTGTGTCTGTACATTGATTATTTTGGCGAAATTTCGGTACAGTTATCCGTTTCAGGTGTAATAATGACCATCTGCATCATTTTTAGCTTTGGTGTCTGTTTGTCTGTTTGTTTGTCTGTTTGTCTGTTTGTCTGTCCTTCTATAACTTGGAAACTACTGGATATATTTCCACCAAACTTCATATTTAGAATCCACCTGTCCTTGGGTAGGTTTTAGCGCAAATATCGTTTCTAAATCCCTGAACTTAGTGGGGATATTTACGAAACCGAAACCGTGATTTTGCACTCCCTCAAAGTATACACAACCGAACTTAATGGAAATCAACCTGCCTTAATGAAAATTAATTTTTAAACCTTTTTTTCTCATGTGCATCATTTCGATAACAGGATTTAGTAAGGGAGATATCATTAACGGACCGGTTTTCGGTACAAATCCCAGCGGACTTAACGCAAGAGCGGGTGCGTGTAAAGCGTACTTCTTACAACTTGAAAACTAACAAGATATTTGAACCAAATTTTATATATAGCATCCATCTGTCCAAGGGTAGGTTTCCTTGGTGTCTGTTAGTTAGTTAGTTTGTTTGTTTGTTTGGTCTGTTTGCCTTTCTCTAACTTGAAAACTACTGGATATATTTCCACCAAACTTCATATTTAGAATCCACCTATCCTTTGGGGAGGTTTTAGGGCAAATATTGTTTCTAAATCCCTGAACTAATTGGGGGTTTATACGAAACCGAAACCGTGATTTTGCACTCCCTCAAAATACACACAACCAAACTTAATGGAAATCTACCTGCCTTAATGGAAATTAATTTCTAAACCTTTTCTTCTCATGTGCATCATTTCAATCACTTACAGGAAAGATAGTATGATCAAACTCTACACGAACATTGGCCCACCCAGTACCCATATGTGAGCCAAATGCTATGTCACATAATTATCCGAAAAGTAATGCAATGTAAGATAATCTTACACAAATTTCAACCTATTCAACGTTTCTGATTCAATCTGACCCATGAATAGATTAGATGCGAGAAAATATCATAGGACCAGCCATTTAGATCGCTAAATACTGCGCCTTACGGTACAATCCTTTGTCGATATGACGTACCGTTTAGCAGCAGTTAATCTGTAAATGAAGGTCTGCAATATTGTAGACATTCATATACTTTCGTATGTCCATCTGTATATATTCATTGATGTCGATTTGTAGCGATCGAGAAAGGATGTGTCTGCTATTGTAATCAGTACTCCCTACACCGACTTTGACTGCTGGCAGTAGGAATGGGGTCCTTCTCCAACTCCTGTGTAACTGGCATTAGTAAGGAGGCCTACCATTTTAATGAATAATTCACTTTTCGACTTGTCTTGCAGAAGGCAAGGGATCATGCAGTTTTGTTCGAAAGTCTCCTACTCTATTGTGTTTGGCTCTAGGCCAGGGTGCCCGCCATTATAAACAAATGTTCCAATCTAAAATTTGACTAGCATTAGGCATAGTGGCCTGCTATTTTCATGGAAACTCACTAATTCCGTGTGACTGGCAGTAAGCTGGCTAGCAGCAGTAAAAAGGGACTGTCATTATAATGATAACTGCACAACTCAATTTTGACTGGTGGTAGGGATGTTGCCTGGTATTATAATAAAAACTCCTCAACTGTAACCTGTCTGAAAGTAGGAAATGGGTCTGCCATTGTAACTAAAACTCCCCAAATCGATTGTGACCGCGCAGTAGGCATTGGGGCCTGCAATTATAATGTAAACTTGCCAACTCGATTGTGAATGGCAGTAGGCAAGTGAGCCTGGCGTTATCATCACAACTCCGCAACCCTTACTTTACATTGGAAACAACGTATGTGGACCTCCCCATGCTATTTCTCGGATAAGGCTAAGAGACATGCAATTTTAAAACAATCTCATTTGCTGCACGCACAGTATTTACGTCGATATCCGTATACAATGTAGAATACCGTAGCGAAGCACGGGTACATTTGCTAGTGACTTATAACTTTTGAAACAATAATAACAAACGCGTGCAATCTGTTCTGAATTATAGGATACTCATCACGTAAGGCTATATACTAAAAAGCTAATATCGCCGCCCTATTCTCTTTTTTTAATGGCTCATCACTACTGCCAACTTGACTGGTTACATATTGAAATCACGTGACATAACCATAAAAAACCTAACCTCAATGTAAGTATCAATAGTGATCAGTCAAGGTATTCATAATTAAGTCGGTTTTCAAGCTTAGTGAGGAATTAAGGAAATACACACTCTTTCTTACCCTCACTTAATTTAATGTTTTATATATATTTCTGCCTCTGTTTTGATATACGCATTACTATAACCGTATTCTTCGGTGTTTGCCTGGTGTAAATGATTCAGCTCCCTTCTTGAAATTTGCTATTACTTGCCGGACTTACCACGTTGAAATAATACACACAAGCAAACATATTACATAACTTATTACATATGTCATAAGTCAATAAGCTGCCTGCTGTCATTTCTTGATGGATACAGTACTTTTGCATCCATCTCTTGGCACAGGCCAGAGTAAAGTGTTTTTTTTTTTTTTGCTATTTTGTTTTACGTCGCACCGACACAGATAGGTCTTACGGCGACGATGGGACAGGAAAGAGCTAGGAGTGGGAAGGAAGCGGCCGTGGCCTTAATTAAGGTACAGCCCCGCCTGGTGTGAAAATGGGAAACCACGTAAAACCATTTTCAGGGCTGCCGACAGTGGGGTTCGAACCTACTATCTCCCGAATACTGGATACTGCCCGCACTTAAGCGACTGCAGCTATCGAGCTCGGTAAGAGTAACGTGTAGCTTCCACCGAAGTCCCAGTCAACATCCATGGCTGTGACAATATGGAAGTTGCTGGGGTATGGGTAGTGCTGAGTAATGACATTCAGAACATGACTAGTGCATCTGAGTATTATGAAAGGTGCTGCTCATAGGGTCAGTCGTGCTGCAATAGTACTTTCTGACCCAGTGAGGAAAGCAATGGCAAACTACCTCACTCCTCATCTTGCCTAGTACGCCTCATTTTGGTGCTGCCATTGGTTTTTGGGGTTTCCTTATAACCGCATAAACTTTGGTGGTGCTATTTGAGGATCCAACCAGCCTCTGGGCTGATGACCTAACAGACAGACAAGCCAATAAGAATACACAAAGGCTAACTGCAAACCGTACCGAAGTTGTGTCAAGACAAGGTTAGGTTAGGTTAGGTTGATAGCGAAATTTCCTTCCATTTCAGCTGAACTGAATCAGTAGCGGCGATTGGGAATTAAAAGTGCGCGGGGGGGGGGGGATATACAGACAACAAATAGTACCCGGGTTTGTGGGATATAGTGGAAAAGGTGGGGGAAGGGGGGCGGGGGTTATACATCAAAACTGGAGCCGGGCAGAGTGTCTCAGACGGTTGAGGCACTGGCCTTCTGACCCCAACTTGGGAGGTTTGATCCTGGTTCAGTGCGGTAGTATTTGAAGGTGCTCAGATACGTCAGCCTATTTTCGGTAGATTTACTGGCACGTAAAAGAACTCCTGCGGAACTAAATTACGGTACCTCGGCATCTCCGAAAACCGTAACAGTAGTTAGTGGGACGTAAAGCCAATTACATTATTATAATTCGAAACTGAAGAAAAAAAGCTACAAAATGGTAAATTTGTTATGCTATCTGAACGAATTTCGACAGAGAGGAAAAGGTTGACAGTTTACCAATTTAAGTGCGGTAATAAGAGTTTTTTGAGATTTTGATTCAATACTATACAATAAAACTTTCCCGAAAGGAACAATATTACACAGTTATTAAAATTAAAAAGAAGTACGGCGAGATTATTCAATTAAAAATAGTATTTAACTACACACTAAGAAAATAACAGACACTACAGAGACTGCCAGACTGACGAATGCGCACGGTAAGCAGGTGAATTAGACCTCAATATCCATGACCTTTGTGATAGTACATATATCACACCCCCGAATTATATGTAGAAGTTAGAGATATTATTGTCAGTATTCTATTTTATTATTATTATTATTATTATTTCATTTGTATACTTTGACATTTATATTGGTAAGCTGGAAGATATCCACATATGTAGGTATGAGTAATTTGTTTTGCACGAGTGGGAAAACACTGCTGTAATAACTCTGGTAATTTGAATGAGTCATCTGGCTACCCCAGTGTGTGTTGTGATGTACTTGTGTCAGGGAATTCCATTTGTCATGTATATATCCCAGCCTGATGAGATGAGCTTGTTGTTGTACCAGGGAAAGTTTGGTGATTCATGAAAACTCCCCAGAGTTTGTTATTGTCTTGGGAGGAAGAAGTAGTTCAGGGCTTGGTCTTGATTTGAGATCACTCATGATTGGCTGGCAAGCACCAATCCAGACGTCTCATCTGAAAGGAGGGGGATGTTGATGTCTATAAAGGTTGGTCATACGGCGGCAACCAGATGATTGTAGAGGAGATTGTAAGAAACATTGTAAGGGTGATTGTAGAGGTGATTGTAAAGGAACGAGAAGGAAGATAACTACAACTACAACTACAACTGAGGCACTGTACGGGAAGGAAGTGGTGCTGATACACGGTACGGGAGTGACACGGCAGCAATGGACTGGACTTCAAACGTTCGTGGAGCGTAGTCGTGTTATGTTTGTGGAGAGTGCTTGCGCATTAAGTATTGCAGCACTTGTGGCGGCCTAGCATTATATGTTGGTGAAAGCTATCTCAGACTTTCCATAAATTTATATGTTGAGGATCGACAGACGTGTGTATATATCTTTACAACAAGTGTTAAAATATGTGAACACAGTAGTACAAGGTACAGTATCTGTGTGATGTGATAACTGCCGATTATGAGAATCGGTAAGTCGAATTGATATAGAGACAGTGAAGGGTATTTATCTTCATACATGTACATTGTTCATCGGACTATCTACAAATGGTAGCTTAGTTCTCGCTTTCGTTTTCCCCACGATTTTCATTATTATTGTTGTTGTTGTTGTTGTAAATATGGAGTCTTCCAGCAATATTTTATGTGTGTATTATATGTATAATGTTGTATGTTGATGAGGTGCTCATGCACGGAATTTGTTCAGAATATAGTTAGCTAATTTAGAATCAGTGTTATTGATAAACCTAGGTGCAGTTCCTACCGTATTAGTCGTTTTCAGGAGGTTAGGTAAGGCCTGCAGCAGATGTACCAGTACGCAGCATTATGTACACGCCCTGGGATATAAAGTCTATCATGCTCTTATCTAAATTCGAGGGATCCATTCTGGTGAACTCTGGCGCCCATACTACGGACATTTCGGTTAATTATGCTTATTAATTTTATTAAGTTTTTGAGTAATTTTATTTATATATTTTTATTCATGATATTAATTATCAGTAGTCATTCAACTTATTACAATTGGCTTCCCAACGTGTGGCTGAATGATTGGTACATCTGTTAGGCTTATAAGCGTAGGTGCACTTGTCAGGTGTGGTTGGAATTCTGCAAACTATGTCAGTGAAGTGTTTTATATGTTTCATGTGTATTTTGGAGTATGAAGAAATGTTGTAGCGAGTCCAGTATTATAAAGTTGAGAAGTAGAGAGGTTTTGAAAGTTGCTGGTACTAAGAATCAGGATAAGAGAAGTCAAAAGAATTCCACCACATTGAGTTTATCTAATTTAAGTGAGAGTAGCAAAATGGCTGATAGTAGGAAAGATCAATTTACAACGATCGGTGAGGAATCCAGTAACCCGTCTCAAACTCAGAATGTAGAGGTTGTTAAGGAAACGGTTCAAGGGGAGGTTTTAACTTTTAGTATGATTAAATCACTATTTAATGAATTGTCCAGTAAGAGTGATGAATTATCCAGTAAAATGGATAGGAAGAATGAAGAGTTGAAGGATGAACTCTCCAGTAAAATCGATAATAATAATGTTGAATTGTCCAATAAGATTGATAGTCAGAGTAAAGAGTTGAAGAGTGAATTGAGTTTTTTAAGCAATGAAATATACAGTATTAATAGTGAATTAAATTCAGTTAGTACGGAATTGTCCAGTAAGATTGAGAATCAAAGTAAGGAGTTAAATTTAGTGAGTGTTGAATTGTCTAGTAAAATTGATAGTTTAAGTAGTGCTGTGAATGGTAGAATAGATGAATTGAACCAGAAGTTTGACCATCAAAGCAGGGAAATTCAGGAAGTCAATAATAAGGTAGAAACTCAACGCTTGGAACTGACCGAGAAAATCGAATGCCGATTTAATGTAGTTAGGAAAGAATTTATTGAAAACAGCAAGGAATGTGATAAGAGAATAAAAATAGTGGAAGATAAAGTAGAAGAAATAGATAGAATTAAATCCAATCAGAACGTTTTAGCGAAGCGTATAGATGAGAAGAATGAGAAATTGGAGAAAGACCTTAAGTCGGTAAAAGATGACCTCAAGTCAGTAGAAGGAAATGCCAGAATGGTAGTGGAAGAAGGAATTAAATCATGTCATGTGAAATTAAGGCAGGAGATCAGTCAAATCCAATTAGGTAGCAGCATATGTAATAGGTACGTATCTTGTACGAAGGACTCTGAATTGCCCAAGTTTAATGGTCGGCAGTTTAATCCGATGGAATTCTTGAAAACAGTGGAGAAACGGTTTTCCAAGAATCTTGACGATGGTTTGATTGATTGGAGTATGGTTGATGAGCTGTTGGATGTTGCATTTGTTGGAGAAGCGAGATCCTGGTTTCAAGTTTATAGACAGGGTATTTCGAGTTTGGAGGAATTTAGGGAGAAATTTAGTTCTAAATTTTGGAGTGAAGCTATTCAGGGAAGGGAAAGAGATCGCGTGCTATTTGGCAAATATAGACCTCAGGAAGGTGTGTCTATGACGGAATATTTCTTAGCGCATGTTCTGATCAGCCAGAATATTGAAGGTCTAGCATCGGAGAGAGATACAGTCCGCCAGATGTTGAGGCATTTTCCTGAGAAGGTCGGATTAGCTGCATGTATGCAGAATATTGTTACGATTAAAGAATTAGAGCAGCTGTTAGAGAGGTTTGATGCTTTGGAAGGGCAGGGGAGGACTAGGCAAAGTGAAGGTAGAAATTACGGGGATAATGGGAGACAAGGTAATCAGGTAGCGGGAGATAGGAATAATCAGAATTTCAGTCATTCTAGGCAAGGGAATCAGGGTGGTAATTCCGGAAGGGGAAACAGACAGTCTAATCAGGGAGTTAATCACCAGGAATATTTTGACAGAAGACCTAATCAAGGGGAATCAGAAAGTAGGGGGCGTACGGATCAAAGACCTCCAGATCAAGTGCCGAGACATGATAATAGTGAACAGTCCATGTCAAGTAATTTAAACCGGAATCGGACTTCTTAGTTGGGTCAGATAGGCAGTCCGATACCGAAATTCCTATTCACGCGATGAAACAGGTAAGTTACGAGGTAGACGTGAAAGAGGAATTATTGTATGACCATGTGTTTTGTGATTTTGTGTATAAGGGGCGTGATGAAGGTAAGAAAGATGTGTCGGATGTCTTACTTTGTGCTAGTGGTGATGGTAATAGCGGTGTTGCGATCGATAATCTTGTGGAAGTTTCTGAAATTGAAAGTGGAGTTTTTTGTGTTGATGAAGGTTGTTTAGTAAGTGAAGTGTGTTCACGGAGTATACATCATGAGGATGTTTTTGTTGATTTAAGTGTACGTGAGGAGAGTGAAGCTAGGTCCATTATGTGTGAAAATGGTGACTTTGAGATTAATGAAACTTCTGGTAAGAGAGTCGAAAGTAGCAGTGTTGTTGGCATGAAAGTGGTGCAAGTAGGAGCTGATATGGAAGGTGGTGAAGATGACTTAATTGTTGGGTCATTAAGTAGTAATGACAGCAATTTCAAAGTGTATTATGGTAAGAATTTCTGTAATCGAGTGAGCGTGAGTGAGAATGAAGTGAGTATGTTTGACAAGCGAGTGCGTAATGTTTTATTTAAGGCTGAGACTTGTGTGAATGATTTGAATGACGTGCTGAATGATATCGATGTGGAATGTATGAAAAAGTATGTGATCTGTTTGCTTGCATTAATTATGAGTTTGTGGAAGAGTAAACATTGTGAGATTCCCGCGTATTTCAGAAAGAGGGATTTCCTTTTTATGAATGTTCCGAATGAAAGTTTGTATGATCCTTGTGTGACTGGATGGTATGAATGTCTGTGTGTGAGATAGAATGTATTCTAGACGTAGTTAGATTTTATTGCGGTACGCATTCCTCGCTTATCGATGCCAATGTTAAGTTTATGCATAAGTTTTTTCAATTGTATCAGGGTCCGTATACTGTGGACAGTAGAATAGGCAAGTGTGCTTATAGGCTCCTAACCGCTGGAAAAAGGTCCTTGGGACATTTAATATCTATAGCCTTCGCAGATATAAGAGATAGGATCTGCACCTTGGATGTATATATTATCATTTATGAGTTATGTGTACTGTAGTAAGAAGGGATTGTATTCAATGGTATATGAAACAATCGGAGTTGTGTGTATATAGCCATATTATTATTATTATTATTGTTTGGACAAATTGTATTTCGTGTGTGCGAATACAATGCAGTAGACGCAATGTATATATCATTATTACAGTAAATTAAGAGTTCAGTTATATAATTTATGAAGTTCTGTTTTATGGTGAATCATAATATATGATATCATCGATTCACCAAGGGGGCGTTATGTGATAGTACATATATCACACCCCCGAATTATATGTAGAAGTTAGAGATATTATTGTCAGTATTCTATTTTATTATTATTATTATTATTATTTCATTTGTATACTTTGACATTTATATTGGTAAGCTGGAAGATATCCACATATGTAGGTATGAGTAATTTGTTTTGCACGAGTGGGAAAACACTGCTGTAATAACTCTGGTAATTTGAATGAGTCATCTGGCTACCCCAGTGTGTGTTGTGATGTACTTGTGTCAGGGAATTCCATTTGTCATGTATATATCCCAGCCTGATGAGATGAGCTTGTTGTTGTACCAGGGAAAGTTTGGTGATTCATGAAAACTCCCCAGAGTTTGTTATTGTCTTGGGAGGAAGAAGTAGTTCAGGGCTTGGTCTTGATTTGAGATCACTCATGATTGGCTGGCAAGCACCAATCCAGACGTCTCATCTGAAAGGAGGGGGATGTTGATGTCTATAAAGGTTGGTCATACGGCGGCAACCAGATGATTGTAGAGGAGATTGTAAGAAACATTGTAAGGGTGATTGTAGAGGTGATTGTAAAGGAACGAGAAGGAAGATAACTACAACTACAACTACAACTGAGGCACTGTACGGGAAGGAAGTGGTGCTGATACACGGTACGGGAGTGACACGGCAGCAATGGACTGGACTTCAAACGTTCGTGGAGCGTAGTCGTGTTATGTTTGTGGAGAGTGCTTGCGCATTAAGTATTGCAGCACTTGTGGCGGCCTAGCATTATATGTTGGTGAAAGCTATCTCAGACTTTCCATAAATTTATATGTTGAGGATCGACAGACGTGTGTATATATCTTTACAACAAGTGTTAAAATATGTGAACACAGTAGTACAAGGTACAGTATCTGTGTGATGTGATAACTGCCGATTATGAGAATCGGTAAGTCGAATTGATATAGAGACAGTGAAGGGTATTTATCTTCATACATGTACATTGTTCATCGGACTATCTACAAATGGTAGCTTAGTTCTCGCTTTCGTTTTCCCACGATTTTCATTATTATTGTTGTTGTTGTTGTTGTAAATATGGAGTCTTCCAGCAATATTTTATGTGTGTATTATATGTATAATGTTGTATGTTGATGAGGTGCTCATGCACGGAATTTGTTCAGAATATAGTTAGCTAATTTAGAATCAGTGTTATTGATAAACCTAGGTGCAGTTCCTACCGTATTAGTCGTTTTCAGGAGGTTAGGTAAGGCCTGCAGCAGATGTACCAGTACGCAGCATTATGTACACGCCCTGGGATATAAAGTCTATCATGCTCTTATCTAAATTCGAGGGATCCATTCTGGTGAACTCTGGCGCCCATACTACGGACATTTCGGTTAATTATGCTTATTAATTTTATTAAGTTTTTGAGTAATTTTATTTATATATTTTTATTCATGATATTAATTATCAGTAGTCATTCAACTTATTACACCTTAGCAAAAAAAAAAAAATTATACCCCCGCTGCCCTTCCTCACAGCACATGCAAAGTCTCCACTACTTGCCGTGGCGTTATACAAATCGGTTAGACCGATCGAACGATATTTGGGCGTATTTCCGCTAATAATTTTGTTAATAATTAAAGAAAATAAAGGAAAGAATTAGCTGATAAGACAACAGGGCTTTTACACATTTTTGTTTAATAATTCTTAGTTTCAGTCGGCTAAAAAGGAATAAAAATGTAACATTTTCTCCAAAGAGTCCCTTGTCCCCTGTAATCGCCGCTACTGGAAGTGATCTTTTTTTAAATTTTTTGATTAGGGTTGTTTATAGTCGCTTTAACTCCAAGGTCTTATCGCGATTCTTACATATGTTTACATAATAATAATAATAATAATAATAATAATAATAATAATAATAATAATAATAATAATAATAATAATAATGTAATTATAAAAATGTAAAGGAAAAATAAGTAAGTATAATGTAATTAGATTTTGGAGTGCAAGCCAGTGTCCTTGAGGAAGTTGATGACTTGATGACTCAGTGCTGGAGAAGCCAGTGTCAGTTCCATTTCCTTAGGTATGTTGTGGTGTTGGTACCAATGTTCATACAGTTGACATTCGGAGATGATATGCTTGACAGTGAGAGAGCAGTTACATTTACTGCAGGTGGGAGGTTGTTTCTTTTCTAGGAGATAGTTGTGGGTGATCTTCGTGTGTCCTATCCTTAGTCGGGAGATTAAGACTTGTTCATGTCTGGTGAGGTTTTGGAGAGGATATGTTCTCATAGATATCATTTTAATTTTTTGGAGGTTGCTAGTGGAAGTTTTAAGCCAGTTCATTTTCCATTGTTCGTGTAGTTTGATTTTGATATAAGCGATGATATCAGAATGTGGCGTGGCAATTTGACGGTCGTTGATTGGAAGACATTTTTTCCTGTAATCTTGATCTTGTGGTACAGCATTTGAATTTCTTTAACAAGGAGGTGTGTTGTTGATGGATTTTGTATTGAAGTTAATGCACTTTTGGAATCAGAGAATATTATGAATGAGTTATTGTAGCTTGCTTTTGAAATATGAATCATGGCCTGTTTAAGAGCATACAGTTCACTTGTATAAACTGTGAAAAGATCTGGTAATCTGTATAGCTTACTATAGTCTTTATATTTCACTGCACAACCATTTCTTTCATTGAATTTTGATCCATCAGTATAAATTGCACTATATGATGAATATCTATTACAAATTTCATTAAATAACTGTTGGGATTTCGCTGTGCCAGTTTGAGCTTTAAGATTGTTGTTCAATTCCCAGTTAATTGGAGGCAAATGAGCTTTCCATGGAGGAGTATCTAGTGAGTTGTGTGGAAATAATGGGTGGAAGGCTGAGGTTTAGTTCTTTGAGAAGATTGTATATACTGATGTTAAAGGGTTGGGGTTGAGATCCACTTAGTTTTCCTTTATGTCTCTTTGAAAGTAGGTGTTTTTTCATGTATTGATTACTTGTGCCAGCTATCTTGAGTGCGTATGTCAAACTCAGCTGTTTACGTCTGATTTCAAGTGGTGGTTCGTTGGCTTCCATCCCTACAGTAGCTATGGGGCTGGTGCGATGGGCGCCTAGGGCAATTCGAAGGGCTGAAGATTGGATAATATCAAGGACCTTAAGAGTAGATGGTCTGGCAGAACAATATACTATACTGCCATAATCCAGTTTGGCTCTGATTGTGGCTCTGTATGTGTTCATTAGGACATGGTAGTCTGCTCCCCAGTTTTTTGCTGAGAGAATTTTCATGATATTCATTCTTCTTTGACACTCGTCTTTAAGATTTTTAAGGTATGGGGTCCAGGTGAGCTTGTTATCAAATAGAAGTTCTAGAATTTTAATAGTTTTAACTGATTCAATTTTATGGTCTTCCATATATAATTCAGGGTTGGGGATGGTACCGGTATGTTTATTTTTGGAGAAGAGAATACATTTGGTTTTAGTTTTGGAACTGATCTTTATAGAGGAGGTAATATTGCTGTCCTTTTCGGATGAGTTCTTGACGATTTTTCTTGCTTCTTATACGTCCTAATTGCATTCTACACATACGGTACGAATTGGACGAAATAAGACCGTATTATTAAAATGCTGCGTTCGTCATTTAACACTAACTACGTTATTAATGCATTATTCGAGCATGCCACAGTTCTACTTACCTGGTATTACCCGAACAGATGTATAAAATATGCTTTACTTATACCCGTAAATGTAAATCTTGTGATTTTCACAAAACGGCAGTGGCAATACGTAAATCTCCCAAGTCTTTCTCTCTCTCTTAATCTGCTTACCCTGCAGGGTTGGTTTTTCCCTCGCACTCAGCGAGGGATCCCACCTCTACCGCCTCCAGGGCAGTGTCCTGGAGCGTGAGACATTGGGTAGGAGGATACAACTGGGGAGAATGACCAGTACCTCGCTCAGGCGGCCTCACCTGCTATGCTGAACAGGGGCTTGGTGGGAGATGGGAAGATTGGAAAGGATAGGCAAGGGAGAGGGAAGGAAGCGGCCGTGGCCTTAAGTTAGGTACCATCCCTGCATTTGCCTGGAGGAGAAGTGGGGAAACCCCCGGTCTCGAAAACCAAGAATAACGGCCGAGAGGATTCGTCGTGCTGACCACACGACACCTTGTAATCTGCAGGCCTTCGGGCTGAGCAGCGGTCGCTTGGTAGGCCAAGGCCCTTCAAGGGCTGTAGTGCCATGGAGGGAAGTGGGAAACCACGGAAAACCACTTGCAGGATGGCTGAGATGGGAATCGAACCCACCTCTACTCAGTTGACCTCCCGAGGCTGAGTGGACCCATTTCCAGCCCTCGTACCACTTTTCAAATTTCATGGCAGAGCCGGGAATCGAACCCGGGCCTCCAGGGATGGCAGCTAATCACACTAACCACTACACCACAGAGGCGGACTAAATCTCGCAAGTCACGAACAAAAAAAAACATGACTGTACAGTGCCAACGTGCAAGATTAACATTAACTGTAAGACGTCGTATTGGCAAATAGGGTCCCTAAACTGTATGGTTAGCGACACTGAACCGAACCCAACAGATAACTATAAATCACTGCGCTCAATATTAACAGGGGGAGCAACTATAACGTTGTACTCTTAGGCCCGGTTTCTTCAACTCTATGTTAAATTTTGCTTAACAAATGTTAACTAACAATTGTTATTAATTTAACACTTCGTTTAAAAGTACCCTGTTTCACGAACATATTTCCAACATTTGTTACGAAACAATTGTTAAAGACAAATTAACACATTTCCGTAAGATTTCTGAACGCGTTTGGCAGTGAGCATCTTTTGTTTCTTTACATATAGCGCTCCTAGTGGCGTGTTGAAATAGTATTTTGTCACACAGACACATGGTTGACATTATTATAGGTTATGGTTAGCGGAGACCGCTAAGAAGTAAACATGTCAAGTAAGAGGCAACAACAGCGTTATTATGATGAATGCGAGACAAATGTTGTTATAATTTTAATTTAAAATTATGCGAGTGTGCAAAAAAAAATAATGAAATAACGGACTGTTATATCACAACATTCGATATAGCCTATTCTTGTAGGAGTGCAATCTAAGGTTCCTACATCACCGGGAAAATGCAATGGCAGCAAGAATTCTTTGTAGAATCCTACACACTCTTTTCTTGCCCTCGTGAACATAGTCGTCTACAATTAGGCATTTTTTCTTTAAAAAAATTACTATTTGTTCGGTACGTCGACCTATGAAGATCTTTTGCCCCTACAATTAGGCCTACATGGAAAGTGTCTCGAGGTCAGATGTCATTACAAACCTCCGCTTCGGACGAAGGCGAGCAAATTTTACTTAAACATGTCAGGTCCGCAACCTAATAACTTCTGAAAAATTGATGAATCCCCGATTCCAATGCAAGGCGTATATACTTAGGAGTTGTGGCATAGTGGTCATCGTACTTGTCTGCGAGCGTCGTAGACGTGAGTTCGAGTCTTGTTTCAGGGAACGTTGTTTAAAATTTGGAACAAAAATATTACGCAAATTGCAGTACCGGTACACTTTGTTTTCTACCTGAAATTAATAAAGGTCTAAACGTTCTCACAGTTACTGCTGGATCTCTTTCTCTGTATCTGTTTATCCTCCAGGGTCGGTTTTTCCTCGGACTCAGCGAGGGATCCCACCTCTACCGCCTCAAGGGCAGTGTCCTGGAGCTTCAGACTGGGTCGGGGGGATACAATTGGGGAGAATGATCAGTACCCCCCTAGGCGGCCTTACCTGCTATGCTGAACAGGGGCCTTGTGGAGGGATGGAAAGAATATTGGTTGGGACAGGAAAGGAAGCGGCCGTGGCCTCAAGTTAGGTACCATCCCGGCATTTGCCTGGAGGAGAAGTGGGAACCCACGGAGAACCACTTCGAGGATGGCTGAGGTGAGAATCGAACCCTCCTCTACTCAGTTCACCTCCCGAGGCTGAGTGGACCCCGTTCCAGCCCTCATACCACATTTCAAATTTCGTGGCAGAGCCAGGAATTGAACCCGGTCCTCCGGGGGTGGCAGCTAATCACGCTAACCACTACACCACAGAGGCGTACTATATTAATTTGAGGTAGGAAATAAAGTTCCACTGCAATTTGATCATTACTTTTATTCGCATTTTTACCTTCACATTCCCTGAAATTATTAATTAAATTTGTATTTTTAAAAAAGGTAACCTAACGCGGGACTCGAACTCTCTTTGTCGTGGTTCGTAGACAAGTACGATAACCACTCGGCCACTGCTACTCTTGACTAGTGCGCAACTTTTCAAGTATATACGCAGTGCTTTACAATCGGGAATTCGTAATTTTTTCGGAAATTACTAGGTTGCGGAACTAACAAGTTCAAGTTAAATGTGTTCGCATTTTAGTGTTCTATCCCCTCCACGTGGTCCGAAGCGGATCCTGCCTCATGACATTTTGTCCTCATTTATTTCGAAAACGAAACTATACGGCATTGACCCAAACCCTTCTACACGAGTTACTGTTGAGTTACAGGTACATTAAGCTAGTTGAAATCGATTGGACGCAGGGTCTGACCCATCCTTGTAAAATCTATAAGCAACTGCTGCACTGGAGAGATAGATAAGTTGCAATCTGTTGGAAACTCTAACCTATATCGTCTAGGACCTTGTTCATTATGGCTTCGGTAATTAGAAATCTTTCTTCTGACAACTCTAAAAAGGTCGTTATTTCTTAGTATGGGTCGTCCTTTGCCTTCTTCAGTTTATAAATAGTCCTCATACAGCAGTAAAACTTCGAACTTACGTCTTCTACATGTCTCCATTTTGAAATTTTAGCAACTGTTAAGAGGTTTAACACAGGGGTGCTGCTAGGTTAATTTAACACAAGATTTAACAATTGTTAGAGTTAAGGCGGGTACAGACATGCGCGCCTAACTCCGTAACGTAACCACGTCGCGCGCCAAGGTTAAACGGGGCAATGTTACGCACCGCGGTTGCGAGGTAAACTTTTCTACCCCGCGCCGCAGGTCGTAACGCGTAACCTACCAGCGTTCCGCCAGTTGAGACAGTGCAGCTTTGAAAGATGGATTTAGCTGCAGCAGCCTATATTTATTTGCATTATGCAACTAAACGGAAACATAGGCGATGTTGGCAAACTCGGCTATATTCATGTAGAACTACACATGGTGGTTCAAATTTGCTGGCTGACATGAAGTTTCAGACAGTTAGTGGGCATTATAAACATTTTACTTGCTAAACCTGACCAAGGCGTCGTTTCCGTTTCCAACGCTTTGTGTTGATTTTTGTTTTCGAGTCCCGCGCAAGGGTATTATTGCTTAGGCAATCAAGTCGGAGGTTTAAATGTTTCAATATGGGTAGGTTTTTTTTACAGATAGGTCTTATGGCGACGATGGTATAGGAAAAGCCTAGGAGTGGGAAGGAAGCGGCCGTGGCCTTAATTAAGGTACAGCCCCAGTATTTGTCTGGTGTGAAAATGGGAAACCACAGAAAACTATCTTCAGGGCTGCCGAGAGTGGGGTTCGAACTCACTATCTTCCGGATGCAAGCTCACAGCTGCACGCCCTTACTGCACGGCTAACTCGCTCGGTAATATGGGTAGTGAAAGCATAGTAAAACAATTATTAAACACGTTTTTCATCAAGTGAAAATAAACAAGTGATTGACTGTAACCGACCCTGCTCAGCGATTTTCAGGCCTGACGACGGTTTTCTGTACTTTAGTTTTACAATATTATATTATTACAGTATATAATCCAACGGCCGTAGCCGTGTTGAAACACCGGATTCCGTAAGATCTCAGAAGTTAAGCAACATTGGGCGTGGTCAGGAGGTGGATGGGTCGCCACGCGCTGTTGGTGGGGGTAAGGGAATGGAGGAGCGCAAAGGAACTGGCCACCCTACCGCACGTAAACTCCGGCTCAGGAACACCTCTGCGGAGGTTCGGACCTGCCTTCGGGCAGAATAACCCTTACCTACAGTATATAAGATTTTAGAACGGTGAAGTGACTGAACTGACCGAGATACACATTTCGTCTTTGAAAGAAAGTCGTAATTCTGTGCAGACTTTTCTTTTTCTTTTCCTCTCCATGCCTTTCTATTACATTCAGGAATGTGCAAACTTATATGTAATTCATGAATTTAATCTATAACAACGCCTGAACTTCTGGGGCAGGAAATACCACTGTCTTATGCGTGTTGTACACCATTACATTTTCCTGTCAGTTCAACATTTCACAAGATATTTGTCAAATCTTGTCAAAGACTGTTCAACATTGCTGAAGGTTTGATAAGATTTGAATTGATTTGGCAAGGTGTGATAGCATTTCGTTTTAACATAAAGGAAAGGCAAACAGCTGTTGTAGTTGTTGGACTAGCAGCGGGGTACAGTCTTAAAACGAAGAGAAACGCGCAATAAATCACAATTTACATGGGCAAAATATTAATGTAGTTATCTTCAACATAATTTTTGCAATGTATTTACTGCCATAACATCATTTGTAGAGGTTAAGTTATACTTCATAGCTATACTCACATTATTTGAATAAAAATGACAGCAATGAAACGGAAATACGTATCTTATTACATGAAAACATATTAGAAATTCAGTAATAATAATAATAATAATAATAATAATAATAATAATAATAATGCCGCCTCTGTGGTGTAGTGGTTAGCGTGATTAGCTGCCACCCCCGGAGGTCCGGGTTCGATTCCCGGCTCTGCCACGAAATTTGAAAAGTGGTACGAGGGCTGGAACGGGGTCCACTCAGCCTCGGGAGGTCAACTGAGTAGAGGTGGGTTCGATTCCCACCTCAGCCATCCTGGAAGTGGTTTTCCGTGGTTTCCCACTTCTCCTCCAGGCGAATGCCGGGATGGTACCTAACTTAAGGCCACGGCCGCTTCCTTCCCTCTTCCTTGCCTATCCCTTCCACTCTTCCCATCCCTCCACAAGGCCCCTGTTCAGCATAGCAGGTGAGGCCGCCTGGGCGAGGTACTGGTCATACTCCCCAGTTGTATCCCCCGACCAAGAGTCTGAAGCTCCAGGACACTGCCCTTGAGGCGGTAGAGGTGGGATCCCTCGCTAAGTCCGAGGGAAAAACCGAACCTGGAGGGTAAACAGATGATGATGATGATGATAATAATAATAATACATGTCTTTCCTTCTTTCTTAATCCGTTTACCCTCCAGAGTTGGCTTTTCCCCCCACCGCATCAATTTGATAGGGCCTAAAGTTGCTAAGAAGTATACCACATTCAGAGAGGCTATCTCGGTGCAAGAGAGACTGGCAGTGTCAGTACGATTTCTAGCAACCGGTGATTCAAACACTAGTCTGCAGTATCTTTTCAAAATATCCAAACAGTCGATTAGTGTTATCGTACCGGAATGTGTCAAGCTCTGATTGAAGCACTAAACGGAAATATAAACGTAAGTAAGGAATTTATTGCTGGGATATTTCATGTTTCATACATCAAACATTATCTATTTTAATTGCTTATTCAACACAGAAACACTACTTTGTAAGTCTAATCAAGTCCTGAAAATCCATATCCACATCGTGGGAATTGCTTACTGTATTTCACTCAGTGGACAGACTGGAGTTGGAGTGAGGAGAATTGGGTGTACTAGTAGTATTCGGCGAGGATAAGGAAGCTGAAGGAGTGGGTGTTGAAACGGTGTAACCTTGAAAATATGATGGGTTCGGCAGCTGATGAACATTATGTTGTGCAGCATGATGGGGATATTGGGAATATGTAGAGTGAACCGGAGAATGGAGTGGATGGGGAAAGTGGTAATTCCTTAAAATTTTGTTGAAATGCCTGGGATGGCCAGTTAGCCACAACATTTCTTTAGCTCTGTATATTTCAATAAAATGCAGTGTGTTTGGCTCGGTCCACAACATTTTTACTGATCAAGCAGACAGAGGCGAATGTGTGTTACGCGCCGAGGTCCTGTGTACGTCCAAGCTTGCTGTAACTTACGCGCGCGCAGCTCTTTGATGTGACGCGGGAAAACCGACAAGCAGTGGAACGCAGCGAACCTCGTTCCGTATCGTTCATGTTGCGGGCTAAGGTTGCGCGACGTGGTTACGCAGTACCGTCCAGACAGGAGCGCGACGCGGTTACGTTACGATGTTCTGTTACAAGTCTGGACGCGCCTTTAACAATTATTGATGAGACGACCATTTTGTTAAATTGTGTGTTAAGTCCCCTTAACAGCAGTGTTAACACTTAACATTCGTTGAAGAAACCGGGCCTTAGTGTATACGCTAACATGGCAAGGACTATAACTGTGGGAGATTCCTCAAAGCTACTATTTCCGCGTCTGGTTCTTTTGTTAATTTCTGCACTGCATGGTGCATGCACTCTGTATGTATGCTCGTAAGCCCGATTCCCTTGCAGCGTTCTAACAGTGCCATATGCAGGGCTGTCGCGCGGTATGTAGGCGCCCAAGGCAGGCTTAAATCGGCGCCCTCCACCCCCGGTAAAACTCGTAATTTTGTTCGTTCCAGTTTTGGTTCGGGGGGTTGGTCCCCTAGCTGTTTGGAGCCACTCCATTGTCCACCACCTATGGACCCCCCGTGTTGCGGACTGGAAAAACAGGTAGCTATTATAAATAACAGCATCACGGACCACCCAAGCTCCACTACATATTTGATATACATATACTAACATTTGATCTATTTATAACCGAGCTCGATAGCTGCAGTCGCTTAATTACGGCCAGTATCCAGTATTCGGGAGATCGTGGGTTCGAACCCCACTGTCGGCAGCCCTGAAGATGGTTTCCCGTGGTTTCCCATTTTCACGCCAGGCAAATGCTGGGGCTGTGCCTTAATTAAGGCCACGGCCGCTTCCTTCCCACTCCTAGCCCCTTCCTGCCTCATCGTCGCTATAAGACCTATGTGCGACGTAAAGCAAATTAAAAAAAAATCTATTTATATACAAAATACAATCTTTGATTTTTCATTATTTGTTCTTGTCCTTGGTGCTCTTTTTTGTCGTCTATATACAAACTTCAAACATTGAAAGGCATTCGCGTGGCTTTTGCATGAGCAAATGTTGTCAGAATTTCTCTAAAGTCTAAGTTTCTTGCAGTGTCATTTTCTATTGCTAGAATGGCGATTGTGTTCAGCCTTTCCTGTGCCATTTTTGAGCGCATAAAAGTTTTTATAACCTTAAGCTTACTAAAGCTTCGTTCGGCACTAGCAACTGTCACAGGTATTGTTAGTTACCCACAAGTTTGTAAACAAATATTTACTGTTTATGTTTTTGATCATACGCAATACTTCTTTTGATGTGACTGTGTTCTTTCCATGATCCAAAATCGAACATGTAAAAGTTCAAGATACAGTTCAATGCCGTAGATATCAGACACTTTGGTTGTTTTGTCAGTTAAATGTCTTTCAAGGTCCAAACAACTTTGCTTTAGATGTTATTTTCCTGGAAGTTGAGCAACATTACCCAAAAATTCCCACACTTGTTAGTGTTCTTTCAACGCAGTTGACCTCCTCTTAAGTGAGTTCAAAATTTTATCCACTAATGGATAAAAAATCTTCTCTCATAAAGGTTTCTTCAGGTGACGATTGCACTTCCTCAGAAGACTCATACAAAAACGCGCTTTCGTTTACGAATCCTTTTCTCGGGAAAAACAGGTTCGATAGCACGTTCAGCAGCTATTCCTTTAGGAGAGATTACTGCATCCATATGTCCGGCTCCATGGCTAAATGGTTAGCGTGCTGGCCTTTGGCCACAGGGGTCCCGGGTTCGATTCCCGGCAGGGTCGGGAATTTTAACCATCATTGGTTAATTTCGCTGGCAAGGGGGTGGGTGTATGTGTTGTCTTCATCATCATTTCATCCTCATCACGGCGCGCAGGTTGCCTACGGGAGTCAATTCAAAAGACCTGCACCTGGCGAGCCGAACATGTCCTCGGACACTCCCGGCACTAAAAGCCATACGCCATTTCATTTTTTACTGCATCCATATATCCATTCTCCCTAAATCTGTTTAAAAACTCCAAACACTTTTTGAACTTTCAGAACAGTCACTGATGTCTACCTCCTTCCCTTGAATGCTTTTACTGATCAAATTAACTTCAAAACGAATGCCATTCCACAAGATCAAAGTTACGATGAAGGAAAAGTCTTCCATCTGCTTAGTCAAAGATTGAGCTTTAGAGGCTGTTTGAAGGTCATCAATTTTGTTGCCTAACTCAACCAATGCATCCCTAACTCCCGCGTATTGGTATCTAAGGGCGTGAACAGCACTCACGCGAGATTCCCAATGCGTTCCACACACTTCCCATCATCATCTTCAGTGACGTAGCGAATCGTTAATGAAACTTGCACCTTGTGACTTATATGTGGAGTACAATCAAGGATAACGGAAAAATGTCTGGCTTCCTTTATTTTCGTCAAGATACTTTGCTTTACTGAGTCACCTAGTATAGTTATTAACTCATTTTGTATTGACACACTTAGTAAATGAAATTGCATTTCTTTGTTAATTATACATCTTAAGTGTCCCATTACTACATTATCAAATTTTAGTAAATGTTTGCATTATTTTTTGTGAAAACTTTGGAAGATGACGCACGAAAAGCCATATTGTGCTCTGCTAGATATAAAGTAATTTCCACTAACCGTCGCAATACTTCTTCTGAACACTGACCCTCATTTTCAGTTTGCTTCATGACGTGCTGGTTGATTGATGTGTCGCCTTTAATTCTTTTTTTTTGCTTCAAACCATGCAGCCATATTTTTTAAATCGTCTGGAATTTTAAACGGTCTGCCAAATATTTCCACTTGTTAAAACCCATTGCTTGACCAAAATGTGACTTTGATGAGGGATTAAACAATCTACAACAGAAACAATAGACATAATCTGATTTTTCTGAATAAATCAACATCGCCTTGATATTTTCTCTCCATTTTCCAAAAACCGATACCGAAATTTGTTTGAAAAGTGCATATTTTCGTAATTTTTGGGTAATCATGGTCTTCTTTAGAATATTCAATCGGCCTTTTCAAAACCAACTTATCACGCTGAATGTGCATAATATGCGCTGGCCACGTTGCGGGATCTAATGTAATCACCGGCACCTGCTCCGATTTGGAAAAAAATCAATTTTAATTTCATTGTCTGTTGACAGTTCTACCACTCTTTTATTGCCATTATCACTATCACGATCACTGTGGTCACGATCGCTTGTAACGGTATCAGCAGTAGGGGAAGGTACAGGTACAAATTTAGTGTCTTTGGCCTCTTGACTGCTACTTTGTGAGGAGGAGCTACAGCTAGGTGCAGACGTACTGGTCTCAGCCACAGCAACATTTTGTGTTGTATTAGTTAAGAAAAGTAGTTTTGGCACTTTACTTAATAAAGCCTCATTCACTAACTCACTTTCCTTGTACAACTTTCTCCTTTGCGCCCCTGACAACTTTTTCGACATAATTCTTGAGTTTTCCACTAATCACTCTCACTATGCACTTCACAACAAAATCGTTCAGTATTTATAAAGCTCGTAACGCACGGAAGAATAAACTATTAGCAATTGGCCTAAACAGCGACGGTGTGTCTATATCAATGTCACTATAAAACCAAGTAACCAAGACAAGTGTAAACTGTGTCCGACGCGCACTGCGGGTGGGGAGGGGTGTTGATGTCGACTCGCCGGCGTCGATGAGTGACGACCCTACTCCCACCCTCACCACCTGCTACCACAGCGGACAACGCTGCTCAGAATACACAGTTACTACAGTGCATTATGCATAGAGAGAATTTGTGCGCACTCAGCCATGCATCCATTGTATTATTGTATAACACAAAGACCAATACAGTCGTCTATAGAATTAGACTACAAACGCATAAAATATTTTTTACCCACGCTGGCGCCCCGCCGATCGCGGCGCCCAAGGTGACCGCCTCGGTCGCCCCACCCACGCGACGGCCCTGGCCATATGAAAAGGCTTTCTCGTGGTTCAGTAGGATCAATGTCCGCCTCCGCAGACTAAAGGTTAACACTATTAACTGCCGTCCTCGGAGGCTCGTGTTCGATTCCCAGTGCTGCCAGAGATTTAAAAATGACAGGAGGGCTGGTATGTGGTTAAAATGGTACATGCAGCTCAGCTCCATTGGGGGTGTGCCTGAAAAGAGACTGCACTACTTCGGGACGAAGACAAGAGTTTACTTTATCGAAGCAATTATTTCTTTGGCGAATTCAGTAAGCGTCCTCGAACATCAACAACACAATCTTGACTCGTTCCAGGTTTATTTCCCAGCGAGACAGCTTCCTTATCGTTATCACCGATAATTGTTGGGTCTAGTTGGAATATCGCACACATCGAGTTCAGTAGTATAATACAGGGATTCTGCGGCCGCCTCCGCCTCAGGGCTCCCAGGGGCCCCTCCGCCTCCGCCTCACGGGAGGCCCTCCCAGAGGCCTCCTCCGCCTCCGCCTCCCGAGGGGCCTTCCCAGAGGCCTCCTCCGCCTCCCACGGGAAATTTGAATTTGTAAACAAATCCACGTGCTTTTTGACAGCTGTCATCGACAACAACGCATCGCTAACCTCAGTACTGCCATCTTGACGGGCCTAAACCTCAGCAGTACCAACTTAACCTCACAAGCGCGAGATTTGAATTTGTAAACAAATCCACGTGTTTTTTGACAGCCACGTGCTTTTTGACAGACAACAACGCATCGCTAACCTCAGTACTGCCATCTTGACGGGCCTAAACCTCAGTAGTACCAACTTAACATAACTAGCGCGAGATTTGAATAGGTAAACAAATCCACGTGCTTTTTTGACAGCTGTCATCCGCCATCTTTAAACCACAGAGCACTGTGCTGCCCTCTTTATCGCAGTAGCTGCAAATTCGTCACCTGTCATCCGCAGTGCTGCCATCTTAACGGGCCTAAACCTTAGTGCTACCAACTTAACCTCACTAGCGCGAGATAAACAAATCCACGTGCTTTTTTGACAGCTGTCATCCGCCATATTTAATCTATAGAGCACAGTGCTGCCCTCTTTAGCTACTTACCTTTGAAATGTGGTGGCGGATAATTTGAAAAATGCTTTTTGACAGCAGCCATCTTTAATCTAGAGAGCACCGTGCTGCCCTCTTTAGCTAGATACCTTTGAAATGTGGTGGCAGGCAATTCCACATGACAGCAGCCATCTTTAATCAAAAGAGCACCGTGCTGCCCTCTATGTGGTGGCGGCAATTTGAAAAATTCTACATGCTCTTGTTTGGAAACAACCTCACGCGCTTTTTTGACAGCCGTCATCCGCCATCTTTAATCAACAGAGCACAGTGCTGCCCTCTTTAGCTAGATACCTTTGAAATGTGGTGGCGGCAAATTCCACGTGCTCTTGTTTGGCCATGTGCTTTTTTGACAGGTGTCATCCGCCACCTTTAGTCAACAGAGCACCGTGCTGCTATCATGCGGGCAATTTCGTCAGCTGTCATCCGCCATCTTTAATCCACAGAACACCGTGCTGCCCTCTTTATGACATGTAGTAGTGGGCAATTTGAAAAGTTCTGTTAGCTATCATCCGCCATCTTTAATCAAGAGAGCACCGTGCTGCCATCTTTAGCTAGATACCTTTGAAATGTGGTGGCGGCAAATTGAAAAATTCCACGTGCTCTTGTTTGGAAACAAACTCGCGTGCTTTTTTGACAGCTACCATCCGCCTTTAATCAACAGAGCATAGTGCTGCCATCTTTAGCTAGATACCTTTGAAATGTGGTGGTGGATAATTTAAAAAGAAAAATTCTACAGCAGCCATCTCTCGACGCTAATTGCATAAGATGGTGGCTATACATGACTCCTTAAGGGTGCTTACGCAAGATGGCTGCTATACATAGGTTCTTATGAGACGCCCTTGGGATGCTTGCGGAAGATGGCAGTTATACATGACTCCTTATGAGATGCTCTAGGGATGCTTGCTCGAGATAGCGGCTGCTCTTATAGGACGGTTTAAGGGTCCTTGCACGCCCTAAGGACCCTTAAACCGTCCTATAAGAGCAGCCGCTATCTCGAGCAAGCATCCCTAGGGCATCTCATAAGGAGTCATGTATAACTGCCATCTTGCGCAAGCATCCCAAGGGCGTCTCATAAGAACCTATGTATAGCAGCCATCTTGCGTAAGCACCCTTAAGGAGTCATGTATAGCCACCATCTTATGCAATTAGCGTCGAGAGATGGCTGCTGTAGAATTTTTCTTTTTAAATTATCCACCACCACATTTCAAAGGTATCTAGCTAAAGATGGCAGCACTATGCTCTGTTGATTAAAGATGGCGGATGGTAGCTGTCAAAAAAGCACGTGAGTTTGTTTCCAAACAAGAGCACGTGGAATTTTTCAGTTTGCCGCCACCACATTTCAAAGGTATCTAGCTAAAGATGGCAGCACGGTGCTCTCTTGATTAAAGATGGCGGATGATAGCTAACAGAACTTTTCAAATTGCCCACTACTACATGTCATAAAGAGGGCAGCACGGTGTTCTGTGGATTAAAGATGGCGGATGACAGCTGACGAAATTGCCCGCATGATAGCAGCACGGTGCTCTGTTGATTAAAGGTGGCGGATGACACCTGTCAAAAAAGCACATGGCCAAACAAGAGCACGTGGAATTTGCCGCCACCACATTTCAAAGGTATCTAGCTAAAGAGGGCAGCACTGTGCTCTGTTGATTAAAGATGGCGGATGACGGCTGTCAAAAAAGCGCGTGAGGTTGTTTCCAAACAAGAGCATGTAGAATTTTTCAAATTGCCGCCACCACATAGAGGGCAGCACGGTGCTCTCTTGATTAAAGATGGCTGCTGTCATGTGGAATTGCCTGCCACCACATTTCAAAGGTATCTAGCTAAAGAGGGCAGCACGGTGCTCTCTAGATTAAAGATGGCTGCTGTCAAAAAGCATTTTTCAAATTATCCGCCACCACATTTCAAAGGTAAGTAGCTAAAGAGGGCAGCACTGTGCTCTATAGATTAAATATGGCGGATGACAGCTGTCAAAAAAGCACGTGGATTTGTTTATCTCGCGCTAGTGAGGTTAAGTTGGTAGCACTAAGGTTTAGGCCCGTTAAGATGGCAGCACTGCGGATGACAGGTGACGAATTTGCAGCTACTGCGATAAAGAGGGCAGCACAGTGCTCTGTGGTTTAAAGATGGCGGATGACAGCTGTCAAAAAAGCACGTGGATTTGTTTACCTATTCAAATCTCGCGCTAGTTATGTTAAGTTGGTACTACTGAGGTTTAGGCCCGTCAAGATGGCAGTACTGAGGTTAGCGATGCGTTGTTGTCTGTCAAAAAGCACGTGGCTGTCAAAAAACACGTGGATTTGTTTACAAATTCAAATCTCGCGCTTGTGAGGTTAAGTTGGTACTGCTGAGGTTTAGGCCCGTCAAGATGGCAGTACTGAGGTTAGCGATGCGTTGTTGTCGATGACAGCTGTCAAAAAGCACGTGGATTTGTTTACAAATTCAAATTTCCCGTGGGAGGCGGAGGAGGCCTCTGGGAAGGCCCCTCGGGAGGCGGAGGCGGAGGAGGCCTCTGGGAGGGCCTCCCGTGAGGCGGAGGCGGAGGGGCCCCTGGGAGCCCTGAGGCGGAGGCGGCCGCAGAATCCCTGTATTATACTACTGAGTTCTCTTCGAAATGGCCGTTGTGTTTCAATCAAGGAATCTGTCTTCCGGTACGTTTTCACAATAAAAACACGCTGCCGAAGAGAGCACTGCATAACAGCAAAAACTAGACAGTGAAATAATTAATAATGTGTGTAGGCCTATGTCTAACGTTGTCCCGTTTCTCTACGAGCTCGGGTATGAAGTGAGATGAATCTTCGTGGCGAGTTTTTACGACCGGATGCTCTTCCTGACGGCAATCTCATCAGAGGAGTTAATGGTATGAGATTATATGAATGACGTCATATACGATAGTAGAAAGGGAGAGGGTGATACCCGGTGCCGGCACAAAGCCTACTCCTGTCGAATAGCATGAAGGAGTTTGCTTAAGACTTAACGTGTCCATCCGACGGACGAATCATTATCAACATCGTCTCATGCCCTCACTCCATATAGACACTGTGGAGAGATTTAGAAATGAATTCAGGCTTTTGCCACCCAATCTGAAATAATAATAAAAATAATGTCCGGCTCTGTAGTGTTTAGTGTGATAAGCTGTCACCCCTGGAGGCCCGGATTCAATTCCCGGCTCTGCCACGAAAGTCCTACGAGGGCTTGAACGGGATTCACTCAGCTCCGGGAGGGCAATTGAGTAGAGGGGGGTTCGATTCCCACCCCAGCCATTCTCGAAGTGTTTTTTCGTGGTTTCCCCACTTCTCCAGGCAAATGCTGGGATGGTACCTAATTTAAGACCACGGCCGCTTCCTTCCCTACTCCTTGTACATCCCTTCCGATCTTCCCATCCTCCCACAAGGCCCCTGTTTAGCATAGCAGGTGAGATCGTCTGGGCGAGGGACTGGTTCTCCTCCCCAGTTGTATACGCCGACCCAAATTCTCATGCTCCAGGACACTGCCCTCGAGGCGGTAGAGGTGGGATCCCTCGCTGAGTCCGAGGGAAAAACCAACCCTAGAAGGTAAATGGATTTATAAATTAATTAATTACCGTAATTAATTAATTAATTAATTAATTAATTAATTAATTAATTAATTAATTAATTAACACCACCACCACAGCCCCTGAGATCATTAAGCTAAATTTCAAGTTTACACTAGGTTCCGGAGGGAGATTATAGCAAACAAAAGTGAGGACCCTAGCTCAAGTTAAAATTCAGCTAGGATTCCGTTGTCACCCACCCATGCTCCCGAGCTTTGAGCCCCTGAGGGTTCCCCCATTTAGTCGCCTCTTATGACAGGCAATACCGTGAATGTATTGTACCACTCCTATCCACAGATAGATGATCGAATGTAATCCTGTAGCTGCTTCTTAATTGAATCAGTATCTTTATATTTGTCCCTTGGTATAGGCCAGAGCAAAATGTTGCTTGATATCTGCAACGAATAACTGAAACTGAATTTAAAATGTTTTCAAGTTAACTGCCTGAACTAATATTCTCTCGTTCCCTGCCGTCTGGACGAGACGAAGGTGAGCGTTGTGTGACCCGCATCCCCCATCTATTGATATTGTTGGGAAATATCGCTCTCTGCCACCATGACAGTAATTATCTCCACCGACACAGACTGTGTTAGCTCCGCCATGGAATCCGAGTTCTTATTGTGTTAGCTCCGCCATGGGATCTGAGTTCTTATTGTGTTAGCTCCGCCACATCCATATAAGCAAGATCTTGAACTGCAAATCGAGATGTATATACTTCTTCCTTCTACCATTCTCATCCAAATGTTTTCTTGTTCTCTTAAAACACTCTTCTCGATTTCCAAACGTTCGCATACATCAACACTTGCAGTTGCCAGATGGGAATAATCAACATACAAATCAAAAAGTTTAATGACAAATACTCGCGCGTTGCGTGGTGGCCACCATTATATGAGAGTACAAAAACAAGTCAGTATGATTTTTTAAAGAGGGCTTCATATGATGCAAAATTTCGAAGACTAACATTATTTACGAATAATTCCCCATTATTTTTTTACTGATAGTCAATCATTTTTAACCACCGCCATTGCTAAAGTAAAACAAAATCACATTTACTTCATTTGAACAGGCCTATTACAATACAATATAAGCCATTTGTAAAATAAATATAAAATTTCGAAGTCAGCCCTAAGTCTGGAAAATGACAAGAGAAATCTTGGTTGGCTGTGTGTAGTGGAAGCTTTTTCTACAAGATTACTTTATTACTGAGATCACGTGACGGAGCTAACACCATCCTGTGAGGGACATGACACTGTCTCTTATAGGTTATTAGGATAACCGTGGTGGATGTGATATATGGCCATATTGTCCTCACTACACCAGATTCTTTCAAAATTTACGGCTTGTCGCTTTACAAGCAGAGTCATGCATTCAATTTGCTGTTCTCCACTAAGTTAGGAAATTAGTAATATAATGAGGTATCCACGGAGTTTTTATTTAAAGTAGTACTTCAGTAAATCTCCAAAATTAATTTAAAAACTTATATCTAATCACGCCCCCCAATACTACTATTACTACAGTACTAATAATAATGAATGCCCAACCCTTGTAAGAACAAGAAGAAAAATACAACTATGAACAGTCATTTCACTACGTCAAGCACGACACCCTATTCCAAATAGCTACCAAATGCAAATTTCTCATTTCCCCCCTCACCATTCAGGGACCTATACCAACTCACTCGCCGTACTAAGTCTGTTATCCAAACAATAGAACCTGTCATTACAGATCACATTGCAGTAATTGAAGAAACCCATAATAATCATCTCATAGTCACTCCTGTTCCCAACCGATCAATTCCCATCGGATTAGCCACACTTCAAAACACAATTTTTTCCACCCCTATACAAACAATAACTCTTCCAACCAACGTGATCTCACACCTGAACCCAAGACTCCACCTAACACTGAAAAAGCCTGCACCCAAATCCCCCCCCCCCTCCCCACAATCAAAAATCTCAACCTAAACCAACCCAGCAAAAACCCACATTAAAACCATATCCAGGGTCGGTTACGTGCCAGAAGGGACCGTGCCGGATGCAAGCAGGCCATTATCGTGCCGCTAGCGACCGAGTAGTTACGCATCGTGCAACATGCGACCCATCAGTCACTTACAATTGATCTTCATTTAGGGCTGTCACCAAGTGGTAGATTGCTTAGCAGTTGCTAACTTAGTCTTTTCTAAAATAAAGATCTAACGCCGTGGTTAGCCGGTTCGAGTGCCGTTGGTCGGAAAAAAAATAATGTTGCTGGCTTTACGTCCCAGAACTCGATTGCGTGCCAAAAGCCTGGATTCAAATCCAAACCTCTTCGCAGTGTTCAAATGGAGTGAGGGAATATGATGTTGTCGATGGTGATTCGTCCGTCGGATTGCGACGTAAAGTTGTGAACAGACCTCTTGGTACTATTCGAGAGGAGTAGGCTACGTGCCGACACCGGGTTTCATCTCTCCCTACCTCATTATCATAATCCCCCATCTAGACATGCAGGCCACTCATTGGCGTCAGGTAGCCGAGCGAGCCGAACACGTCCTTGGACACTGCCGGCACTAACAGGATACGATAAGTAAGTAGGCCTAAGCCGTAAATACAGTATTTTCAGAGAATTAGGAAATTTATTGAACATCTCCCTTGGTAAATTATTCCAAACCCTAACTCCTCGTCCTATAAACGAATATTTGCCCCAATTTGTCGTCTTGAATTCTAACTTTATCTTCACATTGTGATCTTTCCCACTTTTAAAAACACCACTAAAACTTACTCGTCTACTAATGTCATTCTACGCCATCTCTCCACTGACAGCTCGGAACATCCCGCTTTAGTCGAGCAGCTCGTCTTCTTACTTCTAAGTCTTCCGAGCCCAAATTTGCGATATTTTCGTAACGCTACTCGTGTGTTGTGTTACCAAAATTGATCGATTGTTTTCTTAAAGGGTTTCAACTTTAACTCCGGAGTCCCCGGTACAGCGTAATTAGATTCTGAAACAAATGTAGATAGACTAGCTGATGTACCCGGTTCTAGGACATTTCGTACCACCGGACATTTCGTACCACTTGATCGGCTGATTACCTGCGAAGTGCCAGCTAATGTGTTTAAAATATTTTGGAGAGGATATTCCATTCCATATCACGTGAAAGCGTGGAAAGTATTGCGAAGTAAAAACGAATTCCTAATGAATGTATTGACTACAGGTGCAGAAGCCTGTCCATTACTAAATATCTTTTTTTTTTCTCTGTGTTCACTGCTGATACATTTTCAGCATCAAGAATAAATTTTGAGTGTATATATTGCACCCATAAGCGAATTTACGTAATTAATTTACAAATTAAAAGTTGAATATTTCGCATAATGGGATACTACAGTAGGCTGTGAATCTAGCAGTCACAAAGGAACTTTCTGGCGCCAGGCTGTCGGCAAGGAAAATCCACGAAACTCTTCTTAGAGCACGAGCAACTTGTAAACCGCCCTGAGTACTGCATCCAATAAATTTTATGGTACCGCCTAGGAGTGGCGACTTTCTACTAGGTTCTCACGAGAAAATCACGCGTTGAGGCCTGACCTACTTAGAAGGACAAAGAGACAACGATAACACCCACCAACCCTTGGGAGGAAATGGAAGCGTCCACGCTACGAAGAGCGCGAAAGTCTCAGCCAATCACAAAATTCTAAATTTGAATGTCCTGCCATAGCGGGAATCTACAGTCAGTATTTCGCTATCTGAAGCCCGGTGTAGTGGTGAAAAAACAGTGTCCTGACTTCCTAATAATATTTGAAAATTTATCAGTGCGAAGGTGTGGTTAATTACTGGCTAATTAATTAAAATTTAACTTCACACGGAAGAGTAGTATCGCCCAGGAAATGAACTGTCATGGCGGGAAGGAGCCATTCGCTGGAAGAAAATAACGCCGGTGACGCGCGTCGTCGTGTGGATTATCCTGTGATCGTTTCCCACGGCGCAATATAACAAGTAAGTCAGACCGAAATTAGGACGATTTTGTACATAATTTTTGAAACTTTAACCTACGGATGTAAGATAAAGCGCTCCCAAGTGCTGGATCACTACGCCACATCCCTTCTACAGAACTATTTTCAAGGTGGGGGGAGAACTCATTACAAAAACCAGCGAGCAGGGTGGTGAATCTTCTGTGACTGAGTGACTGAGTGACAGTGTGACAGTGTGACCGTAGCTGTGTGTTTCACTGTGTATCCTGTGTTCGTGGGTTAGTTGAATCTTCAGTGCGTTTAGAGTGTGTCAGCAGGCAAAGAATGATCTAGAGATCGAGCTAAATGAATAATATCCCTGATGATCTATGTTGATAATGGAAATGTGATATTTGGACCATGTCATGAACTGTCGTAAGAAATAGAAATGTGCACGACAGATATTTCGCCCGCCGGATACGAGCGAGGCCGTATTATGAAGTACTACGTCGAGAATAATGATGAGTAAATAGAATTGAGAGGTGAATAATTTAACCAAGAGTGTTAAATATGTTACGACATGGGTTATGATTATAGGCAGAAGCCTGTATTTTGTTTCAAATAATTCCAGGGAAAGTAAATGCTCGGCAAATATGCTAGCCGTAGTACATGTGAGCAGAGCGACGAGTCAATGTGTATTTGATAGTCATGTAGAGTCATGGATGACATGGGATAGCAGTAATCATTGTCCATAAAGGTTAAATAGTGTCATGGCCAGACATTTGTCGTCTGAGGTTAGAGATTGCCGTCAAGTCCACAATTTTGCCACTCGCAGCGGGGTAAAATTTCCTGTAAGCTCCGATTTTTGCGCATTTCATCCTTATCCTTTTCTATTTTCAATAGGCAGCGTTGTTGGGATCTAGTTTTGTTTATTTGTTATTCTTTCTGAGTGTACCTTTTATTACCGTTTATTTGTGGGATCATACGTGAATTATTTATATTTGATTTGATGTAAATAGATAGGTGTAGTTAGGCTAGTTTTGATTTCTGTATTTCTTTTGTTGAAGCAGTGTTTCTCCATTAACAGATTTAATTATGTAAATAAGATTTCATGTGTTAGGATAAGGGATCATCGATTAGGTCACAGTCAAAACCATAGTAGTGGTATGCTCATACCAGGCATTCAGTAATTACCAAACCTTTTAAAATCCACTACATTTTATTTAGGAAATGAAGCGATCTTTAATAAACCAGTTGTATAATAATTGCCGCAATGAATGAGGTAAAATAAGATGGCATCTGCCTCCATCTAGTGGTGGTACCACAAATAATGAGTTCATAATGAAATGCAGTCAGCGGCAAATTAAGTAAAATTTTAATGTACAAGGATCGCTTTCATTTGTAATGTAAACATGGGGCACTTGGCCTAATTATTTATACTTTAAAGAAGTCCAGGCTATCACAGTCATGCAAGTGAAGTTCAAATAATTAGATGAGTGGTTGTAACACTCAGGTTCCTGTGTCAATAATTTGCTTTTCAACCACGAGTAGTTTGAATATGGCAGTGGTTATGTGGTAAGTGAAGTGTGATGTTCATGGCTGTTTTCTTTGAATTATTCCTTATTTGTTACACTTGGTTAGTGTAGTCCATGATTATTTAAAAGCTGGGTGTTTCCCAACTAAGCCACATGTTTTAAAGATTTGATAAACTCCTCTGAGTCAGTGTTGATTTGATGACGTAACTAATTAATTAATTAATTATTCAACTACATTAATTTATTTTGAGAGACATTTTTCTATGTAATACAATTCTGTACTTCAAGTGAGATGGTATTTTCTGACCAGAGTTTTTGAATTTATTCACGTCATCGTCTTGAAGACAGTGTCAACATAATCTGGAATATCATTAATTTTAAGTGACCTTCAGTCAGTTTTATTGGGCAGATAATGGTGTTATTGTAAGGCAGATCCGTTTCTTTAATTTTCTTAGTCTCACTTATTTCACTTTGTTTACATTTTTCACCAGTTTAGTTTACTTTCATTTTTTTGGCACTTTGCACTTTATTCAATAAATCAGTTTGTTATTTAAATTTTAATTCAGTCTTTGGGTACAGTCATTTATAGTTAGTTTACCCCATCTTTTCATTTCCTCACTCCCTGATCGACGTGTGGCCTATCTTCGGGGATATCGGACGGTCCGCGACTGAGGAAGAAGAGTCTACATGCAGCGGTGAGTAGCATTTAAATGTCATTTATTACAGGAGCAGCCGGCGCACAGAAGAAGGAAGAAATCCAGCGCAGTTGTTGCCTTGAAAAGGGCACAGGGGCCGGAGTGAGGAGTGAAAAGCGTGTCGCCCACCTTTGGGGACAGATTTGCTTATCCCCGGGACTTTGCACTTTATATTTAATTTATTTTTTTACCCAGACTGACAGCCATGAACATAGGTTTACTGAGTATTGATAAATATGAATGCTGTGATAGTACTGTTTGACAAGTAGTGGTATTAATTATAACTAACATGTTTTGTATAATTTTATCCAAATTTAGGATAAAATTGTTTGTATTGGTGATTACTATGTCTTGCATGTGTTGGAAGTATTGTTGGGGAACCTGAAGGTCTCAGTCGCTTCTCAGTATACAAAATGTCGATTAGTCAGGAGCAGTGGGACATGTTAATAAAAACAATTAACGATTTAAGCGTAACAACTAGTGAGTTGAAATCTAGTCAGGCCGAACTATCAAACAAAATAGAAAGTAGCCAGGCAGAATTAGCTGTTGAACTTAAAATAAATCAAGATGAATTAAAATCCAGTCAGGCTGAATTAGCTAACGAGTTAAAAACCACACAAGGCGAATTAAAATCCAGTCAGGCTGAATTAGCTAACGAGTTAAAAACCACACAAAGCGAATTGAAATCTAGCCAGGTAAAATTAGCGGCTAAGATTGAAAATAGCCAAGCCGAACTTGTAACTAGCCAAAACGCGCTTGCAAATAAAGTAGAGGCAATACAAGAACAGGTATTAGTAGAATTCAAACAGTGCGAGGAAAAGCTCGAGCAGAAATTCATAAAGAGCCAGGTCGAGTTGAAGAAAGAATTACAAGCAAACCAGGACAAACTCATGCAAGCGTGTAATGCGAACAGGCAGGAGACAATGGAAGAAATAAAGAAATTAGCGGACGTGCAGGCGCAAATACAAGAGCAGTTAGATAGCCATAGCGCAACTTTTAAGGAGAGTATGAGGGAAACCAGAGCTATGATACAAGACCAGGGCAAGGACTTAGCTCAAAGTATCATATTCTTAGAAGAACGAATAGATGAAATTGAGGGTGAAACCAGGAAAGAAATGAGTAAAGTATGCGTGCAGGTTGGAGAGACTCAGGAGAAAATGAGTAATGAAATCATGACCCTAAAGTCAGAAACCCAGGACATTACAAAGAAGTTAACAGAACTGTCGGAGAAAATAGCAGAGACTGAGGGTGACATTGCACTTAATGAGCAATCAATAAGACAGGAATTTAACGAGGTCATTGAGGGAAAAATCCAGGCAATTAAGACCCAGGGCGAGAACCTGTCGACCTTGGTTAAGCTGCTGGTAGACAAACAAGCTGCGGAATCGCAGGTAGTAAAGGAAATAAGGGTACAGCCGCAGTGTGAGCAGACAGAGAGCGAGCCGATGACACAGGTATTCAACGTGGAAAGAACAATGCCGGAGAGTACACAAAGAAATGAAGCTTCCACCCAGATAATTAATATTGTGCATACAAGTGACGATCAACCAAAGAAATTTAGTGGGACGTCACAAATCACCCCGAAAGTATATCTTAGGGAATTAAAACAATATTTCCAAGATATAAAAGTCCCAGAAGACAAGAAACTACGTGTTGTAGAAAAATATTTGGAGGGACAGGCAAAGACTTGGTACTATGGTTTCGTGGACACGTTTAAGACATTCGAGGATTTCGAAAAAGCTTTCCTCGAAAGGTACTGGTCCTTGTCAACTCAACAAGCACTCAGGATGGACTTGTACACTCGCAAGTACATGTCAACACAGCCCACACGTTATCTAGACTTTTTCTTAACTCAATTAGTGAAACTTAGACAATTAGACTCCCCTGTGTCTGACGCAGAAATCGTTCAGACAATAATCAAGCAATTTCCGCCGGACGTGCAGCGAATGCTAATTACGGCGAGGGTAGATGATCCAGCTCAAGTTGAGGCAATTTTAAGGGAACTAGACGCCACATCAACCAGCAATGTACCGCAAAGAGTGACTAGGCAGACGCAAGAGCATAGGGCTTACCTAGCTAATGCCACAAGTGAGAATACACGAGGTAACGCGCAGGTAAACGGCCCGAATTCAGGTGCTGTACCGCGGCGAGATATGAACACGAGACGCCAGGAGGAAGAAACACAACGTCCGTGGTACCGACGACCTAACTATCCAGACAGGCGACCGAAATATCAGGACAGGCAGCCATACCAAAGAAGGCGATGGGAAGATAGAGGAAGAGACAGACCTTATTATCGTGACCGTGAAAGAAGATGGGACGAGAGAAGAAATTACCAGCGAGATAGGAACTCGGACCCAAGATACCAAGAGGGGCGCCGATATATTAATGATCTGAATAATAAACAGCAGCGCGATCCATGGAAACAGGCAATCTAATCCCAGGATATGAATCCAGATATCACGGGAGCCGAAAGCCTCGAACTCCAGCAGCCAGCCAGGAGAGAAACCCAGAATAGCAGGCCACTAAACCCAGAGGCACCCGTACATAAGGAAACTGGTGCTAGGAAGAAAGAATATCCTCCGAATTGGAATTAAGGACTCCATCGGACAGCTTAGCCACATTGGAAAAATCCCGAAATCACGGAGAGGCAATCAGTTTATATTAGTCACCATGGATGTATTTTCGAAATTTACAAACCTTTCTCCAATGCAAAAGGCCAATACTAGTTCAGTTTTAAGATGCATTAACAGGGAGATAATTCCGGCTATGGGAAAACCGGAGAAATTATTAACAGATCACGGAACACAGTTCACCTCCGCAGAGTTCAAAACGGGTTTACAGCAACTAGGAATACAGCATGTTCTGAGTTCAACACGTCACCCAGAGTCGAACCCGGCAGAAAGAGTAATGAAAGTCATCGCAAAATTCAGCAGAATTTATATCCCAGAACAGCATTGGCGATGGATAGATATTCTTCCATTGATCACTGACTGCATAAATAATACTGTCCATGAAGCAACAGCAAAAATTCCGGCCACAGTGCACAATGGCTTACAACCAGCTAGACCTTGGCATCCACTCGTCAATTGTCCGCCTGAATCTCTATTATCTCCGGAAGTGTGTACACAGCAGGTACAAGAGCGTTTAAAAGAGCAAGCTGACCGCAGGCTAAGAAGGGTTCGGGGAAGAAGGTTTCACAGGCCATTAAGAGTAGGTGAAATGGTATTGATCCGTAGACCAGCCATCTTCGATCCTGAAAGGAGATATTACGCAAAATTCGTACCATTGTACATCGGTCCTTACCGCATTATTCAAGATATGCAAAACAATGCATATAAAATTAGAAGTTTAGATGGAGAAAATGAAATGGTTATGAATGCCTCAAACCTCAAAATATATAAATCAGCACCAGGCGCAGCTCAAGTGAATCTCGTGGAAAAACCAAGGAGCTCAAACGCAGGAGAAGAGACAGGTTCCGGCACGGAAGAAGAAGATGATGATGATGACCCGTGTACTGAAGCAGAAGAAGAAGATGACCAGGAAACCTTATCAACGAACCCAGGAGACGGCACTCATTTCGAGATTGAGAAAGGTCAACAAACAGAAGAAAATTGTCCGGAATGCGAACAGAACTCAGCCGAGATACTGGCAGTCATGAAACAGATTGCAGATGACCTCGAGAGAGAGAGAACAGAAGTTTAGAGAGAGAAATCAGAGAAAAGCTCAGACATAAGCAGAGGTATACTTCATAGCCAGAAGTATACATTCGCTTATGGCTGCAAGTATGTGAATCATTGGTTGAATTGAGAAATCTTCCACTATCGCGTAAGATTTCTAACGTCGTAGGGGAGCATTTCACCCATAAGCGAATTTACGTAATTAATTTACAAATTAAAAGTTGAATATTTCGCATATTGGGATACTACAGTAGGCTGTGAATCTAGCAGTCACAATGGAACTTTCTGGCGCCAGGCTGTCGGCAAGGAAAATCCACGAAACTCTTCTTAGAGCACGAGCAACTTGTAAACCGCCCTGAGTACTGCATCCAATAAATTTTATGGTACCGCCTAGGAGTGGCGACTTTCTACTAGGTTCTCACGAGAAAATCACGCGTTGAGGCCTGACCTACTTAGAAGGACAAAGAGACAACGATAACACCCACCAACCCTTGGGAGGAAATGGAAGCGTCCACGCTACGAAGAGCGCGAAAGTCTCAGCCAATCACAAAATTCTAAATTTGAATGTCCTGCCATAGCGGGAATCTACAGTCAGTATTTCGCTATCTGAAGCCCGGTGTAGTGGTGAAAAAACAGTGTCCTGACTTCCTAATAATATTTGAAAATTTATCAGTGCGAAGGTGTGGTTAATTACTGGCTAATTAATTAAAATTTAACTTCACACGGAAGAGTAGTATCGCCCAGGAAATGAACTGTCATGGCGGGAAGGAGCCATTCGCTGGAAGAAAATAACGCCGGTGACGCGCGTCGTCGTGTGGATTATCCTGTGATCGTTTCCCACGGCGCAATATAACAAGTAAGTCAGACCGAAATTAGGACGATTTTGTACATAATTTTTGAAACTTTAACCTACGGATGTAAGATAAAGCGCTCCCAAGTGCTGGATCACTACGCCACATCCCTTCTACAGAACTATTTTCAAGGTGGGGGGAGAACTCATTACAAAAACCAGCGAGCAGGGTGGTGAATCTTCTGTGACTGAGTGACTGAGTGACAGTGTGACAGTGTGACCGTAGCTGTGTGTTTCACTGTGTATCCTGTGTTCGTGGGTTAGTTGAATCTTCAGTGCGTTTAGAGTGTGTCAGCAGGCAAAGAATGATCTAGAGATCGAGCTAAATGAATAATATCCCTGATGATCTATGTTGATAATGGAAATGTGATATTTGGACCATGTCATGAACTGTCGTAAGAAATAGAAATGTGCACGACAGATATTTCGCCCGCCGGATACGAGCGAGGCCGTATTATGAAGTACTACGTCGAGAATAATGATGAGTAAATAGAATTGAGAGGTGAATAATTTAACCAAGAGTGTTAAATATGTTACGACATGGGTTATGATTATAGGCAGAAGCCTGTATTTTGTTTCAAATAATTCCAGGGAAAGTAAATGCTCGGCAAATATGCTAGCCGTAGTACATGTGAGCAGAGCGACGAGTCAATGTGTATTTGATAGTCATGTAGAGTCATGGATGACATGGGATAGCAGTAATCATTGTCCATAAAGGTTAAATAGTGTCATGGCCAGACATTTGTCGTCTGAGGTTAGAGATTGCCGTCAAGTCCACAATTTTGCCACTCGCAGCGGGGTAAAATTTCCTGTAAGCTCCGATTTTTGCGCATTTCATCCTTATCCTTTTCTATTTTCAATAGGCAGCGTTGTTGGGATCTAGTTTTGTTTATTTGTTATTCTTTCTGAGTGTACCTTTTATTACCGTTTATTTGTGGGATCATACGTGAATTATTTATATTTGATTTGATGTAAATAGATAGGTGTAGTTAGGCTAGTTTTGATTTCTGTATTTCTTTTGTTGAAGCAGTGTTTCTCCATTAACAGATTTAATTATGTAAATAAGATTTCATGTGTTAGGATAAGGGATCATCGATTAGGTCACAGTCAAAACCATAGTAGTGGTATGCTCATACCAGGCATTCAGTAATTACCAAACCTTTTAAAATCCACTACATTTTATTTAGGAAATGAAGCGATCTTTAATAAACCAGTTGTATAATAATTGCCGCAATGAATGAGGTAAAATAAGATGGCATCTGCCTCCATCTAGTGGTGGTACCACAAATAATGAGTTCATAATGAAATGCAGTCAGCGGCAAATTAAGTAAAATTTTAATGTACAAGGATCGCTTTCATTTGTAATGTAAACATGGGGCACTTGGCCTAATTATTTATACTTTAAAGAAGTCCAGGCTATCACAGTCATGCAAGTGAAGTTCAAATAATTAGATGAGTGGTTGTAACACTCAGGTTCCTGTGTCAATAATTTGCTTTTCAACCACGAGTAGTTTGAATATGGCAGTGGTTATGTGGTAAGTGAAGTGTGATGTTCATGGCTGTTTTCTTTGAATTATTCCTTATTTGTTACACTTGGTTAGTGTAGTCCATGATTATTTAAAAGCTGGGTGTTTCCCAACTAAGCCACATGTTTTAAAGATTTGATAAACTCCTCTGAGTCAGTGTTGATTTGATGACGTAACTAATTAATTAATTAATTATTCAACTACATTAATTTATTTTGAGAGACATTTTTCTATGTAATACAATTCTGTACTTCAAGTGAGATGGTATTTTCTGACCAGAGTTTTTGAATTTATTCACGTCATCGTCTTGAAGACAGTGTCAACATAATCTGGAATATCATTAATTTTAAGTGACCTTCAGTCAGTTTTATTGGGCAGATAATGGTGTTATTGTAAGGCAGATCCGTTTCTTTAATTTTCTTAGTCTCACTTATTTCACTTTGTTTACATTTTTCACCAGTTTAGTTTACTTTCATTTTTTTGGCACTTTGCACTTTATTCAATAAATCAGTTTGTTATTTAAATTTTAATTCAGTCTTTGGGTACAGTCATTTATAGTTAGTTTACCCCATCTTTTCATTTCCTCACTCCCTGATCGACGTGTGGCCTATCTTCGGGGAATACGGACGGTCCGCGACTGAGGAAGAAGAGTCTACATGCAGCGGTGAGTATCATTTAAATGTCATTTATTACAGGAGCAGCCGGCGCACAGAAGAAGGAAGAAGTTCACCGCAGTTGTTGCCTTGAAAAGGGCACAATATATATACACTCAAAATTTATATATATATATTCCATTGTGCAGTTGTGATTACAAAGCAAGAAATGAATAAAGGATGGTTCTGTCTATAAGAATAATTATTTTTTGAAGCTATACCAATAAAAACATAGTAAAGTTACTCGAACAAATGTCCTTAATGAGTCCACTACTGGTGCGTTTACCTTATGTTTTATAATTTTTGGTGTTTTTTATCCAAACGAATAACAAGTTCGTCATGGTATGTTTCATTCTAAGTTCTGCGAACATGAGAAAGCTCTAAAGCAGGATCTTAGGTTTCCATTTTCTTCATTTCTTTCATATGAAAAAAGCATCTATTTACCTGTGCTGAAGGTAGCACTTCTCGAATAGCATTTCATAATCCACGTTCACCGTTTCTGGACTCCATCCTGGAACAGCTTGATGGATTAATTGAAACAATCGAATGCAGGTTTCTTTCTTCTTGTTAGGCAATAGGGCAAAAACAACGTGGCTGACGTTAGTTTCTTCATCCGCATGAATACTTTATATCTGTGAAAACTGTATACTATATAACGGTTCAAATCCCGTTAAAAGGTGATATCTGTATTATTATTATTATTATTATTATTATTATTATTATTATTATTATTATTATTATTATTATTATTATTATTATTATTATTTTATCTGTGAGATTACTATTATTGTAATATAATTATTATTCAATTCGATTCTGCAATGCTTGTGGCTTGCGTGATTGTAGTTAAATGTATGCATATATACGTGTGTGTATTAACACTAAAGACATGTACAGTAAAGAATTGCTGTGTATCAGATGTGGATATGACATTGCTACATTGTGTAATACTGCTGGCATTACTGTCAAGTCATTGCTACGTCATTGTGAGCATTTAGCGATGCGCTCACGGTCTTTGAGATACCCAGGCCGTCCCCGGGCTACTTCACCATTGTATGTAACACTTGTCGCGAAGTGGGAGTAGATAATAGCTATTTCTGGAGATTACGTACGTGCGTCAACCTAACGTCTATAAAAGGTGGCTGCATATTGTAGCGTCAGTCATTATTCTACTGGAAGGAGAGGCACAGTTGGCCATTAAGTGAACGAAGATGGAGTGGCCTCAGTCAGTCAACGGGAGTCATTAGTTAAACGGAAGGTGAAGAGAGAAGAAGTGGATGGTGAACTGATGAAGTCATAGAAGGACACCCTTGCAAAGAAGTCATACCATACAGACTTACCCAGAAGTCATATGGTATGGAGAAGAAGCAGTCATATGGATACATCACCAAATTAGGCGTGACACATCTACAGTAAACACCAGTTCTAAGGAATACGTCGTAATTACACTCAAAGTGTTGAAGGTACAGTCATGTGAACCAGTGAGGGATATATTTTGTATAACTTGTTAAATGTCCGGTCAAGAAAAATTCAAATTCATGCCTAGTTTCTTTCAGTTGTAACGTCATAATTTCATATTCACACCTGTTTTATCGTAGCAAGACTTACTATTCTTATATACAATTTAAAGAATATATTTTGTTCTATCAAATGAATTCATAGTATTATTTCAATGACAGAATTAGCTAACCTCAAATTAAATGGGCAAACCGAACGCCAATCTCCTTTTCTCAGAACTTATATGGTATGTTGTCAAAAGTAAGCTTATTACCCCACACCCTAGAGATAGTCAAGATTCTCATTCTATTATTGCTGCAATGAGTGGTAGCTGGCGCCCTTCAAATAACGTATGTGTAAGTAAGCAGGTAAGAAGTAAGTGTGAGTACAAGGTTCGACGATTGTGTATTTTATGTAAGGAATATTAATTTTCACATTTTCCATTTTAAATGCAGATATTACAGATTTTTCTATTTAAATGCAGTTTGATATGTTTCAAAAGATAGTCAGAGAGCTAGGACTAATCTCAACTAGAGCACTTAAAGGTTCCGTCCATGAAAAAGATTTTGAAACATTTCAAACCCTCTTTGCCTTTGTCACCACTGAAAACTACATTCTGTTCTCTTCTCCATCGTCGGCCAGCAGAAAAGCAGTTCCATCAGCCATCTTCAGGGTTTCTTCATGGAAAACCACTTATTTGCGGTTGTTCGACTCTCTGGTTCCCCTTGCGCATTATACTCGTATCACTGCCGACGTAAGGTTCTTGTAATAGACTACTGACTGCACATTTTCGCAACGAAGTCGTACCTTGTAAAAAATGACAATAAATAATAATAAAGTTATGTTTCGAATGCACAGAGTTGACGCTGAAAATCGTTTTTAAAATATTGAAACGATACGACAAAGATTTTAAAACTGGTTATGGCCATTTAAGCTCATCCAGTTATTCGCTTACAACGAATAATAACCCCCACTATAAATTTTTCAGTAATCCAGATTATATCGGGTTCTGATGCTTTACTTTGGGCTTAGTCTAGTTGTAATGTAAGTGAAGTATCTGTATAAATATCTGATATAATTTAACTTTAGCAGTTGCTATTGTTGAACGAGTCTTACAAAAGGTTATATAATAGTCTATCTAATTTCTTCATTTTATACTTACTATTTTTTATGTAATCTTCCGCTATAACAAAATTAAAATTCCAAATGTAATTTAGCAGTAGAAATATACCTACTCGTAAGTGTGTATTATGTTTTAAAATAAAGTGAAATAGAAAATATTCGTGATCATTTCTGTAAGAAGCTACAGAATGAAACTCTACAGTAACCTTTGTCGAAAAGATCGCCGAGAGTCTGGGTGTAAATTTTTGAAATAGGTGTTTCTTTCTCCCGCGCCCTTTACTTCGCCAATTGAATCCGTTTGTTTACTTCTAGCTGTGCATCGTTCGGAAATCCACACACGTGACAGTTTGAAGGGCCACTATAACTTTATTTCCTCTTGATTTTATAATCACACAATACTTGTCCGATTGTTGCTTTACAGAAATCCAAGTAACAGTATCGTCCTTTGCCTAACGCTTCTTCTTATATCCATATCCCTCAACGTGCGCACACAAACCGCCCTTAGTCATAGTACACAAAGCCATGTTACAATTAAAAATGTTTAAAGCCGTACGGTGTGACCACTACTGATGTTAACCTTCCGTCGGGCGCAAATGGCCTGACTGGCACACGTGTTAATTCGTCATTCGCTGGGACCTAGCTACGTATAGGTGGTTCAAAAGGTTAGTTGCACTAACGTGCCGCAGCAGCGCGCTGTGTGTCGCAAACGTGGGCACAGCGGAGAAAGGGACAGACACTGCCCACACTTCTGTTCAGGTCGCTGTGGTGTTTTGTCTAGTATTGTGTGAATAGCGGCCAAATGCAATGGCGCGTCAACTGGACGTTCACTCCAAATATAAGGTGCGTGCGACAATCCGATTCCTATGGGCCAAAAGGAAGATTTGCCTGGACATTCATCGTGAAATTAGTGCTGTGTATGGGGAGCGGGCAATTTCCCGGCAAGGTAATCGTAAAGTGGTGTCAGCAATTCGAAGCCGGACGCACGGATATCACGGACAACCATCGCGAAGGCAGGCCCGCAACGTCCAAGACCCGTGCAAAGGTTAACAGTGTGAATGCGATCATTAGACAGAACCGGCGCATTAAACTGAGAGAAATCGCGACGCAGCTGAACATGTCGTATGGCAGTGTGTTCGCCATTGTTCACGAGGACCTTGAATATCGTAAGCTGTGTCAAAGATTGATCCCACGTCTTCTCACCGATGAGCACAAGGGACGTTTCCAATCCTCCCTGGCATTTTTGCAACGCTATGCCGCAGACGGCAACGGGTTTCTGCAGCGAATCATCACAGGCGACGAAACGTGGGTCCACCACTTCACCCCCGAAACGAAGCGAACATCAGTGGAATGGGTGCACCCCTCATCACCACAACGAAAGAAGGCCAAGGTTCAACCTTCAGCCGGTAAGGTTATGGCGACAGTATTCTTTAACATGGAGGGTTTGCTGCACGTGGAATTCATGCCGAAAGGAACGACGATCAACGCGGTGTCGTATTGTCAAACATTGCGCCGGGGGAAATTGAGCGCCGGTGTGATTTTGTTGCACGATAACGCAACACCTCAAAAGGCCTGCCAAACGAGAGAACTGCTGCAGCGTTTCAAGTGGGAGGTCTGGCAACATCCACCCTACAGTCCCGCCCTAGCGCCATGTGACTTTCATCTGTTCGGTAAGCTCAAAACGGAGCTCGGTGGTCGACGTTTCCAGACCGATGAGGAGGTTAAGGCCGCTGTCTCCGAGTGGTTGCAGAACGCTGGAGAAATTTTTTATGCATCCGGCATCGGCAAGTTGGTTGTGCGTTCGCAGGAATGTGTGGAGTCTCTTGGGAACTATGTGGAAAAGTGACGTTACAGTGTATGTCGTTATAGTCGTGTTGTTGTTGTATAGGTGGTGTAATAAATGGCCATAACTGGGAAGTGCAACTTATTTTCTGATCTGCCCTCGTACTCCTACGCTTCAGTTGCTTCCTGTTTCCCAAGCCCATATCGGCCAGTTCATCATTATACAGTATTTTATTTTACTTACTTGATAATGAAATAATGCAGTAGTTGATAAATATTCACAGCAATAGTAATATTATCCATCCTTGTGCTCGTCAGGAACACTGCGCCCGAACACGATGGACAGTATATTTCTATTGTATTGTTTTGTTTCAGGGTTTATACTTCAAAACATCGACTTTCTTATGATAATATTAATGTAAACGTAAGTGATAAGTATAGTGAAAGGGCAGTTATTAAAATAATATAGTTTTCTTCATCAAATGTTGTAAGTTTTATTTGTTTGTGATTTCTAAACTATGCCTGTCAGGCTCATTATGCCCGTTAGCGCAATACGTGGAAATGGAATTCTCATCTGACGTCAAGTGGTACGGGATGTCGTGGCTTAAATATTTGGAGATTACGGGAAAACCTTTCGCAGGTAGATCAACGAAATGTCCTCAAAAATCAAGTGGTACTGAATGTCCATGGTACGAAATGTCCGGACACCGATGTACCCATGCTTCGCTACGGAATTCTACATTGTATTCAGAATTCTAGGTTAAGTACTGTACACGTTGTGAGTAAGATTATAGTAAATTGCATAGCTCTTAAAGTTACCCAGAAAGCGACGGGAAATTCACCATACGTCTTTTCTCATGTGAAGACTGGGTTGGGGAATGTTCATTGTAATGGTAGGCCCGCTTGCCTACCATCAGTCCTGGCACTGCTTCCATTTACTTGTGCCAGGCTCCTCACTTTCATCTATCCTATATGACCTCCCTTGGTCAACCCTTGTTCTTGTCCGACACCTACGGCATTACAATTTTCTGTTCCTAGGGAGTCTTTCATTTTCACGCCCTTCATTGCCCTTGTCTTTCTTTCGCTGATATCCTCATTTTTCGCAGTGTCGGACCCCTTCCATTTTTTCTCTCTGATTACCTAGTTGTACTTCCTCTTAAAACAATAATCACCACCACCACATTAACACGTAGCATTTATCCTCTAATGGTTGGCGTCAAGAAAATCATCCAGCCGTAAAAGTCTGTCAAATCTGCTCCAAACCCTGAGCTGCAGTAAGAACCAGATAAAGTGGGGAGTAATAGAAACGAGCCCAGTGGCATCACTGCTCGCTTCTCACCAAGGCAATCCGGATTTGATTCCCGACCAATACCTGTGGGATTTACGAAATGAAATGCCACGTCCTGTGGGTCGGATTCCGCATAAAAATGGAGGTCCTGTGGCTTACGATCACAAATGTAAAGGTCACGTAAAACTCTAACCGTATTTACTTTTTAAATAGAAAAACATTAAAACAACGACAAAAGGTTTGTGTACCTTTTAGAGAATACCACACGTGACCAGATTGGCCATGGGAATGGTTTACATTGTTAAAGCAGTGTTCGAAAACACCATTATCGGTAATACATGTTCGGCACTTTCGGAGAAAATTCTCTTGAACCCGCCTCAGTACCTCGTTGTTTTGACTGATTTCCTGAGCAGCTTCCAAGACGCATTCCCGAAACTCTTGCAGAGTTTCCACTTCTCTGCGATAAACCTTAGATTTCATGAACCCCCAAAGGAAGTAATCTAAGGAGCTTTGATCGGGACTGCTTGTCGGCCAATCCAACGCTGCGGATAGGCGGCGTCCAGGTGGCGGCGCACTGCGTTGGTAATGTGCGGGGGTGCTCCATCATGTTGCAACTACAGATTCCGTCGCGTATGGAGTGGAACATTCTCTATTAGTAGTGGTAGAGTGCCTTCCAGAAACTGTAGATAAGATACGCTAGCCATTCTATGAGGTAATACCACAGGTCCTCTGATAATGCTCTCCAAAATCCCCGTCCAAACATTAACAGGAAAACCGAACCTGGTGGTGGCAACGTCTCATAGCATGGGGACTGTTGTCCGACTACACATGCGTGTTGTCAAAACTGAAGCTGCCATTCCTCCTAAACGAGACCTCACGTGTGAACAAAATATGATGCATGAAGTCTTTGGGCTGAAGATGGACCTATTCACAGAAGGCCATCTGCGGTACATAATTTCTTTCCGATAGTGCTGAACATACTGCAGATGATACTGATGTTGCCGGTCTTCCCGTTATGTTCGTAGGATGGTCCACTCCTACCACTGCTGCGATTTGGTAAGTAATCCTGCTGGGGGTCATCCGCAGTACATTCTGATATGCGATCCTCTGTACGAAGATCAGCCCTAGGCGCACCAGCTTCTCGCATGGGCATGACGTTTCCAATGTCAGCTATTCTCTGTAGGGCCTATACCTGCTACAACACTTCTCACTAGAAGATACAACAAATCATTGATTGACTGATTAACATTTTATTTTTTAGCATCTGGCTTTTAGTGCAAGAAGTGTCCGAGAATGTATGCTGTGTGAGGGTGTTGCCTGTGAGTGTAATTGCACGGACTAGAAATTGAAAGGAAGTGCACTAGCCTTAAGGAAGGTACCATCAAGGCAGTTTTCCTGAAGATGAAAATGGGTAACCACGATAAACCATTTTCGAGGATGGCCGACGGGGTATTCGAACCCAGCAGCCTATCGAAGTAGCTGTAACTAGTCGTGCCGCAACGCACTGACCTAACCTGCTTGGCACCTTCTTCCAGACATGGACACACAGCTCCATATATGGACATATTTCAGGAAAAGACGTAAACGCATCACCATTTTTCGTGTTGTAAAACAACGAGTTTCCCCCAGAAGTGTTACGTAAAGTAGGGGCATGTGGTTGCTTATAGGACTTGTTGAAATGGCATTGCACTTCGTACTGGTACTTCACAGTAAAGGTCTTGAAAAGCAACTGAGCAAGATGCTGCTCTGTCATACTCGTTTCCCGAAAATCTAGCGACTGATCCGGATGGTCTCCAAGAGCTGTGTTAAAATGTAACCGAACTTGTATTATTCTAGTATTCAGTAGAAAATCACGTGATTGGACATATCTCCCAAATATTTAGGATATTGTCCTTAAAATATATCTTGCGTTATGACTACTTTTGACCCATCTATGCTTTCTTTGGGGAAGGATTACCTCGGTTTATGGCATTCCAAGTTATACATTACACTGACATATTTCAACAACGAGTTCTTGAATTGGGTTTAAATATTACATGTATAAAGTACTGTATGTTTTATTTACACTTTCGTAAAGAAATGTACTCCTTCATTATTATTTGTGAGCCTTTCATGCAATCGTTCGAATTGTTCTCCGTAAAGAGCTGTATAGGTTGTATTTCCCGATGACTAATTCAGTGTAGGCCTACATTAATGTTGTGCACAGTTTGCCGTTTAGTAGTTGAACAGAACAAAGACAATTTCATTCCCTACCCCGTAAGCAGTGTTCTCAATTTTTGGCCATTGTTCTAACTTTTTGTGGTTCTGATTTAGCTTACCTTATCTTGGGTGATGACACAGCTTATCAAATGACAATTTGCTTGTCAACGCCGGTCACATCCGGCACGGTTACAGATTATGCAGTCGCTGGTGGCACGGGTCGCAACTGGCACGACACCCCAGGGACACACAAATCACCATCCCTAAAACCAAATACCCAGATACCCACACCCCTCCAAACCTCCCAACACCACCCCAGTACTACCAAACAACACAAACCGCTCCCAGGACAGGGACATTAGTTCCAAATACGGATACTCAAAGTACAGCCACACAGACTAAGAGTAGGCGTACAAACCCTGCTCCCAGGTCCCAGACACACACAACACAAATGTAAAATGATCAATAATGGCACAAACGGACATTGCTAATAAATTCAATGTTCCCTCCGTCCTTCCAAATGTGCGACTTTTCTTCAGTATTAATCGACTTACTTTGACTGTTTAACAGACGGACTGATTTGAAATGGACGGAGAGGAAATGAATGAGATTGAGATTGCGTTGAATGACATTATTAGACGGATAAGTTTGAGTGGTGTTTCTTTTTAAGTAGGAAAGAGATAAAGTTGGAATGCAAGAGAACAAATTGGGGTAAATAGGTCTATTCGTTTACAGGAAGAGGAGTTAGGGATTGGAATAATTTACCAAGCGAGGGAGATGTTCAATTAATGTCCAAATTATTTTCCAATTATTTAAGAAAAGGCTAGGTAAACAACAGATAGGGAATCTGCCACCTGGGCGACTGCCCTCAATGCAGATCAGTGGTGACTGATTGATACTAACACACGGACTCGAACCCACACTCGACCACGACCTCCCCTAGTTATACAGTGCTTTAATTGCCTGAAACTAAATCATTCTGCAGCAGCTTGCTCAAAGCTCATCCACTGCAACAGATGTGGTGGTCCTCACCGCCACACTGATTGTAAAAGGTGTCTTGGGACCAGGCGAAGCGTGCCAACTGCCACGTCAACCACGCAGCTTCGTTCCCTGGCTGTCCATTTATAAAAATGGCAATTAAGGCACACTACCGACACGCACCCACCGCAATCACACACATCCTCAACCAGCCCCTCTGTTAAGCCACAGTCTAACCAAACCAATACCTCAGCCAACAGATCTAACCAGACTCCCATCTCCGTCAGGACAGTAAGACAATCCCCACACCAAGATATCACCCCGAATAAGTTCTCAGTTACCAACTGCATATATCCACCGAAGCACTGAAACATCGGGCACGGCCGAGGCAGAACGCCACAAACTGCCGAATTAAAATGCGGCTTTTTCAAAATTCCGTCCGCTACAACTTGATAAATACACAATTAACAAGCCGCGTTACATATTACGGTGCAGCCGTTGCATCACTTAAAGCAACACCAGGCGTAGTCAGTACCTGGATGGATCACCGTCCGGTACACACCGTAACACTAATGTCACTGTGTCAGCCTCTTCATAGCAGAATAGCGAGTTCACTGTAAACACACCACAAACACACTACAGCACATACACTACTAAAACAAACAACTAATTACATCTAAACTACTACACAACCTTACATTGAAACACACACACAACAAGACTGAGTGAGGAGCACCAGTGGTCGCACCGATATCGGTACTACACATACTACCTATCTCTATGGAGATAAGTGCTACATACGGATGACCAGGGCCCAACGTTTGTCCCGTTTTTCTGCGGGGTTGGGTATGAAGTAAGATTTATAGAGAGTTTGACGACCGGATGCCCTTTCTGATGTCAACCTCATCAGAGAAGTTAATGGAATGAAATTAATTACGTGATGTATGATAGCAGCAAGGGAGAAGGTGAAACCTGGTGCCGGCACATATACTACTTCTGTCTGCTCAAGGATTAACGTGTCCATCCAACGGGAGAATCACCATAAACAGCATCATGTGCCCTCACTCCATATAAATCGACCTCCATAGGGTATCGGTTAGCATTATTAGCTGCTGTCCTCCGAGGCCCGGGTTCGATTCGTGGTACTACCAGGAATTTAAGAATGGCAGGAGGGCTGATATGTGGGGAAAAATGGTACACGCAGCTCACCTCCAACGGGGGGTGTACTTGAAAAGAGCCGCACCACCAGTAGCTTAGCCAGGATCGACCGATGTAGGGGTTGTAGTTACAAAATATTATGACAACATAATTAAGGTGCTGGTGCGTGTGTGGTGCGTGCATGCATTAGTGTCATCATAAAGACACTGATATAAGTGAATTATGTCGATATTCAGATTGCAGTACGATACATTACAAAATCTTAGATTAAAATATGATCAAGGTGAATAGTTGTACTACGAATGGTATGTTCAGATTTATTAGCGGCGATTAGGGGGAGCGATGGAGGGGGGGGGGGGGCGGGGGGAAGACAGTCGCCCCCCACTTTGTGGAGAAAACATTTAATTTTTATTCCATTTCGGCTGGCTGAAACTAGGAGTTATATGAATTATAAAAAAAAAAACAATGTATACAAGCCCTCTCGTCTATCAGCTAATTCTTTCTTTTGTTTTCTTTACTTATTTACAAAATTATTAGCGGAAATGCGCACAAAATAGCAGCAAGACTTTGCATGTGTTGTGAGGAAGGGTAGCGTTTTTTTTTTTTTTTTTTTTTGCGAAGGTCATGAACACTGAGGTGTTCCTTTAGTGAAAGTTTTATTATATAGACTTGAATCAAAATATCAAAAAAACTATTATTACCGCACTGAAGTTGGTAAACTGTCAACCTTTACTTCTCTGTGGAAATTCGCTCAGAGAGTATAAAGAAACTTACCATTTTGTAGTGCTTTTTTTTTTTTCCTTTCAGTTTTGATATATATATACCCCCCACCCGGTCCGCTATATACCACAAACCCGGGTACTGATAGTCGTCTGTATATTTCTTTGCCCCCGCACTTTTAATTCCCAATCACCGCTACTGTTCAGATTACAATCTAAAATCCAACCTACGAGGCTTCTTAGAAAATAGATACAAGAGATCTGTTGGTTTTACAATTATGTGTCTGTGAATGTTTAAAAGAGCTAATCCACTGAATCGACTTCCGCTTGTTTATTGGCAGTTTGTGCTTATTTTGTTTTATAAAAATTCCATTGTAGGGGTGGTCTGACTCCCAATAGCCCCCCTCCGGTTACGCCCCTGTGCACCAACTCGGGGCGAGGACACGAGTTTACGTTTACTCCATATGAACTCTGCGGGGAGGTTTAGAATTGAATCCTGGCTTTTGGCACGCAATCGAGTGGTTAGAAATTGTATACCACCACCTCTCCTACCTGCCGGCCAACATTCTGATGGCGACATTCTTTTTTGAACAACGGGACTGGAACCGGCTAACCACGGTGTCAGACCATATAGACTTAATGCCTTAACGACCATTGCTACCAAGCGGGCTTTTAATAATAATAATAATAATAATAATAATAATAATAATAATAATAATATACCAACAATTTGAACACATCACTACCACAATGACAAAGAGGAGATTGACGTTCTACGGACATATTAAAAGGATGGGATCAGAGAGACTCTCCAACAGGATCCTCGCCTTCCAGGAGAACAGTAAGACACTAGTCCCGTAGGTTATAGAAGTCCACCGAGATTTAGAAAAATGTGGGATCACGACAGAAGGTATGACAAACAGAAAAATCTTCAGGCAGAGAGTTGCTGAGGTGAAGGGCCTAGCTGATGAGAAAACGAGGGAGAATAGAGTATTCTCGGCAGAAGAACGAGCGCGAGCAAGCCAACGGACGAAGGAATACTGGCGAAAGACGAAGGAGAAAGAACTTGAGAAAGCAATGAAGTTGCGTAATCGCAGCCCATAGATGGCTGAAACGAAAAGATAATAATAATAATAATAATAATAATAATAATAATACCAAACTGAACAACTTTAAAGCATGGAAGAGCGCTGTTTATAATAAAATTATACTAGTTATTATCACAGCATTTATGTTTGACAATCTCTTTGATCGGACTTTCATGGATACGAGTTTCAGTAAATATCATAATAATTTTACGACTCTAGTAAAATAGTCGTCGTGTTTATCAATATGTCTTTCTTTCTTTCTTTCTTTCTTTCGCCGGGCTGAGTGGCTCAGACGGTTAAGGCGCTGGCCTTCTAACCCCAACTTGGCAGGTTCGATCCTGGCTCAGTCCGGTGGTATTTGAAGGTTCTCAAATACGACAGCCCCGTGTCGGTAGATTTACTGGCACGTAAAAGAACTCCTGCGGGACTAAATTCCGGCACCTCAGCGTCTCCGAAGACCTTAAAAAGTAGTTAGTGGGACGTAAAACAAATAACATTATTATTATTATTATTATTTCTTTCTTTCTTTCTTTATTTATTTCTTTCTTAATCTGTTTACCCTCCAGGGTTGGACTCAGCGAGGGATCCCGCCTCTACCGCCTCAAGGGCAGGGTTCTGGAGCGTCAGATATCGGGTCGGGGCTACAACTGGTAAGGAGGATCAGTACCTCGCCCAGACGGCCTTACCTGCTATGCTGAACAGGGGCCTTGTGGGAGGATGGGAAGATTGGAAGAGATAGACAATGAAGAGGGAAGGAAGCAGCCGTGGCCTTAAGTTAGGTACCATCCCGGCATTTGCCTGAAGGAGAAGTGGGAAACCACGGAAAACCACTTCGAGGATGGCTGAGGTGGGAATCGAACCCACCTCTGCTCAGTTGACCTCCCGAGGAGGAGTGGACCCCGTTCCAGTCCTCGTACCGATTTTCAAATTTCGTGGCAGAGCCGGGAATCGAACCCGGGCCTCGGGGGGGGGGGGTGGCAGCTAATCACGCCAACCACTACACCACAGAGGCGGACTTATCTAGATTCACTGACCAATTAAGTCAAATAATTTCTCTTTAATAAACAGCGCTCTTCCATGCTTTAAAGTTGTTCAGTTTGGTATCTAACGAGCGTGGACAAGAGGAACTCTGCAATATTGAGTATATAGGTCCATATGTGGAGATTTTTTACCTCCCACTTATGGATATGGAAAGGGTACGGTGGTTAAGGAGGGGCAAAAGGAAAGGGGAACATAAAGAGGCAGGTGTAGACAGCAGAGCAGAAAAGAACTGATGAAAGGTGGTTCCTGCGGCATTCGCCAAACGGGCAATGTTGCCAGCTCATGCTCTATTATATTTCTAAAGTTCAATTAAAATGTCGTAATATTAACTTTAACCTTAAATTGGTTAATTTCGCTGGCACGGGGGCTGGGTGTATTTGTCGTCTTCATCATCATTTCATCCTCAACTGTCAGAAAATTACATTAATAGTTCCAGTTTATAAAAAGGGGATAGAAATAGTCCAGACAACTACCAACCAGTAGCAATCGTTCCAATCTTATCAAAAATAAAAGGATATCGTATGAAAATACAACTTTCAAAATACTTTGAGAACAACAACTACAACTTAATAAATGCTTCCCAGTTCGGTTTCAGAGCAGGAAAATCAACCACTGAAGCTGTGAAATGTGTAATCTCTGAAATAAATAATTTTGAACCCCACACAATTACTGGCACCACATTTATTCATCTTAGAAAAGCTTTTGATACAGTATCACATGAGATACTAATTTCTAAATTCAAGCATTATTGTATTAAGGGTCTTGAACTACCATTAATTACATATTTCCTCACAAATAGAAGACAAAGGGTAACGGTTGACAATCAACACTCGGAGTTACTCCAAGTAACAACAGGAGTAGTCCAAGGGTCAGTAGTCGGGCCATTCCTTTTTCTTGCATATATTAATTACTTTCCTGGGAACTTATTAGGCAACTCTGTACTCTATGCAGATGACATTACTCTCATAACTGCAGATAAAGAATTAGAAAATGTAGTTAATCAAAACAGGGAGAGGTTTCAGGAGTCATTGATGTGGTTAAAGGGGAATAAATTTATCTTAATCTGCAACAAAACTGAAAAAAAAAAAGCTTTCATCTAAGCAATACAACTAGGGAGGACAGAAACCAGTCAGTGAAAATGTTAGCAGTTCATTTAGATTCAAAACTGAGCTGGAATGTTCATACTCAATAACTATGTAAGAAACTGTCTCGAGTGATATTTTATATCGAAAACTGAAGAAATGTGTTAGCAAACCTCAAATAGTATCTGTTTACTATGCTTTCATTCATTCACGTCTATAGTATGGAACAATACTGCTGGGGAATTCCGTGGGGGCTCAGGATGTCTTTATATCAGATGCATACAGGTAATTTCAGACAAGCAATCATGTAGAGCTATTTTCCAAGAACATGGAATAATGACCTTTATCTCAATATATGCTTACCTACCAATGAAAATAAAACCTGATTAACTACCCATTAAGGAAGGAGGTACATCAACATAATACAAGAAGAAGAAATAATCTAAACACTCCTCATGTTAGACTAAAGAAAATGCAAAAATATCATAACTACACAGGAATGATACTCTTTAACAAGCTCTAATTGGAATTAAGAGATCTGTGTGTGAAATCCATTGATAAGACTCTAAAAAGCTGGCTGATGAGAAACAGCATTTACAGTATACAGGAATTTGAAGAAAATTGGTGCACCTCCATATATATGAGTAAAGATGTGTAAATATATAAATAGTACTGGTATCTGGATATATTACTTGTAGTATAGCAAAAATAGGTAGTAAAATTGTATTCCAAGGGAATTAAGGATGTTTCACAACTTAAAAAAAAAAAAATATATCCTACATGTACCAGACAGACGCACGAGGTTTAAGAATACATTGTCGACAAATTGGAATAGAACTAACTATGCATTCAATGGGCAATTGAATGAATTATAAGATTTCTAACCAAAGTGGATATTGATATATTTAACTGCTCATTGTCAAAATTTAGCAATCACTTACATAATCTCCAGAAGTGACCATTACTTTCCTATGTTTACTTGTAATATAATCAGTGTATATATCTGTAGGCTACATCTTTTTCTTCTTATACTCCACTGACCTTTTTTTAGTGTGTTTTTTGTGTTTATTTATATATATTGTGTGTAAAATGGTATTACTCTTAATAAAATATTAACAATAATAATAATACAGTACATACATAATACATACATGTATAGTCATGATGTTTAAGAGCAAATTGGAATTTTGTCTATTACAATCCCACCTCTACCGCCTCAAGGGCAGTGTCCTGGAGTTTCAGACTTTGGGTCGGGGGATACAACTAGGGAGAATGACCAGTACCTGGCCTCACCTGCTATGCTGAACAGGGGCCTGGTGGAGGGATGGGAAGATTGGATGGGAAAGGCAAGGAAGAGGAAAGGAAACGGCCGTGGCCTTAAGTTATGTACCATCCCGGCATTTACCTGGAGGAGAAGTGGGAAACCACGGAAAACCACTTCCAGGATGGAATCGAACCCATCTCTACTCAGCTGACCACCCGAGGCTGAGTGGACCCTGTTCCAGCCCTCGTACCACTTTTCAAATTTCGTGGCAGAGTCGGGAATCGAAACCTGGGGTGGTAGCTAATCACGCTAATCACGATGAGATAAAAGGCTAATAAGAGGTATGCAATTTGTTCTTTCTATTCTTTTACTTCAATTAAATATTTTGTGCCCACGGCGACTGTCGGCGTCTTAATTCCAGTAGGTAACTAATGTGATTTTTTTTTTTCTAGGAGCAGCAAAGTGGTCTTTGTGTGGTCATTGTGTAAGACTGCAATAATAATTAAACATACATTCGGCACTATTTACCCTCCAGGGTCGGTTTTTCCCTCGGACTCGGCGAAGGATCCCACCTCTACCGCCTCAAGGGCAGTATCCTGGAGCGCGAGACTTTAGGTGGAGGGATGGGAAGATTGGAAGGGATAGGGAAGGAAGCGGCCTTGGCCTGAAGTTAGGTACCATCCTGGCATTTTCCTGGCGGAGAAGTTGGAAACCACGGTAAACCACTTCCAGGATGGCCAAGGTGGGAATCGAACCCACCTCTCCTCAGCTGACCTCCCGAGGCTGAGTTGACCCCGTTCCAGCCCTCGTACCACTTTTCAAATTTCGTGGCAGAGCCGAGAATCGAACCCCGGCCTCCGGGGGTGGCAGCTAATTACGCTAACCACTACACCACTACTGACCTCAGTTTAACGTTTATTAATGAATTTATGATAGAGATAAGTCAGCCTCTGTGGTGTAGTGGTTAGTGTGATTAGCTGCCACCCCCGGAGGCCCGGGTTCGATTCTCAGCTCTGCCACGAAATTTGAAAAGTGGTACGAGGGCTGGAACGGGGTCCACCCAGCCCGGGAGGTCAACTGAGTAGAGGTGGGTTCGATGCCCACCTCAGCCATCTTGGAAGTGCTTTTCCGTTGTTTCCCACTTCTCCTCCAGGCAAATGCCGGAATGGTACCTGACTTAAGGCCACGGCCGCTTCCTTCTCTCTTCCTTGTCTATCCCTTCCAATCTTCCCATGCCCCGGCAAGGCCCCTGTTCAACATAGCAGTTGCGGGCGCCTGGGCGAGGTACTGTCATCCTCCCCAGTTGTATCCCCGACCCAGAGTCTGAAGTTCCAGGACTCTGCCCTTGAGGCGCTAGAGATGGGATCCCTCGCTGAGTCCGAGGGAAAACCGACCCTGGAGGGTAAACAGATAAAGAAGAAGAAGAAGAAGAAGAAGAAGAGGAGGAGGAAGAAGAAAAAGAAGATTGAGATAAATAAGACTGTATAATGAATTGTATCTTAAAAATAAAACAAGTAGTGACTAAAATAATTCGTTGGAAACACGTATGTTTGGTCATATTTTCCATTTTGGGGTCGTATTTAGCTATTTTTAAGAGCGTATCTGGGAGATTTTTAGGTCTTAAACATCCCAAACCCCGCTGAACCAGAGTTTACTTGCAAAAGGGTGTGCAGATTTTGCCGCACCTTCTTTAGTCAACAGAACGTGGGCTACTCATTCACCTGGCGACCATGTTTAATGTTGCTTAGCTTAGGAAATTTCACAAGATCCTATGTTTGAACATGGTTTCGCTGATGGCAGAAAATATTTGTCAGAAGTGGGATTCGAACCCACGCCCACAGAAGTGGACTGCGACCTGAACGCAGCGCCTTAGACCGCTCGGCCATCCTGACATGTATGCGTATGATAAAGCTAAAATCTGATCTATTATAAAATCTTGGCCATTTATATCAATAAATGTACATGATAAAGCTGAAATTACCGGATTCCTGTTCAAAATCACTCAATTTGTCAAGCTGTGGGCAGCCGTGCAGCAGATTTCTTATTGATCTAATTGATCATCCTATAACGTTTTGTTGTTCAACCCTAACTATTCCCTTGTCAGAGCTTTCGGTCACGTACTGCAGTATGAAATATATACGTGATTCTGTTGACTTGTTTGTGCAGCAGTATTTGTTGTGCAAATTGCACTTTGCAAAATAACCATGAAGATCGGCATTTCAAATGGAAGGCAGTCATTTCTTTCTTTCGTAAACTGTTTACCCTCCAGGGTCGGTTATTCCCTCGGACTCAGCAAGGGATCCCACCTCGACCGCCTGGAGCGCGAGACATTGGGTCGGGGGATACAACTGGGAAGGAGGAGTAGTACCTCGCCCAGGCGGTCTCACCTGCTATGCTCAACAGGGGCCTTTGTGGAGTGTTGGGAAGATTGGAAGGGATAGAGGGAAGGAAGCAACCGTGGCCTTAAGATAGGTACCATCCCGGCATTTTTCTGTAGGAGAAGTGGGAAACCACGGAAAACCACTTCCAGGATGGCTGAGGTGGGAATCGAACCCACCACCCGGGCCTCCGGGGGTGGCAGCTAATCACGCTAACCACCACACCACAGAGGCGGACAGTAATATAAACTTAAACAATAAATTATTAAGTCTATAAATATAATATATAAACATTACTCTCATTTTAGCATTACAAACATTTAAACGGAGGGAGAGAGAGAGAGAGAGAGAGATAGGCCATTCTCTTATTATGATTACTCTCATGTACGTTTTGTACCATACATTAGATTCTTCTTCTTCTTCTTCTTCTTCTTCTTCTTCTTCTTCTTCTTCTTCTTCTTCTTCTTAATCTGCTTACCCTGCAGGGTTGGTTTTTCCCTCGGGCTCAGCGAGGGTTGCCACCTCTACCGCTTCAAGGGCAGTGTCCTGGAGCTTCAGACATTGGGTCGGTGAATACAACTGGGGAGAATAACTAGTACCTCTCCCAGGCTGCCTAACCTGCTATGCTGAACAGGGGTCTTGTGGAGGAATGGGAAGATTGGATGGGACAGGCAAGGAAGAGGGAAGGAAGTGGCCGTGGCCTTAAGTTAGGCATTTGTTCCAGCCCCTCGTACCACTTTTCAAATTTCGTGGCAGAGCCGGGAATCGAACCCGGACCTCCGGGCGGACACGTTATATTATTTCAAAAGAAAATAGAAAATACAGACCACTTACACGAGAAGTAAAGAATTATTATGACCGGTACGGTAATCAAGCACCCCCGGAGGTCCGGGTTCGATTCCAGGCTCTGTCACGAAAATTTGAAAAGTTTTACGAGGGCTGGAACGGGGTCCACTCAGTCTCGAGAGGTCAACTGAGTAGAGGTGGGTTCGATTCCCACCTCAGCCATCCTGGAAGTGGTTTTCCGTGGTTTCCCACTTCTCCTCCAGGCGAATACCGGGATGGTACCTAACTTAAGGCGACGGCCGCTTCCTTCCCTCTTCCTTGCCTATCCCTTCCAATCTTCCCATCCCTCCACAAAGGCCCCTGTTCAGCATAGCAGGTGAGGCCGCCTGGGCGAGGTACTAGTCATTCTCCCCAGTTGTATCCCCCACCAAGAGTCTGAAGCTCCAGGACACTGCCCTTGAGGCGGTAGAGGTGGGATCCCTCGCTGAGTCCGAGGGAAAAGCCGAACCTGGAGGGTAAACAGATGATGATGATGATGATGATGATGATGACGGTAATCAAGAATGTTCAAAACACATACCTAAATCATTAAAAATCTTACGTTAGGAGGAATACAAAAGTCCCTCCTCCCCACACATGTTGTCATAAAATTATAAAATATAGTAATAACTTGTCGGCATTTATTTTATGACGGGAAGCGTAATAGTGCCAACAGGGAACAAATGTAATATAATATAATATAATATAATATAATATAATATAATATAATATAATATAATATAATATAATATAATATAATATAATATAATATAATATAATATAATATAATATAATATAATATAATAGGAACTCCCTCTTTTTTCTTCTCTCTACAGATTACGCACCTATGAATTCACAAAACGAGCATTGTGAGATCTGCACAATTTATTCTATTTCAGCTACTGATCCGACCCCGTAGAGAAACGGGGCATGGGTTGAACCAAAGCCTACTAGATACTAGAAGGCCTGGACAGAAAGCCAATTTCTTGCATAAAAAGCAGGGTAATAGTTTTTCTCTTTTCCACCGCTAGGTTCGCGTTTATGTTCTGTTGTTTGGCGTGAATTCTATGATGATGTGTGTTACTGCAACATGTTTTATGAGAAGAAATAATATATTAAACTTTATTTTATACGGTAAGGCCTTATCTAACGTGAAATATAAAGAGTTTTGTCGTTTTTTAATTTATTTGGTCTCACGATTTGCAATATATGGATGGTTGCTGAGATGCATTTACAGTAACATTTGTTTAGTTATGTGCTTCCAAATTATCGTCAAGGTAGTGGTGGTGATTATTGTTTTAATAGGAAGTACAACTAGGCAACCATCCTCTATATAACACTAATCAGAGAGAAAAACTGGAAGGGGTCCGACACTTCGAAAAATGAAAGTATCGACCAAAGGAAGACAAGGGCCACGAAGGGCGTGAAAATAAAAGACTCCCTAGCCCTCGGAAACCTAATAGCGTAGGGGTCGGCAAAGAACTAGAGTTGACCAAGGAAGGTCGGATAGGATAGATGAAAGTCAGGAGCCTGGCACAAGTAAGTGGAAGAAATGCCAGGACTCAGTTAAGAGCCCCGTGGTTGCCAACACAGTTCAAAATTTCAGAGCCCCTGGGGCCAATTACCGTCAAGTTTCTCTTTCCATTCTGTAGGTTAAGATGGTTTATTGCCGGGCTGAGTGAGTCAAACGGTTGAGGCGCTAGCCTTCCGACCCCAACTTGGCAGGTTCGATCCTGGCTCAATCCGGTGGTATTTGAAGGTGCTCAAATACGTCAGCCTCCTGCCGGTAGATTTACTGGCACGTAAAAAGAACTCCTGTGGGACAAAATTCCGGCACCTCGGCGTCTCCGAAAATCGAAAAAGTAGTTAGTGGGACGTAAAGCCAATAATATTATTTATTATTAACATTATTATGATGGTTAATTTTGCGTGCCTAACTGCACATCTGACACAGCGAAGAAATATACACAAATATAAATTTTCATCTTTTTCCTAAAAATCCGAGTTTACGGGAGAAATGGAGGCCTGCTATTTCTGGATAGGGCAGCAGAAAATTATCTCTTCCGGCTCCTAATGATAACTCCAGAACATGTAGCTTGCACTTTGTCGAATCAGATTACGGTGTAAGTACTGTGTGGGGAATTCTGCCTCCCCGACAAAGTGCCGATGCAAATTCTTCTTATTAAAAATGTATTAATATTTACAACGCGGGCGTTAGGATATCTCGGAAAATGCAAACTTGTCCGAAAGCTGAAATTCCTTACCGCTCTAAAGTTTAAAGAGACGTTTCATTGCCGCGACTGTGATCCAGCACACATCACATACGTTATACTTACATTTTTCAGGCCTATTCTTGATAATAATGCAAAGAAAGTGACTAATGACTGTGATTTATTAAACAAATTCAAGAGCAAGCCTCTGTGCAGAAAAGTGTTGAAATTATAGGATTAGGGAAAAAAACGGTTCAGTACTTCTATTTAGGCCTATTTCCCTATTCTTTACTCCTTTGTGATAAACAAGTGCAAAATGAAAGAACTCTATGAAGTGTAGCGTGTTCTAACTTCTTTTGTATATTTATATCTCATTCACACCGGACATAATGATAATAAAAATGTATTATTTCGCGTTATTGTATGAATCTTCAATATAAGGATATAGACAGAACATGAGAACAACAGAACATAAACGCGATCCAAGCGGCCATTGCCTGAACTACATCGTTCGCCCAGAAATGTGTCGGCTTGTCCAGGCCTTTTATTATAGCGTAGGCAACGGTTGAACATATACTGTATTTCAATTTCAGATGTAAGGGAGGCAAAACCTTATTTGATGCGCCGAGGGCAATGGTAACCAAAAATAGATTGTACAGGCAGTACAGAACGTAATACTATACAATGGTTTCCATTATAATTTTACCTTCCGCAGCCCAGCACTCGATTTCCCATCAGACCTTTCCGGTTTTCACAAGAGAAAACTGATATTTTTATTTCATTGCAAACCTACGAAAAAGTTACAATTTTATTAGAATAAACTAAAATGAGGTTTGTTACGCAGCCTTTCCATCAAGCAGCAGTGAGTCAGGATGGCCGAGCGGTCTAAGGCGCTGCGTTCAGGTCGCAGTCCACTTCTGTGGGCGTGGGTTCGAATCCCACTTCTGACAAATATTTTTGCTTTATTTTTAGGTGCTTCACGTAAACTTCTTCGAACGTGCTTCAATATTTATACTAAATTAAACAGCCAAGCATGTCCGATTCACTCCTATTATTACATCTGTAAACTTACATGAGTAACTTCTGCCATCTTCCATCTTCTATAGTGACATCCTCTATCGAAAGGATCATTACCTAAGCTCAGTAAATAAAACCCTATTGACCGAGCTCGATAGATACAGTCGCTTAAGTGCGGCCAGTATCCAGTAATCGGGAGATAGTGGGTTCGAACCCCACTGTCGGCAGCCCTGAAGATGGTTTTCTGTGGTTTCCCATTTTCACACCAGGCAAATGTCGCGGCTGTACCTTAATTATAGCCACGACCGCTTCCTTCCATTTGCTCGTCGGCGCGACGTAAAGCAAATAGCAAATAAAAAAAAATAAAAAAAGAAATAAATTTAAAAATTCCCTGTTGCGTACATTATACAACAGAATGATTAAAGATGTCCGCCTCTGTGGTGTAGTGGTTATCGTGATTAGCTGCCACCCCCGGAGGTCCGGGTTCGATTCCCGGCTCTGCCACGAACTTTTTTGAAAAGTGGTACGAGGGCTGGAACGGGGTCCACTCAGCCTCGGGAGGTCAACTGAGTAGAGGTGGGTTCGATTCCCACCTCAGCCATCCTGGAAGTGGTTTTCCGTGGTTTCCCACTTCTCCTCCAGGCGAATGCCGGAATGGTACCTAACATAAGGCCACGGCCGCTTCCTTTCCTCTTCCTTGCCTATCCCTTCCAATCTTCCCATTCCTCCACAAGGCCCCTGTTCAGCATAGCAGGTGAGGCCGCCTGGGCGAGGTACTGGTCATACTCCCTAGTTGTATCCCCCGACCAAGAGTCTGAAGCTCCAGGACACTGCCCTTGAGGCGGTAGAGGTGGGATCCCTCGCTGTGTCCGAGGGAAAAGCCGACCCTGGGGGGTAAACAGATGATGATGATGATTAAAGATGAAATAAGAAATGACAGTCCGCCTCTGTGGTGTGGTGGTTAGCGTGATTAGCTGCCACCCCCGGAGGCCCGGGTGGTGGGTTCGATTCCCACCTCAGCCATCCTGGAAGTGGTTTTCCGTGGTTTCCTACTTCTCCTACAGGAAAATGCCGGGATGGTACCTATCTTAAGGCCACGGTTGCTTCCTTCCCTCTATCCCGTCCAATCTTTCCAACACTCCACAAAGGCCCCTGTTGAGCATAGCAGGTGAGACCGCCTGGGCGAGGTACTACTCCTCCTTCCCAGTTGTATCCCCCGACCCAATGTCTCGCGCTCCAGGCGGTCGAGGTGGGATCCCTTGCTGAGTCCGAGGGAATAACCGACCCTGGAGGGTAAACAGTTTACGAAAGAAAGAAATGACTGCCTTCCATTTGAAATGCCGATCTTCATGGTTATTTTGCAAAGTGCAATTTGCACAACAAATACTGCTGCACAAACAAGTCAACAGAATCACGTATATATTTCATACTGCAGTACGTGACCGAAAGCTCTGACAAGGGAATAGTTAGGGTTGAACAACGAAACGTTATAGGATGATCAATTAGATCAATAAGAAATCTGCTGCACGGCTGCCCACAGCTTGACAAATTGAGTGATTTTGAACAGGAATCCGGTAATTTCAGCTTTATCATGTACATTTATTGATATAAATGGCCAAGATTTTATAATAGATCAGATTTTAGCTTTATCGTACGCATACATGTCAGGATGGCCGAGCGGTCTAAGGCGCTGCGTTCAGGTCGCAGTCCACTTCTGTGGGCGTGGGTTCGAATCTGTGACGTATTGTGCAACACACTTAAACCACCAAAACGAGGTCTGTGCATAGGCAACACTGCAGCGAGGAGTTGATCACATAAAACAAGAAAGCAGCAGAGTGAGCGGAAGCAGTACTGGGGGAGGGATAGTAGGAGAGGTTTACCGTGGATGGTACCAAAAAAGAAAATCAAAAAAGAACACTACGTTGCTAAAAATTTTTAGATAACCAAGTGTATTGGAAACAGCAGCTTTAACGAGAATACAGTACACATTAACAAAACAGATCCTCTGGATATTGTAGGAAATTATCAAAGGGATAATTAAGCTAAAACCTACAGAATAAAATTGACCAATATATATATATATATATAAATATGCACCTTGTTAAACAAGAAAATATAGTCCGAGAAAAATATCCCAGGCATTGGTTACAAAGACAAAACAGCTCGGGTCCCCGTTTTAGAAAGGGGACTAACCTCAGATAAGTAGGGACAAAAATTTTAAAAAAAAAAATCGTTACAATAGAATCACTGTGTCAGCGTGAATCTCGACCAAAACCAGTTTTCACAAATATCACAATTTATATTTTGATTAGAGAGGTGTCACACACACAATCACCTCAGAAGATTTTTCTAAATATTATTATCTGACCAAAATTCGAGGCAACAAGTACAGTTTTTACCATGAAGATCAAGAAAATATTTGGCCACAAAAAAAAAACCCAAATACGCCTCCAGGGCGCCCTAATATAAAAAGCATAGACACCTAATAAAAGAAAAAAGGGTAGGGTAAAAAGGAGGATCAGTACAATAAGGACAAGTGAGGATGAAAAGAAAGGAAACTCCGACTGCGTAATGCTGGAGAATGTCTGATCTGCCAATAGATTTTTTTAGAATCGTCTAAAGTTGTGAAAATTTTCTGTTTGACGATGTTTAGGCTCAGTCCACATCACCAAGTATTTCAGCACTAAGAATCATTTGAACTTAATCAGTTTTGAAGGTGGCAATAAATTAAATTCAAAACCAAGGCCTTGAAAGTTTTCATAGCATGCCATCACTCAAACATGCCGAAACAGGCCGAGTATTAAAGTTTCCAAAAACAAGTTTAACAAATGATATGTTTAGCTCACCAAAGTCCTTTCAGAATAATTCCATCAGCTCGTAGGGAAGAAAATGGCGCAGCACACGGCAAGCCGTGCGAGGTCCGTAGTCCCTCCACACACACACACTATTTACAAAGGATGATGCCAGTCTGCCGAAGACGGCTGCTTTGCTTCAATGCTTTCATTCCCCACCCTGAAGGGGTGGGGCGGGCCACCTAGAGGGTGTCGCCCTCTCTCTGGCCAAGAGATGCGGGCGGGTTGGGGAGATGTGATGGAAGAAGGAGGTGGGTAAAGGATGTGGAGAGTTGGGAGATGGGAGAGGATGTGCGTCTTGTCTAAGTGCTGGTATATAAGACTTTATTGATATTTTGGTGAGTTTTACAATGCAGACTGATGGATGAGGTGATACAATTCTTAAAGATGAGTATGATGTGCCTAAGTCGGTCGGACGTAGGGTCCGGGGTAGCTATGGGAGGTTAGGAACTGGAGGGTGGTGGTGATGTTATGGAGAGATAGAATGAGGAGGCGAAGAAGGTCGTATGTTTGGAGAGGTAGAGGGATGGGTCCAGTTGGAAGAGGGAACGGAGTTTGTTGTAGATATGGGGGAACACAGGGGAGGGTTGGCTGGGGGCGGCGGTGTGAATTGATCGATGGTTGGCGGTTTCGTGGGGGTAGGGGTGGGGAGTGGGAGGGCTCTACTCGATGGCGGCGACCATAGACTTGTGCGCCGGTACTGATGAGGTGCTGGGCGTCTTCTTTACTGGGCATCTGGAGGCGCATCATGAAAGTAGGTCCATGGCTGTTGTAAATTCTGATGGCTCTAAGTACATTGACTCCAGTTTTCCGTAGTTCTTGGATTATGTTTTGCTCGGTAACTTCTGGAGATATCCCACGTAGTACACAGCTGAAGACGGCTGGTGGGGGCGTCTGTTGTTGGTTTGCTGGTGGTGAGACTGCGGCGTCCGGCGGAAATTGCAGTGGTGGGGTGGCTGGGGTCTGCTGGGATGATGACATTACTGGGGATGGGTGGGAAGTTGTGACGGTGGTGAATATGTCTGGGGAGGGGGTACAAGTTGACGGAGTTATGGTTGTGAGGGTAGTTGTTGTTGTTGTTGTTGTTGTGGGTAAGGTTGGTAGGGGCGATGGGGGCACCTGGATGATGGGGATGTGATAAGGGTCGGCTTTTATTTGGTTCAGGATGCATGGGGGGGTTGGCACCACTGCGTAGGTTTTATTATGGATGTTTGCTCCGGTGGTGAACAGGCGGCGTTGGGCTGCTTCTCCTTCTAGTTGGACTAAAACGTGAGTAGATGGTGCTGCGGTCTGACCGTCCTGTAGTCTGAAGGCGTTGAGAACTGGAACGTCGTCTGCTTGGAGGTCTTCAAATATGTGATCTTCGGGAATGTGGAGTTCCACGCCAGGGATGAGGCAGTAGGTCATGATGAGGATAGGCGACTGCCAACTAGGCGTCTGCCTGTTTGTGTTTATAGTGGGCCGACTGAGTGAGCTATTAAAGATGATGGCCACCCAGCCGAAAAATTTCGGGCGTGTGTTATGTGTTTTCCCCTCTCCAACCAGAGCAGGATGCTCCCCGAAGACGGGCCAAGCAGTCCAATATATACACGCCCGGAAGCGAAGACTAGTTCATTCGAGAAAGATCAAGTGACGTAGCAGATGACGTAGTAGGTGCGAGGCAGACAGAAAGACAGCAGTCAGTGTGTCGAGAAAAGTCGGAGGGTAACGACAGGTGAGCAAAGTAAGGTAATTCTGATGATAGGAAGAAGTATTGATAAGCAGAGCAGACAATAATAATAGCATTATAGTCTTGTAGTAACATAAACTTGTAGAGTATGTGGAGATGTACATGCGACGAAGTTTGCAGAAACTCGTAGAACGTCGATGGAGAGGTTATGGCAGTAGCACGTTACATATTCCTGCCACCGGGCGGAATCCGAAGGATGGGCGAAAGCAAGTAGGCGTAGCAGCAGCAGCAGCAGCAGCAGGGAAGTCCAAGAGCAGCTTCTCCACCGGAATCGATGATCGGCGACCAGAAGAAACGCAGTATCGGAAAAAAGAAAAAGGAACAACAGAAGTATGGAAAACAAGAAGCAAGCAAAACAAGGAAAACAGAGAAAAAGAAGGGAAAGGGAAAAAGGAAAGAAGAAGGAAGTAGGAACAATGAAAAACGGTCCGGAGCAATACATAGTAGACTAAGTGGCCAAATATAAAAATGACAGGAAGTTTCCCATGAAAATAAAAAGCAAGAACAATACAAGAAAGGGGCATGGGAGAGTCTGACATCAAAAGTGTGTGTGGGTGGAGGGAAAAGAAAAAAAAAGGGACTGGGTGAGCCAAGAGAGAAAAATAAATTTCCAAAGATGTGGACCAGAACAAACAAAGCAAACAGAAAATAAATCCAAATACCAAATAATAAACAAAAAGGGACTCTCCCTCAGTACGCAAGAAGGTTCAGGAGGAAAACTTCTTAAGTTCGGAAAAATGGGCCTGCCGAATATCCTGAGGGTTGGAGAGAGACTGCAATTGAGCAGTAACCAAAGAAGGGAAAGAAAGAATTCGGTATGGGCCAATCCATAAAGGGGAAAGCTTAGCCGAAATATGATGTTGGGTAGAACTAATAGGATGGTTTTTTAACAAAACCTGATCAAAAAGCTTGAACTTAGGCGGACGAAGACGGGAATTACATGTTTTACGGTAAAGGTCCCTGGCATGATTTAAATTACCAAGAGCTTCCCGAAGTTGAGAGTCAGTGAGTAAATGAGGAGGGGTAAGCGATAAAGAGGGTAGGTTCCAGTTTAAAGATAGAGGAGTATGAAGATCTCTTCCCAAGAAGAGTTTAGCGGGAGAAAAGGAGGTAGAATCATTAACAGTAGCATTTAAAGCTAGACAAAAGTGAGGGAGTTCAGTATCCCATGACTTTTGATCTTGGGAATGAAAAATGGAAAGAAAAGATTTAAGATTCCGGTGGTAACGTTCAACAACATTTGCCTGAGGGTGATAGGGTGAGGTACAGACCTTTTTGATACCATAAGAAAAACAGAAATTATAAAAAACTTTTGAAGTAAAAATTGACGCGTTATCAGAGACCAGAATTTTAGGAATACCTATAAGAGGAAAAACGTGATTAGTTAGTAAATTAATGATAATCTGGGAAGAAATGTTACGTAATGGGCGTACAACAAGAAATTTGGAAAAACCATCCAATAAAGTAAAGATGTAGGAGTTTGATTTGGAAGATTTGACCAAAGGGCCGACAATGTCGATATAGAATTTCTCGGCCGGGTAAGTAGAAGGAGAGGCTGCATATGTCCCAAAAGGTTGATGATTTTGGGGCTTATGCTTTTGGCACAGGTCGCAAGATCGGACCCAAGAGAAAACATCCTTTCGCATTTGGGGCCAATAAAACTGAGAGGCAATGCGAGAATAAGATTTCGCCATTCCAAAATGTCCACCAGTAGGGGATCCATGAAAATATTGAAATATCATGGGGCGTAATGCGGAGGGGAGAACCAGACGAGGAGTAGCCCGAGGAGTAGGTTTAAAGACAAGAAGTTGATTTACAATGCGAAAAGGCCCAGAATAATCATTAGAAGAAATATCGGTTTTCAATTGTTAGCAGTATGGATCGAGATTTTGATGGTCTTGGCAGGACTGAAAGGACAAAGGAAAATCAGTAAGAGAAGAAATAGAATTTACCATAGCAACCGGAAGGTGGTGTATTTCGGAATCAGCAAGATGATGATCGTCAAATAGGCGAGACAACGCATCAGCGACCGAATTTTGAAAACCAGAAATAAATTTCAAAGAAAATTTGAAACGTGACAAACGAAGCAACCAGCGACCAGTACGTCCGATTTTCGGAGCATTATTAAGTAACCAAGAAAGTGCTTGGTTGTCAGTGCTGACGATAAAAGTCGGAGGGTAACGACAGGTGAGCAAAGTAAGGTAATTCTGATGATAGGAAGAAGTATTGATAAGCAGAGCAGACAATAATAATAGCATTATAGTCTTGTAGTAACATAAACTTGTAGAGTATGTGGAGATGTACATGCGACGAAGTTTGCAGAAACTCGTAGAACGTCGATGGAGAGGTTATGGCAGTAGCACGTTACAAATCCCACTTCTGACAAATATTTTCTGCCATCAGCGAAACCATGTTCAAACATAGGATCTTGTGAAATTTCCTAAGCTAAGCAACATTAAACATGGTCGCCAGGTGAATGAGTAGCCCACGTTCTGTTGACTAAAGAAGGTGCGGCAAAATCTGCACACCCTTTTGCAAGTAAACTCTGGTTCAGCGGGGTTTGGGATGTTTAAGACCTAAAAATCTCCCAGATACGCTCTTAAAAATAGCTAAATACGACCCCAAAATGGAAAATATGACCAAACATATGTGTTTCCAACGAATTATTTTAGTCACTACTTGTTTTATTTTAAAGATACAATTCATTATACAGTCTTATTTATCTCAATCTTCTTTTTCTTCTTCCTCCTCTTCTTCTTCTTCTTCTTCTTCGTCTTCTTTATCTGTTTACCCTCCAGGGTCGGTTTTCCCTCGGACTCAGCGAGGGATCCCATCTCTAGCGCCTCAAGGGCAGAGTCCTGGAACTTCAGACTCTGGGTCGGGGATACAACTGGGGAGGATGACAGTACCTCGCCCAGGCGCCCGCAACTGCTATGTTGAACAGGGGCCTTGCCGGGGGATGGGAAGATTGGAAGGGATAGACAAGGAAGAGAGAAGGAAGCGGCCGTGGCCTTAAGTCAGGTACCATTCCGGCATTTGCCTGGAGGAGAAGTGGGAAACAACGGAAAAGCACTTCCAAGATGGCTGAGGTGGGCATCGAACCCACCTCTACTCAGTTGACCTCCCGGGCTGGGTGGACCCCGTTCCAGCCCTCGTACCACTTTTCAAATTTCGTGGCAGAGCCGAGAATCAAACCCGGGCCTCCGGGGGTGGCAGCTAATCACACTAACCACTACACCACAGAGGCTGACTTATCTCTATCATAAATTCATTAATAAACGTTAAACTGAGGTCAGTAGTGGTGTAGTGGTTAGCGTAATTAGCTGCCACCCGCGGAGGCCCGGGTTCGATTCTCGGCTCTGCCACGAAATTTGAAAAGTGGTACGAGGGCTGGAACGGGGTCCACTCAGCATCGGGAGGTCAGCTGAGGAGAGGTGGGTTCGATTCCCACCTTGGCCATCCTGGAAGTGGTTTTCCGTGGTTTCTCACTTCTCCTCCAGGAAAATGCCAGGATGGTGTCTAACTTAAGGCCACGGCCGCTTCCTTCCCTATTCCTTCCAATCTTCCCATCCCTCCACCTAAAGTCTCGCGCTCCAGGATACTGCCCTTGAGGCGGTAGAGGTGGGATCCTTCGCCGAGTCCGAGGGAAAAACCGACCCTGGAGGGTAAATAGTGCCGAATATATGTTTAATTATTATTGCAGTCTTACACAATGACCACACAAAGACCACTTTGCTGCTCCTAGAAAAAAAACACATTAGTTACTGGAATTAAGACGCCGACAGTCGCCGTGGGCACAAAATATTTAATTGAAGGAAAATAATAGAAAGAAAAAATTGCATACCTCTTATTAGCTTTTTATCTCGTTATTTTTGTGTCTACCAGTGTTGCTAGACATTAAAATGCTTTATAGCACTTGCTATAACTTCGCACACTTTGCAGAAGAGGATTTTTCCTTCGGTTGAGAAGCATTCCCCCATCCCGAACTCATGTACGCAATTTATTAATTAAACAATTTCACTGCACTTTCTTTAGGTATCCGCTTTATCGCTGTTATTGCAACTATGAAGCGTTGAAGACTGATTATTAACATGTTAAAGAAAAGTGAGGGAAGAAAGGTAATTTAGACGTTACTTGAAGTGGTCACCAGCCACAAGTGCTAAGATAGATTAGAAGAAAAACCCTTGTCGTATTTTCTTGTCTCTTAACAAGGGTGACATTCTAGTGGACGTAAATAACCGCACTGCAAGGTTTACTGTAAAGGAAGTTAACTTTAAAACTAGTGACGTAAATTCAGACGAGATGCAATAAGCGACAAGGTCCGAGCTTCAAGTTTCATCAGTGTGTCACAAACTTATCTACACAAGCAACATCGAGCATCACATTCAAAATTCGGTATATTTTCAGTGCAAAATATGACCTTAAACAAATGAAATGACCGAAATATGACGAAAACAATAACAATTCTATAGTGTAATATGCATTTATATGACTTATAAATTAAGGCTAAAGATGCTCAGAAACATGCAATGCGTGCTCAGTTCCAACAAAAAGCCAAAACGGAAGACGAGAAAAGAATATGACATTTCATAAATAACCAAATCCTACTGATCACTAAACCTCTGGCTTAATTAAGGGAAATGCAAGCTAGCCAACGTCCAGGTTTAGATAAGACACTTCTTTATGAATATTAAAATCTTAATTTTAATATGTTCATATAGGCTCCATGACTAAATGGTTAGCGTGCTGGCCTTTGGCCACAGGGATCCCGGGTTCGATTCCTGGCAGGTTCGGGAACTTTAACCTTAATTGGTTAATTTCGCTGGCACGGGGGATAGGTATATGTGTCGTCTTCATCACAATTTCGTCCTCATCACGACGTGCAGGTCGCCTACGGGGTCACATCAAAAGACCTGCATCTGGCAAGCCGAACTTGTCCTCGGACACTCCCGGCACTAAAAGCCATACGCTATTTCATTTCATAGGCCCTACTGTTCGTGTTTTTTATGCTAGTGCTATTGGCACTAATACATCGAATGTTTTCGGTGACGCAAGGATGGGAAAAACATCTTCAAGGCTGCCGACGGTGGGATTCGACCTGAATACAAGCTCACAGCTGTGCAACCCTAACCGCACGGCCATGTCGCTCGGTCTGTACGTGTTAGTAAAATAGGTTTGTAGAGTGCAAAATTCTGTTTGTGCTATCAGAATCTCATTTTCAATATAGGCTACAGTACAGTGTTTTATGTAACTTTAAAACTAGCGATGTATTTCAACAGCGTATACTCGAGGTCATTGTATGTCATCATCAGGTAAATGCCTCGAGCCGCCATCTTTTAGTAATTAATTATAACTAGGGGCGGATGTTGATGAAATGTCATTTCCCTTTGCATTACAATGTTGCTCAGTAATATAGAAATTCATTTTACAATATAACGAAGAATAATAACGAGTTTTGATATTGGAGTTTTTGCGCAATTTTGTCGATTTGGGCTGATCAGCCATTTCATATTTTAAGAAAAAATAGATCAGTTTTTATTCATGCATGTCTTGTGAGACATCGCCGATGTGGCAGGTTGCCTATCGGTTGTTTACCTTGTCTTTTCTTAAATAATTTCAGAAAATTTGGAAATTAATCGAACATTTCCCTTGGTAAACAAGTGACGATATAAAAATTGTACATTTTTCTTAAGTTGCTAAATATCTTTCATTACCAAGCAAACTGATCAGCATTTGTTGGTGACTAAGAAAGGGTAAGGACCTGTGAGTCTTGTGTTTCCAAGATATGTGCAGAAACACAATACAGAATTTTAATAATTAGAAGAAAGTATTTCCTAAAGTGTCCCAAGCGTTCACACCCGCCCCTACAGCCAGTCATTCACTTCCGTGTACCTAAGGCCAAAAACAAATGGAAAAGAAAAGAGATTGGAAACAACAGTAAACTTTCTACTTCTGTACAGAATTATCCTCCCAACTGTGTACTATCTGCCCCTGAGTCCGAGGGAAAAATCAACCTTGGAGAGTAAACAGATAAAAAAGAAGAAGTGTGTACTATAGTTGTATGTCCACCCCTTAGTCCCGTTTCTTGATACGGTGCCGGGGATGAGGTAAGATTAATTTATATGGCATACTTTTACTGCCGGATGCCCTTCCTGATGCCAACCTCAGTCGAGGAACTAATGACGATGAACCGTATAAGAAAAATGTCAAAAGTGAAACCACCAAAAAGTGTATTAATCAGTTAATGAATGAATTCGGAAAAAAGACGTGTTTACGACAGATGGGCGTGTTTTCTTTTGTAAATTGTGCAGTGTTAAATTGAGTGCGGAAAGGAATTTTGCTGTACAACAGCACATTAAACAAGAAAATCATCTGAAAGCTGTAATGAGTGCGAAGAACAAGTGTTTCCAGGTTCTTCTGAGGTATCCAGCAAATCGCATGCATTTTTTAAGGACCTCTGTGAGGTGATGGTTACTCTGAACATTCCACTGAAGAAATGGTTACGTGCCACAAGCGACCGTGCCGGATGCGACCACGCTGATATCGACCGGGTAGATAAGCATCGTGCCGCATGCGACCAATCTGTCAGTCAGTCAGTCAGTCAGTCAGTCAGTCAGTCAGTCAGTCAGTCAGTCAGTCAGTCAGTCCCTTGGTAAATTATCCCAAGTCCGCCTCTGTAGTGTAGTGGTTAGTGTGATTAGCTGCCACCCCCGAATTCGATTCCCGGCTCTGCCACGCAATTTGAAAAGTGGTACGAAGACTGGAACGGGATTCACTCAGCCTCGGGAGGTAAACTGAGTAGAGGAGGGCTCGATTCCTCTCTCAGCCATCCTCGAAGTAGTTTTCCGTGGTTTCCCACTTCCTACTTCTCCTCCAGGCGAATGCCGGGGTGGTACCTAAAGTAAGGCCGCTTCCTTCCCTCTTCCTTGTCTATCCCTTCCAATCTTCCCATCCCATCACAAGGCCCCTGTTCAGCATAGCATGTGAGGCCGCCTGGGCGAATTACTGGTCCTCTTTCCCAGTTGTATACCCTACCTGAAAGTCTCATGCTCCAGGACACTGCCCTTGAGGCGGTAGAGTTGGAATCCCTCACTGAGTCCAAGGGAAAAACCAACCCTGGAGAGTAAACCCATTAAGGAAAAAAGGAAGAAAGAAAAATAAATTATTCCAATCCCTACCTCATTTTCTTATAAAGGAATATTTACTTCAACTTGTCCTCTTGAATTCCAACTTCATCTTCATATTGTGAACTTTCCTACTTTTAAAAGCACCACTCAAACGTATTCGTCTACTAATGTCATTTCACGTCATCTCTCCACTGACATCTCGGAACATATCGCTTAGTCGAAGCAGCTCGTCTCCTTTCCCCCAAGTCTTAGCGTAACGGTGGAAGCTAGAGACCTGCAAATTACGGTATTGTGATCCTCCCTCCAAGATCTATAGTGTTAATTTGGTGCTTCAGTTCCTTTCATGCTGTATATTCTGGAATGTGGTGTGATTATGCTACACAATCTCACGAAACTTCGAAGTATCTGAATAATTGCTACCATTTCCGCTGATTACCTTGAACGTTTTCAAATTTTATTTTTTAGCGCAAGACTTTTAGTGCTGGAAGGAGGACATGTTCCGCTCGCCAGATCAGTAGTTCTTTACCCGGTACACCTCATGGGAGTGAGCTACAAGTACTACTGTGTGAGGGTGTTGTCTGTGGGTGTAATTGTACGGGCTAGGAATGGATAGAATGTGGTCTTGGCTATGAGAAAGGTACCATCCCGGCATTTGGCTGGAAATGAAAATGGGAAACCATGAAAAAACATTTTTGAGGATGGCTGACGGGGGATTCGAACATAGCCGTCTCCCTAAATAGCCATAACAGGCAGTGCCGTAACGCACTGAGATAGCCTGTTTCGGTAACTTCTCCCAGACATGGAAACGCATGGGCATGTTGTAAGATAAAATGTAAACGCATCACCATATTTCGTGTTGTAAAAACTACCAGTTTCCCGCAGTAAATTCTTCAAAAGCCATTTAGGCGGATGCTGTTCTGTCATTTCTGTTTCCCGAGAATCCAGGGACTCAACTTCATGATCCCCAAGAACTGTGTTTATTGATAAGGTAATTGTAACACAAATATAATCACCGGGCTGAATGGCTCAGGCGGTTGAAGCGCTGGCCTTAAGACCCCAACTAGGCAGGTTCGATTCTGGCTCAGTCCGGTGGTATTTGAAGGTGCTCAAATACGTCGGCCTCGTGTCAGTACATTTACTGGTACGGAAAAGAACTCATACGGGGCCAAATTCCAGCATCTCGGCGTCTCCGAAAACCGTAAAATTAGTTAGTGGGACGTAAAGCCATTATTATTATTATTATTATTATTATTATTATTATTATTATTATTATTATTATTATTATTATTGTTGTACCGGGAGGTACACTTCTACGTCGCACATTTAAATCTTGCGCCTAAAAGAACTCCTCTACTGAAGAAATCGTGAACTTGAAACTACTCCTATTTCAACCTTTACTCAGAAGATGTCACTACAGTAATTGGACGTAATTTTCTTATTGTGAAGTTTCATGTACTGTATGAAATTCTACGTGTTTTGTTTACCAGTCATCAAGAAGTTTGGACCTTTTTCAACAGATGTCACTGCTAATAAACTATGATCATGCACCCTGGTGCGAAGTAGAAGAACCCTTTTTGAAGAAGTTTTGTATTCATAAGTTTTTTTTTTTTTACTATATTATGTTCATTCATATTGGGTTGGCAATATCGATCTTTTCTTTCCGCCAGTTTTGAATTTAGCCAATTATGAATTTCTGTAATTAATTTTCAGCCTATCACAGGCTTCTTCCTCGATTCTGAGTGTCACTTTTGATGTCAACCAATAAAAGTGAGAGGGTGTGGCTGGTTTATTCATGAAAGGTCTCGAACTTTCCCCGAGGGTTTATAAACTGCGGATTTTCACGTCTCTTGGCCATTTGATCAACATCTAACTAAGTGTGTGTGTGAAGCAGGAGGTGGGAGGCGCCTATTTCATCAGGCAGCTGTTCTTCAGCAAAGTAATGACCTATTAACAGCTTTATTTCTTGCTAGCTCTGCAGTTTAACCCGAGGGGGAGGTCCGAAACTTTAACTATGTAACCTACCTTCCTGAAAATGTAATTTCTGCCGGCTTATGTAAAAACTTCATAATATCTTTAACTGTAAATCGGGGATAGAGAGTGAGGTACCCTCTCGAGCTCCCCTTCATATTGGTTTGAGGTGACTACGTTTTGTAACTGGTTTTCTTCCTCTCCATAATGTTTTAAATTCTTTCTTATACGAGTCATCTCCATAGTTTGGGAATAGCCGCTGTTTCATCGGACTAGTGCCCCTTAGGTTTCGAGAATGCATTTTTAGGAGTGCAAGTACTCGCCTCCATTAATTTGTGTTTCGGGCCATTTACTTAACCTGTTTCTTTCCGCAACGGCCCAATATGTTGGGTACTAGATACCCCTGTTTCAAATTTGTAAGTTGTGCCTTGATGGCAAGTGATTGTAATTTTCTGATATCGCCTTGCATAGGCTTTCAAAACTGAGAGCACATCTGCTCTCTTCTAGGGTTGCAAAAGTGCCTCTGGGAGGCTTGATATTGTGTGTTGGGAGCAAGCGCTCCTGGTATTTTGGGCGTTTCTGCCCTTTTGTAAATTTATGCCCTTCTGTAAAGTTTGAGCTGGAAGCTCAAAAATTGTAAAACTAGGGGCTTGTAGCCCAAGTGTGTTAAAGTTTTGAAATCTTGGATTTTTCTAAGTCTTGTTTCTAAATTGCTATGTCATTGTTATCTCACTAAGTGAGAATTTGTTAACTTCAATGCTTTGGAGGAGTGGAAAGGCCGCTGGAATAACTCTCCCAACGTGCCCCTGCATAACATCTTCAGAGGGGAAAATATTGCAAATGAATCCCAACTACCACGTGCAACTTGGTCCAGACTAAACAGAATCAGGACAGGTCATGGAAGGTGCAGGGATTCTCTCTACAAGTGGAACTTTGTACCATCTCCAGAATGCGACTGTGGAGCCCCTCGCCAGACTATTCCCCACATTGTTGTCAACTGCGGCCTTATCCAGGTACTTTGGAAGACTTCCTATCTCCAACAGCGGAAGCACTACAGTGGATTGAAAAGTTGGATATTCAGATATAACACTAATGCCTGAAGTGAATCAATGTTTTTGTTATTGTGTATATATTGTATATAATTTCCTTGCCATACGCTAATAATAATAATGTTAACTTAAAAAAAATATATAACCTTCCATTTCAGTTTAAATTCTTTCTTGACATAGTAGTTAGACCCATTCACCCCGGCACCTTCTTTCACCTCTGCTGGTCCACGGGTAACCCCGTAACAATTATTATTATTATTATTATTATTATTATTATTATTATTATTATTATTATTATTATTATTATTATTATTATTATTATTATTATTATTATTATTTACAAACATAATCTTCGTTAAAGTATTACTGAACTTGGGTTATTGTAGTATTCGGCATAGAATTACCTGATTGTACATTTCCCCCGCATTTTTTAGGGTTTTGAACTTAAAATATCTCTTGCATTATTTATGACCCATTTATGCTTTCTCTTGGGGAGGATTATCTCTATTTATGATATTCCAAACTATACATTTCACTGATTTCATTTTAAACGACGAGTTCCTGTGTTGGTTTTAGATATTACCTTTGTGTGTAATATAATGTATGCACGTTTTATTTTAACTTTCGTCATAGAAATGTACTCGTTAATTATTATTTACAAACCTTTCACGCAGTCGTTGGGATTGTTCTCCGCAAAGATTTATATCGGATGTATTTACCGACGACTCCGGCTCCATGGCTAAATGGTTAGCGTGCTGGCCTTTAGTCACAGGGGTCCGGGGTTCGATTTCCGGCACGGGGGGTGGGTGTATGTGTCGTCTTCATCGCCATTTTATCGTCATCACGAAGCGCAGGTCACCTACGGCGTCACATAAAAAGACCTGCATCTGGCGAGCCGAACATGTCCTCGGACACTCCCGGCACTAAAGCTTTACGCCATTTCGCTGTTTTTAAAATTCTCTTACCGGACTAATTCCGTGTACATAATTAAATGTTGTGCACGGTTTGTGGTTATAGTAGTTCGCTATTTGAAGAGAACAAAGAATAATTTCATTCCCAACCCGGTAAGAAATGCTACAAATTTTTGGCATATTTTCTAACATTTTCTAGTTCTGATTTAGTTTACCTTATCTTGGATGATGACATAGCTGTTGTCAACACCATTCGCATCCGGCACGATTACAGATTATGCGGTCGCTAGTGGCACGGGTCGCATCTGGCACGACACCGAAGAAATTAAATAACGCAATGTTACGAGATTTTCTGGACCGCCATACTGACCATAACATTCTAGAGAAATGTACCCTACGCAAGAACTATTTAACTCAATGTTACGAAAACATTATGTCATTTTCTTGGAGAAAAGCAATCACTTGACAATTTGTAAATTTGTTCGACAAACATGCATTTACTGAAATCCCAAGGTGTCCAATATATCCCCCTTTTGACACAGATACTGAAAAAAAGCATCCAGGGATTTTACGCCAAAATGGTGCATATAACGTGTCTTGCTCATGCCTTCCATAGAGTGTCGGAAGAAGTCGGAATAAAGTTTCTCTTAAAGCTCCATCGAGAGTTCAAAGTTTTCGCGAAGAAGCTTCTTACCTGTCCTTGCTACCACAACCTGTAGAAACACGATGGGGAGCATGAATAAATGCAGTTGTCTACTACTGCGATAACTTCGATGTAGTTAAGGCCGTACTTGATAGTTTTGAAAGGGAAGATGCAGCTGCGATCAGAATCTGCCAAGACCTGCTGACAAAACCTGACTTAGCAGGATCTCTGGTACACCCCATATGCAGTTTTGCTACACTTCATCATACGATAAACTATCTGAAAAATAAAATAAAATAAGTAGAATATTTTACGTCTGTCAGAGAAAAATTCATTAAGTGGAGGAAGATCTGAAAACCGTCAAGGAAAATATGATAAAACTGTGAATGAAAAAACTTAAGTCGATCCTGGATAAACATTAAGGGTTCCATATATGTGCAAGATTTCCAAGTTTTCCAAGGTGAAGAATTTGATACTAGAGTTTTGGAGGAAAAATTATCTCCAAGTGATCTTGTGAACCTCATATTTACACTTCTGACAGCTGTCAACGCAGAGAGAAGTTTCTCTAAGTACAAACATGTGGCACATAACCGGCAATTATTCACGATGGATATAATCTACGATTGACCATGGTTGTGTACTGCAATGCAGAATAAGGTTACTATCAACAATTCATGCACGGACTTTCATGAAGATTCTGGCGAATAATCTTTAGTAGCAAAATAGTGCTACAAAATTTCAGTTCTAATGTTATTATAATTAAATTAATAATAATATGTTATTTTTTGTTAAGAATTAATCCATATTTTCCAGTGTAGACTTAGTTAAATGTAATAAAAACTTTCCACCGGGCGAGTTGGCCGTGCGCGTAGAGGCGCGCGGCTGTGAGCTTGCATCCGGGAGATAGTAGGTTCGAATCCCACTATCGGCAGCCCTGAAAATGGTTTTCCGTGGTTTCCCATTTTCACACCAGGCAAATGCTGGGGCTGTACCTTAATTAAGGCCACGGCCGCTTCCTTCCAACTCCTAGGCCTTTCCAATCCCATCGTCGCCATAAGACCTATCTGTGTCGGCGCGACGTAAAGCCCCTAGGAAAAAAAATAAAAACTTTCCAGTCTGTCAAACACACAGCAATTACAGTATAAATTATAACACTATAAACATACCTGTAAAATACACACTAATATACAAAAAATGACATGTTTCGTTCTACAAGAACATCTTCAGATTCTATCAAATCACTTAAAACATGCTTATATATGTACAGTATTGTTTACGTTGTGTAAACATGTCAATGATAGAGAGTTTAGTGTTAACATGAACCAGCAATGATAAAAATAAAATAAATATACAAGTATTAATATAATGGAAAACTTACGTACTTATCTAGACTGCCGATGCTAAGTCGCGAAAGAAAACAACAACCCTCCAAGCACAGTAGATAAACTATTAAATAAACATAAGAACAATCGCCGAGAAACCACCACACATGACAAAGAAAAATACGTGGTTCTCAATTACGTCAACAATAACACGTACAAGGTAGCTAATATTTTCAAGAAACAAGGTTTAAAAGTAGCCTGTATAACGAATAACACACTACAGAGACACATCAACAAGTGCAACCTAAACAAATAAAAAGGACCCATTCTCAAAGTCAGGAGTATATGAACTCAAGTGTCAAGAACCTAACTGCAATATAGGTCAAACGAAACGTAATTTCCACACAAGACAAGGGTGCCCATGCCCGGGGGCAAATGGGGCGTGGCCCCCCTCTAGCTCTCATTGAAAGGCAAAAATAAAATGTATTCCGGTGCTTTTCTTTCAGTAAAATGATTTAAAAGTCGATATTACATAGAAGTGGTAGTACCGCCCACCCCCACCAACAGGCAGGGGATACCGTGGGTGTTATTTTACCGCCATTCATCTTCCAAAATTTTAAAAATCCTACATCCCTCAGGTCTAGGGCCCCCTCTACAATCTGTCATATGGGCGCCCATGACACAAGATACAAAGAGCACAAAAGCGCGGTCAGATATAATCGGCATTCAGCCTTCGGGGAGCACATTTACAACTGTTCACACCATTTCACAGACATCAACAATGATCTAAATATTTTACACATCGAAAATAAAAGTAAATCTTTGCATATAAAGGAAGCAATAGAAATTGACATCGCTAAAAATGCTAATGTAACTAACCTAAATGACCATACACATTTTAAAAATTCCCCCTCTTCGCCCTACTCACATAACATCTGTACAAAACTTTCTTATTAAATCAGGCTTTTTCTTAATAATAACATTTAATATTTAGTCTCTATTTCAATTCCCCTATTTTATTAACCTAAAACCTTTGATTTGCATTCATCCATATTACATAAAAGTAATAACCTCCTCTACTTTCCCCTCTCCAATGTTTATGGAAGTTTCCACAGCGCTCCACTTGCTCCTCCCTACTCCCCTCTCCGCGGTACAGTGTACTCCCCTCTATCATCCAATGGGAGAGATCCACAACGCTCCACAAGGCCCCTCCCATGCTCCCCCTCCCCTCTCGGCAAGCAATGTTCTTTGCCCAAAACTTTGCATGACCACAGTCAAGAAATAGTAGTGTTTAAGAACCTTGAAGAAATAGTGTTTGGTGACAACGGACTTAGCATCGGCAGTCTAGATAAGTACGTAAGTTTTCCATTATATTAATACTTGTATATTTATTTTATTTTTGTCATTACTAGTTCATGTTATCACTAAACTCTATCATTGACAAGTTTACACAACGTAAACAATACTGTACATATATAAGCATGTTTTAAGTGATTTGATAGAATCTGGGGATGTTCTTGTAGAACGAAACATGTCATTCTTTGTATATTAGTGTGTATTTTACAGGTATGTTTATAGTGTTACAATTTATATTGTAATTGCTGTGTGTTTGACATACTGGAAAGTTTTTACATTTAATAATAATAATAATAATAATAATAATAATAATAATAATAATAATAATAATAATGGTACCATTGTTGCTTTCACGGCCCGTACTTATAGACATGATATAGGCTATTGGACTTATGCCGTGTCAAGAAGCTTCGTGGGCAGTCGAGATTTTCTTCTGATGACCCAGAGCACAGTTCTCTGCGAAACATAAAGAATTTCACCTTATTTTCTTGACACGGCATAAGTCCAAAATCCTATGTCACGTCTAATAATAATAATAATAATAATAATAATAATAATAATAATAATGGCGCAGGTCTTTCGAGTTGACGCCGTACAGGAGACTTGCGCGTCTGTGAGGATGAGGCCCTACCTAGGATGAATTCTAATTATGAATACGGCACAAACACCCAGTGCCGGAGCCATAGGAATCAACTAATGAAAGTTAAAATCCCCGATCCGGCCGGGAATTGAATCCGAGAACTCTGTGACCACAGGCCAGCATGCGAACCATTTAGTCATGGAGCCGGGCATTAGCGTCGCACTAACACACGACGACGGAAGAATGGGAAAATGCTAGGATTGGGAAGGTTACGACCGTTGCCTGGTATGAAAATGGGAAACCACCAACGAGCTAGAATAACATACAGAGGCGGAAGCGCTGTTATATGATGTTATTCTCTATAGAGTGATAAATAAGTTACAAGATTGTGAGCAACTGCAACGTGACCTCGAAAATGTTGTGAGATGGACAGCAGGCAATGGTATGTTGATAAACGGGGCTAAAAGTCAGGTTGTGAGTTTCACAAATAGGAAAAGTCCTCTCAGTTTTAATTACTGCGTTGATGGGGTGAAAGTTCCTTTTGGGGATCATTGTAAGTATCTAGGTGTTAATATAAGGAAAGATCTTCACTGGGGTAATCACATAAATGGGATTGTAAATAAAGGGTACCGATCTCTACACATGGTTATGAGGGTGTTTAGGGGTTGTAGTAAGGATGTAAAGGAGAGTGCATATAAGTCTCTGGTAAGACCCCAACTAGAGTATGGTTCCAGTGTATGGGACCCTCACCAGGATTACCTGATTCAAGAACTGGAAAAAATCCAAAGAAAAGCAGCTCGGTTTGTTCTGGGTGATTTCCGACAAAAGAGTAGCGTTACAAAAATGTTGCAATGTTTGGGTTGGGAAGAATTGAGAGAAAGAAGAAGAGCTGCTCGACTAAGTGGTATGTTCCGAGCTGTCAGCGGAGAGATGGCGTGGAATGACATTAGTAGACGAATAGGTTTGAATGGCGTTTATAAAAGTAGGAAAGATCACGATATGAAGATAAAGTTGGAATTCAAGAGGACAAACTGGGGCAAATATTCATTTATAGGAAGGGGAGTTAGGGATTGGAATAACTTACCAAGGGAGATGTTCATAAATTTCCAATTTCTTTGTCATCATTTCGGAAAAGGCTAGGAAAGCAACAGATAGGGAATCTGTCACCTGGGCGACTGCCCTAAATGCAGATCAGTATTGATTGATTGATTGATTAAATTAATGAAAATGCATTATAGTACAGTATTTAGTTTCTTAGGTTCGTATAAAATGCAGACATGTGGTTTTGGATTTTTATTTTTTATTTTTTTGCTATTTGTTAGCGTCGCACTAACACACGACGACGGAAGAATGGGAAAATGCTAGGATTGGGAAGGTTACGACCGTTGCCTGGTATGAAAATGGGAAACCTCCAACGAGCTAGAATAACATAGAGAGGCGGAAGCGCTGTCTGGGTGAAGCTAATAGAACGAAAGTACGCCATGTTTCCTGTTGTCACACAAGCAAGGGGGCATGGCCTTTAAATGACGAAAAGTGTAGAAAATACGCATTTTAGAATCGCTGGGGGAGAATTAAAGTCCGTTGCCGATAGCTTGAAGCATTAAAGCGAATACCGCCACTTCATCATATTGCGGCACGAGGCCAACATCACGATCAGTTGATTGTAGGGCAGTTCGAAATCATCGCACACTGACATACGAATAGGCCTCGAAATCGGAACAAGAGCGTTACCCTACTTGGCTGTTGTGGTTAAGCGTAAATTAGAATAAAAACGATGGACATAAATATTTAAGACAGGAAGCCTTAAAATCATAGGGACCTACAATAGGTTACAACCTCATTCTGTTCATATTTTTAAAATTATTGCATCCTCATGAGTACTGTGTTCCTTTATTAATCTGTTTACCCTCCCGGGTTGGTTTTTCCCACGGACTCAGCGACGGATCCCACCTCTACCACCTCAAGGACAGTGTTCTGGAGCGTGAGACATTGGGTCGGGGGATACAAATGTGAGGGAGGGCTGCACCTGCTATGCCGAACAGGGGCCTTGTGGGGGGGGGGGGGGGGAGGAAGCGGCCGTGGCCTTAAGTTAGGTACCATCCCGGCATTTGTCTGGACGAGAAGTGGGAAACCACGGAAAATCACTTCGAGGATGGGTGAGGTGGGAGTCGATCTACTCAGTTGACCTCCCCAGGCTGATAGAATCCCGTTCCAGCCCTCGTGCCCCTTTTCAGTTTTGGTGACGGAGCCGAGAATCGAACCCGGGCTTCCAGGGGTGGCAGCTGCTCATGCTAACCAGTACACCACAGAGGCGGCCCATGAATACTTTACCATAATATTCGTTTAGTGTAATTATTTATTATAATATGGGGGGGGGGGATCATGTTTCTCCCATTACCATATCATACTGGGATTACTAGCTGAAAGGTAAGCTTGAAAGTTGTCCATTATGAAGTGTGGCATAGTTTTAAAAACCAAGGCAACAGACATCTACAATAAAGGCTGTATACATTTCAAAAATAGCAGTAAAATACTGTATTTACCATACTTAGTGTACGTTTGAACGAAATAAGTGTTTTTTTTTTTTTTTTTTTTTTTTTTTTTTGTGGGTACGTTTTCTTGGTTGTGGGCGCTCCATTTCCTTTATTTGTAAATGTGAATGAAAATTAAATAGGGCTGGAAATGTACAGAGCATAAGCAACTGAATTGAGTGGGATACCATTTATCTCTTTTCGCCCTCACAACGCATTGTTCCGTTAATTCCTTGTTCTTTAAACGAAATCTGAAACAAAATTCGACAAATAATGACCGTGGCTATCCGTACTTCCGCTAAGTAAACAATAAAATGGATTTAATTACAAACAGAAATTACAAAAAGAAATCTCGGCTATAATTCAGTAATACTTAAAGTACGATATCCTTGGTTTTATTACTCCGATTAGAACAACCATACGCTGAGCTTACGGCTGGCATTCTTGAAAGCGAGAATCTATGTTTTCACTTCTTAAAACTTAGGGAATTAAATTGGCATGCACGATCTCCCTGTCACCTCAACATATGCTCTCGCGCCAATTCGCTTTGTTTGACAACCGTTAACATGGCTGCCTCTTACCAACTTGCTTCAAGCAGGGAGCGCTGATGACAGGCTTACAGCCCCTCTATGTTATTCTAGCTCGTTGGAAACCACGCAAAACCATCTTCAGGGTTACCAACGGTGGGATTCAAACCCACTATCTCCCGAATGCAAGCTCACAGCTAGGCGATCCTAACAGCACGGTCCACTCGCTCAGTGTTTTGGTTAAGAATTAAACTAATGATTTTAATTATGTCCCCATTATACAGAGTGTAACAATAAGGAACGGCCAAGTTTTCATGACATGCTCCTCACGTGTAGAAGAAGAAAATATGTTTTATGGACGTGTGTCCGGAGTTTCCTTGTGAGAGTTATTCTGAACTGGAATCTGGGGGTTCGCTATTTGCTTTACGTCGCACCGACACAGATAGGTCTTATGGCGACGATGGGATGGGAAATGCGGTGCGTGCCAGATGCGACCGTGCCGCATGCGACCCGTGCCACTAGCGACCGCATAATCTGTAACCGTGCCGGATGCGACCGGCGTTGACAAACAAATTGTCATTTGATAAGTTGTGTCATCACCCAAGATAAGGTAAGCTAAACGAAGTGCAATGCCATTTCAATGTCCTATAAGCAGCTACTACCCCTACTTTACATAAAACTTCTGGGGGAAACTCGTTTTACAACACGAAACACGGTGATGTGTTTACGTCTTTTCCCACCGGGCGAGTTGGCCATGCGGTTAGAGGTGCGCGGCCCTGAGCTTGCATCCGGGAGATAGTGGGTTCGAATCCCACTGTCGGCAGCCCTGAAGATGGTTTTCCGTGGTTTCCCATTTTCACACCAGGCAAATGCTGGGGCTGTACTTTAATTAAGACCAGGGCCGCTTCCTTCCCATTCCCATTCCTTGCCTGGTGCAGGTCTTTCCTGCCTGACTGCCTTGGGCGGCCTGCGTGTCTGGATGTAGGTAGGTAGGTAGGTAGGTAAGGGTTATTCTGCCCGAAGGCAGGTCCGAACCTCCGCAGAGGTATTCCTGAGCCGGAGTTTACGTGCGGTAGGGTGGCCAGTTCCTTTCCGCTCCTCCATTCCCTTACCCCCACCAACAGCGCGTGGCAACCCATCCAAGTCCTGACCACGCCCAATGTTGCTTAACATCGGAGTTCTCACGGGATCCGGTGTTTCAACGCGGCTACGGCCGTTGGCTTGTCTGGATGTGGGATTATGATAATGAAGTAGGGAGAGATGAAACCCGGTTTCGGCACTTAGCCTACTCCTCTCGAATAATATCAAGGGGTCTGCTCAATACTTTACGTCGCCATCCGCGGCCGAGTCACCATCAACAGCATCATATCCCCTCACTCCATTTGAAAACTGTGAAAAGCTTTGGATTTGAATCCCGGCTTTTGGCATGTAATCTAGAGATTAGAAACTGTCTACCACCAACTTTCCTACCCTGCCGGCCAACATTCTGATGGTGAATTTTTTTTCATCCAGGCTAAGTGGCTCAGACGGTTGAGATGCTGGTCTTCCGACTCCAACTTGGCAGGTTCAATCCTGGCTCAGTCCGGTGGTATTTGAACGTGCTCAAATACGTCATCTTTGTGTCGGTGGATTTACTGGCACGTAAAATAAGTCCTGCGGGACTAAATTCTGGCACCTCGGCGTCTCCTTAAACCATAAAAGTAGTTACTGGGACGTAAAGCCAGCAACATTTTTATATTTTCTTTCGACCAACGGCACTCGAACCTGCTAACAATGGTGTCAGACCTTTATTTTAGAAAAGACCAAGTTAGCTACTTATAAGCAATCTGCCACTTGGTGACAGCCCTTAATGCAGATCAATTGTAAGTGATTGATGGGTCGCATGCGGCACGATGCTTATCCGCTCGGTCGCTATTGGCACGATAATGGCCGGGTCACATCCGGCACGGTCGCATCTGGCACGTAACCGGGAAATGCCTAGGAAGTGGAAGGATGCGGCCGTGGCCTTAATTAAGGTACAGCCCCGGCATTTGCCTGGTGTGAAAATGGGAAACCACGGAAAACCATCTTCAGGGCTGCCGACAGTGGGGCTGGAAACCCACGATCTCCCGATTACTGGATACTGGCCGCACCTAAGCGACTGCAGCTATCGAGCTCGGTCTGGGGGTTCGAATCCTTGGACTTCCTACAGTCATTTGTTATATGTTCGTATCATGCTATTATATACCCGATATTTCAGTGTGTTTCAACGAGATTATTCACACTCACTCCTGGAAAATGTTGGAAAATTGTCTCAGCTCTAGTCACGCACCCCAATTCCTGCACAGTCGTTAAGTATGAAAATTTAATTTGGCATCTTCTTTATTTCACTCTTCCTCGGTCGGCACTCGATGACGACTTGGCCCAATTTTACGGCCGGATGCCCTTACCGACGCCATCCATATCTGGAGGGATGTATTCTCTATTCCGTGTGGTGATTTGGAGTCCACTGTGCATATTGAACCCATGACCTTTGTGCCCTAAGAACATTATGCATTATATAACAATTAAATTAAAAGTTGGATTCTTGATAGCATGGATTTGACACGTGACGAGGGGGTGATTACCTTCGGTCCCACGCTCTGGGGTACGTGACGTCAACCACACGTGTCGACGGCGGAAGAATCTCAAGTCATTTTTATGAACTATTTCAAAGCGCGTGTACACGGCGTGACCACGCCAAGTCAAAAAAATATAGTGCCTATCAAAGGAGGTCAATCATCTCACAAATCGAACCCGTAAAATTTTTAAATGTCCATGAACACTACCGCCAGAAATGTAGCAAGCATGTAGTCACTTTCAAAACTCTTGAAATTACAGTTTAGGTAAGTCAGAAAATTTATAAAATTTTTCTTGGCGGCAAAGGGAGAGATCCGAAGAGAGGGGGTAACTGCTATAAATATGAAGGGACGCCATGACGAAGCTTCCTTCTCCGGCATTTGTGATACAAAGCGGACGAAAAATTGTTGAGCTGCTCTGCTAAATCAAACCAACGAAAGTAGACTGAGTTCGACTGCAGATTTTAGCCATTGCGGCTAAGTCTTGACTCCATGAGGAGATAGTTTTCTTGAGTGAAATAACTGTATCAGATAGGACGGTCAAAGTACCGAAATATTCTAATGTGATTAAGTAATTCGTGTGCGGGAATAATTATAATCCATCGTGTGCGCTCCGCAAACAAGTGAAGGGTATTTCTTTTTTTTTATGCTTTATTCCAGGAAACCTGAAGAAACATAATGATATGTACAGCCATGAATGTAAAAATGGCTAAATAAAATGCCAGGGTCGCAGGTGAGCCCTATGACGAACAATGGTGTGACTACATAAGGTAATGTGACTTTCCATCTTACTGCCTCTTATATCTCGTCTCGTGATTTCTTAAAGTGTATTTGCATGGGGATATACGACGCAGTGGTCGCCCTACTAAGTTTTGGTAAATGTGAGAGTACGACTGAAAGAGTCATTTGTTTTATTTTCCACTTGGATAAATTTTTGAAGTCTTGCGAGGGCCGTATAATGTTGTAAAAAGTTATTGAATAGGGTTCTGAAGTGATATCACGTCCAATGTAGATCGTCATCCGTGTGAGTGTACTGCCTGTATTTTGTGATGTCGAAGTAAGATGTTCATTCGATGTAAAATTCTTCTGTCTGCAATTTGACGTTAATAATAATAATCCATGGTTACTCATTTTCAATCGAGTGGAAGCGCGCTGTCGGGTGAGAACCTAGGGGATGAATTTGGTCACGGAGAGAAACGTTTTTATTTAATGCCCATTTTAAACTGTGTCTGACTGACAAATAAAAGATCTAGTAGAATGTTTCAGTCATTTCTCGTAAAAATCAAGTTATTAAATACGATATCATTTATGCGAAGTTATTCATGATTAATGCATTGTGCGATATTAGACGTCGGTATTTCTAGTGAGGATTTTATTCCAGTTCTTGGTCGATGATAATTGTGGAGCTGGGAAACAGAGGTTAGTTTTGTGAATCAGGTTGGACCTGTCATTGAAGCCGGGACACTGAAGCCCGAGGAGTGTTTTATATGAGTTGAGATGAGATGTGCGAATCAGGTTAGAGTCCTGTCATTGAAGCCGGGATATGATAGCCCGAGGAATATTTATAATGTTGGGAATGGAAAGAGATTCATAGAAATCTATAGCGGTATCAATTGGCGACGCGTATAATTAGTGTGGGCATCTTGAAGCATAATCTGTGCATTTTGTTGGTTAGAATATCGTATTTGTTTAATTATGTCGGCAGAGTTTAAAGGGAACATTTGAGAAGTCAGTCAACTGTGAATAAACCAGGTGGTTCCTGTAACTGCCAAGCGAGCGAGGGGGGTGAGACACCTCAGCTATCTAACGGGACAGGCTTGGTATTGAGACTGTATTCTCGGCCAGGGAAACGTTAAAATGCTGGATTTAGTTAAAATTTCATAGCCGGTAATGATCTGAGTATTGTGAAGTACTGTAATTGGGGACGTAATGAACATTTGAAATCACGAACTTTGAGTATAAGGAACAGAGTAACCCAATTTCAGGGTTGTCCAAAATATAGAGCGATGGTCATGATGATCGGTTTGTCTGTGAGGGGTGTGCAAAATTCATAATGGTAATGACGAGATATGACATCGTAATTATATGGCGAGTTGTTTGGTTTGTACGTAGATTATTAGGATATCCAAGTGTTAATAACGGTTAGGACTAGATTAGATTTTTAAGCATGATATCACGAGATGGGATATATATAGCTGGACATGAATGATGTAACAAATTCTTTTCCAGCCAGATAAACATCGCAATATTGAATTTTACATCACAGCTGCGTAGAAATTTTTGAGGAAACCAGAGTCCGCGGAGATAAAATTTGTTGTTTGTTAATATTTCGTTAAATCATTTAAATTTATTAAATTATTAAATTCAGTGAAACCGCATTTTGAAATAACTTTAATCAAGCGAATAACTTGGAGATGCATTCTGGAAATTTTAGTTTGTTGTCTGGGGAATATTAAAAATAAAGTAAAGATTAAAGGGACATATCCGAAGGAAATGGATTTTACTGCCACAAAGTTTGTGAGCATTGCTATTGTTGTAATTATTGAACTTTGATTGATTGAGCAGTGAATGTGCTGGGGATAGTAAAGTGGAAACTTTGGTCATCAACCGATGTAACTTAATTGTGTTTAGCCTTCAGCCTAGAAACTTGGATGGTCAGGGGGTCATCAACCTCAGTGACTTAGATTAGGGCCATATGCCATTGTAGCGTCATTTCCTTGCGGTCATCATCCACAATGACTTTAAAGTAACTTAGAAGATTAGATGTCGGTCCATGACATAGACGCAGGTCACATCGATTCAATTAAGGGTCCATGCCGTAGAACCACTGTGTGGCACACACCGATTGGACGGCCTTAATTATACTCAGAGTCCAGAGTTCGTGTTACGAGGGCTGGACCATAACGAATCACTATGATGGTACATGTGGTCTCACATGGAAGCCGAATTTAAGGATTTCCAGACTTTCCTTTCTTAAATGATTAATAATTGAGATAATGGTTTCTAGTAAGATTGCCCATCAGGCAGTTACGTTAAAGTCTCACGCCAGTGTTCTGACATTTATGTAAAAATGATTGTGGTGTCCAGTGGACACAATTGACTATGACATCGTTGACATAGTAAATTACTTCATTTCCCTGAATAAATAGGAATCTTTTAAATAGACCTTTCATTCCAGTAGATAGATTAGAATTAATGAACCCTACCTTTACCTCAGCAAGTGACGAAGAACCCGAAACGACCCAAGAGACAGATCTCATGAGCTTTGCTGATAGGTAAGGAAGGTAGGTATCCCTCAATATGGACTTAAAGGGTTCAATATGGAGATTAACAACCAGTCCGCGAGCCAGAGGAATTAACCCAGGGGCGTAACGAATATTATACGGGCCTGCCTGCAAAAATTAAAATTTGGGCCCCCTCAAATAAAATGTAAAACCTATGAATAAAACCAAACTCCATGGAGCAACAGCCCCGAAAAGCCACGGCCTACCAAGCGACCGGAAATCTATGAATAACTAATACAAATTCAGTCACAGCAGGAAGACGTAATGCAATATACTGTCAATTTATTTACACAAAGGGATTATTCACTGAATCATTATTGCAAGATTTCAAAGAAAAATGTGTAATGGGTCTTATAATTGCATACGAGTTTAAAGTTGATGCCATCATGGTGGGAACATCCAAATGTTATGATCAACTCATCAATAATATTACAGGGAAATTAAATTAAAATTACAAATCTTTCCTGACAGGCTCCCAGGACGCGTGTGCGTGGGATGATCGGTCTCTGATAAGCCTTCCAGAAACAATATGAACTCATGCTCCGCACATGCGAATGAGTCATGCACTCATATGCCATTACTTAGGAAATGCATAGATTGATATATTGCATCACGCGGCCACGCGGTTACTTGACTCACCTAATTGATCAACTCGTCAATTAAAATTCACGAGAACTATATATTATTATTGTAACGTATATATTATTATTATTATTATTATTATTATTATTATTTTCTTTTTGCAAGAAGTCTGTACGGCCCCTTAAAGGCCCTGACCCGCTTGCATTGCAGGCCCTAACGTTACACCCCTGAATTAACCATAAACATTTAAAATTTCCGACCTGGCGGAGAATCGAACCCGGGGCTCTTTGAACCGAAGGCTAGTGTGCTGACCATTCAGCAAAGGAGCCGCACGCCTTTATTTCACTCTCTCAAAATTTAGAAAATTCCAATTGTTGGTGCCAACCTTTACAATAACGTTGTTGTTATTGTAATCGAGCAAGCGGCTATGCGGTTGCATTCGGGATATAGTGGGTTCGAACCCCACTGTCGGCAGTCCTGAAGATGGTTTTCCGTGGTTTCTCAATTTCACAACACGCAAATATATCTTAAGACCACGGTCGCTTCCTTTCCACTCCAGTCCATCGTCGCCATAACACTTATCTACGTCGATGCGATATAAAGCATATTGTACAATTGTTGTTGTTGTTGTTGTTGTTGTTGTTGTTGTTGTTGTTGTTGTTGTTGTTGTTGTTGTTGTTGTTGTTGTTTGGGACATCAGTCCATAATGCCACCCTTACCTGTAATAACGTTATACTGCAGTATACATCGGATCTGAATTTTAGTCCGGATGCCTGTCTGAACAGCTTTTGGTTCAGATGATCTTGGGTTCGATTCCCGACCAGGCTGGAGATTTTAGCTATGTTTGGTTAATTCTTCTGGTTCGGGGAAAGGTGTTTACATTCGTCTTGATACACTCCTCTTTATTAACACATTACTAATTACAACAGAAACACTTAAGAGTGAATGCATAGGACTTACTGTACCTCTACACATGAAGAGCATCCGGCCGTAAAACTGGACCAGATCTATAGGTACGACACATCACAAGTTTGAACCCATCAATTGTCGAAAAAGCGGTAGAAAAACGGAAAGAAAAATAATATGTCGCGCCTGAATTTAATTAGGGTCTCAGCGTTTTGAAGCTCCACAGACGGAATTATAGAATGTATTGTATATTAGCAAATGTACCCGTGCTTCGCTACGGTATTCTACATTGTATTCGAATATCGAAGTAAATACTGTAGATGCAGTAAATAAGATTGTTTTTAAAATAGCATGTCTCTTAGCGTTATCCGAGAAACAGCATGGGGAGGTTCCCAATACGGTGTTTCCAATGTAAAATGCTTGTTACGGATTTGTGATGATAACGGTAGGCTCACTTGCCTACTGCCATTCACAATCGAGTTGGGAAGTTTTCATTATAATTGCAGGCCCCATCGCCTACTGCGCGGTCACAATCGATTTGGGGAGTTTTCGTTACAATGGCAGGCTCCCTTTCATGCTTCCAGACAGATTACAGTTGGGGAGTTTTCATTAGAATGGCAGGCAACTTCCCTACTACCAGTCGAAATTGAGTTGTGCAGTTATCATTATAATGACAGGCCCCTTTTCCTACAGCCACCCAGCTTACTACCAGTCACACCAGGTTGGTGAGTTTCCATCAAAATAGCAGGCCACTATGCCTAATGCCAATCACATTTTAGATGGATACATTTGTTTATAATGGCGGGCACCCTTGCCTACAGCCAAACACAATTGGGTAGGGGAGTTTTAAACAACACTGCATGCTCCCTTGCCTTCTGCAAGTCAAGTCGAGAAGTGAATTATTCATTACAATGGTAGGTCTTCCTTACTAATGCCAGTTACACAGGTGTTAGAGAAGGACCCCATTCCTACTGTCAGTCAAAGTCGGTGTGGGGAGTACTGATTACAATAGCAGACACACCCTTTCTCGATCGCTACAAAACGACATCAGTGAATTTAGATCGACATACGAAAGTATATGCATGCTTACAATATTGCAGACCTTCATTTACAGATTAACTCCTGCTAAACGGTACGTCATATCGACAAAGGATTGTACCATAAGACGCCGGATTTAGCGGCCTAACTGGCTGGTCCTATGATATCTCATCTATTCATGGGTCAGATTGAGTTAGAAACGTTCAATAGGGTAAAATTTTTGTAAGATTATCTCACATTGCATTACTTTTCAGATAATTATGTGACAGCTACTTACGTAGCATTTGGCTCACATATGGCCACTGGGTGGGACAATTTTCGTGTGGAATTTGATGATTCTATCTTTCTTATAAGTGATTGAAAGTATGAATTATGCTCGTGAAAAGTCCAAATTTACTTAACCTCGAGAAATAGACAAAAATCAAAGATAAAAGGGATACAGATACGACAAAAAGTCATAAGACCAAGGTTGTAGATCACTCCAAATTGAACGGAGATTGTGCCACCCGTTAGCCTATGTGATAGGACTTCCCGAAGGTCTGCACCATCATTAAAATTGCCTCCATATTTCGATATTCTTCGGGGATAAAAAGTGAAAAATGTAAAGATCTTGAAATGTTCTGCCCGCCACAGCCTAAAACGTATAATTTTGCCAAATATCAGTTTTCTTGTTCGTCTGGCAGATTATGCCGCAATGTGGATTTTGGGCGAGGAGGGTTAAAATTAGGACTTTCAGGAAACTAAACCAAAAAAATATGCTGATGGTCATTGTTACCCCTTAAATGCGTAGCTGTAGGAAAATGTTGCCAAAATAGAATATACAGGCACACAGTCGTTAAGATTTTATTTATATAGATAGACAAGGAATCTGCTCCACGTACAACACCTTTTGGTCTATGTCTACTGGACTTAACCTGCAAAACCGACCGTTCATGATATCTCCCTTTTTAACCTTCCTGTCGAAAAAATGCACATGAAAAAAGTTTTAAATATGGATTTCCAACAAATTTGGTCGATTTCTAGTCAGGTTGGTCTTGTACTGTATATATTGTGGAAGGGTAAATTCACCATTTCGGTTCCTTATAAACCGACAGTCCATTCCGGGAACAGAAAATGTTATTGACCTTTAAAATCTACCTTTGGTAAGGTGGATGCTAAACATAAAGTTTGGTTCAAATATCTTCAACAGTTTTCAAGTTGTAAGAAATACGCTCAACACGCACCCGTTAAATTAAGTCCGGTGGGACTTGTACCGAAAACGGTCTGTTAATGATATCTCCCTTATAAATCCCTTATCGAAATGATGCACATGAGAAAAAAGGTTTAGAAATTAATTTCCATTAGGGCAGGTAGTTTGGTTGTGTATATTTTGTGGGAGTGCAAAATCACGGTTTCGGTTTCGTATAAACCCCCAGTCAATTCATGGATTTAGAAACAATATTTGCCCTAAAACCTACCAGGTGGATTCTAAATATGAAGTTTGGTGGAAATATATCCAGTAGTTTCCAAGTTATAGACAAACAGACACCAAAGCTAAAAATATGCAGATGGTCATTATTACACCTGAAACGGATAACTGTACAGAAATGTCGCCAAAATAGCCAATGTACAGACACACTCTAGAAGTGCAGACCTTCATTTCGAGAGTTACTGCTTTGAAACTCTGCGACATATCTACAAACGGACTTCACCATCAGACGCCTCTTTCAGTGTTCTACATGATTGATCCCATGGCATCTTTTCGTATCTCCTATATTTATGGGTTAGACTGAGTTAGAATCATTGAATGGTGTGAAATTTTGTACAGTTTTCACATACTACTTTATATTTTCGATACTCATGTGACAGCTAGAATCATAATTTTTGGCTATCATATGGCTACTGGTCATGTCAATGTGCGTGCCGAATGTCATGATTCTATCTTTCCTATAAGTGTGCCAAATGTTAACATATTGGTATAAGTTTTCAACTAGCAATAATCGCACCTCGGATAAACCTCATTGGTTACGATATTGCCACTATACGTGTGAAAGTACAAAATTGAAATTGAAATCGAGAAATACAGCTCTATTTAACGTATAAGGGATAGAAATACGACAAAAAGTCATAGGACCAAAGCTGTAGATCTCCCTAAAATGAATGGCGATTGTGCTTTCTGATTTGTTATAAGACTTACCGATTAGCCACCAATTATCCCGAAACAAAGGTCTGCACCGTCGTTAAAATTGCATCCATATTTCGATATTTTCCGGGGCCAAAAGCTATTCATTTGCATAGCTTAGAATATTTACTCTAAGGAAAGAGTGTCAAGCTTTCGGGAAATAGCACTCGCATACATACGGAGTAATTGAGGAAGAAAATAATTCAGTAAAGAAAGTTAAATTAATAGAAAATGGATTAAAACTGAGGACAGCCGGATGACGACAAATATGCAAATATCAAGTGAATGTATTGGAAAATCTAATGCCCCTCAATAATATGCTGGTGTGAGTTATGGATATAAGAAAGAGGTAACAGAGAAGAAATTTAGGCGCAGGCATTCTTAGGTCAACAGATAAAAAGATGACTAACGGCGTTATTACGTAAGGTATTCGAGGATGGTTATATACTCCAACGATAATCTGCCAATATCTCGCAGAATGGCCGATTGACGCCTCTCTTGCCTTTTACCCAAGGAACGTCCGGCTCCATGGCTAGGTGGTTAGCATGCTGGCCTTTGGTCACAGGGGTCCCGGGTTCGATTCCCGGCAGGGTCGGGAATTTTAATCATCATTGGTTAATTTCCCTGGCACGGGGGCTGGGTATATGTGTTGTCGTCATCATTTCATCCTCATCACGACGCGCAGTTCGCCTACGGGTGTCAAATCAAAAGACCTGCACCTGGCGAGCCGAACCCCTCGTGGAATTTCCCGGCACTAAAAGCCATACGCCATTTTTCACCCAAGGAACAACCACGAATTTAAAGACATGATGAGGAAAATGGCAATACGTTACTTCTCTGCTGGCAAGCAGAGAGAGACGTTGCCATGGTAACCTGTAGGTTCGTTATCGGTCTGTCGGTCACACACGCAGACCATGATACCCGCAGAAAATAGTAAATTTCTCCATCATTTGAATAGTAAGGTAAATTACGAACATAACAAAAGTTGTTTATAATGAAGAGACGTTTCATATACGGTCCACGGAGTGTACAGGAAATCAATAGTATAAGAGAAAATGGAGGAAAACCGTTCTGGTTTTCCTATAAACCCCCCGTCTAATCAAATATTTTAAAATGATAGGCATATCGAAGGCTTCCTCGGGGATGAGTATACTCTAAATATGAAGTTTGGTTGAAATCTATCCAGCCGTTTTGCCATGATGGTGGAACAGACAAACAGTCACGAAAATTAAAACAGCGGATTCGGTCTTGAGTTGCCTAAAACGGATAAATATCTGAAAAAATTGGCAAAACAAACGAAATTACAGACAGCGGACCACTGAGATCGATAGCTGCAGTCGCTTAAGTGCGGCCAGTATCCAGTATTCGGGAGATAATAGGTTCGAACACCACTGTCGGCTGCCCTGAAAATGGTTTTCCATGGTTTCCCATTTTCACACCACCTTAATTAAGGCCACGGCCGCTTCCTTCCCACTCCTAGGCCTTTCCCGTCCCATCGTCGCCATAAGACCTATCTGTGTCGGTGCGACGTAAAGCAACTAGCAAAAAAAAAAAAAAAAAAAAAAGACAACGGACCCCCTACAACTTCATTTATATAGATACAAAGTTTGACATGTTGTGAATTTAGTGTCGTGTTGATTTCTGCAATGATTGTGTGCAAGTAAACTTGTAAGCTATACCGGATTATAACATACAACACCATTACACTACATAACATATTTTATCGTAGCTCAGCAAAAATGAAGGACAATAATTATTGTGCGAATATTTGGCTACTTTTAGGTTTTTACTTGTATTGTTAATGACAAAAATTCTCATAAACATGAGAGTACACCACAAGTTCTCCATCTGTCTGCTTATTCATACTGCAAGTTTAAAACCCACATGGTTTTAGGTCACCTCACGTGGCAGAAAAATAAAAAAATGTTGCTTACAATAATCAAAATTAAATGAATGGAAGAAATATAATTTATAATGTAAACATCATATTCAGTTTCAGTTTTTCAGCCAAGTACTGGCTATGTAACCCATTCAATTTCTTAATAATAATAATAATAATAATAATAATAATAATAATAATAATAATAATAATAATAATAATAATAATAATAATAATAATAATATTTTTGTAATTGGTTTTACGTCGCACCGACACAGATAGGTCTTATGGCGACTATGGGTTAGGAGAGGCCTAGGAGTGGGAAGGAAGCTGCCGTGGCCTTAATTAAGGTACAGCCCCACCATTTGCCTGGTGTGGAAATGGGAAACCACGGAAAACCATCTTCAGGGCTTCCGACAGTGGGATTCAAACCCACTATCTCCCGGATGCAAGCTCACAGCTGCGCGCCCCTAACCGCACGGACAACTCGCCCAATAATAATAATAATAATAATAATAATAATAATAATAATAATAATAATAATAATAATAATAATAATAATAATGCTATTGTTTTTACATCCCACTAAATACTTTTTTGGTTTTCGGAGACGCCAAGGTGTCGGAATTTTGTCCCGCATGAGATCTTGTACGTGCCAGTCAATCTACCGTCACGAGGCTGAGGTATTTGAGAACCTTCAAATACCACCGGACTGAGCCAGGTTCGAACCTGCCAAGTTGGGGCCAGATGGCCAGAGCCTCAACCGCCTGAGCTACTCAGCCCGGCCATTCAATTTCTTTTTCACGTCCAAAAGTGTCCATCCTTCCTGTGTTGCATTTATCGCCTCCGCTATGTTTAAATACACTTGCCGTCTTAAAATTCTATTTTTATATTGCTGGTGTCTTGTGGTGTACCTTTCGTTAATTTCATACTCGGATATAAGCAGTTTTCTTGTAGCAACATTCCAACTGAACTTACGATCCGCCATTTTGGATTTAACAAGTCAAATCTTTTGCAAAAGATAGCACGATGTTCGTACCTTGTACCAAATAATTTTATAAAAGGACATTTCATAAAATATTCCTCCATTACACTGTCATATATTTTATAATATATATTTTACAAGAGATCTTTGCCAAATTTCTTTGATAATGTAATATCAGCCTCAACGATAGGGGACAACAGGGCGCCCAAAAACCGTTACCACTAACGAGAATCGTGGACGACTTCTCCGACAGGTGTTACAGTCACTAAAGCGTAGCTGGCTGGATTTGCATACCGCATTCAAGTTGCTCAGCGTCTAACAGAAAGGGATGAACTAGCCCGATCACAGTACTGTATTGCAGCCGAGTGTTGTCCATGACGTATGAGGCATGTTAAAAGAATGACTTTCCTGTAGATACAGTAGATGGCCCTCCTAGAAATATTCCCGAATAACGTGAGATGATTACGTCATTTTGTGTCCTTACAGTAATCTTTGTCCATTAACACGTCAATAATCGTCAGAAACGTTATGAACGATGTTGCATTGGTACGTGATGGTAAGCATTTTGAACACGTAGGCTACTGTACCAATGCAATGAAATAACATCGCATAGTCGTTTGTTTCGCCGCATGCGATGTTACATTTTCTCGCTAAAACTAATAGCAGGCGTAATCTTTCTGTTACCCTACTCATTCCAATTTATGTGAAATAACGTGTACTGGTGCCAGTACCCAAAAACCTGTACTTGAGCTGGTAGGCTGTAAATGTGTGGTTGAAATAAGCACGTTGTTGTTTGGATCATCAGTTCATAGACTGGTTGGATGCAGCACTCCATGCCACCCTATCCTGTGCCAACCATTTCATTTCTACATCTTACTTCTACTCTAATCTGCCTGTCATATTCATACCTTGGTCTACCCTTGCCGTTTTTACCGTCTACACTTCCCTCAAAAACAAATCCTGGGTGTCTTAAGATGATTGTGTCCTATCATTCTATCTCTATTTCTTGTCAAATTTCGTCAAAATTCGTGATTCGATCTACCCATCTGACCTTCAGCATTCTTTCGTAACACCACATTTCAAAAACTTCTATTCTCTTTCTTTCTGAGCTGGTTATCGTCCATGTTTCCACTTCCATACAATGCCACGCTCCGGACGAAAGTTTTCAAAATTGTCTTTCTAATTCCTATATCAATGTTTGAAGTGAGCAAATTTCTTAAGAAAGGCCTTCCTTGCTTGTGCTAGTCTGCATTTAATGTCTTCCTTACTTCGGCCATCATTAGTTATTTTACACCTCATCATCATCATCATCATCATCTGTTTACCCTCCAGGTTCGGCTTTTCCCTCGGACTCAGAGAGGGATCCCACCTCTACCGCCACAAGGGCAGTGTCCTGGAGCTTCAGACTCTTGGTCGGAGGATACAACTGGGGAGTATGACCAGTACCTCGCCCAGGCGGCCTCACCTGCTATGCTGAACAGGGGCCTTGTAGGGGGATGGGAAGATTGGAAGGGATAGGCAAGGATGAGGGAAGGAAGCGGCCGTGGCCTTAAGTTAGGTACCATCCCGGCATTCGCCTGGAGGTGAAGTGGGAAACCACGGAAAACCACTTCGAGGATGGCTGAGGTGGGAATCGAACCCACCTCTACTCAGTTGACCTCCCGAGGCTGAGTGGACCCCGTCCCAGCTTCGCGCAGATATGATGTCGGAAGTGATATTAAGATGCATAAAGCTTTTCTGCTTCGCAGTGGACATAGATATTTTGCTTATATCCAAAACTAAGTTAGTTCTTTGTTGTCAAGCTGGGTTTTCGGCGCACCTCCGGGGGTGGCAGCTAATCGCGCTAACCACTACACCACAGAGGCGGCCTATTTTACACCTAAGTAACAATATTCATCTACTTCGTTTAAGACTTCATTTCCTAATCTAATATTTCGTGCATCACCTGACTTCGTTCAACAGCACTTCATTATTTTTATTTTGAACTTATTTATTTTCATTTTGTACTCCTTCTTCAAGAGAACTCCGTGGCTCAGACGGCAGCGCGTCGGCCTCTCACCGCTGGATACCGTGGTTCAAATCCCGGTCACTCCATGTGAGATTTGTGCTGAACAAAGCGGAGGCGGGACAGGTTTTCCTCCGGGTACTCCGGTTTTCCCTGTCATCTTTCATTCCAGCAACACTCTCCATTATCATTTCATAGCATTTATCACTCATTACTAAATCACCTTGGGAGTGGCGACCCCATTGTAATAACAGCCTATATATGTTTCATTCATTTCATACCTGACCCGGTCAATGACTGGAAAACAGGTTGTAGGTTTTCATTTTCATTTTTTCACTCCTTCTTCAAGACTGTGTCCATGCCATTCAGTAATTTATCCAGATCTTCTGCAGACTCAGATGACCTCGATAGTGTTGTGAGATGGACGGTGGACAATGGTATGATGATGACCGGGGTTAAAAGTCAGGTTGTGAGTTTCACAAATAGGAAAAGTCCTCTCAGTTTTAATTACTGCGTTGATGGGGTGAAAGTTCCTTTTGGGGATCATTGTAAGTACCTAGGTGTTAATATAAGGAAAGACCTTCATTGGGGTAATCACATAAATATGATTGTTAATAAAGGGCACAGATCTCTGCACATGGTTATGAGGGTATTTAGGGGTTGTAGTAAGGATGTAAAGGAGAGGGCATATAAGTCTCTGGTAAGACCCCAACTAGAGTATGGTTCCAGTGTATGGGACCCTCACCAGGATTACTTAATTCAAGAACTGAAAAAAATCCAAAGAAAAGCAGCTCGATTTGTTCTGGGTGATTTCCGACAAAAGAGTACCGGTAGCGTTAAAAAAATGTTGCAAAGTTTGGGCTGGGAAGATTTGGGAGAAAGAAGACGAGCTGCTCGATTAAATGGTATGTTCCGAGCTGTCAGAGGAGAGATTGCGTGGGAGGACATCAGTAGACGAATAAGTTTGAGTGGTGTCGTTAAAAGTAGGAATGATCACAATATGAAGATAAAGTTGGAATTCAAGAGGACAAATTGGGGCAAATATTCGTTTATAGGAAGGGGAGTTAGGGATTGGAATAACTAACCAAGGGAAATGTTCAATAAGTTTCCAATTTCTTTGCGATCATTTAAGAAAAGGTTAGGAAAACAACAGATAGGGAATCTGCCACCTGGGCGACTGCCCTAAATGCAGATCAGTAGTGATTGATTGATTGATTGATTGATTGATTGATTGATTGATTGATTGATTGATTGATTGATTGATTGATTGATTGATTGAAATAAGTACACAGCAATTTTAAAAAAATCAAGAACCTCCCGTACACTCATTATTCAGATGTGCCATTGTAACGATCTCACTTTTATGAATAAAACAGGACGAAGGACAGCAGAATCAAGCGTATGACCAATCAATTATACTCACTTTGAAAACAGCAATAAAGCAAGAGTATTATTATGACATATTCAGTATATTAATGGCTATTGTGAAAATTGGGCTGAACGGCTCATCCTATCCGACCTCCCTTGGTCAACTGTTGTTCGTTTCCGACCCCGACGCTATTAGAGCATTCGAGGGCTAGGGAGTCGTTCATTTTCACGTCCTTCGTGGTCCTTGTCTTTTTTTATTTGATATCTTAGTTTTTCGAATTGTCGGATCCCGTTCATTTTTTCTCTCTGATTAGTGTAATGTAGAGGATGGCTGCCTAGTTGTATTACCTTTTAAAACAATAATCACCATCCCCACCACTCAGTTATTTAAGTTCAGTGATACCTGGGGTCCGCCTCTGTGGTGTAGTGGTTAGTGTGATTAGCTGCCACCCCCGGAGGCCCGGGTTCGATTCCCGGCTCTGCCACGAAATTTGAAAAGTGGTACGAGGGCTGGAACGGGGTCCACTCAGCCTCGGGAGGTCAACTGAGTAGAGGTGGGTTCGATTCCCACCTCAGCCATCCTGGAAGTGGTTTTCCGTGGTTTCCCACTTCTCCTCCAGGCGAATGCCGGGATGGTACCTAACTTAAGGCCACGGCCGCTTCCTTCCCTCTTCCTTGCCTATCCCTTCCAATCTTCCCATCCCTCCACAAGGCCCCTGTTCAGCATAGCAGGTGAGGCCGCCTGGGCGAGGTACTGGTCATTCTCCCCAGTTGTATCCCCCGACCAAGAGTCTGAAGCTCCAGGACACTGCCCTCGAGGCGGTAGAGGTGGGATCCCTCGCTGAGTCCGAGGGAAAAGCCGAACCTGGAGGGTAAACAGATGATGATGATGATGATTGTTACCGTGTTTTGGTGGTAGTTATGCATGAAAGAAGGTGCTGGGTGGTGAAGGGGTCTCAAGCTACTAAAGTGAAATTAATTTTAAAATTTAACAAGGTTATATTTTCTTTTCAAAATTAGGTAACAACAAATTGAACAGGTACTTAGTAGCCGAAACACGATTGACAATTACATTTACATAGGTACCCCATTTGGGGCTTCAAAAAGTCAGAAACATAATTCTTGAGCCATGAGCCCAACCTTACAATGAACACCATACAACAAAGGGGCCGAAAACCCCCAAACATGCCAGAAACACCGGCTTCCAATTACATCCAAAAGCCTCCTTGAGGCAGAAACACAATTTTCAAAAAGGGCAACTTCCCCTTAAAATACAAGCCTATCATAGGCCACTCCGAACTCCACCTTTAAGCCGTCCTCAAAGGACATATACACAGGAGCAAAATACCCAATCTACTGAGGTCTGTTAAATGACAAGAAAGTTAATACATGACCTCTAAAATCACAATTTGAGAGGAGGCGAACTTGCACTCCTAATACACTTTGTCTTTAAGACCTATTTTGGCTCTAAGGCCACTGATGCAAGGGCTAATCCCATACTACAGAGGTGACTTAAGAAACTACTAACTTACATTACTGAAGAATAGGTTGCGAAAAATAAGTTCACCTCAAACAATGTGAGTGGGAGCTCGAGAGGGTTAACACTCTCTATCCCAGTATGTCGCTTTACAAGAGAATAGAAGAAAAGAGAAGTCACATTTTAGGAAAAGGTTACATAGGGGAACGCTTAGAACCTGCCCCGAAAGTTAAACTGCTGAGCTGGCAAAGAAAAAAAAATTTATTAATCGGCCATTACCTTATTGTTGACAGCTGCCGAGGAAAGAGGCGCTTCCCGCCTCCTGCTATGTACTTAATACACTGAAAGATGGAACAGAAGTGGCCCGGAGACCCTAAAATCAGCAGTTTAAATACTCTCGCAGAAAGTTCTAGGCGTTAGGGGAAAGAAAACACCCTCCCACAAAGATTTTATTGGGTAGGACCCCGCAACAGATTCAAGTTGGGGAAAGATACACCAGATTGGTCAGAAATTAATTGAAAAAATTCGTGATTGGATACATTCAAAACAAGGGGAAGAAAGGGGTAAATATTGCCAACTTAAACAATGACAGAAAGAAATTTAACAAAGAACAAACTCCTGAAATTAAATTTTCTCCAACAAAATAGTTCTTTGACTCCACACTAGGGTGCACTATTGTTGATCTTCAGTAGTGTCCTCTAGAAGAGAAAGTTCACACTTCTTAATACAAGCAAGACAAAAGTACGTCGAAAATGACACAGTTCACAAACTCAAAAATTTCCAGGTAGTGACATCTTCTGAGAAATTTGGAAATTAAGACCGTAGATAAAGTTCAGACTTCCTCCAGAAGAGGAGTATCAACTGGCGCAACTTTTAAATAAACGGTGTGGAGGTGTACCGCCCGGTACAGACCTCCCCCCCCAAAAGTTCCTCCACGGGGTAACACAGAAGAACATAAACTTTAGTTTGAAAATAAGTTCCAAGTTTTGATGTTGATATTAAGATAACTTGCAGAAGTATTTGAGAAATTTCTTAATTCGGTTCCAAAATTTTGTTGTTGGAGAGTGAAGTCTTTAGGTTTATAGAAGTTGAATATCTGAAGATAAGCTTTTACTACTTAAAAGTGAAGGAAAAATTTGCAATGTCCCTCAGATATTGCTGTTGAATTCCCAAATGTAGTTATCTCTTATAGTAACTGTCCATGTAGTTGATGTTGATGAAGTTGGATGGCCGGACCGGCCGTTGCAGCTTGCGTCCAAAAGGAGGCCGCTCGGACCCCTTAAATACCCTGAGATACCGCTCGCCCGCACTATGAGGGGAGCAGAGTGTTGAAACACGCCGCGCCCGCGGTGAACATATACAGGCTGCGGGCCAGTAGCAGGTCGTGCGCCGCACATCAGCCTTGGCCGGGAGGAGAGCTCCGGCTCGCCGTGCACATGTCGTCCTCGCTGGAGAGGAGGGGGCCCATCCCCCACCCCAGTTGCTGCACGGCGCTGCGCGGCTGCGGGGGCACTGAAACATTAAGGCTAGGCGGCAGAATTGTGTTGGACCATCGTCTTTTTGAAGGCACAGGCATTATGGAGAGGTTGAGGGGCCAGCGGCGTGTAGATATCCGTGGCATTTAATCTTATTAAGCCACAGTGTAAGGTGGAGCAGGAGACGGGAGCGTGGTAATGGCCGTGGCAAGAACAGGATGGCAGTTTAACGGATCGGGGCGGGTTTTACAAAAGGCTTACATCTAAAACCAAAATATTATAGAAGGGGCAGAATGCCATAAAAGTGAAACTCAAAAAAAAATATAACCTTCATATCCTTTCAAAATAATATGAAGCAAGTTAACACAAAATTACACCGGTTTCACCTGGGACAGGTGAACCCTAAATATCCTCTCGGTGGCTGGATTACTTAACAATAAGGTAACCGGCGTAAGAAAATCGAGAATGATACAAGGCCCATGAAATCTGGGGGCAAGCTTGCCCGCGGGAACAAAATTTTTGACCATAACCTGGTCACCTACTTTCAAAGGGGTGGGTCTCCGTCCACGATCATACCTTTCCCTAACCTTTTCATGAGACACTTTAAGATTGGCTTTAGCCTTCTTCCAAAGATCTTTAATGTTGTCCGGATCTATTATCTCGGGTAGAATGTCATTCAGAGACCAGAGGTTAGAGAGCGGCGAGTTGGGAACAAACTTGAACATTAAAGAAGCTGGAGTGAACTTGTGAGATTCATGAACCGCTGAATTCAAAGCAAAAGCTATCCAATGCAGGGACGTGTCCCACCTGGAAGGATCTTCATGATGATAGGCAATGAGTGCGGACCTGAGATTACGGTTAACCCGTTCAGCCAGAGATGGTTGAGGGTAATAAGCAGAAGTAGTTACATGAGAGATGGATAAGTCAAAACAGAATTTACGAAATAAATTAGATGTAAAAGCCTTAGCATTATCGGAAACTATGTATTGACAAGGACCAAAAGAAGCAAAGATAGTATTAAGACAAGAAATGGTGGACTGAGCGGTAGCCAGCTTAGTCGGAAATAACCAGGAAAATCTAGTAAAACCATCTACACATACAAAGATGAACTTGTTGGCATTCCCCTTTGACTGGGGGAAGGGTCCCACATAATCAATATACAGGCGCTCCATGGGGCGCGACGCTTGATGAGAAGACAAAAGACCTACCTTAGTGGACATGGTCGGTTTACTAAGCAAACAGGATTTACATGCCTTTACTAATTCACGGATTTCACCGTCCATACCCTTCCAGATGAACATATCACGAATCTTTTCACGAGTTTTAAAGATACCAAGATGCCCTCCTAATGGGGTCTCATGATAATACTTGAAGATCATAGGTACAAGAACCGCTGGAACAACAACTTTCATCATCTTATCATGCCTCGAAGGGCAACATAGAACTCCATTCCTCAGAACATAAGGGACAACATGTTCCCCAGAAGAAAGGGTTTCCATTATCGGAGCCAGCGTCGGATCTTCACGTTGGTATTTCTCGATATCCCTAAACAGCATGGGAACATCTGTTAGGATGGCATTAACCTCAGATAGCATGGACTCGGGAGGTGATGGACTGTCGACCTGTTCATGGTTCTCAACGTCGCCTGAAAACATACGGCTGAGTCCATCAGCGACAACATTTTCGGTACCTCGGATATGCCTGACATTGAATTGGAAGGCAGAAATACGGATGGCCCAACGGGCTATACGACCAGTACGACGCGGCCTACCTAAGACCCAGCTTAATGCTTGATTATCTGTCTCCAGGTCGAATTTGACATGTTCCAGATAGAGACGGAACTTTTCTAAGGCAAATAAGACTGCCAACCCTTCGAGCTCATAGATGGAATACTTGGCTTCTTGAGCCGATAGAGTCCTAGATGCATAGGCGATGGGTCGCCTCCCTAGTTCAGTCTCTTGAAGAAGGACTGCCGCTACCGCCGACGACGACGCGTCCGTTTGGACGATGAATTTCTTTGAGAAATCAGGCATAGCAAGGATAGGGGCATTACAGAGAGCTAATTTCAGATCTTCAAAAGCGGCTTGTTGAGAAGGTCCCCACTCGAATTTGATGCCTTTCCTACGAAGAAGGTTCAATGGCGCCGCTCTATTAGCAAAGTTAGGAATGAACTTTCTGAAGAAATTCACCATACCAATGAACCTGGCGATACCTTTAATGTCCTTGGGAGGTTTAAAATCACGGATGGCCTGTGTTCTAGAATGATCGACTGCTACACCATCGGGTGACACAATATGCCCTAGGAATGACATAGAGGGCTTAGCAAAAGCGACCTTGGACAACTTGACAGTTAACCCAGCCTTACGAAGGCGATTCAGAACTTCTCGCAGATGATCTAGATGTTCTTCGAAGGTCTCCGAAAACACGACGACATCATCCAAGTAGTGATATAAGTACTCGAATTTGATGTCGGAGAAGACTCTATCTAGTAGCCTAGTGAGCACAGCTGCCCCCGTGGGGAGCCCGAAAGGCACGCGGTTGTATTCGTATAAATTCCAGTCCGTGGCAAACGCTGTAAGGTGTTTAGACTCTTCAGCAAGGGGAATTTGATTATAGGCCTGATTCAAGTCCAAGATAGTAAAGAACTTGGCCTTACGAAACCATGAAAAGCAAGAATGAAGGTCGGGAAGGGGCACAGATTGTAACACCACCTTCCGATTGAGAGCCCTGTAGTCAATTACAGGCCTGAAGCCCCCTTGGGGTTTCGGGACTAGAAAAATAGGCGAAGAATACGCTGACTTAGAGGGCCTAATAATACCATCCTTCAACATCTGATCGATGATTTCTTTCAGAGCCTTCATTTTAGGTGGAGATAGCCTATACGGTGGAAAACGGACAGGAATCGAATCCGTGACCTCAATTTTGTATTCGATCAGGTCAGTAACGCCAAGAGTATCAGAGAATACCTCGGGAAACGACTGACACAGTTTGCGAATACTATCAGCCTGCTCCTCAGGTAGATGTCTAAGGTCTAACAACATCTCATCCTGGGTAGGCGAAATAGAAGAACATGACACAGAATTACACTTTAATAGTGGAATTTTACAACTAGAAGCAAATTTGAATGTGCACGACCTAGACTGGAGATCGAGCACAAGACCAGTGTGAGAAATAAAGTCAGCTCCCAATATAATGGGGCAAGACAATTGCTTGGCCACAAACAATTTAATTTTCCATGTAAATTTAAAAATACGAATTTTGACCAGTAAGGAACCTAGAATTTCTAATGGAGATGTATTAGCAGAAACACATTTCACAGGAGAAGAGTCATAGACAGGTAGGTTACAAACAGACTTCAATTTCGAGTACCATTCAGCCGAAATAATGGAACAAACACTGCCTGAATCTAATAGAGCTGTTATAGGTTCGTTATTTACCTCAATCTTAAGGAAAGGAACAGGTGCGGGGGTATCCGCCGCAATCTTAAGACACTCTTTGGGGCATTCAAAGGACAGATTAGCAGATTGAACGTTCCCAGAATTTTCGATCTGCTTACCAGGGGCTGAGCCTCGGGAAGATGAATTAGTTGACTCAGCCGAAGCCACTAGTCACTTTTGATTGTTGTTGGAAGTTACCCCAGAAGTTGAGCGGGAGGGGGTGCTATTCGAATTGGGACAATTCTTGGCGATATGTGAGAAAGCCCCACATTTAAAACAGCCTTGTGATGAACCAGCTTCATTATTTGCCCTACTAGACTTGATCAGAGGACACTTATTGCGCAGATGGTCAGGCGCCCCGCACGCATAACATTTACGGGGATTGACTGGTCGGCGAGGTGGAGGCCGAGTGTTACTAAAGGAAGGCGGGGGTTCTTTCGCGACACGCAAAGAATCGGCGTATCTAACTCCTTCCGCCGAGACGGCCAACGCTTCAAGTTCCGAGAAGGTTTGCGGGCACGCCGCGAAACACAAATATGACCTATAGGGAGGTGAAATTCCCTCTACAATAGCCTGCACAATCTGATCTTCAGGAAAATGAAGGGCAAACACCCTAGTATAAAACTTAATGTCCTGTATGAAATCAGCCAAGTTTTCATCCAAGCGCTGTACCCGATAATAGTATTTCTGAATCAGAGATGACCTCGCGCGGGCAGGAATGAAATTTGCAAGCAAGTGTGCGTGAAAATCTTCAATAGATGACTGTTCAGCAATAGCTCTTACTATCTTATCTGAGAGAACACCAATAGCATAAGGATAGATTATTTGTAAAATTTGACAAGGGGAAAGAGAAAACACAAGGGCGTGATCCTGAAATTCAACTAAAAATCTTAAAAATGAAATAACTTCACTGGTGGTGTTGACAGAAAACTTAGAGATACCTCTTAGCAACATTGCCAATGGATGAGGCAAGCTGCTAAACCCGGGTGACATAGTAGGTAGAGGTTTCAGGGGCAAAGAAGTTAATTCAGAACGGATGTTACTCAACGATGCACGGCGTTCAGGCTCGTTGTCCAATGGGGCAGAGATAGTTTGAGCAGTGGGGGTTTTCCTATTTACTTCTCCCTTAGGAGACTCTTCCTCGCTACCTACATTCACTATGGTGGGTTGATCAGATTTGGGAGGAATTTCCCCAGTTAACAATTGAGTGACTTTACTAGACAATTCAGAAATAGTTTCAAGGAGCGTATTAGCTTCCTTCCTCTGAACGTCATTCACCTTTAGAGACAACAGATCATTAACTCTATTTGAAAAATGATATAGCCTGCCTTGCACACGCTTAATTTGATTAGGAGACGGATCATTTTCATCAAAAAAACTAACGACCGATGCTAGCCCAGTAATGTTCTCGACGATCGTGGAAAGAGAGTCATCAATTTCTTTCTCTCCCAAATTGGGGATGGAAATGGGCAAATCAAGGGAGTCTCTAAGCTTGTTAGTATCGATAGCAACCGTGCCTCCAGATTGCACGTTTCTAATAGTTAATTCGTAGATCAACTCCTCTTTGCGCAAGTAGTTAAGGAGGAGAACATCGCGAGGGCCGGGCATGATAACAGAAAATTTTTGAAAAACCTCAATAAAAAATTTCCAGCAACTGAGAAAATGGTTAGAGTTCGGATCAAAACAGAGTTTAGCCGTCAAAAGGGGCTAAATTGAGACCCATTCAACCACGCTCTGCTACCACTTGTTACCGTGTTTTAGTGGTAGGTAGAGGTGAAAGAAGGTGCGGGCGTGAATGAGTCTCAAACTACGGAATCAAAGTTAATGTAAAATTTAACAAGGTTATATTTTCTTTTCAAAATTAGGTAACAACAAATTGAACAGGTACTTAGTAGCCGAAACACGATTGACAATTACATTTACATAGGTACCCCATTTGGGGCTTCAAAAAGTCAGAAACATAATTCTTGAGCCATGAGCCCAACCTTACAATGAACACCATACAACAAAGGGGCCGAAAACCCCCAAACATGCCAGAAACACCGGCTTCCAATTACATCCAAAAGCCTCCTTGAGGCAGAAACACATTTTTCAAAAAGGGCAACTTCCCCTTAAAATACAAGCCTATCATAGGCCACTCCGAACTCCACCTTTAAGCCGTCCTCAAAGGACATATACACAGGAGCAAAATACCCAATCTACTGAGGTCTGTTAAATGACAAGAAAGTTAATACATGACCTCTAAAATCACAATTTGAGAGGAGGCGAACTTGCACTCCTAATACACTTTGTCTTTAAGACCTATTTTGGCTCTAAGGCCACTGATGCAAGGGCTAATCCCATACTACAGAGGTGACTTAAGAAACTACTAACTTACATTACTGAAGAATAGGTTGCGAAAAATAAGTTCACCTCAAACAATGTGAGTGGGAGCTCGAGAGGGTTAACACTCTCTATCCCAGTATGTCGCTTTACAAGAGAATAGAAGAAAAGAGAAGTCACATTTTAGGAAAAGGTTACATAGGGGAACGCTTAGAACCTGCCCCGAAAGTTAAACTGCTGAGCTGGCAAAGAAAAAAAATTTTATTAATCGGCCATTACCTTATTGTTGACCGCTGCCGAGGAAAGAGGCGCTTCCCGCCTCCTGCTATGTACTTAATACACTGAAAGATGGAACAGAAGTGGCCCGGAGACCCTAAAATCAGCAGTTTAAATACTCTCGCAGAAAGTTCTAGGCGTTAGGGGAAAGAAAACACCCTCCCACAAAGATTTTATTGGGTAGGACCCCGCAACAGATTCAAGTTGGGGAAAGATACACCAGATTGGTCAGAAATTAATTGAAAAAATTCGTGATTGGATACATTCAAAACAAGGGGAAGAAAGGGGTAAATATTGCCAACTTAAACAATGACAGAAAGAAATTTAACAAAGAACAAACTCCTGAAATTAAATTTTCTCCAACAAAATAGTTCTTTGACTCCGCACTAGGGTGCACTATTGTTGATCTTCAGTAGTGTCCTCTAGAAGAGAAAGTTCACACTTCTTAATACAAGCAAGACAAAAGTACGTCGAAAATGACACAGTTCACAAACTCAAAAATTTCCAGGTAGTGACATCTTCTGAGAAATTTGGAAATTAAGACCGTAGATAAAGTTCAGACTTCCTCCAGAAGAGGAGTATCAACTAGCGCAACTTTTAAATAAACGGTGTGGAGGTGTACCGCCCGGTACAATGATGATGATGATACCTGGGTTGTGCACGAGCTAAACATTGTTTGTCTGTTTAGGTCATCAGCCCAGAGGCTGGTTGGATCCTCAAATATCACCACAAAGGCTATGCAGTGATAGGAAAACCACAAAAACCAATCAATGGCAGCACCAAAACGAGGTGTACTAGACAAGATGAGGAGGGAGGTAGTTTGCCATTGCTTTCCTCACGGGGCCAGAAAGTGCTATTACAGCCCGGCTGACTCCATGAGCAATACCTTTCATAACACTCAGATGCACTGGTTATGCTCTGAATGTCATTACTCAGCACTACCCATACCCCAGCAGCTTCCATATTGTCACAGCCAAAGATGCGGCTGGGACTTGGGTGGAAGCTACACTTTTCTCTGGCCTGCGCCTTGAGATGGATGCAAAAGTACTGTATTCATCAAGAGATGACAGCAGGCAGGGCTAAACACTATTTGATTAATATAGTGACGACGCAGTATTAAGGGGCAAACCAGCAAATGACACACTCCTCTGATAATATTACCCTCTGCGGGTGGGGGTGGTAGAATAACATCCACGGTATCACCTACCTGTCGTAAGAGGTGACTAAAAGGGGCCTCAGGGGCTCTCAACTTGGAAGTGTGGATTGGCGACCACGGGCCCTTAGCTGAGTCCTGACATTGCTTCCACTTACTTGTGCTAGTTGCACTTCCTCTTAAAGTCCGGCGTTTGGTCACCGGTGTCCCGGGTTCAATTCCCGGCAGAGTCAGGAATTTTAACTATAATTGGTTAATTTCGCTGGCACGGGGGCTGGGTGTAAGTGTCATCATCATCATCATTTCATCCTCATCACGACGCGCAGGTCGCTTACGGGAGTCAAATCAGAAGACCTGCATCCGGCGAGCCGAACTTGTCCTCGGACACTCCTGGCACTAAAAGCCATACGTCATTTCATTTCATTTATTTTATGTCCCACTAACTACTGCACTTTTACGCTAATCATTTAGCCATGGAGACATGAAACAAATAACAAAAGACTTACGATCCAGCAATAACTGAACACAGGAATGAAAGAGATAATAAGAATGGCCAAAGAAAATAATTTTATCTGCACATTTAAATATTTGACCATCTGTTTTCTTTATCTTGGATTATGCATACAACACTCGAAACTTTTATTTTTGTTCGTTTGTTTATTTATTTATTTGTTACGACATCACGGGGAAAATGGCTCAACAGGATTTCTCGAAACTCAGTCATTTAAATTCAGTGATACTTGGGTAGTGCACGAGGCTATTTATCATTTTATTAACATAGTGACAACGCAATATTAAGGGGTAAACCAGCAAATGACACATTTCTCCGTTAATATTAGCTGTGTTGAAAAATGACATAAAAGTTGTGCAAGATATTTTCAGGTATCTCCCGAAATATTAATACTATCTAAAAAAAGTGTACATAACAAAGAGCATATTGTTTAATTAGCTTCTCCTACTAACCAATGCCTCATTTACAGTAAATAATAAATCAGTTTAAGGAGATCACTGAGGTCATTATGCTTGAAGAAGGGTGGAGATGGCGATATTAGGGATGGTATCGGTAGGGGGTTTTCATGTATTTTTGTGAATATTAAGGTAAATGTAATATGTAAATGTAGTCAAGGTTATACGCGTGCGCTCTGTCACCTCTGTTTAACCCCACTTCTGATTTCTTGCGTATACTTTTGGCTTCTTTTCTTTTTAATTTCGCCATTCTGTCAGCCAGTTTTAACTCTCCTGCTACGCTCGTAATCGTGAACATTGTGATGAATAACGTTATTAGCCATCAGTTACTTAAGGTCACCAATGTTCGTTGCTTACGTCTCCAGCCGTATGTTCACACATTCAAGTGACTCACCAGTTGACCGATTTAAGCCTGAGAAATATACAAAGACGAGGCTGCAAAACCACCGTACTGCAACATACAGTTGAGTACACCAATTCAAAAGTTTGTTCATTGAGCAAGTGGCTGTGCTGTGCGTGGCCATCAGCTGTCAGCATTCGGCAGATATTGGGTTCGAACCCCAGTGTCAGCAGCCCATAAAATGGTTTTCTGTGGTTTCCCATTTTCATACCAGGCAAATACTGGGGCTGCACTTTAATTAAGGCCATGGTCGCTTCCCTCCCACTCCTAGCCCTTTCCTATCCCATCGCCGCCGTAAGATCTGTGTCGGTGCGACGTAAAGCAAGTTGTAAAATTATAAAATATAAAAGAGCTTATTCAAGTGAAACGTGTGATCACAAATGAAAAGAGGCACCTTGGACATTTTTAATAAATAGCTGGAAGTAGGTCCAGTAGAAAATCCACTTTTTAAACGTCAGGGTGGTCTTGCATCCGGGATTCGCCATGCCCTGTCTTAGCGTATATGCCTACCCTGTGAGAATTTGGGGACTACAGCGCTGAATATAAGGTGTATTTTAATGTCCATTAGGCGCTGCCTGGTCGGTTCACCCAGAAGAACGTGGGTTCGATTCCCCGTCAAGAAGTCGAAAAATTTAAGAAATGAGATTTCCACCTCCGGAGTCCAGCTCCATGGCTAAATGGTTGGCGTGCTGGCCTTTGGTCAGAGGGGTCCCGGGTTCGATTCCCGGCAGGGTGAGAAATTTTAACCAACGTTGGCTAATTTCGCTGGCACGGGGGCTGGGTGTATGTGTCGTCTTCATAATCAATTCATCCCCTACACGACGTGCAGGTAGCCCACGTGCGTCAAATAAAAGACTTGTACCTGGCGAGCTGAACATGTCCTCGGACACTCCCAGCACTAAAAGTCATACGCCATTTCATTTTTTCCACTTCCGAACGTGCATATGGCCCTGAGGTTCACTCAGCCTGTACCAAAAATGAGTACCAGGTTAATTCCTGGGGGCAAAGGCGGCCGGGCTTAACCACTGTACCCCACCAAGTGCCGAAGTTACGAATAGCGGAAGCCTTTACCTTTCATCCCTCCAAGGGCCATCCTTCATGGCCTGTACCAAAGAGGATATAATAGGCCTGTACGGATATGACTTTGCTTTGCTTTGCTTTGCTTTGCTTTGCTTTGCTTTAATGTCTATTGTACAATTTGCGAGCGTTTTGCAATCACAAAATATCGCGACTTTCGGTCATTTTTCACGAATTCTTATGTAATTTACCATATTTGTGAATTTTTGAGTAATTCACCATTTTTCTTGCGATTTTGGACGAGTTCTACAATGAAACCGGCGATATATCACAAGACTTTATACGCTAATCGATCAAGTAGAAACAGTCGACGTATTGCGATTTCATCGTATCGATTATCGGTATCTTTCATTTCGAGATTTCGAAATCGATTCCTACGCTGAAATTGGCTCAAATACAGGACACTAAAAATACGAGGCAGTTTGAGATACATATATTGCAACTCAACTCTACGCGGACCATCAAGCGTGAGACCTTGGCAAATCTTCTCAGCCGATTTTGTGGAAATAAAACCATTCACCTGTTTGTCACAGGTACGAAGAATAAGATTGAGTTACTGTAGTTGAAAGAAAATACGGTTCACGTTTTATTGCTGGTATTGCGAAATCCTCGTATTCCCTAACATTTTAAGTGAATGAAATGAATGTCGGGTAAATAAATAAATAAATAAATAAATAAATAAATAAATAAATAAATAAATAAATAAATACATGAGGTCCGTCTCTGTGGTGTAGTGGTTAGCGTGATTAGCTGCCACCCCCAGAGGCTCAGGTTTGATTCCCGGCTCTGTCACAAAATTTGAAAAGTTGTACGAGGCGGTAGAGGTGGAATCCACCGCTGAGTTCGAGGGAAAAACCAACCCTGGAGGGTAAACAGATTAAGAAAGAAAGAGAGAAAGAGAGAAAGAAAAGAATCAATAAGTAAATAAATAAAACGATTAGAAGCAATATAAATAATTAATGAAAGCTGTATAAAGATTCCTCTAAGAAGGCCATGTTTTAAACCACTTTCTTTTAGCATATTTTAAGTTTCTTTCCATTCATTACGAGGGCTGGAAGGGGGTCTACTTAACCTCGAGAGGTCAACTGAGTAGAGGAAGGTACGATTCCCACCTCAGCCATCCTCGAAGTGATATTCCGTGGTTTCCTACTTCTCCTCCAGATAAATGCCGGGATGGTACCTAACTTAAGACCACGGCCGCTTCCTTCCCTCTTCCTTATCTATCCCTTCCGATCTTCCCATCCCCCCACAAGGCCCCTGTTCAGCATACCAGGTGAGTCTGCCTGGGCGATGTACTGGTCCTCACACCCAGTTGTATCCCCTGACCGAAAGTCTCACTCTCCAGGACACTGCCCTTGAGGCGGTAGAGGTAGGATCCCTCGCTGAGTTCGAGGGAAAAACCAACCCTGGAGGGTAAACAGATTAAGAAAGAAAGAAAAGAATGAATAAGTAATCAAATAAATAAATAAATAAATAAATAAATAAATAAAACTATTAGAAGCAATATAAATAATTAATGGAAGCTGTGTAAAGATTCCTCTAAGAAGACAATGTTTTTAAACCAATTTCTTTTAGCACATTTTAAGTTTTTTTCCATTGATTATGAAGCATGCCCGCCTCTGTGGTGTAGTTGTTAGTGTGATTAGCTGCCACCCCCGGAGGCCCGGGTTCGATTCCCGGCTCTGCCACGAAATTTAAAAAGTGGTACGAGGGCTGGAACGGGGTCCACTCAGCCTCGGGAGGTCAACTGAGTAGAGGTGGGTTCAATTCCCACCTCAGCCATCCTGGAAGTGGTTTTCCATGGTGTCCCACTTCTTCTCCAGGCAAATGCCGGGATGGTATCTAACTTAAGGCCACGGCCGCTCCTTCCAATCTTCCCATCCCCCTCAAAGCCCCTGTTCAGCATAGCAGGTGAGCCCGCCTGGGCGAGGTACTGGTCATCCTCCCCAGTTGTATTCCCCGACCCAGAGTCTGAAGCTCCAGAACACTGTCCTTGAGGCGGTAGCGGTGGGATCCCTCACAGAGTCCGAGGGAAAAACCGACCCTGGAGGGTAAACAGATAAAGAAGAATATTATGAAGCATTTCATTCACCTAAGTATCGGGAAAGGGAAAGGAAGAACCAAGAAATGTAGGATATTGACTCAGTTGGTCTTTGAAATCTAATTACAGTGTTGATGATTGGAACTCGGGCACGAAATATGGCGAGAAAAGCGGGAACAATGTCAGACACTGCTGCAGCCTCGTGATCACTATCTTAGAGAATGTGAGCAAAAAAAAAAAAAAAAAAAAAGCAAAGTCATCTCCGTAAAGGCCATGAGGGCCCTCGGAGGGATGGAAGGTAAAGAATTCCACTATCCGTAACCTCCGCACTTGATGGGGTAGAGTGGTTGGCTCTACGCCCGGCCACCTTTGCTCCCAGGAATTAACCCAGTATTTTTGGTGTAGGCTGAGTGAACCTCAGGGCCATGTGCACCTCCGGAAATGGAAATCTCATTTCTTAAATTTTACAACTTCCTGACGGGGATTCGAACCCACGTCCTTCCAGGTGAACCGAGCACGCCTTTACAGCCTCGGCCAGGCAGCCCCTTTAGAGAATATGAACCTGGGAAAAAATTCACGGACTTACAGTACCAATGGATCATAGAGTGCGTATAGTGCTCGTCGTAAGCCACGGAACCAGGCAGCAGTGTGGGAGTCCAACGCGAACCATTCTGTTGCTCTTGAGATTTTTTTGTATTCTCTCCCAACTTGGTTGTTTACCGAAGCGCTCGTATATGCACATGTTTCTTGACTGTCGCAGAGACGCGTACTGCACATTAGATGCCAGAGTTGCCAAATTGCAAAATGAATAATCGTTAAACTCTATATGAAATCGCACTGGAAAACGAATGAATTTCTAAAATAGTGCTGACAGACGATGTAGGCCTATTTATCGGGATAAAAATTCAAGCACTTCTCTACAATTCTTCTTCTTCTTCCTCCACCGCTTTCGCTCACACCTTGATGGAGTCGCACATATCGATTTGGCCACGTTTTACTCCAACCCTATATATTCACTACTGCATGTTTGTGTGTGCTAGGGGCTTTACGTCGCACCGACACAGATAGGTCTTATGGCGACGATGGGAGAGGAAAGGCCTAGGAGTTGGAAGGAAGCGGCCGTGGCCTTAATTAAGGTACAGCCCCAGCATTTGCCTGGTGTGAAAATGGGAAACCACGGAAAACCATCTTCAAGGCTGCCGATAGTGGGATTCGAACCTACTATCTCCCGGATGCAAGCTCACAGCCGCGCGCCTCTACGCGCACGGCCAACTCGCCCGGTCTACTGCATGTTTCTGTGGTGGTTGGTAGTATGATGGTTTGTGTACAACGTATATATATATATATATATATACTGTAATTATGAAGAAAAGTGTATTGGAAAAACACAAATACACATTCCCCGACTGGGTTTTTGTATTTGTTCCAATACTTTCCTCTTCATATTCAGACAAACACACCACACCACACTCTCAACCACCACAGAAATACGCAATAGTGATATTGGGAATCGAATTTGGGAGACTTTGAAACGAAGGCCTCAAAGCAGACCTTTCATCCAAACAGAGGGTCAAGCATTTCTTTTGAATTAAAAATGTAATAGCCTTTTAGAGGGCTGACAAGAATTTAATCGATTTCGAATGTTATTCCTGATATGTGTGCAACACTCTTCACGTTTTCATGGTACTAAAAATGCTACAAAAAAACTTCCTTCCAATTATACTTTCATGATAAAAGCGTGAGGGAATTTGTGTCTTTTACGAGTAAGTAAATCACATTCGTTTCATAAAAGTCAATATTTACGTATTTTCAAAGTATTTCCATAATATCTTCTCTATAGCTCAATCATAAGTTAGATTCAGTCTTGTATACATTTCAGAAGTTACTAAGTTCAGCTTCAAGGTAGTTGGATGGCGGCGGTAGAATATAATCTCCATATCTCTTGCCTGTCTTAAGGGGTGAATAAAGTTAAACGGGGTTAAAAGTCAGGTTGTGAGCTTCCTTGTGGGGATTAGTATCTAAGTATCTAAGTATCTAAGTATCTAGGTGTTACTATGAGGAAATATATTCATTGGGGTAATCACATAAATGCGATTGTACATAACGGGTACAGATCTCTGCACATGCTTATGAGGGTATTTAGGAGTTGTAGTAAGGATGTAAATGAGAGGGTATAAAGTCTCTGGTAAGACCCCAACTAGAGTATTGTTCCAGTGTATGGGACCCTCACCAGGATTACTTTATTTAAGAACTGGAAAAAATCCAAAGAAAAGCAGCTTGATTTGTTCTGGGTAATTTCCGACAAAAGAGTAGCGTTACAAAAATGTTGCAAAGTTTGGGCTGGGAGGACTTGGGAGAAAGAACGAGCTGCTCGACTAAGTGGTATGTTCTGAGCTGTCAGTGGAGAGATGGCGTGGAATGACATTAGTAGACGAATAAGTTTGAGTGGTGTCTTTAAAAGTAGGAAAGATTACAATATGAAGAAAAAGTTGGAATTCAAGAGGACAAATTGGGGCAAATATTCATTTATAGGAAGGGGAGTTAGGGATTGGAATAACTTACCAAGGGAGATGTTCAATAAATTTCCAATTTCTTTGCAATCATTTAAGGAAAGACTAGGAAAACAACAGATAGGGAATCGACCACCTGGGCGACTGCCCTAAATGCAGATCTTGATTGATTGATTGATTGATTGATTGATTGATTGATTGATTGATTGAAAGAAGTCGTCTTGGGAGCACAAATTAGTGACAAGGGACCCCTAGCTGAACTTGTCATTGTTTCCATTTACTTGTGCCTGGCCCCTCAATTTCAACTTTCTTATTCGACCTCCCTTGGTCAACACATCCGATCCCTACAGTATTAGGTTTATAAGGCTTAGGGAGTATTCCATTTTCACGGCCTTCGTGGCCCTTCCCTTTCTTTTGCGGATGTCTTCATTTTTCGAAGTGTCCAACCTGTTGCATTTTTCCCTCTGATAAGTGTTAATAGAGGGTGGTTGCCCATTTGTACTTCCTCTTAAAACAGTAATCACCACCACCACCACACTTCCGACCCCCGTGACATTAGGTTTGTGAGGTCTAAAGAATCTTTCAATGTATTTGTATTTCCATGTATTTTTCTCTTTCTTTTTGCTACTTGTTTAACGTCCCGCCAACACATCGAAGGTTTTCGGAAACGGAAGGATGGGAAAGGGCTAGAATTGGGAAGGTAGCGGCCGTGGTGTGGTGCGAAAATGCGAAATCATGGAGAACCATCTTCAGGGCTGCCGACGGTGGGATTCGAACCTACTATCTCCCGAATGCAAGCTCACAGCTGCGCGACCTTAACCGCACGGCCAACTCGCAGGATCTCTTCCGTGTTTTCTTCTGTTTAGTATTTGTACTTATCGTACGGCTCTTAGTGCCGGAATTGTCCAAGGACATGTTCTGCTCGCCTGGTGCAGCCGTTGTAAGGCAGACCCTCCAACAAGAGTGGAAGGCTTCTGCCGTGTATGGGAACTACGTGTTTTTGTAGTGGAGGATAATGTCGTGTGTGAGCTGCAGGAATTTTGGGACAGTACAAACACCCAGTCACCGAGCCAAAGGAAATAACAATTTATTTCAGGTTAAAATCTCCGATCCGACCGGGTATCGAACCCGGGGCCCTCTGAACCGAAGGTGATTACGCTGACCATTCGGCCAAGGATCCGGACTTCGGTTTGGAATTGCCTACGGTAGTTGTACTTCCCCTTCAATCAATTTTCAACACCATTACGACCAGTTGTTAAAATTAGTAGCTTCTTCATCATCACTCCCTACTGACCTGCATTTAAGGCAGTCGCCCAGGTGGCAGATTCCCTGTCTGTCGTTTTCCTAGCCTGTTCTTAAATGGCTGCAAAGAAACTAGAAATTTATTAACATCTCCCTCTTCCTCTATGAATGGAATAGTGCCGACCTCAAAATTATAAGATCGTACGATCTCGGCATCACTGGTAACACATTCGGTGTTTACCCGACAAAATTAATTAAAACTAAGTCAAAATTCGCCTAACAGAAGCTCGGTAGGAACGTCGAAATTACCACGCAGGTAGCTTAAATGGAATCAAATCAAAGTGGTGGTTGTGGTAATTTCTGTTTCAAGAGGAAGTACGACTGGGAAACCATCCTCTATTAACACCAATCAGAGGAAAAAAATGGAAGAGGACCGACACTTCAAAGATGGAGGTAACGGCGAAAGAAAGTCAAAGGCCACGAGCTACGAAGGGCGGAAAATGAAAGACTCTTTAAGCCTAGAAAACCTAGTACCGTCGGGGTCGAAAAAGAACAAGTGTTAACCAAGGAAAGTCGGATAGGAAACCTGGCACAAGTAAGTGGAAGCAATGCCAGGGTTCAGGTAAGGTCGCCAAACCACGCTTCAAATTTAAGAGCCTCTGGGGCCGCTTTTAGTCGCTTGTTACGACAAACAGGGGATACTGTGGATATTATTCTACCGCCTCCATCCACAGGGGTTGCATCAAATCAAAATGCCTGCATACGGTAGATGAAGACAATATTTACTTTTTTTAAAAATTTGCTTTACGTTGCAACGACACAGGTAGGTCTTATGGCGACGATGGGATATGGAAGGGCTAGGAGTGGGAAGGAAGCGACTGCGGCCTTAATTAAGGTACAGACGCAACATTTGCCTGTTGTGAAAATAGTAAATTACCGAAAACCATCCTCAGGGCTCTCGACAGTGGAATTCGAACCCACTATCTCCCGAATGCAAGTTAACAGCTACGTGCCCCAAACCGCGTAGCCACTCTCTAGGTCGAAGCCATTCTTATTATTATCACTATTAGTAGTAGTATAACCTAGAGCGTTGAAGTGTAATACGATACTGTTCTACCTGTTGATTGTCTATGCACATTTTTGTTCTAATTACTGGTATCTGTATTTCTTTGTACACCATTACATCTGTCATTTGCTCTCAGACGGTCGTATTCTTATACAGCACATTGAATTAGTAAAGTTATCTTTTATCGAGCTCGATAGCTGCAGTCGCTTAAGTGCGGCCAGTATCCAGTATTCGGGAGATAGTGGGTTCGAACTCCAATGTCGGCAGCCCTAAAGATGGTTTTCCGTGGTTTCCCATTTTCACACCAGGCTAATGCTGGGCCTTGACTTAATTAAGGCCACGGCCGCTTCCTTCCCACTTCTAACACTTTCCTCTCCCACCGTCGCCATAAGATCTATATGTGTCGTGCGACGTAAAGCAACTTGTAAAAAAAAATGTTATCTTAAGAAGTTCCGTAAATAATTTTGGTTATCAGCAAACAACGAAGTGTGCATAATCTTGTGACTTAACTTCGTAGTCCGATTAGTAGTTGTATTACTGTACATTCTTTCAGAATGTCGTCTTTTAACACACAATATCGGTGGGAGACAACTACCATGCTCCTGTTCTGATTATAGTTTATTTGTTGTCATCATTAATCAGCCTGATCTGCGTTAAGGGCTCTCGCTCAGGTGGCAGATTTAATATCAGTTGTTTACGGTGATGGGAAGATTACAAGAAAGATGTAACTGGGCTCGATTACAGTTAGGCCTACTTGATATATATTTTACTGAATTACAATTACAACTTTCATTTTCAACAAGTAGAATTACAATTACTTTACAGAACACTAGTCTTAAGGAAATCGCTGACTTAATTTTTCACATGGGGTAAGGGAGAGATGAGATGAGATTCAACTTTGGAAATGATCTTTTCCCTCATTTTTATTTTAGTTAGAAGACTTTTAATATTTCAAATAATTTGACATTTATTTTACAAATAAATTAATGGGCTCTTAGCGTTCTCATCGCTAAGCCTCGACGCGACGTCTTTCCATTTACTGAAACATGATATGAGTAAAGATCTGGAATCACAGACAGGGATATTTGCGGATGATATTACAAGCCTATTGAATAGAGTAGTAAATGAGTTGCAGGACTGCGAGCGACTGCAGAGGGACTTAAACAATGTGGTGATATGGGCAGCAGACAATGGTATGAATGTAAATGGGATGAAAAATCAAAAGTTAAGTTGTAAGTTTCACCAAAAGGAAAAGTCCTCTCAGTTTGTATTATTGGGTTGATGGGGAACACTGTAAGTACGTAGGTGTTAATATAATGAATAATCTTCATTGGGGTAATCATACTAACGAGGTAGTTAAGAAAGTGTACAGATCTCTTCACATGGTTTTGAGAGTATTTAGGGGTTGCAGTAAGGATGTAAAGGAGAGGGCATATAAGTCTCTGGTAAGACCGCAGTTAGAGTATGGCTCCAGTGTATGGGATCCTCACAAGTACTACTTGAGACGAGAACTAGAAAAAGTTCAAAAGAAGGCAGCACGATTTGTTCTGGGTAATTACCGACAAAGAAGTAGTGTTACTAAAATGTTGCAAAGTTTGGGGTGGGAAGACTTGGGAGTAAGGAGACGAGATGCTCGACTATGCGGGATGTTTCGGGCTGTCAGTGGTGAGATGGCGTGGAATGACATAAGTAGAAGAATAAGCTTGAGTGGAGCTTTTAAAAGTAGGAAAGGTCATAATATGAAGATAAAGTTGGAATTCAAGAGGACATATTGGGGCAAAAATTCATTTATAGGACAAGGAGTAAGGGATTGAAATAAATTATCAAGGGAAACGTTTGATAAATTTCCAAGTTTGTTGAAAATATTTAAGAAAAAGCTAGGTAAACAATTATAAATAAATAGTGTAAATATGAGGTAAACAATTTATAAGGAATCTGCCAATCAATCATTCAATACTGATCTACATTTAGGGCAGTCGCCCAGGTGGCAGATTCCCTATCTGTTGTTCTCCTAGCCTTTCCTTAATGATTTCAAAGAAATTGGAAATTTATTGAACATCTCCCTCGGTAAGTTACTCCAGTCCCTAACTCCCCTTCATGTATATGAATATTTGCCCCAATCTGTCTTCTTGAATTCCAACTTTATCTTCATATTGTTATCTTTCCTACACAAGACGCCACTCAAACTTATTCGTCTACTAATGTCATTCCACGCCATCTCTCCGCTGACAGCTCGGAACATACCACTTAGTCGAGCAGCTCGTCTTCTTGTTCTCAGCCCAAACTTTACAACATTTTTGTAACGCTACTCTTTTGTCGGAAATCACCCAGAACAAATTGAGCTGCTTTCATTGGATTTTTTTCCAGTTCTTGAATCAAGTAGTACTGGTGATGGTCCCATACACTGGAACCATACTCTAGTTGGGGTCTTACCAGAGACTTATATGCCCTCTCCTTTGCATCCTTACAACAACCCCTAAACACCCTCATAACCACGTGCAGAGATCTGTACCCTTTATTTACAATCCCATTTATTAGGTTACCACAATTGTGGTTTCCCATTTTCAAACCAGGCAAATGCCGGGGCTGTACCTTAATTAAGGCCACGGCCGCTTCCTTCCACTTCCTAGGCCTTTCCTATCCCATCGTTGCCGTAAGACATATCTGTGTCGGTGCGACGTAAAGCAAATAGCAAGATTACCACAATGATGATCTTTCCTAATATTAACACCTAGATATTAACAATGATCCCCAAAAGGAACTTTCACTCCATCAACGCAGTAATTAAAACTGAGAGGATTTTTCCTATTTGTGAAACTCACAACCTGACTTTTAACCCCGTTTATCAACATACCATTGCCTGCTGTCCATCTCACAACATTATCAAGGTCATGTTGCAGTTGCTCACAATCTTATTTATTACTCTATACAGAATAACATCATCCGCAAAAAACCTTACCTCTGATTCCACTTCTTTGCTCATATCATTGATATATATAAGGAAACATAAAGGTCCAATAATACTGCCTTGAGGATTTCCCCCTCTTAATTTTTTTTTTTTTTTTTTTTTTTTTTTTTTTGCTAGGGGCTTTACGTCGCACCGACACAGATAGGTCTTATGGCGACGATGGGATAGGAAAGGCCTAGGAGTTGGAAGGAAGCGTCCGTGGCCTTAATTAAGGTACAGCCCCAGCATTTGCCTGGTGTGAAAAATGGGAAACCACGGAAAACCATCTTCAGGGCTGCCGATAGTGGGATTCGAACCTACTATCTCCCGGATGCAAGCTCACAGCCGCGCGCCTCTACGCGCACGGCCAACTCGCCCGGTCCTCTTAATTACTGTATTACAGGGTCAGATAAAACTTCGCCAACTTCAGTTCTCTGGGTTCTATTTTCTAGAAATATAGCAGCCCATTCAGTTACTCTTTTGTCTAGTCCAATTGCACTCATTTTTTGCCAATAGTGTCCCATGATCCACCTTATCAAATTCTTTCGACAGGTCAATCGCGATACACTCCATTTGACCTCTTGAATCCAAGATATCTGCTGCTATATGTTGCTGGAATCTTACAAGTTGAGCTTCAGTGGAATAACCCAGGCGACCACCCTAAATGGAGATCATTGATTTATTGATTAACTGAAAACGTCCTACAGGGACACTTCAAAAAATTTCTGTGATTAATTTTAAGAATATCGTTGGGATAAGTACGATGTCTTTAGAAGAACTAGAGAGGTGAAGAAGAGGAGAGAAGTTGGTGAAGCTACTGGTTCTGCTGTAGTAGAACTGAAAATGTTATCTTCATCATCATTTAATTTTCGGCTTCCGTGCGATGTATATCAGTTACTGCAATGTAACGATTATTATTTTATTTCAAGAAGTAAATTACATTCAAAATTAACGATTACGAGTAAAATGATTAAGAAAGTAATCGTTACAAGTCATTCGATTACTTTTATTCAGTTATTATACAATTCTGGTTGTTAAACTAGTTTTTCCTTGAATGACTTCAAAATAACTTGGAAATCTATCGAACCTTTCCCTTGGTAAATTATTTCAATCCCTAATTCATCTTCCTACTTTAATATAGACGACATCAGTAGACGAATTTAATAGTAGGAAATATCACAATATGAAGATAAAGTTGGAATTCAAGAGGACAAGTTGGGGCAAAAATTCGTTTATAGGAAGGGGAGTTAGGGATTGCCATAACTTACCAAGAGAGATGTTCAATACATTTCCAATTTCTTTGCAATCATTTAAGAAAAGGCTAGGAAAACAACAGATAGGGAATCTGCCACCTGGGCGACTGCCCTAAATGCAGATCAGTAATGATTGATTGATTGATTGATTGATTGATTGATTTATTTATTTATTTATTTATTTATTTATTTATTTATTTATTTATTTATTTATTTATTTATTTATTTATTGACTGACGAATATTTGCCCAGTTTGTCGGAAATCACCTAGGACAGATGGTGTTGTTTTGCTTTGTATCTTTTCCTGTTCTCGGATGAAGTAATCCTGCTGAGGGTCCCATACTCTAATTGGGCTTACCAGAAACTTACACGCCTTTCCTTTACATCTTTATCGCAACTCCTAAATACCATCATAACCATACGAGGAGATCTGTAACCTGTATTTACAATCCCATTTATACGATTTCGGTTCTTAGTTGCTTGCTGTCAATCACTATTGATCTGCATTTAGGGCAGATGCTCAGGTGCAGATTCCCTATCTGTTATTTCCAAGTCTTTTCTTAAGTGATTTCAAAGATATTGGAAATTTATTGAACATCTCCCTTGGTAAGTTATCCCAATCCCTAACTCCCCTTCCTACAAACGAATATTTGCCCCAAGTTGTCCTCTTGATTTCCAACTTTATCTTCATATTGTGATCTTTCCTACTTTTAAAGACAACACTCAAACTTATTTGTCGACTAATGTCATTCCACGCCATCTCTCCACTGACAGCTCGGAACATACCGCTTAGTAGAGCTGCTCGTCTTCTTTCTCCCAAGTCTTTGCAACCTTTTTGCAACGCTACTCTTTTGTCGTAAATTACCCAGAACAAATCAAGCTGCTTTTCTTTGGATTTTTTTCCAGTTCTTGAATCAAGTAATCCTGGTGAGGGTCCCATACACTGAAACCATACCCCATTTTCGGTTTTACCAGAAACTTATACGCCCTCTCCTTTACATCTTTACTACAACCCGTAAACACCCTCATAACCATGTGCAGAGATCTTTATCCTTTATTTAACCGCAATGAAGATCTTTCCTTATATTAACAGGGCCGATCACCTAGATGTTAGGCCCCTTTAAACAACAAGCATCATCATCATCATCATCATCATCATCATCATCTTATATTAACACCTATGGACTTACAGGGATCCCCAAAGGGAATTTTTACCCCTTCAACGCAGTAATTAAATCTGAGAGAACTTTTCTTATTGCACTCATTTTTGCCAATAGTCTCCCATGATCCACCCTCTCAAATGTTTGAGACAGGTCAATCGCGGTATTGTCCATTTGACCTCCTGAATTCAAGATACCTGCCATATCTTGCTGGAATCCTACAAGTTGAGCTTCAGTGGAATACCCTTTCCTAAACGCGAACTGCCTTCTATCGAACCAGTTGTTCATTTTGCAAACATGTCTAATATAATCAGAAAGAACGCTTTCCCAAAGCTTACATGCAATGCGTGTCAAACTGACTGGCATGTAATTTTCAGCTTTATGTCTATCACCCTTTCCTTTATATACAGGGGCTGCTATAGCAACTCTCCATTCATTTGATGTAGCTCCTTCATGCAAACAATAATCAAATAATTACTTCAGATATGGTATTATATCCCAACCCATTGTCTTTAGTATATCCCCAGAAATCTGATCAATTCCAGCTGCTTTTCTAGTTTTCAACTTTTGTATCTTAATGTAAATGTCATTGTTATCATATGTAAATTTTAATACTTCTTTAGCATTAGTCACCTTCTCTATCTGGACATTACCTTTGTAACCAACAATCTTTACATACTGCTGATTGAATACTTCTGCCTTTTGACGATCCTCACCTACACACTCCCCTTGTTCATTAATGATTCCGGGAATATCCTTGGAACCTGTTTCTGCCTTAAATTACCTAAACATACCATTCCATTTTTCACTAAAATTTGTATGACCGCCAATTATGCTTGCCATCATGTTATCCTTAGCTGACTTCATGCTAGATTCAATTTCCTAGTAAGTTCCTTCAATTTCTCCTTACTTCCACAGCCATTTCTATCTCTATTTTTTTTCCTATCTGCACCCCCTTCTTAGTATCTTTATTTCCCTGTTATAGTAAATTGGGTCTTTACCATTCCTTACCACCTTGAAAAGTACAAACATGTTTTTACATTTCTCAACAAATGCTTTAAATCCATCACAGAGTCTGTTTACATTTTTATTTACCGTTTTCCACCGATCATAGTTACTTTTTAAAAACTCCCTCATGTCAATCATTTTAGAGTAGGCCTACATCTTACAGGCAGTGTTCAAGAGTTTAAAGCCAATCAAATTTTTGGATTTACTTCGGTTCCCTTTTTTTAAATAAGACTATTTACTCTTACTGTCCGTTTCACTCCTGGAATCATACATTTTTACCAGCATTCACTGAAAATATGTAATAATTTAAATGAAGAACTTCTCCCCACTCCGCGGCACATACAGCACAGTCAAAAAGACTATTATACAGTCAGATGGTCTACATATATTATAGAGGTACGTGGTCATCACAGTTATGATATCCTCAGCCACATTTCTTGGCTTCATTGACCGGGTCCCCTCTCGCATCAGTCAACTCCACAGTTAATTCTCAAGTCTGAGAGAACACTGTTACAGTCCGGGAATAGAACCTGGGGCATCGGCGTAAGAGGGAGATACATTATCCCTATACCATGAGGCTGTTCTTAAATGAACAAAGGTATTTCCATATTTTATTGTTTCTACGTATATACCTCCATAATGAGTGAATGATGCTTATGCCGTATACTGGTAAAGGACATGTTTACGTGTATATGCTGAAGACTTCTGTGTGCAGCCAATGACAATTCTAGGAAAAATATTTCTCACTGTTGATATGAGTAATAGTTTCCTCATCTCGATTATTTATTTTAGTAAAGTTGCAGAGGATTTTTGAATTCATAAACAATAAAGATCAGCATTCGAAACGGCGTGCGGTATATATGTATTCTGAGAAAAGTTCTGATCTGTTTTCTGCATTCATCTCGAAAAATATTATATTGTTATAGGTCTACAGTATTTTCATCGTGCTCGTATCTGCTCTGTCTGGTTTTTATTGTCGTTAAAAGTGCGTTTTTTCGAAATGTGAACATTTCAGATTCACACTGAAACTGCCACTGTGGGGAGCACAACATTGTATGGAAGTGAATCATGGACAATAACTGGCACAAAAACAATAATGCTGAAGGTGAGGTGAGTACTGGTAGATCGTATCACAGGCGAAGAGATGCTGTTGGTGAGAGGAGAATTATTTGGTGAAATTTGACCAGAAGAAGTCTGACGTTTACTTTTTAAAATCATAACTTAATCACTGTATCGACGGAGTATTTAGTTTTAACTAGAACGCTCTACATTTATGAAGTGTTTTGAAGTAGACTGTATATATTCCCACTGTTTTGGATATTTTAAAGCTTCAACATGTCTTACAACAATGGAAACGTCTTGAAGTTCGAGGAAAGAGCAAAATAAGCATCCCCCAACTCTACGCTAACAATGATGATTACTCTGAACAAATGATCGAAATACAGTACATGATTAAGAAGGGTGGAGTTATGACAGGCTAGCTCGCGGAGGATCGGGTGTTTATTGTGTACCTGATATTTCGTTATTCAATAATCCCCTGCACTCTGATATCGAACCTCAGCCACGTCATCTGCAGTTAGAGCTTTGTGAACTTCATCACAATTCAGGTTACTGGAGATGACTTTTGTAAACTGCTTTCTCCAGAACACCGTGAGACGGGCTCTCAAAATTCGTTCTATTTAAGCAAGCACCTTTATATGCAAAGCAGTGGGTTTTTTCTTTCAATGAAGCAAGTAAAATCTAAGAACAGGAAGAGACTTCCAGATTCTGTGTTATCACATATTCTTCTTGTGGAAACCTCACAATTTGACGTAGATTTCAAATAATTGGTTTTTCCATATTCAGAAGCCACAATGTTTTCATTAATCAGTGTGCGTAGAAGTGTCAGAGACTACTTAAGAACCATAAAACTACCTGTGTTTTTCTGGCCATTCCTGCAGACATATAATATATTCTACTGAATTTATATTTTGTGGTAAATAATGACAAATTTACAGGCACCTGACCTTGTTTATTAAATTCTGTTTACCTATATAACTTGTATTTTTCTTTCCGCATGGATAAAACATAACATGTTGGATGGATTTCTCTAAATTTGGCCCTCGATTAGGAGGTGCTGGTAAGGCGGTATGGGAGGTACATCAAACCAGTCTATGAACTGATGACCCAAACAACAACAACAACAACAACAACAACAACATACTGCAATCTTCAGAATATGAGCTCTTGTTAAAAAGTACAAACCAACCAAAACCAAATTAGGAAAAAACGCACAATATAATCGTTGAAAGCAACATAGCCTGGTGTTTAGTCACCCATGGCACATTAATGTGAGTCTTAATACAGCCATGTTATCATTTCTACGACAAATCATCGGCTTCTCGAGGCACCAGTAGACTTTCACCTTAATAAAAGTAAGGGTCTGTACATCAAAAGTAAAAGTATTTTGTTATCGTGTCAAGGCTCATCATTATATCGGTAATTTGAGGTCAACGTCGTTCAAGCAGGTTCTGCCTGCGTGTGCAGTCGGTCGGTCTCCGACTCCAAGTAATGACACCGAAGCACGTCACCCATGACGAAACGATTGACAAACCCATTTGTCTGGGACGAGGAAGTGGTCATGCGTGATGTTAGTTCACGTACCTGGCCAGTCTGATAACCACCAAAGAGGAAGGAGTAGGATTCCCCTATTACCTTTGATTTACTTCTTCGCTGTACTGAACTTTATTAGTTGGAGAACTTACTCATGGAGACTGAAAACTACCAGTGAGAATGTGAAAAAGTTTCTCATCGATCGAACACTATTTGTAAAGTTTTGATGTGATTTCTCGTTGGCGACCTGATCCAATCTCGCAAGTTGAAGCGTTGGCTGGGTCACCAATCCATAGACTGGTTTGATACAGCTTTCCATGCCACCCTACCCTGTGCTAACCTTTTCATTTCAACGTAACTACTACATCGTACATCTGCTCTAATCTGTCTGTCATCTTCATGCCTTGGTCCATCCCTACAGTTCTTACCACCTACACTTCCTTCAAAAACCAACTGAACAAGTCCTGGTTGTCTTAAGATATTTCCTATCATTCTATCTCTTGTTGTAGTCAAATTTCGCCAAATCGTTCTCCTCTCACCAAATTTGATTCAGTACCACTTTATTCGTGATTCGATATAAGTTACCCACTCACCCTCAGAATTCTTCTGTAAAACCACATTTCAAAAGCTTCCATTCTATTTCAGCTAGTTATTATCCATGTTTCACTTCCATACAATACCACGCTCCAGACGAGAAATATTCAAAAACAGCTTTATAATTCCTATGTTAAATGTTGGGAAGTGAGCGAACTTCTGTACTTCCCTCACACTCCATGGCCGAGTCCATTATTCTCCTTGGTAACCCATCCTCTTGCCTTCGCAGGCGAGACTTAGTATTTACACTATGTCTTCTGGTATGGGTTCGATAAGTTTGGTACTTTTCTTGACCTGCCTCAGTCCCCTCCTTGGCTTTGACGACATGAAAGTGACAAATATGAGCGATGGTAGTAACTTATGCAGACAGTCCCTGTTATGAATGGTGTGAAAATGTCGCTCATAGGGTGCGTGCATTTCAGTGGGCTTCACAGACTGATATGTGATAGTAACTTTTGGCTCGGCGAGGAAAGCAACGGGGCTCATTTTTAAATTAAAGACCTTAGGTTTCCCGCCCTACGTACTACAGTTACTAACGAGCTACCTACCTTATTCCTCATTTCCCCAGTATGCGTCTTCAGTGACACCTTTCAGCTGATGTCCGAACTATTGAGAATCAAACCAGCCTTCGGGATGATTACCCGACATACACATACAACCTATCTTCTTCCATTCGCTCTATTTGACCCCATCACCGAAGACGGTTTATCCGAACAGCTTCATCCATCGAGTTTATTCCTAACAGCCTTCATCTTCTCACTTCAAGTGCCTTTCTGCCATTGTTCCCACATGTTTGTACCAGCAATCTAGCTACCTCCTAGTTGCTTCATCTTATGAACCCCAAGTTCACCCAGCTTTCAATTCCGTAGTCTATAATAAAATTGACCTGGAAACAGCCCGATGTAAAAACAGTTTCGTTCGTGAATTCATTTCTTTCTTACAGAATCACAACTGCGAGCTCAGTGCATTTGCTTTGCTGTCCCTTGATTCAGTTTCGTTTCGTATGCTACCGGTACCATCTTCGGAGAGTACACATCCTAAGATTCTGAAATGATCCTCTTGTTCCAGTTTCGTATTCCATATCTGGGATTAAAACCTCTTACGTTTATTCCAGATTGACAAGTCTTTGAAATGCTAATTTTCACAACGTATTCGCTAGATCTCTTTTCAGATCCCAAGATATTAGACTGCAGGCTGCCAGCACGGTCCGCCATTAAGACCAAGCGACCGGCATAGTCCAACTGAACCGGTTTATACCTTTCAGTAAATGATCCATGTTTACTATGAACAGCAGAGGTGAACTACTTTAACTACTTTTACTTTGTAACTACTTTAACTGCCTACTTCATTTTTTGGTGGCTACAGTACTTTTGCATCCATTTCTTGGCACAGGCCAGAGTAAAGTGTAGCTTCCACCGAAGTCCCAGTCAACATCCATGGCTGAGACAATATGGAAGCTGCTGGGGTATGGGTAGTGCTGAGTACTGACATTCAGAGCACGACTAGTGCATCTGAGTGTTATGAAAGGTGTTGCTCATAGGTAGAGCCCTGCGCCGATATACAAAATATTATCCGCATCCGCAACCGTGAATGGTTATCCGCGGATATTGTAAATATTTAACTACATTATATTACACCCAAGGTATTGAAACGGATAGATCTGTTAACATAATACGATAGGCTTGAACCCCTACAGTCACAGGTTTATGAGAGACTAGCTGATGTACCCGTGCTTCGGTACGGGATTCTCAGAAAGACTGACTTGGTGGCTTTCAACATAGGTCATTACAAAAACGTCAGTAGGAATATAGCGATTGAAAGTAATGTTATCACATAAAATACTTGATCAAATGAAAAACCGCACACTTTTTCACTTTCAACGAACAGTACTACGGTGCCAATCTAACAGTCCAAAGTTCCAGAGCGGGAACAACCAGGTCGCAGACTGCCATGAACACTCCTCTGTCATTATTCCGTTAAATATCCGCACTACTCATTCCAATCAGTGCCTCAGAGTAGAGATTGAATAGCTCGAATGCTATGATGAACCAGTGTGTTACGTACCTGCAGTATCAGAAAATGTATGAACCAGAGGAACGGCATGCTAAAGAAGAAAGTTTTCCAGCTCCCCAGTTATTTCCCGCCAATGTTCAGTCAGGCTGTTATACTCGGTACGCAGTAGTAATCCCATCTACCGGAGTTGAGCGGCACCATAAGAAACGAAGAACATCACAACAAACAATGGTCAATGTAAAGTTATTGTTGATCATTTTCGTCAGGTCAGGGTCACCCTGCTACCGTATGTGACAGTAGACGGTACTACCTGCGACTGTCTGGCCGAGGGTCAGGCGGCCAGTACCAAACCTGGCAAACTAGGGGAGAACCAACGGCTACGGGCGGATGAGCTCTCCCTTAGTAGGTTTGATGAAACCTTTGTGTAGGAAATGACACCTAAATTCATCAAGTTCAGGGCACTCTCTTGCCCTTGGGGTGGAAAACTTCCCCTAAAGGCGGATGGACCATATTTGGTCAACGGCATAGAAAGTCCTCAACGGAGGACCAGGCGTAAGGACAGGAAGTCCCTCCTCGGCTGGAATGGCGGACGAAGGCTGCAGTGACTAGGAACCCTTCAATCGTCTTGCATCGGCTTGCCATTGAAAACAGTTCTTAAGTCATCAAGTACAGTGCGTTTGTTGAAGTGCACCAACACTCTCACTCTAAAGGAATCTCACGCACAGCAGCCTTCCAACAACAGATTGACTCTTCCAAAAGTCCTGCGGCGATCAGGAAGTTGCGACGGGGGCAGGATTGTGATGTCTGGAAGCCTCTAGTGATAACTTGGCACGTAGGCGGTAGATGTGTGATCGGGCGTCTTGCTTAGGATTGTGGCTGTAGAGCAATTCGGTTGCTGCATCTACGACTGAGCAGTCCTAATTAGGGTCCACTCTGCTCACCTCACATGGGGAAGGGGCTAGAAAAGGTGCCCTAAATATAGTCAGCCACTTCTAGTACCGATTGGATAGCCGCGTCCAATGGTATCACCTCAATGCGGTCGAACAAGAAAGAAATTATATTTTGCTACATGGAATGTAAGAACGCTTAATGATGACCCTTCAAATGAGAGACCCGAAAGGAGAACACCCTTGTGCGTAGAGAGTTATGAAGATACAATATCGACATAGCAGCACTCCAGGAAACCCGCCTTGCTGAAGAAGGTCAGTTGAATGAAAACGGAGCAGGATACACTTTCTTCTGGAAGGGTAAACCTACCAGTGAACACCGAACACATGGAGTAGGCTTTGCTATCAAGAATAAGCTTCTCAGAGTCCTGCAGGAGCTTCCAACTGGACGTAATGAACGCATCATGACATTAAGACTTCGATTAAATGGCGACCAGCATGCCACAGTAATTTGCGCATATGCCCCCACATTAGACTCTGATGATGACATCAAAGAAACATTCTATTCAGATCTGGATGACATCCTATCAAACATCAATCGACTAGATAAAATCATCTTGCTTGGTGATTTTAATGCCAGAGTGGGAAAGGACCATAAAGTATGGAATGGTGTCATTGGCAAGGAGGGAGTTGGCAGTGAAAACTCCAATGGTATTAGACTCCTCTCAAAATGTACTGAGCATGGGTTGATAATCACCAACACCATCTTTCGCCAAAGGGATCGCTTCAAAACATCATGGCAGCATCCTAGATCGAAACACTGGCACCTCATTGACTATGTGATTGTCCGCAAGCAAGATCTACGCGATGTTCTCATCACCAAAGCAATGACAGGAGCTGATGACTGTTGGACAGATCACCGACTTATTAGATCAGTGATGCATTTGTCACTGTCCACCCAGAGGAGGAAACAACGGAAGAGCTTCAGACATACTTTTGACACCGAGAAGTTTGGCAATGCAGAAATTACTTCAAAATACAGAGAGCTCTTTCATCGGACTTTGCCGAAGGAATATCAACCTGATGTAACGCAACACTGAGAGAGTCTGAAGACCACTATTCAATATGCTTGCAAAGAAACAGTAGGATATAAGACCAGAAAACATCAGGACTGGTTTGATGAAAATGATGAAGAAATTGAAGCATTGATCTCACAGAAGAGAAAAGCCTTGCAAGCATGGCGAAGAGACATGAACTCCCACTCTAAGAAACAAGCCGTAAATATTGCCAAAGCAAATGTCCAAAGAAAAACCCGTGAGCTCAAGAATGCATGGTGGGCAGCAAAGACAAAAAGTTGGAATATCTAGCAGATAAAGATTCACGACAGTTCTTCCAAGCGACAAAAGCAGTTTATGGTCCCATCACCTTTGGGAGGAATCCTCTTTGGTCCAGCGATAAAAGTATACTTTTAAAAGATCAGCACTCCATCATGAATAGGTGGAAAGAGCATTTTGAAGACCTCTTGAACCAGGATTCGATTATTGATGAACAGGTGTATGATATATTAAAACAAGCTCCCATCAATGATGAACTTGGCTCCCCACCAACATTAGGTGAAGTTAAGCATGCTGTCAATCAAGCAAAGCGTCACAAAGCCTCTGGTCCTGATGGTATACCAGTGGAAGCTCTCAAAGAAGGTGGTGAGGAACTAGTAAGACACATACATGAACTGATTGTCAAAATTTGGAGCACAGAAGAAATGCCTCCTGATTTCAGAGACAGTCTGGTAGTTCCCATATTTAAGAAAGGGGATCGAACAAACTGCAGTAACTATCGGGGAATATCCTTACTGTCGTGCCTGGGAAAGCTTATTGCTCGAATCTTGGCAAATCGTATTGTACCCCTGGTGGAGAAAATACTTCCAGAGAGTCAGTGTGGCTTCAGGCCTTCTAGAGGAACCACAGATATGATATTCACAGCTCGTCAACTCCAGTAAAAATGTAGAGAACAAAATAGACCTCTTTATATTGCCTTTATTGATCTTACTAAGGCATTTGACTCTGTGAACCGAGAAGCTTTGTGGAAAATTTTAGTTCTATATGGCTTTCCGCAGAAATTTATTGCCATCTTGAAATTGCTCTACACTGATATGATGGCAGCTGTCATTGGCAACGGCTCTATTGGAGAGCCATTCCATATCAATACCGGTGTTAAGTAAGGCTGTGTGATAGCCCCCACTTTGTTTTCCTTGTATGTTGCCACTGTCATGGAACTTGTCAGAGATGATCTCCCTCCAGGAAATCATATAACTTACAGGATGGATGGTAAACTTTTTAATTTGAGCCGTTTAAAGGCAGGAACTCGGACATTGTCTGCAGCATTAGTTGAGTTACGGTACGCTGATGATAATGCTGTCGTAGCTCAGACACAAGAAGAGCTTGTGAGAATCCTGAATGCTTTCTCTGCTGCGTACAACAAGATCGGACTCAAACTGAATACCAGCAAAACACAGATCCTATACCAACCAGCCACTGGGGAAGGTCAAAGAGATATCAATGTCACAATTGATGGAGTGAGCCTTCAAGTTGTAAACACCTTCCCATACCTTGGCAGCACCCTCTCATCAAGCGCAAATATAGATTCAGAAATCCAACACAGAATTAACCGTGCAGGAGCATCCTTTGCTAAGTTAAGATCTCGAGTTATTGACAATCACGATGTCAATATCACAACAAAGATTCTTGTGTACAATTCTGTTGTAGTTCCAACCTTACTCTACGGATCTGAATCCTGGACATGCTACAGTCGACACCTTAAGAAGCTGGAACAGTATCATCAACGTTGCTTGAGGAGAATACTGCAAATAACTTGGCAAGACAGGCGCACAAATATCAGCGTTCTTGAAGAGGCACACACCACCAGTGTAGAATTGATGGTTTTAAGACGCCAGCTACGATGGACAGGCCACGTAGTTCGCATACCCAATAATCGCATTCCCAAACAAGTGTTTTACTCTGAGCTATCAGTAGGTAAACGCTGTGTAGGCGGTCAGAGGAAGCGATTTAAAGATGTAATACAGGCTAACTTGAAGAGATGTAACATTGATGTTGATAACTGGGAGAGCTTAGCGCTTGACCGTTCATCCTGGAGATCACTAGTCCATTACGGCACACTGTCTTTTGAAGAAAACCGCCGACGTACAGCGAATGACAAGAGGCAACGTAGGAAAGAAAAAGAAGTGCTGAGAAGACATAGAAATAACATGACTGCTCCACCTGGGACTACCTGTCATCACTGTGGCAAATTGTGTAACTCCCGCATTGGACTGTATAGTCACCTCCGAACACATAGATGAAGAGACATACTACCTGGAAGACAAACCTACTCGATTACGAGTGTTTGCTATCATCATCATTGTTGATCAGTGTTAAGCGCTTTGGATATTGTAGGCCTTCTGAAATACCACTCTTATCATAGTCAGTACAGTAAACTGAATGAAACATAAATGATCGGAAATTGTATTGTCTATAACTTTTGTTATGTAGTACCGTACTTTTCGATAGCACCAATAACATAGGTACCGATATTTAAAATTCAATTTTAGGCGCCTTCCCGTAAACTACCATTTCATCTCGGGGAAAATAAAATTATTTACAGCCTAGACTGTAGTTTCTTATCCCCGACTCTATATAGCGGTTTTCATTAAATTCTGTTAACCCATTTTCTCGTGGCTCGGCGTTGATATGGACAAATTCATTAATATCTGTGTTATCAGAGCCGGTACGGTAAAAATGTATAAGACATAAATGATTGGAAATTGAATTCTATATAACTTTAGTTATATCATATTTATCGATAGGACCTCTAATAATATAAATATTCGATAATTAAATTTAAGGCCTCCCCCCTAAACTACCATTTCACTCAGCGTGAATAAAATGATTTATAGTCTAGATTGTAGCGGCTCATCCCCCGACTTTACATACCGATTTTCATTAAATTCTCTTCAGCCGTTTTCTCGTGATGCGTGTACGTACATACATACAGACAGACAGACAGAAATTACGGAAAAGTAAAAAGTACATTTTCTTGTTACTATGCACATGACCGATACAGAAATACCATTCTTTTCAAATTCTGAGCAATGTACAGACAAAACTTATATATATATATATATATCACTCCTCCTCATTTCCCTAGTACGCCTCTTCAGTGATGCCTAGGCCATCTATGACACCTGATGGCTGAGCTGTTGAGGATCCAACCAGCCTTCAGGCTGATGACTAAACATACAATGACATTTATAGAGGAGTGCGACAGGCTTCGGCAGCCGGCACAATTCCTATCCTCGCCGCTAGATGGGGGCTTCATTCATTCCATTCCTGACCCGGTCGAATGACTGGAAACAGGTTGTGGATTTTCATAATGGCATTTATACACACCCATTAACAAGCTAACAGCTATTGCAATCACGACTACTATGGTACTGCACTATTTCACTGGTCATAATCATAAGTGACAATAACGGCATTCACAAAAACAGATAAACAGTGCACATTCGAATTTCTCTCGTCTTGGCCAAATCTCAAAGCATAAAGACGTTTTTAACAATTTGACCAGCCTACAAATAGTGCCGTCACCTTATGGTTACAATTTGAATATTTATTTTAAGTTCTTTAAAGAACTGAATTGTTTAAATAGTCAGTATAATGGAATTCATTGTTTTGTAAAATGTTTCGGAATTAATCTCTAACAACAGTTAAGTTAATTTAAGACGGGGAGGGGAAAAGCCTAGGTATATTGTGAAGTGGATGGTGATGTCGCTGCTGGCTCTGCCGGACAAATCATACACCCGTCTGCGCCAAGGTAGGTAGAGTATATTAGGTAGGCCATTCCCGCTCACAGCGCTGTCATTGGTTGATCGCGCATGGCGTAGCCGGGAGGGCTAGAAGCGCGCGCCTGCATTGCCTGCATGCAGCATAAACCTCGATAATTAGGTAAAATAAGTTCAATTTCTTATAAATAATTACAAGGTTGGCATTATTATAATAAAGTGGCACTTAACATACCACCTGCGATCAGTGATATAATACTGTTGATAGAAAAATAGAAGAAACTCTGAGCAATTACATCTTAAAAGCCGCTTTAAGAACAATGCATACATAGACACGCTGGAATAGTTATAGGTTTAATCATACTTAAAACTCACTTTTTGATGACTTAGGAAGTTGTTGAAGAAGCTGAAGCTGCCCACAGTCGACTCTTTTTCGCTGAATACTTCTTCATAGCATCTATGTGATGTTTTTGTTGAGGTGACGTATTCTAATAAAAGTCTTAGTTCTGACGTACAGTGATATACGTAATATTATCGTCAAGTTCTGGAAATTTTGATTTAATTATAGATATCAAAGTATGCATTACTCTTTCACATTTAGAAATATAAATCCCGTAAAAACTTCCAAACAGTACCTCAAACTGCATAACGTGTTGATACCATGCTTCGGTTTGAAATGATTGATAACCAGTCATGAGGCACTTCCTGTGGCAAGGCAAATATTTCACTTTTATCACCCAAGCTGTCATCAACAGAGCGACATTTAAATGCCAAGTAGCCTGCAAAGTATTTAATTGCATCCTGATATACGTCTTCAGTAGAGATGGGGAATCTGATTCATTTTGAAGAACCGATTCATTTGAATCGATTCACAAAAATGATTCGTTCATTTGATTCGTTCACTTGATTCGTTCATTCCATTAACACGTGACCGAAACTATGGACTCAGATGAACCATTCCGTTATGTTACTTATAACTGCTACTGCTTTACAAGTTACAAGAAGTGAAATGTAGTTAATCGCTAGTATTTTAACTAGAGTAATATCCTTTTTAGAGGTTACAGTCGAAAAATGCTACGCAACTGTCCGACTAATCCTTTCCAAACTTAAGAAACTACCATACGAAATTATACGACAATCGAATTTGAAATTTATAGTAGATATACGAACATTTTTGTGGCAATTCGAAAGTGGATATTGACAGCAGCTCACCATCAGTTCTTTACTATTTTTTTTTTACTGAAGAAATATTTTAAAAATATATAAAACCAAATGTAAACGTGATGACCTGACTGTGAAATAATCAACCGTGACAAAGCAACAGCTAAGTTACGGTTTTTTGAACTTCGATTATTCTTAACATTCCTTACAATTTTCATTATGTTCGTAAGCTATACTCACTACGTCACTAGCTAGCAACTTTAGGCAACTCTCTGTAGTAGGCAGTGAAATAATAGGAAACAAATCTGTACCCACATGGGTGTAATGTCATCCTCAAATGGATCATGGTCAAATTGACAAGATTAACGGTTCATAAACAGTAAATACCGGAAGACTATGCCGGGCTGAGCGGCTCAGACAGTAGAGGCGCTGGCCTTCTGACCCCAACTTGGCAGGTTCGATCCGGCTCAGTCCGGTGGAATTTGAAGGTTCTCAAATACATCAGCTTCGTGTCGATCGATTTACTGGCTCGTAAAGGAACTCCTGCGGGACAAAATTCCGGCACCTCGGCGTCGCCGAAAACCAAAAAAGTAGTTTGTGGGACGTAACGCCAATAACATTATTATTGAATAGCCAATAAGGCATTACGTCATCGACGTAAAGCATCTGACTGTCTTTAAAAGAATACAGTCTTCTTTACGTCGCACCGACACAGATAGGTCTTATGGCGACAATGGGATAGGAAAGGGCTATGAGTAGGAAGGAAGCAGGGCTGCCGACAGTGGAGTTAAAACTCACTATCTCCCGAGTGCAAGCTGACAGGTACGTGAACCAAACCGCGCAGCCGCTTTCTCGGTGATTTATCTGTTTTTAGTACGGTTGTCCCTTAATATTCTGCCGCTGCTCAGAGTAACCATAGAAACCAGAAAGGCGAACGCCAAAGGGGGAAATATGGAACAATTTACGAAAAAGCCTCAAAAATACTTGAGGTTATGTGTCAGATAGTAGCTGGTTTACATATCACATTCAGAAGAATCTATCACTTGCAGGATTTATGCCTTGCTTTATTTGCTCCCTTCGTACCTTAATAGTCTTGTATTGCCTACATACTACAAAGAAGTCATGGTTAGCTGTTTCACTTCAACTTGCATATATATTTCATGACATGGCAAGATTTAAAAACAATATCGATTCTTACTAAGGGCTGAGAACGAGAACGGGGAGGCTTCCATGTTCCACAAGTTAGTTCACAGTAGATCACGAGAACGAGAACGGGAACCTTGAAGTAAACTTAACCTAACATTTCGCAACGACCTGGAAGTTGGATGTATATTACAGTTCCGTGAAGTGTGTGACATGAAACGACGTCATAATTTCTTATTAAAAAAAAAAAAAATCCTGTAAGGTTAGGTTAGGAGTGTTTGACTTGTGAGACTTTTAATTCTGGTTAAATAAGAAGTAACAGAGTCGTTCTTAACATGTTGTCATTGATTCAAAAATGGCGGATTCCCGATTTGGCGAATGGCGATATGAATCAGAACCACTGCCTGCTCGATCTGCATCCGATGGCTGCTTATACTGCCTGCTCATTACTATATTTTAACATGGCACTAAATGAAACACTCCGTTTACAAATACCCACAGCAGATGGCAGCACCAACCGGCTCCTGAACTGTCGGAATGAAATAGCGGGAAATACGGTACTAGTAGTACTGTATTTGTTTACAGTGAAAATGGTGTACTGCTGCGTGCCTTTCTGCAAATCAAAGAAGGGAAACCAGAATGCCGTGGTATTTCATTCCATGACACGGGCTTTTTCAGGAGATCCAGTTGAAGCCATGTTTAGTTCCATAAGAATGGGAGAAGGGTGCAATGACATGACTGACTCCCGGGCTACTCAGAATTCCATAGAAAGAATTCTGAAAGTCCGCCTCTCTGGTGTAGTGGTTAGGTCCGGGTTCGATTCCCGGCTCTGCCACGAAATTTGAAAAGTGGTACGAGGGCTGGAACGGGGTCCACTCAGCCTCGGGAGGTCAACTGAGTAGAGGTGGGTTCGATTCCCACCTCGGCCATCCTCGAAGTGGTTTTCCGTGGTTTCCCACTTCACCTCCAGGCGAATGCCGGGATGGTACTTAACTTAAGGCCACGGCCGCTTCCTTCCCTCATCCTTGCCTATCCCTTCCAATCTTCCCATCCCCCTACAAGGCCCCTGTTCACCATAACAGGTGTGGCCGTCTGGGCGACGTACTGGTCATACTCCCCAGTTGTATCCCCCGACCAAGAGTCTGAAGCTCCAGGACACTGCCCTTGAGGCGGTAGAGGTGGGATCCCTCGCTGAGTCCGAGGGAAAAGCCGAACCTGGAGGGTAAACAAATGATGATGATGAGCATTCTGAAATCCGGTATTTTAATGTCCACCGATGGTGCTAACGTTGTCCACAAAAAAATTCAAAATTTTCTGCCTCAGTATCCTCTCCCGGACTTGACGAAACAGAACCAGTGATGTCCGCTGAGTATGTACTTGATTTACTGGAAGATGTTCGTGAGCCCCCTGAGTCAGTGTATGTCACTTTGGAAACTGCTTCCCATGCATTAGTGTGTGGTTATTTAGTGCATGTAATCGAAGAAAAAACAATGCAGCACGTGCTTGAGTAACGTTTCCACCTCAGTTAATGCATCCCCATTGATGAACTTAATCAGACAGTCTGATAGAGGAGGCCTGCGCTATCCCCAGCAAGGATTTATTGGCTTAATTATGGGGCTACAGAATTTGTTGAGGCAGCTCTACCGTACTGCAAGAAATCTGCAAGTCTGCTCCAGACTACAAAAAACTATGTTCTACCCTCTTTAAATAATAATAATGTTATTTGTTTTACGTCCCACTACCTACTTTTACGGTCTTCGGAGACGCCGAGGTGCCGGAATTTAGTCCCGCAGGAGTTCTTTTACGTGCCAGTAAATCTACCGACACGAGGCTGTCGTATTTGAGCACCTTCAAATACCACCGGACTGAGCCAGGATCAAATCTGCCAAGTTGGGGTTAGAAGGCCAGCGCCTTAACTGTCTGAGCCACTCAGCCAGGCTCTACCCTCTATGTGCCACTGTAAGATTTTAAAGTGTGTTAGTAACAATAAGCACCAGGAACTTGTGTCAGAAACTGTGGTGGCCAAATTCGTGAAACCTCTACTTATTAATGTAGGGAAGTACCATACAGACAAACTTTACAGGTTTTCTTATTCGTCGAAATCTCTTTCTCGAAAAGTCCTGAAGCTATCACTCTCTAGAGCACCACTTTGTGCATACAATTCTTTAATTTTTCTGTTCCTTTCAGATTTAAAATTTTGCTTGTATGCTTATCTAGCTGTATTCACGCGATAACTGGGTACGTCTGGTGCTGCGATCTAGCGCCAGATTGTTTGTAAGTCGTGTTACACGTTTGAATATGGAATGAGCAGGCAGTATAAGCAGCCATCGGATGCGGATCGAGCAGGCAGTGATCAGAACGAACGAGGAACCAGGGAACGAGTTGTGGCAGCCGTCTCTCGATTCAGATTTCGATTCAAAAACGAGTCGATTCATTTCGTTCACTGAATCATGATTCAATCGTTCAGTGCAATGATTCGTTCATTATGAATCACTCGTTCAGAATCTCCCCATCTCTAGTCTTCAGTTTCGAAGTCCTGGCTCAAGTCTTCCATCCTTAACAACTCCAACGTTTCTTCCTGTTCATCTACGGGTACAAGTGTTAACGGCCCCTCAAAAACATCTATACATAGTTCAGTGCTTACGAGGCTCAAGAAATCTTTTTCATTATCAGCATCAGGATGAAAAATACCCGTATCACTCGGCGATGAATTATTTTCAGCTTCCACTGACACACTACAGGAGAGAGGGATTTCATTACTCCCTGTAGGTAATAGAAGTCGAATTCTGTTACGAACTTCAAAAATGGACGGTTTGCTATAAAAAACTCCTAGGCCACGGACACGTGAAAAAATTCTCCAAGCAGTCTTCGTTTAACCTGGCAGTTAAAATATATGACATATTTGCATGTTTCATGTCTTCAAAAAGTCCTAAGAGAGAGTTTATAGATATTATGAACCCCTTCTGAAACGGAAGTCAAGTTTTCCGTTTACCAAATCTCACTTGTATAATCACCTCCAGAAAGCGCCTCAGATTATTTTCCTGGCTCCTTAAGTTTAAGCCGTATCCACTCCTAAGAGGAGTCTTTTCATCTTTAGGTTCCCTGGAGTTCAACACGTCGAAGGTGTCATTGACTAGCTCGATGAAGTTGCTTTCAGCGTCCTTGTTTAAAGAATACCGCACTGCCAGAGCTGTGCGGCTGAAAAATAACTGCGCAGCCATTCTCACATTCTGACGAGATCTGCCTGTTACACTCAGATGAACGTCATTAATATGATGTGTACTTGATAGGTCCCCTGTTTGAGTTTGTAATAGGTGTTCTGTTGTCTTCTTCTGAAATTCGAAACCATCAGCTAACGTCAAACCTTCATATAAAAAGTGGTTTCTCAATAATTTCAAGAAGTGGGGTGCATCACAGAACACCCACACCTTCCTTTTATCATCCACTGGATTGGTCCTTGGTCCTTGTGTACATTTGATTCCTTCCACACTTTGGCATTTTTTCCCCCATGTCACAAGTTACTGCGACAATATGAATGTCACAAGCCTCAAGTTTACTAATTATGTTTCTTAACAACTCTGACGTCATTGTCACGTCGAAATCATAAAAAATGGGTTGCTCCCATGCAGCAAAGAGCCCTCGAACCATCGCTACCTGGACATTGCTGTGAGGCCCTAGTATGCGGTCATCAGATGAATCGTATGAAATACGTCCGTCTATATTCATTTCATCAAATGTAAAAACCGCGATCTTTTTAGACTCCTTGTAATTTACTGCGCTGGCTTCCAACAGATATAGTACCTCTGTTAAAATTCCGGGCCTACATTTAAAGCGCCGAATCCATTTTTATAAGGTTGACCGACATGGTAAAGGAGTGTTCCGGTTCCTCAAATAATCATATGCTTTTCTGGAAAGCGATCTCAAAGACAAAGCATTTGCTATGTCCTCCGAGGACCATTTCACTCGTTTATTGCCTCTCAAGAAACATCGAATCTGCCCTGGCGTAAAACATTTTGACAGAATCTCAACTACTTCCTCTCTGTGTGCACTCTCCTTCACTTTCGGCGGAGACGGTTGTTGTCGTCATTTTGAGACTAGATACCTAGGCCCCTTGAGCTTCTTTAGAGCAGCCTGGCTTCGTCTTAAAATCGCGTTTTCCTTTTCCAAAATCTCCACCCGCTTACGGAGTTTTACGATCTCCTCATTTTGAAGCGATACAGTGCTTGTCACCTGGTCAACTTTCCTTTGCTTTGGTGACAAACTCTCTAATGTTAACCGCGCCCGCTTCTTCATGTTCCTAACTTCATGACGCAAATCTCTATCACTGGAAATCTGTAAAATGAAGATAAAACTTTATGAGTGATCACGTTTTAAACATATATAAAATCGAAACTACGATCGTTAAGTAAAATAAGCCTAATTACTTAACGTTCGAAGTATATGGATAGTTGTTTAATATACTGTCGTAACTCGGTGTTCTCACATAAAACATTCTGCTGGCAAACAACAGAATAAAGTAAAAAGATTCAAAAAATTGTTCCAGTACCAGGAATCGAACCCAAGCCTTCTAAACGAAAGTCAGCTACCCTAGCCGGTATACAATACCGTAGCACGGCAGAATTAGTTTATTCATACGTCCACGTAGCTGGCCAAATCTATTACGATTTATAAAATATTGTATGAAAAGTAGTAGACAAATAGGCCTGCCTGCTCTGCTGTTTCGCTGGTAACGGTGCTAGTGGTTGAACACGAAGCTCTAAATCCATGCCAATTTGCAATGGACAGAGACGGAACAGCATCTGCCTGCAAGATTTTTCTCTGCGATAATCCCAGTAGTTCATTTCTCAAATCTCGTTCATAATCCTCTTGACGAAAATGTATGGAACATACTCTGGCATTCACTATCACTATCACTATCAGCCATATTCAATCGTTTTTACGGTGTGGCCTCTTTAAGTCCGAAGCAAGGTAGGTTTTCATGAGGTCTCTCCATCTGGGACGGTCTTGAGCGATGTTCTGCCAATTGATCCCAGTAATCTTCCGGATGTCTTTATCCCATCTGTCCGGTGGTCTTCCCCTTGGTCTGAGATGATCTTGCGGACACCACTCAAGCACAAGCTTTGTCCACCTACCATCAGTTCTCCGAGCAACACCCACACTCGCCTAATCTCCTCACGTTTTGGAAATCTGTGGTACAAGACACCAGTTGTTTCCGATCCCCAATTAGTACATTGTGCCATAGCACAATTAACTATATATTTAGAAACCTTACTCATCTTTAACACAACACGAAAAATGTTACAAGACTGCGTATCGCAAAATAGATCTGTACTGATAGCGAGTTCCTTATCGTTCACCGCAACAGCTGCCGACAGGAGACCTCCACGTGACGTCGGCATGAGGCGATGCTACGCTGGAAGCAAAGCGCGGGAGTCGGGAATGAGCCCCCCTGCGTCTGCGCTGACAAGCCAATATCGTCCTTCCAAGCTCCTCCCGCACGCCGCACACTTGTTAAAGGCTCCTTTCACACGGTCCACTTGCTTTCCACGCCACGCCACGTCACTCCACTCCACTTCTCAGACACTTGCCGTCCACTTCCGTCAACTTACCGGCAACTTCTCGTCCCCACCTCATATTTGCGTCTCGGTTTGAATCTGGTCCATGGACGCGCACATTATCCTTGGGATTTTTATTCTTCCGAAAAGAAGGTTGAGGTGAAAGAACAGTACTAAGGTTCATTGGGTCCATCCATTGAATTCATATCGCCTAGAACGAGGAGCTCATCGTTCTTCTAGATGAACGTACCAATGATCTAAAAATGTTCCTTAATTACTTTCGTATGAGTGGGAATTTGTTTGAATTGTTGTCAATCCTTGAAGCAAGTTTACAGCGTCAGGACACCAACATGAGAAAATGTATTCCGCCGATATTTTGAAACAAAATCTTCAAACTTGTGACGCACACAATGTTGACCGTTTGAACGACTGATTTAGTGAGCTACCAGTATGGCCTTGCTACCTACACCTACCTTCTTTAAATACGACTGGTAGTTCTCACGAATGAGATTGGTTTTTTTTTTTTTTTTTTACAAGTTGCTGTACGTCGCACCGACACAGATATGTCTTATGGCGACGATGGGACAGGAAAGGGCTAGGAGTGGAAAGGAAGCGGCCGTGGCCTTAATTAAGGTACAGCCCCAGCATTTGCCTGGTTTGAAAATGGGAAACCACGGAAAACCATCTTCAGGGCTGCCGACAGTTGGGTTCGAACCCACTATCTCCCGAATACTGGATAATGGCGGCACATAAGCGAGTGCGGCTATCGTGTTCGGTCCGAATAAGAAAATGTTATTATGTAATTTAATTGGAAGCAGTTCTTTTGAAATGAAGACTGCTAAAAAGCCTTGATTAATTATTTTTCAATGACCCATGTTATTGTAATATCGAAAATTGTTAACATATAACACATATAGCCTATTACTGTGGATATCAACTTCTCTCTCTTTGGAGTTGTCCAGTTCGGCAGAAAGTGGAATCACTTCATGGGAAACTTTATTCCACATTTGAAGCCTTTTATTTTATTTGAATAGTCTGTCGTTCGTTAATCCCACTGACAAGGCCGATTTTGTATTTCTATTATTAACTTTTCAGTATCTGTGAATGGAACCGACATTTTGAAACGAAATCTTCGAACTTGTAGCTCATTTATATGTTGACTGTCTGAACGAGCTAATCTGATTCAGTGATGAGTGAGCTTCCGGTCGCCCAGAGTGGAAGACACTTCAGGCCGGTCGACAGCAGCCTGCTGTTGACGAGAGTGGACGGAGGTTGCGCCACACGAAGTGTCTCGTGTGAACACTACCGGCCTTTTACCACACCTCTGGTGGAGTGGAGTGGAGTGGAGTGGAGTGGCGTGGCAAGCAGTGGATCGTGTGAAAGGGCCCTAAACTCTAGGAATCTACGAACGGCGCTCCTGCTAGAGCCCAACCGCCTCATGTCTAAAGATAAAAAAACATCATGCTTGCTGAACGGTTGCCACGGTCTGACTGCCTTTAAGTTTGAAAATAATAAAGCGAAATGTTTACAGCCAAAATAATATAGATAACATTGTATAATTGAATAGCATACCACCATAAGTTCGACATCGCTACATTTGTCCATCTCTTTATGCAATCATGTACGGAGTGAAATTATGCTACCGGTGTTTTTGAAAAGGCGGTGAGGTGGCTCCCAAAGGCCCTATATGCAAGAACCGCCATTGCACCAAATGTGTCACCAGCTATCTTTTACATGCGGACATCGTACAACATGGAGTATCGAATGGACTTTTCTCCACCCTTCAAACATCTGACTACCTCTGCCGGATTTGAACACGCTATCTTGGGATCCGGAGGCCGACACTCTACCACTGATCCGCAGAGGGAGGAGCTATTCATATTTAGAACAACATTACACTTTACTTTTCTAATAGCTAAAAAATACAGCCTATCGGTCATCGTCAACCACTTTCAATATGACAGATTTGTTTCTCGAGATAACGCAACTAACTGGCTAACGGTATGTCGTTGTCGCTTTCCTTGTTATCAACAGTCTCTATGGAGGAGCGGCTTGTCTGTCATACAGACGAAAAACAAGAACTACGAACATACGATTGAGGAGTTCGTTACCGTCAAAGACAGCCGAAAACCTCTGTTATGTGTGGATATATTTTTTCAAATTTACAAGGTATCAGATCCTTAATAGGTATTCTTTCTTTGTGTAATTTAAAATTTTACTATTACGATGTATCCTATAGTGTAGCTATTTGAAGTACCGGTACTTGATTATTGCTCTCTTTTTGGAGAGTGCACGTTTATTCAATATGCACAGCTTGCAAATGGGAGACTTAACTTATGCCCTTTAGTACAGCACACAATAAATTGTAACCAACTAAAACGACATTTTTAACAGAAGATCTAGTTGACCCACTTGTTTAGATATTTCCTGATATACAGTAGATATTAATTCACTTGCAGGACTATATTACAGTCAAGTAACTATGACAACAAAGTTCTTCACAAAAGCACAATTGCGTACTCACGACAGCACCTTATAAAGCATGGATCAGTTACCACTCTTAAATCTTCCTCAAACAGTCCACTATTAACTATTCCATAGGACATTGAGGTCTTGGGGCTCATGCTGGGTGCAAGGGGCACCATTCCCAAACTACTGGTCACCTACTTGCTTTGGTGTACCGAATGAGACCATAGAGCTGGGGCATACAAACATTGAAAGCCTCGATAGCAAACTTGAGGCTTCACCTCTACGCTCCATCCACTTAATTACATCAATCAAAGTAATTTACGTGCTGCTTTTTTGTTTTCTGTACATTATCAATGTAATGATTTTTACTCTGTACCCTGTACAAAATTTATATTGTATGATATTCTTTGTCGGTTTGGCAACCTCAGTCATTTGAGGAAGAATAAATAACAAAAGGGGTCACTCTTACTCAACGCTTCCTGTCCTGGTCCTGTGTTAAATACTATGGTACTGAACATTACTATCTTACAGGCGACAAATTTCGAATATATATATATATGTATATATAAGTGCTACATATATTATAGATATATATTAATAATAATGGCGTATGGCCTCCGGAGAGGCCTGGTGCGGGTCTTTTTCTCGTAGACGACCTAATAGGCCAGTATTCTGACCATTCAGCCAACGAGTCGGACGCTGTACATATTAATGATTATTGCGAATGAATACTAGTCCTAAAGATGCTAAAGACGAAGTCAAATGGAAGTGAAGGAGCCATTCTAGAAGTGGTTTTCCGTGGTTTCCCCACTTCTCCTCCATGTAAATGCCGGGATGGTACCTGACTTAAGGCCACGACCGCTTCCTTCCCTCTTCCTTGTCTATCCCATCTTCCTATCCTCCCACATGGCTCCTGTTCAGCATAGCAGGTGAAGCCGCCTGGGCGAGGTACTGGTCATTCTCCCCAGTTGTATCCCGCGACCCAGTGTCTCAGGACACTGTCCTTGAGGCGGTAGAGGTGGGACCCCTCGCTGAGTCCGAGGGAAAAACCAACCAACCCTGGAGGGTCAACAGATTAAGAAAGAAAGAATGGTTCTTCTAATCAATGAAGAAAATAGGATTCGACTGAAAGAATCAGTCAAGGATGTCCCTTGTCACCCTATTTATTCAACATCTTCATATAAGAAGCTATTGCAGTTCTGAAAGGAATAAAAGTAAATGTGGAACAGAACATTGCATAAAGTTCGCAGATTACATCGCCGTCTCCACAGATTCAAAGAAACACATGAATTGGATGCTGAGCACATTCAAGGAGACTCTGGATAAAATGAAAACTTAAAATCGATACAAACAAGTCTAACGATGGTAGTAAGCAAACGTTAACCAAAGAACGACTCCTGAATAATCATAGGAAATGCACAGCTGGAGGAAGTAAACCAGTGATAACGAATACATTAAGGAGGTGAGAAGAATAGCGTTGGTAAAGGAAATATTCCAATTGAAGAAGTCCCTACTGGCGAACTGTTAAAGTAAGGAAGAAGTTTGTAAAATCCTATCTCTGGAGTATGCTTACAGTACGGAAGAAAAACATGACCTTAGGCTTACAAGAAAAGAAGACTCTGAAAACAGCAGAAATGCGGTTCTGGAGGAGGAGAGTGAGCAAACCACGTTGGATTGATAAGAAAAGGAATGAAAACGTGTTGCAAGAGATAAACGAGTAAATATGTGAAAAAGGGGAGAGGAAGACCAGAGTAAAAAGGGCACATAGTAAGGCAAACTAATTTCATCTCTTGTATACAGGAAAGAGAAGTTCTGAGTAAAAAGGCTAGCTGCATTCAGCATGGTCAAGAATCTCGAAGCAAGTTCGAGCATCAATGAGTTGAAAGTTCTAATAATAATAATAATAATAATAATAATAATAATAATAATAATAATAATAATAATAATAATAATAATAATAATGTTATTTGCTTTACGTCCCACTAACTACTTTTACGGTTTTCGGAGACGCCGAGGTGCCGGAATTTAGTCCCGCAGGAGATCTTTTTACGTGCCAGTAAATCTACCGACACGAGGCTGACGTATTTGAGCACCTTCAAATACCACCGGTCTGAGCCAGGATCGAACCTGCCAAGTTGGGGTCAGAAGGCCAGCGTCTTAACCGTCTGAGCCACTCAGCCCGGCAAGTTGAAAGTTCTAGCTAGTAACAGGAATTACGGATTTATCCGCGGATACCCGTTAATTTAGTGTCTTAGCGGATGAAAACTGTATGGCAGTGCGGATAATTTTCTTGATAATTTCTAAATTATGAAGTTTATTGATTTTAACTCAGGTCTTGCAATTAAATTAGTTTGCCTTATTATGTGCCCTTTTTACTCTGGTCTTCCTCTCCCCTTTTTCACATATTTTTGCTTGTGGTTAGGCGACGCTTGTCATTGATAGGGAGAATGATGATATATAAAGACCCTTGAGACCATGAAGCCGTAAATCTGACTAAGCTTTACTGGCTCCTGTACGCAGTTAATGGAAGGAAGGAACAAAGGTCAGTACGTCGGTAGTTGTCGCAAGAGAAAATCCCTCAAAAACCTGTGACTGTAGGGGTTCTGGTGCCAGGTGTCAGGCCTTTTGTGTTATGTTAACAGATCTATTCGTTTCAATACCTTGGGTGCAATAAACCGTAGTTAAATGTTTACAATATCCGCGGATAACAATTCCCGGATGCGGATAACGATTCGCGAATGCGGCTGCGGGTGCGGATGAAGGACGTGTGATTGCGGATAATATTTTGTATATCCGCGCAGGGCTCTAATTATGGTTATAGCGACAAGGCTCAACCTTTTAAGAGTTTATGATGATGTACCAAAATAATTTAGAATTTTTGGACGAATTGGTGAATCATTAAGATACTCGTTCTAAAAGCAGGTTTTTGAGGAATCACTCGATTTTTGCATACTTGTCTTGAAATCTCTACACATCCGAAACAACTGGTAGAGAAGGCTGTGAGTTTCACTAATTTGTGATATATAGTTTTATTCACTCTGGTAACATTGCCATAACAAATATGGCTGCTTCAGTGTATGAGTACCGGTAAGCTTTACTTTGATAACAGTCTCTAGAACTTGACTTCAGTATTGTTATTATGCACTGATATCTCACAAACTACATAACAGATAATACTGAAAACTTTATCAACCATCAATACCTTAAATTTTAAAACAACTAAAAGAAGACACTAAATCAAAATCGCAGCAATGAATTTCTCACTAACTAATAATAATATTTATGCCCACTAAAAACTCCTTTGTTCATATGGGCCTGCGTCTACCTCGTGTCGGTACGGTAGATTTAATAGCATGTAAAAGAAATCTTATGGAACATAATAATTCCGATATCACGGCGTCCCCCAAAACTGTAAAAATTGTTAATATTAATAATATACAGTGAAAGACTTGAAAATGAAATGAAAATCCACAGCCTGTTTCCAGTCGTTTGATCGAGTCAGGGATGGAATGAATGAAGCCCCCATCTAGCAGCGAGGATAGGAATTGCGCCAGCTGCCGAAGCCTGTCGCACTCTCCTAGGGCAATGATTAATGACTGGTAGATGAAATGAAATCATATTGGAGAGCGTTGTTGGAATGAATGATGCCAGGGAAAACCGGAGTTCCCGGATAAAATCCTGCCCTGCCTTCGCTTTGTCCAGCAGAAATCTCACATGGAGTGACCGGGATTTGAACCACGAAACCCAGCGGTGAGAGGCCGGCGCGCTGCCGTCTAAGCCACGGAGGCTCTACAATGAAAAAGTACTAAAATATATTTAATTTTGCCTCCTCACTATAAGTCAAGAGTAACTAGATAATCGAAATTACAAAAAGACCCTCAAGAAATCAGCATGACAGGTGAAATTATACGGGACAGGCCTACTTTTAGAACGTTGGAGTACAAATATCATTTTGCTGAACAAACCAAGATGAGAACCACCACTATATGGACTGAAGAACAATCATACCGAGATGATGAAGAGATTCTGGGAAGAGAAGAAAGCAAATTCATCTGCTAAATAAGTTCAATAATAATAATAATAATAATAATAATAATAATAATAATAATAATACACCTCAGTTCATTCTTGCCAATGAATCTAGGTCCATTTTCATGGTCTGCTGTCGATTACAACTGATAATGGAACTAGTGTTGAGCAGACACTGTGCTTATGGTAAGAAGAGATCGCGACAGTGGACACAACGACCGGAAGGATGAAGCCATTCTGAAAGTGAAAGCCAATGCCGAGCACAACATGGGCAGTACGTTATCGGCATTGCCTCACAGATAATGAGATATCTGGACATCTGTCCGACTTGTCATTCTGGTGAAACTTAGATTGTGATCTACGATGTTATCAGTTGGATGACAGAGTTACGGAGTACCTACAGATGTGTTATTGTTCAGCTTGACTGACGACCGCATTAATTGTAGCCTAAGGGGTCCATTGACTTTTTCTACTGCAACCAAAGGATATTATTATTTGCAGAGTACGGCTCCATGGCTAAATGGTTAGCGTGCTGGTTTTTGGTCACACGGGTCCCGGGTTCGATTCCCGGCAGGGTCGCGAATTTTAACCATAATTGGTTAATTTCGCTGGCACGGGGGCTGGGTGTATGTTGTCTTCATCATCATTTCATCTTCATCAAGACGTGCAGGTCTTCTACTGGTGTCAAATCAAAAGACCTGCATCTGGTGAGCCGAACTTGTCCTCGGACACTCCCGGCACTAAAAGCCATACGCCATTTCATTTCATTGTTTGCAGAAAGTAAATTAAAAGGCGGGGTCAAGTGATTCGGACGGTACAGCTCTGGCTTTCTGAGCTCAATTTGACGAAGTCCGGTAGTATTTGAAGATGCTCAAATACGCCAGCCTCCTGTCCTGCGGGACACACTTCTGACACCTCAGCGTCTTTGGGAACCTTAAAATAAGTTAGTAGGACGTAAAACAATTGTTTGGCATCGTTATGCCCAACCGAGTAGCATGACAACTTATTTAGCTGATATATTGTATTTGCTTTCTGTTTCCTAAAACATCTTGCTGAAATGCTTCTTGCTCCCTTCTGCCCAGGTTCTTTGGTTCTAATTTTGGGTAGGTCTGCAAACTGGTGATTATCGACTAACAAAATGTTTCACCTGAGATAGCGATTTTCTGGAGTCTCTTTCAATTTCAGTTAGCCAATTGTTCTTGACTTTCAGTCAGAGGGCAAGGTTGAGAATTCTCTTGGTTAGTAGGTATATCGTTGTTCATTCTTTCAATTGTTTTCTCCGAAAGCGTCTAATACGACTTTTCAAAATGCCGATATAGATAATGAGATTTCCTTTTCATCCATATTCCCTCTCCCGATTATTCCCCTACTTACTAGCACGGTAAAAACGTCCGCGAGCCAATCTGTGAAACATGTGAAGCGAAAGGGGCAGCAGATACGAGAGTTCCCGTTCAGCAACATGTGGGTCGCGACAAACACGAGGTATCCAGAATATCACTCAGTTGTTTTGTTTGTAAGAACTGCATTAAAAATAGGACTGATACATTATCTCAGGTGTTTCTGTATCTGTTATTATTATTATTTTTTTTTAATCCGTTTACCCTCCAGAGTTGATTTTTCCCTCAGATTCAGTGAGGGATCCCACCTCTACCGCCTCAAGGGCATTGTCCTGGAGCAGGAGAATTTGGGACAGGGGGATACAGCTGGGGAGGAGAACCATACCTCACCCAGGCGACCTCACCTGCTATGCTGAACAGGGGCCTTGTGGGGGGATGGGAAGATTGGAAGGGGTAGACTAGGAAGAGTGAAGGAAGCGGCCGTGGCTTTAAGTTAGGTACTACCGAGCTCGATAGCTGCAGTCGCTTAAGTGCAGCCAGTATCCAGTATTCGGGAGATAGTAGGTTCGAACCCCACTGTCAGCAGCCCTGAAGATGGTTTTCCGTGGTTTCCCATTTTCACATCAGGCAAATGCTGGATCTGTACCTTAATTAAGGCTACGACCGCTTCCTTCCCAGTCCTAGCCCTTTTCTGTCCCATCGTCGCCATAAGGCATATCTGTGTCGGTGCGACGTAAAGCCAATAGCAAAAAAAAAAAAAAAAAGTTAGGTACTATTCCGACATTTGCCTGGAAGTGAAGTGGGAAAATATGGAAAACCATTTCGAGGATGGCTGAGGTGGGAATCAAAACCCCACTACCCAGTTGATCTCCTGAGGCTGAGTGGACCCCGTTCCAGCCCTCGTACCACTTATCAAATTTCGTGGCATAGCCGGGAATCGAACCCGGGCCTCCGTGGGTGGCAGCTAATCACGCTAACCACTACACCACAGAGGCGGACATTAATTATTATTATTATTATTATTATTATTATTATTATTATTATTATTGTTGTTGTTGTTGTTGTTGTTGTTGTTGTTGTTACGGGGGTTACCGGTGGAGCAGAGAGAGGTGAAAGAAGGTGCGGGCTTGAATGAGTCTAACTACAATATTAAGAATTGAATTAAAATTTTAACAAATGTTATATTTCTTTCAATATCAACAAACAAACAAACAAATTTTCACAAGGAATAACAATCAGGTACAATTCCAATCTTGAAACCAGATTAGGAAAAATCCAAGATTCAGAACCTTAACAATTTTGGGCTTCAAGCCCCTAGTTTTACACTTTTAAAAATGGAAGTGGTATTACATAGTTAAGGGCAGAAATCCCCTAATTCAAGAGCACTTGCTCCGTAAATCATAATCTCCAGCCTCCCAGACAGTGCCGCCAACTTATATTTTCAAGATCTGCTAAATACTACTAAAATCCGCTAAAATTCCGCCAAGAAATCCGATCTCAAATAATGAGCAATAATAATAATAATAATAATAATAATAATAATAATAATAATAATAATAATAATAATAATAATAATAATAATAATAATAATAATAATAATAATAATAATAATAATAATAATAATAATAGTAATAATAATAATAATAATAATAATAATAATAATAATAATAATAATAATAATAAATGTCTGCACTCACCTGATCTGGGAGTTTCACTGGGATTAACCCCCTGCCTGCGAGCCAAAACTTGTAGGCGTTTTAGAACCGGGTGCAAACTATACGTAGATGAATCGCCTACCTTAAGAGCCACACACAAAACAGGCCAGTTCATTAAACGGTCTTCCTTCATAGCATAAATATAAATGCTACTCTCTCACAGTTTCATTATCTGTCGCCATTCGTCAACTAAGAGAAAAGTACCCTTTCCCTACGCATTACAAATTTATGATGCCATGATCTCATAACATCAGATCCAAATAACATGTTTTCCTCATGTGACTGCTAGCTCCTGATAAGAAATATGGAATAGATTGGAGACAGACTAGTACAAATGTTTTAAAAACCTAAAATGGATAAAGCACTAAATTCCGCTATAATAAATCTAGAATTCCGCCAAAAAATCCTCTGTCCGCTAAATGATATATTTCTCCGCCGACAGTCTTCTAATCCCGCAAAATTTAGCGGAAAATCCGCTAAGTTGGCAACACTGTTCCCAGAGGCATTCGTTAATCTTACAAAAACTTTGAAAAAAAGCAAACAGGCTCTCAGTATCTTCTAGCCTATTCAAGGCAAAATCAGGAAATTACAATCACTGGCCCCTCAAGGCACAACTTACAAATTGAAAGATAATGTTATACAGGGGTATCTAGTACCCAACCTACAGGGCCTTGGCGAAAAGGAACAGGTTATAAACGGCCCGAACACAAACGGAATGGAGGCGTACACTGTACTCCCAGATAATGAAAAAATAAAACCTACAGGGCTCTCGGCCGATGAAACAAGGGCTAATCCCAAGCTACTTGAGGTGGCACGGATGGAAATAACTTTAATACATTACAGAAACGAAAGGTTGTGAAAACGTAGCCACCTCAAACCAAAATGAAAGGGAGCTCGAGAGGGTACTTCACTCTCTATCCCCGGTTTACAGTTAAAGATTTTATGAAATTTTTACATTAGCCTGAAGAAAGTTACATTTTAGAAAAGAAGGTTACATAACTAAAGATTCGGACATTTCCCCTCGGATTAAGCTGCAGAGGTAGCTACAACAAGAAAGATGTAATTTATGTGGCCATTACCTTATAGATGTTCTGCTGCCGACGAAAGAGGCCGCCCGCCTCCTGCTTAAGCATACACACTCAGATAGATGACAATCAATTGGCCAAGAAACGTGAAAATCCGCAGTTTATAAACTCTCAGGGAAGGTTCGAGATCATTCAAGACTAAACCAGCCACACCCTCTCAATTTAATTGGTTAATCTCAAAGTTACACTCAGAATCGAACAAGAAGCCTGTGATAGGTTGAAAATTAATTACGGTACAGAAATTTTTGATTGGCCAGATTCAAAACTGGCAGAAAGAAAAAAGGAGGGTTGCCAACCCAAAAATAAATGAACATAGATCAGTTATGGAAAACCTAGGAATACAAAACTTCTTTAAGTTATAAGTTCTTACACCTTGCACCAGGGTGCATAATAATAGATTTTTGGTAGTGTCATCTGTGGAGAAATGTCCAAACTTCTTGACGTATATCAAAACAAGGAGAAATTCAGTCAGTTTAGGGAACTGCAGAAAATCAAAATTACTTAATATTTCAGTGGAGACATCTTCTGATTAAAGTTCTAACTTGTTGTGTTATTAGTTTCACTTTTGATTGATAGAGGAGTTCCTTTAGGTGCTAATTTTGAATGAGCGGCGTTGAGGTGTACCTCCCGGTACAATTATTATTATTATTATTATTATTATTATTATTATTATTATTATTATTATTATTATTATTATTATTATTATTATTATTATCATCATCATAATCATCACTTCATTGCGAGTTAAAGGTTATATGGATAATGTACGTATTTACCATTTTGCGCGTGTATATATATATATATATAAATCCTGCATATTTTTGGGGTTCTTGCTCTTTTTAAGCCATTTTTGAGGATTTTGAGAGCCCTGTTCATTACCAATGAAGAGAAGTGGTGGAGATTGTTGTTTTAAGAGGAAGTACAACTAGGCAACCATCCTCTTTATAACACAAATCAAGGAGAAAATAATAAAGGGATCCGACACTTCGAAAAATGAAGGTATCGACCAAAGACAGACAAGGGCCACTAAAGGCCCGAAAATGAAAGACTCCCCAGACCTCGATACCTAATACCGTATGGGTCGGAAAAGAACAAGTGTTGACCAAGGGAGGTCGGATAAGATAGATGAAAGTGAGAAGCCTGATACAAGTTGAAGCAATGCCAGGACTCGCTAAGCGCCCCATGGTCACCAACCCACGCTCCAAAGTACAGAGCTTCCGGGGCACCTTTTAGTCGCCCATTACGACAGTTAGGGGATATCGTGGATGTTATTCTTTCGCCCCCAACCCAAGAGGTCATGTGAAGACGTCATCCTTATTTACAGCCTCGTTAATGTGATTACCCAAATTAAGATCCTTCATTATATTAACACCTAGGTATTTAAAGTAGTCCCCTTGACGTACATTCACTCCATCAACACAGTAATTAAAATTGAGGGGACTTTTCTCACCATGCCTGCTATACACATGTAGGAAAAATGCCATCTAACACTCACGATGTTTCGGCACCCTGAATCAGATTAAGAGATTCCTATGCAATTCCATACTTCAGGGAAGCCTAAAAGTCCTGGATGAACTATTTATGCATAAAATGTACATCGCAGGAATACGAGACTACATTCAGAAGATAATGATTACATTTTCCCTCCAGATGAACAGGACATGAACATCAGTGGCGTATACTGAGGTCTACCAAGGCTATCAGTGAAGCCCAAACCTCAAATGAGAACTATTTTTTTTTTTTTTTTGCTTTACGTCGCACCTACATAGATAGGTCTTGTGGCGACGATTGGATAAGAAAGGCCCATGATGCCCTTAATATGGAAAAAACATGTCCCTTAACATTTTATAATAATATTTATAACGTGCTCCGAATTTTTCTACTGTTTTATGGATTTTACGTCTACTACGCTGCATATGCCGCTACTAACCTGCCTGTGCTCTCTTCGCCTGTCCAGTTTCAACTGCTCGTGCTGCTTACCCTCCCTCTTTCCTTCCCCTACCGCTTCGCTGCGCATTGTGTACTGTATGCTCTCGTCCCTTCTGGACGTTTCTACCTGAATATAAATTGGCCTGCTCTGGGCTTGAGCAGCGAGTTGGGATGAACACGACGATTTGTGTGGAGGGAGGACTTGGTTTTATTTTGCTACCAGCTGGACTGTGTGCAATGTTTCTTTTAAAAAGTGCTTTTGTATACCATTGAAAAGCTACGACTGCTGGACGGGTGAGCGAAAACTTTAATTTATTTCATTTCCATGTTGTTCTTTCAACTTTCTTTTAATGCTGCACTTCCTCATCTTCAAATTGCCGTTACTGGCTACCAATGACAGTTCATGTTGATAATAAGCTAACTGCAGCTATTGATAGGGGTACCTTACTTTGGAATCACATTACCATCTCACTCCGAAGTTGGACTTTGTGGTACGTCAAGTGATCGCTGCGATATGAACCATTGAAATTCAACTGTTTTCCCGAGCAAACGCATGAATAGAATCAATTGAACTATCACCTAGCTTCTGTTTGCTATTTTGGAATTTCATCGATACTGGCTGGTCCTATTTTTCCAAATCCCTGTTGGCAGCCATTGGTACTGTTTTCTTTCACGTCCCTCCCCTTTCCCCACCTTCCTATTCCGCATCCCTTCCGCCTTTTTTTTCTTCTACATGTATTATTGTACAGTGGCCCATATGTCTTACTAATTTTAATGTTTTTTCGTGTTCATACGTAAATTTTTGTTTTCCTTGTGTAGGACACACCTCATGTAAAAGAGGTTGTATTATTATTGAAGGTTTCGAGTCTAGCTGTTCTCTTTAAAACCAAATCAGAAAATTAATATGGTCGTCCCATCTGTTTTTTCTCTTTTGGAAGGTAGAACTAACTGACCTTTGGATGATTGTTGTTTTCTTTGGCTTGTAAATGTTTCTTCTGGGTGTTTTTTGCTAATATATTGTTATTATGAAAAAACTATTTCTTCTTTGCCCGTTTTTTTGTTGTTGTACGCCTTTCCTTGCCCTCAAAAAAATTTTGTACCTACCTCGGTTCCTCTGAATATATGGACTCAGTGAAAATGCTTCCATTATGCGCTCTGCTGAAAACCTTTCACCTTGTAAATTGAAAACTACCTGAGAACTTGTGCACGGACGGATTTATATATTTTTTTTGGAGAGTTGTTACACCCCTTTTGCTACGCCATCACGTGCGTTCATTGGTAATGCGTCAGTTGGATTAGTATCCTAGTTTATGCCTTGTGTTTTTCTTGGTGTATTGTCTTACCATTCCCATTCTGGTGCATGGCGAGATCATATTCTGAGCGTACATACTTTACCTAAAATACGACACAGACCTACCCACACCAACCGTCACGTCACACACACTCATACACACCACAAATGGTAGCAGACCTTTTTCTCTCATTACTTCATTTCTTTTAGTAAATTTTCCATTATGGCATGCTTCTCTGATAATTTCCCTTTGGGTGACGACAATTCTTCTCCCCCTCCTACTTATCATAATCTTTCTTTGCCTAACCCTCCCGTCAATGACTTGATTTCTTTTTCTATTTCTACTCCTCCGAGTTCCTTCTCTTATCCTTCGACTCCTTCATCCACTAACCCGTTTTCTGATCAAAAATCTTTCCCGTTTTCTCACCATCACAACATGGCTCCGGATCTAGGCCCCCATTCTTCTCCATCCACTCCCCAACTTAGTGCTGTTGACAGTTCCTTGAATGTTCATATTATCAAACAATCTTTACTTCAGGTTCCGCAGTTAATAGCGACTGATCCTCGTAACCTTACTATGTGGCTTTTCTCTGTTCGTAAATTTCTCAATCTCAATTTAGCCTCTTTTCCTCAAATGCTTGGTTTGTTATCCGCTAAGACCACGGGTTTTTTTTTTCTAAATTTTGGTTGGATAACATGTCTCATTTTTCCACCTGGTATGAGTTACGTAATGCTATTCATAATTATTTTTTGCCTTATGAGATACGTTTTAAACTCAGTACCGAGTTCATTCGTCGTCACCAACTTCCGACTGAATCCGCACATGATTATTTAGATTCTATCACTACTTATAGTGATGTACTAAATATTGCCCACAATGTTGCTGAATTAATTTCGATTGTTCAGTTTTATGCTACTCCCTCCTTTCGACAACTTTTTAATGCACTGAACCCTCCAACTTCTATGCTTCACTTATATAATCTGGCTCAATCTCATGCTTTGTCTGCGTTAAGCGATACTTCTTATTATTCTTCCGTTCCACCACCGCCTATTCCGTCTTCCTTTTCCTCCACATCATCTTCTGCTCTGCGTCCTTCTAATGTTCGTTCCCCCATTGTCTGTTTTCGCTGTAAAGGACCACGTCATATTTCTAAGTTTTGCACCACTCTGCCTGTGGGAAACGCCTTTCCCCCTCGCCGCTAGGCAGTCGGCGTATTCATGGGGAAAATCTGCCTTCCCTCACTCTTCAGACACCTCGTCCTACCTCTGTGATTTCACCCATTCCCTTCACCTCTTCTTCCTTTTCGCCTTATTCTACCTCTTTCCTACCTCCGACCTCTCATGTTCTCGTCACCGTTAATAACCTACCCTCTCTTGCTTTGTTAGATTCTGGTGCTGCTGTTTCTCCTATTAGTTTGCCATTTTTTCAATCTTTGCAATCTTTATGTCCTCGGCTCTCCTATTCTCCCTCTACTGTACGTTGTCTTTCTGCCTGCAATCAACCTTTAGAAATCGTTGGTGCTATTTCTTTGAATATTAAGATGCAAGATTTTTCTTGGCCTTTTACCTTTTTGGTTGTTCAGACCTTATCATCACCTATTATTTTAGGTTTTGATTTTTTTCCCATACTGGACTTATATTGGATTCGGTCAACTCTACGGTCTCCTTTCATTTTTCCTCTAAGTCTATTCCATTGGTTCATAGTTTTGACTTCCCTCTTTCTCATCCCTCTACATGTTTACCTATAAATTCTGTTCATTCTGACCGCGTTCAGTCCTTACTTGAAGAGTTTTCCGATGACATTACCCCCACTTTGGGCACCGTTAAAAATTTTTCTGCTCACATTGATCTTACTGATCCTACCCCGGTTCGTTCTTCTCCTTATTTTTTGAGTCCCCCTCGCATGAAAATTTTGAATGCCTTAGTTGATCAAATGCTTCAAACTGAGACTATTATTCCATCATCTTCTAATTATGCCTCTCCCGCTTTCATCGTCGATAAACCCGATGGATCCTCTCGCTTTATAGTGGACTATAGAAAATTAAATTCTCGCATCCTCTATGATGCCTATCCCATGCCAAAATTGCAATCTGCTTTTCAACATTTTTCAAATGCTCAGTTTTTTACCATCTTTGATTTAAATTCGGCTTATAATCAAATTCCTTTAGATGACGTTAGTTCTCGCTATACGGCTTTTATTACCCCGAATGGACTATATCAATTCAAAAAAGTCCCTTTCGGTTTGAATCTTGGCTCACAAATTATGCAGCGGTTTGTGGATTCCTTGTTTGCTGATATAAAATATAATACTTATTTCCTTTTATTGATGATATTCTTATTTATTCTTCGGATTTTGAAACCCATTTACTCCATGTTCGTGAAGTATTGACTCGCCTCCGCTCAGTCGGCTTAACTGTCAACCCTTCTAAGGTGCTTATCGCCCAGACATCTATTAAATTTTTGGGTCACATCTTAAGTTCACAGGGTGTGGCTGTCGACCCTGAAAGAGTTTCTGCCATTCACAAAATACCTCCTCCCTCTAATCTTAAGCAATTACGTTCTTTTCTTGGGATGATTTTTTTATGCCAAATATATTCCCAGTTTTTCTTTACTTTCCGAACCCCTCAATCTGCTTAAACGTAAAGGTATCAAATTTCATTGGTTTTCTCTTCAACAAACCGCCTTTGATACGTTAAAATCTAAGCTCTCTCAGGCCCCTCTTTTGCAAATCCCTGATTTTGATTTTAAATTTGAACTTTCCACTGACGCCTCCGATGTTGCCATAGGTGCTGTTCTCCAGCAGACGAAGAACGATCAAACTTTACCTGTTGCTTATTTCAGTCGTCTCCTTACCCCCGTTGAACGTAAATATTCTGTGTATGAAAGGGAGGCTTTAGCTCTCATTCTTTCCATTGAGCATTTTGCGGAGTACTTAGACCATCGCGAATTTTTAGTTAGTACTGATAACCAGGCCCTTTCTTGGTTATTACATAATGCCCCCAAAATTGGCCGTACCGGTAGATGGTTGCTTCGCCTATCCCGTTTCAAATTTTCTCTTAAGTTCGTTTCCGGGTATCATAATTCTGTTGCTGACGCGCTATCTAGGCTTTTTGATGATACTTCATCTCATCTTTCTGAGCTTAATCAACTTCCTATCAACTCTGTTACTTCTATTTCTTCCCTTACCAATTTTCCCCTTTCCTTTCAATCATGTCTTGATCATCAAAAACTTGATCCTTATTGTCAACAACTTTGTCAAGATCTTTCTTCTCCCGATTATTCTGGCCCCTTTCGTCTCCACAATCAACTTTTAATTTTCAAACCTACTCCGCGCGCCACTCCTCGTCTCGTTCTCCCTTCCAGTCTCCGACAAATGGTTTTTCAGTATTTCCATGGATCCCCTGTTGGGGGTCACTTTGGCATGTCTAAAACTTATGCTCGTCTTGCTTCTCAGTTCTTTTGGCCTCAGATGCGGAAAGAGGTATATTCGTGGGTCCGCTTATGTGACTTGTGTCAGAAACATAAGCCCCCCAATCATCAGCCCTATGGTAATTATGCTGCCTCCCCCCCTACTTACCCTGCTGAGAAATTCTATGTTGATATCGTGGGACCTCTTGTAAAATCTTCGAAATCTAACTCTTATATTTTCACCTTACTCGATGGTTTTTCTAAATTTATTGTTCTTCGTCCTTTACGAACTATTTCTTCCCAGATAATTATTAACTTACTATCTACCCAAATTTTCCCCATCACTGGAATTCCTAAAATGTTGGTGTCTGATAATGCTACTGTTTTCACTTCTAAACTCTTCTATAAGTTTTGTTTTTCTCATGGGATTAAGAAAATCAATATTTCCCCCTACCACCCTCAAGCTAACATCGTTGAGCGTTATCATCGTAATCTAAAATCCCTTCTATCTATTTTTCATTCACATGATCACCGGACTTGGGATGCCGAATTGCCTTATTTTGCCTTGGCATCAAACGCTACTGTTCATAATTCAACCTCTTACACTCCGGCTAAATTATTTTTAGGCCGTGAATTACACACCCCTCTCTCTTTGACATGGGATTTGTCCTCTTTGTTGAACACACCACCTCATCTTCTCACCCCTGATCATTTGCAAGATGCTCTCAAAAAGTTGTTTCAAGCCAGAGACCTCCATAAAAAAACTTACAATTCTCGGGTTCGCTCTCCCACCTTCAAACCTTTGGATTTAGTTCTCTTCAAAAACCATCCCATAAGTTCCTCCTCTCAACACTTATCTGCTAAGCTTTCTCCCCGTTGGCTTGGGCCCTTTCGCATTCTTTCCTTTCCGTCCCCTGTTACAGCTTTGTTGCAATCCTTGGACAATCCTAATGATATTCGTAAGGCTCATTTTTCCCTCTTAAAAAAGTTCTCCGCTTAACCCCTTGGCTTGCCGCAGGGATGGACAATTCATACTTTCATTTCATCTTTTTTTCCTAGTGTACTATTGTTTTTTCTTTACTTGCGTTTGTTCACCCATGTCCCCCCCCTTTTTCTTTCCCTTTTTTCTGTGGTTCATATCTTTGCTTTTTTTCTTTCGCTCACCCGGTCATGCTCCCTCCACACACTTCGTCACTTCCTCCGGCTCCCCCATCGATCATTTCCCCTGATGGGTTTCTTTTTTTTTATGGGACACCATCTTACTAAATACTCCTCTGTCATTGTACTTTCATTTACTTAACTTTTTTAGTTTTTTGTAAAATTTTTGTACGGCCACTTATATATACATATTGTAACTTTTATTGTAAACCTTTTTTGTAACCCCTCTCCTTTTCTCGTCTCATCCCTCCCTTTTTTTTACGATCCGGATCGTTCTTTCTCTTTTATCCCCTCCCCTCTGCCCCTCCTTTTTTCTCTTCTCTTCTTACTTGTAACTCATGCCTGTTCTTGCTTTTTGTTTTTGCCTCCTCGACGACGACACTCTCTTCGTGTTCCTGAGTTCGGCGCCCCTCTGGAGCATCAATGGACTTTCGTCGCTTCTACACCCAATCCTTCGGATTTCTCCGGCTGCTGGGAGTATATAACGTGCTCCGAATTTTTCTACTGTTTTATGGATTCTACGTCTACTACGCTGCATATGCCGCTACTAACCTGCCTGTGCTCTCTTCGCCCGTCCAGTTTCAACTGCTCGTGCTGCTTACCCTCCCTCTTTCCTTCCCCTACCGCTTCGCTGCGCATTGTGTACTGTATGCTCTCGTCCCTTCTGGACGTTTCTACCTGAATATAAATTGGCCTGCTCTGGGCTTGAGCAGCGAGTTGGAATGAACACGACGATTTGTGTGGAGGGAGGACTTGGTTTTATTTTGCTACCAGCTGGACTGTGTGCAATGTTTCTTTTAAAAAGTGCTTTTGTATACCATTGAAAAGCTACGACTGCTGGACGGGTGAGCGAAAACTTTAATTTATTTCATTTCCATGTTGTTCTTTCAACTTTCTTTTAATGCTGCACTTCCTCATCTTCAAATTGCCGTTACTGGCTACCAATGACAGTTCATGTTGATAATAAGCTAACTGCAGCTATTGATAGCGGTACCTTACTTTGGAATCACATTACCATCTCACTCCGAAGTTGGACTTTGTGGTACGTCAAGTGATCGCTGCGATATGAACCATTGAAATTCAACTGTTTTCCCGAGCAAACGCATGAATAGAATCAATTGAACTATCACCTAGCTTCTGTTTGCTATTTTGGAATTTCATCGATACTGGCTGGTCCTATTTTTCCAAATCCCTGTTGGCAGCCATTGGTACTGTTTTCTTTCACGTCCCTCCCCTTTCCCCACCTTCCTATTCCGCATCCCTTCCGCCTTTTTTTTCTTCTACATGTATTATTGTACAGTGGCCCATATGTCTTACTAATTTTAATGTTTTTTCGTGTTCATACGTAAATTTTTGTTTTCCTTGTGTAGGACACACCTCATGTAAAAGAGGTTGTATTATTATTGAAGGTTTCGAGTCTAGCTGTTCTCTTTAAAACCAAATCAGAAAATTAATATGGTCGTCCCATCTGTTTTTTCTCTTTTGGAAGGCAGAACTAACTGACCTTTGGATGATTGTTGTTTTCTTTGGCTTGTAAATGTTTCTTCTGGGTGTTTTTTGCTAATATATTGTTATTATGAAAAAACTATTTCTTCTTTGCCCGTTTTTTTGTTGTTGTACGCCTTTCCTTGCCCTCAAAAAATTTTTGTACCTACCTCGGTTCCTCTGAATATATGGACTCAGTGAAAATGCTTCCATTATGCGCTCTGCTGAAAACCTTTCACCTTGTAAATTGAAAACTACCTGAGAACTTGTGCACGGACGGATTTATATATATTTTTTTGGAGAGTTGTTACACCCCTTTTGCTACGCCATCACGTGCGTTCATTGGTACTGCGTCAGTTGGATTAGTATCCTAGTTTATGCCTTGTGTTTTTCTTGGTGTATTGTCTTACCATTCCCATTCTGGTGCATGGCGAGATCATATTCTGAGCGTACATACTTTACCTAAAATACGACACAGACCTACCCACACCAACCGTCACGTCACACACACTCATACACACCACATATTTAATTCTTAAAAAAGATATTTTTGTGTTGAATAGGTGGATGTTAAAAAATAACACTTGTAACATACTTTGTATTTACGTACATTTCAATACGGACCTAACATGAGAATTATAACATGTAACATACCACTTAGTCGAGCAGCTCGTCTCCTTTCTCCCAAGTCTTTCCAGCCCAAACTATGCAACATTTTTGTAACACTACTCTTTTGTCGAAAATCACCCAGAACAAATCGAGCTGCCTTTCCTTGGATTTTTTCCAGTTCCTGAATCAAGTAATCCTGGTGAGGGTCCCATACTCTAGTTGAGGTCTCTCCAGGGACAAATATGCTTTCCAAATACTCTCATAACCATGTGCAGAAGGAACTTTCACCCCCATCAACGCAGTAATTAAAACTGAGAGGACTTTTCCTATTTGTGAAAATCAAAACCTGACTTTTATCCCAGTTTATCACCATACCATTGCCTTCTGTCCATCTCACAACATTATCGAGGTCATTTTGCAGTTGCTCACATTCTTGTAACTTATTTATTACTCTGTACAGAATAACATCATCTGCTAAAAGCCTTACCTCTGATTCCACTTCTTTACACATATCATTGATATATGTGTTACGGAGATATCCGTGGTAGTTAGAGGTGAAAGAAGGTGCGGGCTGGAATATGTCTCAACCAACGAGCTAGAATAACATAGAGGGGCTGTATGCCTGACATCTGCGCTCCCTGCTGAAGCAAGTTGATAAGGGGCAGCCATGTTTACGGTTGTATAGAACTAGCACCGATAGAGCGCACTGCTGTTGTACTGGGTAAGCGCAATGCGCTCTTCATTTGTCTCCTGTGTACTCATGCCGCCAAATATCCACGAGTTGCTTAAGTTGTTATTTTGGTGACTATGCCGAGCTGTTGCAGTGTTCCTCTTTGAAAAAATCAGGGAAGCCCATTTTTTCGTTTCACCAGTTTCCACAAAATAAAGAAATGAGGAAGAAATTGTTATATACTATTAGAAGGAAAAATTTCGGTGAGAAGAATCTGACTGAAAATATTAAAGTGTGTTCCCATTATTTAAAACCCGGTGACTTCACGAAAACTTTGAAGGGTAAGTGCGATTTACGAAGGGAAATAATTCCTATTTCCTACCTATAAACTGATTAGGCATTTTGATAACCAGCGAATTTATGCGTTTGTATTTAAAGGTGAGAGAGCAAGATTAAAACCGGGCGCTGTTCCATCGCTTTGTCCATGGACCACGAACACAACAAAAACAAAGAAGAGGCCATACACCAGAAAATTGCCGGATTACCACGATAAGCCTAAACTATCGGAATATGCAGAAATGACCTTTGAAGTACGGGAAGAAATCGTAAATATACCCGGAGAAGTGAATGTTACATTTGTGACTCCCATTTTCAAAGACATCAGCAATCAAAAAATACTACAGGTAATTTGGTTTTTGAGTAAACAATGCGTAATCGTGATGTCATATTGCTTTATACAGGGTTTGTAGACGTCCAACATTGTAATATGGTGTTTGCTGTTCTGGGAGAAAACAGACTGTGTTTCTTCTTGACAGTTATGAAGCTAAGGACCAACACATCTGACGAAGATCTAGGCCTTAAATTCGGAATCAATAAAACTACTGTTAGGAGAATATTTAATGTTTGAAATAATAATGTTATTTGCTTTGCGTCCCACTAACTACTTTTACGGTCTTCGGAGACGCCGAGGTGCCGGAATTTAGTTCCGCAGGAGTTCTTTTACGTGCCAGTAAATCTACCGACACGAGGCTGTTGTATTTGAGCACCTTCAAATACCACCGGACTGAGCCAGGATCGAACCTGCCAAGTTGGGGTTAGAAGGCCAGCGTCTTAACCGTCTGAGCCACTCAGCCCGGCATTTAACGTTTGGATTAATTTCATGTACTGCCAATTTAAAGAGTTGAACATTTGGTCTGATAGAGAAAATGTCCTTGAAAACAGCCCCCTTGCTTTTAGACAGGAATACTCCTCGACTAAAACAGCCCCTTTGCTTTTAGACAGAAATACTCCTCGACTAGAGTTATAACTGGTGCAACTGAGATTATACATAGCAAAACTTGTTCCAAGGGCAAACATTCCACTTTCATAGGGCTAACTGGCCTCAACTGTTTGGCAGGGGGATGCTGAAAAATTTATACATTTTGGTTGCATGTTTCTGAACACTGAATAATACCAGTCTTGGGGAAGTGCTCTAATGCGTAGCTTACAGCAGCAATATTCTTACAACATGCCTTGGGGCCTGCTCCAGAAAAACGTTCACATTCCCCTCCTGTAATGTCACCAGATACTCCTAAAATAAGCTTCACATTATAGGTCTTATGTTTTGTGTACTCGGATTTCACAGCACTGCATTTTAGAATTTCACCCGATTGAAATTAACCTTTTATAAACAAAACAAACTTTTCACTGAAAAGTCTGTATCTAACATAACTCAATGATTTGTAGTTGGAAAAAGGTGTTCCATCTATTTCCGATTTTCTGAATACGAAATAATCCATCAGATGCAAATTTGTGATAGTGATCTTCACCTTATGGCTGATGGTTAAAAATTCAAAGGAACCGCCACTGGGAAACACAAGAATATTCACATGCCTTTGGTGGTGGACAAAGGCTGTATCTTCAGTTTCGTGTAAGCCATCAACCTTTTAAAAAAAAATGCATGATTCGAAGTCTATGAGCCACGGGAGCAAGTGCGTGCTTAAATATCTATTTATGGTTTAAGTCTTGTGGAGGTATATTTATATATTTATCAAAGTACAATACTCAAGTAATTGTAATTTTCAGAAAAAGGCATGCTGAATCCTATTTATTATTTGAATAATAAAGCGTGTTAGAATTTTCTAACTACCGCTGTACTAATTCTTCCTTCCTCCCGCTAGTTTTAGCGTCTCTGGTCCGTAGCTCATTTTGCATCTGTTTAAGGCTTAAACGCTGAAAATCGTCCGTAATATTCTAGGGGATATACCTATACAATTAATTAATATAGTCTTGGAGTAAAATTAGAGAAGATACAATCGGCTTTAGCTCAGAAAACTCGGCCACATTCTATACATTACTCGCAGCTGACTGGGGGAAACATAAGACGATCGCCTTGCGCTTACCCAGTAGTACACGAGCGCTATCTGGCGCGAACTTTCTCTGCCTACATCCCTAGTTGAGGTGACAGGGAGATCGTGCATGCCAATTTAATTTCCTAAGTTTTAAGAAGTGAAAAGATAGATCCTCGCTTTCAAGAATGCCAACCGTAAGCTTAGCGTAAGGTTGTATTAATCCCAGTAATTAAACCAAGTATATATCGTATTTTAAGTATTGCTGAATTATAGCCGAGATTCCATTTTGTAATTTCTGTTTGTAATTAAATCCATTTTATTGTTTACACTGCGAAAGTACGGATAGCCATAGTAATTATTTGTCGGATTATGTTTCAGGTTTTCTTTAAAGAACAAGGAAATAACGGAACAATGCGATGTGAGGACGAAAAGAGATACATGGTCCCGTATCCCACTCAATTCAGTCGCTTATGCTCTTTACATTTCGAAAAAAATTACCAACGGCGATTACTGGCAAATGCCGTTCCAACCCTATTTAATTTTCATTCACATTTACAAACAAAGAAAATAGAGCACCCACCACCAAGGAAACGTAACCACGAAAAGTCACCTATTTCGGTCAAACGTACACCAAGCATGGTAAATACAATATTTTACTGCTATTTGTGAAATTTATGCAGCCTCTTACCCATAGGCCCCGGGTTCGAATCCCGACGAGGTCAGGGATTTTTACCTGGACTCGAGGGCTGGTTTCGAGGTCCACTCAGCCTACGTGATTAGAATTGAGGAGCTATCTGACGGTGAGATAGCGGCCCCGGTCTCGAAAGCCAAGAATAACGGCCGAGAGTATTCGTCGTGCTGACCACGTGATACTTCGTAATCTGCAGGCCTTCAGGCTGAGCAGCGGTCGTTTGGTAGGGCTGTAGTGCCATGGGGTTTTGGTTTATTGTAGATGCCAGTTGCTTTGGTATTTAAAACTAGGCTACACTTCATATCGGACAACTTTCTAGGTTACCTTTCTGCTAGTAATCCCAGTAACTTATGATATTATAATAAATAATTACATTAAACAATTATAGTGGTACAGTCTCATGGGCCGCTTCTATGGTGTAGTGGTTAGCGTGAGTAGCTGCCATTCCCGGAAGCCCGAGTTCCATTCCCGACTCTGCCACGAAATTCAAAAAGGAGTACGAGAGCTGGAACGGGGTTCACTCAGCCTCGGGAGGTCAACCGAGTAGAGGTGGGTTTGACTTCCACCTCAGCCATCCTGGAAGTGATTCTCCGTGGTTTCCCACTTCTCCTCCAGGCAAATGCCGGGATGGTACATAACTTAAGGCCACAGCCGCTTCCTTCCCTCTTCCTTGTCTATCCCAATCTTCCCATCCTCCCACAAGGCCCCTGTTCAGTACAGCAGGTGCGGCCTTCTGGGCGAGGTACTGACCCTCCTTCCCAGTCGTATCTCCCGACCCAAAGTCTCGCGCTCCAGAACACTGCCCTTGAGGTGGTAGCGGTGGGATCCCTCGCTGAGTCCATGGGAAGAAACAACCCTGGAGGGTAAACAGATTAGGAAAGAAAGACAGTACTCATGAGGATGCAATAATTTTAAAAATATGAACAGAATGAGGTTGTAACCTATTATAGTTCCTTTTAATCTTAAGTCTTTCTGTCATAAATATTTATGTCCACCGCTTTAATTGTAATTTACGCTTAACCACAACAGCCAAGTAGGGTAACGCTCTTGTTCCGATTTCGAGGCCTATTCGTATGTCACTGTGCAATGATTTCGAACTACCCTACAATGAACTGATCGTGATGTTGGCTTCGTTCTGCAATATGATGAAGTAGCGGTATTCGCAGTCTATTGTTTATAATGCTTTGAGCTTTCGGCAACGGTCTTTAATTCTCCCCCAGTGATTCTGAAATGCGTATTTTCTACACTTTTCGTCATTCCAGGGCCATGCCCCCTTGCTCGTTTGATCACAGGAAACATTGCGGACGTTCGTTCTATTAGCTTCACCCAGGCAGCGCTTCCGAATCTCTATGTTATTCTAGCTCGTTGGTCTCAACTATAGAATTAAAGTTAATTTAAAACTTTAACAAAGGTTATATTTTCTTTTCAAAATCAACAATTAACAGAGTATAACCGGTACCAAGTAGCAGATTAACAAATTAACAAATTACAGTTTGTTACCGTACAAGATTTGGGCTTCGAGCCCCAAGTCTAATTCCTGAGCTCTCAGCTCACAACCACAATTGTTGAAGGGCAAAAAACCCCTAAGTACGAGGAGCACTTGCTCCTAATTACAATGTTAAGAAAAAGAGCAGACCCACTCTCAATTTTACAAGCCTATCAAAGGCTACAACAAACTTCATTTCTATCTGCCCTTAAGGCACACAAGGAAACAGGGGTAACTAATACCCAATCTACTGGGCCTTCGTAGGAAGGAAAACAAAACGGGTTAAGTAAATGGCCCAAAATACAAAATTGAATGGAGGCGATAACTTGCCCTCCTACACCAAGTTTTTGTCTAAGACCTATGAGGCGCTAGGCCGATCATACAGGGGCTAATCCCAAGCTAGGGAGGTGACACGTATGAGAAAACTTTACAATATTAAAGAAGAGAAGAACGGCTATGAAAATGTAATCACCTCCTTTTCAAAAATGAAGGGGAGTTCGAGAGGGTGAAGCACTCTCTATCCCCGCTTTACAGTAATTTATAATTTATAGATTTTACATAGACAGAAAAGAATTTACATTTTAAAAAGGTAGGTTACATACTAAAAGTTTCGAACCCTCCCCGAGAGTTAAACTGCTGAGCTAGCAAGAAATGAAGATGTTAACAGTCCATTACCTTGTAGAAGAACTGCTGCTAGAAGAAAGAGGCGCTTCCCGCCCCCTGCTACATATTCACACACTAAGAGAGATGTTACTGAAGTGGCACCGAGACAAGAAAATCAGCAGTTTATATACCCTCGTGGAACATTCGAGACCTTTCAGGAATGAGAAGACACACCCTTTCGCTTTTATTGGATAGCTGATAGTTACACATCAACATCGAGAAAGAAAGACACTATTGGTCAGAAATTAATTACAAAAATTAGTTATTGGTTAAATTCAAAACAGGCGGAAAGAAAGGATAGATGTTGCCAATCCCCAAACCACAGAACAAAATTTAGTAAAAACAAAACTTATGAATGCTAAATTCCTTCAAGAAAGTTCATTCCTTTACACCAGAGTGCGTTATCAAAGTTTTGGTAGAGACATCTGTTACAGAATGTCCAAACTTCTTGATACGGAGCAAACAAACACAAATCAAAATAGACACAGTTCAGAACACTTCCAAAATTACCAAATTTACAGTAGTGACATCTTCCGAGAAACCGTTGAGTTTATACAGTTTGTTAAGGTTCAGGCTTTCTCCTGTAGAGAAGTTTCAACTGGCGCCATATTTGAATTAGTGGCGTGGAGGTGTACCGCCCGGTACAGACCTCCCCCCCCCCCCAAAAGTCCTTCCAAGGGGTGACACAGAAGAAAACAAAAAATTTGTTTTTTAAAAAAAGTCAAGTTTTTGCTGAGGAGTTGAAGAATTTAGAAGAGAAAAATATAATTTTTCAATAGTCGAAGGTCTCAGAAGTTGTTTGATATAAGTGGGATTAAATAAAATCCAGTTTTGGAATTTATTTGTAGTAGCTTTTGATGAAAGGTCTCTATGGTTGTAGTAGTTGAATTCCAAAAAAAAAAAAAAAAAAAAAAAAAAAAAAAAAAAAAAAAAACAACTTTAATTCTTGGAAGAAAACAAAAATTTTCTAAGTCCACCAAATGTTGATTAGAAGGGGTATTTCATTGCCGAATAGAGAGTCCATGTAGCAGAAGGAGTACATTAGTTGCCGAGAACTTTTGACGGCAAGACCTGCCGCCGCTGCCTACGTCCAGAGGAGGCCGCTCGGACCCCTCAAGTACCCTGAGATACCGCTCTCCCGCACTATGAGAGGGGTAGTCGTGCTGTACGCCGCAGATGAGAAGTTTGTTTACAGTCCACCAGCAGCTTGCGGGTGGTGCGCCGCACATCAGCCTTGGCCGGAAGGAGGGCTCCGGCGCGCCGTAAACAGGTTGACCTCGCTGGAGTGGAGTGGGCCCGTACCCCACCTCAGTGGCGGTACGGCGCCGCACGGCTGCGGGGGCACTGAAACAGTAAGATCTCGGCGGCAGAATTGTGTTGGACATTAATATTTTTAGGGTACAGTCTTTGTGGTGAGGCTGAGGGGCAAGCGGCGTGGAAACTTTTATTTCATTACTTTTATTTTAATGCCACTGGTGTGGTTTAGCAGGAGACGGAAGCGTGGTAATGGCCATATGGAGGGGACAGCAGAGTAACTTCAAGGAAGGTTTCACAAAATTTATACAAAGCAGATTCAACCAAATGTAAAACTATAAGGGGCAGAAGGCCTTAAAATGAAACTAAAAATATAACCTTCAGGATTCTTACAAAATTATAAAGACAAGGTTAGCACAGAAATTATACAGGTTTCACCTGCGACAGGTGAACCCTAAATATCCTCTCGGTGGCTGGATTGCTTAGTAACAACGTCACCGGGGTAAGGAAATCTAAAAAGATGCACGGCCCATGAAATCTGGGGGCAAGCTTGCCCGCGGGAACAAAATTCTTGACCATAACTTAGTCTCCTACCTTTAAGTTGGTGGGCCTCCGTCCACGATCATATCTTTCCCTAACCTTTTCATGAGAAATTTTAAGATTGGCCTTGGCCTTCTTCCAAAGATCTCTAATATTATCAGGATCTATTGTCTCGGGTAGAATATCATTAAGAGACCAAAGGTTAGAGAGCGGCGTGTTGGGAACAAACTTGAACATCAACGAAGCTGGAGTAAACTTATGAGATTCATGAACCGCCGAATTCAAAGCAAAAGCTAACCAATGCAGGGACGTATCCCACCTAGAATGATCTTCATGATGATAGGCAATAAGGGCCGACCTCAAGTTACGATTGACCCGTTCAGCTAGAGATGGTTGAGGATAGTAAGCAAAAGTAGTCACATGAGAGATGGACAGATCAAAACAGAATTTACGAAACAGATTAGATGTGAAAGCCTTAGCATTATCTGAAACAATATATTGACACGGACCGAAAGAAGCAAAAATAGAATTTAAACAAGAAATAGTGGACTGAGCGGTAGCCAGCTTAGTCGGAAATAACCAAGAAAATCTTGTAAAACCATCTACACACACAAGGATGAACTTGTTGGCATTCCCCTTTGACTGGGGAAAGGGTCCGACGTAGTCGATATAGAGTCGTTCCATGGGGCGCGACGCTTGATGAGAAGACAAAAGCCCTTGCTTAGTGGACATGGTGGGTTTACTAAGCCAACATGATTTACAAGATTTTACCAATTCACGGATTTCTCCGTCCATACCCTTCCAGATGAACATTTCACGAATCTTTTCTCGAGTTTTGAAGATGCCTAAATGCCCCCCTAGTGGGGTCTCATGGTAGTACTTGAAGATCATAGGTACAAGAACAGCTGGAACTACAAATTTCATCTTATCATGCCTCGACGGGCAACATAAAACACCATTCCTCAATACATAAGGGACGACATGTTCCCCAGAAGAAAGGGTTTCCATGATAGGGGCCAGCGTCGGATCTTCACGTTGATATTTTTCAATATCCCTAAAGAGCATGGGGGCATCTGTTAGAATGACATTAACCTCAGGTAGTATGGACTCGGGAGGTGAAGAACTATCAACCTGTTCAGGGGTCTCTACCTCATTAGAAAACATACGGCTTAGTCCGTCTGCCACAACATTTTCAGTACCTCTTATATGCCTAACATCAAATTGGAAGGCAGAAATTCGGATGGCCCACCGGACTATACGACCCGTACGACGCGGCCTACCTAAGACCCAACTTAAGGCTTGGTTGCCTGTCTCCAAGTCGAACTTGACATGTTCCAGATAAAGGCGGAACTTTTCTAGAGCAAACAAAACTGCTAAACCTTGAAGTTCGTAGATGGAATACTTGGATTCTTGGCCCGAAAAAGTCCTAGATGCATAGGCGATGGGTCGCCTCCCTAGTTCGGTCTCTTGAAGAAGGACCGCAGCCACTGCCGACGACGACGCGTCAGTTTGGACGATGAATTTCTTCGAGAAATCCGGCATTGCAAGAACAGGGGCATTACACAGAGCTAATTTGAGATCTTCAAAAGCGGCTTGTTGAGAAGGTCCCCACTCAAATTTGACGCCTTTTCTACGAAGTAAGTTCAAGGGTGCCGCTCTATTGGCGAAATTTGGAATAAATTTCCTGAAGAAATTCACCATACCAATAAACCTAGCAATCCCTTTGATGTCCTTGGGAGGTTTGAAATCACGGATGGCCTGTGTTCTAGAATGATCGACTGCGACACCATCGGGCGACACAATATGCCCTAGAAATGACATGGAGGGCTTAGCGAATGCGACCATGGACAACTTCACCGTTAACCCTGCCTTACGAAGGCGACTTAAGACCTCTTTCAGATGATCAAGGTGTTCTTCAAAGGTCTCAGAAAATACGACGACATCATCCAGATAATGATACAAGTACTCAAATTTGATGTCGGAGAAGACCCTGTCTAGCAGTCTCGTAAGCACAGCTGCTCCCGTGGGGAGCCCGAAAGGCACGCGGTTGTATTAATACAAGTTCCAATCCGTGGCAAACGCTGTCAGGTGTTTAGATTCCTCTGCAAGCGGTATCTGATTATACGCCTGATTAAGATCTAAGATGGTGAAGAACTTAGCTTTACGAAACCACGAAAAACAAGAGTGAAGGTCTGGAAGGGGCACGGATTGTAACACCACCTTCCGATTGAGAGCCCTATAATCAATCACAGGCCTGAAGCCACCTTGGGGTTTCGGGACTAGAAAAATAGGCGAAGAATACGCCGACTTAGAGGGGCAAATAATACCATCTTTTAGCATCTGATCTATGATTTCTTTCAATGCCTTCATTTTAGGTGGAGATAGCCTATAAGGTGGAAAACGGACAGGAATCGAATCTGTAACCTCGATCTTGTATTCGATAAAGTCAGTGACACCAAGAGTATCAGAGAAAACCTCTGGAAACGACTGACACAACTTACGAATACTATCAGCCTGCTCCTCAGGTAGATGTCTAAGATCTAACAACATCTCATCCTGGGTAGGCGAAATAGATGAACATGTTACAGAACTACATTTTAACAAAGGGATTTTGGAATTACTATCAAATTTGAAAGTGCACGACGTGCTCTGAAGGTCGAGCACTAGACCGGTGTGCGACATGAAATCAGCTCCCAATATAATGGGGCAAGACAAATGCTTGGCCACAAACAGTTTAAAATTCCAAGTAAATTTAGATATACGAATTTTGGCATACAGAAAACCTAAAATTTCTAAGAGAGAGGAATTTGCCGAAACATATTGAACCGAAGTCGAACAAAAATCAGGAAGTTTACAAACAGATTTCAATTTGGAGTACCACTCGGCCGAAATAATGGAACAAACACTGCCTGGGTCTAAAAGAGCTGTTACGGGCTCATTATTCAATTCAATTGTGAGAAATGGGACAGGTGCGGGAGTATCCGCCACAATCCTAAGACATTCTTTGGGACATTCAGATGGTAATGTCGAATAGTTCTGACTTTTTCCTGAATTTTCGTCAGGTTCAACCGGGGCTGAGCCTTGTGAAGAGGGGTTAGCCGACTCAGCCGAAGCCACTAGTCACTTATGATTGTTGGTGGAAGTTGCACCTGAAGTTGAGCAGGAGGGGGTGCTGTTAGCATTAGGGCAGTTCTTGGCAATATGTGAAAAAGCGCCGTATTTAAAACAGTCTTGGGATGACCCTGCTCCATTCCTGATCCCATTGGATTTAATCAAGGGTCACTTGTTCCGAAGATGATCAGGCGACTCGCAAGCGTAACATTTACGGGCAGTGACTGGTCGGCGAGGTGGAGGCCGAGGATTGCTAAAAGAAGGAGGGGCTCCCTCGCCACACGTAATGTGTCGGCGTATCTAACTCCTTCGGCTGAGACAGCCATAGCCTCTAACTCGGCAAAAGTTTGCGGGCGCGACGCAAAACACAAGTATGATCGGTTTGATGGAGAAATGCCTTCCACAATGGCCTGTACAATCTGATCTTCAGGGAAGTGAAGGGCAAACACCCTGGTATAGAATTTAATATCTTGGATGAAGTCTGCCAAGTTTTCATCCAACCGTTGTACTCGGTAGTAGTACTTTTGAATTAGAGATGACCTTGCCCTAGCCGGAATGAAGTTTGCTGATAAATGGGCGTGGAAGTCTTCTAGAGATGATTGGTCAGCAATGGCTCTTACTATTTTGTCAGATAGAACACCGATGGAATAAGGGTAAATAATTTGAAGGATTTGACTCGGAGAAAGAGAAAAAACGAGAGCATGATCCTGAAATTCAACAAAAAATCTTAGAAAGGCAATAACATCACTGGTGGAATTAACAGAAAACTTAGAAATACCCTTGAGCAACATTGCTAACGCGTGAGGCAAACTACTGAACCCAGGTGACATAGTAGGTAAGGTTCTAAGGGGCGGAGAAGCTGTTTCAGAGGGTTCATTAGTCAACACAAAGGGTGGAATGGATGTGCGACGAATGGACTCAGTTCCTAATGGAACAGAAGTTTGTTGGGCTTCTACAGATTTTGTTCTTTCTTCCCCCGCGGGAGAATGCTCCTCGCTGACAACGCTTACCAGAGTGAGTTGGTCGGTTTTGGGGGGGGGGGGCTGCCCCAGTTAAGAAAAGGCTAACCTTACTGGACAAATCAGAAAGATTTTCGAGAACGACACTAGCTTCCTTCTTTTGAATATCATTCAACTTTAGAGACAATAGATCAGTGACCCTATTGTAAAAATGGAACATTCAAGCTTGCACATGTTTAAGTTGATTTGGAGAAGGATCATTTTCTTCAAAAAAACTAACTACAGATGCTAGCTCAGTAGTATTATCAGTTATCGTGGGGAGAGCGTCGTCAATCTCTTTCTCTCCCAAAGTGGGGAGGAAATAGGCAAATCAAGTGATTCTTTAAGCTTATTGGTATCTACTGCAACCGTGCCTCCAGATTGCACATTTCTAATTGTTAATTCATAGATCAATTCCTCCTTGCGCAAATAGCCGGGATGGAGGACGTCGCGAGGGCCGGACATGATGACAGAAAAATTTTAGAAAAATAAAAAAAATTCCAGCAACTGAGAAAATTGTTAGAGTTCGAATTGAAAACAATGTTTAGCCATCAAAAGGGGCTAAACTGAGACCCATTCAACCATGCTCTGCTACCACTTGTTACGGAGATATCCGTGGTAGTTAGAGGTGAAAGAAGGTGCGGGCTGGAATAGGTCTCAACTATAGAATTAAAGTTAATTTAAAACTTTAACAAAGGTTATATTTTCTTTTCAAAATCAACAATTAACAGAGTATAACAGGTACCAAGCGGCAGATTAACAAATTAACAAATTACAGTTTGTTTCAAGATTTGGGCTTCGAGCCCCAAGTCTAATTCCTGAGCTCTCAGCTCACAACCACAATTGCTGAAGGGCAGAAAACCCCTAAGTACGAGGAGCACTTGCTCCTAATTACAATGTTAAGAAAAAGAGCAGACCCACTCTCAATTTTACAAGCCTATCAAAGGCTACAACAAACTTCATTTCTATCTGCCCTTAAGGCACACAAGGAAACAGGGGTAACTAATACCCAATCTACTGGGCCTTCGTAGGAAGGAAAACAAAACGGGTTAAGTAAATGGCCCAAAATACAAAATTGAATGGAGGCGATAACTTGCCCTCCTACACCAAGTTTTTGTCTAAGACCTATGAGGCGCTAGGCCGATCATACAGGGGCTAATCCCAAGCTAGGGAGGTGACACGTATGAGAAAACTTTACTACATTAAAGAAGAGAAGAACGGTTATGAAAATGTATTCACCTCCTTTTCAAAAATGAAGGGGAGTTTGAGAGGGTGAAGCACTCTCTATCCCCGCTTTACAGTAATTTATAATTTATAGATTTTACATAGACAGAAAAGAATTTACATTTTAAAAAGGTAGGTTACATACTAAAAGTTTCGAACCCTCCCCGAGAGTTAAACTGCTGAGCTAGCAAGAAATGAAGATGTTAACAGTCCATTACCTTGTAGAAGAACTGCTGCTAGAAGAAAGAGGCGCTTCCCGCCCCCTGCTACATATTCACACACTAAGAGAGATGTTACTGAAGTGGCACCGAGACAAGAAAATCAGCAGTTTATATACCCTCGTGGAACATTTGAGACCTTTCAGGAATGAGAAGACACACCCTTTCGCTTTTATTGGATAGCTGATAGTTACACATCAACATCAAGAAAGAAAGACACTATTGGTCAGAAATTAATTACAAAAATTAGTTATTGGTTAAATTCAAAACAGGCAGAAAGAAAGGATAGATGTTGCCAACCCCCAAACCACAGAACAAAATTTAGTAAAAACAAAACTTATGAATGCTAAATTTCTTCAAGAAAGTTCATTCCTTTACACCAGAGTGCGTTATCAAAGTTTTGGTAGAGACATCTGTTACAGAATGTCCAAACTTCTTGATACGGAGCAAACAAACACAAATCAAAATAGACACAGTTCAGAACACTTCCAAAATTACCAAATTTACAGTAGTGACATCTTCCGAGAAACCGTTAAGTTAATACAGTTTGTTAAGATGCAGGCTTTCTCCTGTAGAGAAGTTTCAACTGGCGCAATATTTGAATTAGTGGCGTGGAGGTGTACCGCCCGGTACAATATGTAAGAAAACATAAAGGTCCAATAATACCACCTTGAGGAATTACCCTTCTAATTATTACAGGGACAAATAAAGCTTCACCTACTCTAATTCTCTGAGTTCTATTTTCTAGAAACATAGCCACCCATTTGTCACTCTTTTGTCAAGTCCAATTGCACTCATTTTTGCCAGTAGTCTCCGATGATCTACCCTATCAAATGCCTTAGACAGGTCATCGCGATACAGTCCAATTGACCTCCTGAATCCAGGATATCTGCTATATCTTTCTGGAATCCTACAAGTTGGGCTTCAGTGGAATAACCTTTCCTAAATCCAAACTGCCTTCTATCAAACCAGTTATTAATTTTGCAAACATGTCTTATATAATCAGAAAGAATGCTTTTCCAAAGCTTACATACAATGCATGTCAAACTGATTGGCCTGTAATTTTCAGCTTTATGTCTATCACCATTTCCTTTATATACAGGGGCTCTATAGCAACTCTCCATTCATTTGGTAAAGTTCCTTCATGCAAACAATAATCAAACAAGTACTTCAGATATGGTACTATATCCCAACCCATTGTCTTTAGTGCGAAGGCCATCCGCAAAGTGGTACCCGTTTGCGCAATACAGACACAGGAGTAAATATTAACAAATATATACATTTTTATTGGAAAGAGCATACCTTACACTACTTCTCCACATATTCTCCAAGCAAATTTAGGCATTTGTCATCATAATGTAGGATGAGTTTTTGTATTCCAGCGTCATAGTCTTCCGCCGCCAGCATATTGAGATACGTAGTCACGGCTCGTTTAAGTTCTTCATCGCTGTCAAATCTTTTTCCCGCCAGAAAGTCTTTTTGCTTCGTAAAGAGATGAAAATCTGAAGGGGCTAAGTCCGGGCTATATGGGGGATAGTCGAAGGTTTCCCACTTGAATTACTGCAAAACTTGTTGTGTTATCGCAGCTGCATGAGGCCTGGCATTATCATGAATGAGAATGACGCCTGTAGACAATAGACCTCGCCGTTGATTTTGTATTGCCCGCTGTAATTTCTTTAATGTTTCACAATACGCATTAGCATTAACTGTGTCTCCACGGGCCATAAAATCAATGAGCAGTACACCTCGGCGATCCCAGAAAACGGTTGCCATGAGTTTCCTGGTGGACAGAACTGTCTTGAATTTTTTTGGTTTGGTTGGTGAATGAGCATGATGCCATTCCATTGACTGTCATTTACTCTCAGGTGATGCGTAACAAACCCATGTTTCGTCCCCAGTAATGATGCGAGTCAGGAAAGAGTCTCCTTCATCGGAATAACGTCTCAGAAACGTCAGTGCTGCAGCCATACGCTTGGTTTTGTGCTCCTCTGTAAGCATGCGAGGGACCCAACTTGCACAGATTTTCAATAATGCAGATGGTCTTTGACAATTTCATGAACAATTGTTCAAGACACATTAGGAAGATGTTCACAGAGTTCATCAATTGTGACGCGCCGATCGTTCCTCATGCATTCGCCTACTGCGCTCAGTAGTTGGTTTGTAATGACAGATGGTCTTCCTGAATGCTCCTCGTCGTGTGTATTCCCCCTCCCCAGGTTGAAGTTGCGACACCAGCGTCGAAGAGACGACTCGTCCATCACATTGTCTGCATACACCTCCATTAATTGGCGATGAATATCACAAGGTCAAACGTTTCGTGCATTAAGAAATTTAATCACGGCCCTCACTTCACAAATGGTGGGGTTCTCAATTTGTTTAAACATTTTAAACGATCACAGACACAACACAGGCAATGATAGCGTCACGCAACCTTGCACAGAGCAGGCAGACAACCTACTGATGCGGTCTGACCTTGCCCAGCGGCTACCTGAGTCATCAGCACTTCATGTGGCGCAACGGGTACTACTTTCCGGATGGCCCTCATATATCCCCCGAAACCTTATCAATTCCAACTGCTTTTCTAGTTTTCAACTTTTGTATCTTACTGTAAATGTCATTGCTGTCATAGGTAAATTTTAATACTTCTTTAGTATTAGTCACCTCCTCTATCTGGACAATATCCTTGTAACCAACAATCTTTACATACTGCTGACTGAATACTTCTGCCTTTTGAAGATCCTCGCATACACACTCCCCTTGTTCATTAATGATTCCTGGAATGTCCTTCTTGAAACCTGTTTCTGCCTTATAGTACCTATACATACTTTTCCATTTTTCACTAAAATTTGTATGGCCACCAATTATGCTTGCCATCATGATATCCTTAGCTGACTTCTTTGCTAGATTCAATTTCCTAGTAAGTTCCTTCAATTTCTCCTTACTTACACAGCCATTTCTAACTCTATTTCTTTCCAGCCTGCACCTCCTTCTTAGTCTCTTTACTCCTCTGTTATAATATAGTGGATCTTTACCATTCCTTACCACCTTTAAAGGTACAAACCTTTTTTTCACATTCCTCAACAATTGCTTTAAAATCATCCCAGTCTGTTTACATTTTTATTTACCGTTTTCCACCGATCATAGTTACTTATTATAAACTCCCTCATGCCTGTTTTATTAGCCATATGGTACTGCCTAATATTCCTAATTTTAATATCTTCCTTTCTTTCACATTTATTTTTAATTACCACAAAAACAGCTTCGTGATCACTAATACCATCTATTACTTCGGTTTCTCTATAGAGCTCATCTGGTTTTACCAGCACCACATCCAGAATATTCTTCCCTCTAATTGGTTCCATCACTTTCTGAATCAGGTGCCCTTCCCATATTAACTTATTTGCCATTTGTTGGTCATGCTTCCTGTCGTTCTCATTACTTTCCCAATTGACATTTGGTAAATTGAGACCACCCGCTACAATCGCGTTCCTTTCCTTATCGTTTCCCACATAGCTGATTATCTTATCAAATAATTCTGAATCAGCGTCTGCACTACCCTTTCCTGGTCTGTACACTCCAAAAATATCAAGTTGCCTATTATCTTTAGAGATGAGCCTTACACCTAGAATTTTGTGTTTCTCATCTTTAATTTTTTTGTAGCTTACAAATTCTTCTTTCACCAGAATGAATACTCCCCCTCCTACCATTCCTATCCTATCTCTACGATACACCCTCCAATTCCATGAGAAAATTTCGGCATCCATTATATCATTTCTCAGTCATGATTCAACTCCTATTACAATATCTGGTAAGTGTATATCTATTAAATTAATTATATTCCTTTTTTTACAATACTTCTACAGTTGAGCACTAACATTTTTATGTCATCCCTACTTGATTTCCAGTTCCCTGTTGCCTTAAAACTGCTCCCTAGGCCACTCTGTTCCCCTGAATGTATCTCCCTATAACCCTTCTAAACAAGTTTCCTAACTTATATGTACCACTGTGGTTTAAGTGAAGGCCATCTGAGCACAGCTCCTTATCTCCTACCCACCCATTAGGATCTAGAAATCTCATTCCCAGTTTTCCACATACCCACTCCATAGGCTCATTTAAATCCCCAATCACCTTCCAGTCAGTATTACTCCTACACAGTATTCCACTGATAACAACCTCCACTTCCTTAAACTTACCTGTGTTGCATTTACCAGGTCCCACACATCCCCAACTATGTTGGTACTTATACCCGCTTGTCTTATGTTGTTAGTACCAAAGTGAAACACTACCACCTTCTTCTTTCCCTCCTCCTTCTCTTCTACCTTCCTCAACATCTGCCTTAATCTAATTCCTGGATAACACTCTACCCTGGTACCCTTTCCTCCACACACTGTCCCGACATGTCTAACGATGGAATCCCCCATGACCAGAGCCTCAACCCTACCCACCTCATTGGATCCCCTCCCCTCTCGGTCAGTCCTATCTTTCCTGACAGCTGCAGAAGCTACTTCGTCCTCCCTTTTCTCCATCCCATGTCCCTTTTCCACCTGTCCTTTCCTATCCACTACTCCACATTTCCCTTTCCTACCTCTTCCTTTTCTCCTACTTCCACATTTCTCGGCAACAGTTCCCTGTTCCTCATCTTCCCTCGGTTGTTCTACCTGCAGTGACTCGTACCGATTTCTCACCGACACCTGTCCTGAATTCTGATCCTGAATGGAGCCCTTAGCCTGCAATCTCCTTCTCCTTAAAACGTTAGACCACCTGTCTTCTACGATCCCCTCCTTTCCTTCCCATCCCTCTATTACACCTACTGTACCCTGTACATTGTGTGAGGGAGGCCTACTTTCTTTCCTGTCCTCTGAGAGAATCCTAATTATCTCCCTCAAGCTCTCCAACTCCTCCCACATACTCCTTATTCTTGGCCACACCCACAGTTCCTATACTTGCACTCTTTAGCCATTCTTTACTAAATAATGAAAAGAAAAGGAAAAATAAGATAACTTCTTCAGTGCAAAATAAAAATTCAAGGAAAGAGATATTGTCTAGGTTATTTCACAAAGATCACATGACAATAAGTTAATTAATATAGGCTACTACTACACTACAATACTACCTAATTGTATGATTTTTAATTCCTACTACAGGCTAAGAGGATGAAAATTGCTGTTAATTACTGGAAACAGAGAATAATACACAAGAATTACACAATTCTTAACTGCAGTTAAGTCTATCCTAATGAAAGGCTGGGGGTACTGTGGATGAACTCAGGGATCGAATAGCAGCTATTCTGGTATGTCCAGCCAACGGCCGTAGCCGTGTTGAAACACCGGATTCCGAGAGATCTCCAAAGTTAAGCAACATTGGGCGTGGTCAGGAGTTGGATGGGTTGCCACACGCTGTTGGTGGGGAGTAAGAGAATGGAGGAGCGGAAAGGAACTGGCCACCCTACCGCACGTAAACTCCGGCTCAGGAACACCTCTGCGGAGGTTCGGACCTGCCTTCGGGTAGAATAACCCTTACCTTACCTGGTATGTCCATGTGGCATAAAGAACAGGACAGCATTAGTTTAAAAAATAAAAAATGTAAATTGCCATTCTGTAAAGGTTTTGTGAAATCTCAAGTAGCAATGTAGCAATCTTAATGTTTAACAGTGTATGAGGTGAGTTGTGTCATGCATGTCACCAAAATCAACTATTATTTTTCAAGACGATAGTCATTGTCATAGTATGAGAAGAAGGTCACCGGTAACACAAGGGGAGAGAGGGAGGGCTTCTAAGCTATAGCAAAGAAGGTCAAAGAGCTGAAGGTAACAGATGTATCAAGGCAGCAGGAGCATCTTGGCATTCCCCGTCAGAGCCAAATTTAAAGAGTACTGTCCACCCCATCTGTGCAAAATACCTCAGTTTTTAAAACTCAAGAATTGCTTCAAGTTTTCTGGAAATTAAATTCTCTTTAATTTGCAAAAAATAAAATGTAATACTGAAAAATTGAAGGCAACTTGCTTGCAATGCGAGTACCAAAACTCTAAGACATGAATTCCCTCAAAAGTTCATGAATAATTAATATTAAACAGCTTATCAATCAATTTAGGTTTATACAGTGTTATGTAGATATAATGTGGAAGAAATAATAATTTTCTGTTAATACAAAGAGAATGTAGAACAGTTTACATATCTGGGTAGCATTATTAATAGAAGTAATGATTTTTTTATTTTTTATTTTTTGCTAGTCGCTTTATGTCGCACCGACACAGATAGGTCTTATGGCGACGATGGGACAGGAAAGGGCTAGGAGTGGGAAGGAAGCGGCCGTGGCCTTAATAAGGTACAGCCCCGGCATTTGCCTGGTGTGAAAATGGGAAACCACGGAAAACCATTTTCAGGGCTGCCGACAGTGGGATTCGAACCTACTATCTCCCGAATACTGGATACTGGCCGCACTTAAGCGACTGCAGCTATCGAGCTCGGTGAAGTAATGAAATCAACCCTGAAATTAATAACAGACTAAGTAAAGGTACAATACTTTACCATCAAGTCAGAGAGCTTTTATGGGAACGAAGAGAACAAAATTATCATTATATAAACAGTATTTCATACCAATTGTAACATACGGACTAGAAACGCTGGTAACTAATAAGAGACAAGATAGGAAGATCCAAGCATTAGAAATGAAAATTTTAAGAACATTGGTTAAAAATACAAGAAGAGATAGAATTCAAAATATTAAAATCAGAGAAGAGCTAAATATAGAACCATTAGTAGTGTAGAGAACATACAGAAAGAAAGACTGAGATGGTTTGGACATGTAAAAAGAATGGGAAAGGAACGGATAGCAAGAAGGGAATTGGAACGACAAGTTAAGGGGGAAAGAGGCAAGTTGGAAGACTGAGAAGAAGGTGGATGGATCAGATTTGGAAGGACATTAGAGAAGCTGGTTCGGTTGTGGCGGAAGTAATGGAGCAGGAAAAGTGGAAGGACAGAAAGTAGTGGAGGAGGCTTGTTAACCACACCCAGGTGACTGGAGTGGGACATTGGTGATGATGATGATGATGATGATGACAAAAAAGATGATTTATTACATGTGCTATTCATTGATACTTTGTGTTATACATAGCGTAATACTTACGAATAAAAATTAAAAATCTTTTATTGACTTGAGACTTTTACATATACTGTTTTATACTGTATATGTTTTTTGCTGGTTGTTTAACGTTACATTAACACATTGAAGGTTTTCTAGTGACGTAAGGATGGGAAAGGGCTAGGATTGGCAAGGAAGCGGTCATGGCCCTAATTAAGGTACAGTTTTTTGCCTGTTGTGAAAATGGAAAACCACAGAAAACCATCCTCAGGGCTGCCGCTGGTGGGATTCGGACCCACCATTTCTCAAATGCAAGCTCACAGCTACGCGACCCTAACTGCATGGCCAACTCGCTTGGTTTTACATATCCTGATTTAAAAAGACTTTACTGAATTTCTTAGGGTAACAACAGGAAATGCACCAACTATTATTAATAGTTAACGTTGTTAACTTTGAGCTTTCAAACTTGTGAATATTTTCAGTTTTCAATTTAACTTTTCCTTATTTTGGTCATACAGGCCCCTAGGCTGTAGCCTACTCAATACTCTTAAATCCAGCCCCAGTTTAACCTCATCAAAGTTTGTGTCTTATAAAACACATTAAAAATAGCTTTCTTGAAGTCAAAATTGTCTGCACAGTTCAAGGATTGTCTTAAAATGTCTAATGTGTGCTTGAACAGAATTTGTGGAATTGTCTGTGGGGGTAATGTCGTTTATTCGTGATCCTATGAGGTTGTATAGTGATTGCAAAACCCTCGTTAGAGTAGATACATTGCTTGCTGTTGAGCTTTCATGAGTAAAAACACACCACTGATTTGGCATATTAAAAACACCAGTGATTTTTTGTTTGTGTTTTGCAGATTTCTATTATGTTGAGGGCAATCAAACAGTTACTTAGAGTTAATGTACCATCTTGAAGGATTACACAGGTTGAGTTTCCCATTTGACAACTGACAACCTGATGGTGTGTTGTGGAGTTTTTTTAAATCAATCAATCAATACTGATCTGCATTTAGGGCAGTCGTCCAGGTGGCAGATTCCCTATCTGTTGCTTTCCTAGCCTTTTCCGAAATGATTTCAAAGAAATTGGAAATTTATTGAACATCTCCCTTGGTAAGTTATTCCAATTCCTAACTCCCCTTCCTATAAATGAATATTTGCCCCAGTTTGTCCTCTTGAATTCCAACTTTATCTTCATATCGTGATCTTTCCTACTTTTATAAACGCCATTCAAACCTATTCGTCTACTAATGTCATTCCACGCCATCTCTCCGCTGACAGCTCGGAACATACCACTTATTACATGTAACTAATCTCATTATTAGACCCGTATTGAACTATGCTATGATATACTAACAATTTGTTGGTTATTTTGATCCACCTTTTCAATACAAATTACAGTTTGTGTTGCTAAGTTGTAATGTTACAACACTAATTTACCAGGACATGTTTCGCTTTTATTCACAAGCATCATCAGCCTATACAATTGCCTCAAGGTTTGTCATTTTTGGTTTGTTGTTACAAATTTCATTACATTGAATGTAAATCTAATTTCAGTGATAACAATATTTAGAACAAGAATAATATACCGTACATATTAAAAATTATGACAATATGATCTGCAATGTTAAAATGGATTAACTCTTAATTCTAAAACACATTGACGTCCAAAACACAGTTTTTAATTTGGCTAAAAATTGTTTGGAATGTTAAAATAAAATTGATTCAACTGTAATTTGGCATTAAAATTTGAGTCATAAATATAAATATAAATATTGGATGTTAATATATAGGAGCCATAGTTTCTGAAGTGTGTTGGTTTCTAGAATACAGTAACATTTCAGTATTGAGAATTATAGTTAAGAATTGTGCCCTCTAAATAATGTTATTTAAAAAGACTGTAGTTTTGCATTATGCGTGATTAGTCATGATGATAATCTAGAATTGAAGTCTTGAGTTCGTTGGAAAATGGCTTCTAGATTTGATGAGGCTTGCTGCTGCAGTTTGGCAATTTGATCAGAGGAAGTATTGACATATTTAATTCTTGTTTGTAGCGACCAGACTCTCCGTTGGAAGTTGATTGTTTTGATGTAAGTTATGGTTAAAAGGGGCTTCAATCCAAATTTTGAGTACTGGTATCTGATTATGTTTCTTTCGATTTATGGAATGGAAGAAGCATCTGGAACAAATGGAAATGAACTTAAGTAATATTGTGTGTGTGTGTGTGTGTGTTGTGCTTATAATGTGAGTGTTGATGTTGCATTATCACTTACCCCTTTGTCTGCTGCTACAGAATCTTGTGGGCCTTATTGCGTTACTGTGACTATTGTCTGTTGTGGCTCTACTCCTTGTGTTGTACGTATGAAAGAGCCACAACAGACAATAGTCACAGTAACGCAATAAGGCCCACAAGATTCTGTAGCAGCAGACAAAGAGGTTAGTGATAATGCAACATCAACACTCACATTATAAGCACAAAAAAAAACACACACACACACACACACACACACACACACACACACACACACACGCACACGCACACACACACGCACACACACACGCACACGCACACGCACACGCACACGCACACACACACAATATTACTTAAGTTCATTTCCATTTGTTCCAGATGCTTCTTCCATTCCATAAATCGAAAGAAACATAATCAGATACCAGTACTCAAAATTTGGATTGAAGCCCCTTTTAACCATAACTTACATCAAAACAATCAACTTCCAATGGAGAGTCTGGTCGCTACAAACAAGAATTAAATATCTCAATACTTCCTCTGATCAAATTGCCAAACTGCAGCAGCAAGCCTCATCAAATCTAGAAGCCATTTTCCAACAAACTCAAGACTTCAATTCTAGATTATCATCATGACTAATCACGCATAATGCAAAACTACAGTCTTTTTAAATAACATTATTTAGAGAGCACAATTTTTAACTATAATTCTCAATACTGAAATGTTACTGTATTCTAGAAACCAACGCACTTCAGAAACTATGGCTCCTATATATTAATATCCAATATTTTTATTTATATTTATGACTCAAATTTTAATGCCAAATTACAGTTGAATCAATTTTATTTTAACATTCCAAACAATTTTTAGCCAAATTAAAAACGGTGTTTTGGACGTCAATGTGTTTTAGAATTAAGAGTTAATCCATTTTAACATTGCAGATCATATTGTCATAATTTTTAATATGTACAGTATATTATTCTTGTTCTAAATATTGTTATCACTGAAATTAGATTTACATTCAATGTAATGATATTTGTAACAACAAACCAAAAATGACAAACCTTGAGGCAATTGTATAGGCTGATGATGCTTGTGAATAAAAGCGAAACAAGTCCCGGTAAATTAGTGTTGTAACATTACAACTTAGCAACACAAACTGTAATTTGTATTGAAAAGGTGGATCAAAATAACCAACAAATTGTTAGTATAACATACCACTTAGTCGAGCAGCTCTTCTTCTTTCTCTCAATTCTTCCCAACCCAAACATTGCAACATTTTTGTAACGCTACTCTTTTGTCGGAAATCACCCAGAACAAATCGAGCTGCTTTTCTTTGGATTTTTTCCAGTTCTTGAATCAGGTAATCCTGGTGAGGGTCCCATACACTGGAACCATACTCTAGTTGGGGTCTTACCAGAGACTTATATGCACTCTCCTTTACATCCTTACTACAACCCCTAAACACCCTCATAACCATGTGTAGAGATCGGTACCCTTTATTTACAATCCCATTTATGTGATTACCCCAGTGAAGATCTTTCCTTATATTAACACCTAGATACTTACAATGATCCCCAAAAGGAACTTTCACCCCATCAACGCAGTAATTAAAACTGAGAGGACTTTTCCTATTTGTGAAACTCACAACCTGACTTTTAGCCCTGTTTATCAACATACCATTGCCTGCTGTCCATCTCACAATATTTTCGAGGTCACGTTGCAGTTGCTCACAATCTTGTAACTTATTTATCACTCTAGAGAATAACATCATCCGCGAAAAGCCTTACCTCCGATTCCACTCCTTTACTCATATCATTTATATATATAAGAAAACATAAAGGTCCGATAACACTGCCCTGAGGAACTCCCCTCTCAACTATTACAGGGTCAGACAAAGCTTCACCTACTCTAACTCTCTGAGATCTATTTTCTAGAAATATAGCAACCCATTCAGTCACTCTTTTGTCTAGTTCAATTGCACTCATTTTTGCCAGTAGTCTCCCATGATCCACCCTATCAAATGCTTTAGACATGTCAATCGCGATACAGTCCATTTGACCTCCAGAATCCAAGATATCTGCTATATCTTGCTGGAATCCTATAAGTTGAGCTTCAGTGGAATAACCTTTCCTAAAACCTTTGCCTTCTATCGAACCAGTTATTAATTTCACAAACATGTCTAATATAATCAGAAAGAATGCCTTCCCAAAGCTTACATACAATGCATGTCAAACTTACTGGCCTGTAATTTTCAGCTTTATGTCTATCACCCTTTCCTTTATACACAGGGGCTACTATAGCAACTCTCCATTCATCTGGTATAGCTCCTTCGGCCAAACAATAATCAAATAAGTACTTCAGATATGGTACTATATCCCAACCCATTGTCTTTAGTATATCCCCAGAAATGTGATCAATTCCAGCCGCTTTTCTAGTTTTCAACTTTTGTATCTTATTGTAAATGTCATTGTTATCATATGTAAAGTTATCATATGTAAAGTTGAGGGAACATCCTTGTTATCTTGTTTGTTGACTGTTAAGGAGAAAAGCCAGTATGTAGATATTATAAGTCTTATGATGGTATAGCCATAGTTGTGTAGGTCTTGAGTGTGTGAAGGAGGATGATTTCCTTGCTCCTTGCTCTCGTGACCACACCACTAGGTAAGTTAAAAGTCTGTGTTTGTGTGGAGCTTGTTGTTGAGTTCAACTTCTCTGCACACACATGGTACAGTTGCAGGGGCGTAATGTTACGGCCTGCAATCCAGGCAGGTCCGGGTCTTTAATGGGCCCCGCGGACTCCTTGCAAAAAAAAATATTAATATATACATTATATAAAATAATATATAATTCTGGTGGATTTTAATTTATCACTTGATAAAGTAGGTGAGTCAAATAAATACAAGCATTGCGCTTTGCGTGGGGGTGCGTGATGCAATATATTAATCTATACATTTTCTAAGTAAAAGCATTTGAGTGCACGGCTCATTCACATGTGCGGGGCATGAGTTCATATTAATTTTGGAAGGCTTATCAGGGACCGATCATCCCATGCACACACGTTCTGTGAGCCTGTCAGGGAATGCAGATTGGTAATTTTAATTTAATTTCCCTGTGATGTTATTGATGAGTTGATGACAACATTTGGATGTTCTGACCATGACAGCATCAACTCTAAGCTCGGATGCAATTATAAGATCCATTAAATATTTTTCCTTTAAATCTTATAATAATGAATAATCTCTTTGTTTACATAAATTGACAATATATTGCATTATTTCTTCCTGCTGTGATTGAACTTGTATTAGCTATTCTTAGGTTTGTGGTCGCTTGGTAGGCCAAGGCCCTTCGGGGCTGTTGCGCCATGGAGTTTGGTTTTATTCATAGGTTTTACATTCTATTTGAAGGGGCCCAAATTTTAATTGTTGCAGGCAGGCCAGTTTTGTTCTGCCCCTGTGCAGTTGACACGTTTAATGAACAAGTCTTGGCACTTTAGAAAAGTTCAGTTGTCTGTGGTTTTCTTCAAGGCGTACGTTTTGGAAAAAAACAATTATACACACCATCTTCTGAACTTAACTACTGTATCCACTGGATCTATCACTTCCATTTGGACTGGGCTTGCTGAATGACAATGGTTTTGAGTCTTCTAAACTGACATACAGTAAAATCTTCAAATTTTTTAACACGACAGTTCAGAAGCCAGACAGAAAGTGGACTGATATTCATTACAGTTGACACGCTTTGGTCCTCTGGACTACAGGCATCTGTTTATACACTGCCTGACAAAAAATTTAAGCACCCAGAAGGAGTGGTCCAATATTATTCTATTTTGTATACATGCATACCATTGATGTGTGAGTAAATGATTAGATTTAGCCTTAAACTTCAGACCTGGACTCCAATAACATTCAGTCATAGCATTGACCAAAAGTATAGAACCTTTTTAAGCATTTTTTTAACGGAATTTGAATTACACTTTCCAAAAAACTTGCAGTAATTAATGAATCTTCAAAAAAGCCATGGATCACGAAGGGTATACGGATCTCAAGTCAAAAATGTAAATTACTAAGTAGATTAGCACAGCAGAGTTGTGACCAGGTTTTTTGTAAGTATGTTAAAAACTACAAATCAGTCTATCGAAGAATTCTTAGGATGGCTAAGATAATGCACAATAACAAGAAAGTTAAAGAGTCGTGCAATAAATCACGAACCATATGGAAGGTAATCAAGGGAGAAACCAACAGACATGCAGTTGGAAATAAAGTTGCTGCCATAAAAAATGATAAGGGAATACAAATGAATGACCCTCATCATTTGGCTAATTATATAAATGATTTCTTTCTATCCCTACCATACAAACTTGAAAATGCAAATAAATCAGATGTATTACCAGAACTCCCAACCTTTGTGCAAAACTCTATGCAGTTAACTCCAGTAACAGAACTGGAAGTTTTTAAAATCATACAATCTTTGAAGAACAAAACTTCCACAGGTGTAGATGAAGTTCCCACTAAACTCATTAAAAAATGTGCTCCCTATCTGGTACAGCCTTTAACTTATCTCATCAATGAATCATTTTCTAGTGGTCAGTTCCCTAATCTCCTAAAAATAGCTAAAGTTATCCCAGTCTTTAAAAGTGGAAACTTACACGATTTACATAACTACAGACCAATATCAATACTTACTGTTATTTCAAAAATATTTGAATGTGCTATGAAAGATCGGCTTACTAAATTTTTAATCAAATATAACTTGTTAAATAATGCACAACATGGGTTCAGAGCTGGCAGAAGTACTTTGTCTGCTTTATCACATTTTACACAGTTGGTCGTAAATGCTCTTGACAATGATGAAACTGTGATAGGACTATTTCTTGACCTTTCAAAGGCATTTGATACTGTTGATCATGAAATATTGTTGCACAAATTATATCAGATTGGAGTTAGAGGAATTGTTAATGACTGGTTTAGATCATACCTGAATAAACGATCCCAGTTTGTTGAAATTATACATTGTAACAGTAAAGGGCATAATGAGACATATCACTCTCAGGTAAAAAGCATAGACTTAGGTATTCCGCAGGGTAGTATTTTGGGGCCTGTTCTTTTCTTGATCTATGTGAATGATCTTCCTCACAATAATCAAGTAGAAACAGCAGTTCTGTATGCTGATGATACAAACATAATTATTAATAATCCTGACCCTACGTCTATAGAAACTACAGCAAATACAGTCCTGTCTAGGTTAGAATCATGGTTCAGGAAAAACAAATTAACATTGAACTTTAAAAAGACCCAATACATGGAATTCAAGGCATCTAACTACCATGACAAAACTGCAAAAAAACACAACCTTATATTAAATGCAAATGCAATTGAAAATACGTTGACCACAAAATTTTTAGGTGTCCATATAGATGAAAAATTAAGATGGGATTGTCATATTAAAAAAATAGGGAAGTCTCTGAGTTCTGTTTGTTTTGCCTTAAGGATTTTGTCTAATAGTTGTAGTGAAGAATATGTTAGAATGGCATATTTTGGATATTGATGATGATGATGCTTGTTGTTTAAAGGGGCCTAACATCGAAGGTCATCGGCCCCTATTTTGGATATTTCCATTCTGTCATCACTTATGCTATTGGTCTCTGGGGCTGTTACAAATCAAATCTTGATGTTATTTTTCGAATACAGAAACGAGCTATCAGAATTATATTGAGACGTAACAGGTTAGATCATTGCAGACCATTATTTAAGAGACTAAGAATACTCCCAGTACCAAGTATATACATCATGCAATGCATTCTACGCGTGAAAAAAAATATTGATCACTTCAGAAAGAATTTTGACAATCACAATTACCAGACGCGAACAAGAAATAATATTTTTATCGAACACAAGAGTAAAACCATTGCCTTGAGACATGTAGACTCTGTTGGAATCAGATTGTATAATAAGCTTCCAAATACGATTAAAGATATTAGTCCCGTCAGTTCATTTACCACAGCTTTAAAAAATCTCCTGCTGAGTAGCTGCTTCTACAGTACAGAAGAATACATGATGAAGTGCTGGTAATGATGCTACTACTTATTAACTTGTAATCTAGTATATAGCCTTAAAAATATGTTAATGTCACATTGACTATGTTCACATTATTAACACCACACCAATATATTTTTATTTTGTCTTGTAAATATTGGTTATTAATATTATTTAAAAAAATTAAGATGTGCTATCCTAACATTGAGGTATGTGGTGTTTCTGTTCTTCTTCCTTTTTCAAAATGTTCATTGTTGTGCATATATTATTGTTAGTATTAGGAAATCACTTGACAACTCCTATACTGTTGGCATATTTCAAAATATGTAATTGTACAGTCTATGGAAGCTAAATAAATGAATGAATGATCTGTAATGTGTAGAATGCCCACCAGAGTGTAATCGTGAAGGCACCGTCCTGTTGTTGATAAGTTGTTACCAGTCAACTGATGTGAGTCAGATAGTTACGCAAGACGTGCAGAGAGGACTACATACAGTACGAAGCATCCGTGATGCCTCGCAGATGTGTTATACAGCCTATCCACCAAGTGACAGAATTTGACAGAGACTGCATTGTGGGACTGCACGAGGCTGGTGGCTCGTATCATGCAATTGCCAGGCATGTGGGCCATTCAGACGTCACAGTGGCCCGATGTTGGACTTAATGGGTAATGAAGGCACCCAATCACGTCGAGCAGGTTCGGGTTGACCATGAAACACCACCCCGAGGGAGGACCGTCGTACGGTGTGCCAAGCATTGCCGGATCCCATAACTTCGGCACCCGCCATTTGCGAACATGTACTGGAGACCCTACAACATCCTGTGAGTTCCCGCACAGTTATAAGCTAAACATTTCATTTTTGTTCCGTACTGAAGTGCAATTACAAGAAATAAATTGACAAGAGGGTCCACCTTTTCAAAACAATATATCAAGTAAATAATATTACATCAGACTTGGGAGTTGTCTCAGCCACTTAGTGGCCATCTTCAGCCCAAATAAACAGATTATGTGATAGCTAAAACATACTATCAGTCACAAAAGTCTACATACACCTACCTAGACAAGAAACACAAATAAATATTAAGTTTTATACCACCTTGCTTCTTTACAGTGACATAAACATTGTTATAACAAAAATAAACATGCAGGTACTTATTTTGTGACGAAAATGGAGAAAGAACTAAAGATAGCACCTCACAAAAGTCTACATACAACACCATTGTTCACTCTCAATACTTCGTAGGAGCTCCATCTGCGTCTATAACAGTCTGCAATCATCTAGGCATAGAAAACACAAGATGTTCTGTCATCGATGGAGTTATTTTGGACCATGCCCTCTTCAGTGCATCTTTCAAAGTATCTTTGTTTGCAATTCGACATTTGCAAAGTCTTTTTTCGAATTCTAAAAGTAAAAATGCCAAGCCTATAGAGTACTGATTTAGTATACTATATCACTGCTGTTCATAATTGGTTTCTATCACTAGGATACCTTATTATTATTATTATTATTATTATTATTATTATTATTATTATTATTATTATTATTATTATTATTATTATTCATTGTACTGTATATTATATTTTTGTCCTAGAAGCTGATGTTCTCAAATGTTGTGCAGGTTCAAGGGACAGCTGCAACAATTGTGGATGAACTTGCCTCAGGAGAGGATCCATAGGCTATTTGACACCATTCCGAACCGCGTAAGGACATGCACTGTGACCAGGGAGGGAGGCGCCAACGTTCAACCTGTAACTGCCAATGGATTTGTCTCTTTCATCCCATATTGCAATCAGTTCAATAGGGGAGTAAGAGAGAAACCTCCCAGTAGGGTGTATTTGCATGTGATATTGTGATATTGTTATACATCCGGGTGTCTCCTGGGCAACGGACTAGGACTCTTCCTAGGCAGCTGATTCTCTCACACCAGAAGCAGAACTAATCAATCTTAAAATGTGTTTTAACCCGGCAGTGGTCGCGCACATGGTGCATCTTAAAGTGGTCGCGGTGGGTCACCATGACCCACAAATTATTATTTAACTTATTTCGTCAGGACTTGTTATTTTTAAAAACTATGTTTGTACATCAATTAATACTATTATCTTGGACATAGAATCAACCAAACCTTTATTTATGTTCTTACTATACAACTGCAAATTTATTTTTTAAAACGTTAATACAAAACCTCCTCTTAATTGCATGTATTACAAAAATTAGTATCTTTTCTGGAATATTGTTAAAAGTCAGAAATAATTTTACACGAATGCCTTCTAAGAACATGAAGAATGTTTTAGAGATAATTTTTTAATAGGCACCATATTGAATTTTTCAATGATTTTCACACATAAAGTTGTGGTACGAGTGAACATATAAAAAATAACAGAAACTAATAAACGTCGAAAACAACTCATACATTCAGAATCTCTGGCTAGGATTAAAAAAACATTTACAAATCCAGCTTCTCACAGTTCTCAGTCTCTGGTTTAAGCATTTTCCAAACAGTCTAGGCAAGTCAGTTTGCCATGGATTCCACACACACACTTCTTACAGATCGCACACGTCTGATATGTTTTGTTGCCAGTCCTGGAGCACAGTGCTCATCTTTTTTGTTTTCTGGTACCTTCGTTTTCTTGAGGTCCCACAGGTAGTGGATCCGTTTCTTTCAGAGTGCGTAGAATTTCCGTCCTAAGCTGACGGCTAAGATTTCCAGCCAGCAAGCGGGTCCTCATATATGGCGTAACCAATTCCTTGGTGAGTTCTTTCAAGAACTGCCTCCTCACCTGATGCTTGTCTTTGTTGTTCCAGGAATACACAACTAATGCATTGATAGCTGTCACGTCCATAAGATGAAAAAATGCAGTAAGGAGCCACCTGTTTGTTTTTCTACCCACAGAGTAACTTCCCGACATTTCATCGACTACGTCAACCCCTTCTTTCATTAAATTGTAGAACGTAGTGATCTCCGGTTTCTTCGCATCACCTGTGCTAGGATCAATAGATATACTGTGGTGCATCATTGAATTTAAGATGACAACCTTTCCTTTCTTTGTTACGTAGGATACCAGAGTTGTAAGATTCTTGCCAAATCCAAACATGGAACAATGTACCTCACGCCCCGTACTTTTCACAAAGCAAAGAGGAAGCTGTGTCTTATTTTTTTTAATGGTACCAACAGTTGTTAGGTTATGTTGCAGCAACATATTCTGAGCTAGGGGAACGCTTGTGAACCAGTTGTCATGGGTGACATTATATCCACTTCCTGAAATAGGTGATACAAGCCTCATAACAACTTCAGCAGGAGTTTGTGTGATCTGATGATACTGACCTTGTGGTTGTTTCCCCAAGTAGACTTCCATGTTCAGGACGTAGAAAGTGTGAGCATCAACAATGGAAAACACCTTTATGCCGTACTTAGCAGGTTTATTTCGCATGTACTGACGAAAGGGACACCTGCCATGAAATCCCCACAGCATTTCATCGACTATGGTATATTCCGATACACTGAAATTTGCTTGACACTTAGCTACGATGTATTCAAAAACCTCACGCAGTGCAGCGAGTTTATCACCAGCAATTCTAATGCGACGATCCCTTTTATCATCAAAGCAAAGAGCTCTGAGAAGAAACCGGAAGCGCTGCTGAGACATTACAGATCGAAAAATAGGTACTCCAGTCCCATCTTCATTCCACATTTCATCCGTGTTCAAGTGCGACGATTTCAATACTCCTGTTTAAAACAGAAGTCCTAGTAATGCCTTTATCTCCTCTAAATTTGTGTTCTTTGAGTCTCTTTCACGTTCGTAATTGTCTTTTATTATATTGATGTATATACTGGTATAATCAACGATCTTCTGTAGAATGTCATCTGTGAAGAAACACTGTCATGCTTTCATCGGTGTGTTAGCCTCTTTCGTTGCTCCTTTGCACCCTGGAAGATGAGTCACAATACTCCGGCGTCTTGTACGGACTGATTGTGTAGGTTCAGCCAGTTTCCATTTAGTGCCGTCTTTACCAGTGTAGTTACCTCTATAAAGCAGTGGGATGAGCAAAGGTCCACTTTCATTTTCATTAAAAAGTGTAAACAAACATCATTATTAGTTATATTTATAAACACTTTAGAAACAAAGAGAGAAAGTAAAAAAATTGAATGTTTTAAATGAAACACTTGTTAAATCCTTCAACTGTGCCTCACGCTTTATGCTCTGGTATCCATGAAATCCTCTGCATATGTCCAGGGTGCTGTTGGGACCACAACTTTTATCCACCTTTTCCGAAATACTTGGAGGTACTGTGCTTGAGTTGCACTGTGTGCCTACATCATTCCCACTAAAAACACAACTGAATTCGAAAGTCGTTGCTTCAATCTCAAATGTTCCTTGCACCGACTTATGTAGTTTTTCACACTCATTTTTCACAATAAATTCATGAGTTTCTTGATTAGAAGACGTATGTATATTTGAGCATTTCATTCGTTTACTCGCTCTTTCAAACCAGGATACATCACATTCTCTTTTTGGTTTCTTCTTATAGCTCTCATGAAACACAGATGGTATATATGATGGATGATTTTCAATATTACTTAGCTTTCCTCCAAAAAAATGTTCACTGCAAATGACGGAGCATTTGGTGGGTTCCCATGGAGTTCCATGTGCACTGAAATGCAGGAAAACATTTATTATTATTATTATTATTATTATTATTATTATTATTATTATTATTATTATTATTATTGTTCCGAGGTATCTGTGGAATAGCAGAGGTGAAAGAAGGTGCGGGCTGGAATGGGTTTAACTACAAAGGCCGAAAGATGAATTAAAATTTCAATAAAGGTTATATTTTCAAAACTTAACAATTTTCACATAGAATTAAAAAATTTAACTAGAACCATCAACAACAATCCAATAATCAGGTACCAGGTATAATTTTACAAACGAAAGCACAAGTTTTGGGACCTTTACAAGTTCTGGGCTTGAGCCCCAATTTTCACAATATTTCAGCTTTTAGCTCAACAATACCAAGTTACAATATAATTCCAAGGGCAGAAAACCCCTTCATACCAGGAGCATAAGCTCCAAAAACCATATCGGCCCTCCTAGAGGCACTTTATCACATCAGAAAGAGCTGACCCGCTCTCAATTTCTCACGCCTTTCAAAGGCCACAACAACATTCGCATTGCCTGCCTCTCAAGGCATACTTACAAATGAACAGGGGTACCTTGTACCCATTCTACTGGGCCTTAAATAAAAATAATAGGTTAATTTAAGCGGCCCTAAATACAAAAGGAATGGAGGCGAGATCTTGCACTCCTACATGAAACTTGTTAAAACCTAAGTGGCGCTAGGCCAATTACACAGGGGATATTCCCATACTATGGAGGTGACTCGTACAAGAAAAATTTAAGACATTACATAAAGAAGGAAAACAGTAGTTAATGTAATATGAAAATTTTACATGAGCCAGCACTAATTTATATTTTCAGACAGGAAGGTTACATTGAAAAGATTTTGGACCTTCCCCGGTGGTTAAACTGCTGAGCTAGCAAATTAAAGATGTTAAACGGCCATTACCTTGTAGAAGAGCTGCTGGCGGATGAAAGAGGCACTTCCCGCCTCCTGTTATACTTCCACACACACTAAGCTAGATGTTGTACGAGTGGCCGAGAGCCAGGAAAATCAGCAGTATTTATACTCTCGGGGAAGATTCGAGACCTTTCATGAATGATTAAGACACACCCACAGTCGTTTATTGGGTAGCTTACAGTTACACATCGACACTGGTAAAGAAAGACGCCATTGGCTGAAAATTAATGACAGAAATTTACGATTGGCTAATTTCAAAACTGGAGGAAAGAAAGATTAATATTGCCAACCCACAAATGAAAGAACAAAATTTAGTAAGGAACAAACTTATGAATACAAAATATCTTCAAGAAAAGTTCCTTCACTTCGCACCAGGGTGCATGATCATAGTTTTGGTAGAGACATCTGTGAGAGAATGACCCCACTTCTTGATAATTAGTAAAAAAAAAACAATTCGAAATTAACATAGCGACATCTTCTGATAAACGGTTGAATTAATTCAGTTTTAAAGTTCAGAGTTTCAGCTGTAGAGGAGTATTTTAAGGCGGAAAATTCAAATGTGCAGTGTATAGGTGTACCAACCGGTACAATTATTATTATTATTATTATTATTATTATTATTATTATTATTATTATAAATATTCGGCATAGTCAAGACACGTGCACATGAAAGGACATGAATGTAAACATACAAACCTGCTGCAACGCATACTTGAAGTGAAATGTAGTATTTCAAAGTGTACTTAAATTAACATGTTCTTGACTTGCATACCTGGTATGTTTGAAATGTGTGATTTACGTCACAAATGAAATAAGGTACTGCACTTACTTTATTCTTCCCACAGCCAAAATCCACTTCCTGCGCCTGTCCGATTCCCATGGACGACCAGGAAATGTGTGAAATGTAATTCGTTTTCCAAGCGTGTTTCTTCGTGTGTAGTGGCAGTTCACTGCACAACAGTTTCTTTTTGATTTAGGCATTTTGATACACTACTACTACCACAATTTCACACCCACAGTTACACAGCCTGGACTGACCACTCAAGACAAGATCACCAAAACCTTACCGATTTCTTCCGCTAGAGGCGCTAAGAGCGGCCGTGCACGTGCCCTATAGTCAGACAACCAGACGAGAACAATGAGTTATCTAAGCTTTCACACTAACTGAACTGGAATTAGCTCTCAGTAACTGTAAGATTGGGAAGTCAGCACGACTTGATGACCTTCGAATGGAACAATAAGAACTTTGGTCCTACTGCGAACTGCTGGTTGGTATAACTCACGAACAACTGCGTTCAGTCTTCCATGATACCTAAAATATGGAGGAAGGCTAGGGTCATAGCCATTGTGAAACCAGGCAAAGATAAAAATGACCCTAGAAGCTACAGACCAATCTCCTTATTGTGTCATTTTTTTAAGATTCTGGAGAGACTTATCCTCAATAGGTTGACTGATAAAATCGAGCCACTTCTGATTCCCTAGCAAGCTGGTTTCAGGAGAGGGAAAAGCTGCACATCGCAAGTGTTAAAATTAAGTCAACACATAGAAGATGGTTTTGAAAGCTGGAAAATCACAGGAGCTGCATTTATAGATCTTTCAGCAGCATATGATACTGATAATCACTGAATTCTTCTAGAAAAGGTATATAGCGTGACAAAAGGACTTTCATCTGATTTGTGCCATTAGAAACCTACTTCAAAATCGAAGCTTCTTGAACTCTGAAGGTCACTTGGTAAGGCATAGCATTACAACACTGTCCTTGATAGCACCTCCCGATATCTGCCGTGAAGTGACAGCCAAGAGAGAAAAGAGAAAGACGTTGACATCTGAAGCCCACCCTTTGTTTGGATATGAGCAACCACGCCAGGAAAAGCTTCTTGAGAGTAAACGAAACACTTGCAGGAACAGCGCAGCAAGTAAGAATTGAAGAATGGTGCGCCAGGAGTCAACATACGTGTATCAGTCAATGGATGACCCTAAAAGAGGAACTATCTCCTGGCCATGTTACAGATTGAGTGAAATAGGGAGCACTGAATAGACTGCACTCTGGTGTTACACGGTGCAGGGTCAACCAGAAGAAATGGGGTTTCGAAGTGGACATTACCTTGTGTATCTGTGGAGAAGAGCAGACCAGAGCCCATTTGCTGCAATGTAGTTCATGCCCATTCAGTTGCACAACAGAAGACCTGGTTAAAGCGAAGCCAAATGCACTTGATGTTGCAAGGCTTTGGGCTCACATGGTTTAATGTGGCTCTTCGTCATTGAAGAATTTATATTATGTTTTATGTTCTTTCCTCATATTTAATTTAAAACTTATGTATGCTTCTGACACGATATATCATCATCATCATCATCATCATCATCATCATCATCATCATCATCATCATCGGTTTGCCCTTCCAGCGAGCCGGGTAGGGTGTTTGAAAACGAGCGTCTTCCAAAGTTGCCTATTCAAAAACATTTTGTTGTCCAGGACAGATTTCCAATTCCATCCTCTTCTCTCCACGTCTTCCCTCAGTTGGTCCATCCATCTTCTTCTTCTTGGTCTTCCAGCTGGTCTTGTACCTGTTACTCTCTTTTCCAAATAAGCACATGGTAACCTTGTGCTATTCATTCGTTTAACATGCCCAAACCATTTAAGTCTAGATGACCTAAGTCTTTCCTCCATCGATTCATTTAGACCTAGGTTAGATTGGATCTCATCATTTTTCACATGATCAAGTCGGGTCTTTTGGAGGGCAGTTCTAAGAAATTTCATTTCACAGGCTTGAATCCTACTACAATCCTTTGATGTTAGTGTGCAGGTTTCCAGAGAATATGTAAGGATGGGAATGAAATATGACTTGTACAGGGTCATTTTTGTTCTTTGTGGGACCTTCTCATCCCATAGTAGGTGTCTAACGATACTGTAAAAGTTAGAGCCTTTGGTTACTCTGTTTGTTATTTCTGTCTCAGCTCTGTTTTTACTAGCCATTATGCTTCCTAAATAACTGAACTGGTGTACTACTTCAACTTGGTGGTCCTGTATTTTTATGTTGCATTCTGTATTATGTCTGCTGATTTTTAATGCTACTGTTTTTGATGGGTTCAATTTCATTCCATAATCATCAAACTTCTTACACCATGCATTCAGATTATTTTGCACTCCCTCCTCTGTTTCATCCCATATTGCCACATCGTCTGCAAACACCAGAGCCTGAAGATCTTTATTACCTTTTCCTTTTAGTTCCTTTAAAATGGTATCCATAACTGCTATGAATAGAAGAGGTGATAAGGCACCTCCCTGTTGTACTCCTTTGGTTGTATTGAACCATTCAGAGTGTCCATCTCCAATTCTGACACAGCTTTTACAATTAGTATATAGCATTTGGATCTCCCTAATAAGGTACTCCGATACACCAAGTTTTCTAAGACATTTCCAAATAGTTGATCTAGGAACATTATCATATGCCTTTTCAAGGTCCATAAACACAATAATTAGGTCTTTTCCTCTTTCCCAGTGTTTCTCTGCCAACATACTCAAAGCAAATATTAGATCTGTTGTGCTTCTTCCAGTCCTAAATCCATGTTGTTCCTCTTCTAAGAAAGGCTCTAGTATATCCCTTACCCTGGCTTCAATGATCTTCTCCATAATTTTAAGGCCGTGTGATAAGAGGGTAATGCCTCTGTAATTTTCACTTTTCCTTCTACTCCCTTTCTTAAAGATAGGAACTATGACCCCTTTTGTCCAATCGTCAGGTATTTCGTTATCCTTCCATATTGTTCTGAGAACTCTATACAGCCACTGTATTCCTGGCAGACCAGCAGCTTTAATCATGTCAGCTGTAATTTCATCAGCTCCTGCTGACTTACCACTTCTCATCCCATGGAGAGCTTGCTCTACTTCTGTCCATGTAATTGGGATATCTTCCTCTATTACTTTCTGTCCTACATCCTCAACAGAGATCTCTTTAGGGCCATTTAGGAGCTTGTCAAAATACTGCCCCATGCGAACTATATTCCCATCTGCTGTCTCCAGAGCTGTAATTACTTTATCTGATCTTTTATTTTTTACTATTCCATAAATCTTTTTCATATTTCCTTTACTGTCTTCTTCCAGTTTAGTTGTAAATTCTTTCCAACTTTTCTCTTTTTCTTCCCGTACAATTCTCTTGACTTCCAACTTTCTGTATCTATATTCCTTTAACATCTCTTCCAATTTATTGTTGTCTGTTGATTCTTCTGTCAGACTTAGCCACATCCAGAAGTTTTTTGGCTTTATTCCTTTTCATTATGGCTTCTTTCACTTTATCATTCCACCAAGATGTTCTTTTCTCTCTCACTCTTCTGCTTGTTCTTCCACATATTTTATCTGCACTACCAACCAGACTTGCCTTAAAATCATTCCATTCTTCATTAACTTTCTTTGTGTCTGTTACTGGTATTTTAGCTCTGATTTCCTCTTGAAACTGCTGTTTGACTTCCACATCTTTCAATATCCAGTCTTTAATTCGTGGTTTTTTCTTCTTGTTTTCTTTAGTAATAGGTTTGGTGACTTTCAGGTCTGCAATGAGGAGTCTATGGTCACTATCAAGGCTCTCACTAGGTATCACTTCTACATCATGCACCTTTTCTCTACTTGACCTATCAGTGATGATAAGGTCTATCACTGATCTATATTGACCATCCCAGCTGTATCTCGTTATCTTGTGGCTATCCCGTTTCTGGAACCACGAGTTCTTCACCAGAAGTTGGTTTCGTGTACATAGATCAAGTAGAAGTTCACCCTCCTCATTTCTATTACCAAATCCATATGGACCAATAATGCCTTCATAACCTGACCTATCAGTTCCTACCTGGGCATTAAAATCCCCAATTATCATTATGTTCTCTTCATCAATGATGTCCTCTAGTTTTTCTAGGAAGCTTGCTTTTTGGTCATCGCTACAACCCTGCTGGGGAGCATAAACTTGGATTACAGTTTGAGTTTCTCCATTTAGGCATATTTTAGCTTTGATTAATCTGTCATTGATGAAGGAGACATCTGTTACACTATCAATGTCTTTATGGAGTATAAAACCAACTCCATTCCTCGCCACTGCAGGATTACCACTCCAGTATAATTTATATCCATCCTCTAACATTCTTGTGTTGCAACCTTTCCATTTGGTTTCACTTAGCCCTAGGATGTGAATATGTCTACGGTTCATTAAATCCGTGATTTCGTTGCATTTTCCAGTTAGAGTCATAACGTTTAAGGTTCCAATCCGAAGCTTGTTTCTATGATCGGTTCTTCTCATGCATCTTGAATGAACATCGGACATGACGTCGTCATTAGTTCCAAGAGTACTTGAAGTATTGTCGACATTCAGAATATGTTTCTTTCCGAGGCTCGTTTTCGTTTTGAAAGCAATTGCATTGTACTCCTGTACTGACTTGCTAGGCCTAACGTACTAGAGGATTTTCTTTCAGGGTGGTCTCCCTTAGCCTTTGGCAGGTCCCCTGCCTCATTGCAAGGCAGCAGCTGATGAATTTATGTGTTATTTCCCACACAAAGGTCTCATCTTATCCAACCTTCTAAGGGAAAACTCCTCTGCTCGCAGCCATTGGTTTTCCCTTAGTTTGCCCAGTTTGGTACTGGCCGCCAGACCCTCGGCCAGACACTCGCAGGTTCTGACACGATATAAATAAATAAAATCAGTTCAATAAAGGCATATGGTCTTTAAGCATATGTAGTTTCATTCACTTTCAACCACTCCTTCTGGGTGCTTAACTCTTTTGTCAGGCAGTGTAGTACCTTAGGCATAGGATTTCAAGGATAATTTAATAAAAACCACCTATTCAATACTTTCCACGTTTAATGTGGTTTGAATCTACATGAATTTATGTAGACTTATTAGGTCAGGTACATGTTTCACCCATTATTTTTGGCATCTTCAGCCTGTAGACAACCTTTAGGTCAAGGTTTGGGACCTTTTTAACCAATATATGCAATATATACAAACGTTAATGATCTCTTAAGACTAACATGCCAGGATAACAATTTTTAAAATGTGAACTAAACATAACTGTGGGTAACATAAGTTAATGGTGTTTTAACACATTAAATTTTTTTTGTTGGTCCTATTCTATCTAACTTGAAAATATGTTCAAAACTAAAATGGATCTTCTTTCTCTATCATAAGTCTTGGGTAAAGAGGATATTACATACCGGGGTTCATTTGACCCCTATATCATATCATGTCCTTGATATACTGTAACTGCTGTCAGGATGTGTTGTCAACAACAAGTGGGGATTTTTGAACTGATTGTTAATTGTAGGCTGGTCAAGATTGAAAATATAAATTTAAATTACCTGTTTTTTTAACTTGGCAGTTCTATTCTTCTTCTTCATTTCGATTCACCCATCTGTGGGGTACATCAGATCAATCACTTCTTAGATGCTTGTGCTCGTTTCTTCTCCCAATAGTTCTTCATTCTAACTGATCTCCTCCTCTGATATCTGAATTGGTTTTGTGGTGTTGTTCTTAACTTGGAACCTCTTAGTTTTGTCTTTCGTGATGGTTTTGGCTGTACCATTCTTTAACATGAGTTCGGTAATCTTAAGATCTCTCAGATCCTTTTCAACTTCCTTAAATCAATTGGGTTTAGCCTTTTTTTGTAAAAGAAGTCAAAGATCTGTTTAGTTAATCTGTCAGGATTCATTCGGAATATGTATCCATAGAAATCAATCCTCCTTTTCCTCATGGTATCCAACTTTTCCTCTCCTTGATTTCCAATTTCTCCATTTGCTCTTTCCTCCTCATGACTAGTTTCTCTGCTGCATAGAGTGCTTCCGGCTTAATTACTGTGTTATAATGCCTTATTTTGGTGTTCCAAGAGAGGGCTTTCTTATTGTTTGTGTTTTTGATTTTCTGGAAAGCTAGTTCTATTTTGGTCCTTCTCGCTTCCATTGTTTTTCCTTCAAGGTTGTTCCATTCAATCCATTCCCCTAGGTACTTGAAACTCTTCACCACCTCTATTTTTTGAGCTCCTACTTTAATTCTCTTAGAAGTGTCAAGTATATTCGTCATGATCTTCGTCTTTTTGAAAGAAATCTGAAGTCCTATCTTCGCCGCCTGCTCTTGTAATTCGTCGATTTGCTCTTTTGCTTCCTTCCACGTTTCTGCGAGCAGCGCCAAGTCGCCAGCAAATGCCAAACACTTAATCATGATTCCGTTGTTTTTTGTTCCAAGTCTTATTCCCCCTCTTGTTCTTGCATTCCAATCCCTCACAACTTTTTCAAGTGCACAGTTGAACAACGGAGGGGAGAGACCATTCCCTTGCCAGACCCCTGTTCTGACAGTTCGCCCATGAATCTGACTTTAGAGGACGTATTCGTGAGCGTCTCCTTGATGATGTTTAAAGTTTTCCTGTCCAAGCCAAACTCCTCCAAAATAATGAACGACGACTCTCTGTCTATGGAATTGTAAGCTTGTTGGAAGTCTACAAAAGTCACTATATACGGTTTTGTCCTCTGCTTCTGGTATGCTAAAATGTTTCTGAGGTTTAAGATCTGTTCAGGGCAAGATCTTCCTTTCCTAAACCCTGCTTGATACTCCCAAAGTTGGCGATCCAACTGAGGTTCAGCAGTAATGCTCTGGACAATATCTTGTATGTCACATCCACCAGTGAAATCCCTCTGTAGTTGCTGGGATCTGATTTCAAACCTTTTTTGTGAAAAGGGTATAGCAGGGCCATTTTCCATTCTTCTGGAATAACCTCATTCTTCCATATCTCTTCAAAAAGTTTTTGGAGTGAGACAATTGCATTTTTGCTTGCATACTTCCATAATTCAGCTGTTATCTGATTTTCCCCCGATGCCTTGTTATTTTCCATATGAGTTAGTATTGTCTGGATCTCGCTTATAGATGGGGGTTTAAGTCAGGGTTGGGGGATGACTTTGGTCCACCATCGAACGCCATTTTTGGCGTGGTTCTTCGCAATTCAGTTTTATTCTATTTAACTTAAAAATATGTTCAAAACTAAAACGGATCTTCTTCTCTACCATAAGTCTTGAGAAAGGAAGATATTGATACTGGGGCTTATTTGACCCACATATTTCATTTTCATGTTCTTGACATAACTATTATTGAAATGTGTTGTCAAACACTAGTGGAGATTTAAAACCGATTGTTTGTAAATAGACTGGTCAAGAACGTTGTTGTGAATGAAACTGTAACCGTCTTGACTTCGGGTCTCATGTAACGCCAAGGAATTGTCAAGAGTACAATATTAAGCTGTTTCTTACTTTTAGGCTGCTGCTTAATAGACACTTGATACAGTCTTGTATGAATATAATTCTTGCTGATGTGTTGCTTGGTCTTTGGGAGGGATCTTAAGATTATCTGTAATGAAGTAAAAGAGAAATTTTTAATTAAGAATTAAGAGCACGCGTTGTGACAAAATGTATTAAACTAACACCTCATAACTGTAAAATGACTTACTTGTTCAATTTATACTAGATGGACCTGTCTGTTCCGGCAGCACCTGTCTTATTAACATTTCAACTCCTGGTGTTGTATTGGTGCAGTAATGGAGGGGCGGGGCATGGAGGGAGAGTGGGGGTAGGCTGGTCTATGGGCGTATGTGCTATTGCTGGAGGGGAGTTTCTAGAAGCGATATGGGCGGGCTTAACTTATGGGATAGTGGATGAAGCATTTGAGTGTGGAGATTTAAAAAAATTGAGGGATTTTGCTTTGATTTGAATTCACGATATTAATTAATCTAGGTGTTAATTTGTATTTGTATTTTTAATTTCATTGACATCGTTAAGATTTTTATTTTTATTGTAGGTTTGGTCCAAAAAGATGTGTAGCTTTTCCAGTTCATTCATTAATTTCCCTTTACCTATGCTTCTAATGATGGTAAGATCTTTCTCTATGGATGTAAAGTGATGGCCCGTTTGTCTAATATGTTGGCTTATCGCTGAATACTTGTGTTTTTGAGCATTATAATGTTCCAAATATCTCGTGTGAAAGCTCCATCCAGTTTGACCGATATAAGAAAAATCACATTGTGTACATGTTTATATACGCCAGACCTTGAATAATGGTTGCTATTGTAATTGACCTTGTTGTGGTTAAAAAATATGTTTTGATTGGTGTTAACTGTCCTGAAGGCTATATTAATATTGCTTCTTTAAAATATTTGCAATCTGATGGACGGCTGGGTTATTATATGTAAATGTGGCGAAACTAGTTTTTTTAGGTTTTTCCGGGACAAGATTAGTGGACAATTTAATTTTGATTTTATTAATTAAATGGTTAACCATATCTATTTTAAACCCATTGAGTTGAGCAAAATTCCTTATGTACTTCAGTTCAATTTTTAAATTGTTGGGAGAAAGCCTCTTTCTATAATTTAATTTATAGAGCTTTTAAAATTCCTTTTTCTCCCATTTTTGGGACTTCGAGTACAATTGACATGGATGGGAACATGTTTATTAACATATAGAAAAAACTCATATTTTTATGCTGAGTGGTTCGCATTTTATACGTTATAGTCCCAAAATTGAAAAATTTCTCCGAGCACTCGTGGTATTTGATTTTAGTTTTACAAGCGGCAAGACAGTCTCTCCGTATGAGGCAATGTAGCTCTCTTTCCAGATGCTGCTACTGGCTAGGGCTGGGCAGGCTGATATGCTTCAAATGTCAAGAGGTTTGAGCTCCGCTTTAGCTGGTGCATTCACAGGTCTAGGTGGTAAAAGTACCTTTTCCTTTGCAGCTTCATCTGTAAGTTCATTTCCTGCAAGTAATTCTGGTGCCAGCATTACACAACCTGGCTAGGTCATGAATCTGCTATACCAGTGGGAGTTACAGGAAACAGGTGTCAATATAATTTGTAACATAACTTACATGGCTAAATTTAATTTCCTATAAAAATACACAACACAGGGAATATGCAGCACATTAGGCCCAATAAAGATTCAGTCCTCTTACAAGTTACTTCATTCCTCAGAAATTATTCCCCTGTGGGTGGGGACGGTAGAATAACACCCATGGTATCCCCAGCCTGTCGTAAGAGGCGACTGATAGGGGCCCCAGGGGCTCCGAACTTTGGAGCATGGGTTGGCGACCACGGGGCCCTCAGCTGAGTCCTGACATTGCTTCTACTTACGTGTGCCAGGCTCCTCACTTTCATCTATCCTATCTGACCTCCCTTGGTCAACTCTTGTTCTTTTCCGGCCTGACGGTATTAGAACACTCTAGGCCTAGGGAGTCTTTAATTTTCACGCCCTACGTGGCCCTTGTCTTCCTTTAGCCGATACCTTCATTTTTCGAAGTATCGGATCCTTTCTATTTTTTCTCTCTGATTAATGTTATATAGAGGATGGTTGCCCAGTTATAATTTCTCTTAAAAGAATAATCACCACCACCACCACCACCTCCACCTCAGAAATTATTGATCAACAGAACACAGCTGTAAACAGATTTTGCATACTTTGTTAATACAACTGTACATGGCAGTAAGTGCAATTTCCTGGCAGACCGTTTTAGTCAAGGTTATAAATTTCATTATTGGTTCCGAACTGAATTAAGATTACATATAATTTACAAAGTTTATTCCACCTACTCAATACTGTACAATAAATGCTATGTCTATAAATACATTACAATATGTTGTGTTATGTGTATGTGTAACTTCTGCTGGTTTACGTAACTGGGTGTCTATTCTGTGTGGGTACTCGCAATGAATTAGTGTTAAACTATGAAAGGAGTTGTGGAGCTATGAAAACATTCGTTACAACATTTGTCTGGAGTTGAAATAAAAAACCATGGGAAAATATTTCAATATTTCAACTAGTCCCTTGATAACATATTGTAATGTATTTATAGACATTGCAATTATTGTACAGTATTGAGTACGTGGAATGAACTTTGTAAATTGTATGAGACCGTTTTAAAGTTAGGAATAAAATGCATAAGAACCTTTTTTTTGTAGAAAACTGAATTCTAAGGACATTTGGTAAGCCCAGGACTAACTGCTTAGGTAGCTTATTCACTTTTCAGGGTCCCAGGTATATATTTTATTTTCCTGCATGAACCTCTTGACACGAGAAAGGGGTCATTTTTGACCCTTTTATGAATTAAACACTCTACTGTTGCCATAATTCATCTTAGATTTCGTTCAGACAATATGACTCTTCATCACTTAGGCTTTATTTGCTGTCGTTAAAATTTGGATGCCCACCCCTAAGAGCTTGGCCCCTATAATTCAATTACCCTAGGACGGGTCATTTTTGACTCATATTAGATTTTACTAGAACTCAAAATAACATTTTCATAACTTGGCTTCTAATTTGTTTCCCATGTGTGATGCAGACTGTTAGGTTCTTCCTCCACTCCATTCCATCTGCTACCTTTACCTCTCTACCCCGTTCCCATTCCACCAATAGGAGTCAAGGTTAGAACAAACCTGCCATCCCGCCATTCGTAGTACAGAGCTTGCGAAACTTGTATTATAAACAGTTTGTTGTAGTTTGTTTATTGAGCTGTTTGATGTGGTTGTTTTATGAATGATTCCTCAAATATGGAGCACAGAAGGTATTCGAGACCGGGCGATCTAATAGTTTCTCTCCAGGAACTAAGTGAAAACGACTCTGGGGACAAGTTAGGTCCAGCACCACATGGAAAACGGCAAAACTCGCTGTCGCTTTTTGCAATTTCTGGTATCCAAGTCCAACAAATATGGGCAGAAATTCTGGACGGCCATGGATAAAGAATCATAATACATCTTCAATGTATTTCCTTATCTAGGAAGGGATGAACAGCGTCCTGATAATGTGTGTTTGGGTGATTATGTTGTTGAGAAGTTAATGGCCCCTTTCATAAACAAGGGTAGGAATGTCACTTGCGACAGTTTTTTTTGCATCACTGCAGCTAGCTGAAAACCCAGGGAACCAGTCTTCTTGGTACAATAAATCGGGTAAGATGGGAGGTTCCGCCAGAAGTGAAAACTTCCCGAGCACGAGTTCTAAAAAGGAACAACTTAACTTTCAAGTATTTAACAAAGCAAGGTCTGTAAGAATGTCCTTGTGCTCAGTTCTCTTCATTCAGATGTCCAGGTGGGAACAGGCAGAAAGAAGAAACTCAACACTGTAACATGTTACAACAGAACTAAGTATGGAGTTGATGTTGTGGACCAAATGGCCAGAAAGTATACCGTCAAGCCAGCTGCACGTAGACGGTCGTTACACACATTCAGTAATGTTTCCGAATTAGCAGGAATAAACGCTTGGGTGTTGTACAGGTAGGTTACAAATATCAAGATCTCGCGAAGAAACTTTCTCCTACAACTTGCCAAAGAATTCACTGCAGCAAACACCCACAGGAGAAATAAAAGGACTGATACTGCAGACGATGATGATAGTGATATAGAAACGTAATCTGGCCAAAAACGCAGGAAATGCCAAGTGCGGAACAAATGTAAGGAGGACATGAAAGGTGGGCATGTGTGTAAGGCATGTAAAAATTTTGTCTGCAAGAGATGTATTGGAAACGAGAAAATCGTTACCTGTGTAGGATGTCTGTAAGCTTTGAGGTTGACAATATACTCATTCACAGACATACTGTACTTCATCACGTGCTCTTCAAACCATTGAAGGATGTGCTTAGTATGGATACATGTTCATGAAAATAGAAAACTAATCACACAAGAGACTTTCATTTTGTAACCACATAATATCTGATTGTGATTTTAGTTAATTTTACATCCATTTACAACTGAATTTTTGATATGACTGTATTGTTTAGAACCAAATATTTAATTTAATATTCAATCAGGAAGATCATTGATATTTATTTTCATTGTAGAAAATATATCCCCACATCTGTATTAAAAAATAATACGAGGGCTGATCAACAAAGACAGACTGATTTTTTTTCACAGATGTTTATTACTCCATTTCAATGTTTACATGATCTTTTTCAAAGTAGTCCCCTCTTACTTCAATGCACTTTTTATAGCGTCTCTGCCAGTCCTTGAACACATGCTGCGGACCATTCTTTGTCAGGTTCTTGAGAATCGCCTCACTTTTCTTGAGCACTGCTTCAGAGTTCTCAAATCGAATGCCCCTAAGCTTTGCCTTTAGTGATGGGAATAAAAAATTTCACAGGGTGCAATATCAGGGCTATAAGATGGATGCGGTACACAGGTAATGTAGAATCGAGGCAGAAACTGTACGACTTGATTTGCGACGTGAGGCCGTGCACTGTCATGATGAATTCGCCACCCAGTCCAAGAAAGCTTTGGTCGTTTCTTTGCAATGTGCTTCCCCAGTGTAGCCAATACTGACGTGTAGTATGCTGCTGTAACAGTAGTGTAAGGGGGAACTGCATGCTGGTAAATCCATTGTCTGGTATGCGAAATAGAACATAGAGAAATACACAACAGAGCATTACCACCAACCTACCGATGCGAGAGTGCTGCCGTCTACAGACATTAGGCCTATACATAAAAACCCACTCTTTTCAAATATTTATGTTATAGATAGGAAACTATCACATAAGCTACAGGAAAAAAATCAGTCTCAGTCTTTGTTGACCAGTCTACGTAGAATGAAACTTATATATCACTCGAAGGTCATTTTTGACCCTTCTGTCTTTCTAGGTGGTGCAACTCATTCCGTCTTTCTAGTGTTAAGAGACAGCACAATAGTAAGAAGCCTACGAAACTCATGAGCAATTGAATTAGATACCTGGCTAGTAGTGTGTAGCACCCTCTTTTGCCTTGATTATGGCAGTGATGCAGCAGGGCATGGACCCCACAAGACACCAGAAGTGTTGGGAGCCATACTAATCCATGATCACTGCACAGTCTCTCATAATCCAAGAAGAGGGTTCGAAGCAGGGTCCAGGGCATGCACATCCTTCTCGACATCATCCAAGATATACTCAGTGGGATTGAGATTGGGGCTCTTGGGGAAAAGGCAAGCAGCTTCACATCTGTGGAGTGCTTATTGAACCTATCAGCCACAATCTGAGAGCGATGGGTTGGAGTATTGTTTTGCTGTACAGATTGCCTGTAGAGTGCTGGAGGCGAACATGACTGCCAGCAGGTTCCATTAATGTTCGTTGGTGAGGGACGTTGTCTGATGTACTAGGGCTCCCATTTCATCCCACAAGAGTAGTCCATATGAGGATACCACCACCATCGGCCTGAATTGTACTTGGCTGGCAAGAGCGATCCATCACCTCCTGTGGCCGACGACTCACGCATACCTGGCCATCGGTGTGTATCAACTGGTACCTCCTAATCTGTCCAGGTGACCTCTTTCCATGCCTTGAGCAGCCAATGGTGGTGTTCCTTTGCCCATGTCAGCCGTTGTGCTTTGTGATGGGTGTTGTGCAGAGGTATTCGTGTGGAACGATTGCTTCTGTACCTCATGGGAAGGAGATGGTTCTAGATGGTACGATTGCTCAATTGCTATTGTTGTCCAACATTGGATTGACGAGTTATCTGCTGCACTGCGGCCCATCTATCTTACAATTCAAGCTAGCTGACGGCAACTCCCATCATCAATGCATCATACACCATAACAGTTGACCCTGGTAGTGGTGGTTTTGCCCCACTCCATGTATTCACAGTACACTTTTGATACAGTGGGCTATGGAAAGCCCAGTGCCAGCATGACTTCAGAGATGGAGTGGCCCATACATCTGGCACTGACGATCTGATCGTGATCAAATGTGCTGAGGTCTCATGTCTTACCCATCCTGTAGTCAACTGTTATTCATACAGCCCATACAACTTCTGACAACCACATTGCTACAGGCTATACCCTACTATTAAATTCGCGGGGCCGAGCACAGCACCATTTCGCTACTATGGCAGCCGTCTCTAATTCAATTGCTCATGAATGTATGTTATCGCAAGTCATACTCCAACTGTGTGAAAAATTTAATTCAGATGCATCAAGTTGTTCAGATGTGATAGTTTCACAAACATCCATACACATTTCCACATTTATTATATTAGTAGGGATGAGGTGAATGAACCTTATTATTATATTTTGATAAAAGAAAACAGCTTTGAACTGTAATGCATTAATACTTGTGTATTTAATTTCCATTTCAATTTTTCTTACACACAAAAGCAACTTATCTGGAAAATATTGTACTTTTACAAATGCATTCAATAACATAAAACCATCCTTATTACAATAGCAAAATATTCTGTCAGTCAGTGATATACAGATGGGTCAATTACCTTTCACTCATGTCTCTTATGGAACTACAACAGTTTTAATGCAAATGGTATCACATACTTATTATTGCAAACATAACCACAGGTGAACACTACACAAGGACCTATGCTTCATTCACTGCAAGCGAGGCAGCCCCATTACAGTTTGTTACTCTTATATCAATATGCTGTACAGAAAATATTTATTCACCAGGCTGGTTCTAGGAATAAGCCAAAACCATCTCAAACTGTCACATGGAGTATTCCAGTATGCTCAGAATAATGGATGATTGATCAATCAGTCTGATATTTGGTCACAGGTGGAAAGCTGTCATTTTAATATATCTACCCTACATACCAATATATATGTATATGATAAATTTATCTCCTGGATGTAATTAAATAATGACTGACAAACTTTTTATACAAAACAAGAATTATTAATTAGCAAAATACTGTCAATACATTGCACTTTCTTTTCTGATTCAACATTACATCACTGACTCTCTTTCACACGTTTTCACCAGTTTCCTCATGTACATATCAACGATTTGACTGTTGTTTAAAAGGAAAGGTCTCTTTACGTGCAAAGTCAAAATCTAAAAAAATTAGGACAGTGTGTAAACAGGTGTATGCACATGTCTTCAGTTCTCCCCTTCCTTGACTTCTCTAGCCTCACACACGCAACTTTTAAATTCATTTTTGGAACCTCACCCCTCACCTTAGGAATCTGCTACATTATTATGTAAAAGTTTTAAATCAGGGATATTTAAAATCCTGCAGATATGTGGTTGGTACCATTAGACATCAAATTTACCAAAGTTGAATGTAATAAAAAAACCAAACCCCATGGCACAACAGCCCCGAAGGACCATGGCCTACCAAGCGACCGCTGCTCAACCCAAAAGTCTGCAGATTACAAGGTGTTGTGTGGTCAGCACGATGAATCCTCTCTGCAGTTATTCTTGGCTTTCTAGACCGGGGCCGCCATCTCACCGCCAGATAGTTCCTCAATTGTAATCATATAGGCTGAGTGGACCACGAACCAGCCCTCAGATACAGGTAAAAATCCCTGACCTGGCAGGCACGCTACCCTTACACCGCGAGGCTGGCAAAGTTGAATGTAATACCATTCAGATTCCTTTTGTGTTTTAAAATGATAAACTAAAAATATAACAGAAGTTGTAAATTTTAGTTTCATTCCTTCCAGACCAGATAACATGATTTCGTAAACAGAACAATAACATAAAATACATTAACTTGAAGCCAATGACTGACATAGGTAGCCTCTTGTTTGCCGAGTGGGGTGAAAGAACATCAGCCTGTGTAGAGATTTCCTATACAAAAAATATTCCGCAATAAATTATAACTTTCCTCAGATTACCAACAGGGCAAATTCAGGAGCATTAAAGCTACAAAGTTATATATTTTGGCTTACATTTATATATAATAATAATATTATTGTTTTTGCGTCTAACTACTTCTGACGGTTTTTGGAGATGCCTAGGTGCCGGAATTTTGCCCCGCAGGATTTCTTTTACATGCCAGTAAATCTATCGACACAAAGCTGACGTACTTGAGCACCTTCAAATACCACCGGACTGAGCCAGGATTGAACCTGCCATGTTGGGGTCAGAAGGCCAGCTCCTCAACCCTCTGAGCCACTCAGCCCAGCTTTCATATATATAACAAACATGCGAGGTCTGGGGAGTTGGCACCCAAAGGATGCACGGGGTAGAGCCCCCTGTGCTACTCCCTCCAGTCATTCTGAACACACTTACTAGAGTGAATGTGACCACAGAATGCAACATTTTCTACTCTGTTTGCCTGTTTCCTCTACAGACCGTACTGCTCTGTGTAGCTGGGGATGTCTATTGTATATTTACGTAAAGAGGCAGTTTATTATTACAGAATAAATTAAGTAATTTAGTAATTAAGTAATAAGAGAAGAATAAGTATTCTTCTCTTATTTCAAGAATCATCTTGGAAATACTGCACAAGATCACTTCCCAGGCTGTACTGTTCAAGGTGTTCCAGGTAGCAAGGGTGAACTCCACAAACGCTTGTTTCAAGGAAACACAGTTTAAAAGATCCCTGTGTCAAGCAAACTCAATAACAGTTCATCTACTTAATTTCCTCTATTATTCCTTTAGGTTTTAATCTAAGATAAATGAGAGGTATTAGGAATGAATATAAAGAGAGCTAAGACAATCATAAAACTGGATATACATATAAACCAAGCAAATTAAATGAAGAGGTACAGAGAAGGAGGAGACAGCACTGTGGTGTTCGCCCTTTCTACCCACATTCTGAGTGCTAGAAATTGTTGTTTACCTGGTTTTAAAACTTTACTTTGTATGGGAAAGATGAGTGAACTCTGAAAAATGTACCTGTAGACATGTGTACTGTCTATTAAAGCAAAACAATAACTGACATGATGTTGAGTTTGCCTTTCCTACCTGGAACATCTCATATTACTTCAGTAGAGTCCTTAAGTCAGTTCTTTTTTAAACAACTATCAATCTTAATTTTTATGAACATTAAGATATCTGAAAAATATACAGTATTAAAAAATACCATTACTTTATCTTTCTCATATACAAGTACAACAATAAATCAATAAAAAAAAGTCTTTTGATCTAAATCATATCCAAAAGACCAGAAACACGCGATTCACTAAACCATCTCAAAAAATTAATTATACTCTCTACACGTGAAGAACTGACACAATATAAATACTACAAAACAGAAGAACAGTAGACAAGGAAATTGTTGAAAATACTTATTTATGGACACTAGGAGAATTAATTTTCTGAAGGCCACAATATGGCAACACTGATACTGAGACTAGCAACCCTGTTCATACTTCACATTAAGCACAAAAGCACACATCTGTATATCTGTTAGTCACGGATATTTTTAATCACAGCTGCATTACTGACAAGTACTTGAAACTATGCTGCTTAAACCAAATACAGTAGACAATATGCGACACTCTGCGAGATATTGAGGGACAGCGATTAGAGTTCTGTCTAGTGGAGTGACCTGAGAGTTACTGGTTCTGTCATAAGAGCACGTGTATTTGTGAAATTTTTGGGGTTATTTATGCGTTTGCATTATGTTGACATAAGTAAATAGTAGCGTGTGTCATTCCTTTATATCTCCTGTCAATATAAGTGGAAAGCTTTGTGTTGCGTTTGGCTGCAATAACTATGAAGTGCAAAAGGATTCGCGGTTTTTCTTCCGTTTCCCTTGTAACAAGAAAATGTAAGTAAATACTGTGTTTGCATTTATATTCTTCCAGTTAAAAAGATATTTTTATCGAAGGCCTACTTCCTAAACTTCTGACCTGCGCGACCCATATTTTAAATGGCTTAAAATATAATAAGCTTATTTTATTATATTAGTGCAACAGTTAACCTTCAATACCAATGTGTTGTTGTAGGTGTGATCTGTGGGTTTTGATTTAATTAAGGAAAATGCATATGCATATGTGTGGGGCTGGTTGTGTTCAAGTTACCCCATTTGGAATGCCGTAATGCGTTGTCAAGCACTGAAGAAAATATGGGCGATTTAAGAAATGTGATAATGACGCAAATTTGCTTTACCCTAATGTAATGGCAAGTATTGCTTATAGGGAAATTTTGAATGTTTTTGCAGCTAAATTTATAGATTTTCTTTCTGTTAGTAGGCTTTAAGTTAAAAGGAAAATTGCCCAGCTCTTAAATGTAAATTCATTGAATCATGTGTGTAAGGAATGTGCAGATATTTTTATTGACAAGTGTGCTAATGTGATGTACAATGCTTTTAAATGAGGAAAAAAAGACAAATCTAGCCGTGAACGTTCAGGCAGGTATGCTAAAGCTAAAAAAAGTAATGCATAAATGAAAGATCAAGCCCTTCCACAGCAGTCTATTTCACATCTTGATTATATGTCTAATTTCAGTCTTTAAATAATTCTTCATTCATGTATCCAGAACTGCTTTAGCAACTTTGAAGTTAATATTTTAGCAACACTTTCTTTCTAGACGTAACTTATTTGTCCATTTCTGTACATGCATTTCCATTGACATTTGAATTTAGCACGAATTTTCAGGTCACGCCACTAGGAGCGCCACTTGCAAATTGTTTCCCATTTTAACAAGGCTAAATCCCGAAGTGTCGCGTATTGTCCCTACTGTATTTGCTTAAACTCACCCCTACTCAGACTCAATATTCTATAAGAAGCTTGACAACTGTTTTGTGATTTGTTAATCAGACACATTTACAAAATCATTAGTAAGTGAATTCAACTACTTCGTTATTTGTAGAACGTAGTGATAATATTTGTCAAGCATAAAGTGAGAATGGAAGATTTTTATTAACCAATAAAAGTATAAATACCACAACTACATAATAATGTAACTGGTTTTACATCTTACTAAGTACTTTTATGGATCTCGGAAATGTCGAGGTCCAAGAAATTGGTACATTTACTGACGTGAAGCTGGTGTCTTTGAACACTTTCAAATACTACTGAACTGAGGTGATATCGAACCCACCCAGTCTGGCATACCACAAAACTTCACAATGTTTCTATTAAAGTACAGCTTAACATGTTTCAGTCTGTGTGAAGTAAAATATTATTCGTTAATAGGCAGTATTAATTTTGTAATGATATTATTTGTGGCTGTAAAATCTGTCAGAGGATACCTTCTGTTACAACAAACCAGACATTTGCTACATCAGAACAGTCTCTTCCATTGAGCTACAGTACATCATAGTCCAAGACGAGTTATGAAACCATACGAGGCCCAGTTAAAATATGTGGTAATCCTGATAACAGTACATAGCTACCAGCTGAGACGCTTCACAACCAGACGCGTAAGAATATCAGAAGGTATACTGACGGAAGTATATATCTTGTACTCTAACTGAAATAAAACTTACACAAACACCCTCGCCAACAAAAAAATGTTTAAAGGATTCTGTGTGGTCAATTTTTCTACTTGATACGGACTAAATTTACATGCTTCTGCCAACATCACCTCTAAGGAGCACTTCTTTTCTTCTTTTTGCTTTCACAATTCAGTTCAAACCAAACAGTGCAGGTAAAAACATTCAGACCCCTGTTCTTGATGAGGTAAGAGTCTCCAAGAATGACTGAGTTTCTGAATTTTAAATGGTAAAAATACAAAAGATTTCATACTATAAAAATATTTCTTTTGAAGTCATTATTGATGAAGGATTTATATTCTCAGTCAATCCAATACACGTATATATTTCGAGATTCATCATATTTCAGCTGAAATTCTCAGGATGTTCCATGTAAATGAGTACTCTTTGCAATGTTAGCGGCTCATTTCACACGGCATGGACCATTATTCACCAGAAAAAGACTGCCTCATCTTATAAGTTCAGACTTCTTACAGTGAATGCAGCATAGGAGGGGGCTGACACCTAAGGCAGCAGACAAGGAAAAGAAATGCAAACATGACAATGACTACTGGTAGTTACACATTTACTGCAGTTCATTTTATCTCCTTGACAAACTTTCAATTCCATTCTTTAATTTCCTAAACCTCAGTATGGCAAACAGTGGATAGGCATAATGCACAGTGAAACTGTATTTAAGAAGACACCAACCATGCTCTTCTTGAGCTAATAATAATACTAATGATCATATGGCCTCACCTTTGGTGTTGCAGACATTTTTATTTCATGCCACTTAAACTGTCTGCATGTCAATCCTGATGTTCCTTTTACCTCTGAGATGCCAGAGAAAATGGAATTTTGTCAGGTAAACACTAAATTTGTCCCCAGACATCTTTTGTTGCCAACATTGCATGGCGTAAGAGTACTGAATTGATTTTTCTTTCCATCCAATAAAATGCCAACTATCCCTGCCAGGTTTGGACCTGCAATCTTGGGATCCAGAGGACGATACTCTACCACTGATCCACACAGGGAGCTTATTCTTGTGCTGTTGCATTAAATTAATTAATAAGTGGTTTACGGTCCTGTTTTTAAATGTCAAGCATTGCAGATTAGGCAACTTGTACGTTATCAGTGGACTGTGGTGAAAATCTGTTTAGAGGGTGTGACATATTAATTATGGACAAGCAGGGTTTTAGTAGAACAGACAGTTAAGGAGGAATGTTTTATTCGGTATATATATATAAAATGAAATGGAGAGCGATTGATAGAATAATGTAAGACCTTCAATCTGGTCATGAAATCAACAGCCTTCAGACACCTCCCGAGAAAACAGAAAACGTGGATAACTCCCCAACCCCAGCCTAGAAGAGTTCCAGATTGATCTTAAAACATGCAGAAAAAGTTATCCAAAATATAAAAATCCTCAGGGGGTGCAAACTTAGATCCAGACCATTTTCTCTCCAAAATCAAAGTCAAGACCATCCCAAGATTCCAAAAAAAGCAGAAATGCAGTTCAAACAACCAAGTTCGATACTGAAAAGCTGAGAACACACACAGATTTCACAAGAAAATTAAACAAAAGGCAGTATCAAAGATGGGAACAATTAAAAGAGGCTGTGATTAATACTGCAAAAACCACTGTTCCTCCAGAGAAAAGGAGGAAATGTGCATGGTGGTCATCTGAAGGTGATGAGGCAATTGAAGAACGCCGCAGGCATGGGTGAATTGGTGTTCTTGGAAAACACCTGAAAACCAGAAGCAATTCCAGGAAACAAGATCATCAGGAATCTCACGAGAAAGTATGAGAAAGAACGTCTGATCCAGATTGAACAGGATTTTCAGAAAAATAACACCCGGAACTTGTATATAAAACATTCAGGTGTACTTGAGTAGATATGATCCACCAAGCCTAACTTCAGAAACCAAGAAGGAAAAGTAGCGCAAAATGATGTGGAGAACAGTCGGATCCTGGCAGACTACTTTGTAAAAACTCCTTAACTGTTAACCACCATCCCACAAATTTGACTACAGTTACAAAGAACCAAATCCGAACTTGGAACCTCCATCTGTGGAAGATGTCAGAAGCATCATCAAGACCGAAGAGCAATAAATTATCTGGAGAAAATCGGATTATTGTGGACCTGTGGAAATATGCTGATGATAGAGCGATTGACAAGAATCCTGAGCAACATTTGGGAAGAGGAGAAGCTGTCAGATGGATGGACATCAGCATTGATTGATACACCCGCTTTACAAGAAAGGAGACAAGACAGATGTTAAAAATTACAGGGGAATACACTAATACCAGAGACGTACAAGATATTTTCAAAGGCGCTGCTACATGGAGCAGAAAAACAATTCGATCCACAAACTGGTGAGTATCAAGGAGGTTTCAGAAAGAGCAAATCATGTGCAGAATAGATCCTGAACCTAAAGTTGATCAATGCATACCAGAAACAGAGAAATAAGAAATTCATGCTCACATTTGTGGACTTCAAATAGGCCTACGATACCGCAGGAAAGGAAACAATGGTCCACATCCCAGAAGAAATGGGTTTAGATAGGAAGACAAGAGAACTCATTAAACAGAGAGCGACTGGCACGACATCCAAAGTCAGGTTCAGAGGGATTCTATCGGAATCTTTTAGGATTCAAACAGGGGTCAGACAGGGAGATTGACTATCTCCCCTTCTATTCAATTGTATTCTCGACAAAGTGATTAGAGAGTGGCATTACAAAATGCAAGCAATAGGCAGTATACAAATGAGATGCAAGAACAAAGGAATTGGAGTTGACTGTTTAGCCTTTGCAGATGACATTGTGGTTCTGTCAGAGTAAATAGAGGAGGCACGGAACCAAATTGTCCAACTCCAGGAAGAAGCAAATAAGGCAGGCCTATGGATCTCCATCGAGAAGACACATACATGACCAATATCGAAATAGCACCCAGATGTATGACAGTTGAGAGAGAAATGATTCAGAAAGTGGAAAAATTAAAATATCTGGGAGAGTGGATAGACAATAACCTGTCAGAAAGAGAGGCACTGTTGTCGAGAATGAACAAGATAAATTTGGCACATAAACTAATGTAAACACTTACAACGTGAAGATGATCTCAATCAACGCAAAACTCTGACACTACCAGATAGTGATATGCCTGGAAGCCTTATATGCAGCTGAATGTTTGAATCTGCTAAAAACAGGATTAACATGCAATAGAGCAAAATTTAATTGATCCACCTTTTTTCAATACATAATATATTATGTATATATTATGTATAAAATATTATGTATATATTATGTATTGAAAAAAGGTGGATCAATTAAATTTCGCTCTATTGTATGTTATCTCCTTTCAATATGGACCAGATATGTTTTTAATGTTGGGGAAAAAAAAAAAAAAAAACCCACCAGGATTGGTAAAGAAGTTGGAAATGGTGGAGAAAGATTCTGAGGAAGATACTCGGACCCCAAAGAACAGAGGATGGATCATACAGAAAGGAAGGAAACCAAGCATTATATCGCAAGATGGAAAATATGTCAGATATCATCCAGAAGAGGAAAGCCATGTTCTTTGGACATATCTAATAATAATGTTACTTGCTTTACGTCCCTTGGACATATCTACAGAATATACCCGGGAGGACTGACCAATCAGATAAGATATTTTGAGATCAGCAAAACTATGGTGCACTGGTATCAGGAGGTGAAGGGGGACCTGGAAGAAATGGGAATACAAGGATTGGAAACCAGCAACAAGGATGCTTACAAGTCGAGCATCAAGGCCAGCAAGAGATTTCAAGAAAAAATTAAAATCCCGTACCCAAGCGCTGTGGACAGAAGAAAGGAGGAGACTGTATAGTGAAAGGATGAAGGAAGAGTATAGATGAGGATTACAGTCCAAAAACAAATTAAGCTGAATTCGAATTACCGTGGTCCATAGTCAGCCAAACTAAGATGATGATGATGATAATAATAATAATAATAATAATAATAATAATAATAATAATAAAAAGTCGTACTTCGTAATGCACGATTCTTTAGAGGTATATGATGTTCCCGAGGTGATGGATATAGTGAGACTACTTAAATCTACCGGCTTCGATCAGCAACCTGTTGCAGTGGAAACTTGGTGTGGTTATTTCTTGTGCCCATTCTGGCTTGCGTGCTGTATTGGAGTCTGGAGGTACAACTTGTAGTTGCCCATCGGTGGACAAATCTGATGCCAGGAGTCAGTACCCATAAGAAGCAAGAACTCAGAAGTTCACCCTACAATTGCTGAAGTCGTCCATCCAGTAATTAGTTCCTTGTTATGTCTCATGGCTGGACAAGTTGAAGTCAAGAGGCCCCAATCAAGAACTTCATGTTGTTCATCGTATGCAAATCTTCTAGTACCTGACAGCAGTCTTGCTCACTGCAATTTCTGAGGATCTTCTCCACAAACTGGTGCCTTATGCCAATTTAACAATGAGACCAATACAATTCAATCAATCTTCTTCACATCCTGCAATAGGAGCTATGGAAACTGACCAGAATTTGCCTATGCTGAAAAAGGAAGAGCAAGAGTTTTGACCACTCTTCTGCAATGGAGGGCGAGGAAAACAAGCCCCTATCAGGAATATATCTGCTGTTCCCTGTGAGGTTCCTACATATCTATAAACCTCTTTCAGAAAACTAACAGAAAATGAACAACATACTCTCAGCCTTGTTGAATCAATAAAACTTGTATGGTTTTCTTCACAGGAAACTACAAAGAAACTTGGTGCAGTAAAGAAGAGCAGACCTACACCAAAGAAATAATACAGTACATACCGACAGTCAAAATTAGAGCTTCGATATACAAGTGGTCTTTCCTCAAAACCTCAGGCAACAAGTAGAAGTGCAACAATTACTCCTAAGAGGAAAAAAGTGTTCAACTCTACCACCAGGGGTCTTACTCCACGTCATGCTCTACATCCAATTTTAGAGGACGTTGCAAGGTCTGGTTTTGGACCAACTGCCACGAGTACACCACAACAAAAAATAAATACTTAACGTGTGTATTTATTAATATTTTCATTTTAAGAAGTTATACTCAACTGGTGTCTTGTATTTGTATATTTCTATATTGTGAAGTGTCAGGTCAAGATCATCCTGCTACCGTACTACCTGCGACTGTCTGGCTGTACTCGTGGCAGTTTGTCCAATACCAGACCTTGCACCTTCCTCTAAAATTGGACGTAGAGCACGACGTGGAGTAGGACCCTGGTGGTAGAGTTTGATACCTTTTTCCTCTTAGGAGTAATTGTTGCACTTCTACTCGTTGCTTGAGCCAGACTATCTAGCTGACACCCACAGGGGAGACCAACGGCAATGGGTAGAGCAGCCCTCCTTTTGGGAACCAGGTGAGGCCTTTGTGTAGCAAATGACACAAATTCACCAGATAGGAGAACACGGGCAATGGTTTAAATGGCAGAAGATGATCCCAGTCCCAACGGCAGATGAAGCGGAAGAACTTTCTCCTGTCAGCAATGTCTGTACTTCACTGAAGCAGTTGCAAAAGGTGCCTGTACTCCTGGGGGAGTGGTCTAAAGTTACACCTGGCAGTAGGCCTAGGTATAAAATGCCGCTGGGAGTGGCGACCCCATCGTAATAATAGCCTATATATGATATAGTACTTCTAAACTTGTCTTGGAAAATGTTAGGGCATACCCTGTTGCAAGCAACGTGCAGTTCCTTGGCACTGGGGGAACTGTGAAAAATGGGTGACAAGTAGCCAGCACCATGAAGGTGGGAATAAGCAACCTTATGACCCTGACAGGAAAGGCAGAAGAAGTGCGGGATTTTATGGAGAAAGAGGGTATAGAAAAGATAGGGTTGAGTGAATTTAAATGGAAGGGGAAAGGATAGACACAATAGCGAAGTGGTGGCAGAGAGGCAAAAAAAATGGAGTGGGCCTGATTATTTCAAAACAGCTGGAAGAGAACGTGGATATGGTAGAGTACATCAGCGACAGGATAATGAAAATTAGACTGAGAATGAGGAACAAAGAGGACTTCATTTCATACGGGTGTATGCACCACAGACAGGGAACAAAGAGAAAAATATTGAGGAATTCCTGAAGAAACTAGAAAAGGATATAACTGATGTCAAAGTGAATGGGAGACTTAAATGCACAGGTGGGAAATGAAAGGCAGGAAAGGAGGAACTTTGGACATCTGGTGAGGTGCTTCACATTCAGTTGCCAGCACAGCAATGCAACTCAACCACTGCAGATTTTGATCTCAAAGAGTGTCAAAGAGGTAGTGGATGGACCACATGAATGAAATGATAAAGGCCAATGTTACCCTGATGATGCCATGAATCACAATAAATGGCAAAGTCATTGCAAGTGTGTGGATCCTGCAATCAACCAGGAATAATATTAAGAAAGGGAGGGAGAGAAACAAATGCAGGAAGAACACTATTGAAGTGAATAGTGGATGTGAAACTTCATACAAAATAGGGAAAGAAATCATTGGCATCAGCTTCACATTATTTCCAGACTAAGAATTTTCAACAAAAATGCTGGGGAAGATAGGGAAGCATGAAGTGGTTAGAGAAAAAGTAGTTCCATAACATCTGATAGAAAGGCATTATGTTAACAAAATATTTTTAGGAAGAAATAAAACTTTAGACTGATTTTGCTGTGCAGGAGAGAATGCTGGATGAATTCAGGATATCTTCCTCATAAGTTGGAAGTATCAGACATGAAAGCAGCAAGAAGATTTGCTGATAAAGACAGGTGGGAAGAATGGTAGGAGGGTACTTGGAGTGAGGAGATGAAGGTTAGGGAATAAATATGATGAATGAAACTGTAAGCATATGAGGCAAATGGAGGAAGGTAGATTACCTAGGAAAATAATGGACTCAACCATGGAGGTTAAGAGAAGTAGAGGGAGATCAAGGTGATGATGGTTGAACTCAGTCTCTAATGATTGAGAGATAAGAGCTATGGAACTAAACATTGCCATAGAGCTAGCTGCAAATAGAGGACTGAGGAGGCATTTCATTAATTCACAGAAGCTTTCAAACGGAATGCTGAAATCTATAACAGTCTAATGAAGATGTATGTATGTATCTCTATGGTAGGGCTGGTCATGAAAAAAGGCTGCAAGGTGCTCCTTTGAAATGTTATAAAGAAGACTATGAATAGCAACAACATAAATGCTAACACCTGGGCAACAACTGCACAAAACCGTGTTCTTTGGTGCAAAGCTACTGCAGAAGGCATCTTACTGTTTATTAAGAAGGCACATCACAGACAAGAAATCGAAACCCATGAAAAGCGGAAACTACGCCAGATCCAACAGTGTCCTCCACCCACCTTTAGATGTGACCTATGTGGCCGCATGTTTCATGCAAAGATTGGCTTGACCAGTCATCAGCGACATCTAAACAGATCCAACAGACTTTAAGAATTGCAGGAGAAAAACGTATTCTTGGAAACGAGTAGCGGCCGACAACAACAATGTATGTATGTAAATAAAATTTCTACAAACCATCTTAACAAAAAATAAATTGTATTTGAATTTCCCTAGTAGTGAGTAATTCTCCTTAATACAGACCCAATTTCCACATTTCACTGTACGTTATTTTTCTTTCTGTGCCATTTTAATGATTCTGTTATAAAATGAATTACGGTGAAAAGTAACAAGTAATCAACATCAAGACTATCTTGAAAAAAATTAAGATTCTTATATAAAGAGGATATACATTTTACAGGATACATCTGAAATACCATCTGAATCTTTATATCATTAAAAGTTTACACAAAGCAAGTGTACTACGGATAATCAATATTCAGCAACAGACATATTGAAAGATCAACATATATCTATACAGAGGTATGATTCTGCTTTCAGGATCAATCCTGAAAAAAGGTTATTAAGACTGTTAATTCGTTTAATGAATGCAATATTTTAGCAATGAGTTTGTATTTTGTCTTTCACATCAAACACCTAGAGGAGACAAGGAACCTTTAGGCAAAACTAGGCTACATAATATAGGAATTCATAGTCTTACACTGTGTGCCAAAATAGCTCATTTTGCCTGGAAATTTGGAGGCTAAACTATGAGCTTAGCTCAAGATAAGTGTTTATATAGTTGGATATGTAAGTTGAATAAGTTCCTTTCATTCTGATGCCCCGTAAATCTATTTATATTCCATATAAAAATAAAATTCAATTTTCTAATTCAAAAGCTGAATTTTATAAATGAAAAGAAAATAATAATTCTTTAGAAACCACAATAAAAAGAAATGTCACTTGTTAATTTAATTTGATTTGATTTCCTATCCTATTTTACATGAGAAGAAATATAGTAATCTGTACTAATAAATATTATGCAAATATTGTAGGTTTCCTTTTTTTTTTTTCAGTAATAATGAAAGTACCGTACAAGAAAAGAATCATTCCTGTAATCAATAGCCTATTAGAAGGACACTTATTTTTCAGTTTTTAAAGGTTGTCTGTCAAGAACATGTTCAGTGTCTCCCTGTCAAAAAGCGTAATGTTTACATAACGGAAATAAATAGTGTTAAAAGAATGGTTCCAGCCACCCTAGCACCAATGGCTCTGCACATTAAGTCACAATGCCTATTGCATTAATAACAGTCAAGAAAAGGTACATCCTCATTCCTTAAAGCTTGCTTCTCCTTCGTAAGTACAGCCGTAACGTTGGATGATCTCCGTAGCAGCCCAGATACCACATCTAATGCATGTCTCCAAGGGTTTACCCAGAACCAGCTGGGCAAGAAATCCTGTAAAGAGTCAACATTCTGTTGTTATTAATGATGTATTGGTTTTACATCCCACTATTTTTTAAAGATTTTTTAGGAGACGCTGAGGTATCAGAATTTTTTGCTCCAAGAGTTTTTTTTACGTGGCAGTAATTATACCAATATAAGGTGGGCACCTTCGAATACTACCAGACTGAGTCGGGATTGAACTTGCCAAATTGGGCTCAGGAGGCCAGCACTCTACTGTCTGAGCTACTCAGCCTGGCATTGTTATTATCAGTAAGCTAACTACTGGCACGGAAAATATTTTATGAAGATTCTTTAGCTTTCAGAATAAGGGGGAAACGTGGATTACATACAGTGAGTTCTAGACCGATTAATCAAGAACTTAGAGTTCTAGACCGATTAATCAAGAACTTAAAGTAGAGTTTACAATAATATAGGATACAGAAGTACTCTCTGAACATATTTAATTAACTGTAATAATAATAATAATAATAATAATAATAATAATAATAATTTCATTGGCTATCATCTGCTGGCATTTGATATGCCTGCATGTCAATTTTGACGTTCTGTTTTAATCGAACAAATGCCACAGAAACTTGACTCTGTTGGGCAATTAATTTTGTTGGGTAAACACCAAATGTGTCACCAGAGATATTTTACATGCCTACAACATATGACATGCAGTGCTGGACATTATTGCTTTTCAAAAACTTGACTATCTCCGCAGTGTTTGAAATCACAAATTTAGGACCTGGAGCAAACATTCAACCACTGAACCTCAGAGAACCCTGTTCAACAACAACGACAACAACAACGACAACAACAACAACAACAACAACAACAACAACAACAACAACAACAACAACAACAACAACAACAACAACAACAACAACAACAACAACCACAACCATTTTTCAAAAGTATTTATCCTGCCTGACGGTAGGGTCTGCTGTGTGGATTCGTTGTCTCCATTTAGTTTGGTCGTGGGCCATGCCTGGATGGAAATTTACAGCCTTCACATCATTGTGCACTGTACTGGCCCATCTCTGTCTTGGATGATGATGATGATGATGATGCTGATGATAATAATAATAATAGTTACATTTTTTCTGTGGGTCAGAGGGGGAAAGAAACTTGAGGGTTAAATAGCTGGACAAAGCATACACAAAACATTAAATTCTGACAAGGTAAATTTTTGAAAAACTTTCCTTTTATAATCTTAGGTATTGTACCAGGAAAGCCTATGTCCTGGCTCATATCAATCGAAAGAAACGTTATTCCAGCATAAAATATCCGTCCGACGTACGAACATTTAAATAAAGGAATGTTCCAGCAGGTGCCAGACTTCACGAGTGCACTAGGCGAAGTCAAGTGACGTCACCTGTCGCTCGAAGCTCACCTTCCCTAGAGATATTTCTCGAAAAGAATTTTCTTTTCGCAAGCTTTTCAACGCCTTAACCAATTTCAACGGGACAAACGGTGAATTGTAGCGGACGTCATAAAAGTTAATCCCTGTGAATTTCGAATAAATCCATCCCATGGTTGTTGAGTTATAATAATTTAAAGTCTAAGAAAATTATACACTCACGGTCACATGACCAAGAGAAACCACCCCTCCCAGCGTCGGCATATACAGTGGTGGTCAAAATAATAGAGCCACCTAGCAAAGGTTTGGAATAAAGTGCAAATTTATTACTAGACATGTTTGTACTATGGTGGAAACAAAATTTTACGTTGTACAGGAACCATTACAACAGAGTCACATTGTACCACAGTCAGTTATATAGATAACACAACTCAAACTAATCAATAATATTCAAAAGAATACCAGACTACAGGGTCAAAAAAATAGAGCCACTTGACACAAATATTTTGTACTTGATCCCAGTCTTATGAAATTTACAGAAACAGTCGTTTTTTCATAGGAGTGCATTAGTACTTCGTGGGGTAACCCTTATTTTTTTCGGATTGCCCTGCACCTCTTATCCATAGAGTCGACTAAACGCCTGCATTCGTCGCTGCTGATCGCATACCAGGCTCTCTGGATTTCTTCCCAAAGTTTATCTAAAGATTTAGCTTTTGAGCGGTCAATTCTCTTGTCAACGATCTCCCATTAGTTCTCAATGGGTGATGCGTCAAGGGATTGAGGTGGCCACTCTAATACTTCGATATGGTGATCTTGAAAAAACTGCCTTATGATCCTTGCAGTATGCTTTGGATAGTTATCGTGCTGAAATTTCCATTTCAGCGGCATTTCCTCTTAAACATAAGGCAGCATCACATTTGTCAAGATGTCTTTGTACATTTCTGCGTTCATTATGCTGTTGATACGGTGTATTGGACCAATGCCGTACCATGAAAAACATCCCCATACCGTAACACTTCCGCCACCGTATTTCACAGTTTTTAAAGTGTACTTCGGATTAAATTCCTGGTTTGGTGGGCGGCGCACATAGACTTTTCCGTCTGAGGCAAACCTATTACACTTGGATTCATCGGACCAAAGGATGTTCCTCCACCAAATATTAGGTTTTTGTTCATTTCTCCGGGCGGTGGCCAACCTTTTCCAAACATTAGCTTTTGAAACGTGTGACTTCTGTCTCGCAATGCGCCCATTCAATTTTGCGGATCTCAGTCGTTTTGAATCGTTGAGGTTGATGGTTGAACATCATGTTTGTCGCTAAACAAAATGGCTTTCAGTCGTGGTGTTGACAAAAATGGGTCTTTCTTTACTTCCCTAGTGATGAGCCTGTCTACGCGAGGAGTAGTTACACGAGGTCGCCCCCTGTTCTCCACCTGCGGCTTTGCTTGTTTTGCCAATCTAATGGCGTTCTGGACTCGTTTTCGTGAAACGTGTAAATCTTTGGCTGTTTGATTCATGGACATCCCACTTTTGAACATCCGGAACATTACTATACGCTCATCATCTCTTGTATGCTTTGCTCTGCCCATCTAGAAGAATATAAACAAAACCAAACGTCAATTTATATACAAAATAATATTGAGTGGAGGTTTGTTGACAAATAATATCGCTAGCCCCCAAAACAACTGCAAAACATCAATTTGAACGGGACTTCTGTAAAACGGCTCTATTATTTTGACCCATAAGATTCTTACCCTTATGCCTCTTTTCGCACGTCTAGCTCAAACGCTTCCTTTCGCACGACTACAGATAGCAGCGACGTCTTCCCTGATGTTGTCTAAAAGGGACTGACAACACGGCACTCGTGGAGATTTTGCGAACTGATAGATATCCTAGTTCTTAATCCCGTCAATAGAGGTGGCTCTATTATTGTGACCGCCACTGTATATGTCAAGGCTAACAAGCAGAGCAGCACAGTACAAGGACGAGTACACAGATGTGTGTGAGACAGAGGAGAGACCGACCCTCGTACAGTATGTCCGCGCAGTCACGGTGAAAGTACTTACCGTCGCGTTTCCGGAACACGAAGTTATATCGCCGACAAAATTATAAAACACGTCGCACTGTATTTAGTACGTCGCGACTACAGTCTAATTCTAAAGACATTTGAGAATATAATACGAGTGAACTTATTGAAGTGCAAATACCAAATATTTAACGTTCACAGAATATATCATTACATGTAGACTTAGTTTACTTCACATGATATTGAACTTCTACAGAAACTAATGTGTAGAATTACCAGAACTCATTTCTTTTCGAGTATTGAACTGTATTTCTTTATTCACGCCATATTAGTATACGACTTACAGTGGTAATCTGGGTGAATACTAAGAACTTTTTCTGAGGTAATATGACGTTATAATAACAAGATAATCAGAAAATAATCCTTAGTGACTTAATGACCGTGTTCAAAGACTGTGATTATAGACTATGATTTGCCTTTTCAAGTGTGAACTGTGTAATTATGGACGTTTCAGTAACGACTTTAAATAGTATTTCATACAGGAAGGACTGTGATTATTCATTTAACGTCTTAAAGTTCAATTACGCCATAAACTGTGTTCAACAGTAAATGACAGTGTCAGTGATAACTACTCGCACTAAGTGAATTTTTCGTGTGCGAAAAATCACCTTAACGAGCTGCAATTCTACACAATCCAGTTCCAGTCGTCATCACCTCATCGGGGGACGTCAACATGGTGTGTTAAGGGAACATCGCTGTCCCTGATTCTCCACGGAACATTCCAGATGTCCATCCTTCAACATTTGTAGCAACATTTCTTTCATTAAGTGAGTAGTAACAAACTGACTAAAATTTTCTCATTAATTTTGAACAGTGGAAACTTCAGTGCCGCGTGTGAACAAATATTTCAGAGTTCTCATAGTTTCTCAGAAGTGATTAATTTAATTTTCAAATCTCATAGAAAGACTTTAGGCTTTTCAAGTGTGCTATACATCAAGGTTTACAAACTGAAAAACTGAAAACTGTTAACAGAAATTTAATTTCTCATATCAATTTGCAATTACAAGTGTGTGCTCATATTTAGAAAGACTTTAGGTGGAAATCTAATACCTCGTCTTCTCACATATGAAAGACTTTGGAATCAGTGATATTCATTTAATTTTCATGAACAAAATTCAGGAAGATTACGTTCAAACTTTTAATTTCAATGCCAGATTTGAGTCCAATAATCATATTGCAGGGTGAAGAATTAATAAATTGTTAAAAAAAAAAAATTTTTTTAATCATCTATTATTCGCTCTGCGAGTCTATCCTACTCTGTATCGGCTCCAAAACCAAGTTCCACTCCCTGAGGTCCTACTCATGTCCTTTCCCCAAAAATTTTTCCTGGTACAGTATATAATCTTTTCAAGCAACAACAACTGTAACAAGAAATAAATTTTGAACAATGAATAACAGACAAGCTTGGAAGCTTGCTTAGTATACAACAGGGGAGAAAAGAGGCTCCCATTTTTCAAACAAGACTTAAAGTCTTCACAGGACCAAAAGGTCTAGTAAGCATATATCCTTGGTATTAGTGAGATCACTAGCGTTTACAAATGAAGTTTCCCAGTAGAGAGAATATAGAACCTTGTTACTATTATTTATTTTCCTTAAATTATACATGTACAATCTAGGGGTGGTAGATGGAGAAAGGGCAAGCCCCACATACACGGAAGTGCCTCCATCCCCACATATACAAGGGTAGCCCATAAGCTAATGCATCAAATTTTTTCTTCAACAATTATTTATTGAACACAGTGAAACTTATACAGTACACAAAAAAGAATTATGTTTCTTCTACACTCCCTATTTTTCCACGTAATCTCCTTCCCGCTATATGGCCTTTCTCCAGCGAGACACAAGGGCGTGTATGCCCTGTTGGTACCACTCCTTATTCTGTTCATGAAGCCATTCTTCAATGTGCGAATCATCTCTTCATCATCATGACCTTACCAGCGGAAGCAGTGGCTTTGAATTTTTTCTTCTGTGGAGAGTCAGGATGGTGCCATTCCATCGACTGCAGTTTTGTTTTGGGCTCAAAATGGTGAACCCAGGTTTCATCACCCATCACAATCTGGGACAAGAAGGCTCCCCCTCAGCTTCAAAACGTTGCAGCAAATCAGAAGAAATGTTTTTTCTCAGAGTTTTGTGTTCCTCCATAAGACAGCGCAGAATCCATCGTGAACACTTTTTTTTGCGTAATCAAGAGCACTGATGATTACACCTATACTTCCTTTGCTGACCGACAGCTCCCGTGCCAAATACCGAATCGTTCTGCGTTGGACCTCGCTAATGAGCATATTAGCACGCTGCATCTTGTCAGGTGTGACAGCCATGGGCGGCCTCCCCGACTGCTGCTGCAAATCTTGGAGTTCTGCTGAACCGCTTTCAGATGGTCTCAACCTCTGTGCCCAGCAACTAACTGTACTTCTGTCGACTGCTGATGCTCCATAAACTGCACATAAACTTTTGTGAAGGTTTCCAACCGTTTTTTGCTCCGCAGTGAGAAATTCAATGACGATATGCGGCTTATAACATACAGCCACCATGTTGAACCATTGCTGCAAGTACGCTATCTGTCAGAAGAAGCGGAAACTTTGCACGCGCACTCCGAAAACTTCAAAGAATTCATATTTTAACTTTCGCATTTGTACCAATGTTGGGGGCTGAGAAAAAAACCATTGATTTCAGACACGCAATTTCTGTATTGAAATCAACCAAATGGTGCTTTGTTTGGGGTTCATCGACTGACTGCAAAGTTTGTTAGTGTGTTTTACATACGTGATAGTGTTGTCTTCCGTGGCTGAATTTTTTTAAAATATAATTTTTCCACTAAATTCTTAAGTTTAGTTATCAACAAGACGGCAGCCATCTTGTTATAGTTTCTTGTTTGTCGTTGATTGTAAAATTTCTCATTGACCTTTTCGAAAAGTATACTATATTAGTTAACACCACCTAGGTGTCCTTTACACCAACTAAGGAACGGTAGCCATATTTTGTTAGTATTCATGCGTCGTGTATTTCCAGTATGATATTCAATGTTTAAGTTATTCTTTGTTATTGTGCGTATTGCCTGACATCTGTGTGGGAAATAAGGTGACGTTATATTCATTGAATTACTTCTCTGTGAGATATGTCATTTGAGGATTCACGGAGTTTACGCTGGCATCTCTTATGTGGAAGTTTAAGTTCTTACTAGCGCTGCTGACTCGTGGTTGTATCCATCGTGCGAATTAATAAAACTGTCCTATCTGCGATAATTTCGTTAAGGTACGAAAGGTCTTCGTATTCATTGGTCTTACAATCATCCTGATAAGTCTATTAAAGGAGATGGTATGATAATGACACCACGGGATTCTTTCTATGAGGAACCGGCTTCATGTAAGAATAATGTACATATGCTACGTTGTATTCTGAAGGATACTACTAATCAAAATTCATATTGTAGAATATTTTATTGATAGTGTCTACTCTACAGTTCATTTTTGGAAGGTGTGGTCTGCGGGTTAGAATTCACCCACGGTAACCTCTGCTTGTTGTAAAAGGTGATTAAAAGGGGACCAAATATCTCCCGGTATAAGGTCCCCTACACCAGATGCCAACAGCCTCCTTGAGAGTGGATGAGCAGGTGTAGGTCAGGGCACTCTATTGTCCAAGGGGTAAGAAATTGCCCCTAAAGGCGGAGGAACCAAGTGTGGTCAACGGCAGTAGAATGCAGAAGGCAACGGGAAACCACTGCATTAAAGGTCCTGAAGGACATCCCTATAAATTCACATAACATGGCTCGGAAATTAGTATCCGGAGTTTCTATTCCCCCAATCGGATCTCCGGGGGGGGGGGGAATGCTGCGAACATAGTTGTGAACGATTGTGTACTTGACAGTGCTAGGAAAATCAAAATCTATGACAAGAAATTACGAGTTGCTACGTGGAATGTACGCAGTTTGTATATGAGTGGAAAACTAGCAAATGTGGAAGCAGAAAAATGTAGATTGAAAGTAGACATCCTTGGATTGAGTGAGGTAAGATGAACTAGATCAGGAATTCAGAACACGAAGGAAGGATATATGTACTTCTCGGGAGGAACCGACACCAATCACAGATATGGAGTTGCTGTGCTTATTTCATCAATGATCGCAAATTCAGTTCTAGATTTTGTACCACTTAGTGATAGAGTAATGTTGCTTAGGTTACAAACATCACACCGGATTATGAACGTTATTCAGGTCCATGCGCCAACTGCCGATAAAGATGATGATGAAGTAGAAGCATTCTATGACACCTTAGAGGAAGCTATGAAAATAACTAAGAATGGAGAAATAACATTGGTTATGGGTGATTTCAATTCAAAAGTAGGGGTTGGCATTGAAGGCAATACTGTAGGCAGCCATGGTCTTGGTGAACGTAACATAAGAGGAGATAGACTTGTTCAGTTCTGTATGGAGCACAATCTGTTTGTCTCTAACACATTCTTCAAACTTCCTCCTCGGCGGCTTTACACATGGATATCTTCCGCCGATAACGACGAAAAGATCATAAGAAATCAAATTGATTTCATTTTGGTAAAACAACAAGTAAAGAAATATGTGACGTCCGTTAAGACGTATCCCGGTGCTGATGTAAATAGTTTTTTTTTTTTGCTAGGGGCTTTACGTCGCACCGACACAGATAGGTCTTATGGCGACGATGGGATAGGAAAGGCCTAGGAGTTGGAAGGAAGCGGCCGTGGCCTTAATTAAGGTACAGCCCCAGCATTTGCCTGGTGTGAAAATGGGAAACCACGGAAAACCATGTTCAGGGATGTAAATAGTGACCACAATCCAGTTGTAATGGACCTTAAAATGGTACGTTTCAGAAAAATTAAAAGAAATGTTAAACTATCCAAGCATATAGATATTAAGAAACTATTGGATCCCAAAGTAAGAACTAACGTTGGAACTGCACTGGAAAAGAAGATGGAGTTAATAAGATACACTGAATCATCAGAGGTAGAATACACAGGGAACGCCATTAAAGATAGTGTGATTGAAATCCAGGAAAATGAAATTGGACAATGCAACAACATCAAAAGACAGAGCTGGATGACAGATGAAATTCTAGAACTTATGGATGAAAGGAGAAAGCATAAAAATACAGATCACATTCAATACAAAATTCTAAACAAAGCTGTACGCAGAAAGTGCAGGGAAGCCCAAGAATTATGGATGACAGACAGATGTAAAGAAATTGAGATCCTTCAAGAGAAGCACGACTATTTTAACTTGCATAAGAAAGTGAAAGAACTTGCTGGTTTGAAACGGAGACGATATGGTCAAATTTTGAGAGATGGCAATAATGAAATCATCTTGGGTGTGGAAGGGAAACTCAAACGATGGAAGGAATATATAGAAAATCTCTTCAAATATGACAGAAATGATCCTCCTTCACCTGACGAGAGAATAAATGAAAATAGCCCTGAAATAACAAAAAGTGAAGTTGTACATGCCATAAAACTTCAAAAGAATGGTAAAGCAACTGGACCTGACGGTGTGTACGCTGAAGTTCTCAAAGTAATAACAGAACAGGAATCTACCGGCCTCAATATCTTAACATCATTATTCAATCAAATATATGTATCAGGAGAAATACCATCAGACTGGCTGAAATCAACCTTCATACCACTACCGAAGAAGTCTAACTCGTCTCAGTGCGATGATTATCGTATGAAAAGTTTGATGTCTCACGTGCTCAAAATATTCTTGCGAATCATTCACACTAGAATATACAAAAAATGTGAATCCCACATAGATCAGAATCAGTTCGGTTTCCGAAATGGCGTTGGTACACGTGAGGCACTCTTCTCGTTAAATGTGTTGTTACAGAGGTGCAGAGATATGAATGTTGATGTCTATGCCTGTTTTATAGACTATAAAAAAAGCTTTTGATTGTGTCAGGCACAATAAGCTGATAGAGATTGTGAGATCAACAGGTACTGACTCCGGTGACTTACGTATAATCAGTAACCTGTACTGGAATCAGCTTGCAAATGTCAAAACTGATCAAGGAATTTCAGAAACTGCTTCGATCAGGAAGGGCATCCGCCAGGTTTGTGTACTGTCACCTCTGTTGTTTAACATTTACTCAGAGGCAATCTTTAAAGAAACATTGGAAGACTATGGTGGGATCAAAATTAACGGGAAAATCATCAACAACATCAGATATGCAGATGATACTGTTGTCATAGCTGATGACATGCCTGCCCTTCAGTGCATGATAAACTCCTTAGTTCAGCACAGTGAAGAGTTTGGATTATATGTTAACCCCTCAAAGACGAAACTGATGGTGTTCTCTAAGAAGACAATTCGGACAAATCTCACAATGAAAGATAAAATAGTTGAGCAAGTGTCTTCTCTCAAATATATGGGTACCATCTTGGATGACCAATGTAACTCCAAACGGGAGATAATATCTAGAATTGAGCAGGCCAGGAAACAATTCATAACCATGAAGAAATTCTTTGTGAGGTCAGATCTCAGTCTCCAACTACGAATTCGTATGATCCGCTGCTATATATTTTCTGTTCTCCTATATGGATGTGAAAGCTGGACTCTGGATCCAATCACAGAAAAACGTATTGATGCCTTCGAAATGTTCCTGTATCGCCGTCTCTTGCGGATATCCTGGGTAATGAAAATCTCAAATGCCGAGGTCCTTCGTCGGATGAAAAAGCAAAAAGAATTACTGCTCACCATAAAACAGAGGAAAACGCAATATCTAGGACATATCATGAGAGGTGAGAGGTATCAGTTATTACAGCTTATTATCGAAGGGAAGATACAGGGGAAGAGATCTGTTGGGAGAAGAAGAAATTCATGGCTGAAAGACCTTCGAAGATGGCACTGCTGTACTTCAGAAATGGCATTCCATTCTGCGCTGTCAAGATAAGAGCTAGTTACGTGGATCGCCAACCTCCGCTCGGAGACGGCGTCTTAAGAAGAAGAATGCTGGAACTCGCACCTTTGACTCGAGTTAGTTTCAAGGCCTGAACCAATCCTAGGTATTACCACAGTGTTGTTGCATTCAAGACGGTGGACAAAGTCACACATGGGCGAGTGTAACCTCCGAATAATTCATGGTTGAAGAGCGTTACCAGAAAACAAGGTTTCAAAAACCACTGGTCTGAAATATAAAGCTTAAACTATCAGTTCAATATTCTACTACATATGTGTTTGAAAGATATAATATGTTGATACTTTTATGAGTACCAGTGCAAATGTTTCATATATGTTGTGCTGTATTTTTCACACCTTTTAATAGAATGTTGTGTTTTTATAAGCCTCAGATGAAAAGGATTTCATATTTCGCTACTGTGTACGAAAAGGGGAATAAGTCAAAAAAGTGTCTGAAGTTCGGGCATTATTTTGCTTGGTTACTGAGAGGATATTGCTAAAGTGATGCAGGGAAGGGGGCTTGAGGCAATATATGACCTTTTGCACAACAGATAAATGACAACTGTTTTCAAATAAAATGAAGAAAAATTGTTAACATACACTAAGGCCCTAATTTATGAAAGTACAGGTGTCAACAAAGGAAATTTGCAACAAGTTATTTTGAAAAGTTTCTGGCGACAGCAAAGAGCTAGAGATTTTTCAATCTACAAGGTACAGTTATCGATTATATTTTGGTTAAGAAAATAAAAATTGTAATCAGTTAATGGATGTAACAATACTACCAGGTGAAGCGTTTGATGGAGACCACAGAGGAGTGACGGCAAAACTGAAAATAGGTAAAATTGTGAGAGTAAAAGAAAGAAGACAGAATAAAATAAAAAATATGGAAATTAAAAAATAAAAGAACCCAGGAGAAATTTCAGAAGGAATTGAAACAGCACATCCCTATATCAGAAATAGAAAGTGTAGAAGTAGAATGGGCCAAATTTAAAAAACATGCTTGTAAGCTGTGAAGAGAAGATTTGTGATAGAACTTCAGCGAGAGTGAAGGAAAAGGAGACACCCTGGTGGAATGAAAAGGTGAAGGAGGTTGTTAAACAAAAGAAAGCATGGCAAAAATTGAATACAGATAGAAAAAAAGAAAGAACGTTAAAGGAAATTAAAAGTAAGTGTAAAAGAAGTGGTCAATGAGGAAAAGTAAAAATGTTGGGAGAGATTCACACAAGGGTTGGAAAATGAAGTAAATGGTGGAAAAATGATGATGTATGGATTGACAAAAAAAAGAAAAAATCTACACAAAACAAGTGAAGTAAGAAAGTGGAAATATAACAACAGACCCAGACAAGGTAAAGAATAGGTAGAAAAATTATTTCAATAAACTCCTGAATGTGAGAAATGATGCACAAGAGAGTGTGGTGGTAAATCAGGATGATCCAGAAACGGATCACGATATTACAATGGCAGAGGTGGAAATGGCTGTTAATCCTTGTCTAGTCACGTGAAAATTATTACGTTACTAGTCGCGCATGGAGGTAATCTCCGAGGTTAAAAAAATGTGCGTCATTTTTGTCCTTTTGACATGTTGTTTTGGCATGTTTGTTTGCAGTATTCTTCAGAATAACTAAAAGAAGCCCTTTCAAGTACTTGTATGTTATTTTTTACACACATTGTTTATTCTAAAAGCAGAATACTGTAGACCTTAACCCTTTCGCCCTCAGCGCGCCGATCTATCGGCGCGAGAGGTTATGGCGAGAAAGCTCACGGCGCCGATACATCGGCTCTGTCTTATTTACGGATTTTGGTCATTTGCGTAGCTTTTAAATAGTAACACTTGATCGTGACGGTACCTTAAAGCATTGAATTTGCGTTTAACTCAACAGATATGTCCACCAGCCCTACAAAATATTTTTATTTTCGACAAATTAAATCTGTTGACCATGAATGTTTATGTTGTGGTTATTTGAAGCTGTTATTGCATGGATCTGTTTTGGTTGGCTTATGAATACAACAAGTTGATCTTGCTATGAGTTTTGTTTATAATTTATTTCGTTTCTTTGGTACATCGTGTGTTCGATGTACTTCATAAACTACAATTTTACTCCTTTTCATAACTCCGTTATTGCACGTGCTTGCATCATCTTTTTATCGTAATGGCTAGGCCATATTCAAGGCCGAATGAGGTCGATATCCTTCAATTTTCAGACGATTTAAACAGTAGTAATGACCTCCTTTTGCCAAAAGTGATTCCAGTTATGTGGGAAGTGACACGGTCGTAACTGCTCACCGTGCATCGGACCGAGAGGACCTGACATCGATGACCGTTACATGTACACTGAATAACTTTGCGCCATACTTCATGAGTGAATTGCAGCACACACATCATATTGATATCAAATTATTCAGAATTAAATGTTCTTTCTTTCACGTCTAAGGGTAAAGAAGGAAGATGCAATAATGTCTGATTTTTCTGTCATTGAAAACCATAATTTATTTTTTAAATTTATTTTTGAAATTTAATAATTTTTTGGGCTTAACCAATAACAATACGTCTTAGGTATATTCATTTCTGAAAAGCTCATAGTTTCCTGTATTAGTGTGATTTATTTTATTTTAATGTGTGTTAAACTGTTTACGTGTTGAATTTTTGTAATTTGCTTTGGAAAATCACAAAAAGTAGTCTGAGTGTCTTTGAGCAAACCCCTGCGTATAGGCTGAGTGCCAAAGGGTTAAAAATGTCTAATGATTTTATGATATTAAATTTGTGAGACTCGCCATTACCTATGACGATCACATCATATGAAATATAAAATAATATTTTTCTAAAACAAGTTTAGAAGAAAAAAACAACAAGGTAATAAACCATGTGTTCTTTATTCTCAAGTTATTTCTGATATAAAAGTCCAACAGTTTCTCTCCATTTTTATTTCTATCACCGTACCCATGTGGGCCCAGAACATTTTCATATCCCATTCTATCAGTTCCGACATGGGCATTCAGATCTGCTATTAACATGATCCCATCTCCAATAATATGTGTTTCCAGTTCATTGAGGAAATCATCCTTTTTCTTCCATGCTACATCCTGTCTGTGGAGCATACACCTGTACTATCTTCAGTAGTTCCTTGATTACATGCATGTGCATTATTATAATTTATTCATTTACATACTCAACTTCAGCTATTGGTTTGACATTCTGATTCACTATAAATCCCACTCCACTTCTTTTCTCTTTACTGTTACCCATCCAGTACAATGTGTACTCCTTTCTTAGTTTCTTCATTCCTTTCCCTTTCCATTTTACTTCACTTAATCCCAGGATGTCGAGTTTTCATCTCTACATTAGGTCAATCAATTTATTTTATTTTCCTTCCCATTCATTGTTAAAATATTGTTCCAAATCGAGTTTTGTTCTCTGATTTAACACTTGCACGAACATCAGCATTACCATCATACTGTGCAACTGTAGCCAGAGACTTGTCAATTCCATTTCCATTTTTAAACTTGCATCCGGGGCTTGTATTATAGTTGAAAGCAAGTACAAATTTACTCATCTGCTGACCTGCTAAGCCTAACGGATCTGAGGATGTTATTTCAGTGTTTACTCCCTTAGCCTTTGAAGATCCCTCTTCTCCACAAGGCAGTGGTTTCCTATTTTTAATTTTCCCCAGAGAGGATGGGTTGCCTCATCCACCATCTTTGCCATTCCGAAGGTCTCCTTCTCTGCCTAAGATGCTGTTAAGGTCTTCACCCGTAACCCTGAGCATGGGTTCCACGTTATACCCTGCGAGACTAGGTTCCTGCCTGAACTTAGCTCTCCTTCACACCGGCCTACTGATGTGGAGGATACCCACCCCTGCAATGTGGATGCGCCAGACAAGAATTACTCAACTGAAGGGTAGGGAAGGTGACCCTATCTCCCTTGAGCTGGGTTAATGATTGTGTATGATGCCACTTCACCATGTGCAAAATTTCAATTGTAACGTAGTACAGTAGAACCTCGATAATTCGAAATCGGTTAATTCAAAATCCCGCCTAATTCGAAGAAGCTCTCGTTCCCGGAAACATGAGATACAGTTTTGCAAGTTATTTAAATTGTTTAATTTGAAATATGGATAATTCGTAATTCGAAGTATAATGTCAGCCCAATTACCAAAATTCAGACTTTTAATTCGAAACTGCCTTTACAGTTTAAAACAATAGCATGTTACAGAGTAATTTCAACTTGAAATTTATTCGCGTCATAATAGAACACGTGTTCCGGAACGTGGAGGGGTAGCTTTTCGCATTTACACTCACTTCGGTGGGTCTACAGTGCGCTTCAAGATTGCTAAATTGAATGAAATCTGAATTCTTTTGTATTCAACCTTTTAAGGAACGCGTAATATCACGCAACAGGCAGTGTGCGGAAAAACAGAATCCGCGAACACTGGCGATGCCGACATTGACAAAAAAACGTGGCTCATATAATAAATTCGTAGGCACCGAACAATATTGTCATTGCCGACGAAACTGCATTGCTTTATTTTAATGCGAGCCCAAATGGTCTTATGGTTTTAAAGGAGAAAGTGCCAGCCGGAGAATCGCACAAAGGTCGGGGATGGGGGTCATTGTAGTGCGTTGCAATTGCAATGCACATGGAAGCAAGAAACTTTATCCCCTCGTCATAGGAAAGTTCGATAAGCCACAATGTTTTAAGGATGTCGGGCACTTTCCATGCCAGTACAAAACATCTAAAAATGCAAACAGTACAGAAAAAAAAAAAAAAATGCATTTGCACAGGGGAACCAGCATAAGTCATCCTCATCTTCGAATTGTGTGAATTTTTTTTTTTCGTTGCGTGCTGTTATGTTTGTCAGTGGTTTATCCAAGTGCATTATTTGAACATTGTAAATGCACCTTGTTGGACACATTTCGGAAATAGTTCTTTCCATGGCATTTGAAAAGTTTAAACTGTGAATCGAGGTGATTGCATGTATTAATGGGTCTTAGAACACTTTGTGACGCGGCAAGTGTTTACATGTACGAGAGAAGTGCCATGGCGGGAAATCGTACAAGGATAGAGTCATAGGAAAGTTCGATTTTAAGGGCATCGGGTACTTTCTGTGTAAATACAAGGCATCTAAAATGCATACAGTATAGTAATCCAATGAATAAAGCACTTGCACATGGGAGCCAGCATAGATTTCTCCTCGTCTTTGAATCGTTGCTTTTTTTTCCTTTCTTTCGTTGCGTGAGGGTATGTTTGCCAGTGAGATATCCAAGTGCATTATTTGAATACTGTAAATGCACCTTCTTGGATACATTTTGGAAATAGTTCTTTTTTCATGGCATTTGAAAGGTATAAACTGTGAATCAAGGTTAACTGCATGCAGTAACGGACCTTAGAACATTTTGTAACGCGGCAAGAGTTGGTACTTCTGAATTGCGAATTGGCGGTTAATTCGAAATTACGTAATTCGAAGTCCGATTTTTTAGTCCCAACAACTTCAAATTAACGAGGTTTTACTGTAATTACAAATGTTCAGTAACATGTCCTGTACATGTCAAGTAACATTTAGTAATTGACGTACAACTACGTATAGCAAACCAGCATTTCCCCCCCCCCATGCTAGATCCTTGGTCAGCCATTGATTATGTAATACTCCGACCGGTGATATTCAATTTCGTTACCGTTATGTCCATTCCAGTACTGTACAGCAGTAGAGATCAACAGAACAAGAACGAGTAAACCCTTTCTTTAATTTCCAATGTGTGTGACTGGAAATCGGTACAATTTCAAGCCCTCTTCATAACAGAGTGCAAATAACATTAATTACAGCGCTTGTCACATTGTAGTACACAAGAACCTCGTTTATCCGGATTAAGTAGGACCGGAACTAATCCGAAATATCGAAAATCCGGATAATCCGAAAAAAAAAGCTAAGAAACAAATACAGTAAATATTATATAATCTATTAACATAAGTTGTACAGTAATACTTTTTTTTCAATTGTACAAAAAAATATAAGAACACTTTTCTTACATTTACGGTTGTTTTATTCCCTAAAATGATGTGTGAGTTTTATTCTGTTTTACATTTGTATAGAGTTTGCGCGCAGCACGATCACAAAGACGTTTTACTAACAACAGTTCTGCCGGTGTGGATTCAGTCTAGGATTCTAAATAGGCCATCAGTTTTGTCCAGCTGCATTGTTGCATCTCCACGGGTCATTGTTTCTTCTGATGGTGCGCCGGTTTCATTTTCAAATTCACCATCAGTGAATTACTGGTGCGTTGCATTTATAAGAGCGTGGGTTCAAATCCCACCTCGGCCGTCCGGGGAGTGGTTTTCCATGGCTTCCCAAGCTGAATTCCAGGCGAATGCCCGGACGGTACCTTTGACAGACCGTGGCTGAATTTCTTACCATTCCTGTCCTTAACTATCCTTGGCGAAAAAGACGTTCAAGAAGAGTCGACCCGCAAATGAAATACTGTATAAGTAAAGATAAATTTTTATTATTTACAATCCAGATAAACCGGAGATCCGGATTAATGAGCGCCGGGTAAGCGAAGTTCTTGTGTACGCCAATCACATCGCGATTACGAGGAATGTGAGGCTCGCGCTTGAATCTCGGGATGTCCAACTGCAGGGCATTTCGTTTATCTCAAGAATCAACTTCACGTTGCAAAACCTTGGGACGTAACTGACCTATTGCGATGAAACAAACGCCATTCCTTATGTGATTTGTCATGTAAACGATTGTCCCTTAAAATAACCTAAGTTTATGTTGAAAATCACATTTTCTTACGTTTTTGACTGGCTCATAGTATTTACTTTAATTAGCCCCTTCCCTGTCTTCATACCCGTGAAAGTCATTTTTCAATATCTCTCGTTGTTCCAGATATATTTGCGGTGAAATTTTTAAGTGGGCCACCCTGTATACCATATATATGCTGAGCTACAACAAAAGGCACCAAGGATTTCAAGAAAATTACTCACCTCCCACAAAAGCATCCCCAGCTCCGTTAGTATCTACCACTTTCTCAGGGGGTAACTGAGCCACTGGGAATTCATTCACAATGCCATCTGTAAGCAAGAGGACATATGCACAGCAGTAAGAAACACTCATTACTACAAACTGAAGGTATATAGGTACACTTATAGCTATATTGTAATTTAATATTCATTCTAAATAACTGATAAGAACAAACAAGCAAGAAATAAGTCATGTATAGAAAGATAGAAAAACGACTACAAACATATAATAGGAATACTTTCCATAGTCCTTAGATGGCCAAAATTGAAAAGAAGAGAGACAAATTAACGACAGGTCAGTGTGGGAAGAGGGAGCAATGGAAAGAGGAACAAAGGATAAGCATAAAAACACAGGAGAACAAGGACAATTCTTTTTTCCTGTCTTTATCCAGCTATCTTTTTGTAGAACACACCACTCAAATCACGACTGAAAATCTGTCAACATGGTCCCTCAATGTGTGTTGGTGTCCACCCTCCTGATAAAGCTGGGAAGGGGAAGCAAGCTCGTAAGGGGCTGAGAAAATGAGGAGGAAGCTTATCTATTTTAAGACAACTGTATTAAGATGTGGAGATTGTTTTTGTGTGTTTTTACGTTGTTCCCTCTCCCTCACACTAATCTGCAATTGTGTTTATTTTATTGTGCATTCCTTTTCATGTTCCAACCTTAGAATTTACTCTAAATAATTCAGCATCATATTATTAAATGCGTATATTCCTTTCCATTTAACCTATGAGTGTTTGGAATATGGATGAAGTATACATAGCCTGGTATTTCGAAAGTATGAAGTTCAAACTTTTTATAAAATGATGATGGCCTTATTGTTTGTTTTTTTAAATTTATTTATTTATTTAAAAGCAAGCAAATTTGTAATTTTACATGACTGTTATTGTGAACATAACCAAGGAATCTCCAGTTTTACGCCAAATATGAACCCTAGGGGTGTGACTTTTCACTAAGAGATTTTCCACATGCTAGGATTCAAACGACAGTTGTTCAGGCAAGAAACTAGTGACAACGCCAGTTGACTATCAGACCCTCATTTATTTATTTATCCGAGTTCAAAATGCAATTTATACAAAAATTATATTTTATTTAGGTTTGTATGAAAGATTGAAAGAAATGGCACATATCTGCCACTTCCTCTGAGGAAATGAACCACTGAGAATACATTCAAAATGTCATCTGATCTTATGCAGTGTGTCTACTGAGTTCCATTTTCAAAATTCCAGTATATTCAGTATAACTATCAGCAACATTTCAGTACCATGTCGAAGGTTGTATGGTCCTAGGAAAGGTATATGTTGCATACAGGAAAATCAAGGAAATCTTTGGAGAAAGGAAATGTAGATGTATGAATATTAAGAGCTCAGATGGAAAGCCACTTCTAGGGAAAGAAGACAAAGCAGAAAGATGGCAGGAACATATCCAACAGTTGCATCAAGGTAAAGATGTATACGATTCCCGAGGACGGTTTGAAAAGTTCTCGGAATCACCGCTAGATGTCAGTGCTAGAGCAACGAGGTTCCCGCGCAATAATCACACATCCTTGGTGAGTGAACACGTGGCGCGTCAGTGCTGTAGTTGCAGGAGTGTGGTAGTGACGACTCTTTGTTGTTGTTCCCGCGTAGTGATTTGTGACAATGGAAAAAACTGAGATTCGAGCAGTGATTAAATACTTTGTAAAGAAAGGTATGAAAGCAAAGGAAATTCATGCCGACTTTCAGAAGACACTAGGGGACTCTGCTCCTTCATTTTCAACTGTTGCCAAGTGGACCAGCGAGTTTAAATTTGGTCGGGAGAGCTTAGGTGATGATCCGCGTAGTGGACGGCCAAAAAGTGTTACGACCCCAGAATTTATCGCAAAAGTGCATAAAATGGCCATGGAGGATCGTCGACTGAAAGTGCAGAAGATTGCTGAAGCTGTAGGGATGTCTTCTGAATGGGTATATTATATTTTAACCGAAGAATTGGGCATGAAAAAATTATCCGCAGGATGGGTGCTGCAGCTCTTGACATTGGACAATAAACGCACCAGATTGGAAATGTCCGAACAAAGTCTGGCCCGTTTTCAGTGCAACCAACAAGATTTTTTGCGCCGGTTTGTGACTACAGATGAAAATTGAGTCCAATACTATACCCCAGAGACAAAACAGCAGTCAAAGCAGTGGAAACATGCTGATTCACCACCACCAAAGAAAGCCGGCCGGAAAGGTCATGGCCTCAGTTTTCTGGGACGCAAAAGGCATTCTGCTGATAGATTAACTTCCTACTGGCCAAACAATTACGGGGCAATACTATGCAAACCTCCTAGACCAACTACAGGAAAAGATAGGCGAAACAAGGCCTGGTTTGACAAGGAAAAAGGTCATCTTTCATCAGGGCAACGCTCCGCCACACACAAGTGTTATTGCCATGGCAAAACTTCATGAACTGGGGTATGAATTGTTGCCACAGCCACCTTATTCACCTGATTTGGCACCATCAGACTTTCATCTATTCCCCAAGCTGAAAATTTTCCTCGGTGGACGGAGATTTTCTACAAGGGAAGAACTGACAGCCGAATTGGAGAGTTATTTTCCAGGCCTGGAGGAATCTCATTTTCGAGATGGGATCAAGGCATTGGAACATCGCTGGACCAAATGCAGGGAGACTATGTTGAAAAATAAAAGCAGTTCCACCGAGGTAAGATACTTAATTCTAGTACATTCCGAGAACTTTTCAAAGCACCTACGTAGTTCTGGAACAAGAAGAGGCTGTTGATGCTGATGAAATGGGAGACCCAATTTTGAGGTCAGAGTTTGACAGAGCTGTGAGAGACCTAAATAAGAACAAGGCACATAGAATTGATGACATTCCCTCTGAATTATTTACTGCCTTAGGAGAAACCAGCATGGCAAGGTTATCCAGTTAGTGTGTAAGATGTATGAGACAGGAGAAGTGCCATCCGATTTTCGGCAGAATGTTGTTATATCTATTCCCAAGAAAGCCGATGCTGACAAGTGTGAAAACTACTGCATCATTAGTTTAGTATCTCATGCCTGTAAAATTTTAACACATATTATTTACAGAAGAATGGAAAGACAAGTTGAAGCTGAGTTGAGAGAAGATCAATTTGGCTTCAGAAGAAATGTAGGAACACATGAAGCAATCCTGACTTTACGTCTGATCTTAGAGGATCGAATTAAGAAGGACAAACCCATGTACATGGCGTTCGTAGATCTAGAAAAGGCATTCGATGATGCTGATTGGACCATGCTGTTTAACATTCTGAAGGTGATAGGGATCAGATACCGAGAACGAAGAATTATCTACAATCTGTATAAAAATCAGTCTGCAGTGGTAAGAATCGAGGGCTTTGAAAAAGAAGTTGCAATCCAGAAAGGAGTGAGGCATGGCTGCAGTCTGTCCCCCCCTTCTTTTCAATGTTTATATAAAACAGGCAGTAAAGGAAATCAAAGAGGAATTTGGAAAGGGAACCACAATCCAAGGGGAGGAAATCAAAACCTTGAGATTTGCCGATGATATTGTTATTTTACCTGAGATTGCAGATCTCGAGAAGTTGCTGAATGGTATGGACGAATTCTTGGGCAAGGAGTACAAGATGAAAATAAATAAGTCCTAAACAAAAATAATGGAGTGCAGTCGAACGATGTTAGGTGACGCAGGAAATATTAGATTAGGAAATGAGTCTTGAAGGAAGGAAATGAATATTGTTACTTGGGTAGTAACATAACTAACGATGGCAGAAGTAAGGAGGACATAAAATGCAGACTAAACAAGCAAGGAAGAGCTTTCTTAAGAAAAGAAATTTGCTCACTTCAAACACTGATATAGGAATTAGAAAGATGTTTCTGAAGACTTTCATCTGGAGTGTGGCATTGTATGGAAGTGAAAAGTTGAAGATAACTAACTAGCTCAGAAAGAAAAAGAATAGAAACTTTTGAAATGCGGTGTTACAGAAGAATGCTGAAGGGAAGATGGATAGATCAAATCACAAAAGAAAAGATATAATGAATCGAATTGGTGAGAGGAGATCGATTTGGCTTATGGTGACGATGGGATAGGGAAGGCCTAGGAATGGGAAGGAAGCGGCCATGACCTTAATTAAGGTGCAGCCCGAACATTTGCCTGGTGTGACAATGGGAAAACACAGAAAACCATCTTCAGAGCTGCCAACAGTGGGGTTTGAACCCACTATCTCACGGATGCAAGCTCAGAGCTGTGCACCCCTAACCGCCACGGCCAACTCGCCTGGGCAGTTGGTTTTTGTAGGAAGTGTAGGCGGTAAGAACGGTAGGTGTAGACTAAGGTATGAATATGACAAGCAACAGTTACGTAGAAATGAAAACGTTAGCACAGGACAGGGTGGCATGAAGAGCTGCATCAAACCAGTCTATGGAATGATGACTCAAACAACAACATTGCCCTTATCACCCTATATAGCCATTGAATTTCTTGTGGGCCAGCAGCTTTAATCATGTCTGCACTTAGTTCATCAAAGCCAGCAGCTTATTCATTGCGCATACTTCTTAGGGGTTGATTCTGCTTCACTCCAAGTTGGTGGGATTTCTTCTGATATATTATCACTGCAGGTTGACTGAATCTGTGCATTAGGACTGGAGTCCTTCTTTATACCATTGTATGAATTCTCAAAGTACAATTTCATAATTTCTCTTATTTCTGTGTCTTCCCTAGTGATGCTCCCATCTGGTTTCTCCAAAGCTGTTATTTGCTCATAATTACTCCTGGTATTTCTAATAACACTGTACAGCAATTTGGAATTTGCTTTACTATCTTCTTCCAATTTATTTGTAAAATTAATCCAAGACATTTGTTTTTCTTCTGCTACTACAAACTCTACAACTCTTCGACCCGTGTTACCAGTGCTAGTACTTGGTTTATTTAGCAGCATGTTTACTCTTCAGCTGGCTTGCTAAGCCTAACACTGGAGAGGAGTTTCTGTTAGGGTTTTCTCCCTTAGTGTTTGGCAGTCCCCTGCCACTTCTACAAGGCAGCTGCATTGGTATCCTCTTCTAATTAGCCCCAGAGAGGATGGGTTGCACATCTCTGCCATTCTGAAGGTTGCCTTCTCTGCCAAAGGTGCCGTTATGGACTTCACCCGTAACCCTGGGCAAGGGCTGCATCGTCCGCAATCTCCAGCGCTCCGAATCTTCAATCTCCAAGTCTACAATCTCTGTATGTCTGTTGTAATTCACTCATTAATTCATCTTTTTCATCTCCTTTCTGAATTTCTTTATCTCAAGCCTTTCTTGCTTCATTTTTCTTCTGAACTGCACTCTTTACTTCATCATTCCACCAGACAGTTTTTCTTTCCTTTACTTCAGTACTAGTTTTGCCCCATATTTCTACAGCAGTTCCAACAAGACATTCTTTGAATCTGTTCCACTCTGTATTTCCTCCTCGTGTTCTGTCTGCAGGTACTTTGGAGGCCACCTTTTTTGTATGCATCATTTTGTTTCCTTCTTTTTTCAGTTCCCAGGTTTATATTTTTTGTTTTTTGATTTTCTTTGGTGTGTGGGTTTTTACATTTTTGATGAATGCAATAAGCAGTCTGTGGGCACTATCTAAGCTCTCACTTGATACAACCTTACATCACATATAGTTTGACCAATTTTTCCATCAGATATTATGTAATCTACAGGGAGAATAATTTAAGTATTCAGACTTCTCCTCGCATGCCGTGGGAAGTCCCGAGCGAGCGCTATATGGCTTCTGTCAACACTGACGAGATAAGAAGTGCTCACTGCCAGCGCGCAGCTGTTTAGCACTCTGCCCCTCAGTTCGCTGGGACTTTTAAGGTGTGTTGTGAGGTTATTATCACGATGGTTAAATACATTATAGAGCAAAGAATATTTTTGGTCAAGTGTTATTTGCACAAGAAGAAGAAACCAGTTAAAAGGTGCCTTTGAAAATTCCGTACACAATTTCTTGGTGCGACAGTACCATCAAAACATTACGTGCATCAGCTCGTTTACAAGTGGCATAGTACTGGTTCCGTAAGCAATAAGAAAAAGAAGCGAAGGAGAACAGCTCTCACACGGGAGAGGTTAGAAGATATACAGGCAAGACTCCAGGTCAGTCCACATAAGTCGCTTCGGAGAGTAGCTCAGGAAAGTGGTATTTCACCTTCTTCAGCACGTGATGCAACAAAATGGTTACATTTACGATCTTATCGGACTCATTCAGTCCATGACATACTGCCTACAGATTTCAATGCAAGAATACGATTTTGCAATGGGCTAGTGAATAGTGTCCACAACGGTATTGTGGATCTGAACTTTCTTGTTATGAGCGACGAAGCCTGGTTTCATTTGAGTGGATATGTCAATTCACAGAATAGAATCTGGGATACAGACAACCTGCACATTTTACAGCCGAGACCTCTGCACGATGTGAAGGTGGGTGTGTGGTGCGCTATAAGTGCCCGACGAATTATCGGTCCGATATTTTTCAGGACATGCTTACTTCTGACCGTTATATTCACAACATTCTGGAACCATTTTTTGCTGAACTGACTGAAGAAGAGAAAAGGTATGGCTATTTCCAGCAGGATAGTGAAACGGCCTATATGGCGCGTAGCTCTATGCGACGATTGCAGGAAATGTTCGATGATGATCAGATCATCAGTAAAGACTTATGGCCCCCCTTGTTCGCCTGATTTAAGCACATGTGATTTTCATCTATGGGGATATCTTAAAGGAAAAGTTTACAGGAATAATCCTTGAACTGCAGAAGAATTAAAAATTGAAATTAGGAACATTGTGCATTCTATCGGTGTCCATGAACTACAAAGTGTGTTTCAAAATCTCATTACAAGATGAATTTGCATTGCAGCTGAAAGAGATCATTTTCAGCATCGTCTGTAAATACTGGTGAGTTCAGTTTAATTTCCTATTACTGGAGAGTTCAGTTTAATTTCCTAGTTGATTTATTTATTTGTTTATTCATTTACTTATTTGTCCAGAGCATCTATGTAGTCGGTGAGTTCAGTTTCGTTTAGTTTCTATAGGCGTAATCATGCTGCTTCTTTGAGCCGACTATGCCTGCTTGTCATGGCGGGCACTGCGCTCGCTGTCTCCGCTTCCCAGCGCGCCTAATCTTCGGCACTCCGCTCTGAACTTTCAAATTAATCACCCTGTATTAAGGATTTGGATTGTCCATCCCAACTATAGCTTGTTATTTTGTGAGACAATTGTTTTTGAAACCAGGTGTTATTTATTTTTAAACCATTTCTCACACAAAAATCTAGAAGTTGTTCATCTCCATGGTTCCTGGTACCAAAACCATGCAGGCCCAACACATTTTCATACCCAAGTGTGTCTGTTCCCACTTGTGCATTCAGATCACCCATCACTAATACGTTTTCCATTCCTTCAGTAGATTCCTCCAGGTCAGATCGAAATTGCTCCTTTTCTTCTTCATCACATCCAGACTGTGGGGCATAAACCTGTATAACTGTTAACACCTCCTCGTTGAAGGAGACATCCAGTTTGATGATTCTGTCATTCACATATATCACTTCACTTACAGCATATATATCTTCTCTCAATACAAATCCGACACCATTCCTAGCTTCGGTTTTGTTACACATCCAGTGAAGTTTATATCGTTTCCTCAGTTGTTTTACTCCTGTGCCTTTCAATTTTGTCTCACTTATGCCAAGGATGCAAAGTTTCCTCCCCTCCATCAAATCCACCAGTTCTTCACATTTACTTGTCAATGTAAGGATGTTTAGTGTTCCAATCCTGTGTTTGATTTTCTAGATTTGGGATTTCTTTGCATAACATTGTAAAAGATCATCCATCAGCCTTTCGTCATCATACGTTACAAATGTTTGAGAAGATTTGTCAGTCCGGTATTTGTTTTTCTTTCCGAGGCTCGTTTTAGTTTTGAAAGCAATCCAAATTATTCTTCAGCTGGCTTGCTAAGCCTAACACTGGAGAAGAGTTTTTTTAGGGTTTTCTCCCTTAGCCTTTAGCAGTCCCCTGCCACTTCTACAAGGCAGCTGCGTTGGTATCATCTTCTAATTAACCCCAGAGAGGATGGGTTGCCACATCCGCCATCTCTGCCATTCTGAAGGTTATCTTCTCTGCCAAAGGTGCCGTTATGGACTTCACAGGTAACCCTGGGCAAGGGGTGCATCGTCCACAATCTCCACCATTCCGAAGTCCATCTCCTCTGCTGAAAATTCCGTTGAGGTCTTCACTTGTAACCCTGAGCTGGGACCCATACCAGATGTTACACACAAGGGCCAGTGTGCTCTGGGACTTACATGGGCAGGGGCGCTACTCCCTGGGCAGGGCTGCCTCCGAAGAGGGTCCCTACCTGCTACCAATTCCTCACTTCTCATGTCTGACTTAATTATATACCTATAGATAAGAGAGCGCTGGTATTTCACTCCCATCTATTTCAACACCCAACACACTGCAGGGCTGCTGTTGAGTAATATAATTTTCTTTAAAGTGTTGTGTTCACGTGTTTCAATATCTTGCGTTGTGAGTGCATGTATGTTTATTGTAAACATGTTGCTAAATAAACCAAGTACTAGCACTGGTAACACGGGTGGAAGAGAGAAAGTGATGTTACAAAGTCAGTGTTGAACATATTATTTCGTGTGTACAATTTCTTTAAGGAATGCTCCAGTGAAGAATACAGAGCGAAACTTGATTTTTCCAAAAGCCAAATTCTGACTGATAATGTGAGTGGTGTAAATAAATCCTCCATGTCGCATATATGTCACGAGTCCAAGAAGTTGAACTTGCCAAGTAATCCAATATTTTCAATACCCAGGAAACACATTCCTTTTCAAAAAAAGAATCACACACTTAGATGACTTCGACAAAGATATTGTTCGCAGGACTGTCTTTAAATTTCATAATAGGGAAGAATTTCCCACATGCTCATAAATATCTGCAGCTGAGGAAAAACTTATCTTTAATTAGTTCCACCTTCCTCCTTCACGTTAAGAATATTGAAAGGTATGGGATTTCAGTAAGGAAGACTACCAACGATCAGGAATTTTAAAAGGAGAGAGGTGACACAGTTGCTACTAGAATTATATTCTTACAACAAATGAAAAAAAATTAAGATTTTCGGGGACACAAGTGAGTTCAGGATCTCTGGTGAAGTTAATACTTAGCAGCCTTCAAACCTTGTATAGTAACAGTCTGGTCTTGAGACAATAAGTGTTACAACCTTATAATATACCACAGTATTCCTGTATTCTAGTGACGGTAACATTTTCAATCACTATAATATATTTATTTCTTAAATAAAATATGTTTGTTGAGTGCTCAGTCCAAAACTGGTTGGAGTCTCAATCAGACATACTAAATTAGGCATTTCCTTGAGAAAGGGTGGCTAGTTCCTTTTCTCTGCTACTTACATTCACCACTTGACAAAATGAAGCAGGTAGAATCCCATTCCAAACCATCTGGTCAGGCTTAAATTCATGGTGAGGCCAGAAATTGAAGTGTGGTTGTTACATCACGGAGGCAGTTAAATAATACCTATTAAACATTGTTTTTTAATAACCTTACAATAATGAATAATCCTTTACATTCCACTCCACCAAGGACATTCATGGCTTTGCTTTTTGCAAAAAATAAGAAATATCTAAGACAATATGAGGTCATCAAGTTACTATCCACAAAATACTGTATTTCCCCACATATTAGAACCCCCTCCATGACTTATCGAGACAAAGAAAATGAAAAAAAATTAAAGGCGTACTGCAGCTTCAATGACATAACAGGCAAATACTTTTATCCGTCCGACCTGTGCAATGCAAGCATGCACTGAAGCCATGCGGTACATCTGTGTTTCACAGAAAAGAAATGTCCGTCTCTGTAGTGTACTGCACTTCCGATGAGGTCAAACAAATAGGGGAACAGTTTTGTATTTCTGACCAGCACATTGCACGCATCAGTCAAGCGATATGTCTTGTGATTTGTAGTTAAGAATATCCACCTCCATAGCGTAAGAGTTAAGATAATTAGCTGTCGTTCTCGACGCCCAAGTTCGATTTCCGGTACTACAGATTTAAGAATAGCTCACCTCCACTGGGGGTGTGCCTTAAAACACCTGCACCACCTCAGGATGAGGACACAAGTTTACTTTATTTAAGAAAGATTCATGGATGTTGCTATTAATACAGTAGAACCTCGATTATACGTTCCCGGAACCTATGTTTTCCCGTATTATTCGTTCAAATTACGTGGTCCTGCGAGGATCCTAATTAAATCACCTTGTAAAAATCCTGCATTATCCGTTCCTCGAAGAAACGATTTCCCGGATCAACCATCCAGAAATTTCAGTCCCATCAACGTTAAATCCGCGATCACATGTTTTTCAAGAAACTGTACCTCACAAAAGGACGGCTACAGCATACTTACGGATCTTTGTGTTAACGTCTCGTCATTGCGGTAATTTGAGGAAGTAGCCTACTGTACCGTACGGGAAAAGCGATCGGCGGTGAACTTGCATAAGGGACCATCTTAACATCGCATTCAGGTGGTATTGTTTAGAGAATCGTTGGAAAAAATAAAGCCGAGTTCGAAAGTGTCCACAACAATTGGAAGGAGACAGAGAGCATTTCGGCAGCTCTTGAAGACGGAATGAGTTTCGTCAAATGTTCGTATGGTACTTGCAAAACATCTACGTTATGTCCAGGGTTACATGTTTGTTTATTTTTTTTACTTTTTTCGAGTGTATTGCCGAACAGGTTTCCGGCACTTCTCTCAGGGCACTGTATAGTCACTATGCTTCCTGGCAGGAATCGAAACTGCTCCTTCTTAAGTACTGGTAACACAAATTTAGTATTTTAATATTATCTTATATGATTGTGTTATTGAGACCAGAAACTTAGGACGACATACTGTACATAAAGTCATGGGACGTTTTAGGATTGCCTATTACTGTTTTGGTCCTAGTATAAGACTGGGAATTTCACGTTTTTGTGTTAAAATGTTATAAAAACTGCAGTTGGTTCTTTTGCGCACGTTACATTTAAAAACTTTGTACCATTTCGCAGTCCGCAAGCGCACTTTCCAGCTGAGTCAAGGTCGCGAATAACCGTAATACCGGAAGTTTTACTGATATTTTTCTCTTTCCAATTTGATTGTGATTAGTGACAGGCAGAACTGAACATAATGCATTCGAGAACTTGAGGATATATATTAATACAGTACTTACATTCAAAACCATATTCTCAAGTTCAACATAACTTTTCAAAGTCGATGTAGGCCTAATTTACGCGGTACCGGGTACACGATTTCGCCATCATGTTGGGCGCTTTTGTATCTAATGTGCTTTGTTTTATTAGATTACAGAATTGAAAACTACTTGTGGCCGATTGTTGTTTGGCTTGGCGTTACAGGTGTTAGATTTTTAGAAGAGTTTGGTTATCAAAGTTGCTGAACTGAAAGAAGTTTCCAGAAGAAACTGATGAAGTTTACCCGGTAAAAGTGAATGTAAAGTTTCGAGATTTTTAAGCCGCGTACCGGTATTTAATGTTTGAAGCCGGCCCCGCGGTCTAACTTGTCTGCCTCTCACCCGGAGGGCCCGGGTTCGATTCCCGGCAAGGTCAGGCATTTTTACCTGGATATGAGGGCTGGTTTCAGGTTCACTTGGTTCTACGACTACCTTTAATTGAGGAGCTATTTAATGGTGAGATGGCGACCCCGGTCTAGAGAGCCAGCAATAACAGCAGAGAGGATTCGTCACATTGACCATGCGTCACCTCGTAATCTGCAGGCCTTCGGACCAAGCAGCGGCCGCTTGGTAGGCGGAAGGCCATTGGGGCTGTAGCTGGTTTAGGGGTGTTTGTAAGATTATAAGTATACATATTTCATTTTTGTGATGTTTAGCCAAATAGTTGATGGTTCATTCATTCCCGGATTTTCCGTTTTCCCATGTTGTACGTTTTTTCCCCGTGGTCCCTCCAAAAACGGAGAATCGAGGTTTCACTGTATAGCAGGCGAGATCCATGCCTTTATATATCCATAAATACAGCAAGCTTTCAGGTTATTTATTTATATTTTTTCAATGTGGAATTTCTGACGCTATCCGGGCACTTAGAGATAGTATACCTAGCCTACACAATGCGGTCTATCTCAATTACAGCTGTTTGGGTAAATCCTGATGTGATAAACATACAGAACAAGCATGAAATATGCCTTAAAATAAAGGTCTGGCTTTCAACACCTGCAATTATCCAAAGAATGCTTCCAGTCACTATGTATTGCATTTGGAGGTACAACTCATAAAATTTGTTCAGACTGTCCCAAGCAACCAGCTGGTAGGTTGGCACGTATTGTACAGCACAGCTTTATTATGAAAGGGGTGGCTTCTGCTACACATACACCAACTGGGAGAATACAGAGATCATCTCCAGAAACCATCCGTGAATACATTCTCACCGACAGGCCTTTAAACGGGTACAGAATTATTGTAAAAAGTTTCAAAAATCAAAAAGACCATGATCTCGAATGCTCTCGATGGCAATGAAGATGACATCATTTGGGATGGCGACAATGCCAGTAGCAGGGAAGCTGGCGGCACAGATGATGATGATGATTAAATAAAAACAGTGATTAGGATTACTCTGTGATTGGCCTACTGCTCAACTGACAAGAGACAAATGACTGGCATTAAGTTCTTTTTCATTCTTTTGTATTAATATTGCTTAATGCAGTAAATGAAGGCTATAAAATGTAAATAAATAAATAAAATAAAAATTTATATCCAACCCTCACCCTGTACAAAGCTGGGCAGGGTCTGCACTGAAGTTGGTAGATGACACTGGATGATGTATGGGGAAAAGACTTGGTGCTTCTGCTGGTGACAGTGGTACTGGATATATGTAGACAGAAGTCTTGCAGCGGCTGTGTTCACAATGGATAAGGGTGGGGATTGGTGGGGTTCACAGCGAGTGAAAATGTTTTTTGAGGTTGATGGGAGCCTGAATGAAACTGTATGGTGAGGACAAGAGAGAATTTCATGTACAGTGGAACCTCGATTCTCCATTTCTGGAGGGACCACGGGAAAAAACACACAAGGAAAAACAAAAAATCCGGGAAAGAATGAACCATCAACAATTTGGCTAAACACCATAAAAAAGAAATATGTATACTGTACTTATAATCTTACAAACACCCTAAACAAAACAAAACTACAGCCCCAATGGACCTTCTGCCTACCAAGCGACCGCTGCTCGATCCGAAGACCTACAGATTATGAGGTGATACACAGTCAGTGTGACGAATCCTCTCAGCTGTTATTCCTGGCTCTCTAGACCGGGGTCGCCATCTCACCATTAAATAGTGCCTCAATTAAACATAATCCTAAAGTGAGTGAACCTGGAACCAGCCCTCATATCCAGGCAAAAAAGCCTGACATGGCCGGAAATCGACCCAGGGCTCTCCAGTTGAGAGGCAGGCAAGTTCAACTGTGGGGCCGGCTTCAAACATTAATTACCGATACACGACTTAAAAATCTCGAAACTTTACATTCAGTTTTACCGGGGAAACTTCGTCATTTTCCTCTGAAAACTTCTTTCAGTTCAGCGACTTTGATCAGTCAAACTGTTCGAAAAACCTAATAACGAATGGAAAATTCTAAATGCCCATGGAGGGAATTAGATATTTTTCACCAATAGAGCATGTCAAAAACATATCAGATGTAAGGCTTTTCAGGCGTTTGCTCTATTAACCAGCGTTTTGTCTTAGGTCCGACACTAGACTCGTCAGAGTGGGATGTGTCAGATCCTACCCACTGACGCTGGGTGTATGCAGGTGAGCTTATCAGAAGCCTATTTATGAGGCACAGTCATACTGTGTTACTTAAGGAGCAGTTTCAATTCCTGCCTGAAAGCTCTGTGACTATACAGTGCCCTGAGGGAAGTGCCAAAAACCAGTTTGGCGATACACTCGAAAATAAAAAAAAAAACATCTAACCCTGGACATAATGTACATGTTTTGCAAGTACGAACATTTGACAAAACTCGTTCCGTCTTCAAGTAGAGTTGTCGAATTGAAATGCGCTCTGTCTCCTTCCAATTGTTGTGGACACACTCTGTTTTATGATTTTGATTCTGTAAACAATACCACCCGAATGCGATGCTAAGATGGTCCCTTATGCAAGTTCACCATCATTCGTTCTTCCGATATAGTATTTCCTCAAATTACCCCAATGACGGGACATTAACATGAAGATGTAGCTCCGGGAATGTATAATCGAGGTTCTACTGTATGTTTTAAAATGTAATTGATTTTGTAAAGACCCAAATGATATATGGTTATGACGGGTAGTGGGTTTGGTTGGGGACTCTAGGCAATCAGGTGACAGAATTTATGGCTTGGGAATTGTGGCAGTCAACCAACTGGGCGAGGTAATCCCCAGCAGTGGAGTCCTTCCTCAAGTTTTTATCTTAGTAGCCATGGGCTTTCGAGGTCGAACAAATCTGTTTGAGATTGTCATATCAAATGTAATGAAAAGGAGTTGCGGAATTATTTCTGAACAGCAGATGTACCTCACCTAAACCTAACAGTCTGAATATATACTTGGCCAAAACATGGAGCTGGGAAGTTCTTCAAGTCGAGGGTTCATATAGGATTTTGGCAAGGATGGGACAGGAAAGGGCTCAATTTAGATAAGAAAACAGGAAACCATAGAAAATAATCTTCAGAGTTGTTGATGGTGGGGTTTGAACTCACCACTTCCCAAATGCAAGCTAACAGTGATGTGACCTATATATAATGCAAAGCCAACTCACTCGGCCCCCCACAATTAATTAGAAAAGAAAAAATCACAGTAATAAATTACATTACAGATGACAGCATCACAATATGCCAGTCAGAGTGTAAAGAATACTGAACACTCAAAATAATACCTTTCGCCAGTAATACAGGATTTTGGCCTTGGGTTATTATCGCTATTCTAGATCTATTCTTGTTCAGTTTCGGTAGCTGAGTAATTTTCATTGCTATTTCTCTGTGATCACTCGTTCCAAACTTCTGTGCTTTGGCAAATGCATCAGCTTCCTGAAATCAGAGAATAATTTATAATTATCTCCACTAGAATTTCATATCTAATATTTTACAAGCTTCTGAAATTTTGTTAAACACATTTTTTTTTACAATTGATTTTACGTCACACCGACACAGATTGTCTTATGGCGACAATGGGACAGGAAAGGGCTAGGAGTGGGAAGGAAACGGCCGTGTCTTAATTAAAGTACAGCCCCAGCATTTGCCTGGTGTAAAAATGGGAAATCATGGAAAACCATCTTCAGGGCTGCCAACAGTGGGGTTCGAGCCCACCATCTCTCGAATGCATGTTCACAGCTGCGTGACCCTCACTGCATGGCCAACTTGCTTGGTCAAAACACATTTCCAATGCTCCAGATTTTTTAGGCTGCCATTACATCTAGTTTAGTTCACAAAAATGAACAAGGCCTGGCAATTAACAAAATGACTGGATGGGTAATAATAAACCAGAGCAAAAAACCTTCATTTCAGGAAAACTTGTATAAATCTCAACTCCTATTTTTAAAATTTCAAGTTGCTTTACATCACACTGATACAGATGGGTTTTGTGGCGAAGATGGGGCAGGAAAGGGCTAGGAGTGGGAAGGAAGCAGCTGTAGCCTTAATTAAGGTACCATTCTAAATATTTGCCTGGTGAGAAAATGGGAAATGAAGGAAAACCATCTTCAGGGCTGCCAACAGTGGATTTCAATCCCACTATCTCCGAATACAGGATTCTGGCCACACTTAAGCAACTGTGGCTATCAAGATCGGTGTTGATTCCCATTATAACACCGTATACTGTATACACGAAAAATCCCTGCACCACAATTTTACAAATTTACAACGTGCGCTCAGTCAAGGTTTTTTGCAGTAGGGACTCTGCATATGGTTAGGGTGAATGCAAACATGTTTTTGAATATACAGAAGCAAAAAATCACACCCCTACACCACGTGGTTCGTATTTTATGGTCTGTTAAACGAAATATACTACTCTGTAAAAGTAATCCATGATATTGCATTTTAGGGTCTCCTAACCACCCAAAGAGTCTGGATTTGACTGTTACCCCACTGTTAGATATTGGGTAAATTGTATGAGCATTGGTGAACATGAAATTATGAAACACTAAGCTAAGCTTCTAGTTTGATGTGACTGTGGATACCGTGATTATAGCGAGGGGACCTCCAGTTTTACGTAGAATCTGAACCATAGGGGCGTGACTTTTTCATTAAAAAATCACACATGCATTGGACGGGATTCAAACCGCGGCTGCCTTGATGAGAAGCCAGCAGCTATGCCACTCGGCTGTCACACCCTTGCAATTATGACCCTCTGATCCTATCACTTAACTTACACACAACCAACAAAATGAAATCAAATAAAAACATTTTTCTGTGTAGACGACATCCATGCCTTTCAAATGACGTATCATACATAAATCTAGCATACACAATAGGTTTGGGTCCCTCTTTCACTCTCTTCCACTCCCGAACATCAACAAATACGTAACACAGCAAATTGCATGTGTTAGGCTCGTAGTATTTGGATTTCAATTTCTTTACAGAAGTGAATATATTGTCATATGCTATACAATGGAGGTATGGTAACGTACACATTAGGTTAAAAAATGTGTGGTTCTGATTCAACCAGGTCTTATCTAAGTAATACGAATTTTGAATTCTCTTCTCTTGAATTTCGTGCATTGTTCCTAGAAATATCATTTGGGTAACAATAATATCATTACGTTCTATTAAAAATTTCCTCCCATCATTACATTTTACATGCTTGAAACCTGCATGTTTTAACATTCTCTGCATAGAATGAGAGGCCCTGTTAAAACCAGTGGCTCCATGCATTACATGCACTAAAGTCTTTGCTACAAGGAACTCACCTTTGTCATAAAATTACAGCATAAAACATTTTGATCAAAATAGTCAATTCCAGTTACTGATTTGGTACCATGTGCTTTTTCCCTGGAGATCTAAATCACGCACTTCCACTTGCCTGTTGAGATAACTTGACGTCTCGAACTATTAGTTTCACACTCTGTACTCCTATATTTCCGCATGCAAGTATCATGCGCTCCTGAGCTTTGACAACACCGCACAATGGACTCCTAGTATCTGCTTCCTGCTTGAAGAATGTGTACACTTTATAAATTAACTCTCTGGCCTGTTTATGAAATAATTTCAGCTTTTTCACTGCCTCAACCATTGTAGGAACACACTGGACATATACAGAAGTACACAAGAATAACTCTATTACAGTATTATGATTGTTATTTAAATAAAAACACTCATATTGCACTGAGGTTCTTACAGCCACGAATGGCAAAGTGCAATTGGCACCGATTGGATGTCGCATGGGCAGGCTGTTGCACATCAATGGCACAGGGGCCATTAACGCTCTCGCTGAGCGTAGTCTCAGCAAATGCAGCGGGCAGGGCTGACCTGAGTATGCGAACTTCTATGAACCTATACGGAAGCTGGAAGCACACAACTTTTCCGAAAAGCCAGTCTTCCCAGATATTATTTAAGGTGTAGATGTAAAGTAGGTTTGGCCTCTGTTTAACGCAAATCAGTGTTTAGAAACAAAATCAGCAGTGTTTAAAGACATGGATGACAGAATAAAATAGAAATTTTTGCAATCTACAGTATATTGGCAACATTTAGAACTGCTGGGAAAAATAAAACAAATTCAGTGTGTTGCAAGTTTCCTTCAATCTGTAACACAGGGCAGTTAATTGCTTTGGAATCTTCAGTATTTATTGAAGAGGCTATCAATAAATGAAGTGCAGAAACAAGTGCCATTGTGCAGTGCATTATAACTTTTATTGTGCAGTTTAAAGATAAATGCTACGTACATATTTGTGGGTTAAAAAAAAAAAAGGTGTAGCCTCTATGAGTATTACCTTGAATTATCTGCATGTCAAACAGTATTCTGCAGGCAATTTCCTATTATAACAATATCACCAATATAACAACATGATCTACTTGGGCCCAAAAATATTGCTATATGGAGGTCTGCCTGTATTATTCTTCCAGGAGACTAAATTTCATAGAAGTTACTTTTGCTACATGTGAGGAAAAATAAAAAAACGACAACCATCCAAAAGGGTTAATTTTCATTAAATACTGTACGTAGGTGGTTTGAAAAGTTCTCGGAATGTACTAGAATTAAGTATCTTACCTCGGTGGAACTGTTTTTATTTTTCAACATAGTCTCCCTGCATTTGGTCCAGCGATGTTCCAATGCCTTGATCCCATCTCGAAAATGAGATTCCTCCAGGCCTGCAAAATAACTCTCCAATTCGGCTGTCAGTTCTTCCCTTGTAGAAAATCTCTGTCCACCGAGGAAAATTTTCAGCTTGGGGAATAGATGAAAGTCTGATGGTGCCAAATCAGGTGAATAAGGTGGATGTGGCAACAATTCATACCCCAGTTCATGAAGTTTTGCCATGGCAATAATACTTGTGTGCGGCGGAGCGTTGTCCTGATGAAAGATGACCTTTTTCTTTGCCAAACCAGGCCTTGTTTCGCGTATCTTTTCCTGTAGTTGGCCTAGGAGGTTTGCATAGTATTACCCCATAATTGTTTGGCCAGTAGGAAGTTAATCAATCAGCAGAATGCCTTTTGCATCCCAGAAAACTGAGGCCATGACCTTTCCGGCCGAACGCACTGCCTTTGCTTTCTTTGGTGGTGGTGAATCAGCATGTTTCCACTGCTTTGACTGCTGTTTTGTCTCTGGGGTATAGTATTGGACTCAATTTTCATCTGTAGTCACAAACCGGCGCAAAAAATCTTGTTGGTTGCACTGAAAACAGGCCAGACTTTGTTCGGACATTTCCAATCTGGTGCGTTTATTGTCCAATGTCAAGAGCTGCGGCACCCATCCTGCGGATAATTTTTTCATGCCCAATTCTTCGGTTAAAATATAATATACCCATTCAGAAGACATCCCTACAGCTTCAGCAATCTTCCGCACTTTCAGTCGACGATCCTCCATGGCCATTTTATGCACTTTTGCGATAAATTCTGGGGTCGTAACACTTTTTGGCCGTCCACTACGCGGATCATCACCTAAGCTCTCCCGACCAAATTTAAACTCGCTGGTCCACTTGGCAACAGTTGAAAATGAAGGAGCAGAGTCCCCTAGTGTCTTCTGAAAGTCGGCATGAATTTCCTTTGCTTTCATACCTTTCTTTACAAAGTATTTAATCACTGCTCGAATCTCAGTTTTTTCCATTGTCACAAATCACTATGCGGGAACAACAACAAAGAGTCGTCACTACCACACTCCTGCAGCTAGAGCACTGACGCGCCACGTGTTCACTCACAAAGGATGTGTGATTATTGCACGAGAACCTTGTTGCTCTAGCACTGACATCTAGCGGTGATTCTGAGAACTTTTCAAACCGTCCTCGTATGTAGTTCAGATAAGGAAGTATTTTAAAACTTATGCTGTATTTACAAGATAAAAGTCAAGAAAAATAAGATGGAGCCTAGACTCGGAAATGCGTTGTGAAGAAAAATAAAAAGAAATTGTGACTGGTAACGAATTTAATTACTTATAAAGAAAAATACAAGTTCTTCACTGTGATGTCTCCTGACAGTGAAAGTCTACCTGAGGAGCAACATTTCTAGAGTTAATAATAATAATAATAATAATAATAATAATAATAATAATAATAATAATAATAATAATAATAATAATAATAATAATAATGATAATGATAATAATAAAACTTACAGTCTCATTTCCAAACAGGATATCAACATACGGCATGACTTCCATCATTGGTTTACTAAAATACTCAGAAAGGAATGGAGCACTGAGATTCATCATGAAGAGAGAATTTTTTTCTAAAGCTTGCTTTGCAACTTCAATTATTGATGGGGGACTCACTGTGAGGAAGAAACCCTGAAATGTAGAAAATAAGGCATACACAGATATCATCAGACAATAGAAGTATTCTACAGTAAAAGAACAATAAAATTTGACAGCATTCTTTCGATACACCATTTACAATTAAGGAAGAGAGAAGCAGATAAAGTGATATTGGAGAAGAACGAAGAGCAATGACAAGAGAGAGATAGAATCAATATAATTTTTTCACTAGGAAAGCTCCTCTTTTTCTTACATACACTAGACACACATTCAAGTAAATAGAGTTTCAAGTGTTGTTGGCAAATGACAAAAACTATAAACAGCATTTTAAAAAAATCTCTCCTAGACCGGAGACTGGATACCCTTGTTCGAAACAAAAGTTATCCTAATGTGCTTACAGTTATAAAAATGTACTTATATATATATATACAATGGATATAAAGTAGGTTCCTCCCGCTGTAAAAAAATTGGCATCCTGCACTTGAAAAAAGAAGTTAATTTTGAAAGCAATGTCGAGACTGATAATGCCCATAACATTGATACAGTAGGCAAAAAATTACATAAGGAATTCAATGTACTTTGAAATGTTGCTGATAGAATGAAAAGGATTTACCAACAGACAAAAACTGAGTTTTTTTTTCAGCAAATCTGAAGCCCCATATTTACTTGACTTACTTGACTTATTTCCTGTATTTCCTAAGTGAAGCATAGGGCATCAATGAACTTCTGCAACCGGACTCTGTTCTGCGCCATCGTCCTGATCTCTGTCCAGGTCTTCCCTCCTTTCTCCATCCCTTCTGCTATTACACTCCTCCTCCATGTGTTTCTTGGTCTGCCTCTTCTCCTGCTACCTTGTGGGTTCCATTCCAGGGCTTGTCGTGCTATGTTTTCTTTATCTCGCCGTAATGTATGCCCGATCCACTTCTATTTCCTACGACACATCTCAATATCAACGGGTGTTTGATGGTTTTTTTCCAAAGTTCTTCATTGGAGATTACCTGTGGCCACCATATCCTCAGGATATTCCTCAAACTTCTGTTCACAAATGTTTGAAGTCTGCTAATCAGTTGTTTGTTAGGTTCCATGTTTCACACCCATAGAGCAGTACTGACTTGACATTTGTATTGAAGATGCGTAGTTTATATAGGTGTTAAGTTCACTTGATTTCCAGATTGATCTCAGCATTGCAAATGCTCCTTTAGCCTTATTTATTCTATTTCCTATATCCTCTATAGATCCTCCCTCAGGGGTGACTATACTTCCCAGGTAGCAAAACTGGTTGACTTGTTCGATCTCCTGGTTTCCTAAAAATAATAGTGCCTTGTTTTGGTTATTATAGCGCATCTCCTTGGTTTTCTTTCCATTTATCTTCGATCCCACCTTTGATGCTTCGGTTTTTAAATCATTCAGCTTTGCTTCCATATCCTTAAAACTGTTGGCTAGCAAACACAAGTCATCCGCAAAGTCCAAGTCCTCCAACCTGCCTGTCAGTCCCCATTGAATTCCTCTTCGGCGATTCATTGCCTTCTTCATCATGAGATCCAGCACCATCAGAAATAGTATAGGTGACAGCAAACATCCTTGCTTAACTCTTGTGTTTACTGGGATGGGCTCAGACAACATCGCCTGATGTAAAACTTGGCATGTGTAGTTCTCCTACATTTCTTGGGTTATCTTTATAATTTTCTTTGGAATCCCAAACTCTTTCATGGCTTTCCACATCATCTTCCTCATTACATTATCAAATGCCTTTTCAAAGTCTACAAATAGTAGATACAGCAAGGACTGCAGCTCCGTGGATTGTTCTATAATTATGCGCAGTGTGTTGATCTGGTCTGTACAGTAGTAACCTTCTCTAAATCCTGCTTGTACTTTCCTCAGCCTTGAGTTAACTCGCTTTTTGATCCTTTCTACAATTATTCGTGAGAGTACCTTACTTGGTATCGAAAGGGGGATAATCCCTCTCCAGTTATCGCATTCTAATAAATCTCCTTTCTTCGGAAACTTAATCAACAATCCTTTCTTCCAATCTGTGGGGATCTTCTCTTCTTTCCAAATCTTCTTGAAAAGTGGGAACAGAATCTCGACTGAGGTACCCACATCCATTTCAAGGCCTCCAGTGTGATATTGTCCATACCTGCCGCTTTGCCATTCTTTAGTTTTTTAATGGCAGTTCTGTACTGATAGCAACATCTTCCTGCTCTTCTACAGTCATCATCTCTGTCTCTTCTTCCTCGATTGTTTCACGATTCAAGATCTCCAGAAAATGTTTTCTCCATCTTTCTAGCTGTTCTTTTTGTGTGGACAATAATCTCCCATCTTTGGCTTTCACTGGCTTGTCAGATCTAGAAAACTTTCCTGTTAGTCTCTTGTTCATGTGGTAAAGGGTCTTACTATCAATGTTTTGTGCTGCCGTCTCAGCATGTGTTGCAAGATTATTGATAAATGCTCGTTTGTCACATCAAAATCTCCTCTTCACTATATTAAGTTCATTAAAGTCAGTTCTAGCTTGTGCCTTCTCCTCTTGTGTTCTTGCGGTATTGAGTCTTTTCTTACATTCCTTCCTTTGATTCACGGCTTCCCATGTCTCAGAAGTAATCCATTCCTCTCTTCCTTTTCCCTAAGACCTTTTCACAGGTGTTAATGTAGGTACTCTCTATGCTCTTCCAATTATGTTCAATATCCTGTCCTTCTTCCTCTCTTAGCTGTTGGAATCGGTTACTCAATTCTAGTGAAAACTATTGTTGCACCTCCTTATCCTTCAGTTTATCCCAGTTATACTTTATCCTCCTCTTCTGATGAATGCGCCTAGTACTTGCAATCTTGTCGGAGCGTAGCTACTACTAAGTGATGGTCACTTCCCACATCTGCCCCCCCCTCTTGTTCCTCACATCCAAAAGGGAGGTTCGCCATGAAATGGTCGATCTGATTCTCCGTTCTATGGTCAGGGGAAACCCACGTCACTTTATGGCAATTCTTATGAGGGAAGATAGTGCCTCGTATCACCAACCTGTGGTTACTACAAAATTCAATAAGTCTTTCACCATTCTCATTTCTATTACCTATACCATGTTTTCCCATTATATTTTCTACTCCTTGGTTATCATTGTCAACTTCCGCATTCAGGTCTCCCATCATGACCATTATATCCCTTTTCTTTGCCTTTAACAGGGTTCGATGTAGCTGACCATAGAATTGCTCTTTTTCTTCTTCTCCTGCCTCTGTTGGTGCATAACACTGCACCACTGTAATTGGTCTTACTCTTGATGCAAATCAAGCTACTAGAATCCTTTCTGAGTGGGTACCATTCTATCAAACTCTTCCTTGTCTTTTGAGTGATCAGTAACCCAACACCCCCTCTACGTTCTTCTTCTCTTCCTGAGAACAGCAGCGTGTCCCCTTCCTGGGTCTTTACCTCACCGAACCCAGTCCATCTTGTCTCACTCAAGCCTAGTATGTCCAACCTGTATCGCTTCATCTCCCTAGATACTTCAGCCAATCTTCCTGCCTGCCACATTGTCTGTACATTCCACATTCCAATTCTCGTGTCCGATTTCATGCTAAAAGTCAAATCCATTTTATCCATCCAGCTTCTATTCAATGATGTTTCTGTAATAGGTTAATCTCAGGCGTGTAGGTTATTGGCCTTCAGCACCCAAAGCCTGGTGAAGGGGCTGCCTTCTAAGTAGCCAGGCCTACTGATTTTCTGTCGGGGTTTCTTCCCTTAGCCTTTGAAGTTCCCACTTCTGACTACAAGGCAGCAGTTCCTGTTTTATTTTCCCCGCATAGGAGGGTTGCCTCGTCCCTCAGTTCCACCGTTCTGAAGTCCGTCTTCTCCGCCTTCACTGCCGTTGAGGTCTTCACCGTAACCCTGGCGAGGGACCCTTACATGGGACTACCAGCCGGGTCAGCTGGACCAAGGTTTTTTAAAGAGGTGTTACTCCTCTATCACTTGCCCTTTGTCCTGACTTGTGACAGGCAGAACCTGGCTTCCCAAACATTAGGCCCAGGTTGGTGGGTTTCCCAGATTTACTCAAGATGGTCAAATTTGGTTTTTTCTTTCAATTTTTGTAAGCAATGTGTTCACAGAACAAGGTTTTTCTTTAACGAAAAACTTGCAGAGCAATGAGTGGAACAAGCTTATGGTGGAGTCTGTGGAAATTGAGCTACATGTTAAAATAAACTATGACATGAATTGCTGTGAATTCTATCAGTATGTTCACATGAAGTCACTTCTCAAAGCAGTCTCGCCAGAGAAGAAATATGATTTCAAGCTGAAGCAACCAATGTCATAACATTAGTTTAGTTCAATTATTGTTAGTCTATCTCTATAGCGCCTAGTGGCAATGATTGTTAAGGCATTAAGTTTCCATAGTCTGACACCATGATTAGCCCTTCAGAGTCCTACTCGTCGAAACATTTTCACCATCAAAATGTTGGCCGACAGTGTAGCAGAAGTGGTGGTATACAATTTCTAATCACTAGATTGCGAGCTAAGAGCTTGGATTCAACTCCAACCTCTCCACAATATTCACATGGAGTGCAGGCATATGATGCTGTTGATGGTGATTTGTCTATTGGATAGGGACATTAAGCCTTGAGTTATTCAACAGGAGTAGGTTATGTGCTGGCACCAGGTTTCACACTCTCCCTTCCTACTATCACATATCACGTCATTCATTTCATCTCATTAACTCTTCTGATGAGACTGATGTCAGGAAGGGTATCCATGCCATAAAAAAAACAGGACAAGGTCTGGACACATACACACGCACTTAGTCTAATCTCTATACTCATGATCATCATTTAACAGTTCCAGTTTCCCAAGTACTGCTGGTGAGCCTCTTCCATTCTGTCTTATTGAGATATGTTCTGTTAATGACGTCCTCCAGTGTCCTTCCCCGATCTGCAATGTCCATCTTAACGATGTCCATCCAGTGGGTTCTTCATCTTCCCACCATCCGTTTCCCTGTCACATGTCGCTCCAAGTTAACATATGCTGTCCTTGTTGGCTCCTCATTACATGCCCAAACCACCTCAGTCTGGATTCTCAACTTATCCAGTTTGGTTTTTTGAATTGTGGGCCTAAGGAACTTTATCTCGGATGCCTGCAACCTTGATGAGTCTTTCTTAGCAAGCGTGCAAGTTTCAATACCATAGGTTAAGATTGGTATGAAGTACTGATTGAACATCACCAGCTTTGATTTTGTTGGTACTTTGGGATCCCAGAGGAGTGTTTGTACATGCTGGTAAAAGTGAGAGCTCTTCTGCACTCTATTTGCCACCTCCTTTGTGGCTAGTGTATCTCCAGATTTTACATTGCCGAGGTATGTAAAGCTTTCCACACTTTCTAGTGGATGGTTTCCTAGTATGACGTTCGCTGGTTGTCCCTCTCTGTTTATTGCCATCACTACTGTTTTGAGTTCGCTTATCTTGAGATTGAACTCCTGGAACTTAACCTTCCATTCATTGAGTCTAGACTGTACTTGTTCCTCAGTTTCTCCCCAGATCATAACATCATAAGCAAAGACCATTGCATTTAGTTCACCAGAGGTTTTCTTCATGTTCTTCATTATGTCATCCATGATGGTGATAAACAATAATGGGGATAGTGCACTGCCTTGCTGGACTCCACTTTTGGTCTTGAACCAGGATGAATGTCCGTCACCCAATCGCACACAGCTGGTACAGTTCTTACAGCATCTAAACTTTCCTCACCAGTCCCTCTGGCACATTCCTTTTTCTTAGGCATTCCCATATCTTCTCTCTTGCAATGCTGTCATATGCCTTCTCAATGTAAAGGAAAACCATATACAGATCTTTGTCTTTTCCCCAATATTTTTCCATTAACATACGGACACTGAAGATTAGGTCTGCTGTGGACCTGTTAGGCCTGAAGCCATACTGTTCCTCTTCAAACTGTGGCTCTGAGATGACTCGCAATCTGTTCTCTAAGATTTTCTCAAGAATCTTAAGCCCATGAGAAAGGAGTGTTATTCCCCAGTAGTTGGAGCATTTTTGGTGATTTCCTTTCTTAAACAGGGGGATAATGACACCCTTGCTCCAATCAGTAGGTATCTTGCCATCTTTCCAAACTGCACTGAGCCAGGGCCAAAGGGCCAAAATGCCAACATTTAATTCTACGCACTTACATTTATTTCTCTTCATTTTTATTATGCATGTTCAACATGTGATAGGCATAGGCCTATTTGTTTTATCCCATCTTACAGAATGAATGTAAAGTGTCCCAAATTTTCACTATTTTCAGCTGGTAACCCCACAGTACCCAGTATTTGGAGGCATTGTACCTACTGCAGCACTGGTAACAAACAAAAGCACAGCAATCTTATTTGAAAAAAAAAAAAAAAAGTGAAGTCTCTCTCTGCCAGCGTTGCCAGATATTCAGAGTTATAATTTCCATCACATCACAAAACATTTTCCTCATCTACCTAATTTTCCCCTCAACTCACATAGTTATAATCCTAAATATTAAACAATGCTTCATACTGCTATAGGCCTAATAAATCAAAAGAAGTTAGTAGTGATATGAAAACTGAACAGAAACAGTAACTGGTATAATATGGGATACCTAATAACTAGTGTTGCTTTCCCACTACCTCAGGTGATAATTCATCCTGAATCGTCCTTTTCTTTTTAGGCGGATCTTTCAATAATAATAATAATAATAATAATAATAATAATAATAATAATAATAATAATAATAATAATAATAATAATAATAATAATAATAATAATAATAATAATAATAATAATAATAATAATAATAATAATAATAATAATAATAATAATAATAATAATAATAATAATAATAATAATAATAATAATAATAATAATAATAATAATAATAATAATAATAATAATAATAATAATAATAATAATAATAATAATAATAATAATAATAATAATAATAATAATAATAATAATAATAATAATAATAATAATAATAATAATAATAATAATAATAATAATGCTCACAAACACCTCATCCTTAATATTTGTACAGTAAAGATGGACATTACAAATTAATAAGCGACAAGCTTTGAGCACTCCATCAGTTGTGATGATAGGTATCATAACCCCCAAAGCAGAGTCCTACAGTGAGACCCACCGTGCAGCCCTCGCAAACTCGTGGACTCCTGCAGCCCAGCCCGTGCAGTGTTGTGCTCCTCTGATGCGGCCGCTTACTGGCCAACAGCAGTAGTCCCACAAAGAGCACCGCAGTTCACTGCACTGGGTGAGCTTACAACTTTTATTATAATTTGGGTCCACCTTATTCAATACATAAAAATTGTTGCATAGATTTAATTACAACATATATTTCAATCAGTACTAGTCTGAGTCATCATCAGCTGATAGAAGTTTGTGAAAAAATTGACAATCATATAAGTTTATCAACGTCAAATTGATCACAAATTAAAACCATATCAACAACATGAAACTGTGTTAAAATATACTGTCTCTAAGTTCATCTATTTTCTACAAGTCCAAGACTTGCGAGTCTTATTCCAAAAACTGATAAAAACATATGCAAACCACTTTGCTCACTTATGATACAAAGTAGATTTGAAAGAACAACAAATTAAAATAGAATAGTCTTGAAGCACTATGTGCTTAATTTATCGCACTTCTTAAAACTTGACGTAATATCGTAGTAGAAATAATTCAATAAAAACTACAGTGTCCTTTTAATGGAGCAATCCTAATGAGGTGTATGAAAGTGTAAGCACCGAAAAGGTGATTTGTATTGAATAGGTGGACAAGAAATGCTTTTTATTATAATTGCTGTGAATAACATCATTCAATACGGAGATACCATGTAACATACCACTTAGTCGAGCACCTCGTCACCTTTCTCCCAAGTCTTCCCAACCCAAACTTTGTAACATTTTTGTAACGCTACTCTTTTGTCGGAAATCACCAAGAACAAATCGAGCTGCTTTTTGTACCAGGAAAGCCTATGTCCTGGCCCATATCAATCGAAAGAAACGTTATTCCAGCATAAAATATCCGTCCGACGTACGAACATTTAAATAAAGGAATGTTCCAGCATGTCCCAGACTTCACGAGTGCACTAGGCGAAGTCAAGAGATGTCACCTCTCGCTCGAAGCTCACCTCCCCTAGAGATATTTCTCGAAAAGAATTTTCTTTTCGCAAGCTTTTCAACGCCTTAACCAATTACAACGGGACAAACGCTGAATCGTAGCGGACGTCATAAAAGTTAATCCCTGTGAATTTCGAATTAATTCATCCCATGGTTGTTGAGTTATAATAATTTAAAGTCTAAGGAATTTAAACACTCACGGTCACATGGCCAAGAGAAATCACCCCTCCCAGCGCCAGCATATATATGTCAAGGTTAACAGGCAGAGCAGCGCAGTACAAGGACGAGTATACAGATGTGTGTGAGTGAGACAGAGGAGAGACCGACCCGCGTACAGTATGTTCACGCAGTCACGGTGAAAGTACTTGCTGTCGCGTTTCCGGAACACGAAGTTATATCGCCGACAAAATTATAAAAGACGTTGCACTGTATTTCGCACGTCGCGTCGCGACTACAGTCTAATTCTAAAGACATTTGAGAACATAATACGAGTGAACTTATTGAAGTGCAAATACCAAATATTTAACGTTCACAGAATATATCATTACGTGTAGACTTAGGTTACTTCACATGATATTGAACTTTTACAGAAACGAATGTGTAGAATCACCAGAACTCATTTCTTTTCGAGTATTGAACTGTATTTCTTTATTCACGCCATATTAGTACACGACTTACAGTAGTAATCTGGGTGAATACTAAGAACTTTTTCTGAGGTAATATGACGTTATAATAACAAGATAATCAGAAAATAATCCTTAGTGACTTAATGACTGTGTTCAAAGACTGTGATTATAGACTATGATTTGCCTTTTCAAGTGTGAACTGTGTAATTATGGACGTTTCAGTAACGACTTTAAATAGCATTTCATACAGGAAGGACTGTGATTCTTCATTTAACGTCTTGAAGTTCAATTACGCCATAAATTGTGTTCAACAGTAAATGACAGTGTCAGTGATAACTACTCGCACTAAGTGAATTTTTCGTGTGTGAAAAATCACCTTAACAAGCTGCAATTCTACATGATCCAGTTCCAGCCGTCATCACCTCATCGGGAACGTTAACATGGTGTGTTAAGGGCACATCGCCGATCCTGATTCTCCACGGAACATTCCAGATGTCCATCCTTCAACATTTGTAGCAACATTTCTTTCATTAAGTGAGTAGTAACAAACTGACTAAAATTTTCTCATTAATTTTGAACAGTGGAAACTTCAGTGCCGCGTGTGAACAAATATTTCAGAGTTCTCATAGTTCCTCAGAAGTGATTAATTTAATTTCAAATTTCATTTTCATATCTCATAGAAAGACTTTAGGCTTTTCAAGTGTGCTATACATCAAGGTTTACAAACTGAAAAACTGAAAACTTTTAACAGAAATTTAATTTCTCATGTCAATTTGCAATTACAAGTGTGTGCTCATATTTAGAAAGACTTTAGGTGGAAATCTAATACCTCGTTTTCTCACATATGAAAGACTTTGGAATCGGTGATATTCATTTAATTTTCATGAACAGAATTCAGGAAGATTACGTTCAAACTTTTAATTTCAATGCCAGATTTGAGTCTAATAATCATATTGCAGGGTGAAGAATTAATAAATTGTTAAAAAAAAATAATTTTTTAATCATCTATTATTCACTCTGCGAGTCTATCCTACTCTGTATCGGCTCCAAAACCAACTTCCACTCCCTGAGGTCCTACTCATGCCCTTTCCCCAAAACTTTTCCTGGTATATTTTCTTTGGATTTTTTCCAGCTCTCGAATCAAGTAATCCTGGTGCGGGTCCCATACAATGGAACCATACTCTAGTTGGGTCTTACCAGAGAATTATTTGCCCTCTCCTTTAAAGCCTTACTACAACCCCTAAACACCCTCATAACCATGTGCACAGATCGGTACCCTTTATTTACAATCCCATTCATGTGATTACCCCAATGAAGATCTTTCCTTATATTGACACCTAGGTACTTACAACCATTCCCATAAGGAACTTTCACTCCATCAACACAATAATTAAAAGTGAGAGGACTTTTCCTACGTGTGAAACTCACAACCTTACTTTTAACCCTGTTCATCATCATACCATTGCGTACTGCGCACTGTCCATCTCACAACATAACTGAGGTCATTTTGCAGTTGCTCACCTTTTAACTTATTTATTACTCTATACAGAATAACATCATGCGCAAAAAGCTTTATCTTTGAATCCACTTCTTTACTCATATCATTTATATAATAAGAAAACAAAGGTACAATAATACTGCCTTGAGGATTTCCCCTCTTAATTACATAGGGCACTAGGAAAGATTTGCAATACGCAAAAACGGTTGGCTGGACACCCCTTTATGGTGAAGGATGAAAAGAGGGGTGAAAACTGGTCTAGAAGACAGCAAGGCGTGACCTTCACACCAGTTGTTACCAAGCAGTGGGACTGAAAGCAAGTTAAGATGTCAGTGTGGTCTAAAAGTGAATATCGTGCAATTATCCGCTACAGTTTTGCTTGTGGATTAACTGTTGACCAGTGCCTGGAGGAAATGACTCTTGTGCTGGGGAAAGACGGTCCACATCGGACAACAATTTTCTGCTGGTACAAAGAGTTCCAGAGGGGAAATTTTGGGGTCGAAGATGATCCTCGTTCTGGGCGACCATCTGAATCAGTGACTGAAGAAAACATTGAAGCTGTGAGAAAAATGTTGCAGCAAGAGAGGCGGTTGACATATCGGCAGGTAGAAGAGACCCTCCACATCCCTGCACCAGCTATTCATTCAATTCTACACGACCATCTCCATGTTAGAAAGGTTTGTTCCCTTTGGTTGCCCCATTCACTTTCAGAGGAACAACGGGCACATTGAGTGAAATGGTGCAGAAAAATGCTAAAACAATTTGAAAATGGGACTACGCGTAACGTCAATAGCATTGTTACAGGTGACAAAACTTGTCTTTACTATTACAATGTCCCAACTAAATCCCAGAACAAGGTGTGGCTGTTTGAAGATGAGGGTACTCCTGTGACTGTGTGAAAGTCAAGGTCAGTAAAGAAAAGGATGATTGCAGTATTCTTCACTAAACGGGGCATCCTGACTCGGGTTGTGCTAGAAACACAAAGGACAGTTACTGCGAAGTGGTACAGTGAGACTTGTCTGCCTCAGGTCATCCAGACTCTCAAGCAGCTCCGTCCAAGGTCACGGCTCAACACTTGGCTCTTGCATCACGACAATGCTCCAGCACATCGTGCTAATGCAACAATGGATCTTCTTGCCAGATCAGGGTTGACTGTGCTTGATCACCCTCCATACGGTCCTGATCTTGCCCCACGTGACGTCGCACTCTTCCCAGAAGTGAAGATGAAGCTGAAAGGGCGGCGTTTTGCATCCAACGAGGAGATTCTGGCGGCATGGGATCAAGAGTGTGAAAATGTAACCGAATAAAATTGGCAGAGTTGGTTCAGTGTACTGAGTGTGGTGGAAATTATTCTGAAAAGTCTAAAGCGTTCACTCACATTGCAAAACTTTCCAGGTGCACTTTGCATTATTTGGGTCAGATAAAGCTTTGCCTACTTTAATTATCTGAGATCTACCTAGTTTCTAGAAATATAGCCACCCATTCAGTCACTCTTTCGTCAAGTCCTATTGCAGTCATTTTCGCCAGTAGTCTCCCATGATCCAACCTCTCACATCGTTTAGACAGGTCAATCGTGATACAATCTATTTGACCTCCTGAATCAAAGATATCTGCTATATTTGCTGGAATCCTACAAGATGAGTTTCAGTAAAATGACTTTTCCTAAACCCAAACATCCTTCTATCGAAACAGTTATTCATTTTGCAAACATGTCTATTATAATCAGAAGGAATGCTTTCCCAAAGCTTACATGCAATGCATGTCAAACTGACTGGCCTATAATTTTCAGCTTTATATCTATTACCCTTTCTTCCATACACAGGGGCTACTATAGCACTCTCCATTCATTTGGTATAGCTTCTTCATGCAAACAATTATCAAATAAGTACTTCAGATACAGTACTATATCTCGAAAGATTGACTTTAGTATATCCCGCAAAATCTTATCAACTCCAGCTGCTTATCTAGTTTTCAACTTTTGTATCTTATTGTAAATGTCGTTGTTATCATAAGTAAATTTTAATACTTCGTTAGTATTAGTGACCTCCTCTAACTGGACATTATCCCTGTAACCAACAATTTTTACATACTGCTGACTGAATACTTCTGCCTTTTAAAGATCCTCACATACACACTCACCTAGTTCATTAATGATTCCTGGAATATCCTTCTTGGAACCTGTTTCTGTCTTGAAGTACCTATACATACTCTTCCATTTTTCACTAAAATTTGTAAAACAATCAATTATGCTTGCTGTCATGTTATCCTTAACTGACTTGTTTGCTAGATTCGATTTCCTAGAAAGTTCCCTCAATTTCTCTTTACTTCCACAGCCACTTCTAACTCTATTTCTTTCCAATGTACACCTCCTTCTTAGTCTCTTTACTTCTCTGTTATAATATATTGGATCTTTACCATTCCTTACCACCTTGAAAGGTACAAACATGTTTTTACATTTCTCAACAATTGCTTTAAATCCATCCCAAAGTCTGTTTGCATTTTTATTTACCATTTTCCACTGATCATAGTTACTTTTTAAAAACTCCCTCATGCCTGTTTTATCAGCCATATGGTACTGCCTAATAGTCCTACTTTTAAGACCTTCCTTTCTATCACATTAGTTTTAACTACAACAAAAGCAGCTTTTTGACCGCTAATACCATCTATTACTTTGGTTTTTCTACAGAGCTCTTCTGGTTTTACAGCACTACGTCCAGAATATTCTTCCCTCCAGTTGGTTCCATCACTTTCTGAGTCAACTGTCCTTCTCATATTAACTTATTTGCCATTTTTTGGTCATATTTCCTGTTGTTGCGATCATTTAAGAAAAGGCTAGGAAAACAACAGATTGGGAATCTGCCACCTGGGCGACTGCCATATTGCAGATTAGTATTGATTGACTGAAGACATCAAGTTTCCTATTATCTCTAGAACCTTCCCAATTGATATTTGGTAAATTGAGATCTCCTATTACAATCACATTCCTTTCCATACAGTTTCCCACATAGCTGATAATCTTATCAAATAATTCTGAATCAGCGGCAGCGCTACCCTTTCCCGATCTGTATACTCCAAGTTTTAATTACTGCGTTGATGGGGTGAAAGTTCATTTTGGGAATCATTGTAAGTATCTAGGTGTTAATATAAGGAAAGATCTTCATTGGGGTAATCACATAAATGGGATTGTAAATAAAGGGTACAGATCTCTGCACATGGTTATGAGGGTGTTTAGGGGTTGTTGTAAGGATGTAAAGGAGAGGGCATGTAAGTCTCTGGTAAGAACCCAACTAGAGTATGGTTCCAGTGTATGGGACTTTCACCAGGATTACCTGATTCAAGAATTGGAAAAAGTCCGAAGAAAAGCAGCTCGATTTGTTCTGGGTGATTTCCGACAAAAGAGTAGCGTTACTAAAATGTTGCAAAGTTTGGGCTGGGAAGAACTGAGAGAAAGAAGACGAACTGCTCGACTAAGTGGTATGTAATTTAAATCAATTGTATTGAATAGGTGGGAAAAAAAAAAAAAAAAAAAAAAAAAAATGTATGCAAATTATAGCAAATTTCAATACGGGTCTAAACATGAGAATAGTTACATGTAAGTGGTATGTTCCGAGCTGTCAGCGGAGAGATGGCGTGGAATGACATTAGTAGACGAATAAGTTTGAGTGGCGTCTTTAAAAGTAGGAAAGATCACAATATGAAGATAAAGTTGGAATTCAAGAGGACAAATTGGGGCAAATATTCATTTATAGGAAGGGGAGTTAGGGATTGGAGTAACTTACCAAGGAAGATGTTCAATAAATTTCCAATTTCTTTGCGATCATTTAAGAAAAGGCTAGGAAAACAACAGATTGGGAATCTGCCACCTGGGCGACTGCCATATTGCAGATTAGTATTGATTGACTGAAGACATCAAGTTTCCTATTATCTCTAGAAATGAGCCTTACACCTAGAATTTCATGTTTCTCATCTTTAACTTTTTCGTAGCTTACAAATTCTTCTTTCACCAGAATGAATACTCCCCCTCCTACCATTTCTATCCTATCTTTACGATACGCACTCCAGTTCCGTGAGAAAATTTCCGTATCCATTATATAATTTCTCAGCCATGATTCAACTCCTATTACAATATCTGGTAAATATATATCTATTAAATTACAGTGGAACCTCGATTCTCCGTTTTTGGAAGGACCACAGAAAAAAAAAAAAAAAAAAAAAAAAATATACAACATGGGACAACGGAAAATCCAGGAATGAATTAACCATCAACAATTTGGCTAAACATCACAAAAATGAAATATGTATGGTACCATACGCTTATAGTCTTACAAACACCCCTAAACCAAACCAGACTAGAGCCTCAATGGGCCTTCCGCCTACCAAACGACCATTGCACGCTCCGAAGGCCTGCAGATTACAAGGTGATACATGGTCAGTGTGACAAATCCTTTCAGCCGTTATCCCTGGCTCTCTAGACTGGAGTCGCCATCTCACCATCTAATAGCATCTCAATTAAAGGTAATCGTTGTCACGGAATTCGGACGTGTATTGTAGTGTGCCTGGAGACTTGCCAAGTTGCCTTTTCATCAAGGCTAAATTTGATAATTATTTCGACTCATGGAAATTGATCTTGGAGTGTCTTATGTCTTGAGATAATAGTTACGCTGTCCGCCACTGTAGCGCCGGTTTTCGGTAGGCATGCTGTGGAGTCTGTGCTGCCACCTAGGAGCAACCACGGAACTAGACTCACTTTTACTCCTTGCACGCACGATAATAGGCGACTGGTTTTGTTTTGAAAAGTGAAGACACGACGGAGCTGCTTCTGTGTTTACTGTTGGTTTTTGACCGGTTTTAAGTGAAGAAAGAAGAAAGGATGTGGGTTGTAATTGACCCTGGGTGATCACATTGCCAAGGGGCGATGTCCTTGTCGCCGTTCTATTTCCTTTAATTAATTTTTTTTCTCTACGACCTTAGTACAATCTGTAAGTAAGCATCCACTTTGTTACCAGGAAATCTAACGATGTGAGAAGGGAACCAGATAAACCCAAGTTAAATTTCGTTTGGCTTAATGAAGTACTTCAAAGGATAATATTTTACTGTCTAAATCATGTTTGTGGATAAGAAAAGTATTCAGCCGTTACCAATGAAAGACTGTGATCTAGATCCTTTTAATTGTAAATTAATTATCAATTATTTGGGGCTTTGTGTAACTGGTTGTAATGTTGTTCAACGTGTTAATTCCTTATAATCTGAAAATCCCCATCAGGGAAGTCATTATGAGTTGGAAATTGTTTCCTGTCACCATTCGGCTGCGTGTTTTTTTTCCTTTCTGGGTGGGTAGCCATTTTGTGGTCCTTCGTCACGTGACCCCGTTGCCATGACAGCAGTGTTTACATGAGTGTGGGCGTTGCCCCTGTTATTTTGACATTTGCCGTCTCTGCTCTTTGTTACGTGCAGACAGCTGACGGGCGTTTTACGGAGAGATTGTTGAATTCGGCTCTTGGGATGAGACGTGATTCTGTAATGCGTCTATTATTTCTCCGTATGCTTGGCTGTCGTGATTTACTAAAATTTTAATGCGGATAATTTTGGTCCTTGACGACTTGTTTTAACTGTGGATCACTTAAATATTTTATCTGTTTACTCCTTCCTTATGTTTTTGGTGGAATTTATTTATTGTGGATTTCACATGTTACTGCTCGGGTTCTGCAGTTGAAGTGGTTATTAAGGAACATTTTTCACTCTGAAAAATTTTGTTGTGTGAAAACCTGGTTTGGAAAAAGTGATCAATTAAGTACCCCTTTCTTGGGTTCATTTCTTTGGGTTGTTTCCTATTCCCAGTTTACCCTCTCTGAAGATTTCTTGAAAGTACTGGTTTGTGAGCTCAGATTATTTTCATTTTAATTGGTTTCCATGTTTTTAAAGAACCAGAAGGTCGTATAATTAATTTAATTCCTTTCAATTTTACTCCATGGAATTTGAAATTAATCTTTAATTACGATTTATTAATTTAATTTCCCTTTATTTTCCTCTCTTAATTTGAGGTTAAGCTTTAATTACCATCTTTTAATTTTATCCCTTTTATTTGCCTGACTGAAATTGAAATTTAATTACTATTATTTAACCTTCTCTCAATAAAGTTGTTGTAATCCGAAAATGAATTATGATTTTAGTCAGTAAGCATTATTTCTCTTTCTATCCACTTGACCTCTGTTTAGCCTAGCTGTTTCCACGCTTGCTACGATCTTCCTTTGGGAAAATTAGTCCTGATTTATTTAATTTGTTTCCCTGGATCGTGCAACTACTGTTGTGAAATACCTAGCTTGTAAGTTCGCGACAGTATTTTGGTATCAGTTCGCGTGGTTCTTTTGTTTTGTTTGAATTTTAATTTTCTCCGTGATTCTATTTCCCTTTTAGTAAACTGTTAGTGTTTTTTTTTACCTATCTTGAGAATTATTGAATACTGACTAAAATAATAACAAGGCACATTTTGAAAGTGCTTAATTGTAAAGAGGAAGGCAAGATTCGACTTGTGTTAATGCAAATATATTTCTGTTCCATGTGCATTTTGTCATCTTGGGGGAGCCCATCCCTGCTGTGTGAGGTATCTGAGGGTTATGTATTCCTGATTCTTTGGCTTGGGAGCTTGGTATGCTAGCTTGCTGCTGGAAATTTGCTTTGATCTGATCATAAGGCTGACAACCGGTGAGTTATTTTATTTGATTTTCTCTTAGTAATTTCTCAGTCTTGTAACTGAGAATTTTATTTGCATGAAGAAAGGTGAAAACATCTCACACTGTTATTTGTCTTGGCGTGCATCTGTGTCTTCCTGTCTTGTGTTTGATGATTCAAATGGGTTTGGGATACCCTAAATTAACCGGGAAGTAAAGGTTACTGGATCTCTTATTGTTTTCTCGGTGCCTGAAGGCTCTTATGCGTCACTCATAACCTTTCTTTGGGGGTGTTGATCTGCCTGTTCTTTAGTGGAAATAAGCTTAACGAAGGAAGTGTGTATTGGGCGTAATCTTTGTTTCGGTGTTCCTTACCCAAAAAACTATGTCTCGTACTGTGATTTTTCCCTATCAGCTTCGAAAGGCTGAGTTGATATATGAACTATCAATCCGGAATTTAGAGGTACCTAGTACCATAGGAGAGTGTGCTGCCTTACTGACAGCAAATGTTCATGTTCCCATTGACCTGTCTATTATTGATCGAACTAAGTGTGGGGAATTTTTAAGTGTGATATGTGACTCGTTGCAAGAAATTAACGTTATTAGGGAAGAATTTTCCGAATTACCTCCTTCAAGAGCTCAAGTGAACAGGTTAAAGGCCAGAGCTCATCACTATCTTGGGCGCATCCAGGACATTCTTGCTGTTAAGCCTGAGGACGAAATTATGACAGAATGTATCAAGTTAATAACTATTGTTTCGGGTATTTCAGCCGAACTTGACCTTTTGTTGATCAACAAAGAATTTAGTAATATGGGAATTTCTGAGAAAGTTAACTCCATCACGCCTTCGTCTGAACCTTCTCCAAATACTATTGTATCCTCTCCTCATAACCCATGTAACTGTGGTATCTCAACTTCTGTTCTGGAAAACTTGCTAACTTGAGTTAATTCTGCGTCATCTCCTAATTGTTTGAGGGAGATTTTTAAAGGAGTAAATAATTTTTCTGTTAACTCTATTGAGGAAAGCATCAGGTTTTTAAGATTTCTTGTGGAGCTGACGGAGTCAGCTAATGTTTATTCTGTGGACGATTTGGGCATTTTTCGTGCTCTATTCCCTCACTGTGAAGGGATTTTGAAAAGAGAGATTTCGGAAGCTATATCACGGAACCTATCCATCAATGCTTTCCATGAGCTAGTACTAGGGAAGTTCATTCCATCTCTTGCTCTCCAGAGCTTAATTCCCAAACACTGTTTCAGAACTCAGTTTTTACATGAAAATTTGTTGTCTTACGTGTTGGACTTGAGATTTTACTGCAAGGTATTTATGATCTCTGTTCAGGAAAGCGAGATGGTGGCTAGGATTTTAAAAGGCATATCACCCTCGTATCGGTCCTACCTCTCTTTAACCCGATGTCCCACCAATTTCCGAGAACTGGAAGAGGCATGCTCATTCGCTGAGGACGTCAAACATGGTGACTCTACCAGACCTGTCAACCTCCCTCCTCCTGTTAGACCTGAGAAACCTACTGTCTCTTCAGTTGCTAAGGATGGAAATGTTCGGAAATGTTTTAACTGTGGATCTAGAGGTCATTTGAGGAACACTTGTCCAGTTGTTAAACGTCATTCTGGTGGTTGCTATTCCTGTGGATCCAAACAACATGTGAAGAAAAACTGCCCTTTGTCAGTTCAGAGTAATAATCAATGACTAGAAGACAACGAATGTAACAGGCCTAGCGTTGAAAATCCTTGGACGTCTGAAAAATTTATTTGCCCGCATCAGTGTAACAAGATTTCTGTTCATGTTCCCTCCCAAGGTACTTGTACTCCCGTAGAAATCAATAATGAACCGGTAAACGCTTTACTTGATACCGGAAGTGTGGTGTGCCTAATTAATTCGACATGGTACTATAAAATGAAATCTCCATGTAAATTGCCGGAATTGGAATCTACGAAAGTCAAATGCGTCGCTGCTAACTCTCAGTTTTTGAAAATTTTAGGTTCAGTCAAGGTTAAGTTGAGGATTGGCAGATTTACCTGGAAGGTCAGATGTTTAGTAACGCCTAATTTGTCTTGTAACGTAATTCTTGGTTCGAATTTTCTGTCTAGCGTAGGTCTAGTGTTAGACTTACAGAGTAGGAATTTCTTTTTTAAATTTTCTCCAGACGTTAAGTTTGCTTTGGTTGATGCTCCGCTGAAGATACCCATTTCTTCGTGTGTAGGTTACCCATCTCCTGTCGAGGATAGTGATCTGAATTGCCTTGATCTGGGACATCTAGGGGAAATTGAAGCTGAACAAGTGCGAAACCTCTGTAAAGAATTTCCGGAAGTCTTAACAAGTAAATTAGGGTTGACTGATGTCCTAGAATATGACATTGAGTTGTTAGATCATCAACCGGTCAGATCTCCTCCGTATCGTCTGTCTCCACCACGTATGCTAGAATTGAAGAAGATTGTGGAACAGATGGAAAAGGATGGTGTCATCAGACCTTCTACCTCTCCATATGCCTCTCTGGTGTTCTTAGTGCCCAAGTCTTCTGGCGGTTTCCGTGCTGTAATAGACTATCGAGTTCTAAATAGTAAGATAGTACTCCAGTCGATTCCTTTGCCTGATCTCCACACTTGTTTCGGATGGTTTTCTGGGGCGAAGTTTTTCACCGTTCTGGACTTGAACCAAGCGTACTACCAGGTCCCCCTTTCTAAGAGATCCATTCCCCTAACTGCCTTTATTACCGACTGGAACCTGTATGAGTTCCTGAGACTGCCGTTCGGTCTGAGCTGTGGAGCAGCTGTGTTGTCGAGGCTGTTAAATTCCATTCTGTCGGACATCAAGTTCAAGTTTGTGTATAATTATTTGGACGATGTCGTAATTTTTTCAAACACCTTCGAAGAACATCTAGAACATATTAGGGAAGTTTTGGTACGCCTGAAGAAGGCTGGACTTACTGTCAAGCTATCTAAGGTTGCCTTCGCAAAGCCTAGCATGTCCTTCCTGGGGCATGTAGTTTCCTCAGATGGTGTCTCCATAGATCAGTCTAGAACTCAAGGTATCAGGGACTTCAAACCTCCTAGGGACGTTAAAGGTGTTGCCCGCTTTATTGGTATGGTCAATTTTTTTCGGAAATTCATTCCAAATTTTGCAGAAATTGCTGCTCCCTTGAATTGTCTTAGACGCAAAGGTGTGAAGTTCACCTGGGGTAACGCCCAACAAGTAGCCTTCGATTCTCTGAAAGCTGCCTTGACCAATGCTCCGGTGTTGGCAATTCCTGACTTTAACAAGGGATTTGTTGTGCAAACCGATGCTTCCAATAAGGCTATTGCCGGGGTACTCTTGCAGGAGTATGATGGTGAGCGTAGACCTATTGCCTATGTATCTAGAACTCTTAATAGTTTGGAAAGTAAGTACTCTGTCTATGAACTAGAATGTCTTGCAGTCTTGTTCGCTCTTGAAAAGTTTAGACCATTCATTGAGCATGTGAACTTCGAGTTGGAAACAGACAATCAGGCTCTTTCTTGGGTGCTAAATAGGCCCAAAAGAACCGGAAGGATAACCAGGTGGGCGCTCCGTATTTCTTCTTTCAAGTTCAACGTTCGTCATATTAGGGGTTCTGAGAATGTCATTGCAGATTGCTTAAGTAGAATGTTCGAAGGGAATGACGAGTCTGAACTGAATCCTAATGTGGGAGAACTTGAAGTCAATGCTGTTGGTGTCGGGGCAATCCTTTCTGACTTTCCTCTATTGTATCATGAGTTCGAAGATCATCAGAAGTCGGATCCTGAATTGAAGAAGATCATAGACGCAATTAATGATGGTACGGAAGTAAAACCCTATTCTTTGTCTAAAGGTGTCCTTTGTTGTAAGGGTCGAAAGGACCGTAACCTAAAAATCGTTGTTCCAAAGGTTCTTGTACCCATCATTTTTAAGTACTATCACTCTTCACCCATTGGTGGTCATCTAGGTACTTACAAAACCAGGCAAAAGATCCGGCAGTTTTTCATTTGGAAGAAAATGGATCATGACATTAGAACGATGATCAAATCTTGCCAATCTTGTGGCATTAGTAAGCCTAACTTGAACAACAGAATTGGATTGCTGTCATCTTCCCAAGCCTCTCGCCCCATGGAACGGTTGTTTATAGACTACGTAGGACCTTTCCCTCGCTCTTCCCTTGGAAACACCCATATCTTTGTATGTATTGATGCTTTCTCTAGATTTTGCTGGATTTTCCCTACCCGATCCACCAACTCCCGTACTTCTATTAACTGCCTAAATTCCATCTTCTCATCCTTCGGTCCTCCCAAGTTTCTGGTTTCGGACAATGCTAGTTCCTTCACGAGTAATTCTTTCAGGAAATATCTATTTGAATTGTCCATCTCCCACGTTACTACCACCCCCTATTATCCGAACCCTTCATATGCTGAAAGGTTAAATAGAAATTTAAGATCTGCTCTGATTGCATATCATCACGACAACCAATGCAAATGGGATTCTTGTTTGCATTGGCTGGCCCACGCCTTCAACTGTGCTACTCATGAATCTCACCGGAAGACACCTATGGATCTTATGTTCTGTTATACTCCATATTCTCCTATGTCTAATCTGTTGTCTATTGAAGATCTGTTGCCTGAATTCTCTAAACCTAAAGATGTCCAAAAAATTTGGGATGAGGCGAAGAAAAATTTGGCTGTGTCCTACGAAAAGGTTAAAAATAGGTATGATAAAGACAGAAAGTCATCAGATTTGAAAGTTGGTGATCAGGTCTATGTAAAGTGTTACCCCATCAGCAAGGCTGTCCATAAGTTTTCTGCTAAACTTGCCCCCAGGTATCAAGGGCCCTGTACCTTGTTGCAGTTTCTAACTCCGGTATCCGTCTTAGTCAGTGATCCAATTGCTAAACGTATTAGGCGTGTTCACCTTTCTCAAATTAAACCTGGTTAACTGGTAATTTTTCTTGTTGGAACCTTTTGTTAAGTGTAACGTGGGTGGAGAATTAACACCCTCTGTTGAAGTTGTTGTGCATACTACTGATTGGTGAGTGAATTTATTATTTGCCTTGTGTTAAGTATTTTCGGATGGTTCATTTGGTAACTTATTGATGATTTTCTGATTGGGAACTTGTGACTTGTGAATTTTTGGTAATCTTCTCTGTTTTAGTGTTCTTGTGTTATTTCCCAAATTATCATCTTTATTTTTTGAAAACTGATGCTTGTGTGGTGTACTTCCGAATTACCATTTTAGTAATTTATGGTGTTTACCTTGCTAATTGTATCCATTAAGTGGGCAATTTAACCTAAGGAATCATGTCCTGGTTGTTTCCGCATTGAATGTTGAACACCCGATTAATTTATCGCGATGTGACTTGATCATTGCTATCCTGAAGAGTAGTTGTGGTGATATGAATCGTGTGTGTTTACTGTGTGAAAGATTTCATCTGTCATCTTTTCATTGTGTGGGTGTGAGTGTGTGGGATTGGTAGTGATTCGAGTGACGTCGTATGTTGTTTATTTTGGAGTGGTTATTGGCTTTGGTGTTGTATGGTTGGTTAGTGGTGGAGATAATAGTTCGTTTGCCTAGTGCATGGACTCTGTGTCTTAATCGAGCTTCATTTCCTACATACTGATCCTTGTACTTATCTATTACTCAATGACCTTGTGTTCTCTCCTTGGTTAGCCTTGTGAACCACTTCTGGGTTTGTTCTAAGCGTGAAATATTCCCTGATCTTTTGTTTGGTAAATGTATTTACATTGCTTACTTGGATGGAAACTATATTGGAATTCTAATATCTACTTCTGGTGTAATGGAATTGGGTTGTGCACTACTTGAGTATGGTTGTTGAATCTCCTTAACTTTCTACCTTAGTGGTATGTAGAGTTTGTTTTCATTCTTGAGTTGCAGATCACTGTTGGTGTTATGTAATTTACCCATCTACTGGTTGTTAGTGTTATTTTGGTTTGCTAATGGGATCTTTTCCGAAGCATGTATCTTCTTGGACCTAATCGGTATGCCTAAGGGCATTGATTTACGATGTTTTGGTGGAGTAATTCTAATTTAATGTTTATTGAGATGGAATTATGGCTGAAGATCATGGTGTGGAAGGTGTTTATCTTTTAAACTCTAATGAGTTAACCCATGTGTCTTATCTGTGGTTGTTCCTATGGGTATCGGGTCAAGTATTTAGTAGCCATGGCGCTTTGGTATGGGAGTGTGTTTCTTTCAATTGTACCTCTGTGTCTCAGTAGATTTTGGGAGGAATTAAGAGGTGTATCTGCAACTCATAGTGAATTAACTTGTCTTGCTATTTATTTCTTCTTGGTATCGTGTACTTGGTTGCTTCATCTCACGTTTCTCTGCGTTACCTGCTAAACCGACGTAATTTTGAGTTTTTTTTTTTTTACTACATGGTTCTATTTATGTTATGTGCCACTCTATGGCGTTTTCTTTTCCCCAGTGGTTCTGTAAGGGACATCCGGTAGTGTGCGTTGTGTAAGGTATCGCTCCTTATCTTACTTCTTGGTTATCTAATCTGAGGTCTCACCTTTGCCTTTTGATTTGATTGGATGTACCATTGTAGGATGAATTAGTTGGTGATGCCATATAATAGGTTGGTTATTAGATTCCGGATTGTATTCCCTCCTGAGATTTTTTTGCTCCGTTTCTGTCCTGTTGATTCCATGTTCTTTATTATGCTCAGAGGAGTGTTTGCTGTTGATCTGTAAACTATTCTTGCTTGGTATTTCTTGGGTGATCTGTTGTCGAGGACCGACTATGCGCAGCCCTACCATCTTGATTTGAAAAAGATCTCCAACCGATCGGCTCAAAGCTACTCTTGCTTGAAAATGGTTTATCTGATAGTCATGGAATTGGCATTGATCTGAATTCTGTGCTTTCTGTGTTTTTCTTCTATTGGTTGAGTTGTATCCTTTTCTCCTTTCCCTTCCTGTTTGTGATGCCTTGAACCCGTGAGATGTTGATCCAAGTTTTGAAATGATTCTGTAGTGTTGGTTATACAACGAAGATTTTGAAATATTGACCATTTAACTCACTGATTGGTAGTGCTTGTGCTATTATGCTCAAAGTATATTAACTTTCTTTGTTTTCTATTTAATTGAATTTGTTTGAGACCTGTCCTTGGTCTATGTATTATTTTCTGGGGTAATTTTTTCTCGGTTTCCTATGTAACTCCTTTCTTTGGGGTTTATTTTGAATCTCTTTGTTTCTTCTGTTGGTAACTTGCGTGGAGTGGTTGGATGCCTCATGATGTAGCGATGGCCATGATGCTTCTTGTTTCCCTTTGGTTAAATGATTTTTATGCACTAATTTCTTGGGTTACTTGTTTACTATTTCTTCCTGGGTGTATGTAAATGTTTTTTTAAATGTGAATCGTGCCTTTCTCTATAGTAAAAGCCCCAAATTTTCATTTAGAAAAATTAATTTCTTAGTATTGTTCAAAGATTTTTGAAACCTGGTTCTCGCCGTCGGGAATTTAGTATGAAAACTCGTGCAAATATCAGAAGTGACTATAACGGTTGGTGTATTACTTCTTCAAAATAGACTGTTTCTGTGTTAACAGATCATTATCGTATGGAGTGATGTGAAGTTGTTCTACAAATCTAATTATGGACTTCGACGCACGTTGATCTGCTTCAACTGCCTATTGAGTTATCACCTTATCATGTAAGCTCAACGATCTGGTTCTAACCGGTAACCTCGCTTCTCCTAGAAACGTCAAGTAAGAAATTTTATTGCATGTATATTTGAAGTGCTCCTTTATCTCCGATCATCTTCGTTTCGTCCTACCCCATGTTAGTCTTTCGGGGGAGGAGGAACTGTCACGGAATTCGGACGTGTATTGTAGTGTGCCTGGAGACTTGCCAAGTTGCCTTTTCATCAAGGCTAAATTTGATAATTATTTCGACTCATGGAAATTGATCTTGGAGTGTCTTATGTCTTGAGATAATAGTTACGCTGTCCGCCACTGTAGCGCCGGTTTTCGGTAGGCATGCTGTGGAGTCTGTGCTGCCACCTAGGAGCAACCACGGAACTAGACTCACTTTTACTCCTTGCACGCACGATAATAGGCGACTGGTTTTGTTTTGAAAAGTGAAGACACGACGGAGCTGCTTCTGTGTTTACTGTTGGTTTTTGACCGGTTTTAAGTGAAGAAAGAAGAAAGGATGTGGGTTGTAATTGACCCTGGGTGATCACATTGCCAAGGGGCGATGTCCTTGTCGCCGTTCTATTTCCTTTAATTAATTTTTTTTCTCTACGACCTTAGTACAATCTGTAAGTAAGCATCCACTTTGTTACCAGGAAATCTAACGATGTGAGAAGGGAACCAGATAAACCCAAGTTAAATTTCGTTTGGCTTAATGAAGTACTTCAAAGGATAATATTTTACTGTCTAAATCATGTTTGTGGATAAGAAAAGTATTCAGCCGTTACCAATGAAAGACTGTGATCTAGATCCTTTTAATTGTAAATTAATTATCAATTATTTGGGGCTTTGTGTAACTGGTTGTAATGTTGTTCAACGTGTTAATTCCTTATAATCTGAAAATCCCCATCAGGGAAGTCATTATGAGTTGGAAATTGTTTCTTGTCACCATTCGGCTGCGTGTTTTTTTTCCTTTCGGGGTGGGTAGCCATTTTGTGGTCCTTCGTCACGTGACCCCGTTGCCATGACAGCAGTGTTTACATGAGTGTGGGCGTTGCCCCTGTTATTTTGACATTTGCCGTCTCTGCTCTTTGTTACGTGCAGACAGCTGACGGGCGTTTTACGGAGAGATTGTTGAATTCGGCTCTTGGGATGAGACGTGATTCTGTAATGCGTCTATTATTTCTCCGTATGCTTGGCTGTCGTGATTTACTAAAATTTTAATGCGGATAATTTTGGTCCTTGACGACTTGTTTTAACTGTGGATCACTTAAATATTTTATCTGTTTACTCCTTCCTTATGTTTTTGGTGGAATTTATTTATTGTGGATTTCACATGTTACTGCTCGGGTTCTGCAGTTGAAGTGGTTATTAAGGAACATTTTTCACTCTGAAAAATTTTGTTGTGTGAAAACCTGGTTTGGAAAAAGTGATCAATTAAGTACCCCTTTCTTGGGTTCATTTCTTTGGGTTGTTTCCTATTCCCAGTTTACCCTCTCTGAAGATTTCTTGAAAGTACTGGTTTGTGAGCTCAGATTATTTTCATTTTAATTGGTTTCCATGTTTTTAAAGAACCAGAAGGTCGTATAATTAATTTAATTCCTTTCAATTTTACTCCATGGAATTTGAAATTAATCTTTAATTACGATTTATTAATTTAATTTCCCTTTATTTTCCTCTCTTAATTTGAGGTTAAGCTTTAATTACCATCTTTTAATTTTATCCCTTTTATTTGCCTGACTGAAATTGAAATTTAATTACTATTATTTAACCTTCTCTCAATAAAGTTGTTGTAATCCGAAAATGAATTATGATTTTAGTCAGTAAGCATTATTTCTCTTTCTATCCACTTGACCTCTGTTTAGCCTAGCTGTTTCCACGCTTGCTACGATCTTCCTTTGGGAAAATTAGTCCTGATTTATTTAATTTGTTTCCCTGGATCGTGCAACTACTGTTGTGAAATACCTAGCTTGTAAGTTCGCGACATCGTGTAATGAGTGAACCTGGAACCAGCCCTCATATCGAGGTAAAAATGCCTGACCTGGCCAGGAATCAAACTTGGGCCCTCTGGGTGAGAGGCAGGCAAGTTAGACTGCAGGGCTGGCTTCAAACATTAATTACCGGTACGCGACTTAAACATCTCGAAACTTTACGTTCAGTTTTACCGGGAAAACTTTGTCAGTTTCCTCTGAAAACTTCTTTCAGTTCAGCAACTTTGATCAGCCAAACTCTTCGAAAAATCCAAGCCTAACAACAATCGATCACAAGTAGTTTCTAATTCTCTAATCTAATAAAGTGAAGTACATTAGATACAAAAGCGCCCAACATGATGGCGAAATCTCTTTTTTAATCATCCATTGTAATTTGGTCACCGGTATACTGTTTGTAGTCAGTTCATGGAATTCTTGTACCGCATAAATTAGGCTTACATCGACTTTTAAATGTTACGTTGAACTCGAGAATATGGTTTCAAATATAAGTATCGATCCTCAAGTTCTCGAATGCATTATATTCAATCAATTCTGCTCGTCACTAATCACAATCGAATTAGAAAAGATAAAAAATATCATTAACACTTAACACATTAACAAATTACGGTTATTTGCGCCCTTGACTCAGTGGGCAAAAAAAGAAGACTGCAGTATTCATAACATATTAACACAAAACGTGAAGTTCCCAATCTTATATTAGGACCAAAACAGTAATAGGCAATCCCAAAAGCTCCCATGACCTTATGTACAGTATGTTAGGTGAAACATCTGTTCTGGTCTCGATAACATAATCGTACCGGTACGGTATACGATAATATTAAAAATAGTAATTTGTGTTAATTATAAAAAGGAGCCTGAAAGCCCAGTGACTATACAGTGCCCTGATGGAAGTGCTGAAAATCAAATCTGTTTGGCGATACACTCGAAGAATGTGAAAAAATAAACATGTACCGGTAACCCTGGACATAATGCACACGTTTTGCAAGTACAAATATTTGACGAAACTCGTTCCGTCTTCAAGTAGAGCTGCCGAAATGCGCTCTGTCTCCTTCCAATTGTTGTGGACACACTCTGCTTTATGATTTCCGGAGGATTCTCTAAATAATATCACCCGAATGCGATGCTAACATGGTTCCTCCCTTATGCAAGTTCACCGCCAATCACTTTTCCAGTACGGTAGGTGCCTACAGTACTTTCTCAAATTACCGCAATGACGGGACGTTATCACCAAGATCCGTACGTATGCCGTAGCCGTCCTTTCATGAGATACTTTTCTTGAAAAACGTGTGATCGAGGATTTAGCGTTGATCGGACTGAAATTTCTGAACGGTTGATCCGGGAAATCGTTTCTTCGAGGAATGTATAATGCAAGATTTTTACAACGTGATTTAATTAGAATGCTCGCGGGACCACGTAATTTGAACGAATAATACAGGAAAATGTAGTTTCTGGGAAGGTATAATCAAGGTTCTACTGTACTTAATTCTCTCCTTTCTTTACGATACTTCTACAGTTCAACACTAACATTTTTATGTCATCCCTACTAGACTTCCACATCCCTGTACCGTTATCACCGCTCCCTAGACCACCCCGTTTCCCTGAATGTACCTCCCTATAACCCTTTTAAACAAATTACCTAACTTATACGTACCATTGTGGTTTAAGTGAAGGCCATCTGAGTGCAGATCCCTGTCTCCTACACATCCATTAGGATCTAGAAATTTCACTCCCAATTTCCCACAAACCCACTCCATAGTCTCATTTAAATCCCCAGTCACCTTCCAGTCAGTAGCCCTCGAACACTTTATTCCACTGATAACAATCTCCGCTTCCGTAAATTTCACCCATGCTGCGTTTACCAGATCTTTGCACCGCAGGGGCAATAGTGGAAAGAGGAAAGACACTGGACATGTTGGGCTGCTGTGCAGGACTCTGCCCCAAAGATACCAGCAGATTGCATCAATATAATTTCAAATGTCAATATCGTTGCACAAAAGATTTATTTGTTATCACTAGGGCCCGGATTTATATGCACTAAAAACTCCGAAAATATGCATGCTCATATGCACTAAAAATGTTGTAAATATGCACTAAAATATGCACTAAAAATAAAACAAAATACACTTACCAGACGCATCATTTCATTTTAACTCAGTGTTAAATTGCCAAACATGTTGAACTCCTTGTAAAATGATGCACGTCAGTAGGTTTCAACAGTTTTTCAATGTTTTCAGGAGTCAATAACTTTCTGTTGTCGGGCAGAATTAATTTATACGCCAACGGATGTAAGTGGGTAATACTTGAACACTGGCAATGACTGCTCGGAACATTCTTCTGGCAAAATCTTAAGGCATTTTTCAACTTAATCTGGTGAAACATGGCAGTACACGATGAGCAGATGAATGCACTTGTTTAAGCAAACCTCGGGAGGCTACTGTAAGCAGAAGGGAATAGCTATTGTGAAAAGCGTCATTATCCGTCTACCTGCTTGTATTGTGACACTAAAAGCTTTTTCTTTGATCAGGGAAGGCTTCTTACGTTGCCAAGAGATGTATAACATACAGAGTTCATTAGATTTTTCATTTCGTTCAGAAATCTTAGGTAATCGATCACACACAAGAGAAAAATATGTCTGTATATGCACTAACGCTCAAAATATGCACTAATGTTCAAAATATGCATTTGCATATGCGCATATGCATTTTTAAAATATCCGGGCCCTAGTTATCACTTATATTTAAAACTTATGAATCACATTTTTTTCTTGTACTAGCTGATGTACCCGTGCTTCGCTACATGATTCTCAGAAAGACTGTCTTTGTGGTTTTCCTAGCTGAAGTCAACTTAGGCCATTACAAAAAAACTCAGTAGGAATGTAGTAATTAAAAGCAATGTTATCATATGAAATACTTGATCAAATGAAAAAATGCACATTTTCTCACTTTAACGAACAGTACTACGGTGCCAATCTAACAGCACAAAGTTCCAGTGCTGAAATGACCAGGCCGCAGACAGCCGTGAACACTACTCCGCCATTATTCTGTTAAATATGCACACTCCTCATTCTAATCAGTGCCTCGGAGTAGGGATTGAATAATTCGCATGCTATGATGAACCAGTTTGTTACGTACCAGTAGTATTTATGAACCAAGGAATGGCATGCTAAAGAAGAAAGTTAATTAACTCCCCAGCTACTTCCCGCTAATATTCAGACAGGCTGTTATACTCGGTCAACAGGACGAGTTGGCCGGGCTATCACAGGTGCGCAGCTGTGAGCTTGCATCCGGGAGGTAGTGGGTTCGAACCCCACTGTCAACAGCCCTGAAGATGGTTTTCTGTGGTCTCCTTTTCACAGCAGGCAAATGCTGGAGCTGTACTGTAATTAAGGGCAGGGCCACTTCCTTCCCACTCCTAGCCCTTTCCAATCCCATCGCTGCCATAAGACCTATCTGTATCGGTGCGACGTAAAGCAAATTAAGAAAAAAATACTCTTTATACAGCAGTAATCGTATCTATTGGGGATGAGTGGCAACAAAGACACAAAGCACATTACAACAAACAAGGGTCAATGTAACGTTATTGTTGATCAATGTTATGAGCTTTCTGTATTGTAGGCCTTCACATTTAGTTTTCTTTCGATTATGATATTAGGAAGTCTTACAAAATTATTTATAGCGTTGACTGTAGTTCCTTATTCCCCGACTTTACATACCAGTTTTCTTCTTCTTTCTTCAATTTTGGCCATCTAAGGACCACGGAAAGTAACCCAGTGCATTCATCTTAATTCTTCTTTTCTTGACTTACAATAGTTCTTCAGCCTTTCACTTTGCCGTTTCCTCCTCTCTTGTGTCAGGTATTATTACCTTTCCTCTTTTCCTTCTCCTGGAAACCAGTGTAATTTTGTATCAATCTTCTGAAAGTTGTTCTGTCTTGTATTATAGACCGATATTCATTAAATTCTGTTTACCCATTTTCTCGTGACTTGGCGCTGGTATGGACTTACGCAACAAAAATCCAAATTCATGAATATCTCTGTTATCACAGCCGGTACGTTGAAAGTGTATAAGACATAAGTGATCGGAAATTTAATGCTATATAACTTTAGTTATGTAGTACTTGTTGATAGGACCACTAATAACACAAATATTTGAGACTTAAATTTTAGGCCTTCCTCTAAACTACCATTTCACTCAGCATTAATAAAATTATTTATAGCCTAGATTGTAGCAACTTATTCCCCGACTTTTCATACCGATTTTAATTAAGTTATAACCTCTAATAACATAAATATTTCAGAATTAAATTTTAGACCTTCCCCTAAACTACCATTTCTCTCAGCGTGAATACAATTATTTATACCCTAGATTGTAGCAATTTACTCCCTAACAACATTGTGGATAGTTTCTGGATATGAGCAAAAGCAGGGTGCATAAAAATATAACCCTATGATATGATACTATACTAAACGAACATATTGTTCTCATTTTAATAGGGCAGTTTATTTGTTCAAACATAATAGAAACAGTATAATATTCTATGTAACTAGGATGTGGTGTAGTTAAAATTCCCATGATTTTTGAACATACTTAAATTTTCCCCGTTTCCCCACTCATGTCTATTTTTCCCTTGCCCGTGGGAAATTTGCCTCAATCTTGCAACACTGCCCCTGCAATTCTTGTTATGATCCCTTTCATTCACCAAATAAGAAAGAATTCACAGATGACAATTTGTCCAGTGTCTTTCCTCTTTCCATTACTGACCCTGCAGTGCAAGGATCTGAACAAGGAATTAACTAATAATTAAACTCTGTTCCATTGTTTGTCTAGATATTGTATCTCTACATTGAAAAAAAAAAAAAAAAAAAAAAAAAAAAAAAAAAAAAAAAAAAAAAAAAAAAACCAGTAAATGGATTTTGCTATAAATATTTACCTGGACCAAGCTCGATAGCTGCAGTCGCTTAAGTGCGGCCAGTATCCAGTATTTGGGAGATAGTAGGTTCGAACCCCACTGTCGGCAGCCCTGAAAATGGTTTTCCGTGGTTTCCCATTTTCACACCAGGCAAATGTTGGGGCTGTACCTTAATTAAGGCCACGGCCGCTTCCTTCCCACTCCTAGCCCTTTCCTGTCCCATCGTCGCCGTAAGACCTATCTGTATCGGTGCGACGTAAAACAACTAGCAAAAAAATTACCAAAGAAATATTAGGTTTTTTGTCCTAAAGATTCATTTACCAGGGCATTACAGCAAAGAAACGCAAGTTGTTGGCAATATTAGCATGAAGTCATTGCACTCTATTCTAAATAAATTAAAATGTATTTTTTTCAGTGCTAGTTGCTTTACGTCGCACCGACACAGATAGGTCTTATGGTGACGATGGGACAGGGAGGGGCTAGGAGTGGGGAGGAAGCGGCCGTGGCCTTAATTGAGGTACAGCCCCAGCATTTGCCTGGTGTGAAAATGGGAAACCACGGAAAACCATCTTCAGGGCTGCCTACAGTGGGGTTCGAACCCACTATCTCCCGAATACTGGATAATGGGCGCACTTAAGCGACTGCAGCTATCGAGCTCGGTGAAATGTATTTTTAATTCATAAGGAAACTTACCATAATTTGCCACTTAAAAGGGTTAAAATTATGAACAAAAACTTATCTGACTTATTTCTGCCATGCATAAACATTACATAAATATTACATACCGATACATAAAAGTATTCTGCTTTCTCAATGAGGCTCTTATTTTCAGGCTTGCGAATGTGATCAATGGTAAAGCAATTAGCAGCTGCAAGGTTGGCACATAGAGAGCGCTGTGTTCCTTTTTTTGTAATTAACACAGCACAAGTTCCTTTGCATAAAGAAGATAGAACATTTCAGAAATATTAACACAAGATTGGAAGGAATGACATTAAAAAACAAACAAAAACATGAAGCAAAAAAATATCCATCTTGTTCTAGTGATAGTGAGGCATTTCATTGCCATACATTTTAAGAGCAAATTTGAAAAGTAAAGAGTATTTAAAACATATAAATACAGTAATAGAAAGGAACAAAGAAGAAGAGCAAAGAGGGAGTAACACAAAGAGGAGACATGGAGAACCATGAAAATACAAATACAGGGACAATCTACCACTTCATACACTATCTTCTTCAAATAGATCTTTGCATCAATTCCGAGTTTTTCTCGGTCCCTGACAAGCTCATTTCTGCTTCCCAACTTCAACACTCATCGAGGGACAACCTTGACAGATCTCCCATAAAGGACGATTTAAGATCTACATTATATATCAGGGAAACAGGTCACTCCACTGAAAAATTGAAAGACATCTACTTGGAGTAAAGCTTGTTTACACGCACTGTAGGCAAGTTGCTAGCAGCTCTACTGCTGTGCACTGTAGCATGAGGCTCTTTTATTACTAGTGGCTTAGTTACTTTCTACCAAATGTTGCGAACACAACATAAGAGATCAGACTTCATTTGGGTGTGCAAATATGCAGGGTGAATCACCTAAAAATATGACCATAAAAATTTCCGGAACAAGATGTGAAACTGATGCTCTGTTTTCACAGAATGGAAGTACATACAACGGATCATAAATGTAGCCCATACAGAGATTCCATCAATGCTCGGAAGGTGGTTTCCAAGTAGTACCCAGAAAATGCAGAGAGCCTCGCAGAGACATTCAACAAACTTTTAAATTACAATGACCCACTAGAAACATCAACAAATTAGGACTCGCAATTAAAGAATTAAACAATTACAAGGCATGTGGTGAAGGCCGAGTCTCTGCAGAAATCTTGAAAAATTGCCCGAAAACCTGCACTAATACATCTCCATCGACATCTTGTAGAAATGTAGTGTACCATTCTGTTAATATTAATAATGGATATTTAACGCTGATAAAATTAAGCGCAGCAGGACGCTAACTGCAAAGGCGTGATGCTATACCAAGCGCGGGAACTGAAGGGGATTCCCGAGGCAAGGCGTGGTCATGTGTGATGAAGAAAGAATATGTGAGGAAGAAAGAAAGAGAGATGGGATTTTGTCTGGGGGAGAGACCTGCCATCTTAACAGAGATTTTCAGCGGGAACAGACAGGCTCACCACATTACGGAAATTGAGTCGTAATTCCTATATTTGAAGGTTTCCCAGGAAAGTTTTTTTTTTTTGCTAGTTGCTTTACGTCGCACCGACTCAGATAGGTCTTATGGCGACGATGGGACAGGGAAGGGCTAGGAAGTGGAAGGAAGCGGTCGTGGCCTTAATTAAGGTACAGCCCCAGCATTTGCCTGGTGTGAAAATGGGAAACCACAGAAAACCATCTTCAGGGCTGCCGACAGTGGGGTTCGAACCCACTATCTCCCGAATACTGGATACTGGCCGCACTTAAGCGACTGCAGCTATCGAGCTCGGTTCCCAGGAAAGTAGAAGGATGGAAATCAGTGCCAGAATTTTACAAAGCCATAGGTACAACAAAGTCTATTAATATATAAAATAATCGAATAAATAACTACGTGGGAGGCCGACTACCGTGAGAAAATGTTTCGAGGCCACATGCCAATCTCAAGTTGTTTCCCGGGACTTCCCAGCGCGTCGCGTGGGTTCCTGGATTCTATAAGAGCAGAGAAAGGTGGAAGGAGGTATTCAGTCCATAAGATCGCTGTCCGTGCGCGTCACGTCTCTGCTGATATTCGCCCCAGAAACCTTGGTCTAAGACAAAGATTGTAATTAATAAGTGTTGTGGCGATAATTTGATTCAGTAGCTTCGAGATTTGTACAATCCCCGGTAGCAATTTAAGTAAATGACAATATGTAGACGTGTGCAGTGAGACCGCGAGTGTTTAAGTATTTGACGCAAAGAGTGCTACCTGTGTAGACTTTCATTATGAGGCGATGAGAGAGGAGTGGCGACGGGCGAGAGAATACCAATAACAATAAGCTAGGATAGTTGGTATTATTCCGGTCAGATGTAGAAGACTAGATTAGTGGAGCAGGAATAGTAAAGTCAGTTTCGAGATTCCAGATATCCAGGACTGATTCCCATGTCAAAGGGAATAAATAGATCGGGAGGTGGTGTGCTGTGAATAAACTGAGTATTTCATTTTAGTGAAGAGCGGTGAGGTGTGCAGGAGACTGGTGTTACGAACTGCCGTCCACGACCCCAAGAAGACGACCAACGGGCCACCCAGGCGGAAGAAGACATCATGAACGTGGTATACTGGAAGACTGGACCTAAGGGATCGATCTGGGACAACGCGGCCGCCATGACTGCTTAAGCATTCGCAGTCAACCCGGACGGTGAGGAAGAGGTCGCCAAGATGATAGATAAGTGAACTATAATTAATATATATGTGTAGGGTCGGGGGGTTGTTATGCAGAAATACGGTAATTAACTTGTAAATATAGTAGGGAATTTGATTACGGCCCATTAGGCCATTTATTGAGGTATTTTCTTTATATATTTTAGGGTAAGGCATATACATTTTTATTTTATTTTTATAGAAAGCAAGGATTAAGGTAGCTTAGGTGATAGTGTTGCTGTACACATAGTCGTAGGGAAGCTTAATTACGAGCTTAGACCAATATTTCTTAGTGCCTGGCATCAGACGATATCTGCTTGTAATGATGGGTTATTAATGATAGTGTACCATGTCTTCATACTGGGAAGGGAATCTGTCAGCATAATGTAGAGCACGCATGCGGCCTGGATTTAATTGTTTACTTCGTGTTTGTATTGAGTTTGATTAACTGTGAGTGTAATGAAACTACTCCGTAGGCTATGTCACGAATATTTGTGACCCCTCATATTCTGCCAAGTAAGGGACTGAACCCTAGACTTGAGGGTAGCTGGAACTCGTCGCATGGGTTGACGGCGAGGTTGATGTGAATAACGGTATGTTATACTTCATATGTTATAATTGAGACCCAGGGTGGTCTGTCACGGGTGTTGGACAGTTAGAAAAATGTAGATGATTCCTCGCTCATTTATATGGCTATTTTCGTCATGTGTAGAAGAGGGTAGGAGCACGGGCGAAGGTCTTTGCAGGCTTGGAAACTAGGCTATGTTTTTATCTTCTTTTTGTTGTGAGGGGGCTTCACGGTCGAGTCTTGGAGGTCATTCCCCCAGCCTGCACGGCAGGGAGGCTCGACGCCATTTTTAAAAGGACTGCTGGTGTGAGGAATTCTCTCGTTTAGGCGAGACAAGCTGCCACGGCGGTTTCATTCATTCATTCTTTCTTTCTTTATTTACTTTTGTTAATTGAGATAGGTAGGAACTGGGCACTAAGGAAACTAGCTTAATCAGTACATTTTGTAAATATAACGTTTGTTTAAGGGACCTTGGTTCACATCCATAAATATTATTTCATGCGAGACGGAATAGATATGCCCGTAGTTGTAGGTTCAAACTTACTATTTTGTTGTGTGTATTTCCCAAAATTATGTATGGGGACTTTTTTTATGGCTTTATTTCAGTAGGACAATTTCTCACCCTGGCATCATATACTCTATCTGTAGGTACAGCGATGCTGTTCCGTGTAAGGACACATCTGTTTCTTTGGTTCACTTATCGTCTCCCGCACGACATCAGCCAGCTATTGTGTATTTTTTTTTATGTTTATCTTTGGATTTATGATGTGAGCCTTTGGGGCATCCATTTTAGCGCTATTAGTGCAATCAATTGTAAAATAAAAGAAAAGTAAATATTGGTTTAAGAATACACAACTTAGGCTCAAAATGTTAGTAAACGCGTTTGTGTTCCTCATTTCGTAAGCATACGTATAGAACAATTTTTTTTATCTCCCTACTCTCGTTCACAAGAACTCAGTAAACGACTTTTCCTGCCGACTGCAGTTGAGCTGGCGCATTCATCAAATAACAGGTAAGAAGGTAAGATCGATTAGGCAGTGTTGTTTATGCCCTATAGGGTACAGTAGATCACGGAGAAAATTCTGGAGTACTGGACCTCAGGAATAATCCATCCATCATTTTAAAAAAAGGAGATAAAACCAACTCAGATAATTACAGAGGAACAATCCTTCTGTACTGCACATACAAAATTTTCTCTCACATAATTTATAACAGGATCAAAAACACCCTGGAACAGCAACTTAGAAAATACCAAAGAGCATTTGCCAAATTCTTGGCCTGAAAACTAATAATGGAATATTACAAGTGCAGTAATAAACAGCTCTTTATCTCATTCACAGATTTCAAAAAAAACATGATAGTATCCTTAGACCCACACATTTAAAATTCCTCAGATCATATGGTCTCCATCTGAAATTAATAAAAACCATCAAACTAACTTTAACTGACACAAATTCCAAGGTAAAGTTCAGGGGAGAAGTGTTGAAAGCTTTTACAATATAGAGTAGAAGTCCGTTATAGCAAAAATTCATAACAGCGAAAAATTTACTCGCTATAACGGATTGTCGTTATATCCGATTTTTTAAATAACAGTCGGAAACTCCTTCATGCAATCTAAAATCGGTATGAAACGGCAATCAGTTTGTTCAAAACTTGCGTTTCCACAGATGATATCCATACTACGGCTTACTTGTTTGTTATTTTTCGTAATCCGATAGTACGTGAAAGTGTATGTTTAATTTCATTCTGAAAAAAATATAGTTCCGTATTTCTCCGAATCCAAGATGAACCCCACTTTTTCCTTCAAGAAATTTTAATCAGGCTCAAAAAGCAGTTTGTAAAATCATACAGGCCTACACATTTTTAGATTTTTTTTAGACGCCGAACATTGACTTTCGTCACGCCGTATTTTTTTTTGCGGCTGCACAATTATTCTTTATTTCCGCGGGTTTAAGGACCATTAACTTAACATTGGCATCATAATACCGAAGAGAACTCGTTGAAAATTTTCCGGCAATACCTATTCCATGCGTCTCTACAATACATCGATCCATCAGGAAATTATTCTTGCTGTCTATAAAACTATTACTTTTACGCAGCGTCAGATATAACCGGCTACCGCTACACGCACGTCTCGCTTGTCGGGTGCGGCCAAATTCAACGGCTGGCGATGTATACGCCTAATCGCGAACGTTGAAAGTCAACGAACGAGTTTATTGCGCCACGGTATGGCCAACCGTCCTTGCGTTTTTCGTTCACACAATTTCATCATCGACTTCTTTAAAGCGTCCTTGTTGCGGACCACTGAATGCATTTTTTGTACAGTACGCATTTTTTTTAGCTCTTTGTCTTCACGCTAACGCCAAATATTGGCTTTAGTTAGGCCTATGCCGTATTTTCTTTCGGCTGCACAATTATTCTACATTTCCGAGTGTTTAATAAACATTAACTTAAAATTGGCATCATAATATCGACTAGAACCCGTTTAAAATTTGCCGGTAATACCTTTTCCACATATCTTTACAATACGACTATCCGTCACGAAAATATTCCTGCTGTCTATAAACCTTGATTTTACTAAGCGTCAAGTACAATAGACACGTTATGATTCTGCCACTGAGTAGCCATGACTTTTCTAAGAATTCGAAGGGCTGCATGTTTTGATGCCATTCTGCAGATTTGAGAAACACACAGGCACTGTACAGTACACTGTACAACCCGTAGCGACGTGTAGTAAAGAGGCGGTCGTTTATTGTCAATGAGTTCTGTGCGCGTGTGAAAAGAAGCAGCGTGGTTACCGCGGTAGTTGCCAGTGGTAGCCTATCCATTAACTTACTGTTAGGCCGCGAATGCAACAACCCTTGAGTTTTCGCATGAGATTCTGAGGGAAAAAAGTCTTGGATTCGGAGAAATACGGTATCACAGAGATTTCTGTGGCAAACACCTCAACTTTCTTCTTCAAACAGCGTCACCTAACCTAACAGTATATGTAGCCTATCATGAAAACATATCTGAAACGCATGTAGAGAGATAACCTCCTCGCGAAAAATTTACATATAAATAGCCGTAACTAGACGCGAGAAGATAAGAAATATCCTCTGAAATCAGTGATGTACTCTGCCATATCTTGAGGTGTATGACATTCTTACGTAATTTCCGGATATAACACTAAAATTAAGATATTGTTTATTCAGTCTTTATTTTTACGAGTTAACAACTGCAATCGGCCACGTTATTTACGCATTTATTACGAAAACGTGTTATACTCTTTCATTTCGAATTTTCTTTAGAAAACAGCAGTCGATGGGTATTACTAATCAACTCCAACATCCCCTTTGAATGTCAACGAGAGAGCTCGCAAATGCACAAAGTGAGAAAACTATACTGTACCCTGTCATATGCTTTCTCTAGATCTACGAAACGTAAACACAACAGTCTATTCCTCGCGTAACATTTTCCAATTACCTGGCGCATACTGAAAATCTGATAATGACAGGCCCTTTGTGGTCTGAAACAACACTTGTTTTCATCCAACTACCTCTCCACCATTGATCGCACCCTCCCTTCCAATCTGCCAATGAATACTTTGCCGGTATACTAATCAATGAGATACCTCGATAATTGTTGCAATCCTTCCTGTTGCCTTGCTTATAGATAGGTGCAATTACTGCTTTTGTCCAATCTGAAGGTTCCTTACCAACACTCCATGCTAATCTTACTAATCTATGAAGCCATTTTATCCCTGCCTTCCCACTATACTTCACCATTTCAGGTCTAATTTAATCTAATCCTGTTGCTTTATGACAATGGAGTTTCCACTTCCTCAAGTGCAATTTCACCAACATCATTTTCCACCTCCCCATGAGCTTTGTTGTTTGCGACACCACCAGGAAGATTTTCTTTTACGCTGAGATGATTTTCAAAATATTCCCTCCACATGTCCACTGATTCCCTGGGATCTATTATCATTTCACCTGAATTACCCTAAACACTGTTCATTTCCTTTTTCCCTCCCTTGCTAAGATCTTATTACTGTCCAGAAGGGTTTTCCCTGCTGCTTGACCCAGCCTTTCCAGGTTATTACCAAAATCTTCCCAAGACATTTTTTTGGATTCAACAACTATTTGTTTCGCTCTGTTTCTTTCATCTACATACATCACCCTGTCTGCATCGGCCCTTGTTTGGAGCCATTTCTGATAAGCCTTCTTTTTACATTTACAAGCTGCTCTCACTACATCATTCCACCAAGATGTTTGCTTTTTCCCCATCTTTACCACAGTTGTTCCTAAGCATTCCCTTGCTGTTTCTACTATAGCATCCCTGTCTGTCACCCATTCTCTTTCTACATCCTGAACCTGCTTACTGTCCACTGTTCGATACTTCTCACTAATCATATCAATGCACTTCTGTCTAATTTCCTCCTCCTGGAGATTTTCAACCGTTGTTCATTTACAGACAGATTTCACTTTCTACCCTAGGCCTAGAGATACTTAGTTCATTACAGATCAGATATCTGAGATCTGTATATAAAAAAATCCCCCCAAAATCCCATGCGTTACTAACAGACTTCCTGAATTCAAAGTCGGTTAAGATATAGTCTATTATGGATCTGGTACCTCTAGCCTCCCATATGTAGTGGTGAATAGCCTTATGCTTGAAGAATGTATTCGTAACTGCTAAACCCAAACTAGCACAGTCCAGCAAACACTTCCCATTCCCATTAGCTTCCATATCTTCCCCACATATACCAATCACCCTTTCGTATCCTTCAGTTCTATTTCCAAGTCTTGCACTGAAATTGCCCATTAGCACTATCCTATCCTTGCTGTTCACCGTGACTAAGATGTCACTCAATGCTTCATAAAACTTGTCAACTTCATCCTCATCAGCAAAGGGTGAATACACCAAGACAATTCTCGTCCTAATTCCACCAACTGCCAAATCTACCCACATCATTCGCTTGTGTACATGCCTAACAGAAACTATGTTGCGTGCAATAGTATTCGTGATGAACAGCCCTACCCCATACCCTTCCCTTTTTAACACCTGTCAAGTACACTTTATAATCTCCTCTCTCTTCTTCGCGATCTCTCCTTACCCGAATATCACTTACTCCTAACACATCCACACCATGAAGATTAAAAATACAAAACAAATACACTCAAGATATTGAAAGATAAACACACTGGACTACACACGAAAATTAACAAGCAGAGAATAGGAAGAGTGATTCCAGAAGCAGAAAGAAAATTACGTTCAGAAAGGATGAAACAGTACTAGACTGACAAAAAGAAGAAACACCTCCATAACCCTGACTAAAGTAGTCCTATGTTGGCTAAATAAAAAAAAAAAAAAAATAAATAAATAATAAAGGCTGCAAAATTCGGAATCAACATTTTTGAGTTCTGCGAATCCTCTTCAAGTTATCTGTAGTCATTTATTGTGTACAGTGAGGCTGACACAGATACTGCACCTTCAGCTGAGGTACCTGATGATTTGAAGAGCTAAAAAATTGTGGTCACACTTTGTGAGAAATTAATGCAAATGGGGTACACGCTGTGGACGGACAATTATTATAATTCTTGATCACTTTCTATTCTTCTTAAAGAAAAGGGTGTTAATGTTGCTGTCACCCTTGGACTGAATAGAAAGAATGTTCTGGACTCAGACAGACGTAAAAAAAAAACTAAAGAAAGGTGAAACCATTGCTGCAGAAAGCAATGGAGTAATGGTGTTGAAATAGAAAGTTAAGAGGAATGTCTCCTTCATTTCAAAATTTCATAGCAATGGAATGGTCTGCAAAACAATTAGGGGGAAGGAAATTGAGAAACCTAAATGTATTTTTGAATATAATTGCTGTATGGGAGGAATAGATAAGAAGGACTAAATGACACAGCTGAATCCTGTGGAAAGGAAAATGTCACAAAAGTGGTATATTAAAACTGTTTAAGCGTTTTATAAATTTTCAATACACAATTCATACAATCTGTTTAGAAAGAAACAGTCCACTGACAATCTGGCATACAGACTCAATTTGGTAAAATCAATTATACTGACTCATAGACCACATATAACTGACCGTAATTCAGGACAACCCTCAATAAACCAGCATGGCTAGTGGAAAGGTATTTTATTGAGAAAATTCTGCCAATTAAATCAAAAGCAAGGCCCTAAAGGAAATGTGCTGTACGCAAGGCACAAAAGAACGGAAGGACACAAGTATACTGGTGACCGGACTGTGAAGTTGGGCTGTGTCTTGAGTTTTGTTTAAAGAAATTTCACACAAAAATAATTCTGTAAATGTGAAAGGAATGCCCTTTTAGTACCTGTTTATATATGTAGATTGAGTATTACCATGTAAATATACCTGAAACAAATTCCAAAATTGGAACTTGGGCAAATTATACATTTTTGTAAATACTATGATTATGGACAACCCATCACAGCAGTTGTCATATATATTGTAACTGTTCGACCCTAAGCTTCTCACTAGAGGAGACGAAAGTTATTACCTTGGGACACATGAATATCAAATAAACTATATGTGGCTTGCCCGAAAATTGCCACGCAAATATAAACAATTAACATTCCATGGTTTCCCATTTCTTTATGTAATGTATGGGCGCCAGCCGTTACAGTTTTAAACAAAACTGTAAAGCAAAATTTATATTTACTAGCATAGAGACTTATACTTAAATCGCAGGGGTAGGATTTTAAATAATTAACCATTAAGTATCGCTTAAGAAAGAAAATTAACGCAATATAAAATACAAATGAATTTATTATACAAAAAAAATGAGATGAATCGGAAAATTTCCTTAAAGCGTGGAGGGATTTAGAATTTATGTTACTCAAATTTCTATTGCTTGCTTTATCTAATTGAAGCTCACCAATTGCAGTTTCCGTTGAAGTCATCTGGTTTCCGTGGTTACTTGTTCTCTTCTTCTCGATGTAGAATTGACTCCATGGACATCCTTCCTTCTCTGATGTGGTACGGGCTATCAGGACTAGCACTCCCTAATTGCCTAGTCTTTAAATTAGACATTGGCCCTATACTTGTAAAAACTGATCAGCGTTGATCGTATGCGGAGAAAATTCAGAGATATGAATTTTTCCATGTTAGTAGAAATCTCAATCCAACTGAGCTATACTATTTATACGGTACAGACTTGTACCAAATTCCATGGACTTGAACTAAACATAGTTCTTCGTCCAGAAGATCTACTGAATATAACACAAGCCGTAAGCTTGTTTCGTCTCGCGCAGATCCGATAACATAACCGCAGCTAAATACTGTATCGAAGCGACAACACACAGTACAAAAATAACTATGTCTCAGAGAGACCACACACTGTCTCAAAATCAATAATGTTGTTCAAAGTAGATGTTCACAGTAGAAGTAGCGATGTGAGTGAGTAACCGAAACTCAGTGAATCGAGGAATGCTCCGCGCTACATAATATATCACCGGGCTCTCCCCACTCTTGATAATAGCTCAATATCAATTCTCTATATAACGAAGCATCTGATTCGTAGATCGCATTATCATCTCCCTCTCTTCTTTCTTCTTGACAAGTCCAGTAGGCGTGGCGATGATGTAGTCTGCAAGCCTAGCCTTGCACGCAGGTCGCTGTATAGTCCCTTGCTCATGAGTTTAACCCAATGACTCATGTAATTTTCCCCCGCTATAAGAATTTTTTTTTTTGCTATTTGTTTTACGTCGCACCGACACAGATATGTCTTATGGCGACGATGGGATGGGAAAGGCCTAGGAAGTGGAAGGAAGCGGCCGTGGCCTTAATTAAGGTACAGCCCCGGCATTTGCCTGGTGTGAAAATGGGAAACCACGGAAAACCACCCTCAGGGCTGCCGACAGTGGGGCTCGAACCCACGATCTCCCGATTACTGGATACTGACCGCACTTAAGCGACTGCAGCTATCGAGCTCGGTCCCGCTATAAGAATAACCTTTTCCGTATACACAAGTATGAGATGAAATGACAACAACTATGTCTCAACATATTGACCATATTTACAATACATAATGAATTTCAATCCTACCTAATATAATAATTTAAATAATAAATGATGTTATAATTATATAATATGATTGCAAAAACCTTATTTATAAATGCTTGACGTAGAATAAATATGTTCTTACGAACAATTGCCGATGGCGGATAAACTTGATATCTAGTGATATCGCGTAAAATGATAGTACACTAAATTAGTAGGGCTGGAGAAGGCTGGACGGTTACAATATTGCTGAAAAACATTGGACATGATCTCGGTAAGTAGTCTGAAAATGTTCATTACGTTATGTTTCATATTTTTAAAATGATGAATTCTTTAACTTGGTGCCTAAACCTCTGCTGAGCTTCAATTTAAATACCACCTGCGAAATGAGCAGTTTTGGATTAATTGCCGGCTTTAGGGTTTAAGGTCATACCTAATCAATACTTGTATTACTCATGATGAGTTACAATTGTTCAGTACATGTTTCGGCTTGTTTCAAGCCACCATCATCTGACAAGCCATGGTACAGAATAATCATTCTCTTATCGACTAAAAGACATACTAAGTTAAGAACTTCATTTAACCGTATTGAACTGAGATTCACAATTAGAATTAAAGAAGGTTCAACCTATTCAATACAAAATGTGTTGTACAAGGTGTTCACAACATATTATTTATTACTAGTACCGGTTTCGACGCTTAATGGCGTCATCATCAGCTAAAAATCACAAAGTGGGCAGCGTACATATCATAAAAGTTGTATAGATAATACATACATTGCAAATACAAATGATAGGCTGTTTTCTCATTAAAAGCTAGAAGAATAATGTGTAAAATATGGTGATATAATATAACACATAGAGGCGTTATAGCCTAATGAGGCAGGTGACTATTGTACAATAAAATTGGTCTGATGAATGAGAATAAAAGTCTTCATATGATAATAAAACGATGCAGTAAAATTGTCCACTCTTCTATTGTTGTTCAATGGAGACATACCGTATATAAGTCCAGGTCCAGTGTTGTATGTGGTTGGCAAGACCATCAAATATTTGTCTAAGGCCGGGACACCTGACGTTGAGAGGTTGAATAAGGTTGATTTTTAAGGTTGTCTCAGCTCAACGTGGGTGGTGAAGCTTAAAAGGAAGAAAAAACTAAGTTAATGAAATGGATAGCTAAAAATGGGATCGCAGCCGAATATGATAGGATATGAGACTTACCTAGTTTAACGTGCTGGTTGTACGTTGTGGGAAGAGTTGTGGACGAGTGAGATGGGTGTGAGTAAGTTGAGTGAGTGTGAAGGTAGGGTGGGAGGAGCGGGAAGAGGAGGGGGGAGGGGGAGAAGGAGAGAGGAATGGAATGGAAGGAATGGGAAGGCGGAGTTCAAGGCGGGTCAGGGGGGCGGAGTGGCGGTGGTGTGGGACATCAAATCAAATCAAATCAAATCAAAATCTCTTTATTTGCAAATGAGGTGTCTACCTCGGTGGCAAATGGTACACTAAAATACATTATTGTCAAGCACTAAATTTTAAATTAACAGGAGACGAAGAAAATTTTCCTAGAATACAATATTATACAATTTACGCTAATAATTTTTTCTATTAAACACACACATCATCCTTAATAAATTTATATTGTTTACAAAATTCTACTTATAATATCTTACAAACATAGTCAACTCATATACAGTACGGTATGTCAAATTACTTCTAATAATACTATACAACTGGTACAAGATTAAAATTAACATTGAATTTATTTACATATTTATATTTTACCCATTTTGGAACCTAAGTAACATAACGACCTGCTGCGTCTTAACCAGAGCCCCTTTTGCCACCAGTTTTCAGAGTTCCTGAAGGGCCTTCACAGCTACCGTAGCGGTCCCAGGGCCCTCGAAGTCCCCACAGTACTTCACCCCTACAGGCAGTCCCCTACTTGGGCATGTCCAAACTCCTTAGACCAGGGGATGGAATTAATTTAATCACACACATTTTTTATTTACAATATCCTGCACTGGTCGAATGCCTTCTAACATTTCATTTATTATCTCTGTTGTTGTTTATTCTCTTCTTGAATATCTGTACAGATTTTGGAAAAGGATCAAACGTAAACTGTTCCACTCCTTCACGCCCTTACCAATGAAAGAAAATTTACCCCAATCGCTTCTGCTAAAATTCCTTCTAATTTTGTACTTGTGGTCAGTTCTACCAATATAATTATTTTCCAACTGAAGCCTCTCACGGATATCTCTCCATGCTTCTTCTCCTGTATAGGCTCTATATAATCCTATAAGTCTAGTTTTCTCCCTTCTCTTACTTAAAGTTTCCCACCCAAGTTCCTTTAACATTTCTGATACACTACTCTTTCTCCTGAAATCCCCTGTTACAAACCTTGCTGCTTTCCTCTGCACACCATCTAGTTCTTTTATTAGGTATTCTTGGTGAGGATCCCAAACACTGTTTGCATATTCCAATAATGGACGAACCATACTTAAGTAACTTTTTTCTTTTAATTCTTTGTTGCATCCTTTAAGTAGCCTCATTATGACATGTAACGATCTGTATGCTTTCCCAACAATGTCATCAACATGACCCTTCCAGTGCAAATTACTTTCAAATCTCATATCTAAGTATTTGCACTTGCCATCTTTTGGGATAACTACCTCATCCAAAGTATATTCAAATTCAGTTTTAAAGCTCCTGTTTGTAAATGTTGTAACAGATGATTTGCCTCCATTAATCTTCATATTATTTTCTTCAACCCATTCTTGGATACTCTCAAGCTCCCTTTGTAATTCTGAACAATCCTCAATGTTATTTATTTCCCTATAAACAATTATGTCATCTGCATACAATCTTATTTTCGATGTTATATTGTTCCCTAAATCATTTGCATATATTAAGAAAAGTAACGGACAGATTATTCTACCCTGTGCAATTCCCTTCCAAATTTTCTCTTCCCGTGATATATTATTTCCTACTTTGACTTTCTGAACCCTTGAATTTAGAAATGTTCTTATCCAACGTATAACCCTTACGTCCAATCCTATTCCCTCCAATTTCTTTAATAATATTCCATGTTCCACTCTATCAAAGGCTTTGGAAAGATCTATGGCTATGCAATCTAACTGGCCTCCTGAACCTAACTGATCTGATATGTCCTGCTGAAATCCCACCAGTTATGCCTCACAAGAAAATTTCTTTCTAAATCCATACTGGCTCCTCATGAACCAATTTTTATCATCACATATCCCTCTGATGTACTTTGCTATTTAACTCTCCAGTATTTTACAAACTATACTGGTCAGGCTGATTGGTCTGTAGTTCTCTGGTTTCCTTTTATCACCCTTTCCTTTATAAATTGGTATTATTATAGATTCCTTCCATTCCTTCGGTATTACACTATTATTTATGACATAGTCAAAGAGAAATTTTAAATAAGGCACTATATACCACCCCATTGTCTTTAATACCTCCCCAGTAATTTGATCACTTCCTGCTGCTTTTCCTCGCTGAAGCAGTTGGATTTCTCTGAAAATAGAAGAGTGTTTTGGAGAGCGTAAAAGATTGATTTCCTCTCCGTGATTTTGATACCTCTAAAGACTTCGATTACAAAATCGAAAAGGATATTAGGTTTTTCTGAAATTTCATTAAGGTTTAGATAGGATTGAAAAATTGATCTAAGTGAATCATTCACAGATCGCATTATCAACAAATGTAAACACAGACTAAAGACAACATTAACCAAAGAAAGACTTAACCCTTCCCTATACGCCACCTTCACTTTTAATGAAAACATACACAGTGTAACTAACATCTTCAAGAAACATAATATTAAAATATCGTACAGAACCAACAATAGAAATATGGATATAGTTCACAATACCAAGTCAATAAACAAATCCGACATTCACGCAAAATCAGGTGTTTACCGTTTCCAATGCAATAACTGTTTTTCCTCATACATTGGACAGACCGGGAGAAGTTTCAAAATTAGATACTTAGAACACGTCAATGCCATTAAGTATAATAGGTTTTCTGCTATAGGCCAACACATACATGACTCAAAGCATAATTTCACTACCATAGAAGAAGACCTAGAAATTCTAAAAAACATAAACAAAGGCCCTTTACTCGATGTTACGAAAAACTGCTTTATTCACTTAGATCAATTTTTCAATCCTAATCTAAACCTTAATGAAATTTCAGAAAAACCTAATATTCTTTTCGATTTTGTAATCGAAGTCTTTAGAGGTATCAAAATCACAGAGAGAAAATCGATCTTTTATGCTCTCCAAAACACTCTTCTATGTCCCACACCACCGCCACTCCGCCCCCCTGACCCGCCTTCCCATTCCTTCCATTCCATTCCTCTCTCCTTCTCCCCCTCCCCCCTCCTCTTCCCGCTCCTCCCACCCTACCTTCACACTCACTCAACTTACTCACACCCATCTCACTCGTCCACAACTCTTCCCACAACGTACAACCAGCACGTTAAACTAGGTGAGTCTCATATCCTATCATATTCGGCTGCGATCCCATTTTTAGCTATCCATTTCATTAACTTAGTTTTTTCTTCCTTTTAAGCTTCACCACCCACGTTGAGCTGAGACAACCTTAAAAATCAACCTTATTCAACCTCTCAACGTCAGGTGTCCCGGCCTTAGACAAATATTTGATGGTCTTGCCAACCACATACAACACTGGACCTGGACTTATATACGGTATGTCTCCATTGAACAACAATAGAAGAGTGGACAATTTTACTGCATCGTTTTTTTTATCATATGAAGACTTTTATTCTCATTCATCAGACCAATTTTATTGTACAATAGTCACCTGCCTCATTAGGCTATAACGCCTCTATGTGTTATATTATATCACCATATTTTTCACATCATTCTTCTAGCTTTTAATGAGAAAACAGCCTATCATTTGTACTTTGCAATGTATGTATTATCTATACAACTTTTATGATATGTACGCTGCCCACTTTGTGATTTCTAGCTGATGATGACGCTATTAAGCGTCGAAACCGGTACTAGTAATAAATAATATGTTGTGAACACCTTGTACAACACATTTTGTATTGAAAAGGTTGAACCTTCTTTACTTCTAATTGTAAAAGACATACATAAAACATACATTAAAAACATAAGAATCTTCATGAGATGACTTAAAATAAGTAATGTTAATATCAATGTACATAAAATAATTGACCCTTCTTAGGAATTCTTGAAATTAAAGTCATGTTAAAACACTGCACATGAATTTGGTGATGAGTGTGGGAATACTCTATTGTATTATAAGCACTCGTTAGATCAACTAACAAAGGGAGGTGCAGTCTGGTGGTAACTGAAGGTGCTCAAATACTGTACATCATAACTTACGACATCAGCCACATGTCGGTAAGATTTACTGGCACGTAAAAGAACTCGTGCAGAACAAATTACTGGCAGCATGGCATCTCCAAAAACCAACAAAATATAGTTAGTGGGACGTAAAACCAATAACACTGATTATCATTATTCAAAGCTGGATTCTTGCACAGTATTTCTATGAAATAGGGAATGTTCTTTCCTTTGGCCTTATCACTCAACCCGCTGAGACCCAAATCAAAAAAGGTTAAACTCTTGGTCTGTTACAACTTTTAATTTAAAATTCCTATTTTTGTGACTCATGTTTAAGTAATAAATATATTAAGTGTACTCTTTGTATAAGCATTAAAAGTTGATACGATATAAATATTTTTTTACATTATTTTTCATCTTTAAAAAAATAAAATGTAGTCCATATTTTGAAATATTTTAGCCCATATGTATGCAGATATTTAGCCACTTTTATTACAAATAAATCGCAGCCTGATCATTGCAAACAGGTTTCAGATGTGAACAATACCCCTGACATCTGACAGAGCAAAAAAGGATCCAATGTCAAGTAACAAAAAGACATAAATACCAACCTGTCGGTTCCTTATTGGTATATTGGTAGTGAACATCGACACCATCACTTCGAGCCTTCTCTTCCATTATTTTACTGTATTTGTCCGTCCCTACACAGCCCATAAAGACACAAACATTTGGCTGCCTCAGGATCCACTAAACAGGAACAGTCAAAATTAGTACATATTCCAACTATTCATAAAAATGAAATCTGGCAAAAATCAACTTATTTACCGTCAGTCAGGTTATATAATTAAAGATAGATAGGATCATGAATAGGAACATAACAGGTCAACATTGGATGAGTAAGCAATAGAAATGGGGACAAATACAAACACAAAATGATAAAGACAATTTCCACATCTTCATACAATGCAGTCTTCAAATAATGCCCCTTTTCATTTTGAATTAAGAGATCTATTTACAAATTTTGAAAAAAATGGACCAAACAGAAACATTATGCAATATTTGAGGCCCTTTCTTTTCAGTTTTGACTCAGTTAATTTAAAACTGTTAGGTTTTCCAGTTTGTCAAAACTATTCTATATATATAAAATAAGAGTTTTGTCTGTACATGGCTCAGAATTTGAAAACAATGGTATTTCTGTATCGGTCATGTCCATAGTAACAAGAAAATGCACTTTTTACTTTTCCGTAATTTCTGTCTGTCTGTATGTATGTACACGCATCACGAGAAAACGGTTGAAGAGAATTTAATGAAAATCGGTATGTGAAGTCGGCGGATGAGCCTCTACAATCTAGGCTATAAATCATTTTACTCACGCTGAGTGAAATGGTAGTTTACGGGAAGGCCTAAAATTGAATTCTCAACTATTTATGTTATTAGTGGTCGTATTTTAAAGAAAATGGGTATGCAAAGTTGGGGAATAAGTTGCTAAAATCTAGGCTATCAATAATTGTATTCACGCTGAGAAAAACGGCAGTTTAGGGGAAGGCCTAAAATTTAATTCTCAAATATTGTTGTTATTAGTAGTCCTATCTTAACCCTCTCCCGCCCATAGCGTAGTAATGCGTAGCGCGAAAGCTTAGGGCCTCCCGCCCATAGCGTAGTAAAGCGTACTTGTACTTCTAGTCGCATGTATGAGCCATCTATCGGCCGATAGACAAATATAACTTACTGTTACTAGCATGTGCACTTCCTAGAGACCAATGATATTAGTTATCTTCTTTTAAAACCTTAGCAGGCGTATTAGAACACGAAATACGGAAGGCAGTGACATATAGTAAACAAACACGTCAACGTTTAATTCGCGTGAAAATATTTTAACTTGTGAAAGTTTAGATTTTATAATTCCACCTTTACAATACTGTAATTGTCTTTATTACAAAGACTACATTAAATTACACTCGTGAAACATGTTTCGTCCTCTTATAGGACATCTTCAGTCACAAACACAATACATAACATTAAAAATAAGGCAAGGACACATTAAAATAAGTAAATGCAAAGTCGTGGTATACTGTGATGCGGCGTGATAGCGTCTTGTCAATCTTCAATGTTAAAATGGTGCGGTGTGAACATGATATGAGTGGTCGATGTAGGACGGGCAAAGAGGTGAGTGACGGGATGGGCACTTAGATCACATTTTAACGGCATTTTATTCTTCAGTTCATTCATATTTTCTTTTTCTTTTTAGGCCCCTATTGTCAACACACAATCAGGTTCAACTTGCATCAGTATAACTCCACCTCCTAATCAAGAAATCTATTACAATGTGGCATCACCAGAACACTGTTTTATGTACAATATGCACATAATTTTATTTGTATAGCCACTTACGGAGTTTTATAATTGACAAGTTGTTTTGAACAACAGTTTTTACATATGATTTTAATTGGACTTCATGCTTCATATCATGTTCACACCGCACCATTTTAACATTGAAGATTGGCAAGACGCTATCACGCCGCGTCACAGAATACCAAGACTTTGCATTTACTTATTTTAATGTGTCCTTGCCTTATTTTTAATGTTATGTATTGTATTTGTGACTGAAGATGTTCTATAAGAGGACAAAACATGTTTCACGAGTGTAATTTAATGTAGTCTTTGTAATAAAGACAATTACAGTATTGTAAAGGTGGAATTATAAAATCTAAACTTTCACAAGTTGATACTTTACGGGCTCTAATATGAAATTTATAACGTGCAATGAAAATATTTTATGCGATAACGACATTGAACGTTTGGTGAACGATAATTCTGATTGTGAAACTGTTAGTAGTGGCTCAAGTGAACTCAATGAAGTGGAAAGTGAAAATGAAAGTGACGATATTTCAGGAAATGACGACGTACACATGCGTGATGACATAGATTCCAGGCCTAACTTTCAGTGGACAAATACATTGTCTTACGTCGAACCGGCGGACTTTACTGAAGAGGCAGGACCTTGCCATTCTCTTCCTATGGCTAGTACAGCATTAGAGTATTTCTCCCTTATATTTGATGAAAACATTTTCGATTTAACTGTTCATTAGTTTTTGTACAATATACATTTTTATAAATATCTGCATTATCATAATGATGGCTGAAAAGAACTGCTTTAATTCTGGGGAAAACATGCATTTTAATATGGGCGAGAAAGGGTTAATGAAAATCGGTATGCCAAGTCAGGAAATAAGTGGCTATAGTCTAGTCTGTAAATTATTTTATTCACGCTAAGTAAAATGGTAGTTTAGGGGAAGGCCTAAAATGTAATTCTCAAATATTTCTTATTAGAGGTGTAATCGATGAATGCTACACAACTAAGGTTATATAGTATTAAATTTCCTATTATTCATGTCTTATACATTGTTACCGTACTGGATTTTTGTTACTAAGTCCATATCAGCGCCGAGTAAGGAGAAAATGGGTAAACAGTATTTAATGAAAATCGGTATGTAAAGTCTGAGAATAAGAAACTACAGTTTATGGTATAAAATATTTTACAAATCACAGAGTCGAAAGAAAACTAAATGTGAAGGCGTACAATATAGAAAGCTCGTAACATTGATCAACAATAACATTACATTGACCATTGTTTGTCGTGATGTGCTTTGTGTCTTCTGTTGCCCCTTATCTCCAGTAGATAGGATTACTGCTGCGTACAGAGTATTTTTTATTTGATTTATGTCGCAGCGACATAGATAGGTTTTATGGCGACGATGGGATAGGAAAGGGCTAGGAGTGCCTTAGACCTTAATTAAGGTACAGGAACAGCATTTGACTGGTGTGAAAGTGGGAAACCACGGAATACCATCTTCAGCACTGCCGACAATGGGTTTCGAATCCACTATCTCTCGGATGCAAGCTCACAGCTGCGCACCGCTAACCACACAGTCAACTCGCCCAGTCGTACAGAGTGTAACAGCCTGTCTGAATATTGGTGGGAAGTAGCTGGGGAGTTAGATAACTTTCTTCTTTAGCATGCCATGGTTTATAAATTTTCTGATACTACTGGTACGTAACACACTGGATCATCATAGTATTCGGGCTATTCAATCCCTACTCTGAGGCACTGATTGGAATGAACAGTGTGCATATTTAGCAGAATAATGGCAGATGAGTGTTCATGGCAATCTGTGGCCTGGTCATCCCAGCTCTGGAACTTTGAACTATTAGACTGGCACCGCAATCTAACCGCAGCACTGTTCGTTAAAAGTGATAAAACGTGCGGCTTTCCATTTGATCGAGTATTTTATATGATAGCATTGCTTTTAATCGCTACATTCATACTTACGTTTTTGTAATGACCTATGTTGATTTTAGGTTAGGAAAACCACAAAGTCAGTCTTTCTGAGAATCCCGTAGCGAAGCACGGGTACATCAGCTAGTTTATGAATAAATATAAACTACCTGACAAAGAAAAAACTTAATTAAATTAAGAGATTAGCACTGCATAGGTTCTTTTACATGCCAGTAAATCTACCAACATGAGGCTGGCATATCTGAGCACCATCAAATACCACTGGACTGAGCCAGGATCGAACCTGCCCACCTGGGCTCAGAAAGCCAGTGCCTTAACCGTCTGAGCCACTCTGCCTGGTAGCTCTTTTTTCTTTTTTTCCAGTTTGCTTTACATCGCACCAACACACATAGGTCTTATGGCAAAAATGGGATAGAAAAGGGGGAGGAGTAGGAAGGAAGCGACTATGGCCTTAATTAGGGTACAGCCCCAGCATTTGCCTCATGTGAAAATGGGAATTATTACAAGTAATCATGTTTATATTGGCCCATATTGACTATATAACTTGAGAATAAAATATATATAGTTTAACGACCTAATCAGTACATGCTATTATAATCTAAAAAGATTATTTATGGAACAAAAGGGGACTTGTTTCGGCTCTTGGAGCCATCATCAGTATACAAACACTTAAATAAGATTAAAATCACATTAGCATATACATGTATGAAACGATTTTAACATAAATACATTTGAAAGAAAGATCATGAATGCAGTATTGGTATATGAGACAATTCAGAACAAAATATTGGAGCTCATTGATAAAGTTTGTAAAATCACCACAAGATGGCTAAATATATAAAATTAAGATTAAATACACCAAAGATGAGAACTTCACTCTTTAAACCATTTACTATTTCCCATATATATAAATGATATGATGAACATAGGAAGAAGCCTACATTTATTTGACTAGAAGATACCACATTTGATGCAGTTAATTTTCACCTACACGCTTTACATTCTTCTCGACAAGATTACTGCACCTCAAGAGTGAAGTTCTCATCCTTGGTGTATTTAATCTTAATGGTATATATTTTGCCAACTTGTGGTGATTTTACAAACTTTTTATCAATGAGCTCCAATTTTTTTGTATTTTCAACGATTTTTTACTTTAAGGTATTTTCTTCAATTTTTGCTCATTATTTTGTAATTTTTTTTAACAATGCATTACATTAAATTCTTGTTTTTTAAGTTATTTTTCTTTGTTCTGCATTATTATATAGTCATTCTTATGCATTTATATTGGGTAATTAACATATCTGAATATCCAAGCTTCCAATTCAGTTCAAAATTGTAAATTCAAGTAACCTTCCAAAACCCTTATCCGAACTCTTTGGAAATCTACATTCCTAGAGAACGATGAGACAAAGCTTCTAACCTGGATGGGCTTGGATGAGAGTGGGAAGTATTATCACCAAAGTAAGTAAAAATTCACTTTTAAATCAGGTTGTTGAAGTGCCCAAGTACTAACGTACATATACATGCTGGTTAGTTTTGTTTTACACAGTGCAAGTTTTATTTGTCTGTGATTCACTTCAAGTATTAGAATGCTACTGACGAAGATTTAGCTGCCCATTGAAGGAAAATATTTCACAATTCAGCAAATTCTACAGATGGCCAGATACCTTTCAGAGAAATATGTGAAGTGAAAGGGGCAGCAGATAAAAGATTTATCATTCAGTAATTGTGGGTTGTGACAAACATGGGTATCCAGATTATCAGTGGATGACACACACATGCTCAGTTATTTTGCTTGTAAGAAGTGTATTTTTTTAAAAAGACTGAAAATATTATTCTCTCAGGTGTTTCCGTATCTGTTATTATTCTCTGGTAACACTTGTTGACTGTAATCTCTCCATTACGAGTAAAAGGTAATGTGGATAATGCACATATTTACTATTTTGGGCAATATATTTTCCTTTATTTTTTGGAGTCATTTTCTCACTTTTAGTCATTTTTTGAGGATTTTTATGTCATTTTTGGCATTTATTAGATCATCAAAACCCAGGCCCCGCTTATAACTGCAGTTTGATTCATGAGCAGAGATTAGATAACCCTCAGTTTTTGATCCACATCACCTTCACAATCTCAAGGAGCTTGTCTCAATCAAAGTGATCAAAGAGCATTTCCTCGGCTGCAAATGCCATATATGAGGGCTTGTCCCCCTTCCTTCAATCCTAGAAGTTTAGATGTATGAGTCAGTGTTGCAGTCAGTTTGTTTTGTACATTCCTACACTTCTTTGTGAGCCAAACTGAACTCCCAATTCTAACTTGTTTATCCATTCTTCTGTAAATAATTTGCGTTAAAAGTTTACCAGCATGTGATACTAAAGGAGTGTTAGTTTTACTCAATGGACTCAAAAAACATCAGGAAATTCTAAAGCAATTACACAAAGAGCCAGTTATTACCTCATAGAGAGGAAAGTTTTGTCTCTGAAGGTCAAGGATTTATTTCACTGTCCTACAGAATCGAATACATTACATTAATTAGCAATATTATACTAACAATGCAAGATGTTGTAAGCTGCCATGTAGATGATAATGACTGACTGAAATATACATAGTTCAGACTAATGAGTTTTATCAGCACTGCTAACGGTATGATGGATGGTTCATGCTGTGGGTTACTATAGTCACATCCTAGTTCACGAATGGCCAATGGCTGAGTGGCCTAGTAAGTGGTCCTGAGAGTTGGGATATCAGTTGCTAAGGAATAGGAGAGGGCATCTCAGACATATTCTGAATTATGGCTTTCCCTGTACTCAGGCGGATGACCACACAATCCACCACAGATTCCTAACCCGTTGGAGGAGAGATTTTCACAGGGACTATGTGAAAGTAGAGCATCCTGCTTCACCGAATTTACCAAGCACGGAACGTTTTAAGCAAGCTTCAGAATGATGGGAGTCCTGATTCCATTTGACAAGTGAGGGACTCCTCAGAAACAACTTGGTGAACAAAATGGAATTCAATGAGGAGTTATCAGTAGTAATGGTGCTTATGGAAGAATAGAAGTAGAACTGGCTAAGTCAACAAAGAAGATGTGTCTGGATGTGTTAGGAGTTAATGATATTTGGGTCAGGGAAGATAACGAGGAAGATACAGGAGATATATTCTTAACAGCTGTGAAAAGGGGAAGGGCAGAGTGTGGAAAAGGACTGTTCATCTGGAACACCACAGCACACAACAGAGTTTCTGATAGGCATGTAAATGAGCGACTGACATGGGTAGATTTAACAGTTAGAGGATTTTTTTTTTTGCTAGTGGCTTTACATCGCACCGACACAGATAGGTCATATGGCAATGATGGGGTAGGAAAGGCCTAGTAGTTGGAAGGAAGCGGCTGTGCTCTTAATTAAGGTACAGCCCCAGCATTTGCCTGGTGTGAAAATGGGAAACCACGGGAAACCATCCTCAGGGCTGTCGACAGTGGGATTCGAACCCACTATCTCCCGGATGCAACCCCCGTGCCCCTAACCGCACGGCCAACTCGCCCGGTGTTAGAGGAATTAGGGCGAGAATTGTTTCAGTGTATGAGGATAAGTTGATAAGTTTTATGAAGCATTGAGCAACATTGTAGTCAGGGTCAACAGCAAGGATAGGATCATGCTAATGGGTGATTTCAATCTAAGATTTGAAAATAGAACTGAAGGATGTGAGAAGGAAGATATGGAAGCTAATACGAATGGCAAGCATTTACTGGATTTCTGTGCTAGGCTATTCACTGCTACACATGGGAGGGTAGGGGCACCAGACCCATAATTAACTATTCAGGAAATATGTTAGGAATTCCATGTTTTTTAACGATACAGACCTCTAGGCCTAGGAAAGAAAAAAGTGAAATCTGTCTGCAGACATATAAGGATAGAGAATACCCAGGCCAAGGAATTTAGACTTAAGTACTGTACCGGTTACGACCTGTACATGCCGTATTTTTTGACGAGTAATTGTATTCCATCATCACACAAGACATTCAGAGCGAACTTGATTTGTTTACTTTCGAAGGTGCGAGCAGGCGAGCCAGCGACAGCCGTGTGTGTGACGTAGCTGCAGCGATAGGATAGACTACCCGCTTGACGCCACATGTAGCCTGCATGGCCTGGCATGTTCTGGATGTGAACGTCACGCCTTCGCGAACATTCGATTGAAAAATTTTTAAAACTCCTATAATAATAATCACAGCGACTTGAGCGATACGTCATTTGGAAGAGGTTAACATAAACGTCTCAAATTGTGAATCTCAAGTAAATACGTCGAGGGATTCGCGAGATAATCAGTCTCAAAGAGATCACGTTATATGATGACGTAGGAGCCCCAACTGAATATAAGCTGAGCTCACTAGACCCGATGAGACAGTCATAGCTGAGTGTCCAGCCTGACTCTCCATGCTGCAGTGTTCGCCGAAGTGCTGAGAGAGGCTATCTTCGAATATTCAAAGTCTTCATGTGGGACTTAAACTCTGACAGTTGTGTTGAAATTATAAATTGTGCGCGTGTGAACTCTAATGTATAACAAAGTCTTTATAATGGACATTGAGTCTATCAATCAAGTTGAACTTATAATCTGTGCGTGTGTTTGAACTCTGATTATGACAAGTTGTGTATTGGACTTAGATGACAACAGTCAAGTCAAACTTATATTCTGTGCGCATGTAGAAACTTATCAATATAACTTACTTTCTTATTGTAGAACCGAGTTTATTACCACGTTACCTGTGTGAAACTTAGTCTCAGAATCAATATTAATTTCAATGTGGCACTACTGCGATATACTAGGAACTGAGATATTTCTTTTTAAATATCAGTCAGCAGAACTTAATCTCTGAACAAACATATCATTAATTTCAGTGTGACACTACTACATTATACTATTAACTGTGACATTTTGTTAAATCTGTCAGCATAATTTATTTATGAACAAGGGTGTTTATTAAAGTGTTCAAACTTTCACATGAATGTTAATGAAAGTGATTACCATTTATGTATCAATACCATATATGTATCAATACGGAAATGAAACTAGTAAATCAAGAAGTGATTACCATAATCGTGTGTTACGACACCAGTGTTTCACTCCGAACTCAAACGGTGTTTTTTATCTCATTCAAACAATGTGTAAATTATTTGCGTGTGACTGATAGCAGTGTCTTTGATAAACTCTCGAACAGTCACCTATTTTATTTAATGTCAAGTGCACCTAACAACAAACTGTGCTTTTCATTTCAACCTTACTTCTTCGTCAAAGTGGGATTCTAAACTCTAGAGCAGTCATATATTTCTTTCATTGTCAAGTACTACTTTATTTAGTTGAAAATCACCACGAACTGTGCCAAGTGCGTGAACAATTTTCAGTTTCATTATTTCCATTCATGAACTGTGCTTTAGTTTTTTTCCAATCTCGATGCTACCCGCATCTTCATCTTTAGTGAACTTATAAATTCTGTCTACAAGATTAAGAGTGAATTCGACTGCATATCACAACCACATTAAATGAAACAGTGCTGTTAAACCAAAGTGTAATTCTGGACACTTGTATAAGTTATGTGACGAGTGATTACCCCACAACATCGTCGGAGAACGTCGTAGAACGTCGGTGATCGTCCAGAACGTCAAAAGTTCGAGACTCAAACCCATATCAAACCGACCTGGGTGTTCCGGCCTTATCTCAACGTAATATTGGCAACTTCCAAAATGTGTTCCAGCCCCGTTCAGCCTGGTGAACTGGGAGTAGGGCTATCTTTGAAAATATTGTGCAGAGATCTGAAAGAATTAAAAAGGTCCCAGTCAATTTTGGAGATCCCAGTTTTCATGGCTCACTTCACTGTATGCAAACTGCATATGCCTATATCAAGAAGAGATTTGGCTTCAGGGTTTAGCACTTCGGCCCATCCATTGAGACTTGCAAAATATTGCCTAAAGGTAAGGAGAGTCCATGTATAAACCCATCTAACAAGTGATCTGCAGTTGCCCTGCCTAAAAATACACTATTCCAATACCTTGTTACAACTTTTTGAACCTTACACACAAGTCCATTTGTCCTCTTTGGACAAATTTGTCTAATGATTCATCAACAAACAACATAGTCAGAGCACTGTTTAAGTCATTTTGCAAACATTCTTTAAAATATGGGGCTAATCCATTATTTATAACATAGGAAGCTTTAGTCTTGCCCATGGTAAAGTTTTCAGCAATTTTACTGCCTGGGAACATTGTTTTGAATCTGCAGGGGTTTCATCACAGAGTTGAGAAACATCTTTCCGGTGACAACCTGGAGAGGCCATATGGTTTCAGCCGACATAACATCATTTTTATTCACACTGAAAGTCTTTAAACTCGTTTGACTTGTTCCCGGCAATGCCAATTCCTTTGTAGCTGTGGATGTAGTGCTAACTCTTGGCTGCGTATCTTCAAGCGGAGATGGAGTAGAGGTATTCTTTGCAAGGAAAGACATTGTTGGCTGGGAAGACATAGCTTTCATGTATTTTACTGTATACGAGTAGGTCCTTTAGCATGAGAAGTGACTGCTTGTTTACCTATATTACTAAAGTTTGAATGATTAACAACACACTTTACATTGCATCATATATTAAAATGTCCAACCAACCACTCAGTTTGGGAAACACTATACTGTCTAGCCAAAGTTTATTAAATGTACACTGCTTGTTAACCACTGGTATGAATTTCAAGAAAGCATCCTAGAACTGAAATAAAAAGAACATAAAAATGGTTGATAGAAATGACACAAAGGCACAACAAAAATTGTAGAATTGTTACGTGCTTCTTTTGAAAAAAATACCTGAAAAAGAAATGCTACAATAGCCTGGGTTACAGCAGACTACAGCCTAAAAATAGCCCCTCAAATCCATAATTGGGGAAGATTTCCCTGACTTTCCAGACTTTTTGTCTATTTCCCTGACTTTCCCTAACCAAAACTTTTTCCCCTGACTTTCCTTGAATTTCCAGAATGTGGACACTATGCCAAATTTTCAATGTGATATCTCCTACGTCTACTCAAGATGGAAATCCTAGTATACCAGTAGTGGACGGCAGCGAAGTGAGGCTTACTCCAGCATGCTACGCATAGGGCATAGTTAAGAGAGCCAAATCTGGTAATTCTCTTAGCACGAACCATAGGCTGCCAAGAAAGTAGCATGTTTTGTGAAGTTAATTACTTTAAAAAAAGAAATAACTTTATCCACTGTATTAAATTCAGTCCTGTTAAAGGAACTGTATGAAGAAAGTCTTAATTCTGAATGAATAAGGCCTACAAACACTTTATATCAATTTTCTATGGATATTTTGGTAATTGGCGCAACAAATGGGACATCACGTACTACCTCACTCCACAACCTAGGCATTCTACAGCAACAAGTGGTGATACTCCAGGTATGAGCCATAGGTTGCTCCTAAGCAAACTCTAACAGTGCTTCCTGGTGAACAAACAGTAACCTCATCCTCCCTAACAGTAATCTTAACACTGATACAGTAGCAACAAGTATTAAGGTTGCTACATGAGCTAATCAAACTCTAACCTTTAACAGTGTTTTCTGGTAGACCTCAATCTAACCTGTCAGTAACAGTAACCATCGGGGGTCATTAGGGGGCATCCATGGCCCCTCTGGAGGCATTATGACTAACAGTAATGGTTGTCAATACCCTGGTTAGTGCGATGTGCAGCATTTGTTATATTGACAGCCATGTAAAAACCATCATCCATCAAGTTTTGGGCAGAAAACAGCAGAGCAAGAGGGAAGATGTCCTAACATCAATGTTGTTACAATGACAACTACATAGAACCATGTACGATGAATAAATGCTTCATTAACAGAAAGTTACTGACAAGGTGGATTTATAATACCAATATATATGGTCCGTTATTGGACATTATAAATTTTCCAGCTAACTCATTCCTGGTTGCCATCGTTTCACCCCCGTGTGCCCCCAGCACATCTATATCATCTGATGGCCAAGTAGGCATCAATTTTTGGTAGTGAGACAAAGTCTCTCATAGTGCATTGGTACTGCCGGTGGCTTCAAGTAGCCTACGCAGTGGCCTCCACGGTATGCACTAGCCGTGCGTCTTCGTGGGTGTGCTGGGTGCTAACTGACGAGCCCAACCCAGCACTCGGGGGCGAAACACTGGCAACCAGGAATGAGTTAGCTGGAAAATTTATAATGTCCAATAATGGACCATTTATATTGGTATTATAAATTTACTCATTCGGGACAAATATTTCAGATTCCCTATGGGAATCAACATCTATATCATTTGATGGCCAAGCAGGCATCAAGTTCTGGTAGTGAGACAAAGTCTCTCATAGTGCATTGGTACTGCCGGTGGCTTCAAGTAGCCTACGCAGTGGCCTCCACGGTATGCACTAGCCGTGCGTCTTGGTGGGTGTGCTGTGTGCCAACTGGCGAGCCCAACCTAGCACACGAGGGTGAAACGCTGGTAACCAGGAATGAGTTAGCTGGAAAATTTATAATGTCCAATAACGGACCATTTATATTGGTATTATAAGTTTACTCATTCAGGACAATTATTTCAGATTCCCTATGGGAATCAACATCTATATCAAGGTGGATTTAACCAGAATACTATTTTAAATTGTTTTTAAGAAGTTTATACAAATCAATACAGGAATAAATAACAGCACCTGTCATGGTCAAGTTCATTAACAACTACCAATACAGTATCTTCATCGACTGTTGTGTTTTAATGTTAATTATTATTCTACAAACTTCTTTAATGGCACATCTTGTGATAACAGACTCCATAGGCCTATTCATAATTCTAGAAAGTTGAGAGCTAGAAAGGCATTCATAAAATTGAGAAATATCTTATTCAACTAATATCTAAACCTACACCTCAGAAGTAAAAGTGTATAGTGTGTAATGAAGTAGAATGTTGCGATGATATGTGTTTTCCAACCCTTATTACATGGTAGAAGCATAGGATCTCGCCAAAGAGGCAACTAAGTGAACAGATGCCTTCCAGCTGTTGTAATAAAGCTGTATGCTCTGGATATCACGGATATATCACTCAAACTAAACTGTGCTATGCAGAATAAATAAAAGAATGGAGATCATAGAAACAGAGATGAAAAGGAAAATGAGGTATTCTAGGCACAAAATACGGAATTATATTTATAGATATTGAGAAGGCATATGACAGTGTATCACGGCAACTGGTCTAGGATGCACTGATAGAAACGAATAGGTGGAGCAAAAGTACAAATGATCCAAGCCATGTATGGAAAGTGTGTAGGTAGTGTGAGGACTAAAATACCGTAGGACAAACAAACTGGTTCAATGTAGAAACAAGACTTCGACAAGGAAGTATATTATCCCCTCTACTCTTCATCACAGTCATGGATGAAATCCACACAAGTGTACAACAAAAAATGGGAAGAGACAAAGGACTTACTTTTTTTTTTTTTTTTTTTTACAATATGTCGTACTGACAGAGGTAGGTCTTAAGGGGCCCATAGATGTGCAATATTATTGCACAAAATGGATTGTACAATATATTGTTAACTGCCTATAGACGTACAACATTATTGCACAAAAATCGAGTTTGTGCAATAAATAGAATCATGTGGAGATAATATTGATGGTTGTGCAATATACTGTGCAAAGCGGTCATAGACGTACAATATGCGTTGCAATATATAGTCAGTCCATGCCGGTATTTTATTTGGTGATTATATTGAGTGACACTGATCTTTGTTGCTTTTTGATCGCCGTGGGCGTAAGTGCCAAAAAGAAGCACAAGGGCCAAACAGTGGTTTCTAGACAGAGAAAAGTACACCCATGAAAATTTACTCAATGAACTGAGAAAATGGGAACCAAATGATTTTCGAAACTTTCTGCGCATGAATGGTGAATTGTATGAGGAACTCCTCGCTTTGCTCTTAACGTCCCACAGAGCCGGAAGGCCATGGTACACTTCGATAAACTCCAAAATAAACTTTTTTCTCCTCCTTTTTGCCTGCCATCACGATACCTTCTCCAACACTTGTTGATACCAACTGGCGGGAGGAGAGAAATATTGCACAATATTGCCAACACACAGCACAGTATTATTATTTATTATTATTTATTTACATATTTTACGCCCACATTGGAGCACTGAAATCAATACATTTGAGTTAATTTCTTCTTCTTCTTCTCCCAGAACTTTTTCATCCTCTCCGACCTGGAAGCCCTTTGTGTGTCCGATATAGTATATTGTTTCCGTTCAACTGCTTTTAGTTTGAGACTTATGCTTTTGTTCTTCAAAATCCTCTTCTCTTTTCTGTCTTTGATTTGTTGCCGAGTTATACCCAATTCTTCCAAATCGTCCTGAACTTCTTTGAACCAATTATTATTGATTTTATTCTTCAAAAAGTAATCGAATAGTTGTTTCAATATCCTGGTGTCTGCTAATCTTGATATGTGACAGAAAAAGGAAATTCTTCTTTTACGCATTGTAGATATTATTGATTCACATTCACGATAGACAATGTTGTTAGGCAACAATCTCCACTGTCCATCAACTTGGTGTTTTTTATTAATAATTGTTCTAAGAATTCTTCTCTCAGTTTTCTGTAATTTGTCTGTTGTAGATTTTACATTTAATTTGAATAAAGTTTCACTAGCATAGGTTGCCTCTGGTTTAACTATGGAATTATAGTGTTTCAGCTTAGCGTTTATCGAAAGAGATTTTTTTTTTATAGGTTGGCCAGGTAAGTCTTTGTGCTTGTTTAAATTTAGTTGTTCTGTGTTCTATTGCTTCTTTTTCATTTGTGTTCCATGTTATTATTTCCCCAAGATATTTGAATTTCTGAACAATTTTAATCTCTTTATTACTGTTCAGCTGAATAACTGGTAAATCAACTTTAAAAGTTGGCATCATTTCTGTTTTTTCAAATGAAATTTGTAATCCCATTTTTTTAGCTATAATTTCTAGTTGTTCAATTTGAAATTTAGCCTCTTCTATTGTATTTGCAAGTAATGCTAAATCGTCCGCAAAAGCAAGGCAGTTGAGTTTAATATTTCTACCGATCTTGATAGTTGGTTGGCATTTCTTGTTCCATTCACGCATAACCTTCTCCAATGCACAATTAAATAACAATGGTGAAAGTCCGTCTCCTTGTCGAAGTCCAGTTCTTATAGTGAATGATTCTGATAATTCACCTCTAAATTTAACTTTTGCCTTCGTATTTTTAAAAGTCATATTAATGAGGTTAACAAGTTTTTGATGTAAGCCAAATTCTTTAAGGATTTTTAATAATGAGTCACGATGAATACTGTCGTATGCTTTTTTAAAATCTACAAACGTGATGACCAGACCCTTACTTCGAACTCTTTGGTGCTTCATTATCCATTTTAAACTAATGATTTGATCTGGACAGCTTCTACCTGGTCAAAATCAATCAATCAATATCAATCAATCAATACTGATCTGCATTTAGGGCAGTCGCCCAGGTGGCAGATTCCCTATTTGTTGTTTTCCTAGCCTTTTCCAAAATGATTTCAAAGAAATTGGAAATTTATTGAACATCTCCCTTGGTAAGTTATTCCAGTCCCTAACTCCCCTTCCTATAAATGAATATTTGCCCCAGTTTGTCCTCTTGAATTCCAACTTTATCTTCATATTGTGATCTTTCCTACTTTTATAGACGCCATTCAAACCTATTCGTCTACTAATGTCATTCCACGCCATCTCTCCACTGACAGCTCGGAACATACCACTTAGTCGAGCAGCTCTTCTTCTTTCTCTCAATTCTTCCCAACCCAAACATTGCAACATTTTTGTAACGCTACTCTTTTGTCGGAAATCACCCAGAACAAATCGAGCTGCTTTTCTTTGGATTTTTTCCAGTTCTTGAATCAGGTAATCCTGGTGAGGGTCCCATACACTGGAACCATACTCTAGTTGGGGTCTTACCAGAGACTTATATGCACTCTCCTTTACATCCTTACTACAACCCCTAAACACCCTCATAACCATGTGCAGAGATCGGTACCCTTTATTTACAATCCCATTTATGTGATTACCCCAGTGAAGATCTTTCCTTATATTAACACCTAGATACTTACAATGATCCCCAAAAGGAACTTTCACCCCATCAACGCAGTAATTAAAACTGAGAGGACTTTTCCTATTTGTAAAACTCACAACCTGACTTTTAGCCCCGTTTATCAACATACCATTGCCTGCTGTCCATCTCACAATATTTTCGAGGTCACGTTGCAGTTGCTCACAATCTTGTAACTTATTTATCACTCTATAGAGAATTACATCATCCGCAAAAAGCCTTACCTCCGATTCCACTCCTTTACTCATATCATTTATATATATAAGAAAACATAAAGGTCCGATAACACTGCCCTGAGGAACTCCCCTCTCAACTATTACAGGGTCAGACAAAGCTTCACCTACTCTAACTCTCTGAGATCTATTTTCTAGAAATATAGCAACCCATTCAGTCACTCTTTTGTCTAGTCCAATTGCACTCATTTTTGCCAGTAGTCTCCCATGATCCACCCTATCAAATGCTTTAGACATGTCAATCGCGATACAGTCCATTTGACCTCCAGAATCCAAGATATCTGCTATATCTTGCTGGAATCCTACAAGTTGAGCTTCAGTGGAATAACCTTTCCTAAAACCGAATTGCCTTCTATCGAACCAGTTATTAATTTCACAAACATGTCTAATATAATCAGAAAGAATGCCTTCCCAAAGCTTACATACAATGCATGTCAAACTTACTGGCCTGTAATTTTCAGCTTTATGTCTATCACCCTTTCCTTTATACACAGGGGCTACTATAGCAACTCTCCATTCATCTGGTATAGCTCCTTCGGCCAAACAATAATCAAATAAGTACTTCAGATATGGTACTATATCCCAACCCATTGTCTTTAGTATATCCCCAGAAATCTGATCAATTCCAGCCGCTTTTCTACTTTTCAACTTTTGTATCTTATTGTAAATGTCATTGTTATCATACGTAAATTTTATTACTTCTTTGGCCTTAGTCTCTTCCTCTATCTTGACATTATCCTTGTAACCAACAATCTTTACATACTGCTGACTGAATACTTCTGCCTTTTGAAGATCCTCACATACACACTCCCCTTGTTCATTAATTATTCCTGGAATGTCCTTCTTGGAACCTGTTTCTGCCTTAAAATACCTATACATACCCTTCCATTTTTCACTAAAATTTGTATGACTGCCAATTATGCTTGCCATCATGTTATCCTTAGCTGCCTTCTTTGCTAGATTCAATTTTCTAGTAAGTTCCTTCAATTTCTCCTTACTTCCACAGCCATTTCTAACTCTATTTCTTTCCAGTCTGCACCTCCTTCTTAGTCTCTTTATTTCTCTATTATAATAAGGTGGGTCTTTACCATTCCTTACCACCCTTAAAGGTACAAACCCGTTTTCGCATTCCTCAACAATTTCTTTAAACCCATCCCAGAGTTTGTTTACATTTTTATTTACCGTTTTCCACCGATCATAGTTACTTTTTAGAAACTGCCTCATACCTGCTTTATCAGCCATATGGTACTGCCTAACAGTCCTACTTTTAAGACCTTCCTTTCTATCACATTTATTTTTAACTACCACAAAAACAGCTTCATGATCACTAATACCATCTATTACTTCAGTTTCCCTATAGAGCTCATCTGGTTTTATCAGCACCACATCCAGGATATTTTTCCCTCTGGTTGGTTCCATCACTTTCTGAATCAGCTGTCCTTCCCATATTAACTTATTTGCCATTTGTTGGTCATGCTTCCTGTCGTTCGCATTTCCTTCCCAATTGACATCTGGCAAATTCAGATCTCCCGCTACAATCACATTTCTTTCCATGTCGTTTCCCACATAGCTGACTATCCTATCAAATAATTCCGAATCCGCATCAGTGCTACCCTTTCCCGATCTGTACACTCCAAATATATCAAGTTGCCTATTATCTTTAGAAATGAGCCTTACACCTAGAATTTCATGTGTCTCATCTTTAACTTTCTCGTAGCTTACAAATTCTTCTTTCACCAGAATGAAAACTCCCCCTCCCACTTTTCCTATCCTATCTCTACGATACACACTCCAGTGCCGTGAGAAAATTTCTGCATCCATTATATCATTTCTCAGCCATGATTCAACTCCTATTACAATATCTGGTAAATATATATCTATTAAATTACTTAATTCTATTCCTTTCTTTACAATACTTCTACAGTTCAACACTAACAATTTTATGTCATCCCTACTTGATTTCCAGTTTCCTGCTCCCTGATATTCTCCAAGTTCTTGGTCGAGTTGTTCTTGGATTCTTGTGTATATAATCTTGGATAAAATCTTGTATGTAATATCAAGTAAGGATATCCCCCGATAATTATTTGGATCGGAGCGATCACCTTTCTTGTGCAGCGGGTGGATTATCGCTGTATTCCATTCCTCAGGAAGCTTCTCCGTGTTCCAAATATCAATGATGTATTTATGTAGGTTTTGAATAGTCTGATCATTAGCATTCTTCCATATTTCTGCTACTATTTGATTCTCTCCTGCTGCTTTGTAGTTTTTAAGTGCATTAATTGCCGTTTTCACTTCATTGTAAACTGGTGGTATAATCTTTTGTAATGGAGTTTTATTTTTTGGGTTAGGATCAAATTCTAAATGTTCCACAGGATCCTCACAATTAAGTAACTCTTTAAAGTATTCTGCAAGAATGTTAGCATTATCCTGATTATTGTGTGCCATTTTACCATTTTTATTTCTTAACATAAGTGTGGGAGGGGTAAATTTAGATTGATATTGCTTGAATGTTTTGTAATAGTCTCTTGTTTTATGCTGATTGAATGTTTCTTCTATAGTGCTAAGCATTTCCTTTTGATAATTCCTTTTAATTGTCCTAATTTCTTTAGCTGTTTGTCTTCTGGCATTAATTAGTTCTTCTCGAGATTTTTCCGTTTTCCTCTGTTGATCATTTATCCATGCCTTGTGTCTTGCTTGAATTGCTTTGTCACATTCCTCGTTCCACCACGCATGTTTCTTTCTCCTTTTGATTGGGGCAATTTCTTCAGCTATGGTTTTAAGTTTGTTGATCATTGTCTCTAATTTGTCATTTAAAGGTGTTTTGGATCTCTCTAAATATATTTTATTATTTATTAAGTAACTGGGATCATAATTTCTCCTTGCTTTGAGATGATTATGTTTGTGTTTCCTTTTTGGTGTTAACTTGATTTTTATTTTTGAGATATAATGATCCGAGTCAATGTCTACCCCACGGAGGACTCTGACATTATAAATTTCTTTATGATAATCTTTATCCATGGCAACATGATCAATCTGAAACTCTCCCAATTTTACGTTAGGGCATTTCCATGTCATAAGTTTATGTGGTCGCCTCATGAATCTGGTGGTTTCCAAAACGAGTCTATGATCTGCACAAAGTTCAATTAATCTTTGGCCATTTTTGTTCGTTAATTTATGAGCTGGCCATTTTCCTACAACTGTGCGATACTTCTTTTCTCTGCCTATTTTAGCATTGAAATCTCCAAGTAAGATTTTTATATGCTCATCAGGGATCTTCGCTAATATGTAATCAAGTTCCTCCCAAAAGTTTTCAACTCCTTCTCTATCTTTATTGTTTTTGTCATTTGTTGGTGCATGGACATTTATTAAAGTATAAGTTTTATTCCCTACTTTAATTGTTAGAAGTGCCATCCTCGAAGATTTTGAAGAAAATTCTTCAATTGAGTCTATTATGCTACTATGAACAAGAAAACCTACACCAAATTGAGGGACATTCTTCATTACTCTTTCTCCTGGAGGTCCTTTGTAGAGACGATAACCTCCTGATTCAATTGGGTCCTGGTCTGTGTTCCTAAGTTCTTGTAAAGCCATTATTAAAATCCTATGTTGGTCCATCACATCAGTTAAATGTTTCAACTTGCCCACCTTACTTAGTGAATTAATGTTTAATGTTGCAAAGTATGAAAATTTTCCTGATTTGTTGAACTTAAGTCTCTTCTTACATTGTTGGGTTAGTCCACTGTCTGTCAGCTGTCTGTCGATTGTCTGTTGGGCTTCCAGGCGCTCCGATTCGCCTAGGTCTTCTACTTGACACCCCACCGATTCCGAGTGGTGTCTTTGTGCAGATCCTTGTTGTTGTTTGTCCACACCGGTGGATTTATTCATTAGAAGACTCATCATCATTGATTGTCTGATCTTTCGATCGAAACATTTCTGACCAAGGTCAGGCTTTACAATTCCAGATGTGATCTGGAAAGGTGATTAATGAAGTATGAATTGGTGATGAATGAAGTGCTACAAGTTCATCCTAGTTGTTCAGGACTGGGAGTAGGCATTTCCTCCATACTCCGCATATGTTATGGTTTTCCCGCCAATACTCGGGTAGCTGATTGCAGTGGTTTCCCACTGGGCGATGGGGTCGCCACATCCCTACACCAGACACAGCACAGTATTTTGCAATTTGCGCAATATATTTCAAACTTTCTTGATTTCGTACAATATATTGCACAACCCTTCAGTATTAAATACACACTATCAATTTTATTGCACAAACCCCAATATTGCGCAATAATATTGCACGTCTATGGGCCCCTTTATGGTGACGACAGGAAAGGCACAGGAGTGAGAAGGAAGTGGCCATGGCCTTAATTAAGGTACAGTCCCAGAATTTACCTGATGTGAAAATGGGAAACCATTTTCACGGCTGCCGACAGTTGTCCACTATCTCCCGGATGCAAGTCACAGCTGCGCGCCCCTAACTGCATGGACAACTCACCCGGTGGCCTTACTCTTTGCAGACGACATAGTAATATGGGGAGAAGATGAAATTAAAGTAAAAGAACAAGTTACTCTATGGAATCAGGAGATAGAGGAATATGGAATGAAAATAAGTGTGAGAAGAGTAAGACAGTAGTGATGACGAGAGGTAGTTTTGCTAGAGGCTTTACGTCGCGCCGACACAGATAGGTCTTATGGCGACGATGGGATAGGAAAGGCCTAGGAGTTGGAAGGAAGCGGCCGTGGCCTTAATTAAGGTACAGCCCCAGCATTTGCCTGGTGTGAAAATGGGAAACCACGGAAAACCATTTTCAGGGCTGCCGATAGTGGGATTCGAACCTACTATCTCCCGGATGACGAGAGGTAGTAGAGAAGGACGAGGGAATATTGAAGTAAAAGGAAGACGATTAGAAGTTGTGAAAAGCTTAAAATATTTGAGGAATACACTTGCAGAAGATGGGAAAATAAATGAAATTGGAAAGAGAATCCAACAAGCTGATGGGTTTTACCAATGTGCAAGAGGTTGTGCCACACCAAGTTTACCTTGTGTTGCACCATTCTAACATCGCATTCTTCGGCGATGTCAAAGACATATAAAACTGTAATATTCCCAAACATGACATGTAATTCGCTTCTGTTAGACAGATGGCGCCCCTTGCCATCAGAGATTGACGAAGCATTTCTCTCTTGCTACTCTTTGCCTTTTGCTTGCCTTTTGTCTGTTTTCCGTACATTTATTCATACGTGAGGGCGGAGGATAACATCGATCTGTGTGAATGAGGTGCTCGCCTGTGGTTTTGATTTGAGACCTTTTATTATTTTTCTTCGTGTCTACTACTGGCTGAGCTTGTTTGGTATTGATATTGTTTAACGCTAATGCTATACATTTCATGTTTGCCTTAGGCTAGATGATATGAACACGTCGTGTAGCAAGCATACTGTTTGTCGGTCACGATTACAACTGGACGAGCCTGGCCTACTATGCGGCGATTCAGGGTTACGATCTGGGTATTTGAATCAAGCTCACAAGCCTGTGATTTTGTTTGTCGTCCTGTACGGATTGTCTCATAACATGTCTTGACAACTCTATCTGTTGGCCTTGCACATTCTGGTCTCTACGCTGTGTGTGCGTGTGGATGGACTGAATAGATATATGTTGTTTTTATGCATCTCACAGGTGTTTTCTTTACACCACTATTATTCCTTTTATTACATTTACTCTCGGCTTTACACGCCCGATTGCTTGTTTATTTTAATAGATTTTTCTTTTGTTTCATCTGTTTAATTGTTAGATATGCTTATTGATCTCGTAACTATGGCAACCTCTTAAGTCTCCTTGTTTTGTTTTCTTTCTTCTCGGTGTTTTTGTATCTGGGGATGCTGTCTCTTTGGAAATAATTGTTGTGTCTGTGTCTTTGAATGTATGATTGAAGTTCAAGTCTAGCATTACTGAATGCTTTGATTGTGTGGCTTTTAATGTAATGTTTGTTTCTTTCGCGCATGTCCAACTTCTCACTCTGGAGAAAGGAATGCTTTGTGTCAAGAGTTAATTTACTTTTCCATGAATGATCTATTTTGATCAAATTTGCAAACACATTTCGTAACGCCTCTGTTGCATCCTTGTTGATGTTTACAAAGCAGAATTCTGTGGTCAGAAAGACAAAACAAAAAACATGACTGCGTGTACAATAATCTTTACGTCTGTAAACATGAGTACGTTTATCTCTGTATCCCGTACTTCTTTTCCTGTTTGCATATTCATTTGAATTTCATGTTATGTTAATAAACCCTATTCTTGTGATCCCAATCTTTTATTGTGGGTACATGCCTTTTCTACTTCCTTTCATAAGTTTAAGAGGCACGAATTCAGTTCCTGGCAGTCTCTAGCCTGTTCCAACCAGTCCACGAGGTAAGTATTTTGTGTGCTTTAGGGCTGGGTGGTGGTGGAGAGTTTTAAGGTATAGTGTGGAACCGGGATGTCCCAGAGAAATGCAAGAAAATTCTGTATTCAATGTATTATACACCAATTTTGACATACTGTATACATGGTGGGCATATGAACAACAACAAAATGTGATGAAAGCAGAATCCAAGTAGCCGAGATGAAATTCGTTAGAGGAATAATTGGGAAGACATGAAGGGATAAAATCAAAAACAAAGAAATCACAGAGAGAATTGGATTCCCTAAACTGCAAGACAACACACAGGCCAATAAGCTGAATGATAATGGAAGAGGATAGAGTTCCAAAGTGAGTGGGCCTACTTATGGAGAAAATAATAGGAGGAGGACGATAATGTGGAGGCCCAGAAAGAGGTGGACAGATACAGTGAAGGTGAGTACAGAGAAGAGAGGAGTAAAAGTAGAAGAAATATTGGAGGAAGGAAGCGAGTAGTGAGAGATAGAAAACTGTGTAGGTCCTCGATTCACAACCCGACCCAGAAGACTGGAAATGAAGAAGAAGAAGAATGCAGAACAAGAAGTACCACCTCCTTCAGTTCATCACTGAAGGAAAAACCCAAAGTTAGAAATGGTCCCACTATTTAATCTGGACTAATAAATAATCATAACTCTGAAAGGTAAATATCTTGACATTAGGCAAACACACTATCATATTTTAGTGGTTGGAGACCCCAGTCCAGCTACCGGTACTTTCCGTTCGCTATATAGCGTACAAGTTCAATTATCACAATTCTGTACCAGTGCCAAAGAAGCAAGTACAAATATTTAGCTGTTTTAATACAAGATTAAGATTGGAAAATAAGCAAGTGGTATATCATCTATTCAATCATACTTGAGTAATAAGAAGGATTCTAACCTGGGCTACTCTCAAAGCATTCTGTGTTGCTCCACCAACGGTGTACTCAACTTTGTACTTGTCTACCAACTCATCATACAAAGGTTTGTGCTTCTCTTCAGCAAGAATTGCATTGTTGGGTTGCACATCATATTTTATTAAAAAATCTTCGTCTACTGATGCACTGATGTCCAGTAATGGATTTCCCATTCCTAGGATCAACCCACTCCTGCAAACATTATGATATAGTACATTAGTTACAAATAAATCTTGATGTTATCTTAGAAAAGATTTATCCAAGCACTTCAATAAAATGAGAACATCTTACATAATGTGAACTTAAATATTATAAATATTTAGTCTGGAGAGTACGCATGCACAGCTTGAAGCACCATGGAGAATGTTATAACTGAACCACAGTACATGACAAGAACACAAGCATGCATAATCTGTCTGTTCCCATGACAACATTCTCTTAAGAAAAAAAAGAGTATACAGGTCAAGGTTGTTTTATCTGAACACAAGAACAGTGGGCCATAAAGGGCTCAACTGAGAATACCGTACATTACATAAATAACACAAATATATTATGTAATAAATCCCCAACAATACCGATTAGATGAATTCACAGACATTTCTATACGTTGAGTAGCAGCTTCAAAGTTATTCTCAGCCACCTACAGATCGCCTTCTACTTTTTAGTGGCACTGCTATTAAAAGAACATTTCGAAAGACTGCTCGCACCCTCACCTTTAAAAACATGCAGCACGTTGTTATAGCTAACCTCAACACTGTTCAAATGTTCACGTTTACCTTACCTTAACTTTCCTTCCATTACTGCAGTTGTCTGAATGAATATCTTTCTTTGAATGTAAAGTGACAAAGGTTATCATAAGTTGATTTCATAAGCATTCTACGCGAAGAGATTAAAAAAAAACATACTTCAGCAAACAACAACAGTTGCCATGTTTGGCAGAGAAGTCCACAGTGAAGATGTTCTACACCACTCCTCTTTGGACTGATAAAAACAAAAACAAAACAAACACTTGTCAAAGAAAACCAGAAGCTTCTTAGCGGGAAATTTCTTTTACGTAGTATGTTATTTCAAGCAAAGAAACAGTTCGGTACACTTCCTGATACAACACCGGATAATACTGAGCGAATTCATATTCGGAAGAATCACCATTCTGTCCTTCTGTCAGTGGGAGAACTCCAACGCAGACGTTCCGTTTAGCTCTTGCATTTAGAGCTGGGAACGGAGCAGTTGCTCTTATGACTGCAATCGGTAGTATCCACTGGACTTCTCTTTGCACTGGACTATACTATCAATGCAACTGTTGCTCCGGAGGGCGAGCAGAGGACCAAAGGGGATATAAGGACGGAGGAACAGTACCGCGTGTGTGTTCGCTAGCAGTTGTAGTACTGGTGACAAATACAGTAGAGGCCGTACTCGGAGACTACTGTATTTGCTGGCGCGGAGCGGACGTGCTCGCAACGTGGTAAATACTGCTGTATACATAGGAAGAAGACGAATGTATGAAATGTGAAAATATGTACATTTTCAATTATCGTTAGTGTTTAATTTGTCGATTTTTTTTGTGACAATTTGCTTTACATCGCGCCGTCTTGTGGCGACGATGGGATAGGAACGGCCTAGGAGTGGGAAGAAGAGTCCGTGACGTTGATACAGTCCCAGCATTTTCTTGGCGTGAAAATGGAAAAATCACGAAGAACAATTTTCAGGGCTGCCGACAGTGGGGTTCGAAGCCACCATCTCCCGAACGCAAGCTGACAGCTACATGACCCAAACCACACAGCCACTCGCTCGGTCTGTAGGTTACTAGAACACATTAAAATGCCAAGAAAGCTGTCTGGTGCTTGTCATTTTTTTGGTGAATGTGAAGAAAACAAATCCGCAAAATGTAAGCTGTGTGGTAAGGTTTATTCCACGGTGGTGAAATATCTAAACTAATGGACCATGTGAAAAGGGCCCACAATGAGAATGTTGATGAAGTGACTTCACGATCTTGAAGTCGTAACAACGTCCCTGTTGCAGTGTACAATCGTAACACTGGGGAAAAGAAAGGCATAGACCACTCTTTGCCTCTATTTGTGGCAACTGATAAGTAAGCTTTGTGAAATGTGGCGGACAAAGTGTTTAAAACGTTTGTACGTAAATTAAATCCTCGATACGAACTTCCATCACATCGCACTTTGTCGGATGTAAGTGATACAAATGCGTCAGTCTGGTACAGCATATAACAAACTCCCAGTCAGTTCTTACTCTTCAGTAATAAATGAGATGTAATTCATGTAAGAGTATTGTATATAATACATGTTTACATGGAATGGAATAAAATTATTATTTAAACTCAATCAATCAATCAATACTGATCTGCATTTAGGGCAGTCGCCCAGGTGGCAGATTCCCTATCTGTTGCTTTCCTAGCCTTTTCCGAAATGATTTCAAAGAAATTGGAAATTTATTGAACATCTCCCTTGGTAAGTTATTCCAATCCCTAACTCCCCTTCCTATAAATGAATAGTTGCCCCAGTTTGTCCTCTTGAATTCCAACTTTATCTTCATATCGTGATCTTTCCTACTTTTATAAACGCCACTCAAACCTATTCGTCTACTAATGTCATTCCACGCCATCTCTCCGCTGACAGCTCGGAACATACCACTTAGTCTAGCAAATCATTTCGGAAAGGGCTAGGAAAGCAACAGATAGGGAATCTGCCACCTGGGCGACTGCCCTAAATGCAGATCAGTATTGATTGATTGATTGATTGATTGAGCTCTTCTTCTTTCTCTCAATTCTTCCCAACCCAAACATTGCAACATTTTTGTAACGCTACTCTTTTGTCGGAAATCACCCAGAACAAATCGAGCTGCTTTTCTTTGGATTTTTTCCAGTTCTTGAATCAGGTAATCCTGGTGAGGGTCCCATACACTGGAACCATACTCTAGTTGGGGTCTTACCAGAGACTTATACGCACTCTCCTTTACATCCTTACTACAATCCCTAAACACCCTCATAACCATGTGTAGAGATCGGTACCTTTTATTTACAATCCCATTTATGTGATTACCCCAGTGAAGATCTTTCCTTATATTAACACCTAGATACTTACAATGATCCCCAAAAGGAACTTTCACCCCATCAACGCAGTAATTAAAACTGAGAGGACTTTTCCTATTTGTGAAACTCACAACCTGACTTTTAGCTCCGTTTATCAACATACCATTGCCTGCTGTCCATCTCACAACATTTTCGAGGTCACGCTGCAGTTGCTCACAATCTTGTAACTTATTTATCACTCTATAGAGAATAACATCATCCGCAAAAAGCCTTACCTCCGATTCCACTCCTTTACTCATATCATTTATATATATAAGAAAACATAAAGGTCTGATAACACTGCCCTGAGGAACTCCCCTCTCAACTATTACAGGGTCAGACAAAGCTTCACCTACTCTAACTCTCTGAGACCTGTTTTCTAGAAATATAGCTACCCATTCAGTCACTCTTTTGTCTAGTCCAATTGCACTCATTTTTGCCAGTAGTCTCCCATGATCCACCCTATCAAATGCTTTAGACATGTCAATCGCGATACAGTCCATTTGACCTCCAGAATCCAAGATATCTGCTATATCTTGCTGGAATCCTACAAGTTGAGCTTCAGTGGAATAACCTTTCCTAAAACCGAATTGCCTTCTATCGAACCAGTTATTAATTTCACAAACATGTCTAATATAATCAGAAAGAATGCCTTCCCAAAGCTTACATACAATGCATGTCAAACTTACTGGCCTGTAATTTTCAGCTTTATGTCTATCACCCTTTCCTTTATACACAGGGACTACTATAGCAACTCTCCATTCATCTGGTATAGCTCCTTCGGCCAAACAATAATCAAATAAGTACTTCAGATATGGTACTATATCCCAACCCATTGTCTTTAGTATATCCCCAGAAATCTGATCAATTCCAGCCGCTTTTCTAGTTTTCAACTTTTGTATCTTATTGTAAATGTCATTGTTATCATATGTAAATTTTATTACTTCTTTGGCCTTAGTCTCTTCCTCTATCTCGACATTATCCTTGTAACCAACAATCTTTACATACTGCTGACTGAATACTTCTGCCTTTTGAAGATCCTCACATACACACTCCCCTTGTTCATTAATTATTCCTGGAATGTCCTTCTTGTAACCTGTTTCTGCCTTAAAATACCTATACATATCCTTCCATTTTTCACTAAAATTTGTATGACTGCCAATTATGCTTGCCATCATGTTATCCTTAGCTGCCTTCTTTGCTAGATTCAATTTTCTAGTAAGTTCCTTCAATTTCTCCTTACTTCCACAGCCATTTCTAACTCTATTTCTTTCCAGTCTGCACCTCCTTCTTAGTCTCTTTATTTCTCTATTATAATAAGGTGGGTCTTTACCATTCCTTACCACCCTTAATGGTACAAACCTGTTTTCGCATTCCTCAACAATTTCTTTAAACCCATCCCAGAGTCTGTTTACATTTTTATTTACCATTTTCCACCGATCATAGTTACTTTTTAGAAACTGCCTCATACCTGCTTTATCAGCCATATGGTACTGCCTAACAGTCCTACTTTTAAGACCTTCCTTTCTATCGCATTTATTTTTAACTACCACAAAAACAGCATCATGATCACTAATACCATCTATTACTTCAGTTTCCCTATAGAGCTCATCTGGTTTTATCAGCACGACATCCAGGATATTTTTCCGTCTGGTTGGTTCATTCACTTTCTGAGTCAGCTGTCCTTCCCATATTAACTTATTTGCCATTTGTTGGTCATGCTTCCTGTCGTTCGCATTTCCTTCCCAATTTACATCTGGCAAATTCAGATCTCCCGCTACAATCACATTTCTTTCCATGTCGTTTCCCACATAGCTAACTATCCTATCAAATAATTCCGAATAATTCCGAAACTTTCTTCCTCTTCTTTCCAATGAGGCCTGCTAAGGACCACGTGCCAATTTCAATTCAGTTCTTCATAATTTGTTCTTTTCTCTTTCGCTCCGTCCAATATTCTTTCACTATGCTGTTTCTTTCTGTCCTCGGACCACTTCGCACCAGGCTTCTTGTTCAATCTTCCTTGGAATCCTTCCATACTTACTACCCTCTTTCTAAAAATTTCTCTGTCCATAGTTTCTTCTTCTCTTATATTATTTCTTTCTAAATCTTTCTTTACTTCTTGAATCCAGCTAGTTGTTGCCTTTTTATGTCCCAAAGGTACTTTTTGTTAATCTGGAATCATCCATTCTGTAAATAAGTCCAAACAATTGCAATCTCCTTTTTCTTATGGTTTCTGTAATGTTTTATATGTTCCTGTATATTTCATCATTAGATCTTAATTTCCATACTTCTGTTATTTTCACAGGGCCTAAGATTTTTCTCATGATTCTCCTTTCTAGTACCTCAAGTTTACATACATACATACATACATACACTGACTGACAGAGCAAATGCAACACCAAGAAGGAGTGGTCAGAACTTTATGCCAATTGCAGGGTAGACTGACGTCACTGAGGTATGCAAATGATGTGAAATGCGCCGCTGTGCTGCGCACGTAGTGAACGATAAATGGGACACGGCGTTGGCGAATGGCCCACTTCGTACCGTGATTTCTCAGCCGACAGTCATTGTAGAACGTGTTGTCGTGTGCCACAGGACACGTGTATAGCTAAGAATGCCAGGCCGCCGTCAACGGAGGCCTTTCCAGCAGACAGACGACTTTACGAAGGGTATGGTGATCGGGCTCAGAAGGGCAGGTTGGTCGCTTCGTCAAATTGCAGCTGATACCCATAGGGATGTGTCCACGGTGCAGCGCCTGTGGCGAAGATGGTTGGCGCAGGGACATGTGGCACGTGCGAGGGGTCCAGGCGCAGCCCGAGTGACGTCAGCACGCGAGGATCGGCGCATCCGCCGCCAAGCAGTGGCAGCCCCGCACGCCACGTCAACCGCCATTCTTCAGCATGTGCAAGACACCCTGGCTGTTCCAATATCGACCAGAACAATTTCCCGTCGATTGGTTGAAGGAGGCCTGCACTCCCGGCGTCCGCTCAGAAGACTACCATTGACTCCACAGCATAGACGTGCACGCCTGGCATGGTGCCGGGATAGAGCGACTTGGATGAGGGAACGGCGGACCGTCGTGTTCTCCGATGAGTCACGCTTCTGTTCTGTCAGTGATAGTCACCGCAGACAAGTGTGGCGTCGGCGTGGAGAAAGGTCAAATCCGGCAGTAACTGTGGAGCGCCCTACCGCTAGACAACGCGGCATCATGGTTTGGGGCGCTATTGCGTATGATTCCACGTCACCTCTAGTGCGTATTCAAGGCACGTTAAATGCCCACCCCTACGTGCAGCATGTGCTGCGGCCGGTGGCACTCCCGTACCTTCAGGGGATGCCCAATGCTCTGTTTCAGCAGGATAATGCCCGCCCACACACTGCTCGCATCTCAAAACAGGCTCTACGAGGTGTACAGATGCTTCCGTGGCCAGCGTACTCTCCGGATCTCTCACCAATCGAACACGTGTAGGATCTCATTGGACGCCGTTTGCAAACTCTGCCCCAGCCTCGTACGGACGACCAACTGTGGCAAATGGTTGACAGAGAATGGAGAACCATCCCTCAGGACACCATCCGCACTCTTATTGACTCTGTACCTCGACGTGTTTCTGCGTGCATCGCCGCTCGCGGTGGTCCTACATCCTACTGAGTCGATGCCGTGCGCATTGTGTAACCTGCATATCGGTTTGAAATAAACATCAATTATTCGTCCATGCCGTCTCTGTTTTTTCCCCAACTTTCATCCCTTTCGAACCACTCTTTCTTGGTGTTGCATTTGCTCTGTCAGTCAGTGTACATACATACATACATACATACATTATCATTATAGACTGTTATGCCTTTCAGCGTTCAGTCTGCAAGCCTCTGAGAATTTACTAAACGTCGCCACAATCCTCGATTTGCAACTAGTGTTGTGGCCTCATTTAGTTCTGTACCTCTTATCTTTAAATCGTTAGAAACCGAGTCTAACCATCGTCGTCTTGGTCTCCCTCTACTTCTCTTACCCTCCATAACAGAGTCCATTATTCTCCTGAGTAACCTATTCTCCTCCATTCGCCTCACATGACCCCAGCACAGAAGCCGGTTTATGCGTACAGCTTCATCCATCGAGTTCATTCCTAAATTAGCCTTTATCTCCTCATTCCGAGTACCCTCCTGCCATTTTTCCTACCTGTTTGTACCAGCAATCATTCTTGCTACTTTCATGTCTGTTACTTCTAACTTATGAATAAGATATCCTGAGTCCACCCAGCTTTCACTCCCGTAAAGCAAAGTTGGTCTGAAAACAGACCGATGTAAAGATAGTTTCGTCTGGGAGCTGACTTCCTTCTTACAGAATACTGCTGATCGCAACTGCGAGCTCACTGCATTAGCTTTACTACACCTTCATTCAATCTCACTTACTATATTACCATCCTGGGCGAACACACAACCTAAATACTTGAAATTATCGACCTGTTCTAGCTTTGTATCACCAATCTGACATTCGATTCTGTTGAATTTCTTACCTACTGATATCAATTTAGTTTTCGAGAGGCTAATTTTCATACCATACTCACTGCACCTATTTTCAAGTTCCAAGATATTAGACTGCAGGCTTTCGGCACAGTCTGCCATTAAGACCAAGTCGTCAGCGTAGGCCAAACTGCTTACTACATTTCCACCTAACTGAATCCCTCCCTGCCATTTTATACCTTTCAGCAGATGATCCATGTAAACTACGAACAGGAAAGGTGAAAGATTACAGCCTTGTCTAACTCCTGTAAGTACCCTGAACCAAGACTTCATTCTACCATCAATTCTCACTGAAGCCCAATTGTCAACATAAATGCCTTTGATTGATTTTAATAATCTACCTTTAATTCCATAGTCCCCCATTATGGCGAACATCTTTTCCCTCGGTACCCTGTCATATGCTTTCTCTAGATCTACGAAACATAAACACAACTGCCTATTCCTCTCGTAGCATTTTTCAATTACCTGGCGCATACTGATAATCTGATCCTGACAGCCTCTCTGTGGTCTGAAACCACACTGGTTTTCATCCAACTTCCTCTCAACGACTGATCGCACCCTCCCTTCTAGGATGCCAGTGAATACTTTGCCTGGTATACTAATCAATGAGATACCTCGATAGTTGTTGCAATCCTTCCTGTTCCCTTGCTTATAGATAGGTGTAATTACTGCTTTTGTCCAATCTGAAGGTACCTTACCAACACTCCACGCTAATTTTACTACTCTGTGAAGCCATTTCATCCCTGCCTTCCTACTGTACTTCACAATTTCAGGTCTAATTTCATCTATTCCTGCTGCCTTATGACAATGGAGTTTATTTACTATCCTTTCCACTTCCTCAAGCATAATTTCACCAACATCCTTTTCCTCCTCCCCATGAGCTTGGCTGTTTGCAACACCACCATGATGATTTCCTTTTACATTGAGAAGATGTTCAAAATATTCCCTCCACCTCTCCAGTGATTCCCTGGGATCTATTATGAGTTCACCTGAATTACTCAAAACACTGTTCATTTCCTTTTTCCCTCCCTTCCTAAGATTCTTTATTACTGTACAGAAAGGTTTCCCTGCTGTTTGACCTAGCCTTTCCAGGTTATTACCAAAATCTTCCCATGACTTCTTTTTGGATTCAACAACTATTTGTTTCGCTCTGTTTCTTTCATCTACGTACCAATCCCTGTCTGCCTTGGCCCTTGTTTGGAGCCATTTCTGATAAGCCTTCTTTTTACGTTTACAGGCTGCTCTCACTTCATCATTTCACCAAGATGTTCGCCTTTTCCCATCTTTACACACAGTTGTTCCTAGGCATTTCCTTGCTGTTTCTATTACAGCATCCCTGTATGCCACCCATTCACTTTCTATATCCTGAAGCTGCTTACTGTCTACTGTTCGAAACTTCTCACTAATCATATCCATGTACTTCTGTCTAATTTCCTCGTCCTGGAGACTTTCTACCCTTATTTGTTTGCAGACAGATTTCACTTTCTCTATCCTAGGCCTAGAGATACTTAGTTCACTACAGATCAGATAGTGGTCTGTATCATCGGAAAATCCCCGGAAAACTCGTACATTCCTAACAGATTTCCTTTATTCAAAGTCTGTTAAGATATAGTCTATTATGGATCTGGTACCCCTAGCCTCCCATGTGTAGCGGTGAATAGCCTTATGCTTGAAGAACGTATTCGTAACAGCTAAACCCATACTAGCACAGAAGTCCAGCAAACGCTTCCCATTCCCATTAGCTTCCATAACTTCCCCACATTTACCAATCACCCTTTTGTATCCTTCAGTTCTATTCCCAACTCTCGCATTGAAATCGCCCATTAGCACTATTCTATCCTTGCTGTTGACCCTGACCACGATGTCACTCAATGCTTCATAAAACTTGTCAACTTCATCCTCATCTGCACCCTCACATGGTGAATACACGGACACAATTCTAGTCCTAATTCCTCCCACTGACAAATCTACCCACATCATTCGCTCATTTACATGCCTAACAGAAACTATGTTGTGTGCAATGGTATTCCTGATAAAGAGCCCTACCCCAGACTCTGCCCTTCCCTTTCTAACACCCGTCAAGTACACTTTATAATCTCCTATCTCTTCCTGGTTATCTCCCCTTACCCAAATATCACTTACTCCTAGCACATCCAGATGCATCCTCTTTGCTGACTCACCCAGTTCTACCTTCTTTCTTCCATTTTATCTAAGCTATAATTTAGTACCAGGCATTCACTTGCATATAAGCATTCTGGTTTCACCACTGTAGTGTAGTGCCTTATTTTAAGATTTTTAGATAGACACTTTGTGTTATAAAAATTCTTTGTGATACCATATGCTGTTTCCATCTTGTGTACCCTTTCTTCTACTGCAGATTTGTCTAAACCAGTTTCTTGAATTATTTCTCCCAGATATTTGAATTTCATTACTCTTTCCACTGGACCAATATCAATTGCCAAATATTTTGGAGCATTCTTGATGTTTGTAATAAATTTTGTTTTTTCCACGGAGATTCTCAAACCTGCCTTGTTGGCTATTTCTTCCAAGAAATTGATTTGTGTTGTTGCACTTGTTAGGTTTTCTGACAATATAGCAAAATTGCCTGCAAATGCTAGGCAATTTATTTCAATGTCTTTTACCGGCAAAATGTTATGCTCTTTAAGCTTTACGTTCCAAATTCTTACAATTTTCTCTAGAATACAGTTGAACAGAAGGGGTGACAGACCGTCACCTTGCCGTACCCCAGTATTTATCTTAATAGGTTTCGATATCTCACCCATAAATTTCACCTTTGAAATTGTGTCATTAAAAAGGGTTTCCACATATTAGGTTTCCAATTTAGTTTTCACTCCAAATTCATGGATTGTTTTATCTATGGTTTCTCTATCAACCGAGTCAAAGGCCTTTTTAAAAACAACAAAAGTCACAACAATGTCTTTTGAATTCAATATCCTATACATACCGTATCGCATGGCATGAGGATACATTGTTACAATTTGGTTATTTACAAATATGTACAATTACAGGATTAAAAAAAGTTTCATCTATACACTCAGAACAAGTACGTAATAAAACAAACAATATTCGTACATTTGAGCTCATCAATATCTGCATTGCTGCTAAAGCTGAATGTCCAGTTTTGTTAACCAACTCACAGCTTCATCACTGGCCTCGTGAATGTCCTTTATTGTCCCACTGAATCTTCAGAGTGGGCACTCTGTGACGATATGTTGAACGGTCTGTGGCACGTCAGAGCAGTCGCAATAAGGTTCGCTGACTGCTAAAATGATCACAAGCCTAATGATATCCTGCTTCTTTTACAGTCTGACACAAGCCAGTATAATGTACGCTGGATTTAATTCCACAATATTGCCACACAGAGGCAAGTATGCAAACTCTTAGACTGAATTGGAAAGAAATATTCTACGAATATTTAACTTTCATGATCATATAAACATGAGTTCATAACATACACTTAAGAAAATGGAAATTGCAACACCATGAAGGCACTGGTCGTTTGTGTTGATTTTCAAGATATGGAACGATGCTATGTAGGTGTGTAAACGATCAAAGTTTCAGACCCATTGGATTGTTGCGACAGGTCTCCCCACGTGATTGGTCGTGGAGGAATCAACTCCAGTATACGGACTCTGGTCTAGCGTAGTTGACTTGCAGTCTGTGCAGTAAAGTGTTCCCCGTCAAACATGCCTCGATGACAGAGAAGAGCACGCTATCAACAACTGTCGCCTTTTGAGAGGGCTCGGATAATTGGACTGTGTGAGGCTGGATTATCGCTAAGAACTGTCGCTGCACGTGTTGGCCGACAGGCATCTACAGTACAACATGTATGGCAGCAGTGGTCAAATGAAGGTACCCACACTCGTAGACCTGGCACAGGCCCAGTGCGACAGACAACTATGAGAGAGGATCGCCGCATCATTGGAATAGCTCGGATGGAACCCCATGCAACAGCAGTGCAAATTCGAGCACGTTACACAACAAACAGTTGGTAATCGCCTGCGTGCAGCTGGCTTACAAGTCCGTGTCCCTGCAGAAGGTGTTCCATTGACCCCACAACAGCGATGTGTAAGGCTGGCCTGGTGTCGAGAAAGATCGACGTGGCTCGACGAATGGCATAGGATCGTCTTTAGTGATGAATCGCGCTTCTGTCTTGCCCGCAGTGATCGCCGGAATCGTGTGCGCCGATGTACCGGGGAAAGGGGCCGCCCAGATCTTACTGTCGAGAGGCACACAGCGCCAACACCAAGCATTACGGTCTGGGGAGCTACAGTATTGGCTTTAATGTGAAATCACAATTAGTGCTTGTTGAGGGCACTATGACTGCTCGACAGTACGTTGAGAGGGTACTCAATCCAGTGGTTGTCCCTATATGGCGAACATTGCTAATGGGATGTTTCAGCAGGATAATGTCCGGGTTCACACTGCACGCATCTCCAGAGAAGCTCTCCACAACATCACAACCTTAGAATGGCCCGCCAGAAACCCGGACCTCAGTCCTATTGACCATGTGTGGGACATGATGGGTCGACAACTGGCCAACCGTCCTCAGCCACCCACAACTCTGGAACAACTGACCCGTGCAGTGCAGCAAGCATGGGCCACAATTCCTCAGGAAGCAATCCAGGGCCTTATTGACTCCATGCCTGGACGAATTCATCAATGTATTGCAGTTCATGGTGGGCACATCCTGTATTGATTGTTGTCTTAACTTGCGGTCAGAGGGACCTGAAAGTGTAATCATCAAGCACAACCAAACACTCGTCCTGCATGATCAATTGCAGCAATGTAGCACCACTCCTTCTGGGTGTTGCAATTTCCATTTTCTTTAGTGTATGAAGATTTAGTATATAGTTAGTACTGAGCAAATTGGCCATGCAATTAGGGTCGCGCAGCTGTGAGGTTGCATTAGAGAGATAGTAGGTTCGAATCCCACTGTTTGGCAGCCCCAAAGATGGTTTTCTGTGGTTTCCCATTTTCACACCAGGCAAATAATATTAGAACATGTTTCAGTCTGTGAGACCTCCTTCAGCTGTTGTTATTGTTTGAGTCATTAGTCCATAGACTGGTTTGATGCAGCCCATCATACCACCCTATCCTGTGCTAACCTGTTCATTTTTACATAACTACTACATCCTACATCTGCTCTAATCTGCTTGTCATATTCATACCTTGGTTTAAGATGTGTCCTATCATTCTATCTCTTTTTCTGATCAACTTTTTCTTTCTCACCAATTCGATATACCCACATCACCTTCAGTATTCTTTTGTAACACCGCATTTCAAAAGCTTCTATTCTCTTTCTTTCTGAGCTGGTTATTGTCCATATTTCACTTCCATACAATGCCATGCTCCAGACAAAAGTCTTCAGAACCATCTTTCTAAATCAATGTTCGAAGTGAGCAAATTTCTTTTCTTAAGAAGAGAAAGGCCTTCCTTGTTTGTGCTAGCCTGCATTTTATGTCCTCCTTTTTTCTGCCATCGTTTGTTATTTTACTACCCAAATAACAGTATTCATCTACTTCCTTTAAGACTTCATTTTCTAATCTAACATTTCCTACATCACCTGACTTCATTTGAAGAAGATATAAATATGTAATATTGGAATATGTATTTATATTTTACTAAGTATTGAATGGTGGGTAGCCTCCATGGCTCAGGTGGCAGCACGTCCGCCTCTCACCGCTGGGTTCCATGGTTCAAATCCCGGTCACTCCATGTGAGATTTGTGCTGGACAAAGTGGAGGTGGGACAGGTTTTTCTCTGGGTACTCCAGTTTTCCCTGTCATCTTTCATTCCCGCAACACTCTCCAATATCATTTCATTTCATCTGTCAGTCAATCATTGTCCCAGAAGAGTGCAACAGGCCTCAGCAGCCAGCACAATTTCTATCCTCACCGCAAGATGGGGGCTTCATTCATTCCATTCCTGACTCGGTCGGTCACTGACTGGAAAACAGGTTATAGGTTTTCATTTCAAGTACTAAATGGTGGAAATATAAAAGATTCCAATGAACCGAATAATTATTTTATTCCCTCTTTCTTGGTGTTATTCCCACTTGATAGCGGAGTATGCACGTGTATAATGTCTGCACTACTTATTATGGTTAAAGTCGTATTCAGGGATGACATTGTCTTTCTGAATATCTTTGTTAATTCGGTCGCCACCATTGGCCTTCTGCACGAGCACAATTTACTGTACTGTCAACCAAATCCCTTGGGCTCCTTATAATGTGTTCATACTATCTCAGTCTTGTTTCCTCATTTTATCCATGATTGGTGCCACACCCAGTCACCAATGAACATCTTCATTTGCAAGGATGGAGAAATTGTCAGGCACAATTTTGGAACAGATTTCTTTGTTTGCAAAGAAATGTACTTTTTATTTCATCTAAAACTATACTGGTACTCTAAATAAATTAAATTACTTTTGTCGGTATACTTTTAATCTTTGTATCATACTTCAAAATTTATCATGGACCATTGTGATTTCAAAAAGAGAAAGACAAGGGAAAGGCATTGTGAAAATTGGTGATCAATTTGAAATTGCAGACAGTTTCAAATACCTATGGAGTGAATTAATACAGAATGCAAAACTGGACATGGAGATTAGCAGAGGGTACAACAGGGCAATGCATTCTACCAGAATGTAAGAAACCTCCTCTAGAATAAGGAAGTACCAAGGAAGTGTAAAGAGATAGTGTAGAAAATGTATTATGCACCCATATTGACTTGTGCAGCTGAGATCTGGACAATTACAAACAGGGAGGAGAGTAGAATTCAAGCCAGTGAAATGAAATACCTAAGCAGAATGATAGGAAAAACAAGGAAATAAATTAAGATGTTAGAAAAGAAGTTGGAATAGAAATGAGACAGTTGATGGGAGTAAACTAAAATGGTTGGACATGTGAAGAGGATGGATGAGAAAAGTATACCAAAACAGAAGATGAAGTTTGAGGGAAAGAGAGTGAGAGAGAGACCTAGAACAAGGTGGATCGAATTAATAAAGAGGAGTGCAAGAAGAAGAAACCTGGACTGGGACAAAATGATGAAAGGGGAATGGTGGAAGGAGAGAGGAAGGTGGAGAAGGGACATAAATGCCCTGAGCCAGCAGGGGCTTGATAAGGGAAAAGGAAATGATGATGATGATGATGATGATGATGTAGATGTACAGAAAGCTACCTGTTACCATTTCATGATGGGTGCAGTATTTTTGCATCTGTCTCTTGGCACCGGCTGGAGCAAAATGTAGCTTCCACCGAAGTCGCAGTCTCGTCCATGGCAGTGACAATATGGAAGCTGCTGGGATATGGGTGGTGCAGAGGAATGATATGTGGGGCATGACTTGGGCATGTGGTAATGTGATGGGGAGGGTCCACATAAAATAAACGGTGGTTGGTACTCGTGGATGTTGACGGGGTGGAAGGAGTACCTTTGGTTGTAGGGCTGTTTTGTCTTATGTTATGTAAAGAAAAACAAGGCATCACTGGGATGTGTGTTTAATTGACTGTACAGTTGAAGGTGTGCCATAAAACTACCTCTGTCTACAATATTTATCCATTTATACAGGTGAAAATTTATTTGATGCTTAACGGCAACAGTTTGCGGTAGAGGGTTAATAAAGAGGAGTGCAAGAAGAAGAAACCTGTTTAGAAGCAATAGAGACACTAGTATATGATGGTCACGCTATGTTGAAGGCCCAGAGTGGTTTAAGCCCTTTTTATGATTTTGGAATTCGTGCGGGACAAAAATCCAGCATGAAATAAAATTGATTTGTACTGATGTTCATGAAGAAATAGATGAATCCTGAGTCCTACGTCGATGTAATATGCTGATTCCGGTGTTGTGAGTGGCAGAAGAGTCCGCACACCGAGGATTAATTAGTGAATTAAATGTTTTGAAGAGTTCCAGTGGAATAAATGAACTTCAAATGAAAAGGAAGGAGTAATTTAGCACTCGCAGGGACTGGATGGAGATTCCAAACTGGGAGGTGCCATGGGATTCGAGATTTGTCTTGGAAGGACATGGTGTTCCCATAAATTAATGACAGTGCAAAATGATATACGGTTGTGGTTCAAATACCGTTATTGTGTCCCGACTGATGTGAAATCGGATCTTGGTGGTTCATGTGGGATTTAACATATGTGACTAAATTCTAAAGATTGGAAATTAAAATAAAACTTTTTAAAATAATAATAATAATAATAATAATACCGGGAGGTACACCCCAAAGCCGCGCATTCAAATTCAGCGCCTAAAAGTACTCCTCTATTGGTAAAACAGTGAAACTGAAACTACACCAACTTAGAACTTTACTCAGAAGATGTCACCACAAAAATATTGAGTAATTTTGTTATTGTGCAGTTGCCTAACCTGAGTGAATTTCTACTTGTTTTGTTCGACATTCATCAATAAGTTTGGATATTTTTTCACAGAGGACACCACTAAAAACTATGATCATGCACCCTGGTGCCAGTTGTAAGAAGTTATCATTTAAAGAAGTTTTGTATTTCTAGGTTTTTTAACCAATTGATGTTCATTTATTTTTGGGTTGGCAATATTTCCTTTTGATTTCTGCCAGGTTTGAATCCAGCCAATCCCTAATTTATGTAATTAATTTTCCACCTATCACAGGTTTCTTGTTCGATTTTGAGTGTTACTTTTTGAATTGACCAATTAAATTGAGAGGGTGTGGCTGGTGTAGACTTGAATGATCTCGAACCTTCCCTGAGGGTTTATAAACTGCGGCTTTTCACGTTTCTTGGCCAATTGATCGTCATCTTACTGAGTGTGCGTGTCAAAGCAGGAGGCGGGCGGCCTCTTTCATCGGTCAACAGAACATCTACAAGGTAATGGCCACATAACTTTATTCTATCTTGCTACTTCCGCAGTTTAACCCGAAGGAAAGGCCCGACTCTTTAGTATGTAACATCCTTTTTTTAAATGTAACTTTCTTCCGGTTGATGTAAAAATTTCATAAATCTTTAACTGTAAATCGGGGATAGAGACTGATGTATTCTCACGAGCTCCCCTTCATCTTGGTTTGAGGTGACTACGTTTTGTAATGGTTTTCTGCCTGTAATGTATTTAAGTAAATTCTATACGAGTCACCTCAGTAGTTTGGGAATAGCTCCTGTTTCGTCGGCCTAGAGCCCCTTAGGATTTTAAGTTCTCAATATATTGTAGCGCAGTGTAAGCCTCCATTCAGGTTGTGTGTCGGGCCATTTAATTAACCTGTTCGTTTCCCTACAGGTTGGGTACGGGATACTCCTGTTTCAAATTGTAAGTTGGGCCATGGAAGGCCAGAGAGTATCAGATTTTTGATGTTGCCTCGAGGAGGCTGAAAAAAAACACAAAAAAAACGCAGAGCCCGTTAGCTCTTTCTCAAGTTTTGTAATTGTAAAGAGTGCCTCTAGAAGGCTAGAAATTGTACTTTGGGGAGCAAGTGCTCAGTGAATTAGGGGATTTCTGCCCTTTACCAAGTAATTCTTCTTCCATTTGTAATATTGTAAAACTATGGGCTTAAAGCCCAAAGAGTTAAGGTTCTGATTCTTGGATTTTTCCCAATCTTGTTTAATGATTGCTATTTGTACCTGTAATATTGTCATAAAAGATTGTTAAGTTTGAAGTTATGAAAATATAACCTTCAGTTTAAGATTTAAATTAATTTTGATATTGTAGTTAGACCCATTCGAGCCCGCACCTTCTGTCATCACCTCTTTCTGTTCCACAGGTATCCCCGTAACAAGTAGTAGCAAAGCGAGGTTGAATGGGTCTCAATTAAGCCCTTATTAATGGCTAAACATAGGATTTGATCCGAACTCTAAGAATTTTCTCAGTCGCTGGAATTTTTTTTCTCTTTCTCTCTCTTCTAAATTTGTAAATTTTCTTCCATCATGTCTGGCCCTCGCGAAGTCCTCCATCCTGGTTACTTGCATAAGGAGGAATTAATTTATGAATTACTAATTAGGATGGAGGCACAGTTGCGGCAGATACCACCAAGCTTAAAGAGTCATTAGATTTACCTATTAGTATCCCAACTTTGGGAGAGAAGGAAATTGATGAGGCTCTCTCCACTATCACGGACAACACCACCGAGCTAGCTTCTGTAGTAAGTTTTTTTGAAGTGAGTGATCCATGTCCTAATCAACTTAAGAGAGTAGAAGCTAGATTGTTCCATTTTTATAATAGGGTTAGCGATCTATTGTCTCTAAAGTTAAAAGAAGGTCATGCTAAAGAGGCGAGTAATTTAGTTGATCATCTATCAAAAATGTCAAATAAAGTTAGTCAATTGTTGTCTGGGGCAGCTGCTCCCAAAACCGACCAAGCCAAGGTGATAAACATTGTGAGTGAGGAAGATTCTTCCAAGAATGTAGAAAGCAGAAAATCTGTGTCAACTCAACAAACTTCTGCCCCATTAGAAAAAGAGTCTGATTGGCGTACCTCAATTCCACCTAACTATTTAAATAATGCTGTATCTGAAGCTTCTCAACCTTCTATGCCATTACCTATTATGTCATCTGGGTTCAGTAGTTTGCCTCATCCTTTGGCTATGTTGCTTAGGGGAATTCAAAGTTTTCAGTAAATTCTACCAACGATGTCATTCCCTTTCTAAGGTTTTTAGTTGAATTCCAAGATTACGCTCTTGTGTTTTCTCTTTCTCACTCTCAAATTCTTCAAATTATTTACCCTTACTCCATAGGTGTCCTCTCAGACAAAATAGTCAAAGCAATAGATGAACAATCTTTCATAGAAGACTTCCACGCCCATCAGGTGGCTAACTTCATTCCGGCTCGAGCAAGGTCATTATTAATTCAAAAGTACTATTTCAGGGTACAGCGACTGGATGAAAATCTGGCAGACTTCATCCAAGATATTAAGTTCTACACCAGAGTATTCACTCTTCATTTCCCTGAGGATCAAATTGTGCAGACAATTGTTGAAGGCATTTTCCGCCCTACAGGTCGTACTTGTGTTTTGCGTCACGTCCTCAAACCTTTGCAGAATTAGAGGCTATGGCGGTCTCAGCCGAAGGAGCCCCCTCCATCTTCTAATAGTTTTCGGCCTTCACCTCGCCGAACTGTCACCACCCGCAAATGCTATGCTTGTGGGTCTACGGATCATGTGCGTAATAAGTGCCCGGTGATAAAATCGAGTGGCACAAGGAATGGAGCAGGGTCATCACAAGGATGTTTTAAATGTGGCTCGTTTACTCATATCACCAAGAATTGCCCTAATGTTAATAGCACCCACTCCTGCTCAACTTCTGGTGCAACCTCGACCAACTCAAATAATGGAAAGTGACTAGTATCATCGGCTGAGTCAGCAGGTACATCTTCCCAAGGCTCAGCCCTAGTTAAACTCTTCGAAAACCCCGGTACGGATAAAAGTTCTTCTAATCTATCATTCGATGGTCCTAAAGAATGCCTCACGATTGCGACAGAGACCCCCACACTTGTACCTTTCCTTAAGATTGAGTTGAATAGTGAACCTGTCACTGCTCTATTAGACTCCGGGAGTGTTTGTTCCATTATTTCGGCTGAGTGGTATTCCAAATTATTTTCTGATTATTGTTCATCTTCGGTTCAATGCGTTTTGGCTAATTCCTCTCCATTAGAAATTTTAGGCTTCATCTTTGCCAAAATTCATATTTCTAAATTCACCTGGAAAGTAAAATTGTTTGTGGCCAAACACTTGTCTTGCCCCATAATATTAGGAGCAGATTTCTTGTCTTCCACTGGTCTGGTGCTCGACATTCACAGCAAGTCGTGCACTTTCAAATTTGCTAATGATTGTAAAATTGCTTTGCTTAAATGTAATTCTGTGTCTTGTTCATCTGTTTCGCCTACCCAGGAGGAGATGTTGTTAGACCTTAGACATTTACCTGAGGAGCAGGCTGAGAGTATTCGTAAATTGTGTCAGTCATTTCCCGATGTATTTTCCGATACTCGAGGTGTTACTGACCTTATTGAATACAAGATTGAGGTTATGGATTTGATCCCGGTTAGATTTCCACCTTACAGGCTGTCTCCACCTAAAATGAAGGCTCTTAAGGAGATCATCGACCAGATGGTAAAAGATGGTATTAATCGAGCCTAAGTCGGCGTATTCATTGCCCATTTTCCTGGTGCCGAAACCCCAAGGTGCCTTCAGGCCTGTGATTGACTATAGGGATTTAAATCGGAAGGTGGTGCCACAATCTGTGCCTCTTCCCGACCTTCACTCTTGTTTTTCATGGTTTTGGAAAGCTAAGTTCTTCACCATCTTAGACTTTAATCAGGCGTACAACCAGATCCATCTAGCTGAAGAATCATAACATCTAACAGCTTTTGCCACGGACGTTCTCACTAGACTGCTAGATAGGGTCTTCTCCGTCATCAAATTTGAATACTTGTATCATTATCTTGACGATGTCGTCGTATTTTCTGAGACATTTGATGAACACCCAGATCATCTGAAGGAAGTAGGCTACTCAATCACCTTCGTAAGGCCGGGTTGACTGTGAAGTTATCCAAGGTAGCCTTTGCTAAGCCTTCCATGTCATTCCTAGGGCATATTGTGTCACCTGATGGTGTTTCTATCGATCATTCCAGAACACAGGCCATCCATGATTTTAAACCTCCTAAGGACATCAAAGGTATTGGCAAGTTCATTGGCATGGTGAATTTCTTCAGGAAATTTATTCCTAACTTCGCTAACAGAGTGGCGCCCTTGAACTTACTTCGTAGGAAAGGCGTAAAATTTGAGTGGGGACCGTCCCAACAAGCCGCTTTTGAAGATCTGAAATTAGCTCTTTGCAGCGCCCCTGTCCTCGCTATGCCTGATTTTTAGAAGAAATTCATCATTCAAACCGACGCCTCGTCATCGGCGGTGGCTGCTGTGCTTCTTCAAGAAACTGATCTCGGAAGGCGACCCATCGCCTATGCTTCTAGGACATTATCGGCTCAAGAGGCCAAATATTCTATCTATGAACTTGAGGGTTTGGCTGTTTTATTTGCACTAGAGAAGTTCCGACTCTATCTGGAACATGTCAAGTTCGACCTGGAAACAGATAATCAAGCCTTAAGTTGGGTCTTAGCTAGGGCGCGTCTACTAGTTGTATAGCCCGCTGGGCCATCAGGATTTCTGCTTTTCAATTTGATGTAAGGCATATTAGAGGATCTGAAAATGTTGTTGCGGATGGACTAAGCCGCATGTTTTCTCAAGATGTGGAGACCACCGAACAGGAAGATAGTTCTTCTCTTCCCACGCCCATGCCTTCAGGTATTAATGCAATTCTAAATGATGCCCCCATGTTGTTTAGGGATATTGAAAAATATCAACGTGAAGATCCTGTGCTGGCCCCTATTATTGAAACTCTTTCTTCTGGGGAACATGTTGTCCCTTATGTGTTGAGGAACGGGGTTTTGTGTTGCCCGTTGAGGCATGATCAAAAGATGAAAGTTGTGGTTCCAGCTGTTCTTGTGCCTATGATCTTCAAGTACTATCATGAGACCCTACTGGGGGGGGGGCATTCAGGCATCTTCAAAACTCGGTAAAAGATCCAAGAGATGTTCATTTGGAAAGGTATGGACGGCGAAATTCGTGAATTGGTAAAAGCTTGTAAGTCTTGCTTGCTTAGTAAGTCCACCTTGTCCACTAAGCTAGGCCTATTATAATCTCATCAAGCGTCCTGCCCCATGGAGCGCCTGTATATAGACTACGTCGGACCCTTCCCCCAATCAAAGGGGAACGCCAACAAATTCATTCTAGTGTGTGTAGATGGTTTCACTAGGTTTTCCTGGTTATTTCCGACTAAGCTGGCTACCGCTCAGTCCACCATTTCTTGTTTAAATAGCATATTTGCTTCTTTTGGTCCCTGTCAATATATAGTTTCTGATTATGCTAAGGCATTCACATCCAACAAGGTTTTTCTGGTTATTTCCGACTAAGCTGGCTACCGCTCAGTCCACCATTTCTTGTTTAAATACCATATTTGCTTCTTTTGGTCCCTGTCAATATATAGTTTCTGATAATGCTGAGGCATACACATCCAACTTATTCCACAAATTCTGTTTCGACCTGTCTATAGCACATGTAACTACGTCGGCGTATTATCCTCAACCATTTCTGGCTGAGTGGGTCAATCGTAATCTTAGATCGGCTCTCATTGCATTTCATCATGATGATCATTCCAGGTGGGATACGTCTCTGCATTGGTGGGCCTTTTTGCTTTGAATTCGGCGGTTTATGAATCTCACAAGTTCATTCCAGCTTCCCTGATGTTTAAATTTGTGCCTAACACGCCGCTCTCTAACCTTTGGTCACTCAATGATATTTTACCAGAGACAATATATCCCAATAATATTAGAGATCTATGGAAGAAGGTTAAGGTCAATCTTAAAGTGTCCCATGAAAAAGTTAGGGAAAGATATGATCGTGGACAGAGGCCCACCAATTTAAAAGTCGGAGATCAAGTCATGGTTAGAAACTTTGTTGCCCCTACGTTTCATGGGCCGTGCATTATATTGGATTTCATGACTCCCGTTACATTATTAGTGAGCAATCCAGCCATAGAGAGGATCTTTAGAGTGCACCTCTCTCAGGTGAAACCTGTGTAATGTCATTGTTAACTTTGCCATCAACGTTTAGCAGCAGTTTGAAGGTTATATTTTTTTGATATTTTGAGGACTTCTGCACTATTATTTTATGTAATTATGTATATGATCTGTATGTACGATCTTCCTCTCTGGTTTTCCTGCTGTCGATTCTTTAGTGGCCATTACCAAGCCGCCTTCTCCTGCATCTCCGCACTATTGGCACACAAGAACCTTCCATGCCGCCTGCCCCTCTGTATCACCAACAAAGATCGTACTCTCAAGTCTGCAACAACACTTTTCTGTCGCCGAGATCTTACTGTTTCAGTGCCCCCTCAGCTGTCTGCCGCCGTACTGCAACAGAAGTGGGGTACTGGCCCATTCCACTCCTGTAAAGACTCCTTGTGAACGGCGCGCTGGAGTCAATCTCGCGGCAAAGGCTGAAATGTGGTGCCCCTACTGCCAACTCATCTGGGGACTGTACATATACTTTAATCTGCGGCGACTATCACCACGACTACCCCTTTGATAGTACATGGGGGAGGTGTATCTCAGAGTACACGGGGGGTCCGGGCGACCTTCACCTGGGTATCTGCAGCGGCGGCAGGTCTTGCTATCAAAGCTATCAACATGTTGTTAATACTCTACAACAACAAGGACACTTCAAAGCCGGAGTTAAACAAGTTTCTACCTATCAACTTAAAAAACATAGAAAATCTTTTTTTTCTCTTCACTGAAAATGTTTTCTCAAATTCTTCTGTGTCACCCCAAAGGAGGACATTTGGTGGGTAGGTCTATACCGGGAGGTACACCCCTAAGCCGCGTATTCTAATTCAGCGCCTAAAAGAACTCCTCTAGTGGTAAAACAGTGAAACCGAAACTACACCAACTTAGAACTTTACTCAGAAGTTGTCACCACAAAAATATTGAGTAATTTTGTTATTGTGCAGTTACCTAACCTGAGTGAATTTCTACTTGTTTTGTTCGACATTCATCAAGAACAATAGAGTAAATTAATGTATTATTTGGGTCCACCTTTTCAATACAAAATGTAAATAGTTTAAATTACATAAATGATTGGGGACTAGTTTCGACCTAGTAATAGGTCATCGTCAGCCTAAAGCAAAATTAAAACACAAATAACGAAGAAATTAAACAATGTAAAGACACGTACGGTCTCGTAAAAGTACATACCATGCGAGATATTGTGCAGCACTATGTTCAAAAATAACTCTCTGAAAGAGATTCATAATAAGTCCAGTGCATATTAAAAAGATGTTATAGATAGGAATCCTTGAGTTGCTGGAATATGCTGGCTCTTTTAAGATGCAGGTATCCAATTGAAGAACCACTGAGCCGAAGTTACGTCGTTTATTTATGAATGAAGTCCAGTGCACCGTATATTCAGCAACTCAAGGATTCCTATCTATAACATCTTTTTAATATGTACTGGACTTCTTATGAATCTCTTTCAGAGAGTTATTTTTGAACATAGTGCTGCACAATATCTCACATGGTATGTACTTTTACGAGACCGTACGTGTCTTTACATTGTTTAATTTCTTCGTTATTTGTGTTTTAATTTTGCCTTAGGCTGACGATGACCTATTACTAGGTCGAAACTAGTCCCTAATCATTTATGTAATTTAAACTATTTACATTTTGTATTGAAAAAGTGGACCCAAATAATACATTAATTTACTCTATTGTAATCACAGTTCAATACGGATCTATCATTATGAAACTTATTTCATTTAATTCATCAAGAAGTTTGGACATTTTTTCACAGAGGACACCACTAAAAACTATGATCATGCACCCTGGGGCCAGTTGTAAGAAGTTATCATTTAAAGAAGTTTTGTATTTCTAGTTTTTTTTAAACTGATTGATGTTCATTTATTTTTGGGTTGGCAATATTTCCTTTTGATTTCCACCAGTTTTGAATCTAGCCAATCCCTAATTTCTGTAATTAATTTTCCACCTATCACAGGTTTCTTGTTCGATTTTGAGTGTTACTTTTTGAATTGACCAATTAAATTGAGAGGGTGTGGCTGGTATAGTCTTGAATGATCTCGAACCTTCCCTGAGGGTTTATAAACTGCGGCTTTTCACGTTTCTTGGCCAACTGATCGTCATCTTACTGAGTGTGCATGTCAAAGCAGGAGGGGGGCGGCCTCTTTCATCGGTCAACAGAACATCTACAAGGTAATGGCCACATAACTTTATTCTATCTTGCTACCTCCGCAGTTTAACCCGAGGGAAAGGTCCGACTCTTTAGTATGTAACAACCTTTTTTAAAATGTAACTTTCTTCCAGCTGATGTAAAAATTTCATAAATCTTTAACTGTAAATCGGGGATAGAGAGTGATGTACTCTCTTGAGCTCCCCTTCATCTTGGTTTGAGGTGCCTACGTTTTGTAACGGTTTTCTGCCTGTAATGTATTTAAGTAAATTCTATACGAGTCACCTCAGTAGTTTGGGAATAGCTCCTATTTTGTCGGCCTAGAGCCCCTTAGGATTTTAAGTTCTCAATATATTGTAGCGCAGTGTAAGTCTCCGTTCAGGTTGTGTGTCGGGCCATTTAATTAACCTGTTCATTTCCACATAGGCCCTGTAGGTTGGGTACAAGATACCCCTGTTTCAAATTGTAAGTTGGGCCATGGAAGGCCAGAGAGTGTCAGATTTTTGATGTTGCCTCGAGGAGGCTGAAAAAAAAAAAAAAAAAAACACCGGAAAGCCGGTTAGCTCTTTCTCAAGTTTTGTAATTATAAAGAGTGCCTCTAGAAGGCTAGAAATTGTACTTTGGGGAGCAAGTGCTCAGTGAATTAGGGGATTTCTGCCCTTAACCAAGTAATTCTTCTTCCATTGGTAATATTGTAAAACTAGGGGCTTAAAGCCCAAAGAGTTAAGGTTCTGAATCTCGGATTTTTCCCAGTCTTGTTTAATGATTGCTACTTGTACCTGTAATATTGTCATAAAAGATTGTTAAGTTTGAAGTTCTGAAAATATAGCCTTCAGTTTAAGTTTTAAATTAATTTTGATATTGTAGTTAGACCCATTCAAGCCCGCACTTTCTTTCATCACCTCTTTCTGTTCCACAGGTATCCCCGTAATAATAATAATAATAATAATAATAATAATAATAATAATAATAATAATAATAATAATAATAATAATAATAATAATAATAATAATAATAATAATAATATTCCAAGTAAATCATGTCTTAACTGATTGCTTAGTGCCAAACTAGACCAGAATTGTAAAGGGTTATGCATTAAACATAATAATAGTTAACTGCAGTGTAATGAGTGAAATTAATTTATCATAATAATGATTTGAAAAATAATAATAATAAGAATTTATTATATTATTTCTGAGAATAATAAAGGTGAAAAATGAAATTGAAATATTTAATCAATGATGATTAAGTGTTATGATAATGATAATCTCCACTGATAATAAAGATCATATTTTTTAAATTTTTTCGGATGATGATGTTGACGGATACTTGTGAAGTCAGCTGGCAAAATAACATAATAATTTCAAGTTGTTGTAAATAATAGGTTAAGTTTGTGAAGTTTAAGGTGATGGCCTGGACCATTAGGTTAGAGTCACTTTGTCATTTCCTTCAGTTAACAATAGCACATCTTGGTTAGGAACCCGGGGAAGGTTTTGTATTATCCCAGGTTGATCTCATCTCAATAAAGGTGGAGGCGATGACATGATTCATGTGATTGTGCCCACTTGGCCAACAGGTAATTGGTCCATGACCATAAATGGTCATTGTGTTGTCACGAGGGTCGAATTGCAACTCTCAGCAATCAATGGTTCAACCACCCAAGTGAATGGGTGGTCTACAGTGTAAAATTTTAATATGTGAAATTTTCAGGAATGATTTGCCAAATGATGGGCAAAATAAGGGTCAACGAATTTTGTGTGTGTTCAATTTTAATTTAAATAAATTGCTCCTTTAGCATTTGCAAGGAAACAGTTCCAGATTCTTGTTCTTGTAAAATAGTAAACCCTTGGTGACCGTTTAAAATACCTGTCCCCATTCCTAGGACAGATCCTTCCAATTTTTCCCTTTGATCTGATTTAATATAATTTTTAATCATTAGAGTGTCCCGTTCAACCCTGTAGTACTGATTAGATGGCGCCCGGATATTTAATTGAAGATTTCGTATCTTCGTAATTTTTTTATTTATTTATTAGTTGCAATAGATTTCGACCGTAACACCCCCTGAGATAAATGCTGGTTGGGACTCAGGCTTTGAGCAGGTACAGTACAGCACCAGTATTTTCCTGGTGTGAAAATGAAAAACCGCAGGAAATCACATTCAAGATTGTTAACAGTGGGGTTCGAACCCACTATCTCTCGAATGCAAGCCCACAGCTAGCCAGCTTGCTTGGTGGGTAAACAATTGATAGGAAATCTATCAAGTTCGACAGCCCTAAATATGGACCAAAAATATTTATTCTCATTTACTAAGGATAACTGTATTCCCTTCCATTCGTGTCTTCTCAGGTACAATTCTCTGGCCACTAACAATATTTCCAATTTACTTGAAGTAGAATCCTGTTCAAAAGCCAAGCAATACGCCTGGGGCCATCTGGCTGCCTAGCAATCATCTTGGTTGGTCGAGGTCCTTAATGGGCTCTATGTGCAATGAGTTTGTTTCTTTGAAACAGAACTTGAGAAAATTTGGAAATGGGAACCTATTTTCTGCCATTTCATTACCAGTAATTTGGTATCAACCATTTCATTCTAACCATCTTGTTGTGTCCAGTTGTGCAAGTCAGGCAGACTGATAAAGTGAGTGTGAACTTATATTTTAATATTTAGTGAGTCATCATCATAGGGATTCACTCTCTGTCAAGTATAATGATGATGCTTGTTGTTTAAAGGCGCCTAACATCTAGGTCATCAGCCCCTAATGGTACGAGATGGTGAAAATGCTACTTGCTTTACGTCCCACTAACAACTTTTACGGTTTTCGGAGACGCCAAGGCGCTGGAATTTTGTCCCGCAGGAGTTCTTTTACCAGCTGGTACGAGATGGAGCAAAATGTAATGATAATTCAAATTTTAAAACAAATGATGATGAAAATGATTATGAATTTAAAAAATTAATCAATGGATCTAATTCACAATGCTTTATTTTGTTATAAAATGATGGAGAAAATAGATTAAGGTAGAATAAGGTATTGCCTTGACGTCCAATCATATGCAGTGTGATTCAGCATCCCCTTCCAATATCATGTGCTGCAGCCCAAATAATGTGCACATGGTTATACGGGTGCTATTCCCCTGCAGGCGTACTATATGTTACTAATGTTCAGTGAGCACATTTTGCACAGGATTCTGAACGCTAGTGCAATGTTATATAATCTGTTCGCAAAACACGATGCCTTGAAATCGTGTAGCAACATCCTTTTACCATGTAACTATGTTAATGTGTTGTGCTTCTAGACCAGGTGTAACGAAGAGAGGAATCAATGCATGAAACTTATTTTGTTGGATGGCGCCTGTACTCTGCTCTTGGCGTACTACCAGCACGTTTCCAACAGCGTAGCGTAGCGGATGTGGTTAGGCGTTTGCCTAGCAATTGTCGGGAATGTGCCAGCGGCGGTTCGAATCCTGCATTGTTCAAATATTTTTTCATTAGTATGATGGTTGAATATGTAAACACAGGCCCCTGTTTGCCACATTCAAACAGTAGATTGACGCTGTCATTCATCTTGTGCCCTGTGCATACTCCACTGGTTAGGGCCTGAATGTACTGTAAACTCTGCTGTCATTTGGCAAGTTTTCCACAGAGGAATACGTTGACATACTCCTCATTTATGGGGAAGCAAGATAGAACGTGTGTGAGGCACTACGCCTGTACCAGGAACGGTATCCCGACAGGAGACACCCGGCTGCTACGACATTCTGCCGTGTTGAAAGACGCTTAAGGACAACAGGCGTGATTTCCAACCAGCCACCAGTCCGCGATCGGGTGAAACAGAAGAGGCGATTCTGGAGGCAGCTCATAATAATCCACACATCAGAACAAGGGCGACTGCATGACAGGTGAACACCAGCCAGCCATCTGTCTGGCGAATACAGCATGAAAATATATTTCATCCATACCATCTTGAGCTACAGCAAGAGCTCCACGAGCGGGATTTCAAACTTGAATTGTCGGTGGCTATTAGGCAGGCTGGACAGTGATGCAGTATCCATATCGCATATCTTATTCTTGGACGAATCGCGCTTCCACAATAATGGGAACGTCAATCGCCACAATATGCACTATTGGAGTCCGGAGAAGCTCACTGGGTGCAACAGGTGGCCCATGAAGTACGATGGGGAGTGAATGTTTGGTGTGGGATCTTGGGGGATCACCTGATTGGACCTTATTTCTTTGAGGGCCATTGGACTTTCTGCATCAGGAACTCCCACTGCTGCTGGAGGATGTGCCCTTACATGATCGTTTGACGATGTGGTTGCATCAGGATGGAGCTCCACCACATTCGACTTTGCCTGTTCGTAACCCATCTGAACGAGGAACTGCCAGGGAAATGGATAGGACTAGGAGGCCCTGTTTCTAGGCCCGCCAGATCACTGGATTTAACGCTGTTAGACTTCTTCTTGTGGGGATATTTGAAGAACACCGTTCACACTCAAGCGCTGGAAAACCACGACCAGCTCCGGCAACTCATCATGGATGCCTGCCAAGCAATTGCACCTGGAATTCTTCAGTGCGCAAGATGATCTACTGGGCACCGGGCCCAAATATGCATAAACCAAAAGGGTCATCACATCGAGCATCTGCTGCGATAAAACATTGTCAGGGCAGTTATGTTCCTATTATTTCCGGTCTGTATGTGTCTGGCCTGCTAACTAATCGGCCCTTCATTGGGCCACAAACACATTCATTAACACATAATTTGCATGAAAGTGGGTACTGAACTTACGCTGCATGTGGTACTATTAAACAAATATTTAAAAATGTGGTACGTATTAAACAAATATCTCAAAAATTTGTAATCTTCGCTCCAGACTTGAACTTTTCCACCTGACATGCAAGCCCACTCCGCCACGCCTTTACCAACTACACTACGGTTCTGTACGGCACGCTGGGCAGCTTATAGCAAGTGTTAGGTTTACTGCGGTCACAATACCAATTTAGTGTTTCACCGGCATGTCAGGTACATATGATCTAGAAGGCACACGCATGTCTTTCAGTGTTTAATATGAGTATAAAATTACAGTGTCCTATCATGGTGAGGCAGTAAATACCAACATATCCGGTTGTGTTGTCTGAGCATACCAGCAGGATGGAATGAATATTGTGGGTTGCGTAACGCTACATTGGAAGGGGTGGCTGAATCATGCTGTATATCATTCATATTAAAGTTTTAAGAAACGTTAAAATTCACAGAACAAACTAAAAAGGAATCAACAGAATCTCATGTATCTATCTGTATCCATTATTGTTGTTAATGTACTCCTTGTCCTTGGGCAACCTGCTTCTGGGAGGAAGACGTAGTTCACAACAAAATAAAATTAAAAGCAGATAAAAAACTCACTTTTAAACACGATAAAACAGGCCACCATCCTTCATAAAATGGATGACGAGGTCTGCTGACTGCTCATTGTCGAGTATAATGTCTTCCAAGTAAAACAAGGTCATTGATTATGGGTTCTTAGATGGCTGAAGAAACAAACTCTAGAACCACAAACTTTGCTGTAATGCTAGTGCATCAACTTCGCTGTCAAGTGGACCTTGCAACTGAGTGGGATGAATACTAAAATGATGATATAAGTGTGTTCTACAAGGAGTCTACATCCTGCATCCATAAGCAAGTGTTGATATTACTATTGTGTTGAAAATGTACAGCATGGTCTGGACACTGAAGTCACCTCTTCAGGAGACTGTAGACCTAGCATATCTGAGGAGATAGTCTATTCCAATGTCTAAGTTAGCATTTGTTGAGATGCAGCTGCAAGGTAACATAAGTGTTCAAGACTGTGAAAGGTCTCATCATTGACTGTGATGGAAGGAGGTGCTTCATTGGAGTTTGGTGCTGGTTGACAAAGAACTTGTGTTTTGTTAATATTAAGTTCTAAGCTGATATTAGTATATACTTAGTTAAATGCATTCAAAATAGTTTGTAAGTCATCTCCTCTGAATTGGCTAGAACAATACTGTCATTTAGTTATTACAGTTTGATAACAGTAACAAAGCCACCATCAAATCTATATACTTATTTCCCCACCTGGAGGAAGTTTTTTCAAGAGGATGCAGTATAGTCCCCCAAAATAAAGAGAGCAAAGTCAGAGTGAGCACATATCCCTGCTTAATAATGGCGTGTGGCCTCCGGAGAGGCCTGGTGCTGAGAATGAAATGATGACAAAGACGGAACATATACCCAGTCCCCGTGCTAGGAATTAAACCCGGGACCCCTGTGACCAAAGGCCAGCATGCTAACCATGGAGCCAGAAATATCCCTGCTTGACACGTGTTGAGATCTGATAGGGCACTCCAGGTCCATTGCTGAAGAGAACAGAAACTCTCATACTATCGAGTAGCAGCCGAAGTATCTTGACATATTTAAGTGAACACTCAATTAAATCTAAAACAGCTTCTTGGTTTATGAAGTTGAATGCTTACACAAGATTTGTAAATGCATGTACAGAGGCTGATTTTAGTCTTTAGATTTTTTTGAATTTATCTGGCAGTGAAGACCATACTGAGTGAATAAACACTTTATATCAGGTTGCTTGGCTAATTAAATTTGTATGCATTGTTAATTGATAATGTAATCAAAGTTATTCATAATTACATTTTCAGTTGAAATAGGGAGGGAACCCTTGGGAGTTTCCTCATGGAAGGGCCTATAAAATGTAGGTATGTCAATAGGAGGATAATGACAAACACTCACAACCATGAACTCAAGTTTTTATTTTTATGACTGGTGATGGAAGATGGGCATTCTAACCACTTCAGCAATTTGTCATTCCTCATACTTTCCCTGCTGGGATCAGTACATCTGCTAGGTTGCAGTGAGTGAACATGAACATTCTGTCTCTCATAAGAGACTGTTATCAAGTTAGATTCATAACTTCAATGATTTGATAGAATACAGCTATTGATCCTTTTCTTTTCACCCACCTTTTGATGGAAAATTGTGAAAGAAGTAAAACTTAGACCTGAACCTGTATGTTACATTAGATTTTATTTGATAAAGCAGTCATCAAAACATTGAATTTTTAACTCACAGCGATGCTCAAAATGCAAGTAATTATATACTCACAAAATATTAAAAGGTTTTCCATCCCAGTTTCCATACTCCCAAGTATTATGATAGGCAAATTTCTCATAAATTTGCTGAACAGTTCTGCTACTCAAAAGTTGAAACCTTTTACAGTTGATTGACTGTTCCTTGCTAGAAATACATGGTAATTCGTACTTCCCTTCAGGGTTTCAGACCTTGATAGCACAAGAAAGAGAGAAAAGGTAGAATGACTTACAGTAATAGGTAGAGAATCTCTTACACCTTACAGGTGTTCAATATATTGACTCTTGGTAACATCAGCACTGTAGTATAGTTCCTGCTATACATGACTCAACATTTCACAGCTGAGATCGATCACTGCAAGGGCAATTCTTTCTCGCAATTGCGATAAAACCCATGGCATAGGGGTAGGAACATATGTATGACCTTTTGATATAACTCTGTAAGAAAAGAGCCTCCCATGGGTCCAACCCTTGGTCCACGTCGTGGGAAGTGGACAACAGCATGAAGTAAGGGATTGTCTGCAGGGATGATGTACAGTGGGGACTGTGCGTGCCCCATGACTGCTACGGTAGCTGTGAAGGCCCTACAGGAACCCTGAAAAGTGACGGCTAACGGGGCTCTGGTGAAGTCCTCAATGGCAGATGCAGCAGAAAAAGAGACTTTTGGAATGGCAAATCTGGCAAACGAGGCAACCCTCTTCCCGTGGGGTTTAAAGAAACAAGGGGAACCACTGCCTTGTGGTGAAGAGGGATCTTCAAAGGCTAAGGGAGACAACCCCTACAGAAAACAGCACGCTTGGAGGCTTAGGTGGCAGTCCCACCACCAAGCTTGGGTTGCTGTGGGCTAATAACTTGCACAGCCTTAAATATAAACTATTAAAGAAACCAAAGTACACAACCGGATGGATAATAAGTTGACGACTTTTGGCATGAAATGGAAAATGAGAATAGGTTTTTGGAATGTCAGAACCTTGAGAGAGAGCAGTAAATTGAAGCAGGTGGCTAAAGTGATGGAGGAATACAGGCTGGATATCCTTGGATTAAGTGAAGTACAGTGGTCAGACATCTGAGAAATACAGACTCTTAATAGGTGAATATTCCTGTATTCTGGGCAAATGGGGGAGGATGCAGAACATAAAGAAGGTGTATAATTGCTATTGAATGAAACTGCAAAGAGGAGGCTACTTGAATGGAAGCCCATCTCAGAAAGACTAATGACAGCTCGATTCAAGACCTGGGTTCACAATGTGACTGTGATCCAGTGTTATGCTCCCACAGAAATGTCAGAGACTGAAAAAAAAAAAAAGGAAGAATTCTACTGTCAGCTAAATGAGACCATTAAGAAAGTGGGAAAGAGAGATATTATTATTGTGATGGGGGATTTAAATGCAAAGATTGGTTCTAACAATGAGGGACTGGAACAAATTATGGGAGTGCATGGAGTTAGTGACTGTAACAAAAATGGGGAGCTTTTCATTGATTTTTGTGCTAGCTATGATTTGGTAGTGGGTGGCACTTTATTCCCTCATAAACGATGCCATAAGATTACATGGGTGTTACCAGATCAGGTTACAGAAAACCAGATAGACCACATCGCCATAAGTAGAAAGTTTAGAAGATCATTGACTGATGTTAAAAATAAAAGAGGGGCAGATATTGGAAGTGATCATCACCTGGTAGTTGCAGAGTTTAGAATGAAAATTGTGGCAAGTGGAAGGAAATTTGAAAGGCGAAACAAGAAATTTGATTCAGGTAAATTGCAAGATGAAATAAAAGGACAGAATTCCAGATAGAATTAAGAAACCACTTTGAAGCTCTTGTTGTTGAACCAGAACTTATGATGGATGTTGAATCATTATGGAAGAAAGTCAAGGACATATATTTAGACATTAGTGAGAAGGTGCTTGGATTTCACAATTATCTCATGAAGGAATGGATGTCTGATGATACTTGGAAAAAAATAGAGGCTAGAAAGCTAGTTAAGGTACAGATTAATATGTGTAAAACAAGACAACAGAAAGCCGCAGCACAAAATGGTCGCTAGCCGAAATGTAACGTGAGTGGTCGCGCGTAAGACTTTCTCTCACATTAAAATAAATATGACATTTTTTACAGTTATGTGGGGCGTAAGGCTGAAATTTACTACTGAAATGAAACTCAAGTTCTACCTTATATATTTTAGATAAATTAAATGAAATGGCGTATATCTTTTAGTGCCGGGAGTGTCCGAGGACAAGTTCGGCTCGCCAGATGCAGGTCTATAAACTGTATATAGGATAATATCTTTTGTTTATTTCCACCTATTCAATACATTACAAGAAGTTAGCATTTACTTTAAAACAATATTCAGATGAGACATGTTTCGCCTCTCACTGTGAGGCATCTTCAGTCATTATCAAAAACCTTATTATTTTACCAGGCATCTGGTTAAAGATATTCAAAAATGTGTTTGATGATTATAAGAGAGGTAAGATTTACGTTAGTTATAAACATGTTCATGAAGTAGCTAAAAATCTAATATATTGATAAAAACATATGTAGTTCTTTGTTGAATAGGACTTGTTTGATTGTACTATAGTAAAAGAAGGTGGCTTGAAGCCGTAGTCATTAATAGATGTCTAATACATAGTGGAAGGCATAAAATATCAGTTCTATGAGAATATACATTACATTCAAATGATGCTAAAAACTAGTGGATTCAAAGGTAGTACATATAAAATGTTCAATGAAATAACTATAGATCTAATAAAATGATAAACACATATGTAGTTCTTTGTTAATTAGGACGTCGTAAGATTGTACGGCTTAAAGCCGTAGTCATTAATAGATGTCTAATACATAGTGGAAGGCATATGAAATCAGTTCAATGAGAGTATATAATACAAACAATTGATACATAAAAACTGGTAGATTCATAAGAGGTACATTTAAAAATGAAGGCGTCATGTGACTATAAAAGACAGTTAATGGCTTAAAGCCGTAGTCAAAGTTTTAAATGTAGGTCAAATGACTGCTAAATATATGGTAAAAAGATATGAGTCAAAATATACAGCTTAGTATAAAAAATATGAAGGAAAAACATTCCAATTGCTTGACAAAAGTTACTTGACGTTGGCATGCATTTGTCCGTGATATTTATTGGTCAACATTTCGTAGGTTATTTTAGATTTATTCGGCAAGATTGCGTTGACAAGAAGTTCACCAGATGTTTTTAGTTGGCCTAATTTGTAAAAAGAAAGTTGCAGAGATGATGGTGGGTGGAAATTCTCAACGTTGGTATGGTTTTCTGACGTGAAGGTTGGAGAGCTGTTGTGTTCTTCTTCGATGACAATATATTTTATAAAACGTTGATTGTAAATAATTTATACTATTGAAGAGTATTATGGAAGTTTGATGAAGCTGTTGAATTATTGTTGTTATAGAATGGTTCTATGGCGTTGTAGGCCCATTTAACAAGCTGTGTGAGGCGCTATTAGGATACTAATGGTCACTAACGGTTTTTACTCCTTGTGTTGTACGTATGTCGTCTGGCTAGAGGGGGGTGGGTAGGAGGGGGCGGAGTTGTAGGCTTGTGATTCGTGAACGGGAGGGAGTTGTGAATGGTAGGGGAAGCGGAGGGGCGTGTATCATTTATTGGTTTATGAATGGCGCGTGGAGGGGAATTACGTAAGATGGGAGGGGGAGGGGGGTATGATGTATTAGTTGACGTAGGGGTGTTTGTTGATACTGTTTTGAAATTATTAAAAAACTTTTTGTCCTGAAGGTTTACATTATTGAATAATGTTACTATTTGGACATATAAAGGGCTTCTATTGTCTATTGGATCATTTAAATTCTTATTAGCATTGAATTTTTGGTCCAAAAATATGTATAAATTTTCGAATTCGGTCATAAGTCTACCTTTTTTTATTGTTTTTAAAATTTGAAGGTCCTGTTCAATTGTGGTAAAGTTGTGCCCAGTTTCTTTCATGTGATTGCTCATTGCTGAGTGTTTATTATGTTTCTGAGCGTTGAAATGTTCTGTGTACCTAGTTATGAAGCTTCTTCCTGTTTCATTGAACATTTTATATGTACTACCTTTGAATCCACTAGTTTTTAGTATCATTTGAATGTAATGTATATTCTCATAGAACTGATATTTTATGCCTTCCACTATGTATTAGACATCTAATAATGACTACGGCTTCAAGCCACCTTCTTTTACTATAGTACAATCAAACAAGTCCTATTCAACAAAGAACTACATATGTTTTTATCAATATATTAGATTTTTAGCTACTTCATGAACATGTTTATAACTAACGTAAATCCTACCTCTCTTATAATCATCAAACACATTTTTGAATATCTTTAACCAGATGCCTGGTAAAATAATAAGGTTTTTGATAATGACTGAAGATGCCTCACAGTGAGAGGCGAAACATGTCTCATCTGAATATTATTTTAAAGTAAATGCTAACTTCTTGTAATGTATTGAATAGGTGGAAATAAACAAAAGATATTATCCTATATACAGTTTATGAAACTTTCAATATGGACGAAAAATGATTTTCATCACTTGTAATAAGATGCAGGTCTTTCGATTTGACATCCGTAGGCGGCCTGTACGTCGTGATGAGGATGAAATGATGATGAAGATGACACATACACCCACATACACCCAGCCTCGCACCAGCGAAATTAACTAATTAAGGTTAAATTTTCATACCCTGCCGGGAATCGAACCCAGGACCCCTGTGACAAAAGGCCAGCACGCTAACCATTTAGCCATGGAGCCGGACATATTTTACATAAAATGAAATGATTAGCTGTTTATTTATTAAAGACACAAATTACTACTTAAAGTAACATATGCAATGTACATAAAAATAACTTCCGTCCTGAAGTTGTAAAAAGTAAAATCTCACACATGCATTATATCTAGTTATATTTGCATACAAAACAAGGTTTCTGAACACAGTAATATTTTCAAAAACAAGAAGTGCTCATAATTCAAATACTAACGCATACAACATGAGTAAGTTACCCGCTCCACTTCAACATTACACCAACGTCATTGGTCGCGCGATGAGAGAAACTCCCACGCAGCGTGCACGGACACATTGTTCTGACTAGGGGAGGGGGTGCTTACCCTTCAAATGTGAATCGCTCTACTCACGACAGTTATAAACTCAGCTAGAAGAGGGAACAGTCACCTCCCTTTCATCACTGTGAAGTAATATCACAATAAAAAATAATGTGAGGGAAAATCTCATGTAGCGATCACTCGCGGGTTAAGTGATCTGGGAGGCCACAACAGAAGAGAAAAATCACCATGAGAAGCATATTCAGTCCAGCAAACCATAAAGTTCAGCATGAAGGTTATCACGTACATCTAACAGAAGTATGGTACAGCCTGAGCAATAAAATGCTTGCTATCTTCCCCTTGCGGTAACATTGGCCACTGTTAGAGAATGTCTAAGTATGAGGCATCAGTTACAATTGCCTCTGCAAAGAGAAATGGACCATAGACTTTGAAACAGGAAATAACATGAAACACAATCATTTTAGGGGAATAATAAACATCTATTTCTACTACATGTGTGCCCCAGATCTGTAGGCTGCATCTATTCACCATGTCACTAAAAGTTGGCTTCTCAGTAAATCTGTCTTCGACTAGTTGCAGTTGGAAAACCATACAGAACTGTAACTGAAGGTTTTGATCCTGGGGAATTGGCTCCTGCAGCAGCAACATTTAATAGGATTTCTCACAATGTCATTTGCATAGAATATAACACAAAGTTGACTGCAACATCATATGCTCTTGGCTTGCATGATTTGCTGACTTTTGTGGGCTCCTTACATTTATGTTTATTGTATAAGATAGCTGGACTCTCTGAGTAGGTGGTCTTGCTCATTTCACATTGCAAAGACTAGAAATTTGGTACATCACGTGCAAATTGTTTTAACAGTGGGTGCTTCTATTGATATGTTCTATGAAATCTTTGTGTAACTAGCTTACATTTAGCAAGTTCTAGAATGTAAAAGGCTTTCATTTCACCAGTGAACACCCAAGTTTGTTCAGTACTGGTCCTAGTGTTGAAATGTGCAAAACCACAACAATAATTGTGAATTAAAACTCTGAGAGATTCTTCTCCTGCTGTTATTACCAACCCTCTCTGCACTGTGTTAATTTATCATAGTACTTTGTCACAAAGTTCCAAACCCCAAGAGGGAAAAACCCATTATATTCTCTATCCTTTACAAAACACTAACGTACAAGAGTTAGCTATGTCTACATATTTTAAAGCTGTATGATATATAAACTTACATGTTCTAAAAGTAACTATACCAAGTACAAGTATTTACAGGTTAAGATCATTGATAATCTGTTTATAAAATAGAGCTAAAACATTTGAATACAAAGAACAACTATTTTCCTTTTTAGTCCATACAACAAATTCCTCTTTTACTTTAAATCAAATAAATTTTTCAGCATAAAATCAAAAGTTTTATTATAAAAGGATATGAATGAATAAATTAAAAAAATACATATTTCATTTCTTATCAAATATAAAGCAGAAAGATAACTTATAGAAACTGTTAAAAATCTGGCAGTGTACCTTCTCTATCATGGGTTCTGGTGAAAATATTAACATACCTTACTCTAATTACTGACAGCCATTTATTTACATTGGATTAATCAAACAGTATTATAGGATGTATATGGGAAATAGTAAAACAAATATATTCTGACAGACCTAAAATACATCATGGTATTTTAAAGAGACTTTATACACTTGTGCCTGAAGAAAAAAATAGTCAAGTGGTCTGGGGGTTGAAAATTAATTTTGGTTTCCATTTCAATCAGTCACCACTGATCTGCATTTAGGGCTGTTGCCCAGGTGGCAGATTCTCTAACAGTCTATTCTTAAATGATTTCAAAGAAGTTGGAAATATATCAAACATCTCTCTTGATAAATTATTCCAATCCCTAATTCCTCATCCTATAAATTAATATTTGCCCTATCTGTCCACTAGAATTCCAACTTTATCTTCATTTTATGATCTTTCTCACTTGTAAAAACTCCACTCAAGCTTATTTACCTACTCATTTTTATTTGCTAATATCTGAAACCATCTCTTTTCAGTTTTGACTCGGTTAATTTATAACTGTTAGGTTCTTCAGTCTGCCAAAACTAATTTTGAATACTGTAAATAAATTTATGAGCTACCTTAAAAAAAAAAACCCTTTAACAATTTTTATTAAGACTCTTAACCTGGGTGCTGGGTTGGTGACCACAGTATCTTTAGCTGAGTCCTGGCACTGCTTGCACTTAACTGTGTCAGGCTCCTCACTTTCATCAATCCTATCGAACCTCCTTTGGTGAACTCATTTCTTTCTTTCTTCCAACTCCGATGGTATCAGAGCATTCGAGGCCTAGGGAGTCTTTCATTTTCACACCCTTTGTGGCCCTTGTTTTTCTTTGGCTGATACCTTCATATTTAACTATTGTACTTTTTCTTGGATCCTCCTTGTCAATACTTGGCAAATACAATATTTATTTATTGTCTATATTAACACAAGAGTAAGTATTTCGAGAACATAAACGCTCTTCTTCAGCTCATAATTTAAAATCACATAGCATTTCTGAATAATATCATTCCTATCTACTTAAAAATTATCTAGAAACATAACCTTGGAATCCTAAATATAATTAAACTCCATACTGGGTCTAAAATCTTCCTATTAAAATTGCAAATCTAAAAATAACATGTGAATTAATGCACTGTTAGTCGTTATTTGCATGTGTATAAGATGTATTAAAAACTGCATTCACATTCAGCTTAAAACTACCACTCCACTTATTTCTTGGTACACTTCCAAGTCCTTGTCCTTGAAGTGTTAAAAGGAGAAATAATGTTCTTTTGCTCTTTTTACACTGATGATTGACAAAGCATGTCCAATTTCTATTATTGAACTGTTGGTATCGAAATGATTAAGCCTCACTTAGTTTACAAAAGGAGTATATTTATTACTCCACCTGTTCAATACAATTAGTACCACATTATGTGGTTAATTAAACATATAAAATCTAAATATTATGGGGAAATGTTCCGCCCTTCCTTTATTGGGCATCATCAGCCATATTAATTTAATCTTAAAACAAACACTGTTTAGAGGACAATGACATTATTAATTTGTAAAAATTGAACTATGATTTCTTATGATATTAATGCTACAGAACAGTAGTTATGAAATATGATGTTGGGACATGACATATATAATACATGTTAAAATCATTGTAAACAAATTTAAAATCTTGTCCAAAAGAAAATTTGTATCATATAAAATTCTAAAAACAGCTCATGTCTGGTACTGAAGTGGATCCTCTTCGTAAGAAAATTCAGCATATACTTGCTGGGGCAGTTGTCAACATAAGATTTCAATAGATTAGAATGATTGAAAACTTGAGGTGAATTTTGTTTATATTTTGTGTTCCGGCGCTAAAAATTGGCCAAGAGAAAAGGCGAAAGTTATAAAATTATCTTCATTAAGTTGATTGATCTAAAATATTATCTTGATGTAACCAATGCAAACAGAACAGGACCGAGCTCGTTAGCTGCAGTCGCTTAAGTGCGGCCAGTATCCAGTATTAGGGAGATAGTAGGTTCGAACCCCACTGTCGGCAGCCCTGAAAATGGTTTTCCGTGGTTTCCCATTTTCACACCAGGCAAATGCTGGGGCTGTACCTTAATTAAGGCCACGGACGCTTCCTTCCCACTCCTAGTCCTTTCCTGTCCCATCGTCACCATAAGACCTATCTGTGTTGGTGCGATGTAAAGCAACTAGCCAGAAAAAAAAAAAAAAAAAAAAAACAGAACAGGAAGTGGAAAGAATCGGCTGTGGCCTATGAATAGGAACTGTCGTGGCTTTTGACTGAAAGTGAAAATTGGAAACCATGGCAAAACCATTCTCAGGACAGCCAATGGTGTGGTGTGGAGGAAGGAAGTACCAATGAAGTGTAAAGAGATGATGTATAAGATGTACTACAGTCGAATACTGAGATATGCAGCGGAGACCTGGACACAGACAAAAAGACAGTATAATAAAATCCAGGCAAGTGAAATTAAATTTTTAAGAAGTATGACAGGAAAGACAAGAGTGGACAGAGTAAGAAGTGAGGATATCAGGAGGGAAATTATTAGTTATAGTGGAAATCATTTCCTTTTAGTTTCGACTTAATTAATCTAACTGTTAGATTTGCAGAACGTCAAAACTAATTTTTGATTAAATAAAATTTAAAAAAATACCTGGAAAAGAAAACATTTAACAACAGATTAAACCTGAAAAAGAAACACAATTAATTTGACAGACTGAAAACCTAAGAGTTATAGAAGAAGGAAATTTGGGTGAAAAAATTTACAACAGAATTCACAGGGATAAACTTAGACAGTTTGGACATCTTAAGAGTATAGAAGAAGGAAGGATGCCCAGACTAAGGTGTTTGAAAACAGTCAAGAATAGTGTAATCAGAAGAAATCTGAACTGGGACACAGTTAAGAAGGTACAACAGTGGTTGGATAGAGGAAGACAGAAAGGTATCATAAACATCCCAACCTGGTGGAAGCTGGGCGAGGGAAATGGATAATAAATGTAGTATTTTATATAACAATGTGATTTCTTATGATATTAATGTTACAGAATAGTAGTTACAAAATATGATGTTGGGACATGACATATACAATACATGTTAAAATCATTGCAAACAAATTTAAAATCTTATGACAGTCAGTGAGGTTATTTACTATGACATGCTGTAATTTACTGCCAAGTGAAAAATAGATTTAGGATCTCTCTGCAAATCTGATTGTCATAAGATTTTAAATTTGTTTACAATGATTTTAACATGTATTGTATATGTCATGTCCCAACATCATATTTTATAACTATTATTCTGCAACATTAATATCATAATAAATCACAGTTCAATTTTTACAAATTATAAGTGTCATTGTCCTCTAAACAATGTTTGTTTTAAGATTAAATTAATATGGCTGATGATGCCCAATAAAGGAATGGCGAAACATGTCCCCATAATATTTCGATTTTCTATGTTTAATTAACCACGTAACGTGGTACTACAGTAGAACCTTGGATTGCGAGCATAATTCGTTCCGGCAATATGCTTGTAATCCAAAGCGCTCGTTTATCAAAGCAAGTTTTCCCATAAGAAACAATTGAAACCCGGATGATTCGTCCACAATACAAAAATATGTATTCGCATACCATTTCTAAAACAAAATATAACGTAAAACAAATTAAAGTGCACCTTACAATACAATCATTGTTGGTGTGAGGGAGACGGGAGATGACATGTGAAGAGTTACTGTGTAGCACAAATTTCACTAACAGAATCACTGCTATCTGTTGGCTCACTGGAATTGTTTCCCTTTCGTGCAACATTAACGAGGAACCTGTCCAATGACTGTTGCTTTTGCCTCTTTTTTGAGGATTTCACAAAAACGTGACATTGCATTGTCATTGAGCTGATTCATCGCTCGTACTGCTACAGCCTTATTCGGGTGGTGTTTTTCTACAAAATTTGTCACCGTTTCCTACATTTTGCACTTCTCCCGAATCTCAGTTGAAGTGAGAGATTCCATTGACTCCTCCTCCTCCTCTTACCCGGATGAGATCTCCTTCATAACCTGCTTCTGTTGTTCACAATGCAAGTCCATCAGTTCGTTGGTGGACAGTTCCTGGCTATGTTCCTCCACCAGCTCATGAATGTCCACATCATTCACCTCCAGCCCCATAGTCTTCCCTAACGACACAATTTCATCGACAATCAGCGGCTCATTGTCACCAACAATCCCCTCAAAATCACGTCCAAGAACACAGTCAGGCCTCAGCTTTCCCCAAGCGGAAGTGAGAGTTCCCTTGGTGACTCTATCCCAGGCTTTATCGATGATCTTCAGGCAGTTCGCGATGGGGAAATGATTTCTCCCAAACTCTCGGAGGGTAAGGTTTGTTCCTTCGGTCACTTCGAAGCATCGCTGAAATAGTGCTTTGGTTTATAGCTTCTTGAAGTTCGAAATGACTTACTGATCCATAGGCTGGAGTAGTGGAGTAGTGTTGGGGAGCAGGAGCATTGTCCATAACCAGCAAGACTTTGAGCGGCAAGTATTTTCTGAAAGGTATTTCTTCACTACAGGACCAAAGACATCATTCATCCATTCAACAAAGGCCTAGGGGAGGGGAAAACGTAGGCACACGTGAAGCTCGTACTGCGGAACCTCACTCGCTTATCAAGTTACAAATCATTTAAAATTTTTGCTCGTGTTGCAAAACACTCGTACACCAAGTTACTCGCATTCCGAGGTTTCACTGTAATTGTATTGAATAGGTGGGGTAATAAATATACTCCTTTTGTAAACTAAGTGAGATAACTGTTTTCAATATGGAACAAAAATGAGAGTGATGGTTTGTAATGATTAAGCCTGCCAGGAATAATGTAGATTCTTCTTTATGTTCAAGTATGGCCGCCCTGGAGAGACATGTGGTGGATTATACAGTGCCAACTGAGGTGACAGACAGAGTACACACAATAAATAAATAAATATTGTATTTGCCAAGTATTGACAAGGAGGATCAAAGAAAAAAAAAAGTGCAATGGCTGATAACAGTGACCAATATGGTCAAAATTATAGAACTTCATATTTTGGAGGGTAACACCCCTTCAAATTTTTCCCTCTGATTAGTGTTAATAGAAGACGGTTGCCCAGTTGTACTTCCTCTTAAATCAATAATCATCACCACCACCACCACCAGTGGGATTTAAATCCACTATCTCGCAAATGTAAGCTCTCAGCTATATAACCAAACTACATAGCCAAGAAGAAGAAGAAGATGATGATGATTGCACACTGACATCTAGCGAACCTGGAACTTGCCTGAAATCTGACAAATGGAATAACCAAACTTTACCGTTTGTTTCTCTCTTAAGTCATCCTTTCGGAAATAAACATTTTTCTGACCTTAAATTTGCTACCATGGGTTGCATGGGCCAAGAGTCATCCCTGGAGTCTAATATTTCTTCCACTTACCTGTGCCAATCTCTTCGAACTCCCTTGGCTAATACTTGCTCACTTCCGTTCCCAACGATATTATATCTGTGAGACCTAGAGAGTCATTTTCCCTTTCCTTTACCTAGCCAATATCCTCATTCACTGAAGGATTGGACCTTTCATTTCTTCCTCCGATAGTGTTAAGAGAGGATGGTTGCCCAGTTGTACTTCCTCTTAAAACAATAATCACATATCATTGGCAGACAAACGTAACCAACCGGAGTGGTCATGTGTTAATGTACTGTGGCTATGGAACCAAGCTCTGCATTCGGGAGACATGTGGGTTCATACTCTACCACTGGCTGTCCTGAGAATGGTTTTTCTGTGGTTTCCCATATTAACTTCCAGTCAAAAGCCAGGACAGTTCCTATTCATAGGCCACAGCCAATTCTTTCCACTTACTTATCCAATTTAATTCACAATCATTCATTTTTTTTTACTAGCTGCCTTATGTTGCACTGACACAGATGGGTCTCATGGCGACGATGGGACAGGAAGGGGCTAGGAGTGGGAAGGAAGCGGCCGTGGCCTTAATTAAGGTACAGCCCCAGCATTTGCCTGGTGTGAAAATGGGAAACCACAGAAAACCATCTTCAGGGCTACCGACAGTGAAGTTTGAACCCACTATCTCCCAAATAGTGGATACTGTAATAACAAAGTTTTTATTCTAATCCACCTGGATACTGGCCGCATCTAAGCGACTGCAGCTATCGAGCTCGGTATAATAATTCATTAGGTCCTTAACTAAGGTTGACATTAGGAAAGGCATTCGGCCATGAAAATATGCCATATAAATTCATCTCACCTCAACACCGACCCTGTATCAAGAAACGGGGCTAACGGCCAGACATGCATCGACAGACAAACCTACTCACTTCCCAGCGAATGTCTAGTGATTACTACCACATGATGTACTGTAGTAATGATTATGGTCAAAACTGTGAAGGAGACAAAGATCAAATATAGGGACAGGGAGCTGAAGGCCATTTCTTTTCAGATTATATCATGGCGTGGGGAGCAAACAGTAAGAAATTACAAGGGCAACTCAACACGTTGAGCGAGATTATTAAAAATTATGGAATGAAGATGAGCAAGGAAAAGAGTAAGCCAATGTTTCTGACTACAGGAGAAAGGGAAGGCAAAGGAATGATGAAAATAAGAGAGGGAAAACGTTGAAATTGTGGAGAGCTTTGAGTATTTGAGAAGCAAACTGAAGCAGGATGCAGGGCTAGGCATGGAGATCAGTAAAAGGATTCAACAGGGAAATGCATTCAACCACAGTGTGAGAAACCTGGTGTGGAGAAAGGAAGTACCAATGAAGTGTAAAGAGATGATGTATAATATGTACTACTGTCGAATACTGAGATATGCAGCAGAGACCTGGACACAGACAAAAAGACAGGAGAATAAAATCCAGGCCAGTGAAATTAAATTTTTAAGAAGTATGACAGGAAAGACAAGAGTGGACAGAGTAAGAAGTGAGGATATCAGGAAGGAAATCATTAGTTATAGTGGAAGTCATTTCCTTTTAGTTTTGACTTAATTAATCTGTTAGATTTTCAGTATGTCAAAAATAATTTTTGATTAAATAAAATTTTTAAAAAAATACCTGGAAAAGAAAACATTTAACAACAGATTAAACCTGAAAAAGAAACAACAATTAATTTTACAGACTGAAAACCTAAGAGTTATAGAAGAAGGAAATTTGGGTGAAAAAGATATACAACAGAGTTGACAGGGATAAACTTAGACAGTTTGGACATCTTAAAGAGTACAGAAGAAGGAAGGATGCCCAGACTAAGGTGTCTGAAAACAGTCAAGAATAGTGTAATTAGAAGAAATCTGAACTGGGACACAGTTATGGAGGTACAACAGTGGTTGGATAGAGGAAGACAGAAAGGTGTCATAAACATACCAACCTGGTGGAAGCTGGGCAAGGGAAATGGGTAATAAATGTAGTGACATTTGTTCCCAGAAAGTTTCCAGACATGAGACACTAGGCCCAAGAACATAGTAAGAATTTTATAAATCTTACTGTACCCGTATGCTTAGAAATAACGACAAAGACGAGGAACTGTCTTGTCATGCATAAAATACCACAGTAACTGAAATATTTTATCTATAGTGAGGTTATTCACTTTACTATGATATGCTGTAATTTACTGCAAAGTGAAAAATAGATATGGGATCTCTTTGCAAATCTGACTGTCATAATATTCTTGGTAAAGAACATACTCTAAACAGTATGCTGGATGTCTACAATTCTACCACAAACATTTAATGAAATTTGATGCAGCTACAGTATTTGCAGAAGGTTGTTCGGGATATATCTGAACAATCTTAAAAGTGTTCTGTCATCATGAAGTGCCATGCTACCAGCACCAACTGTGTTCTATAGCTCTACACTGTAACAAACTGCAGTGGACAGTGGTCATGGTAATCATATCTCGTTGCTCATAACAGGCTTTCTAGAGATCAAAAGGTGTGTGGACAATTATGTTTCAGATGTTGTTTCATGAGTCCAAATGCACAAAAATTCATAGGACTAGCACAAAGACTGGCATGTCCTGAAGTGGGATAACATGGATACCTGTTTCCTGTTCCATCTCCCGATAAAAGCGGAGGGATATTCTGGTGGTACGGTTTCACATCTGATCCATGTGAATGCAGACCTGTGGAATGTCCTCTCCACACATATGAGGGATGTCTGTATTGGCCTTACATACTGGCAACTTTCCTGCATAACTGAACCTGGTAACAACCATGAAATCCTTTGGAAAAGTGTCCAGTTAGTGGCATACAAAGTAACTGCAGCCCTCAGGATTGGTGTTACAGTACATAATTGACTGAATGTGACCACTGTTAGTGAGATAAATGTATGCTTTGACCAGTGTGATCACAGTCTTCCAATTTGATACTGCCATGCATCTTTCATAAACATTTTTTCAGTTGGTTCTACGTAGGGCAATGTTGCATAGCAGGAGATGATTTGCGCGAGCATTACGAACACATCACAGCTCGAGATAGTAATAGATAGTTATGTTCACAGTGGAAGGAGAGAGATTCACCCTCCTAGTCCTTTCATGTTGGGCAAGTGGGTTTTACTGAAATGCATTTGCCACATATCTTGAAAGTCAGCAAGTGACACTTTCACTGGTATCATCTTAGGAGAACATTTAGTGGGCCAATACTTACCATCAGTCCCTTGTTGTATGCATCAAGATGCTGCATTGTTTTTCTTAATGGTCTAACCATTCTCTTGACAGTGTTTCACTTCTTGGTCCTACGAGAAATATGCATAGACAGGGGTTATGATGTACCATTCCCAATAACGGCTAATATTTGACACTACAGTTACATTCACAATATTCTGGCTCCTACTAGATAAGACAATAACAGCCGTACCATCATTCCAGCTCAATCTCACAGATGGCAGTGGCATCTGAAAACAGTTTGGATATATACCAAACAACCTTCTGTATATGTAATATGATGCATATTATTTCAACCTCATTAATATAGATTCCACAGTTTTAACAGGAGGCATGTATAACAAAGTCTTTTTCATAACATCCTATAATACTTACAATATTCTTTTTTTATTGAAAATCTCTATTCTGCAGACAATATTAAAATAAACACACAAAAGAAAAACTTAAGTTTAGTATAACTACTACAGAACAGCTATATAAAAAATAAACACATGAATCAAAGTATCCTGGTTCAAACATAATGTACCACACTTTGGTTTATACAGTAAAATCACTGTATAATTCTGACATAGTTACAATCTGGTATCAAATTTAATTTTCAATTTGCACAAATAAACAATAAACTCCAAAATTTACAAGACTAGAATAAATGGTGGAAACTACTTCTTATACAAAAGTACTAAAATTATTCAAAGGTATTAAAACAACTTGAAGTTTTGAGGAACACTTTTAAAAGTACAATTATCTCCAATGACCTCTGTTTATTTCATGAGTGGTTATATTGCAATACACATCAGTCCTTATTAAACCATTTAAAAAATATATATTTCATACACACTGTACTCTTAATTGGAGTTCGTGTCAGTTCTTCAAGATAGAAGTAATTATGCCTGAGATCTGCTTATGATTTATTATTAACAAGAAGTGACCAGATTTTGGGAGTTTTAACTGGAATATTCTGGACAGCTTCTAACTATTACTAAGACTTTAGAACCATTTACAATTACAACATTTACGACACTGATCCAATACATAGTACAGTAACATTTACAACAGCCCAACAATAGCTAGGTACATTTATATAGGAAGTTGTCACAAAATAGCCACAAATTTATCCACTTTTTAAAGCAAGTTCCACAAGTTCATCACTGCTAGTAATAATTATACGAGGTGGATGAGAAGCCACTGCATACCACCATATACCTATATCCCTATGCAATGCAACAATATCATCAAATGGCTGCACAACTAGGCACATGAGGAGGATTGCAACACAGCCAGAGTTGGGGTTGGCAGTGTGATAGGCATGTAACTACAGTAGATATAAGCAGTTCTCAGTTGAAGAGTGATTTTACAAAGTGATTTGAAGAAAATATAAGTGGTCAGGAAGAGGGAGACAACAAAATAGATTTATTTATTTTATTTATTGTATGGCTTTTAGTTCCAGGAGTATCTGAGGACATGTTTGGCTCGTGTGGTGCAGGTCTTTCTATTTGACACCCCTAGGTGACCTGTGCGTCTGGATGTGAGATGATGATGGTAATGAGCTAGGAAGAGGGGAAACGAGGTGTTGGCATGTAGCCTACTCCTGTCGAATAATACTAAGGAGTCTGCTCAAAGATTTACGTCCCTATCCAACGAATGAATCACTATCAACAGCGTCATATTGCCCTCATTCCACATGATCACTGCGGAGAAGTTTGGAATATGAGCACTGTGTAGAGGTTCGGAATTTAATCCAGGCTTTCAGTACCCAATCTAGATTAGAAATTGCATCCCACCACCTTCCCTACCCTGCTGACCAACATTCTGATGGTGAATTTTTTTCCGACCAATGCGACTCAAACCGGCTAACCACGGTGTCAGACGATATAGCCTTCAACGCCTTAACGATTGTGACCATGAGGCAGGCTTATGAAACAGAAAGATCATAATAATAATACCATTTCAGAAGCAAAGGAAGGTGTGCTTTCATCACCAGCAACTGAAAATATTTCCGAGTATTTTGATGGGAGTAGCAGGTAAAAGTGATCAGTTTAAAGAGAGGTTTTTAAGATTTTGAAAATGGCTTTGACTCCTTTCCTGGCCCTGCAATCTAGGGGTACTAAGCCTGCCTCCTCCCCGGGGCCCTAGATTCGAAACCCAGTGAGGTCAGAGATTTTTACCTGGATCCGAGGGCCAGTCTAAGGTCCACTCAGCACTTTGTGAAAACAACTGAGAAGCCATCTGATGGTGAGATAGCAGCCTAGGTCTAGAAAACCAATAATAACAGCTGAGAGGATTAATCATGCTGACAACGTAATCTGTAATATTGTAATCAGCAGGCCTTTGGGTTAAGCAGCAGTTACTTGGTAGACCAAGGCTCATCAGACTCTGTTTGGCAATATTTTATCCTCCAGAATAATATTAATAATAAGTGATCACTGAAAACCTCCCAATCATGTTAGTGTTAGACAACTTAGGTCCACTGTCAAGGGTTGAAGTTATTCTGTTACAGAAAAACTTGTCCTGTAAAGGCCAAAATCCCATATTTTAGGACCAAAAAAAAAAAAAAAAAAAAAAAAAAAAAAAAAAAAAAAAAAAAAAAAAAAAAAAAAAACCAGTTTATTTTTTTCTTTCCTTATTTCATTCAATATAAATCATAAGGTATCATATCCTATGTTGTGGACACATCACTTCAAGAGTTTCATTCCTCCAAGCTTGTGGCTGTACAAAACAAGGAAAACAGAACCAAATGTAGGGCTACACAACAATGTAAAGACATTAAACTATTAAAAATGAGAATGAATATGAATTCTTGTATTGTAATAATATGGTTGTTACTCTGTCCACTTGCCGATCCTCACCATGGACTGTAATATTTATTAAGACACGAGGACAGAAGTGTTAAAATAAAAATGACACAGTGCTTTAGTTGGGAGGGAAGGGGCTGTCTTCCAAACTAATTTGGTTTTAATTTCATTTCATTTTAAACATGAAAATTATGTCACCAAGTCATTAAAGATGAGTTAAGAAATTAGGTATGTATTTAGAAAAAGAGGAAATTATATCTCTTACACACAGGACACAAGTCTTACAGATCTTGTAACAGGGAATTTTCTACTGTTCATGGAATAACTAGGTGAAACAACCTATCATCTATTTGTAATTTACTGGTTTGATAGTTAAATAATAATATGGCCTCAGCTACTGTGCACAAGCATTTAAATTTGATGCCATCTGGCTGCTTGCTTGTCAATTCGATGTTCCGTTTTACTCTAGCCCTACTAGTTGGCAGAGTAAACCAAATATCTCCTGGTAGCCTATGGCCAAGTTAAAAATTTTTTGTTGGGTAACCAAATGTGTCACCAGATCTTTTACATGCCGACATTGTATGACAGAGTGTCGAATGGACTTTTCTGCCCTTCAAAAATCCGACTTCCTCTGCTAGGTTTGAACCTGATGTCTTGGGATCTGGAGACCGATACTACCACTGATCCACAGAGGGAGCTGGTTCTATAATGTCGATCAGGTATTTTTCCAGAGGTTCCGATTGGGGACTCAAATATGTCCCTTACCACACTCTTAAAAACATGACAACCCTAATATAGGCTGCTGACATTTTACTTCCAATTCAAAATTCCTTTTTTTTTGCTATTTTGATTTACGTTGCACCGACACAGGTAGGTCTTATGGCGACGAGGGGATAGGAAAGGCCTGGGAATGGGAAGGAAGCAGCCATGGCCTTAATTAAAGTACAGCCCCAGCATTTGCCTGGTGTGAAAATGGGAAACCACAGAAAACCATCTTCAGGGATTCAAAATTCCAACAGATCAATTTGTTCTATGCACGGCATATACACACTAAAGGAAATTAACAAAAAATGAGATGAACAGGTGGCACATTAAAGTACACAGTAATATTCCAGTCACGATGAAACTGTTGGTCACCTTAAAACATATATTATTGATAATCTCATATATACTACCAGTATGTCCATAATTACAAATCTATTAGGCCTGCTACATAACATATTACATTGGAGTACATCTTTGCATATTTCTGTAATATCAATCTAATGATTGGTCAAGACAACAATAAAGCACACAGTAATTCATTCTTCATCTGTGCAGTAAAGGTTACATACACTATACAAATGATTATACAGCATGTTGATGGAAGTTATCTATGGATTATTTTGAATTGTATTTCAACAGGGTGTCCAGTGATTTAAAACTGAAAAATTTATGGAATCCTGTTACTAGTAAAGTAAACACAAACATCACAGCAGTTGCAACGCAATATATTATGATTTGCGTTACGATGTTTGCTGAACGTCCTTAAACCTCTGATCTGCTCACCTTATCTCCCACAAAAGAAATGATGTAACAAACAGAGGTAATTTTTTGAGGTAGAACTAGGGAACTGCATGTGAGGGCTGTAGTTGTGGGAAAATTTCAAGTCTTACTCACCTGTTCACACAATGGTATCAACTGCTGTTGAAGCACTCTTTATTGGTCTGTGCACATCCTGGCTACTGTCAAAATTCATTGGTGTAATAAGTCAGAGGTGTGCAATATAGAGCTTCTCCAAGGCAGTGTCAGACCACTGACGTAACAGCAAAGATATTGTTTACGAGATACTATTGTTTGGTAGTTGGTAATGCCATCTACCTCTGTTAGAATGTTTTTTTTTTCTATTTACTTTACGTCGCACTGACACAGATAGGTCTTATGGCGACGATGGGAAAGGAAAGGCCTAGGAATGGGAAGGAAGCGGCTGTGGCCTTAATTAAGGTACAGCCCCAGCATTTGCCTGGTGTGAAAATGGGAAACCATGGAAAACCATCTTCAGGGCTGCCGACAGTGGGATTCGAACCCACTATCTTCCGGATGCGAGCTCACAGCTCGCAACCTTAACCACATGGCCAACTCGCCCGGTGTGTTGGAATTTTGGAAGAGATGCTTCATTTAATAAATTTCAGACAGTGGCAGTTGTTCTTGACACTGGAGGAATTGAAAATGTCACTTGGTTTATGATATTAGGTTTCAAAGTAAATCGCTTTTTACAGGCAGGTTGGTGGGTCTACAGCATTGGAATTAACACTTTTCTCTCTTACATATAATATGAGGTAAGGTTTCAATAATCTTCTTCTTAAGATGCCACCTCCCTACAAAGATTGGTGACCCAATTTATTATAATTATTACTCGCAAAACAGCAGCTCGAAAGATTACAGCAGAAGTTCGTCCATACTATTGGCGCAAGTCTATAAACCAGGAATTTCTCTGTCTTCCCACAGACCTTCCTTTGTTCTACAAATTTCCCCTTGATGATGAGTTGGAGAAGTTCATGTCGCTCAGCTGCATTGGTGTATACTGATGTACCTGAAATTTTGCTCCTTGATGGTTGTTAGAAGCTCTTTATCCTTATTTAACAAGTTGAGGACTTCCTCATTAGTCTTCCTTTCTACCTAGGATATTCGGAGCATTCTTTTGCACAAGTACATTTCAAAAGCTTCAATCCGACTCTCCAGAAAAGGACTGAGTGTCCAGCCTTCGAAACCATATGAGAGAAAACACAGCATCGCAACATCTAAACTCTTTGCTGATGGTTGAGTGAATAGGGACGTCATACTGTTGAAGATATTTTTGGTTTGTTCATTTCAAGGTATTCCAACAACACTTGCTAGACAATAGTGTTGTCGATATTCTTTGGTGTTATCAAAGATACAATCAGTTTGGTCTTGCAAATTTTCATGAACAGCCCAATGTTGCACTGATCCTTACAATGTTATTTATAGTAACTTGAATATCAGTAAGATCAGTAAGGCTATAGGCAAACACAACTGTATCATCCGCAAAGTGGATGTTTAATAAATTGTTTAAAATTAAATAACGGTTTCCATCTGGTTTTTTTTTTTTTAATATTTAAAGGCAGGCAGGCAGTACAGGTACATACTTCGCCCAGAGAATTGTAAATGCATTGTCCTACAAAGGAGGTTTGCAGTGATGTCTCAATGGCACACTAGCCACTAGCATCTTGGAAAGGAGGAGCAATCCAACTGATGTGCCCACTATAGTCTAGTCAAGTTAAACATGAAAAGGTGGTCGTGCTTGCAAAAGGTCCGGTCATTCTGAATTTTATATATGTTGTTAAGACCTAAACCAATATTATAAAAAACAGATTTGCAATTTCCAATGTGCAGTGCAAGCGGCGGTGTACAAAAAAAAAAAAAAAACCACCATGAAATTTTTGGACTTTTTTCAGGTTTTGCTCAATATCTCAGTGAAGGAAGGGTCTGACTGGTATAGTCACTCCATATACTTTTAAAGTAGACAAAATTTGCTACAATTTGAGAACAGGGCGAGCTCTATACAGCCATTGGTTCCCAAGATACAGTTCTTCGAAAATAGGCCATTTATTCCAAAAAGTGAATTTATTCGAAATGGTCACTTATTTTGTGAAATGTCTTCTAAAATATGCACCCCACATCAAATATTATATGAAATGAAGTTGTAAAAAATTTAATTAGCTTTCATTTGAGACCAGACTGGTACCTGTAGGCCCGGCGGTTTTCTCAAAATTTGTCGTAATTGGGTTTTGGGGGGGGGGGGGGAAATGCAAATAAACTGTTCTCAAGTCATTTTATGGTTTTATTTATGAAACAGTTAACATTTATTATTTATGTTATTGTTAAAAATTGTTTGATGAAAAAAGATAATATACCTATCGGGAATTACGTCATCATCAAACATTGTTTTATATACCTACATACTAAAATGCTGGTACAAACATCATGGTAGCTACTATAAGGGCAAAAACACACACACACACACACACACACACACACACACACACACACACACACACACACACACACACACACACACACCCCTAATAAAATCATGTCGTATTGTATTTTGGTTGCCAAATCATGCCTTTCTTTTTATCCTAGATGGTCCGGGCCTGAGCTCGCACGAAGATGGTGTCTCGATGGCTGTGATGGACGCTGGGAGAGGTGCCCAGTCTGCAGTCCGAGCATTTCAGCGGGGAGTCAACTTGAATCCCACTGATTCGGGGTGGAAGCTGTCTTCTCAGGGACTCACCCCTATCCCCACCACCATGGAACCCGCACCTCCTGCCCTTCTGCGAAAAATTTCATGTAAATGCAAGAAAGGGTGCTCTGGGTGCTGCTCATGCAGAAAGGCTGGGCTCCACTGCTCAGTCCTCTGCCAGTCATGCGGTGGCAAATTGTGCATTAACGTCCCGGATGTGGAGCTGAAATGCTCGGACGATGAAGACCTCTCCCAGCGTCCATCACAGCCATCGAGACACCATCTTCGTGCGAGCCCAAGCCCGGGCTGTCTAAGATAAAAAGAAAGGCATGATTTGGCAACCAAAACACAATACAGACATGATTTTATTAGTTTTTTTTGGGTGTAAATGTAATTTGCCCTTATAGTAGCTACCATGATGTTTGTACAAGCATGTTAGTATGTAGGTATAAAAAACAATGTTTGATGATGACGTAATTCCCAATAGATATATTATCTTTTTCTATTTCCATCAAACAATTTTTAACAATAACAAAAATAAATAAATTTTAACTGTTTGATAAATAAAACCATAAAATGACGAGATAACAGATTATTTGCATTTCCCCCCAAAACCCACTTATGACTTGTTTTTGGTTATCTGCTGTTTTTGACAGAACCGCTGGGCTTATAGGTACCAGTCTGGTCTCAAATGAAAGCTAATTAAATTTACTACAGCTTCATTTCATATAATATTTGACATGGGATGTGTATTTTAGAAGATATTTCACAAAATAAGTGACCATTTTTAAAAAAATAACTTTTTGGAAAAAATGACCTATTTTCGAAGAACGATATCTTGGGAACAAATGGCTGTATAGAGCTCGCCCTGTTCTTAAATTGTAGCAAATTTAGTCTACTTTAAAAGTATGCTGAGTGATTATTACTGGTTAGACCCTTCCTTCACTGAGATATTGAATAAAACTTGAAAAAAGTCCAAAAATTTCATGGTTTTTTGGGTACACCACCGCTCGCACAACACTTTAAAAATTGCAAATCTGTTTTTTTAAATATTGGTTAAGGTCTTAACAACATATAAAAAAATTCAAAATGACCAGACCTTTTGCAAGCACGGATTGGACTACTACTACACTGGGGCAAAAAGCTGGAAATTTCATGACTGAAAAGGCCTAAAAAGCTTGAATGTCTTTAAAGTGGATGTTATTAATGATATAGAGCTCTGCTGCACACTTCTCCGTACAGTTATGTTCTCAGTTGCGGCTCCGTCTATTTTGACATCTGCTGTTTGATTCCAGTAGAGCTGAATGATGATATGTAGATCACCAGCAACAACACCAGTAGTTTTAAAAATCTCAGCAAGTTTTGTATGAGGTACACAATTAAAAGCTTTTCAGCAGTCGATGAAGCATGTATACACATTGACATTAATTTATAGCCAGGTATCTCTGACCTAAGACATTCAACGAGAAAAGAGTCTTGTGAGTTCCTAGTCTGTTTCTAAAACCAAATTGGGTATGACCAACTTGGTGTTCGCATTTTGCATAAATACAAGTATGGATGATACGTAGGAATACCTTTAAGATATGAGACATTAGGCTGACAATGTGATAATCTTCACAATATGATGCACTAGCCCTTTTTGGCTGAAGACATATTCCTTAGTTTTACTTTTTTTTTTAGGACAAATTAAAGCATTTAGATAAGTACCCTGTAATTATTATTATTATTATTATTATTATTATTATTATTATTATTATTATTATTATTATTATTATTCTACATGGAGTATCCTGAAAATCTGCTGGAAATATAATAAATACTACAAAGCCTAATCGAGAGTTTTCACTTGGCAAAGAGAAAAAAAGGTAAATTATGAATACCACTCCTAGTTAGATAATGCAAATATATGCAGAAAGAAATAATTTTGAGTGTGAAGAAATAATAGGATAAATGACAGGTCAGCATTGGAAGAGGGCGTACCATAAAGGGAGACAAGGACAAACATAAAAATACAAGGACAAGTGGTGGAGGTGCTTTTAGAGGAAGTACTTATAGGCAACTAGCCTCTGTGGCTCAGACGGCAGCTCGTCGGCCTCTCACTGCTGGATACCGTGGTTCAAATCCCGGTCACTCCATGTGAGATTTGTGCTGGACAAAGCGGAGACGGGACAGATTTTCCTCCGGGTACTCCGGTTTTCCCTGTCGTCTTTCATTCCAGCAACACTCTCCATTCTCATTTCATAGCATCTATGAGTCATTAATAAATCACTTTGGGAGTGGCGACCCCATCGTACTAATAGCCTATATCTGCTTCATTCATTCCATCCCTGACCCGGTCAATGACTGGAAAACAGGTTGTTGGTTTTCATTCATTCATTTTCATTTTCACTTATAGGCAACTATCTTCTCTTAAAACTAATCAAAAGGAAAATGATAGAAAAATGGAGGTATCAGCAAAAGAAAGGAAAGGGCCATGATGGGTATGAGAATGAAGTACTCCTTGGTCCTCACAAACCTAATACTGTCGGAGTCAGAAAAGAACAAGAGTTGATCAAGGAAAGTCAGATAGGAAAGACGAACGTGAAGAGCCCCGCAAAAGTAAGTGGAAGCAAAGCCATACTCAGCTAGCAGACCCATGGTCACCAACCAACACTCCTAAGATGCCAGAAATGGACAGTCTCCACATCGTCACACATTGCCATCTTCACATAGGCTCTCTCCTCATCAGTCCCAATTCTTCAGCATACATTTGTTCTCAGTTCCCGACAATGACATTCCACGAGTGATCATCTTGTTGTGGGAAGTGTGGGATAAGAAGAAAATCAGATAAACATAGGAAAAGGGAATAGATAAAAGGAGAAAGCTGAATACAGGTAGTAAAAGTGTAGGAACACAGAAGGAGAAAAGAAACCCAAACAAGTTAAAACCTTGGATTGTGATCAACTTGGTCTGCGAGTATTTTACAAGATGAACAAAAAATTTTAATGAATTTTAAATTAATAAATGAGCGAGGTTTTGCACTACAAGAAGTACTGATCTGCCTGCTGAGCGTTATGCATCCAGAACTGAGTTATTCGTCCCCCCGCCCCCTACCCTTTCATACTGTGGAATTGTGGGTAATCTTCTCCTATGCTGGAGTTCATATACATATTGTACTGTTTACCTTAGCATTGTAATCACGAGTGTGCATAAAGCATTTCCTATGTTGTTTCCAAGTGTATTAATGGTTATTTAGTAACTTTACTACAGCAATGAACCCCATGAAGAAAAAAGTTGAAGAGAAAATCAGTACAAAGAAGGAGATGATTACAGTGATAGTTAAGAAGGAAATCAAATCATCGAGAAGTAGCCTACAAACCAGGCAGTTTGTTTTCTGCTGTCAAAAATTAAACATTTTAGGATTTTTTTTTTCCTGATGACATATGTTGGAAAGCTAGATGTCGACAGACTAATAGGAAGAAGGAGACTGCTGTAGTTTGGACATGTCATCAGGGCAGGTGGATCCCTCCTTCACTCTCAACCAGATGGGAAACAGCCAAAAGGACACTGTATTACTAACTCCAAGTCACCTCGATAGATTGTATTAAACAGACACCGTGGAAAGATCATATGATGGCCGCTTTACAACAGATGGAGCTGACAGCCATGGAAGAAGATGCAAGAGACAAACAGCGACGGGCCAACATCTATACTAGATATCTCTCTGTAGTTGCAATTGAGTTACCTCCCGTGTGATTGATAATGTTTTGTAACATGTTTCATGTGCTTTTTTTCTTTGTCTTCCCCAGGGTCTTAATGGCCTGTAAAGAGATGATGATGATGACATGTTTATATAATGAAACAAACACGGTAGTTTTATACACATCATGTTTAAAAGCACTGTGGGTAAATATGTCAACTTTCTACCTTATATAGTATTTTAACTCAGCATACTTAAAAGAAAATATATTCAAAAGCTGAGAAAATTTCCTTATGTTTTTCTTGATATTGATATTGTGGTTCATGTTTGTGGGTTACTGTAGTCACGTCCTAGTTCGTGAACCATGGGCAATGGCTGAGTGGCCTAGTAAGTGGTCCTGAAAGTCGGGATACCAGTTAGTATGGAATGGGAGTGGGCATCTCGGACATATTCTGAGTCCTGGTCCTCTTTGTGCTCAGGCGGCTAGGACTATACAATTCACCGGTGGTCTATAACCCGTTAGAGGAGAGATCCTCACTTGGACTATGTGCAAGTAGGGCAGCATCCTGCTTCATGAATTTACCGAGCTCAGAACATTTTAAGCAAGCCTTGGACCTAGGGGAGTAATGGAGTCCCACTCCTATTTGACAGGTGAGGGACTCCTTGGAAACAACTTGGCGAACAAAATGGAATTCGATGGGGAGCTATCAATATTAATGGGGTTTATGGAAGAAAGAATGTAGAACTGGCTGAGTCAACAAAGAGGATGCATCTGGATGTGCTAGGAGTAAGTGATATTCGGGTAAGGGGAGATAACGAGGAAGATATAGGAGATTATAAAGTGTACTTGACGGGTGTTAGAAAGGGAAGGGCAGAGTCTGGGGTAGGGCTCTTTATCAGGAATACCATTGCACGGAACATAGCTTCTATTAGGCACGTAAATGAGCGAATGATGTGGGTAGATTTGTCAGTTGGAGGAATTAGGACTAGAACTGTGTCCGTGTATTCACCATGTGAGGGTGCGAATGAGGATGAAGTTGACAAGTTTTATGAAGCATTGAGTGACATCGTGGTCAGGGTCAACAGCAAGGATAGAATAGTGCTAATGGGCGATTTCAATGCAAGAGTTGGGAATAGAACTGAAGGATACGAAAGGGTGATTGGTAAATGTGGGGAAGATATGGAAGCTAATGGGAATGGGAAGCGTTTGCTGGACTTCTGTGCTAGTATGGGTTTAGCTGTTATGAATACATTCTTCAAGCATAAGGCTATTCACCGCTACACATGGGAGGCTAGGGGTACCAGATCCATAATAGACTATATCTTGACAGACTTCGAATTCAGGAAATCTGTTAGGAATATACGAGTTTTCCGCGGATTTTTCGATGATACAGACCACTATCTGATCTGTAGTGAACTAAGTATCTCTAGGCCTAGGGTAGAGAAAGTGAAATCTGTCTGCAAACGAATAAGGGTAGAAAATCTCCAGGACGAGAAAATTAGACGGAAGTACATGGATATGATTAGTGAGAAGTTTCGAACAGCAGACAGTAAGCAGGTTCAGGATATAGAAAGTGAATAGGTGGCATACAGGGATGCTGTAGTAGAAACAGCAAGGGAATGCCTAGGAACAACTGTGTGTAAAGATGGGAAAAGGCGAACATCTTGGTGGAATGATGAAGTGAGAGCAACTTGTAAACGTAACAAGAAGGCTTATCAAAAATGGCTCCAAACAAGGGCCGAGGCAGACAGGGATTTGCACGTAGATGAAAGAAACAGAGCGAAACAAATAGTTGTTGAATCCAAAATGAAGTCCTGGGAAGATTTTGGTAACAACTTGGAAAGGCTAGGTCAAGCAGCAGGGAAACCTTTCTGGACAGTAATAAAGAATCTTAGGAAGGGAGGGGAAAAAGGAAATGAACAGTGTTTTGAATTATTCAGGTGAACTCATAATAGATCCCAGGGAATCACTGGAGAGGTGGAGGGAATATTTTGAACATCTTCTCAATGTAAAAGGAAATCATCCTGGTGGTGTTGTGAACAGCCAAGCAAATGACGTTGGTGAAATTATGCTTGAGGAAGTGGAAAGGATGGTAAATAAACTCCATTGTCATAAGGCAGCAGGAATAGATGAAATTAGACCTGAAATGGTGAAGTATAGTGGGAAGGCAGGGATGAAATGGCTTCATAGAGTAGTAAAATTAGCATGGAGTGTTGGTAAGGTACCTTCAGATTGGGCAAAAGCAGTAATTGCACCTATCTATAAGCAAGGGAACAGGAAGGATTGCAACAACTAGCGAGGTATCTCATTGATTAGTATACCTGGCAAAGTAATCACTGGCATCTTGGAAGGTAGGGTGCGATCAGTCGATGAGAGGAAACTGGATGAAAACCAGTGTGGTTTCAGACCACAGAGAGGCTGTCAGGATCAGATTTTCAGTATGCGCCAGGTAATTGAAAAATGCTACGAGAGGAATAGGCAGTTGTGTTTATGTTTTGTAGATCTAGTGAAAGCTTATGACAGGGTACCGAGGGAAAAGATGTTCGCCATACTGGGGGACTATGGAATTAAAGGCAGATTATTAAAAGCAATCGAAGGCATTTATGTTGACAATTGGGCTTCAGTGAGAATTGATGGTAGAATGAGTTCTTGGTTCAGGGTACTTACAGGGGTTAGACAAGGCTGTAATCTTTCACCTTTGCTGTTCGTAGTTTACATGGATCATCTGCTGAAAGGTATAAAATGGCAGGGAGGGATTCAATTAGGTGGAAATGTAGTAAGCAGTCTGGCCTATGCTGACGATTTGGTCCTAATGGCAGATTGTGCCGAAAGCCTACAGTCTAATATCTGGGAACTAGAAAATAGGTGCAATGAGTATGGTATGAAAATTAGCCTCTCGAAGACTAAATTGATGTCAGTAGGTAAGAAATTCAACAGAACTGAACGTCAGGTGGGTGATACAAAGCTAGAACAGGTCGATAATTTCAAGTATTTAGGTTGTGTGTTCTCCCAGGATGGTAATATAGTAAGTGAGATTGAATCAAGGTGTCGTAAAGCTAATGCAGTGAGCTCCCAGACGAAACTATCTTTACATCGGTCTGTTTTCAGACCAACTTTGCTTTACGACAGTGAAAGCTGGGTGGACTCAGGATATCTTATTCATAAGTTAGAAGTAACAGACATGAAAGTAGCAAGAATGATTGCTGGTACAAACAGGTGGGAACAATGGCAGGAGGGTACTCGGAATTAAGAGATAAAGGCTAATTTAGGAATGAACTCGATGGATGAAGCTGTACGCATAAACCGGCTTCGGTGGTGGGGTCATGTGAGGCGAATGGAGGAGGATAGGTTACCTAGGAGAATAATGGACTCTGCTATGGAGGGTAAGAGAAGTAGAGGTAGACCAAGACGACGATGGTTAGACTCGGTTTCTAATGATTTAAAGATAAGAGGTATAGAACTAAATGAGGCCACAACACTATTTGCAAATCGAGGATTGTGGCGACATTTATAAATTCACAGAGGCTTGCAGACTGAATGCTGAAAGGCATAACAGTCTATAATGATAATGTATGTATGTATGTATGTATGTATGTTTTCTTGATATTTATCTTACTTGAACAAAACTCAAGAATCCCTCCCTCTGGTGCATATTACTCATCTCCTTTGTCCTCTAGACTTATTTTGGCTCCTTTGCTTCTCATTTTTCGTTAGCACAAACATACTTTTTACCTTTCATTTTAATGCGTTGAGCACCGACTGAATTGTGTCCTTGTTGGCTTTCCAGATTCTTTAGTAACCTAATTTCTTCAACATTCAATTCCCATATTAAACGTTATCAGAGCACCATGTGGCTTTAGGGCTTTGAACCCCTCAAGAACATTTTTAGGTGCACAATTTCAAATTACACTGTTACAAGTTTCATTAGCAGTTTGAGTTTTCCCAGGCAAGCACTTTTTCAGCATATCAGGATGGGTAAAATCTCTATAAAATGACTTCATAAAAAGCACTGTTTCTTCAGGAAGTTCACAGAGTTTATAGGTTTTATTTCTGTTGTAGTTGCACCTTGAACCACACAGATGATGCTGGGATCTCCAGTTGGTAATATTCGCCCAGGAAATCATTCTTGGTATGAGTGTCATGCTTCCCATATATTCATGTATTCATCACCTCAATAACTAAGGGTTGTCTGTTGGAGAACTATGACTTGAATGTGTAGACAGATTTGTTTCGCTTCATAGACCACAGTTAGTTGAATCATACACCTCTTAAGCCTAAAAATGTTGTAAACATGATGATGATAATGCTTGTTGTTAGAGGGTGCATAACATCTAGGTCATCAGCCCCTAATGGTATGATATAAAATGTTTCATATAAAATGTATAAAAATGGAATATAGCATTACCTTTGAAGTGAAATACATATATATATACACACATTCATACATACATACATACATACATACATACATACATACATACATACATACATACATACATACATTATCATTATAGACTGTTATGCCTTTCAGCATTCAGTCTGCAAGCCTCTGTGAATTTACTAAACATCGCCACAATCCTCTATTTGCACTAGTGCTGTGGCCTCATTTAGTTTTATACCTCTTATCTTTAAATCGTTAGAAACTAAGTCTAACCATTGTCGTCTCGGTCTTCCTCTACTTCTCTTACCCTCCATTGCAAAGTCAATTATTCTCCTAGATAACCTATCCTTCTCCATTCGCCTCACATGACCCCATCACCGAAGCCAGTTTATGCGTACAGCTTCATCCATCAAGTTCATTCCTAAATTAGCCTTTATTTCATCATTCCGAGTACCCTCCTGCCATTGTTCCCACCTGTTTGTACCAGCAATCATTCTCGCTACTTTCATGTCTGTTACTTCTAACTTATGAATAAGATATCCTGAGTCCACCCAGCTTTTGCACCCGTAAAGCAAAGTTGGTCTGAAAACAGACTGATGTAAAGACAGTTTGGTCTGGGAGCTGACTTCCTTCTTACAGAATACTGTTGATCGCAACTGCGAGCTCACTGCATTAGCTTTACTACACCTTCATTCAATCTCACTTACTATATTACCATCCTGGGAGAACACACAACCTAAATACTTGAAATTATCTACCTGTTCTAGCTTTGTATCACCAATCTGACATTCAATTTTGTTGAATTTCTTACCTACTGACATCAATTTAGTCTTCAAAAGGCTAATTTTCACACCATACTCATTGCACCTATTTTCAAGTTCCCAGATATTAGACTGCAGGCTTTCGGCACAATCTGCCAATAAGACCAAGTCGTCAGCATAGGCCAGACTGCTTACTACATTTCCACCTAACTGAATCCCTCCCTGCCAATTTATACCTTTCAGCAGATGATCCATGTAAACTACGAACAGCAAAGGTGAAAGATTACAGCCTTGTCTAACCCCTTTAAGTACCCTGAACCAAGAACTCATTCTACCATCAATTCTCACTGAAGCCCAATTGTCAACATAAATGCCTTTGATTGATTTTAATATGAAAACTTACAACCTGTTTTCCAGTCATTGACCGGGGTCAGGGATGGAATGAATGAAGCAGATATAGGCTGTTAGTATGATGGGGTCGCCACTCCCAAAGTGATTTATTAATGACTGATAGATGCTATGAAATGAGAATGGAGAGTGTTGCTGGAATGAAAGATGACAGGGAAAACCGGAGTACCCGGAGAAAAACCTGTTCCGCCTCCGCTTTGTCCGACACAAATCTCGCATGGAGTGACCGGGATTTGAACCACGGTATCCAGCGGTGAGAGGCCGATGCGCTGCCGTCTGAGCCACGGAGGCTCGCTGATTTTAATAATCTACCTTTAATTCCATAGTCCCCCAGTATGGCAAACATTTTTTCCCTCGGTTCTTTGTCATATGCTTTCTCTAGATCTAGAAAACATAAACACAAATGCCTATTCCTCTCGTAGCATTTTTCAATTACCTGGCGCATACTAAAAATCTGATCCTGACAGGCCCTCTGTAGTCTGAAACCACACTGGTTTTCATCCAACTTTCTCTCAACTACCGATCGCACCCTCCCTTCCAAGATGCCAGTGAATACTTTGCCTGGTATACTAATCAATGAGATACCTTGATAGTTGTTGCAATCCTTCCTGTTCCCTTGCTTATAGATAGGTGCAATTACTGCTTTTGTCCAATCTGAAGGTACCTTACCAACACTCCATGCTAATCTTACTACTCTATGAAGCCAAGCCATTTCATCCCTGCCTTCCCACTATACTTCACCATTTCAGGTCGAATTTCATCTATTCCTGCTGCTTTATGACAATGGAGTTTATTTCCCATCCTTTCCACTTCCTCAAGTGTAATTTCACCAACATCATTTTCCTCCTCCTCATGAGCTTGGTTGTTCGCAACATGACCAGGAAGATTTCCTTTTACGTTGAGAATATGTTCAAAATATTCCCTCTACCTCTCCAATGATTCCCTGGGATCTCTTATGAGTTCACCTGAATTACTCAGAACACTGTTCATTTCCTTTTTTCCTCCCTTCCTAAGATTCTTTATTATTGCCCAGAAAGGTTTCCCTGCTGCTTGACATTAGCCTTTCTAGGTTATTACCAAAATCTTCCCAAGACTTCTTTTTGGATTCAACAACTATTTGTTTCACTCTGTTTCTTTCATCTACGTACAAATCCCTGTCTGCCTCGGCCCTTGTTTGGAGACATTTCTGATAAGCCTTCTTTTTACGTTTACAAGCTGCTCTCACTTCATCATTCCACCAAGATGTTTGCCTTTTGCCATCTTTACACCAGTTGTTCCTAGGCATTCCCTTGCTGTTTCTACTACAGCATCTCTGTATGCCACCCATTCACTTTATATATCCTGAACCTGCTTACTGTCTCACTGTTCGAAACTTCTCACTAATCATATCCATGTACTTCTGTCTAATTTCCTCGTCCTGGAGGTTTTCTACCCTTATTCGTTTGCAGACAGATTTCTCTTTCTCTATCCTAGGCCTAGAGATACTTAGTTCACTACAGATCAGATAGTGGTCTGTATCATCGAAAAATCCCCGGAAAACTCGTACATTCCTAACAGATTTCCTGAATTTGAAGTTGGTTAAGATATATATTTCATTCAAATAAAAAGTAAAAAACCACATTAAAATACACAAGGACAGACTAAAACAGAACTTCTAGAATATCGATCAATCACTTCTGATCTGCATTTAGGGCAGTCGCCCAGGTGGCAGATTCCCTATCTGTTGTTTTCCTAGCCTTTTCTTAAATGTTCGCAAAGAAATTGGAAAATTATTGAACATAATAAAAAAGCAGTTAACAAAAAATAATAAAAACAAAGAGAAAATGGACTTTTAAACACGATAAAACAGGCCACTATCCCTTATAAAATGGATGACAAGATGTACTGACTGCCTGTCAGTTGTAAACATTTGTAATGAGAAGAGTATGTAGGACTACCTATTACTTAGTTGAACATGTCCAGCATAATGCTCAGAATGGCATAAACAATATGTTTGTCTGCAGTTGCTGTTTATGTGGCGATATTTATTATAACTTTGTTATAAGGATATAAGGTTATAAGACATCAGAAAAGTCAAACCTTCATAGAGGATGCCTACCTGACTACAAAATGAAAATTTAAAAATGCATTGCTGAAGGAGGTTTCGAACTCTCGCTATTGTTAGCTCTTTACCTTACATAATTCCACACGGCTACTTTAGGCATGCAGGTTAGGGCATTATAACTCTGTATTCATTATGATACCAAAGTTTTCACTTTGGAAATTTGCATGTGCATTGAAGCCTTATGATCCAGTTTTTAACCATTACTGAACACTCCCACAATAGTACAGTAATTAGATGGCATAAGCTATCATGTTGGTATATACCATTTACATTTATATAGCCTATATAATAATTTGAAAGAAAACCTTTTGTATCAATTTTGATGTGATGAGACTGTAGAAAATGGTGGTGAACTGATATGTCTATAATAGGTCGCAACCTATCACTTTTTATATAATACCACAATCACCCTTTCTTTCAAAACAAAATGGCCAATCACACATGCAATTTTCATAGGGAAATGGTGGGTTCAAATTCTAGTCGGCAGCTCTGAATATAATTTTCCATGGTTTCCGATTTTCAGATCAGGTAAAATGCTGTTCCCTGCTTTGTAAGTCACATGTGACTCGTACAGCACAAAAATGTGGTGCTGGACAAAACACACGTTTTGTTGCCACTGTGATAATTCTGCATTTTTATTTATTTAAACGTGTCAGAAACATACATTATATCTTACAATAATATCAGGACAATAACAAATCTGGTACTATAACCATTAATTAATTAATTAATTAATTTTGCATAACAGCAAGTCGCAGAGGGTATCTATGATGTTCTATCGCATAGATGTATGTTCAAGAGCTATCTTATTCCACAAGGTACTGGTGACGCACGAGGCATGGATATAATACAGCTTTTACGTCCTGCTCAACTGCAGCAGACGATTGTTGATCAAGTATTATCGTGTTGTAGCAGAATGTGTTGTGGCAGAAATCTGGTGTGACTGCAAGTGAATATCCTCGTCAGCATGTGAATGACAAGATTTATAATTGGGCATCTTTTCTATATAGAGATTTCATCTTATTGTCAACTATAAGCACAGAAAGCTACAGAATGTTTGTGTGTGAATTGTTTCAGATGAAATGTAGATTAGCAGACTGCCAGCTACTCAGAGAGTGTTCCAGTTCAGACTTTTAACAACAATCCAGGAGGTCTCGTTTAGAAAAACCATTAGAGGAGTCAGATATTGAGGAATTTTTAAAATGTGAAGATATCGAATGTAGTGATATTGAGGATCCCAATTTTTTATTATCTAGTTTGTCATCTTCACTGGCGTCCTCTGGAACAGACACACAAGGCAAATGATAGCTACAGTGAACAATCTAAAACACAATCAGGAAAACCAGATTGCAGTTGGGGAGATATAATCAGGAATGATTTAGGTTTCACTCTTTGTCCTGGGGAGGCAAAAGTTCAGTTGCAGTTAGAAGAGGGGCAGCTCACTGATATATACTCTCAGTTTATTGGAAATGATGCTTCAGGAAACTAACAGCTATGGCATACAATTTAAAGAGATAATCCACCTAACAGCTGTCCCTATTAGGGAATGATTGGCCTCCTAATCAGTTCATATGAAAGCAAGTCCAGAAGTTTGAAATGGAAGGAAACTGATATAAAAGAAATGAAAAAGTTCCTAAGGAATCATCATATCATCGTTGCACCTGCAAAAACCTCTATTTTTGGAGAAATACTGACCCGCACCACATATATAATGAAGAGCGAGAATTCCTTGACAACTGTCGCACAACATTGAACCTTAGATGACAAAATGTTACAGGCCAAAGTTCTAAGGTTAAATATTTCACATAGTGATTTTTGCAGGCGCAACGGCAATATGTATGGGTCTTTTTCCTCACCTAACTATCAACTCATACTAGTCCGAGAATGACTTATATGATGTTTGACTTATAAGAGAGGTAATGCCAGGGGATCGTTTCCTTCTCCTCTTGAGATTCTGCTACTTTGCTAACCATCATCCAGGTGATCATCTCTATCAAATCCAACCCCTCCTTGATAATCTAAACCAAAATTTTGAGAATGTCTTGATAATTGGGAAAGAAGTGGATATAGATGAAAGGAACTATGGTTCCTGGAGAGACCATTTAGTTTTCAGAATGTACATTTCTAACAAAACTCACAAAATGGAGTGAAAAAAGAGGGCTATACTGTTAGAATGAAGATCTATGCAGGAAAATCCAGTGTGAGTGAAAGTGGAGTGGGTCATGCTCATTCTGTCATAAGGGAGCTTTTAAGTGCATTTTAAAATGAAGGTCGTATCCTCTATCCTGATAATTTCTACACCAGTGTACCTCTGGCAGAAGAACTTCTGAGGAAGTATATTGTATATTACCCTTTGTAGCAATGAATGTGGCCTACCACTGATAGTGAAACAAAATGAAGAAAGGAGAGGTAGTGGGTAAAATGTGTCAGCATGGTACTCGACTCATCAAGTTGGTTGACAAGCAACCTGTTCTAATGCTTTCAACACAGCTGAGCATTAGTGACTGTTTAGTAGACTCTGGAAAGAAATACAGATACAGTGAACTTGTCAGGAAGCCTCTCTCTGTCCTTGATTACAATGGAGCTAAAAAGGGGGTCGATTTCAGTGACCAAATATCTTCATATTATTCAGGTCTATGGAAAGGATTAAAATGGTACAGAAAAATAGCCCAAGTAGTTATCACTGGATTGGCCTTGGTTAATGCTTGGACATCTCTGAAAAAAAAAAAAAAAAAAGAGCCACTACAGCAATTTCAAGAGAAGGTCGTAAGAAGCCTGGCTGGACCACACTTGAAACCTATCGTCAGTCCTGGGAAGAGACGTGTGCACACATAATGTCAGAGACAAAAGGGCCAGCCAGAAAAGTTTGAAGATGATGCACAGTTTGCTATAAGGCTCAGCAAGACAGCAGCACATTAAAAAACGTTGACAAGAAAACAAAGCTTTTTTAAAGAAATTGGTTTTACATCGCACCGAGGATGGCGAGGATGGCGTAGGAAAGTTCTAGGAGCAGGAAGGAAGCGGCCATGGCCTTAATTAAGGTTCAGCTCCAGCATTTGCCTGGTGTGAAAATGGGAAACCTCAGAAAACCATCTTCAGGGCTGCCAACAGTGGGGCTCGAACCCACTATCTCCCAGATGCTAGCTCACAGCTGCGTGCCCCTAACCGCATGGCCAACTTGCTTGGTATGAAAACAAAGCAGGTGACAATGTACTGTGAGGAATACCCACAACAAACTGTTCATTTGCAATGGATGTTTAAATAAAGTTCATAAATGCTGAAATTGAACTTACAGTGCTCAAAATACAAACTGTCACTGTATAATAATAAAATCTATAAAAATGAGAAGTGTAAATATTTTTGGAAATTTCAATATCAGTGAAGAAAATAGACAATTATGTTCAAACAGAGAACAGTATTATTTAAAAAAAACTTATTTTACAATTCTATATGCAGTGCCTTTATTATAAAGCAAATAAATTTGTTAATTTATTGTTTGTCTAAATATGCATTTAAGCTCCTGTAAATCTACCTTTACCAACATGTAGAAAGGGATGTTATGCACTGTAATGTGCTATGCGAAGCACGGGTGACTCGTTGACTTCAATGATTGTGGTGCTAAATCAAACGCTGATGGATCACCCTGCTGAGGAACGCGAGAATTTGACATGACTTGGAGCTGCCAATCACATTGTTTCGAAGTAATATACTTTCACCATCCACCAGTAGCCCTTAGAACTACTTCCTTAGCATGAGTCACGAATGCCTCATGACGCACACCAGGGAAGTATAGTACGACACATTGGTGACTCATAATGCACTCATGTTTCATGTCAACAGTGCAACAATAGTAGGGAATGTGTTCATTAAGGCCGCGACCACTACCTCCCTGATCCTTCTAGCACCGAAAACCTTTGATGTGTTAGTACAATGTTAAACCACTAGGGGGAAAAAAAAAGAAGTAGGGGTGGATGTAGTTTGTACAGTAACATTTCATAAAAATGTTTATAGAGAGAAGTGGACTCTATATAAAAGAGTAGTGTTTTGTTTCTTTACTTTACAGTTATTTACTGCACAGGAAGAGAGGGTGTTATAGTGCAGTGTTTTTCATGACGAAAGTATATTTTGTTGTTGTAAATTGTTCTCCACATATTTTACGATAGTCCTTAGATTTACATAAAATAAATTTCATCGTAAAGTCCGTATTGTCGTATGTATACTTTAAGGTTAAGTTAATATAACCTTAAAGTCTTTAGAATGTTGTGCTAAATGATCTTGTATCTTGTACGGTTCTTGTATTGCACAGAGAAGTGTATATCACGCTAGGTGTACAAAAAATTGCTATGAAATGTGCAAGAGACATTTAATTCCTAGCAAGTTGTATATGTTCAAGAAAAATAGGTGCGGCTGATCCACCTTTCATACAGAAAGACAAGAAAGAACAAGGAAAGGAACACATAATAGGATACACATGATGACAGGGCAGTGTGGGAAGAGGGAACAATAGAGGAAGAGACAAGTACAAACATGAAAAAACAAAAGGACAAGGACAATACCAATATCTCGTTGCCATAACACCTATCTGTGTTGATGCAACGTAAAGCCACTAGCAAAAACAAAAAAACAAACATATTCTGCAGTCAGCAGTGTCCCTCATTAATCTTAGTTGTGCAGAGTAAATTCACAACAATTCTAATTAGGTCTATGTTATTACTATAATATTTTGTTTTCCTCGCATTTCATCTGTTGATAAATACAAACTGTAATAATATTTAAATGGCACATCATAGGGCAACATGAGAATGTGAGGAATTAATACAAATATGATCTGGAAACAAAATAGATATTCCTTGTAAAATATGAAATGAGCATGAAATCCTGAAACAATATTTCTTGGGTTTGAGTTAAATTTACTGTGATTTTCCCAAGGTATCTCAGGGCACAAAAACATTTCAGTATATTTCTTTAAATTTCCACTTCTCTTGGGTACTGGACACCCTGTTCAAACAATTATATTCAAATTGATTATATCAAGACTGACATAATGTTTACATACCACACATGTACAAGCTATTAAGATGAGGTCAGAAGTCATATATACCGTACAAGATATGCTATTTGTTTCTTCACTTACAGAACTTACTGCACAGGAAGAGAGGGTGTTATAGTGCAGTGTTTTTCATGGTGAAAGTATTTTTTTAGATTTGTAAATTGTTCTCCACATATTTTACAACGATAGTCTTTAGAATGTTGTGCTAAATGATGTCTGTTCAGAGTATTCACGGAATCAAAGTCTTTCTCACAAACTTGGCACTTGAAGGGACGAGTATGAATGCGAACATGATTATAAAGTTGAATTTGTGTCTTAAAGGTTTTGTTACAGTAACTGCAGTCAAACTGTTTAATGTCAGCATGGATGAGCATGTGGTTCTTGAGTGACTTGCTGGTCGAGAACGCCATGTTGCAGGTCGGGCAGACAAATGGTTTTTCCCCTGTGTGCGAGCGAATATGGTTGTTGAGGAAATAGGTCGTGCGGAAACGCTTCCCACAGATGTTACAAGCCACAGGCTTCTCCCCAGTGTGAGTGAGTTCATGACGCTTCAACTCACTCCTGTACGAATATCTCTTTTCACAATAAGAACAAGCATGAGGTTTAAATTCTGAGTGAGTGTTTAAATGAGATTTAAGTGCACCACTATCAAAGAACTGTTTACCACATATATTACAGACACAACGCTTAACCTTGACATGAGTTCGTTCAATATGTTCTTTGAGATCTGGTCGAGAAAAGAAGGTCTTCTCGCAGAATTTGCACTTGAAATGACCTACAGATTCATTTTTGTGGCACCTAAAGATATGTTTTCTAAGATATGTAGTCTTACTAAAACCCTGTCCACACGACTGACAGATACACTCCTTAGGAGGACCCCTGGCTCCGTTCCGTACAGCACGTATTCGAGGAGGGTGTTGCTGGTGAACATTACGAGTATGACGGTCCAGAACATCCTTGGTAATATACCTCTGTTTACAGACTCCACATTCCAAAGGCCATGATGAACGATCCGTATGAATCAAAACATGTGCTTCGTACCTATCTTGCCTGTTGAACACTCTCCCACATTTTTCACATGCTCTGCTAAAAGGAACTCTTTCTGGTTTGCAGCCACTCAGATCATCATCAAGAAATGAACCGTAAGACTCAGCACCATTAGCAACCATCAACTCAGATGGCAAACAGTTTGCCACCTGAGTTTCACTGATGGACAAGTTTGGACTATTGCTCATCACACTTCTATCAGCCGAGTTAGTATACAAGTGCTCAGTCTTATTAATTTCTTCAGGAGATACACAGTTTCCTATTTCTGACTCTCCAATTCCAACACTGGAGTAACTACACCTCTCATGCTCATTTACTTCAATACTGTATGGCTTCTTACCATCTGATGATAATTTTTGTTCGGGCACACGACAGTCTATTGGTGGTTCATTAATACTGTAAGCTAAATAACTAACAAAGTCAGAGTCTTCACTCCTTACATTATATATTTTATCGTCTTTAAGCATTACTTTCTGGACTGGTAATAAACTAACTAATTCTGGTTCATTAATAGCAAGCGCTGTATAGTCAGGCATTTCATTTCTTTCAATTGATGCATCAGATGAAGTCTTATCTGCCAGCATTGTCTTACGAGCAGGAAGGCATGTAACAGATTCTGGATCATTTAGTGTGAGAGCTAAATAATTGACCAATTCTGTTTCTTCAGCTGTTATGTCATACGATTTACAGGTTTTTGATACTTTTTGAGGTGATAATGTCGATACTGGCTGAGCTTCATTGGTGGCAAGGACCGAGAAGTTGCACATTTCATTCCCATCGAGTGGTAAGAAAGAATTATTTCCTGATGAAAATGGCACAAATACAGAGTTATTTACTAATTCACCTGTTTGAGAAACTACTAAATTATTTCCTGGACAATCTAAAAGTGATTTCATTGTCTTTTGGGATGTGATTTTTGGTGTAACCTCAAGATCCATATGATCTATACCATGAATGCATTTTGCGTGGTCCTGCAATGTCTCTACTGACTGATATTCTACTCCACACTTAACACAGATATACATAAGATCTTGCAAGATGGAATCTTCATCCATACTTGGGTTCAACAGAACATTTTCACTATTAATAATATTTGTAACATCATCAGATTCAACAAATTCATTCTGACTGTTTGAAGGTTCTATTCCATTGGACCCTGTCCCTGCCTTATTTAGAGAGGAATTTATATTATTATCCTCAGCACACATTTGCAACAAATTATTAGATGCCTCAAACAATTCCTTATCCTCAAGCTGTAAGACAGTCTGGTCATCAGGCTGACCAAGTGTATCTTGACCTAGCTTTGAAACATCATACACATTCATGTTTTCACATGATGTGAGCAAATTACCATTTAAAATGAGATTATTAACATCTACATTACCACTTAAGTTTCCCTGATTACTGTCATGCTCACTGAGGTGTCTCAGAAGATTTTCTACTCCCACTACAGATAACATACACACAGGGCATTCAAGTGGGCCTTTAACATACGCCGTGAGGTGCATCTTGAGTTCCAAATACGGCAGCAAGTGCTTACAACAAAGGGGGCAGCTTAGACTCCCCATTTTCCTAAAATAAAAATTAAATTCATTTACTGAAATGAACACATCAGAATTTCACCGAAATAACATAGAAATGAACAAATCTGTGCTCATCATTTATTATTTATACCTCAGAGGCACTTTGGGGCCACGCCTGACGTATCGATATCGTATTTACATTTCTAACAACAACTTTCAGCCGGTATATAAACTACAATCACAATTTTTACAAGTTGTTTAGAGCGCATTAGAGAATGACAGATACTAGGGATAATCAGCGAATCTCAATGTCATTACAACCAACGTTTGAAACGAAACATTTTTGAGTTGTTAAAAACTTTGTTGCAGTGATTGATTTGTTATTTCTTATGAGAAAGGCTATTTAATTAAATATAAATAAACGGGCCTTGAATATCCATTTGAAAGTAATGCTGACGGCTGTGTTGAAATATATGATATTTTCGCAACATTTTTCAGAAACCTGTGCTATTGGCAAACATGGTTTTGAACCCTCTATTAGCAATTGTAAGAACTACTGAGGTAGCTCCGATCGGTGCTGTACCCTAGTGAATGTCTGTTCAAACACGTAGAAAAGACACGTGCGAACGGCCGGCCGATTTCTTTCAGTGACAGTTTCACTCTCAGGGGGTTACGCAGAATGAATGTACACAATGTAGTAAGCGATAAAAAAAATGAGTTTTAGGGTTATGGTGATTTATTTCACGGAATAATGTGATAGGAAAAGTGCACTGAGTGAAATAACGTTGGTTAGAACAAATTGGCGCGAGTGCAGTGTCGAGCACTCCGAAGACGGTTTTGTAACATACCGGTACTGGTAGTGTTATTTTTCCAATAGAATGATGGATAGGGCCTACTGATGGGAGATGCGGTCTTGTCAAATCATGACGTTATACCGTAAATACTTTATTGATGCCTACATTTCCCAAACTCTTTATAAATTTAACAATGTTGTGATTTGTGATCGTGGTGGTTATTATTTGATCGTGGTATTACTTTCAGGGGAAGTACAATAGGATAGCCATTAAGTTACCATGAGAGGACGGGGACAGACTTCGTAGAATGAAGGAAGATATAGGCAAAAGGAGGATCATGAATAGTCGTGGAAAGAAGGACTCCATGGACCTCGAAAATTTACTGTAATACCATCAAGTCAGAAGAAATCAATAAATGACCAAGGGAGGTGAGATAAGAATAAAGTGAAAAGTCTGGCCCAAGTAATTGGATACAATATCTGACTCAACTAGTGGATTCGTGGTCGCTGCTACACGTTCCCAAGTTGGGAGCCCATGGTAGGGATCATCCCTTTCAGCAGTCCCTTGCGACGCGCAGTGGACACTTTGGATACATTCTATCCCAACACTCATTGGGGATTTTTAACTTTGTCGTTCGGTTGAGTATCGAAATAATTTTTTTCTGAACTTCTGAAAGCGATGATTGAAGAAATTATTGGTCCAACACTCGCAACTACCCACTGATCTGGTCTAGTGATTGTCCGACTGGACTGAGATAGGCACTGCTTTAGTTTTGTGAGGGTAGTTGATGAAATATCTTATTCAAAATATGACTTCGGTCATAAGAACAACTTACGTTAACACTTCTGCGATTCCTCATGTTGATCGATTGATGCCAACCGGTACCTACTCTCCCAAGGAAGGTAGCTGTCGACTAAGTTGGTTTCGCTCCACAGAGGTTTGTTGTGCCATTGGTTTCTAGAAATCTAAGGTACTGAGAGGAAATTGTATAAAAGTTTAGAATTACCAGATAATATTGACGCATTCGTAAGTAAGATGTTATAGCGCGATATTCTCCATATCTCATATTGTCCTTGTTCTTTTTGTGTGTTCTTTCTGTTGCTCTCTTTTACCTCACAGACCTGTGTGATTTGTCCTGTTACGTATGTGCTCCTTTTCACGTTCCTATCGTTCCATAAACGGTTTGATTTGACCACTTGTTTGCTTTCTTTTTTCTTAATCCGTTTACCTTCCAGGATTGGTTTTTCCTTCGGACTCAACGAGGAATCCCACCTCTACCGCTTCAAGGGCAGTGTCCTTGAGCGTGAGACTTTGGGTCGGGGATACAACCGGGAAATAGGACCAGTACCTCGCCCAGGTGGCCTCACCTGCTGTGCTGAACAGGGGCCTTGTGGGGGAGATGGGAAGGTCAGAAGGGATAGACAAGGAAGGGGAAAGGAAGCGATCGTGGCCTTAAGTTAGGTACTATCTCGTCATTTGCATGGAGGAGAAGTGGGAAACCACGGAAAACCACACCGAGGATGGCTGAGGTGGAATCTTTTTTTTCTTTTTGCTATTTGCTTTACGTCGCACCGACACAGATAGGTCTTATGGCGACGATGGGATAGGGAAGGCCTAGGAATGGGAAAGAAGCGGCCGTGGCCTTAATTAAGGTACAGCCATAGCATTTGCCTGGTGTGAAAATGGGAAACCACGGAAAACCATCTTCAGGGCTGCCGACAGTGGGGTTCGAACCCACTATCTCCCGGATGCAAGCTCACAGCCACGCGCCCCTAACCGCACGGCCAACTCGCTCGGTGAGGTGGGAATCGAACCCCCCTCTACTCAGTTGACCTCCCGAGGCTGAGTGGACCCCGTTCCAGCCCTCGTACCACTTTTCAAATTTTGTGACAGAGCCGGGAATCGAACTGGGCCTAGTAGGCGGACTAACTTGTTTGTTCCTTCCCATTATTTACATTGGTCCATTGAACCTCATTTCTCCTTGTGCGTTTGTTCTATGTTCTTAGTCATTTACTACCTGCATTAATCTTTATATTTTGTTTTTTCCCTTTTCCTATCTTGATCCAGCTTCTTACCGATACCCTATACTTTCCAGATCGAGACTGAAAATCTTTCAATATGGTCTCTCAATGAGCGTAGCAGAAACGAGCTTGTTGAGGGTTGAGAGGAAATGGATGGTGAAGAACTGGGATTGATGAGGAGAATGCCAATCTGTCTGAAGATGTGGAGATTGTCATTGTCCTTCAGTTTTTCTTTCCATTTCTCTCTCTTCACATACTGACCTGTCGTTGTGTTTAATTATCCCATTTTGTGTTCCTTTAGATGTTCCCATTTTTCCATATATTACTGGTACGTGAAAACTATAACAAGTATTACCTAACGAGCAGAATTAAAATAGCTTCAATAGTCCACCGACTCAGGACGAATGAAATGATAGCACACGACGATGACATGTCCAAATGTCCTTCTTCACAGACAGTAGTTATACATGTTTTACTTATTTTAATAAATAGTAAAATTATTAATAGTAAAATTGCTACTACAAAGTGATAACAGCAACTCCGTAACCCGATGACCAATGGAAAATAAGGCAGCGGCTATTTTATCCACTCCTGCCAAGTGCGTAATTTTCTTTCTGATGCCTATCGGACTATTGTAGAGAACATAGTTTTTGTAGTATTTTACTTTCCCGTGGTATTCTCATTATTTATTTAAGTGTAGTTTTGCTTTTAATGAAACTGAAATTTAGAAATACAGTATGTATGAAATGATACGACTATTTCATACAAATAGTTTCACCGCTGTAATCCATAAAGGAACGTTAAAGACATAATAAGAGACAAGGCCTTTTGCGGACGATGTTATTCTGTATAGAGCAATAAATAAGTTACAAGATTGTGAGCAAGTGCAAAATGACCTCGATAATGTTGTGAGATGGACAATAGGCAATTGTATGATAATAAACGGGGTTAAGAGTCAGGTTGTGAGTTTCACAAATAGGAAAAGTCCTTTCAGTTTTAATTACTGCGTTGATGGATGAACGTTCCTTATGGGGATCATTGTAAGTACCTAGGTGTTAATATAAGGGGATATTTTCGTTGGGGTAATCACACAAATGGGATTGTAAATAAAGGGTACAGATCTCTGCACATGGTTATGAGGGTGTTCAGAGGTTGTAGTAAGGATATAAGGGAGAGGGCATATAAGTCTCTGGTAAGACCCCAGCACTTGATTCAAGGTGGAAAAAATCGAAAGAAAAGCAGCTCGACTTGTTCTGGGTGATTTCCGACAAAGGAGTAGCATTACAAAAATGTTGCAGAGTTTGGGGCTGGAAGACTTGGGAGAAAGGAAACGAGCTGCTCGTCTAAGTGGTATGTTTCGAGCTGTCAGTGGAGAGATGACGTGGAATGACATTAGTAGACGAATACGTTTGAGTGGTGTCTTTAAAAGTAGGAAAGATCACAATATGAAGATAAAGTTGGAATTCAAGAGGACACATTGGGATAAATATGCGTTTATAAGAAGTGGAGTTAGGGATTGGAATAACTTACCAAGGGAGATGTTCAATAAATTTCCAATTACTTTGCAATCATATAAGAAAAGGCTAGGCAAACAACCGATAGGGAATCTGCCACCTGGGCGACTGCCCGAAGTGCAGCTCAGTAGAGACTGATTGATTGATTGATAATAATTGGTTAACAGGTGTTAAATTAGGAATCTTATAGTTCGGCAGTCACACATCGAAATGGGGACAAAATATTTACGTCTATGAACTCAGTCAGTCCTGTGTTGTAAGACACTGGGCGTGAAGACATTGCTTTTGTGAACTCATGGGCCATTTTATGAATTGAAAGAAACCACAAAACCTGTCATTCAAGGTATAGTAAGTACAATCAGTACTTACTGATGTATTACTGATCTGAAAACTTCCCTTCTTATAAGAATTTTAACAATACAGTAATTTAAACCTGGTTTTTAAGGTAGTGGGAATTCAACTTGAAATGCTACAAATCGAAAGGTATGTTTATGACAGGCAACATTAGCTACTAAAATAACTGTTTAGCCGTTCATAGTCGGCGTCGCTATGTTTTCTATGCTTGAAGACCGCTGCCAACCTTCGGAGAGTGAAACTAACGGGCACAGTATGCGGTGAAACCTTGAGAATTTCAAATCCAATTGGGCTATGGCCTATAAGCTCAGGGAACTTCTATTATTAACATCAGTTACCGCCCTAGCTCAGACGGCAACTGCAGCAAAATATAGGGCGAGGGGCTAAAAATCGACCTAACAATAACTGATATCCAGATACAACGTTATCAGACAAATAGGCCTACCACTCACATGAATATACGAGATTGATAATAAAGAATTTCTCAGCCCATACAGACCTTATTCTAGTCTTTAAAGAAGCAACCGATTTTTCCCAATGGAAAAAGAATATCTTGCAACAAATACGCTAAAGAAATAAGGGTAACGCAACTAGGACAAGGCAAATTTAAAGAAACTGAGAATTCAGTGGTAAATAATCAAACAGTCGAAGCCTACATTGATATGCCACCTAAAACACAAATGTACAGAATTTACCACACTTGAAGAATTTTCTTTGCATATTTTTCTTTCATATCAGCCTGTCGTAGAATAGCCTACTGTATGTAATACGCGTGCCATTCCTTCCAGTAGATATTTTAAGACGTATAACGTACTAACTGACTGTGAGAAGAGAACGAGTTATTCGGCTCTGGTAGACTGTGCAGATTGAATAGCTATCGTGAACGACCACATGGAATTCTTTACATCATTCTACGGTACCATATGAAGTTAGGAGAGCTCTTGAAAGGGCGAACCTTTGTATTATATGACTTATAGAACCCACAAGTAGCACTGAAATTATAAAGTATTTACCATTTCGAAGGTGAACATTGTGGCTTCGTTAAGTGAATTGCAGCAGGAAAAAACATCTGGATGTTAAGTCTAGCGATTGCGATGAGATACAAAACGAAGACGTCAATCTGCTAAACCTCTTTTTGTTAAGTATTGCAACAATGCATAATGGCTACTTTTTCACGAGTTTTATTAGGTAAAGGCAGTTTTTGGCTATAGTGTAAGGTAAACTCGTGTGTTCTTTTAAGACCCACCGCTAAGGGAGGTGAGTTGCGTGTACCATTTTAACCACGTACCAGCCCTCCTGCCATTCTTAAATTTCTGTCAGTACCGTGAATCGAGCCCGGGGCCCCGAAGACGGCAGTTAATAGTGCTAATCGTTACGCTACGGAGGCGGACAGTGTAAAGTTATAAGTTATAATACCTTTTTTTACTTGAAGTCTGGGTGCACATGTCAGCTCCACAGTGCGATCGCTTAAATTACTACAATATCGATGGCAAAATCACACGTACTTCTCTGATGAATCAATCTTCTGTAATACAGTAGGCCTATGTCCTGTCTTGATACAAGCTTTTCGCAAATTCCTGACATGTCACTGAAAAGTTCGTGATAACAATTATGGTTTTTACTGTATTAACACATAATCTTGATCGTTGAACTGTCCATACCATTTTTATTGCCGAAAAGGTCCTCCCAGCAGAAGCATTACTCTCTTAGAAGAGAACACTAATACACGCGTGAAGCATATGGTACCTAACACCAACCAACACTCTACAACTACACGGAAGACAAAGGGATAACAAAAAACTAGGCCTAAGTCGACTTCCATTTCAATAATCAGTTAATTGCCGCTGATCTGCTTTTAAAGCCATGTTGACACTACTTGAAAGTACACTTGGACGGGCGCGCGTATTACTTGGACGTGGCAACAGTTCAGGAAAGCCCAATTTGAACTAGGGAGGTTACATCCACGTTGAGTAGGACAGCGGCCAACTTACTTTGATCCAACTGGGACTTTTGTATGATTAAAATGGCGTCAGTTGAGGAGAACGCTGAAGGTAACTATATGGAATAAAACGGAAAACAGCAAGAAAGTGGACGGACAGGGAAAAATGTAAGATTCGTGGAGCTTTACGTGGCATAGGAGGTGGTTATAAGAATTATAAGAAGAAATATGTACGGAACTCAGCGGTAGAAAGGATGTCATGGAAGTTGAAAGAAGCTCCAAGGCCCTTGTTGGGTGACGAATTGAATGCTGTAGCACACATGTTGTATTACTAAACAGCGATGATTACTCTGGTAGTGGACTGTAGTTTGGTTAAGCACGTGATAAGACCATAGGGCCGAGTCATGTATCAATATTACACGTAAATAAAACATTTATTACAATTAAACATGATTAACAAACTGCGTAGAAATTATTTACACATTAACAATAACTGAAATGCCTGGATGGCTATTGATTAAGTTAGAGGCCATGTGGCCGTGAATGCTTCTCTCGCCGACATGTTGTCTTGTACTAGTCTGTCTCTTTCTTGCCGGAAACCAGATGCATTCTGGACACTCAATAGAGACGCGGACAAGAGCGCGCTCTGTATAAATTTTCTAAGAGGACGGAACATTCTCCCCTCTGTTGATTGCATTCAATCAAGACAAAATACAGTTTCAATGAAAATAACACTAACATAAAACAAAATGTCATCAGAATACAAATACATAATAATAAATGTTGCACTTAAATGAACATCAATCACTAATTAACATAGATAAAATGAAACAGAACTGTACACTGGTGTGCAGGCTGATGCATTGTTTGTTTTGTTCACAGCTGCACAATGAGAGTTTTTGAATTGTTCATTTTGTTAAATGACTGTACAATATAACTACAAATACAACTTTATACACCAATCAACTAACTGACACTGTAAGGAATCATATTGTCATTTAAAAGAAAACACTACTCGATGGGAAGGGGACACAACTTCACTATTGGTCTCTTGAAAATTCCATGAGCAGTTTTTATGGTGACTGCTCGCACAAGTCCATCGAGACCTGGGTGAAGTTCCTCAACCACACCTAGTCTCCACTGAAGCGGGGGTAAATTGTCCTCCTTGATAACCACCACTGCTCCAAGTTGTATACAAGGTTGCTGGGAGGCCCACTTTGGCCTGTTTTGTAGTTGGGTTAAGTATTCCTTATGCCATCTGGTCCAAAAGTGTTGCACCATTTGCTGCAACCGTTTCCATGCTGAAAGTTTATTGCTGGGTACAAGTGTCAGATTGGATTCAGGAATGGAATTCAAACTGCTTCCAATAAGAAAATGACCTGGAGTCAAGGGTTGAGGGTCAGTCGGATCTGAGGATAGGACTGTAAGTGGACGTGAATTTAAACAGGCTTCAATTTGTGTGAGCACAGTACTAAGCTCTTCAAATGTTAATGATGAGTTTCCAACAACTCGATGCAAATGATATTTAACTGACTTGATGCCAGCTTCCCATAATCCTCCAAAATGGGGTGAACGAGGTGGAATGTAATGCCAGTTGATACCCTTGTTTGCCAGATTGCTTACAACTTCCTCTTGATGCTGCGGTGATGCTATGAATTGGTGAAGATCTTTTAATTCTCTATCGGCTCCAATAAACGTAGTAGCATTGTCACTGTTGATATCTGCGGGCTTTCCTCTTCTGGCTATGAAACGGCGAAGTGCGGCTAAGAAGGCATCTGTAGTAAGACTGCTGACTACTTCCAAATGTACAGCCTTTGTCGTGAAGCAAACAAATAGTGCGATGTATGCCTTGATACGGACATTGCTCCTCTTGTTAATTGGGCGAAGTAGAATAGGACCTCCATAATCAATGCCACAAACACTGAATGGACGTGCTGGTTGAACTCTATGCTCAGGATAGTCAGCCATGAGTTGATGACTAGTTACGCCTTTCAATTTGTAACATGTTACGCATTTGTGCACTTGCTGTCTGGCTACATTTCTGCCATTCAGAATCCAATAACGTTGACGAAGGGTTGCTAACAACAATTCTGGTCCTGCATGAGCTTGTTGTAAGTGTTCATGTTTGACAATTAGAGTCGTCAGGTGATGTTTTGATGGTAACAGTATTGGATGTTTGGATGAAAACGGAATCGATGCATTCTTCAACCTGCCTCCGACCCTTAGAATATTGTTGTGTAAGAAGGGACATAGGTTCCTTATCTGGCTCTTCTTAGAGACTACGCCTCCGTTTTTCAGGTCTCCAATCTCTTCTGAGAAGGCTGCATTTTGTGCAATACGAATGCAGACTTCTAATGAATGTTCCAATTCTTCAACATTTAAAGGCCCAATTTTCTTGTCCCTGGCATGCTTAGTGTTATGCAAAAATCTGTAACAATAAGCTATTACTCGTTGCAGTCTTATTAATGATGAGAATTTCTCAATAATAGTTTCAGCTTGTGTCACTACTAATAGTGTGGATGATTGTCGCTGCTCTGCTATGGCGAGCGAATCCTCAACATTGTTGTTCTGCGGCCAATTTAACTCAGAAGTAGACAACCAGGCGGGTCCTGACCACCAAATGGTTGAGTTTTGCAGATCTGCTGGTCTGACGCCTCGAGAAATCAAGTCCGCTGGATTATCTTGTGATGGTATATGATGCCAGTCACTAGTGTTCGTTGATTGTTGAATGTGAGCTACCCTATTTGCTACAAAGGTCTTCCAACGTGATGCTGGTGATGCTAACCATGACAGTACGATAGTGGAGTCTGTCCATAAATGTGTTTCATTAATGGCCAAGTTTAAGACTGGCATGGTTTTGTGTACCAACTGAGCTAATAATGCTGCACCGAGAAGTTCTAGACGAGGAAGAGTGACTCGTTTAACCGGAGCTACGCGCGATTTAGAGCATAGCAGTTTGACTGATACTTCACCCTCCTGATTCACTGACCGAAGGTAGATGCATGCGCCATAAGCTCGCTCGGAAGCGTCTGAAAATCCATGAACTTGAATATTTGCCAAGTCACCCTCAATTAATACGTGGCGTTCTACTTGTATATTGTCAATGTGTGCTAGCTGCATTTGTAATTTTGCCCAGTCTGATGCTAATGGATCTGGCAGTGGGTCGTCCCAGTGAAGTTGATGTAACCATAAGTCCTGCAAAAATATCTTGTATAGTATCACTAATGGGCTGATCAATCCTAATGGGTCAAATATAGATGCTACAACTGACGTAGTGGTGCGTTTAGTAATGTTACTGTTCCCTGGAATGTGTTTGATTCTGTTTGCCACTAAGAATTTGTCTGACGTAGGATGCCATGATAATCCTAAAGCTTGTATGGTGTCATCATTATCAAACTGGAAAGGTAAGTTAATTTCTCTGTCTTCAGGTGGAACAGCGGCAAGTATAGCTTGATGATTTGAGCACCATTTCCTGATGGGAAAACCACCTTTATTGAGTAAGGCTATGAGTTCACTTTGCAATTTTAATGCTTCAGCGATGTTGGACGCACCACACAGGGCATCGTCAACATAAAAATCCCTTTGTAAAACCGTTGATGCCAGTGGAAATGAAGTTGCTTCATCTTCTGCCAATTGTTTGAGGCACTGTGTTGCCAAATATGGAGCTGAAGCTGTACCATACGTGACAGTCAATAGTTCGTAAGTCTTGATAGCTGTTTGTGGCGATTCCCTCCAAATAATTCTTTGCAACTGCGTGTCATTTTCATGAACCCGAACTTGTCTGTACATTTTCGTGATGTCTCCCGTAAATGCAATGTTGTGTGTCCTGAATCTCAACACAATGGAATAAAGGTCTTGTTGTATAGTAGGCCCTACTAACAATGTATCATTAAGCGACACTCCAGTAGTAGTTTTGGCTGATGCGTCAAAAACTACTCTGACTGATGTAGTTGTGCTTTGTTTAAATACTGCGTGGTGTGGCAAGTAATAATGTTCAGAATCATTTGTTGCATGTAGGCCTACCTCCCTCATGTGAGATAACTGTTCATACTCGGACATGAAGTTCGCATACTGTTCATGCAATACTGGATTTTTCTTGAATTTTGCTTCCAGTTGTTGAAATCGTTGTGTTGCCATATCACGAGAATTGCCCAAGGGTTATCGAGTTTCTTTACGAGGTAACCTGACAACGAATCTTCCTTCAGGAGTGCGTGTGGTGTTTTCCTTGAAGTGCTGTAAACACTGTTGTTCATCCTGAGTTTTAGGTTTAGTGTGCAATTCTTCTATTTCCCAAAATTTACGAAGTTGCGTGTCGAGTTGATCTTCCTTTTTGACAAAGAGAGAAGTGACTGTGTTGCATGCAGGATGGCTGTTTGATTGAGGGCATTTACCAGAAATTATCCAACCCAGATGAGTGTCCTGCAATACCGGGTAATCACCTGCACGTTTTTTCCCATCTGTCTTTAAAATGTTAAAGAACATCTCTGCACCAATGATTAAATCTACCTTGCCTGGACTGTAGAATTTAGGATCTGCTAGTGTGATGTCATTAGGTAGGTTCCACGATTTGTAGTCTAACTCCATGGAAGGCATTTCTCCTGTGATGGCAGGAACCACTAAACAATTTATGTTAGTGTTAAAATCTGATGTTGTGGACTGGAGGTGAATATCCACACTGTGTTTCAGAGTTGACGAAGAATTGTTAATGCCTACAATAGAAGTGGTGTCTTCTTTACATTTTAAATTTAGTCTGCTGACAGTGTCTGTAGTAATGAGATGAGTCTGACTGCCGCTGTCCAAGAGTCCTCGAACCTTGCGAAATTTACCACTGTGATCCTTGATTTTGACAATAACTGTGGATAACAACACATATGGTTTGTTTCGAGTACATGGATGTTCATTTTTGGTGGTTGTGTGAACGCTGGCAAATACCACCTTGTTGTTCGAAGTAGTTTCGTTAGCTGTACTAGACTTGGGATTTTCAAGATGGAGTAATGTGTTGTGGGCCTTGTTGCATTTGCGACAGTGACTGGATGTACACTCTGACGTTTTATGTGATGCTCTAAGACAATTTAAACAGAGTTTGTTGTCACGAGCATATTGAATGCGATTTGACACTGTTAACTTGAGAAATGCTTCACATGCAAAAAGTCCTGGTGTATGACCTTGTTTACAATAAGAGCACTGATTGTTAATGCATGCAACATGTGTATAGGACGACGGTTTTTTCTTGTGTGAGCTTTCTTTACTACCGCGCACCTTGCCTTGACTGACAGATGTTTGCATGCTTTCAAGGACTTGGCAGCGATGTTCAATGTAAGATGTTAATTGTTTGAGGGAGGAATTTTTGTTGGCGTTTGCTTCTAGTTCCCAGCCCCTCCTGGTTTCATAATCAAGATGATCAACAATATGTTGTGATAATATTACTTCTTCGAGAGGAGTATCTAATTTCAATGCTTTAAGTGCTTGTAAGTTGCTTGAGAATGTGCCGATGAACTGCCTGAGGTCTTCAGCGGTTTCATTCTCCACTGTTGCAATGTTTAAGATTTCTCTAACATGCTTTGCTGCTATCAGTCTCTTGTTTTGAAACCGATCACATAATAGGTTCCAAGCTACCGTATAGTTTGTTTCAGTAGTTGGAAGGTTCTGAATTAATGCTTTAGCTGAACCTTGAACTGCTCCTAGTAAATAGTGAAATTTCTGAATGGTTGCTAGACTGGAATTTTCATGCACCAATAGTTTGAAATTATCTTCAAACGACATCCAATCTTCATAGTTACCACTAAACATGGGTAGTTTAATCGCGGGTAATTTGATGTTGATATTTTCATGCGACGAATTGGAAGTGTTACTTCTGATACTACCGGCATTTTCGTGTTGGTCTGGCGACAATAATACCTGCATTTTTGCCTTCAAACTGTACACAATGTCATCTACTTCATCTCTATCTACCCCATGATCTCGTTTACTATCCTCCACCTCAAGCTGCGATTGAACTAAATCGTATTTGCTTTCTAAATCAATAAGTGCATCATATCTAACCCTAATGTCTGCTAGGTTTTGAGTAGTGTCGTACTTTTCGACGAAAGTTTTGATTTTTGTGATTCTACCTTTCAGATAACCCCGTTGCTTGATCAGCTTTGCGATTTCGTTCTCGTCCATCGTAAAGCACTGGCTCACACAAATGTAAATAATGCAAGGAAAAGGTAATTAAAGGGAATCTGACCTTGTAAACTGAAGAGTCCCACGTTGCATTGTATGTTTCCAATCCTGCGGATATTTCACACGCGTTTCACTTTTGCCGTGTAATATCGGGCCCGGAAATGGACCAAAATGTTGGGTGACGAATTGAATGCTGTAGCACACATGTTGTATTACTAAACAGCGATGATTACTCTGGTAGTGGACTGTAGTTTGGTTAAGCACGTGATAAGACCATAGGGCCGAGTCATGTATCAATATTACACGTAAATAAAACATTTATTACAATTAAACATGATTAACAAACTGCGTAGAAATTATTTACACATTAACAATAACTGAAATGCCTGGATGGCTATTGATTAAGTTAGAGGCCATGTGGCCGTGAATGCTTCTCTCGCCGACATGTTGTCTTGTACTAGTCTGTCTCTTTCTTGCCGGAAACCAGATGCATTCTGGACACTCAATAGAGACGCGGACAAGAGCGCGCTCTGTATAAATTTTCTAAGAGGACGGAACATTCTCCCCTCTGTTGATTGCATTCAATCAAGACAAAATACAGTTTCAATGAAAATAACACTAACATAAAACAAAATGTCATCAGAATACAAATACATAATAATAAATGTTGCACTTAAATGAACATCAATCACTAATTAACATAGATAAAATGAAACAGAACTGTACACTGGTGTGCAGGCTGATGCATTGTTTGTTTTGTTCACAGCTGCACAATGAGAGTTTTTGAATTGTTCATTTTGTTAAATGACTGTACAATATAACTACAAATACAACTTTATACACCAATCAACTAACTGACACTGTAAGGAATCATATTGTCATTTAAAAGAAAACACTACTCGATGGGAAGGGGACACAACTTCACTATTGGTCTCTTGAAAATTCCATGAGCAGTTTTTATGGTGACTGCTCGCACAAGTCCATCGAGACCTGGGTGAAGTTCCTCAACCACACCTAGTCTCCACTGAAGCGGGGGTAAATTGTCCTCCTTGATAACCACCACTGCTCCAAGTTGTATACAAGGTTGCTGGGAGGCCCACTTTGGCCTGTTTTGTAGTTGGGTTAAGTATTCCTTATGCCATCTGGTCCAAAAGTGTTGCACCATTTGCTGCAACCGTTTCCATGCTGAAAGTTTATTGCTGGGTACAAGTGTCAGATTGGATTCAGGAATGGAATTCAAACTGCTTCCAATAAGAAAATGACCTGGAGTCAAGGGTTGAGGGTCAGTCGGATCTGAGGATAGGACTGTAAGTGGACGTGAATTTAAACAGGCTTCAATTTGTGTGAGCACAGTACTAAGCTCTTCAAATGTTAATGATGAGTTTCCAACAACTCGATGCAAATGATATTTAACTGACTTGATGCCAGCTTCCCATAATCCTCCAAAATGGGGTGAACGAGGTGGAATGTAATGCCAGTTGATACCCTTGTTTGCCAGATTGCTTACAACTTCCTCTTGATGCTGCGGTGATGCTATGAATTGGTGAAGATCTTTTAATTCTCTATCGGCTCCAATAAACGTAGTAGCATTGTCACTGTTGATATCTGCGGGCTTTCCTCTTCTGGCTATGAAACGGCGAAGTGCGGCTAAGAAGGCATCTGTAGTAAGACTGCTGACTACTTCCAAATGTACAGCCTTTGTCGTGAAGCAAACAAATAGTGCGATGTATGCCTTGATACGGACATTGCTCCTCTTGTTAATTGGGCGAAGTAGAATAGGACCTCCATAATCAATGCCACAAACACTGAATGGACGTGCTGGTTGAACTCTATGCTCAGGATAGTCAGCCATGAGTTGATGACTAGTTACGCCTTTCAATTTGTAACATGTTACGCATTTGTGCACTTGCTGTCTGGCTACATTTCTGCCATTCAGAATCCAATAACGTTGACGAAGGGTTGCTAACAACAATTCTGGTCCTGCATGAGCTTGTTGTAAGTGTTCATGTTTGACAATTAGAGTCGTCAGGTGATGTTTTGATGGTAACAGTATTGGATGTTTGGATGAAAACGGAATCGATGCATTCTTCAACCTGCCTCCGACCCTTAGAATATTGTTGTGTAAGAAGGGACATAGGTTCCTTATCTGGCTCTTCTTAGAGACTACGCCTCCGTTTTTCAGGTCTCCAATCTCTTCTGAGAAGGCTGCATTTTGTGCAATACGAATGCAGACTTCTAATGAATGTTCCAATTCTTCAACATTTAAAGGCCCAATTTTCTTGTCCCTGGCATGCTTAGTGTTATGCAAAAATCTGTAACAATAAGCTATTACTCGTTGCAGTCTTATTAATGATGAGAATTTCTCAATAATAGTTTCAGCTTGTGTCACTACTAATAGTGTGGATGATTGTCGCTGCTCTGCTATGGCGAGCGAATCCTCAACATTGTTGTTCTGCGGCCAATTTAACTCAGAAGTAGACAACCAGGCGGGTCCTGACCACCAAATGGTTGAGTTTTGCAGATCTGCTGGTCTGACGCCTCGAGAAATCAAGTCCGCTGGATTATCTTGTGATGGTATATGATGCCAGTCACTAGTGTTCGTTGATTGTTGAATGTGAGCTACCCTATTTGCTACAAAGGTCTTCCAACGTGATGCTGGTGATGCTAACCATGACAGTACGATAGTGGAGTCTGTCCATAAATGTGTTTCATTAATGGCCAAGTTTAAGACTGGCATGGTTTTGTGTACCAACTGAGCTAATAATGCTGCACCGAGAAGTTCTAGACGAGGAAGAGTGACTCGTTTAACCGGAGCTACGCGCGATTTAGAGCATAGCAGTTTGACTGATACTTCACCCTCCTGATTCACTGACCGAAGGTAGATGCATGCGCCATAAGCTCGCTCGGAAGCGTCTGAAAATCCATGAACTTGAATATTTGCCAAGTCACCCTCAATTAATACGTGGCGTTCTACTTGTATATTGTCAATGTGTGCTAGCTGCATTTGTAATTTTGCCCAGTCTGATGCTAATGGATCTGGCAGTGGGTCGTCCCAGTGAAGTTGATGTAACCATAAGTCCTGCAAAAATATCTTGTATAGTATCACTAATGGGCTGATCAATCCTAATGGGTCAAATATAGATGCTACAACTGACGTAGTGGTGCGTTTAGTAATGTTACTGTTCCCTGGAATGTGTTTGATTCTGTTTGCCACTAAGAATTTGTCTGACGTAGGATGCCATGATAATCCTAAAGCTTGTATGGTGTCATCATTATCAAACTGGAAAGGTAAGTTAATTTCTCTGTCTTCAGGTGGAACAGCGGCAAGTATAGCTTGATGATTTGAGCACCATTTCCTGATGGGAAAACCACCTTTATTGAGTAAGGCTATGAGTTCACTTTGCAATTTTAATGCTTCAGCGATGTTGGACGCACCACACAGGGCATCGTCAACATAAAAATCCCTTTGTAAAACCGTTGATGCCAGTGGAAATGAAGTTGCTTCATCTTCTGCCAATTGTTTGAGGCACTGTGTTGCCAAATATGGAGCTGAAGCTGTACCATACGTGACAGTCAATAGTTCGTAAGTCTTGATAGCTGTTTGTGGCGATTCCCTCCAAATAATTCTTTGCAACTGCGTGTCATTTTCATGAACCCGAACTTGTCTGTACATTTTCGTGATGTCTCCCGTAAATGCAATGTTGTGTGTCCTGAATCTCAACACAATGGAATAAAGGTCTTGTTGTATAGTAGGCCCTACTAACAATGTATCATTAAGCGACACTCCAGTAGTAGTTTTGGCTGATGCGTCAAAAACTACTCTGACTGATGTAGTTGTGCTTTGTTTAAATACTGCGTGGTGTGGCAAGTAATAATGTTCAGAATCATTTGTTGCATGTAGGCCTACCTCCCTCATGTGAGATAACTGTTCATACTCGGACATGAAGTTCGCATACTGTTCATGCAATACTGGATTTTTCTTGAATTTTGCTTCCAGTTGTTGAAATCGTTGTGTTGCCATATCACGAGAATTGCCCAAGGGTGATCGAGTTTCTTTACGAGGTAACCTGACAACGAATCTTCCTTCAGGAGTGCGTGTGGTGTTTTCCTTGAAGTGCTGTAAACACTGTTGTTCATCCTGAGTTTTAGGTTTAGTGTGCAATTCTTCTATTTCCCAAAATTTACGAAGTTGCGTGTCGAGTTGATCTTCCTTTTTGACAAAGAGAGAAGTGACTGTGTTGCATGCAGGATGGCTGTTTGACTGAGGGCATTTACCAGAAATTATCCAACCCAGATGAGTGTCCTGCAATACCGGGTAATCACCTGCACGTTTTTTCCCATCTGTCTTTAAAATGTTAAAGAACATCCCTGCACCAATGATTAAATCTACCTTGCCTGGACTGTAGAATTTAGGATCTGCTAGTGTGATGTCATTAGGTAGGTTCCACGATTTGTAGTCTAACTCCATGGAAGGCATTTCTCCTGTGATGGCAGGAACCACTAAACAATTTATGTTAGTGTTAAAATCTGATGTTGTGGACTGGAGGTGAATATCCACACTGTGTTTCAGAGTTGACGAAGAATTGTTAATGCCTACAATAGAAGTGGTGTCTTCTTTACATTTTAAATTTAGTCTGCTGACAGTGTCTGTAGTAATGAGATGAGTCTGACTGCCGCTGTCCAAGAGTCCTCGAACCTTGCGAAATTTACCACTGTGATCCTTGATTTTGACAATAACTGTGGATAACAACACATATGGTTTGTTTCGAGTACATGGATGTTCATTTTTGGTGGTTGTGTGAACGCTGGCAAATACCACCTTGTTGTTCGAAGTAGTTTCGTTAGCTGTACTAGACTTGGGATTTTCAAGATGGAGTAATGTGTTGTGGGCCTTGTTGCATTTGCGACAGTGACTGGATGTACACTCTGACGTTTTATGTGATGCTCTAAGACAATTTAAACAGAGTTTGTTGTCACGAGCATATTGAATGCGATTTGACACTGTTAACTTGAGAAATGCTTCACATGCAAAAAGTCCTGGTGTATGACCTTGTTTACAATAAGAGCACTGATTGTTAATGCATGCAACATGTGTATAGGACGACGGTTTTTTCTTGTGTGAGCTTTCTTTACTACCGCGCACCTTGCCTTGACTGACAGATGTTTGCATGCTTTCAAGGACTTGGCAGCGATGTTCAATGTAAGATGTTAATTGTTTGAGGGAGGAATTTTTGTTGGCGTTTGCTTCTAGTTCCCAGCCCCTCCTGGTTTCATAATCAAGATGATCAACAATATGTTGTGATAATATTACTTCTTCGAGAGGAGTATCTAATTTCAATGCTTTAAGTGCTTGTAAGTTGCTTGAGAATGTGCCGATGAACTGCCTGAGGTCTTCAGCGGTTTCATTCTCCACTGTTGCAATGTTTAAGATTTCTCTAACATGCTTTGCTGCTATCAGTCTCTTGTTTTGAAACCGATCACATAATAGGTTCCAAGCTACCGTATAGTTTGTTTCAGTAGTTGGAAGGTTCTGAATTAATGCTTTAGCTGAACCTTGAACTGCTCCTAGTAAATAGTGAAATTTCTGAATGGTTGCTAGACTGGAATTTTCATGCACCAATAGTTTGAAATTATCTTCAAACGACATCCAATCTTCATAGTTACCACTAAACATGGGTAGTTTAATCGCGGGTAATTTGATGTTGATATTTTCATGCGACGAATTGGAAGTGTTACTTCTGATACTACCGGCATTTTCGTGTTGGTCTGGCGACAATAATACCTGCATTTTTGCCTTCAAACTGTACACAATGTCATCTACTTCATCTCTATCTACCCCATGATCTCGTTTACTATCCTCCACCTCAAGCTGCGATTGAACTAAATCGTATTTGCTTTCTAAATCAATAAGTGCATCATATCTAACCCTAATGTCTGCTAGGTTTTGAGTAGTGTCGTACTTTTCGACGAAAGTTTTGATTTTTGTGATTCTACCTTTCAGATAACCCCGTTGCTTGATCAGCTTTGCGATTTCGTTCTCGTCCATCGTAAAGCACTGGCTCACACAAATGTAAATAATGCAAGGAAAAGGTAATTAAAGGGAATCTGACCTTGTAAACTGAAGAGTCCCACGTTGCATTGTATGTTTCCAATCCTGCGGATATTTCACACGCGTTTCACTTTTGCCGTGTAATATCGGGCCCGGAAATGGACCAAAATGTTGGGTGACGAATTGAATGCTGTAGCACACATGTTGTATTACTAAACAGCGATGATTACTCTGGTAGTGGACTGTAGTTTGGTTAAGCACGTGATAAGACCATAGGGCCGAGTCATGTATCAATATTACACGTAAATAAAACATTTATTACAATTAAACATGATTAACAAACTGCGTAGAAATTATTTACACATTAACAATAACTGAAATGCCTGGATGGCTATTGATTAAGTTAGAGGCCATGTGGCCGTGAATGCTTCTCTCGCCGACATGTTGTCTTGTACTAGTCTGTCTCTTTCTTGCCGGAAACCAGATGCATTCTGGACACTCAATAGAGACGCGGACAAGAGCGCGCTCTGTATAAATTTTCTAAGAGGACGGAACAGCCCTCGTGTCGAAGTATCCAGTTCCATGTCCAAAGTTCCTTTCTTATCTTTTCTTGATGTTCTTTTTAATGAATTTCAAGCCCCTGTAGCCTATAAACATATCCTCGACCAGCCCTATACCGTATCTTCCAAAATCTAATCCACCATCTTATTGACTGTACAAGTTACTAGCTGTGGAAACCAACTTGGGCCAACTTAAATGATTTCAAAGAAGTTGGAAATCTATTTCAGATATTTAAAATGTTGTAGAAGTACCATGAACCAAATTTTACAACTATCTAGTGTAGAAATGCATCAACTACTAACAGTTTTGTCTTATCATAACGGCAACAATAAAAATATGACATTTGACAAATAGAGTAATTCGTGAAATTGTTATAAAATGGAACAGTTCTTAACCGGGGACAAAAATATGAATTCTGGGACTGAAAATGAAAATGAAATGGCGTATGGCTTTTAATGCCGGGAGTGTCCGAGGACAAGTTCGGCTCGCTAAATGCAGGTGCAGGCGACCTGCCGTCGTGATGAGGACGAAATGATGATGAAGACGACACATACACCCAGCCTCCGTGCCAGCGAAATTAACCAATTTGGTTAAAATTCCCGTCCCTGCCGGGAATCGAACCCGGAACCCCTGGGACCAAAGGCCAGCACGTTAACCATTTAGCCATGGAGCCGGACAATTTTGGGACTGTACCCAGGGAACGGAGACATCTGGTAGCCTTAATCTATACTTGGGTTACTGCTAACTTAGTTGACCTACTGCATGAGGCGAAAGTACTGTAATTACGTGTTCACTTTACCATAATTTCTACCAATTCGCCCTTACTGTATGTACACATATCTGGACTAGAATATAATAACCGTTATATTCGCTACATCTGTGACTTACACTGTCACCTCCTTCTCAGACGAACTTAAAGGATCTCCGTGCACTTCATGATTTACGTCTCTTTCACTAAATACGAATATTTTCCAAATCATCACCTACTTGCAGTATATATTTGCACAATTTCATCCAAGAACACTTTCGGAACTTGCTCAAAAATGGATTCACTCCTATTTATAACATCCTATCACATTACTCTATACAAAAATTAATTTTTTTTTTCTGTAACATCACTTTGGAATTATCAGCTCTGTCGGAGGAGCCTCACCTGCTCTTTTAAAGATGGAATTGGTATGCTGTTTATAATATTATTTGTACATTTATATTGCAAGAAATAAATATAGTTTATATACATCATTCAGTTTTTTATACTATTGTAATAACCTAATGTATCAGTAGCTGTAAAATAATTAATTTGTACTCTTTGGTGTAACATTTTTTTCTTCTTCTTTGGTGGCTTTACAGTCCTCGAAGTTTGACCTTAGCCTTCCTGATGACAACAATCCATTCTACACTGACTGACAGAGCAAATGCAACACCAAGAAGGAGTGGTTCGAAAGGGATGAAAGTTGGGGAAAAAACAGAGACGGCACGGACGAATAATTGATGTTTATTTCAAACCGATATGCAGGTTACACAATGCGCACGGCATCGACTCAGTAGGATGTAGGACCACCGCGAGCGGCGATGCACGCAGAAACACGCCGAGGTACAGAGTCAATAAGAGTGCGGATGGTATCCTGAGGGATGGTTCTCCATTCTCTGTCAACCATTTGCAACAGTTGGTCGTCCGTACGAGGCTGGGGCAGAGTTTGCAAACGGCGTCCAATGAGATCCCACACGTGTTCGATTGGTGAGAGATCCGGAGAGTACGCAGGCCACGGAAGCATCTGTACACCTCGTAGAGCCTGTTGGGAGATGCGAGCAGTGTGTGGGCGGGTATTATCCTGCTGAAACAGAGCATTGGGCAGCCCCTGAAGGTACGGGAGTGCCACCGGCCGCAGCACATGCTGCACGTAGCGGTGGGCATTTAACGTGCCTTGAATACGCACTAGAGGTGACGTGGAATCATACGCAATAGCGCCCCAAACCATGATGCCGCGTTGTCTAGCGGTAGGGCGCTCCACAGTTACTGCCGGATTTGACCTTTCTCCACGCCGACGCCACACTCGTCTGCGGTGACTATCACTGACAGAACAGAAGCGTGACTCATCGGAGAACACGACGTTCCGCCATTCCCTCATCCAAGTCGCTCTAGCCCGGCACCATGCCAGGCGTGCACGTCTATGCTGTGGAGTAAATGGTAGTCTTCTGAGCGGACGCCGGGAGTGCAGGCCTCCTTCAACCAATCGACGGGAAATTGTTCTGGTCGATATTGGAACAGCCAGGGTGTCTTTCACATGCTGAAGAATGGCGGTTGACGTGGCGTGCGGGGCTGCCACCGCTTGGCGGATGCGCCGATCCTCGCGTGCTGACGTCACTCGGGCTGCGCCTGGACCCCTCGCACGTGCCACATGTCCCTGCGCCAACCATCTTCGCCACAGGCGCTGCACCGTGGACACATCCCTATGGGTATCGGCTGCGATTTGTCGAAGCGACCAACCTGCCCTTCTCAGCCCGATCACCATACCCCTCGTAAAGTCGTCTGTCTACTGGAAATGCCTCCGTTGACGGCGGCCTGGCATTCTTAGCTATACACGTGTCCTGTGGCACACGACAACACGTTCTACAATGACTGTCGGCTGAGAAATCACGGTACGAAGTGGGCCATTCGCCAATGCCGTGTCCCATTTATCGTTCGGTAAACTCTTGTTCTCTTCCGACTCCGGTGATGTTAAGTTTATGAGGCTTAGGGAGTCTTTCATTTTCACGCCCTTCGTGGCCTTTCCCTTTCTTGCGCTGTTAACTTCATACTTTGAAGTGTCGGGCCTCTTCCGCCCCCCCCCCCACTATTAGTGTTATTAGAGGATGGTTACCCAGTTGTACTTCTTCCTGAAGCAATAATCATCACCACCACTACCACCACCACCTCCTTCGGCCAATACTTCTCTTCTGACCCCGACGGTATTACGCCTGTGAGGCCTAGGGAGCCTTTCATTTTCTCGCTCTCCGTGGCCATGCTCTTTCTTTTATATTCTCTCGAAGGGTCGAACTACTTCCTCTTTCTCTTCTGATTGCTGTTGATTTCTACAGTTATATTTTAAAAAATGACCGACTTATAGATGCACTTTTAAATGGTCATGTTTCATTTTCATTATCTATATTATACTGGAACATTGTTTTATCTATGACGGGGATTGTCACTCATCCGATCGCCTGCGCTGAGAGCCTGTCTCCCACCAAGCACTTTGCCGTAATGCGGCTCGCCCACTTCACAGCTGATGTTGAAAATGTTCGCCATTCACTGCTACACATTGCTGGCACCTCCTTATGAAATTATTATTTACTTGGAGAAGTTCCTCAGTACTGACTGACACAATTTTAGCTCTTATATAGTCTTTAAGCTCATTTATAGTGTGAGGGTTTTTCGCATACACCCTATCTCATTTATAGCGTGAGGGTTTCTCGCATACACCCTATTTTTAAGAGTCCCCCAATAGATACAAGTCACATTGTGATGAGTCTGGGCTTCGTGGGGGCCACACATTCCTACTTATAATCCTCGTACCGAAAATGCCACGCAATTCTGTCACGGATGCTTCGGCAGTGCGATTAAAACTACGAAAGATCACAATTGGGGAAAATATTCGTCTATAGAAAGGGGAGTTGCCTCCCATAAGTCCAACCCCTCGTCCACGTCGTGGGAGGTGGGCAACGGCATGAAGTAAGGGATTGTCTGCAGGGGTGATGTACAGCGGGGACTGTGTGTGCCCCATGACCGCTACGGTAGCTGTGAAGGCCCTACAGGAACCCTGAAAAGTAACGGCTAACGGGACTCTGGTGAAGTCCTCAATGGCAGATGCGGCGGGGAAAGATAATTTTGGAAAGGAGAATCTGGCAGACGAGGCAACCCTCTTCCCGTGGGGTTTAAAGAAACACGGGGAACCACTATCTTGCGGTGAAGAGGGATCTTCAAAGGCTAAGGGAGACAACCCCTACAGAAAACAGCAGGCTTGGAGGCTTAGGTGGCAGTCCCACCACCAAGCTCGGGTTGCTGTGGGCTAATAACTCGCACAGCCTTAAAGAAACTGAAGTGAAACACAACCGGATGGATAATAAGTTGACGACTTTTGGCATGAAACGGAAAACGAGAATAGGTTTTTAGAATGTCAGAACCCTGAGAGAGAGCAGTAAATTGAAGCAAGTGGCTAAAGTGATGGAGGAATACAGGCAGGATATCCTTGGATTAAGTGAAGTACGGTGGCCAGACTTCGGAGAAATACAGACTTTTAATAGGTGAACATTCCTGTATTCTGGGCAAATGGGGGAGGATGCAGAACATAGAGAAGGTGTAGGATTGCTATTGAATGAAACTGCAAAGAGGTGCCTCCTTGATTGGAAACCCACCTCAGAAAGACTGATGACAGCGCGATTCAAGACCCGGGTTCGCAATGTGACTGTGATCCAGTGTTATGCTCCCACAGAAATGTCAGTGACTAAAAAAAGGAAGAATTCTACTGTCAGCTAAATGAGACTATTAAGAAAGTGGGAAAGAGAGATGTTATTATTGTGATGGGGGATGTAAATGCAAAGGTTGGTTCTAACAATGAAGGACTGGAACAAATTATGGGAGTGCACGGAGTTGGTGACTGTAACGAAAATGGGCAGCTTTTCATTGATTTCTGTGCTACCCATGATTTGGTAGTGGGTGGCACTTTATTCCCTTATAAATGATGCCATAAGATTACATGGATGTCACCAGATCAGGTTACAGAAAACCAGATAGACCACGTCGCCATAAGTAGAAAGTTTAGAAGATCATTGACTGATGTTAGAAATAAAAGAGGGGCAGATACTGAAAGTGATCACCTGGTAGTTGCAGAGTTTAGAATGAAAATTGTGGCAAGTGGAAGGAAATCTGAAAGGCAAAACAAGAACTTTGATTCAGGTAAATTGCAAGATGAAAGTAAAAGGAAAGAATTCCAGATATAATTAAGAAACCGCTTTGAAGCTCTTGCTGTTGAACCAGAACTTATGATGGATGTTGAATTATTATAAGAGTGTGAAGAAAAGTGTAAGAAAAGTAAATTGATATTGTACCTTGTGTATCAGGGTTTATTAAAATTGGAATAGAGATTTATTTTTCCCGAATTAAAAAGAGCTAATTTGTTATGTTGGTTAGTGTGGTACAGTGGGTAGATGAACAAGTACGAATGGCAGAAGAGGCATCAGCAAGGGGAGATGCTAAGGAATTGTATAGTATCACAAATAAACTGTCAAGGAGAGGATTTATCAGGAATAAACCCGTTAAAAACAAGAGAGGTGAACTACTGACCACCCGGGAAGAACAGCTACAGAGATGGAAGGAACATTTCTCAGAGTTGCTCAATAGAGATACAGAACAGAATGGTAACCAGCAAATGGAACCAGTAGATAGTGACCCAAGAATAAATTTACATCCTCCAACCTGTTCAGAAATAGAGAAGGCCTTGAAACAGATAAGAACTGGAAAAGCACCCGATATGGATAATATCGCGCCAGAAATACTTAAAGCAGATATTGAGACCTCGGCAAAATTATTTCACCCCCTATTAAAAAGGATCTGGAATGAAGAAAAGCTACCAGCTGAATGGAAGAAAGGCCTGATTGTTAAGATACCAAAGAAAGGGTATATTACTAAGTGTGATAATTGGAGAGGAATTACATTGTTGTCGGTACCAAGTAAGGTGATTTAAAGGATCATTTTAGAGCGGGTGAAGGATGTTGTGGAATTGCGCCTTAGAAGGGAACAGGCTGGTTTTCGTAAACATCGTAGCTGTGTCGATCTCATAAACACTCTGAGAATCATCTTGGAACAAAGTGCAGAATGGCAAAACAGCCTCTACTTGACTTTCATTGATTTTGAGAAGGCCTTTGACTCTGTAAAATAGAAGAGTTTTGTGGCAAACACTTGAAGAATATGGTATACCACAAAAGATTCTGAATATTATAAAGGATATGTACGAAGGTTATAAATGTCAGATTCTGCATATGGGAGATCTTACCTGAACCAATAGATGTGACCTCGGGAGTTCGACAGGGCTGTATTCTTTCTCCGACCTTTTTCCTGCTTACGTTGGATAGTGTGCTCAGCAGAGTGTATCGAGGTCGGAAAGGGGGGAGCCAGTGGGGCTTACAAGATAGGTTAGAAGACCTTGATTTTGCAGATGACATCTGCCTACTGGCTCAACGGTTCAGAGATATGGAAGAGAAGATTAAGCGGTTGAAGGAGGAGGCAGAGGGTGCTGGACTTAAAATAAATATTAATAAGACCAAGGAGATGAGGGTCAATTCCAAGATTGATGATAAATTGTCTATAGATGATAAAGAGGTAGAACAAGTAGACTCCTTCATATACCTTGGGAGTATGGTTACTACGACTGGAGGAGCAGAAGACATTAAGAGTCGTATCAGGAAAGCAAATGGTGCTTTTGTTCAATTGTATCCTATATGGAAAAACAAGAACATTTCTAGAAAAACTAAGCTACGACTTTTTAACACACATGTTCAGTACGTTTTGCTTTACAGCTGTGAAACGTGGAAAGTTATCCAGAAGACGACTAAACAACTGCAAGTCTTCGTGAACCACTGTCTAAGACGTATCATCAACAGAAGATGGCCGGAAGTTATTTCAAATGAAGATCTATGGGAAGAAACTAACCAGCAGCCAATTAAAATGCTGATACGGGAGAGAAAATGGCGTTGGATAGGACATACTTTAAGGAAGCCCGCTGGAGCCATTGAAAAGACAGCGCTCGACTGGAACCCTCAAGGCGCTAGAAAGCGCGGACGCGCGAAGAAGACCTGGAAAAGGACGATCGAAGGGGAATGTCTAACAGTGGGAAAAACTTGGAATGAAGTGAAGAGGTTAGCCAACAATAGGAACGGATGGAAGTGTTTCACGGAAGCCCTATCCTCCAAGAGGAGCAACAGGAAATAAATCAAGTAAGAAAGGGGAGTTAGGGATTGGAATAACTTACCAAGGGAGATGTTCAATACATTTCCAATTTCTTTGCAATCATTCAAGAAAAGGCTAGGAAAACAACAGATAAGGAATCTGCCACCTAGGCGACTGCCCTAAATGCATATCAGTAGTAATTGATTGATTGATTTCAGTTTGTCAAACAATTGGTCAAGGATCTCATTCACGTAACACTCACTGTTAATTGTACCCTCATAAAAATAGCCCCAATAATTCTGTATCCATTTAGTTCACACCAGACTCTAATTTATTCACAATACAGAGGTGTTTCGAGTACAAAATCTGGTTTCTCCTGACTATAATACATATTATTCTGAGAACACATGTGCCCATGCAAATGAAACCGCGCTTCATCAATAAAAACATCAATTTCGGATCGATTTCCCCAGAATTAACTCTCTCTAAAATCCAATTATAAAAATCTAACCTACCGGGCGAGTTGGCCGTGCGGTTAGAGGCGCGCGACTGTGAGCTTGCATCCGGGAGATAGTGGGTTCGAATCCCACTGTCGGCAGCCCTGAAGATGGTTTTCCGTGGTTTCCCATTTTCACACCAGGGAAATGCTGGGGCTGTGCCTTAATTAAGGCCACGGCCGCTTCCTTCAAACTCCTATGCCTTTCCTATCCCATCGTCGCCATAAGACCTATCTGTGTCGGTGCGACGTTAAGCCAGTAGTAAAACAAAAACAAAACAAAACAAAACAATAAACTAACTTCTTATTGGAGTCATCTTCCCTTAACTCTTGCACCGTTGGAATCCTGTATGGCTTCAATTTAAGTAATTCTACTGCTTTATTAGCAGAACTCCTACTTACTCCAGTTACTTGCGCCAAAATATGAAGACTTTTTTTTTTTTTTTTTTTTTGCCGAGTGTGCTCTAGTCTCCTTCCAATCTCATGTGATTTCTTTTCTGTAAGAATCTGTCTCATTCTACGTCTTTTACGATCATTTACTGAACCTGTCTCTTTGAACTTTTTAGCTAGATTATTTATGTATTGACACTGTGCATGGGTCTGTTTGGAAATTTCTTATGGAATTTCCACTGTGTTTTTGCACACGATTTCTTGTACTTTATGAAGGTATTAGGCTACACACACACACACACACACACACACACGCGCACGCGCGCGCGCGCTCACGTAATGAAAATGTCATTGGAACAATACACTGAGCACTAAACAGGTGAACACTTGACTAAACTGAACCTTACGCTGATAAAGCTCTCAGCAGACTGCAAAGGAACTTGTGACGACGAGAGGGACATTAAGGCAAAGTGGTTGGCGACCGGACGAGTGAGAATCCCCATCATAGATAAAACAATGTCCCTGAATATGCAAACATTACACTTTGTGTCCAATGCGGTAGCCCGTAATTGTGGGAAGTAAATACATATTCAAATACACAATTCCTTTTGAAACAAAAATCAACTCCCCAAGTCCGGATAAAGGAGGAGGGCGAATGACTGCTTATTCTGATCTGTGGGAAACACAAATTGCCAGTAAGTGCAATCACTAGAATCCAAGAAATACACTACTTGCCAGACAACAGTATATGTCAATGAAAACAGCAAATCTCATTCCATTCCGGGGAAGGTGAGGACGAGCGTTTGCCACCGGAAAGCGGAGTTCTCCTGGCTAAGGGGATATCCTGCATGCTGGCGGTTGGTACACGTATGCACAGAAATGGTGACCCGATATTGAAAAAAGCATGGCGACCCTCCACCTCCTTGTTTAACGCATTAATGCAGGTAGACAGCCCGCTACAAGACTGTTGTGATTGAAATGGGCACAGTGGTGGATGTATAGCTATACACACGCTGTGCCTTCAGCACTACCCGTTCACTCCCTTTACCTTCTTTTCGGTATTGGAGTGGCCTTCAACACTACCCCTTCACTCCCGCCCTTCCTTTTCAGTACTGGAGTGGACTTCAACACTACCCCTTTGTTGGGGCCTTTGTGTTGGTTCCAGAGCCGTCTAGATTTTACAAGCCGGAGTCATGTAAGTTTGGCAATGTCCAGCGGAGGCGGAGGCGAAAGCGCGGGAGCTATCTGTGTATGTTGATGTGTAGTGAACTTCGTGTTGTGTTTATTTGTATTTTTCATGGATATTTTCGAGTATATGTAACAAGGTAGGTGACTGAGTGACATGCGTAGAACCTATTATCGAAATACGTGAAGGCATGCCCGAATTTCAGTTATTAATAACACGTTTCGTGTATTTGCAGATGCCCAGAAAATGTTGTGTTCCTATGTGTCGTAGCAACTATGACATCAAAAAGGATGGTTATGTTATCTCATTTAGGTTTCCTTCTGATAAGGAATTAAAACAAAAATGGATTCGTCAAGTTAAGTGGGATAGTTGGGAACCTGGGAAGGATTCAGTCGTGTGTATAAAACATTTCACAGATGATAGTTTTTCAAAAGGGGAAACGTTTTGTGATAGTAAAGGCAATATAACTGTACAACCACCTAAACCTAATGAACTTCTTCCCAATGCATGTCCAACTATTTTCCTAAATTTGCTCAAATATTTGTCATCAAAGAGTGTAAAAAGAAAAGATCCTGAAGATAGGAGACTGGAAATTAAGAGTAGGGAAAACAAGAGGAAAACAGATTTGGAGGAATCAAAGCTTCAAGATGACTTAATAGCTGACTTTAATCATTTAAGATCCCTTCTTCATACCAAAATTGACATGTCAGTATGGCAGATCAGTATCTGTAATGAATTTCTTTGCATATACAGATTAAATCTGGATGATTTGCCAAATGTAAGTAATTTACTAAAAATTCACCAGGATATGCATGTGACTGTATATGTTAATAGTTATCAGGTGTCAGTCAAGGAAATTAAATGTTTAGCTGATGGTAAAATCTCCAAGTGGTCTCAGCTAAATGAATATTTATTAAATTATACAAGAGCCACTGCTAGTAGTGTCAGTGTTGAATGTGTACAAAGTAATGTACTTAAAATGCTTGACAAACTCATAGAGTTTTGTGAGGTTAGCAGTGAAAGCACAGACTTCTCATCTAACCTTGTTTTCTTAAGGGAACAATTCGAACTTTGTACTAAAAGGAAAAAGAGTTACTCAAAAAGTACATTGATTCTTGCCTTTATGTTGAACTGTCAGTCTCATGCTGCTTATTGTTCTTTGCGTGAGAGTGGTACACTGATACTACCACACCCTAAGTACCTTGAAAAATTAGCAGCAAATTTACAAGTGTCACCTAATTCGGAAAAGGAAAACAGAAACTTTATTTACCGAGTGACAAGAAATTTATTAGACATTGAAAATATGTAGTTTTAAGTCTTGATGAAATTTATGTGAATCCCTCTCTTGAGTACAAGAACGGAGTACTTATTGGTCAAGCCAAGAATAGCCCTTTACAAGAAGCAAGAACAATACAAGCTTTCATGGTGCATTCTGCATTTGGATCCTTTAAGGAAGTCATCTCTCTCACCCCAGTGAAAGCACAGTCCGGAGATATTTTATTTAACCTGACAATGAATGCTCTGACACTTGTTCAGAATACAGGACTAATTGTTATGTGCATAATATGTGACAACAATAGGATAAATAAGAATATGTTTAGCAGTATGTGTTCATTGTTAGGAAGTGAAAGTCCATATTGTGTACCAAATCCCCAACACAATAATTTACAGATATTTCTCATGTTTGATCCTGTACATATATTTAAGAACATCAGGAATAACTGGCTGAATCAGAAAGACAGAGACAAAACTTTTATTTTCCCTGATTTTGAAGTAGATCAGATTATCCGTAAGGCGTGCTTTAACGATTTAAGGAACCTTTATGTGTATCACAGTCATGCATCCAACCTGATTGCTACAGCTTTTAAACTTAAGTATAAAACGGTGTATCCCAACAATCTTGATAGGCAGAAAGTGTTACTTGTTGATAATCTGTTCCATGACACCACCATAGCTGCTTTAAAAACCACTCAACTAGATTTTAATGCCACTGAAATTTTTTTAGAAATTATTAGTAAATGGTGGCGTATTGTAAACGTCAAAAGTGTAACTAAAGGAATTTGCAAGAGGGACCACAATCAAATGCCTTTTACTGAACTAGATGATGACCGCATTCAATTTCTTCAACATTTCTGTGAGTAGGTAAGCAGTTGGGATGATTTAAATTTGGTTCATGGTCACTTAACAACTGACACTTCAAGAGCTTTGGTACATACCACAACTGTCCTGTTAAAATTTATCCAGTTTTCATTTGAAACTGTGAAACCAAATTATTTACTGTTAGGAAAGTTTCAGAGTGACAATCTGGAAAGAAGGTTTGGTCAGTACAGACAGCTTAGTGGTTGTAACTACAATATTACTGCACTTCAAGTTATAGAAAGTGAGAAGAAAATTAGGATTAAGAGTGTTCTGGGCTTGCACTCATCTAGGTATGGAAAAGTGCAGTTTGACTGTAGCCAGGTAGAAATGTCTGATTCCACCAAGACAGATGATATTAGGCTCAATATGGCAGTGATAAAAAAGTTCGACTCACTTTTATCATGTGACATTTCTGATGGGCATTTTGAGATGTCAGGTGTAATATACATTTCTGGGTATGCAGTAAGGGCAATATCCAAAAGGATAAGCTGTGGCACATGTTTAGGTCTCCTGCAGTGCAATGGAACAGATGACCCCTATTTTGAAGAACTTCAGAGAGGTGGGTTAGTGGTGCCATCAGATTGTGTTGTGTGTGTCTGTGTAACAGTGACAGGAATGTTTACCTTGTTGGTGTCTGAAGACTACAAGGAAGACTACCTGGATTGTGGAAATCACAAAGAAGTTCTCTTCTCTCTATCCAGAGCTGCTTTAGGGAGAGATGAAAATCAACAGTTCTGGTTTGAACAGGGTAACTGTGGGCATGACAATAATAGTCTAATAGACTGTTTATTGTCCACATTTTGCAACGTCATATTGAATAATTATAGAAAGCAGATTAAGAACAAGAGTTATGCCAGCAGTGATGATAAAATCAGTAAACGAAGGAAGCTGTCAACACTCCATAAACATTGAGCTTGTGAGTACTGTTCCTTAAAGGGTTTCGTTTTTATGCATGTAAAATGTGTATTTCTAACTTTACTAAGTGCATTTCTTGATTTGTATGTTTCTTAGGGTCATTTTTCACAGTGTGTATATTTTTCATAACCATCATGTTGGTTTAAGTGCGCTGAATATCACTGAAGTCAATTCAAAGTCGGACACGCCCCCTTTTCTCTCGGCCTCCGCTTGACAGATAGATACAGCGTTGCCAAGCGTACCTTCCGGCTTTAACTGTAGATGGCCCTGGTTGGTTCTCGCCTGCCGGATTTAATTTTGTTGCAGTTGGCAATGTGCTGCTGCGTTTTGTTTTAAACAGAACACACTGAACATGGCGACCGGCAGCAGTACACGAGTTTTGGTGTACCTCTGAATTTGTTGTACATACGTGTTAATATGCAGTGTTTTATTCATGTGAAATATTCGTAAATGTTTGAATCACCTTCTGAGTGATGTGTTTGTCTCTGCTCGTTTGGGGCAGTCTGGTCCTCCATCTGACTTGTTTCAAAATTGTATTTGTGCGCCTATGGAACTGTTTGTTATGTGCAGCCGATATGTTGTTTCGTCGTTCTCAACATAAAATTTTGGTCCTTCCGGGCCGCGATGAGAATCATTGTGAACTTTGAATATTGTGCTAGTCGTGCTAGTCACCATAAAATTGTTATCGTCATGAATTGCTGCCTGCAACCGCCATTTGAACATAGCAACGAGCTTGGCGCGAAAAGCATCGTGAACAGTTATTGTATAAAAGCACCAGGAGATCTTGCTTAAGGCTAATTACTACGAATGTTTGAATTTGTCATATTGAGATTTTAACGAAGTCTACATTGTTTTGGAATTGTTTTGATATCGCACGTTAACAATCCGTAGAATGTTACCACGTGCTAACATATTTGTTCTTGTGAGCTGTTTACGCCAGCTTGTATCTGATAACCTGATGTTCGAGATGTTAAATGCTACTTAGAATTTGGACTCCAGCGAACATTACATCGCAGACGTCATCCTTTGGACTTTCCAGTCACTTTGGCCATGTGATTCCAGTCAAGGAGTGGTTCCAGTGGTACCTAGTGATGATTAATGATACAGCACCGCTATGTACTGTAAGTCTGTTCCATTTGTCTTTATTGTTCTATCTTGACTAGGGTGGACATCCTGCCTAATATCCTAACCCTACTACTAGCACTTTCCATGTATAGAAGGTCAAATGAATAGGGGGTGGGCGTGATCGTGGTTCGATTCCCACCTCAGCCATCCACGAAGCGGTTTTCTGTGGTCTCCCACTTCACCTCCAGGAAAATGCCGGAATGGTACCTAACTTAAGGCCACGGCCACTTCCTTCTCTCTTCCTTGCCTATTCCTTCCAATCTTCTCATTCCCCCACAAGGCCTCTGTTCAGCATAGCAGGTGAGGCAGCCCGCGCGTGTCACTGGTCCTCTTCCCCAGTTGTATCCCCGACCCAAAATCTCACGCTGCAGGACACTGCCCTTGAGGCGGTAGAGGTGGGATCACTCGCTGAGTCCGAGGGAAAACCTAACCCTGAAGGGTAAACAGATTAAGAAAGAAAGAAAGAAAGAAAGAAAGAAAGAAAGAAAGAAAGAAAGAAAGAAAGAAAGAAAGAAAAAACATTTGCCATATATTGCACGCAACAGCCACTAAAGTGATAAGTAGGGGGCGGGTGTATTTGAAATGTCATTTTTCCCCTTTGTATCAGAACGTTGCTTCGTAGTATAGAAATTCATTCTGTAAAATAATGAAAGATAATAACGAGTTTTTATTTTGCATTCTTTTGCATTTTTTGGTATGATTTGGGAGGATCAGTCATTATTTCATATTTCAAGAAAGTTTTATCAATATATAGCGTTTGATGAATTTTTATATCATTTTAAAGCATGCATTTTTTATTGTCAGACTGATAAAAATGCGCAGGTGACAATAACAAAAACATATTTTTTCTTCTTAAGACGCCGCCTCCATACAGAGGTTTGCGATCCACGTAGGCAGCTCTGATCTTAACATTGCAACACGAAAAGTTTCTTCTGATGTAGATCTGTGCCATCTTCGAATGTCCTTTAACCATGAATTTCTCTGTGTACCAACGAGCCGTTTCCATTATATCTTTTCTCCAATAAATAGCCGTAATAAGTACAGTTCTTTTTGCTTTTTTTCATCCTATGAAGGACCTCAACATTTGAAATTTTCAATATCTTAGACATGCGCAGGCGACGGCGGTACAGATACGTTTCAAAGGCATCTATACCTTTTTCAGGGCCTGGATCCAGGGTCCAGCTTTCACATCTCTATGGGAGAATAGGGAATATACTGCAGCGGAGATCAGACTTTACAAATAATTTCTTCATGGGAATGAAGAATTTTATTTCTCGGTTGGAATCACGTTTTTCTTACATATAATTAAATTTGACAAATATCTTTCATGACCAAGCAAACTGACCATCAGTTTTTGGTGACTAAGAAAGGCTAAGAAGATGATTTATAACTGTGAGCCTTATGACCCGAGATATATGCAGAACTCTGATAATTAGTAGAAATTGCTTCCTAACCTATTTCAAGTACTAACCTTCGCACCCGCCCCCTTCAGCCAGTCATTCACCCATGCGTACCTCAAGGACAAGAAAAGATTAATGGAAAAGAGAAGGGACTGGAAACAACAGTACAGTCCCTGCTATGTAAGCTTATGCCCTAAAGGTAGTGCTGAAGGTAGTGATTTGTAGTTATTTTCTAGCAGTTGGGTTCGATCGAGCGTCGCTAACCATGCAGTTTAGGGACCCTACTTGCCGATATGACGTCTTAAAGTTACTGTTCATTCTGCAGGTTGGCACTATGTAGCCATGATTTTTTCGAGACTTACGGGATTATACGTACCGATACGTATTGCCACTGATGTATTGTGAAAATTACTAGTGTTATATTTGCGGGAGTAAGCAAAGCATATTTTATTTTTCTGTGGGATTGCAAATCTGTTCGGGTAATACTAGGTGAGTAGAATTATGGCATGTTGGAATAATGCATTTAATAACGAACGCAGCATTTTATTAATACGGTCTTATTTCGTCCATTTCGTAAATAGAACTCTACTAGAATGTATGAGAAGCGAGAAAAATCTGCAAGAACTCCTCCGAAAAGGAAAGCAACGTTACCTCTTCTATAAATATCACTTCAGTTGAAATGGAAGGAAATTTCGTTAGCAACCTAACCTAACCTAACCTAACCTAACCTAACCTAACCTAACCTAACCTAACCTTGTCTTGTCGCTTCACGGTATTTTTGTATTCTTATTGACTTGCCGCAAATGTACATGTAATACATTTTCTTATGTGTATTATTACAGTGTGTTTTCACTTCAGACCGAAAAGCAATAGCAAATTTCAAGAAGGGAGCGGAATTATTTACACCAGGCAAACACAGAAGAATACTATTATAGTAATGCGTATATCAAAATGAAGGCAGAAATATATAACATTAAATTGAGCGAGGATGAGAGAGAGTGTTTATTTCCTTAATTCCTCACTGACAAGGGGGCATTCCCTACTCGTCACCACCGATTTCGCTCAAATTTATAGAACATGCAGGGCTTGGCTAGAAATGAAAGTACCCGAAGTGGGAACTCCAGATGGCCAAGCGTATCTATATATATAAAATAAGAGTTTTGTCTCTACATTGCTCAGAATTTGAAAATAATGGTATTTCTGTATCGGCCATGTCCACAGTAACCAGGAAATGCATTTTTTACTTTTCCGTAATTTCTGTCTGTCTGTCTGTCTGTCTGTCTGTCTGTCTATCTGTATGTACACGCATCACTAGAAAACGGCCAAAGAGAATTTAATGAAAATCGGTATGCAAAGTTGGAGAATAAGTCGCTACAATCTAGGCTATAAACAATTTTATTCACGCTAATAGAAATGGTAGTTTAGGGGAGGGCCTAAAATTTTATTTTCAAGTATTTATGTTTTTAGTAGTCCTATCTTCATAAAAATTAGTATGCAAAGTCAAGGAATACGTCGCTACAATCTAGCCTAAGAATAATTTTATTCACGCTGAGTGAAATGGTAGTTTAGGGGAAGGCCAAAAATTTAATTTTTAAATATTTACGTTATTAGTGGTCCTATTTCATTGAAAATTGGCATGCAACGTCGGAGAATGAGCCACTACAATTTAAGCTATAAGTAATTTTATTTACACTGAGTGAAATGGTAGTTTAGGGGAAGGCCTAAATGTAATCCTCTAATATTTGTAATATTAGTTGTCGTATCGAAAAATACTACATAACCAAAGTTATAGAGAATTAAATTTTAGACCATTTATGTCTTATACATTTTACCGTACCGGCCATGATAACACAGATATTCATGAATTTGTATTTTTGTTGCTAAGTCCATATCAACGCCGAGCCACGAGAAAATGGGTTAACAGAATTTAATGAAAATCGGTATATAGAGTCGGGGAATAAGAAACTACGGTCTAAGCTATAAACAATTTTATTCATCCTGGATGAAATTGTAGTTTAGGGGAAGGTGCCTAAAATGTAATGTTTAAATATCAATATTATTGGTCCTATCGAAAAGTACTATATAAAAAAGTTATAGATAATACAATTTCCGATCATTTATCTTTTATTCAGCTTTACCGTACCGACTATGATAAGAGTGGTATTTCAGAGTCGGAAGAAAACGAAATGTGAAGGCCTATAATATCGAAAGTGCATAATATTGATCAACAATAACATTACATTGACCATTGTTTATTGTGATATTCTTTGTTTCTTATGCTGCCTCTCAACTACGATAGATGGGATTACTACTGCGTACCGAGTATAACAGCCTGACTGAATATTGGCGGGAAATAGCCAGGGAGTTAGAAAACTTTCTTCTTTAGCAAGTCATTCCTCTGGTTCATACATTTTCTGATACAGCTGGTACGTAACACACTGGATCATCATAGTATTTCAGATATTCGATCCCTACTCTGACGCGCTGATTTGAATGAGCAGTGTGCATACTTAATTCAGAGCCTCACTTAGTGGTGGTGGTAGTAGTAGTAGTAGTAGTAGTAGTAGTAGTAGTAGTAGTATGGCCTGGTCTAGAATAACAATTTAGGCCTTTTCCAAATTATAGCACCACAATATTCACTAAATAACTCAAAATTCAACTCTGAAAAGAGCCGTTTCGTAAGGAAAGCTTCTTTCTCTTCATTTTTTATTAAATTCTACACTCAATTTATTCCAAACTAGCAGTGGCTTGGAGGAAAAATTTGCCTTCAAGTCAGATAGATATTTCCGCCGCCAGTGTAGTAAATTGATATTTTCCGACTCATCGGGTACTCCTAGGAAACAGAATATTAATTGGGCATAGTTTTTGCCCTGGGAGTCTCCACTATTCGACCCTCTCTCCGCCGAAGAAAGCCGAAGAGTGTTCGCGGATCACGGCTGTCTGCGGTTTGGTCATTCCAGGTCTGGAACTTTGGACTGTTAGATAGGCAGTGTACTCCTGTTCGTTAAAAGTGAGAAAATGTGTGGTGTTTCATTTGAACGAGTATTTTATGATATGAAAGCATTGCTTTTAATCGCGCCATTCCTATTGACGTCAGTTCGGAAAACCACTAAGACAGTTTTTCTGAGGATGTAAAAAAGGCATTATAATGAAAATATCCCAACCTGATTGTGACTGATGATATGAAATTGGATCTACCATTACAGTGAAAATTCCCTCAGTCTTCATTTGAGAAAAGATGTTTGGTGACCTTGTAACCGTACAACAAGGTTACAGATTCCATTCAGTATTTATTATTATTATTATTATTATTATTATTATTATTATTATTATTATTATTATTATTATTAACCCGATTTATTAGATTTTATATATTCTGTTTCTCATCATTTAGACTGTAATAATTAGGTATCGCGTATATTATTGTATTTAATCATAGGTTAAGTGAAACTTGTTTGTATTTATTCTGTATTGTAGTAAGTGAGATTTGTTGGTTTCATATTGTCATGCTGTGGCTTGTAACTCTGGCTAGATGAGCTGGCATAGTATTTTGCAATCGAGGCTATGTTTAACTGTGCAAGTAGATTTCCCGGTGACGCATTCAGCATAGTCATTCTCAATCCGCTTGGGTACGCTTAGACGACACATGACTGATGACATCAGTGCGTGGGCACGTGATTGCGACCAAGTGTCAGTATTCGCCAGCTACTGTATGTTGAAGTGGAAGGGATGGACAGTGAGTAGGGAGATGAGTCGTCATCGCGAGGTTATATAAGTTGATGCAACGGTGGGGAGAGGTATTCAGTTCATATTATTCAGATCATATCGTTCAGTTCATATCGTTCAGATCATATGTAACAGTCAGATGTATCAAATGGAAGAAGTGGTCTTCGAGTGATGGTCAGAGCTAAGAGTTGTGTTTTCAAGAGGTCTTGTAATCATCGAGGAGGTCTACAAGTGGTGGTTGTATCCGAGCAGAGACGGGTACTATGCTGATAAAGAAACATCATCTTCTTGTGAGGATGGACTTCACAAGATGTTTCAATAATATTTTCAAATTTCTTATTATATATTGAGTGGACGTAATTACATTGGAGCTCCCTACACGCGTACATGGTATGTAGGCCAACTCCTTGTTATATAAGAAGATAACAGCAGACGGCTCCCGACTTCAGCTCAGAGGTTTTCCCAAGAATTTCAAGTTCAACAGCGGTGTATGCCGACATCAGGTAATTAAAGCATCAGACATGTTATGCATTCATAACATGAAGAAGAATGTAATCAGCGGCGATATCACATCTCACTTCAAGTTCATGTCAATAGCTTTTTTTGTTTAGATTAAATTTTCCTTTTATTAGTACCGCAAATCTCACGATATATTTCTTTTGTTAAATTAAAAGACGTCAATGATTGTTCATTGTGACGTAAATTATAGTCATAAACTCAGTTTTATTTTAATTATAATAAGTGATTCCAGTTCCATGTACAATCCTCAATTGTGGAAATGCAACAGTAATTTAATATTTTCCTGATCCATATCCCTGTATATTGCCAGATATGTGAGTTTATCACCTCACGCCTTGAGATAATTGATATAAGAGGTATGCTCTACCGAATTTTGTTGTTTTTCTTAAAAAAGCAACTGGCGCTCAAACAAATGTTATTTATATTGTGTGGAAGATATGAAGGTATAAGAGTAGTGGTTGGAGTAGTCACAACCTCCCGTCGCGTTTCTAGGGTAACGTTAAGAGCTAAACAATTTAAGATAATCTTGCTCACAACATGTACACTACCCAACCTAGAATTCTGTATACAATGTAGAATCCCGTAGCGAAGCACGGGTACATCAGCTAGTAGGAAATAAAAATAAAAATGTTGACGCTGCTCTCGCACCCTATAAGCCACTTAGGTTAGTGCGCACGCCGAGCAGTTGGCGGAGGGGTAAGAGCTTGGACTATTATTTGGATGGTGGTGGGATCGACTTCCCGTGTGGAGACTGGCTTTTTTCTGTTAACTTTTATACTATTCATTTTCCAATTAAGCGGAGAGGTGAATAATTCATTTTATTTATTTATTTATTTATACGCAAGAGGCATAGAAAAGGTAAAAAATTGGGATTTCATTTTCAAACTTTTTTCTATCTGCGCCAAGAATCTATCGTTTGTGTAGAGCCGCCAGGAGCAACCTTCACTTGTCAGGTGAAAACGAATTTTACAGCGAAACGACTATTCACGTTTATGGCAAATTCCCCAAGGAGGGGTGATAGCCAATAAAGGGGGAAAATAGAAGAATTTCTGTTTGAACACGTTGGGAAAGTTCGCAACTCTAAATTTTCAACCATTGTGCTGTCTCTAAAAAAAAAGAGGTCCTATATGCCTTTTGCATATCTTATCTTAATCTGTTTTACCCTCCAGGGTTGGCTTTTCCCTCGGACTCAGCGAGGGATCCCACCTATACCGCCTCAAGGGCAGTGTCCTGGAGCTTCAGACTTTGGGTCGGGGGATACAACTGGGGAGAATGACCAGTACCTCACCCAGGCGGCCTCACCTGCTATGCTGAACAGGGGCCTTGCAGAGGGATGGGGAGATTGGATGGGACAGGCAAGGAAGAAGGAAGGAAGCGGCCGTGGCCTTAAGTGAGGTACCAACCCGGCATTTGCCTGGAGAAGAAGTGGGAAACAACGGAAAAACACTTCCAGGATGGCAGAGGTGGGAATCGAACCCACCTCTACTCAGTTGACCTCCCGAGGCTGAGTGGACCCCGTTCCAGCCCTCGTACCACTTTTCAAATTTCGTGGCAGAGCCGGGAATCGAACCCGGACCTCCGGGGGTGGCAGCTAATCATGCTAACCACTACACCACAGAGGCGACCTTTTGCATATAAATAAATAAATAAATAAACTAAATTAAAATGAATGAATAATATAAAAATTGAGACAAATATGTCCGCCTCTGTGGTGTAGTGGTTAGCGTGATTAGCTGCCACCCCCGGAGGTCCGGGTTCGATTCCCGGCTCTGCCACGAAATTTGAAAAGTGGTACGAGGGCTGGACCGGGGTCCACTCAGCCTCGGGAGGTCAACTGAGTAGAGGTGGGTTCGATTCCCACCTCAGCCATCCTGGAAGTGGTTTTCTGTGGTTTCCCACTTCTCCTCCAGGCGAATGCCGGGATGGTACCTAACTTACGGCCACGGCCGCTTCCTTCCCTCTTCCTTGCCTATCCCTTCCAATCTTCCCATCCCTCCACTAGGCCCCTGTTCAGCATAGCAGGTGAGGCCGCCTGGGCGAAGTACTGGTCATACTCCCCAGTTGTATCCCCCGACCAAGAGTCTGAAGCTCCAGGACACTGCCCTTGAGGCGGTAGAGGTGGGATCCCTCGCTAAGTCCGAGGGAAAAACCGAACCTGGCGGGTAAACAGATGATGCTGCTGATGATGATGAGACAAATATTCTCCACACGGGGAGTCGAATCCACGACCATCGAGTTACTAGTCCAAGCTCTTACCGCTACGCCAACTACTGCTCGGCGTGCGCACTAACGTAAGTAGCTTATACGGTGCGAGAGCCGCGTCAACATTTTTATTTTTTTATTTTATTTTCTATACGCTTAGCCATCTGGAGTTCCCACTTCGGGTATTTTCATTTCTAGTCAAGCTCTGTATGTTCTATAAATTTGAGCGAAATCGGTGATGACGAGTAGGGAATGCCCCTTGTGAGATTGAAAACCGACTTAAATATGAATATCTTGACTGATCATTTACTTGGGTAAAGGAACCTCCATTATTGATACTTATATTGAGATTAGTCCGCCTCTGTGGTGTAGTGGTTAGCGTGATTAGCTGCCACCCCCGGAGGCCCGGGTTCGATTCCCGGCTCATCCACGAAATTTGAAAAGTGGTATGAGGGCTGGAACGGGGTCCACTCAGCCTCGGGAGGTCAACTGAGTAGAGGTGGGTTCGATTCCCACCTCAGCCATCCTGGAAGTGGTTTTCCGTGGTTTTTCACTTCTCCTCCAGGTGAATGCCGGGATGGTACCTAACATACGGCCACGGCCGCTTCCTTCCTGCTTCCTTGCCTATCCCTTCCAATCTTCCCATCCCTCCACAAGGCCCCTGTTCAGCATAGCAGGTGAGGCCGCCTGGGTGAGGTACTGGTCATTCTCCCCAGTTGTATCCACGACCAAGAGTCTGAAGCTCCAGGACACTGCCCCTGAGGCGGTAGAGGTGGGATCCCTCGCTGTGTCCGAGCGAAAAGCCGACCCTGGAGGGTAAACAGATGATGATGATGATGATGATGATATTGAGATTAGTTTGTTGATGTTCATGTCTCGTGATTTCAATACATGTAACTAGTTAAGTTGGCAACCGTGATGATCCCTTAAAGAAAAGAGAATAGAGCGGCGATATTTGATTTATATTATATAGTCCTACGTGCCGAGTAATATAAATTGAATCGTCTATTTTTGCAAAACCGACCCCCCCACCAAAAAAAGATTAAATCCACTTTATGTGCTGAATGTGTTGACTGTCCGCTTTTATATAAGACAGCAAATTATTAGCTGCAAACTCGGCCCTTAACCAGCTCCGAAGATTGGAGTTAGGCTAAAGATGTTGAATCTCTATTGAGTAAACATTTTGAGACTCAGTAGTTAAATGTAGAAGTACCTCGGCACGTGATGGGGTAGAGTGGTTAGCTCTACGCCCGGCCGCCTTTGCCCCCAAGAATTAACCTGGTACTCATTTTTGGTGTAGGCTGAGTGAACCTCAGGGCCATATGCACCTCCGGAAGTGGAAATCTCGTTTCTTAAATTTTACGACTTCCTAACGGGGACTCGAACCCACGTCCTTCCGGGCGAACCGAGCACGCCTTTACCGCCTCGGCCACGCAGCCCTTGTAGAAAGAGCTCACCTTCCACAAAACAACCCAAAAGATGGTGGAGATGTATGCGAGCACAGTGCAGACAATGGTATTAATTAATGATTAATTCTGGTTCATTTTGTGTAAATACATTGCCTTTTTACACTGTATTGATTTCTTTTATTTGACTTTTAAACAAAGCATTTTTTGAATATAATAGGATAGAATAGAATATAATAGAATAGAGTTTTCCCATCTCCTAGTTCCGGATCTCCTGAAACTGGGAAGAGAGAATTCTTTTATTACAATTCTTTAACATTTGATACATACATTACATTTTCTTTTTATAATTATCTGACTATTACTACACTAAATATAATTTATTTTGTTCTAGACTTTAACAATGCTAAGACATTTGTTTTCCCTTTCCATAGCTTATTGAATGCTTGCTTTTGTGTCAAGTCTTTTGGATTATCCTACCATTAACGACATACTTTATTTAACGGCTCAATTATGAATAGCAGATAGTGACACGACAATACAACATTTTATATACTACTACCTAACTGTATTCATTATTTTATGACACGCAGGTCTCTTATCCATCTTATCCTTCATTATTCTCGTTTGTATTTGTTTTGATTTTTCTAATTTCTTTTTTTCACATACTTTTTAAAATACAAAAACTTTGCTATTCTGACATTATTTGTACATTTGCATTCATTCATTTCCTTTCGTTTGGTGCAAATCCGGCTATCTCCAAATTTGAAATTTAAATATATAAATATTCTAAATAATTATACAAATAAAACATTCGTATCTTGTAACATTCATTACAATGCTATTTATAACCGATTACGCAAATAACAATAATTCCAAATCTCGTTACTTATATTTTATTTTATACGGTTTTTGTGGTTTCCTGAAAAAGTTAACCATTTGGAGATGGTCGGTTTTGCAAATAGACGACTCAGTTAGAAAATACTTCAATTATTTCTGTGAAAAGAAGATCTGTGCAGTGAATAGAACAGGGGCATATCACTGTTAAAACTATTGTTACACAGTCACAAGAATTCAGTTAGGTGAAATATTTGGACGGTACTGTGCATCAAGCGGCTATGCGTCAAATCTTAGTTTTGAGCAAAGCGCGTTCAAAGGTTTTCATATTTAAAACCATCTCAGAAGCGTGATTAGCTGCCACCCCCGGAGGCCCGGGTTCGATTCCCGGCTCTGCCACGAAATTTGAAAAGTGGTACGAGGGCTGGAACGGGGTCCACTCAGCCTCGGGAGGTCAACTGAGTAGAGGTGGGTTCGATTCCCACCTCAGCCATCCTGGAAGTGGTTTTCCGTGGTTTCCCACTTCTCCTCCAGGCGAATGCCGGGATGGTACCTAACTTAAGGCCACGGCCGCTTCCTTCCCTCTTCCTTGCCTATCCCTTCCAATCTTCCCTTCCCTCCACAAGGCCCCTGTTCAGCATAGCAGGTGAGGCCGCCTGGGCGAGGTACTGGTCATACTCCCCAGTTGTATCCCCCGACCAAGAGTCTGAAGCTCCAGGACACTGCCCTTGAGGCGGTAGAGGTGGGATCCCTCGCTAAGTCCGAGGGAAAAACCGAACCTGGAGGGTAAACGGATGATGATGATGATGAAAACCATCTCAGAAATATTTTAGTCAAAATAAATAAATATTTGGTACAATTACGTAATGTGGTGCGCGTAATCCGATTATTCAGAAGAAAATTATTTCAGTGCAATATTTTCCTTGTTTACCTCAAATTTAACTTAGCCGTATTTGCAGTTTCGGACCGAAGATACACATCAAGGGGCTAAGCACCATATCGTGTCGGTTAACTTAATGATGCTCATGGCTACAGGACATTTCGTTATGCAACAACAAGTTAAGAGCCACTTTGTGAGCTTTTGTTATTAATAACAAAAAAAAACCGTGGCAGTACATATTAATATTTTATTATATAAAAATTTCACAGACATATACAGGCAAATAAGAGTCGAACTCGTAAAACAAATGGGAGAAAAAGAAGGAAGTGGTAGTATCATTCCTAAATTTTGACTACCTGACGAGGAATCGAACCGACATCCTTCCACGTACACCTTTATCTCCTGTGCCAGCACACATTCTTCAAGGCCTTCGTGGATGACTTATAATTATTGATTAATTAATGAAAGTTTATGACCTTGCTGTATTTATTGCTAAACTGCTTGGCGAAATTCATCATCATCACCATCTGTTTACCCTCCAGGTTCGGTTTTTCCCTCGGTCTTAGCGAGGGATCCCACCTCTACCGCCTCAAGGGCAGTGTCCTGGAGCTTCAGACTCTTGGTCGGGGGATACAACTGGGGAGTATGACCAGTACCTCGCCCAGGCGGCCTCACCTGCTATGCCGAACAGGGGCCTTGAGGAGGGATGGGAAGGGATAGGCAAGGAAGAGGGAGGGAAGCGGCCGTGGCCTTAAGTTAGGTACCATCCCGGCATTCGCCTGGAGGAGAAGTGGGAAACCACGGAAAAACACTTCCAGGATGGCTGAGGTGGGAATCGAACCCACCTCTACTCAGTTGACCTCCCGAGGTTGAGTGGACCCCGTTCCAGCCCTCGTACCACTTTTCAAATTTTGTGGCAGAGCCGGGAATCGAACCCGGGCCTCCGGGGGTGGCAGCTAATCACGCTAACCACTACACCACAGAGGCGGACTTGGCGAAATTAAGTTATTAAATCCAAACAGGCAACTGTACGCTTTTAGTGCGAAACAGAAAAACGAGCATGCATTAATGATATGCACTGCTGGCCCTATAGCAATAACTCGTACTACATACCTGTAATATATGGGAAGATGTTACAAAATTCCAAATACCACTTGACGAATGAATTGTTTGAACAAGGCGGATAAACGGTTGATGCATAACTTGTAACCCCGGCGTTTACGTTTCTCTTCTGTTACAGCTGTTTAAATTCAGACAGAGCTCCGTGAGTATTTGAGCAGTTGGATCGACTCTTCAGGCGGTAGATGGTACCAGTATTCCGTTTTTTGAAAATTGTCGCTTAGCCGGTTGATGCATAACACCCTCCATTTTAAAGACCTTTTCTTACTCATTTTATAACATTTTACCATAACTCTAAAGGAGTCTTATTGACCATTTTCGGTGACATTTTTTAGGCCAACAACATCCAACCCCCCTTTTTTAATGCTATTTGTTCTGGGCTCTGACCTAGAAAGATCTTTTGCCCCTACTTGCACCATATATGAGGAAAGGAACGTTAGGGACGACACAAACACCCAGTTCCCAGGTCAGAGATATTAATCATTTACAATTAAAAGCCCCTGACCAGGCCGGGAATCGAAACCGGGGCCGCCGGGTGACAGGCGGACGCGTTGCCCCTTACACCGCGGGGCCGGACAACAACATTCACCCCCTAGTGATAAGATTACGTTACCCGTTTCGAAATTCCGTGTTGGGCGTAAGGTAAAACATGACTTTCCCCGGCTGTTGTCTGATCTTGTAATAATTCAGCTGAAATGTAGTATTGTGGGTACATGTTATGAAAGGCGATACTTTATGTGAGAACTGTAAGGGTATGGGAGGGGAAATGGGCGGGGTTAGAGAGGCGAACTTTATTATGAACTCTCCACGATGGCGTGCACATCGTCGAAATGCTCCACCGACTTTCTTAATTCGGTGTTCGTGTACAGCTACGAATAATGACGAGGAATACGCGGAATCAATACATGGTGGTGGGTATCCTCCAAATATGCACAAGAGAGTAAAAAGGAAGAAGATAAAAAAAGAAGACGGACAGAGCCTGTGTTTAAGAGTTCATGAGCAAGCCATTGTTCTAATAACGGACGTGCAATCTTCCGCTAGTTCGCTTCGTTACATGAGGCTTAGATTCTCGCTAAGGTAAGCATTACATTGCACAGGAGTAGACTACATTCGCGTTTACTTTTCTTAATGACCAATCGACAAGATATTGTTCCTTTTTCTTCCCATTTGAGTTAAGTTCTTTAATTATGTCTTTCTTTATTAAATTGTCCAGATGTCTCGGTATTTATGCACGTTGTTCCGCTGTCCTGGGGAAAGTATACGGCACAGAGCCTATTCCAGGCTTTTAACATGTGAAAGGCTTTCATTGTACAGACTGGGCCAAAAGTTACTTCACAATATACTGCTGTTACTGTGCATTAAAAAAAAAATTACAATTATTATTCCAGTTGTCCATCGCCACTAAGGTGTTGCCTAGCCGAGGCTGTATAGGCGCGCTCGCTTCATCCAGAAGGACTTGGGTCCGATTCCCTGTGGGGAATTAGGAATATTTACCCACCATTTGCCAACGGCCGTAGCCGTGTTGAAATCCTGGATCCCGTGAGATCTCCGAAGTTAAGCAACATTGTGCATGGTCAAGATTTGGATGGGTTGCCACGCGCTGTTGGTGGGATGGGGGTGGTGGTGGTTAGGGAATGGAGGAGCGGAAAGGAATTGGCCACCCTACCGTACGTAAACTCCGGCTCAGGCACACCTCTGCGGAGGTTCGGACCTGCCTTTGGGCAGAATACACCCTTATGCACCCTTACCTTACCCATCATTTGTATTGCACATAAGCATTTCACTCCAGGTGACGCGATTAAATTCTTTTAATCCCTGATCCTACATCATGACCATATAATTCTGAGCTTTATAAGAAATGATATTTTCACTTCCGAAGCCGTTCATAGACCTGAGGTTAACTCAGCCTGCACGGAAAGTGAGTACTGAGCAAAGGCTTAGAGCAAATCACTCTACCACACTTAGTGCCGAGGGCCTTCATGGCCTGTACGGAGTTGGTTTCGCTTGTTCCCTCTGTGGAACAGCGGTAGAGTGTCAGCCTCTGAATCCAAAGATCGCAGCTTCAGACCAGGCAGTAGTAGATTTTTGAAGGGCGGAAAGTATTACATTCGACACACACACACACACACACACACACACACACACACACACACACACACAACATTTATTTACGATCTGCTTTACGTCGCACCGTCATAGAAAGTAGGTCTTTTGGCGATGATGGGATAGGAAAAAGCTAGACGTGGGAAGGAAGCGGCCGTGGCCTCAATTAAGGTACAGCCCCAGCATTTGCCTAGTGTGAAAATGGGAAACCACGAAAAACCATCTTCAGTATTGCCGACGGTGAGATTCGAGCCCAATATCTCCCGAATGCTAACTGACAGCGACGTGGCATATTTGGTTTTCACCCAACGAAAGTAAGTTCCTATACCGTCTGGGAGAGTAAAATGGAACGTCAAAATTGACACGCAGCCAACTTAAATAAAATTAGAATGTCTACAAAACGACAGCTCAGGCATTATTATTATTATTATTATTATTATTATTATTATTATTATTATTATTATTATTATTATTATTATTGTTGAGTATACGGTACCGAGCATGTTATGGCATTTAAAACTTAACCGGTATTTCATTTTACGCGACGGCCCATAAGTTACTGTAGTTTAAAATAATATATTGTTCTAATACTACTCTTATTGATAATCAAAGATAAACTGTAAGTGTTCTTCCAGTTATCCACCGTTACCATTTGTGCACACATTTCTCCTATCTATCAAGTGGTTCGGGTTTCGGAGATGATGGGTTCGAACTGGAGCCCTGCATGCCCGAGCATGAAGACCAATGAAATAGGCTGACGCCTGGCTATATCGGCAAGCTGTCAAACGTTTCTGTGAAGCAGTATTATATAATTACAACCAATTATGAAACATCCGGCCGAATGTCCTCTCCTCTCTGCCTCTGGCAATTCTGTCCCTTCAGGTAATACTTTTGTTTGCAGCAGAATCGTACCACTGCCGCCACTACCACACACCTAGACATACGATATGGTGTTTTTTCTGTATTAATTATTATAAGAGAGCGTTTTCTGTTTAATTTATTATACACTAGCTGATATACCCCTGCTTCGCTACGGAATTCTACATTGTAGGCCTATACAGTATTCTAAGTTAGGTAGTGTACATGTTGTGAGTTTGTATCAAATTGAATAGCTCTTAACGTTACCCCAGAAACGCGACGGGGAAGTTACCATTTGTCTTTTCTCATATGAAGACTGCGATAGAGAATTTTCATTGTAATGGTACCATCAGTCACAATCAAGTTGGGAAATTTTCATTATAATGGCAAACACTCACTCTCCACCTGCCTTTTTACATCCTCAGAAAGACTGTCTTAGTGGTTTTCCCAACTGAAATCAACATAGGTCATTACAATGACGTCAGTAGGAATGTCGCGAATAAAAGCAATGCCATCATTTGAAATACTCGATCAAATGATAAAAACATACATTTTCTCATTTTTAACGACCATTACTACGCTACCGATCTAACAGTCCGAAGTTCAAGAGCTGGAATGACCAGCCGCAGAGAGCCGTGAACACCCCTCTGCTATTATTCCGTTAAGTGTGCACACTGTTCATTCCAATCAGCGAGCGCCTCATAGTAGGGATCGAATAGCTTGAATACTATGACTAACCAGTGTATTACGTACCAGCGGTATCAGAAAATGTATGAACAAGAGGAATGGCATGCTAAAGAAGAAAGTTATGTAATTCCCCAGCTACTTTCCGCCAATATTCAGGCAGGCTGTTATACTCGGTACGCAGCAGTAATACCATCTATTGGAGATGAGTGGCAGCATAAAAGTCAAAGAACATCACAACAAACAATGGTCATTGTAAGTTATTGTTGATCAATTTTATGAGTTTTCGATATTGTAGGCCTATACATTTATTCTTCTTCCGACTCTGAAATACCGCTCTGATGATAGTCGGTAAGGTAAAACTGAATAAAACATAAATGATCGGAAATTGTATTCTCTATAACTTTTGCTATGTAGTAGGTACTTTTCGATAGGACCAATAATATACCGGTATTTAAAAAGTGAATTTAAGGCGCCTTCCCCTAAACTACCATTTCAACAAGGGTGAATAAAAATATGTATAGTCTAGACTGTAGTTTCTTATTCCCCGACTTTACATACCGATTTTCATTAAATTCTCTTCAGCCATTTTCTCGTGATGCGCGTACATATATGCATACATACATAGTTACAGACAGACAGACAGACAGACAGACAGACAGACAGACAGACAGACAGACAGACAGACAGACAGACAGACAGACAGACAGACAGACAGACAGACAGACAGACAGACAGACAGACAGACAGACAGACAGACAGACAGACAGACAGACAGTGCATTTCCTTGTTACTGTGGAAAAGTCCGATACAGAAATACCGTTCTTTTTTTAAATTCTGAGCAATGTACAGGCGAAACTCAAGATTATAGCCTAACCTGACCTGACCTTGGCTAATCACAGCGATGTCTGGTCTTACTACGATTTCTACAATTCGTTTATTCATCTCAACGAAATCAGCATTAACGATAAAATACCGAATGATGGTAAAGAATCGTGAAAATTCTCTATCACAGAAACTTCAAGTACAGAGAATATGATGGCTGAATGACTGGAAGTAGTGTTGATATAACGGACGCAAAAGACAGCTCGTGATAGTGGAGCGTGCTTGAAGTTAGAGGAGCAAAGCGGTGCTCGTTAGTAGGAGGTTACAGTCCGATATAGGACGTTTTTTATTTCGTTGTTAAATGTTCGTGTGAGTCGCGTTGTTGAAGACAAATCTAAATCATGATCAGTTCTCATGTTGCAGGTACACTGCTATATTCGTTTCTCTTACAAGAGCTATTTGAAGCAAAATATTACCGACAAACGTGAAATGCGCTTGTACATGGCCATTCGATTAATGAAGGAAATGTTCAAAATAACCACTTCTTTCGTTAATGGATATCTGAGCACGGTAGAGGTGAGTCATTCTTGCTTGCTGCAACGTATATGGCGGAACCTGCCTGCACTTGGCTGTAAATATTATGTGCGCAGTTGTTTGGTTGAATGGTTGTGCCATAATGCTAACAGTAAGTGCAGTGCGCTTCATTCGTAGTAGGCGTTTGTCATATGAAAGTCGCATGTTATTTCTGATGTATGCTTTTATTTTAAAGGTGAAAAGTGACTTTTGAGACTTAAAGTTAAACCTTAATAAGTTAAGCCTTGATTACGAAAGCATTTATATAAAAATGTAAATGAAAAGCTCATAGCTAGATTCGAACTCTGAATCCGTCGAAAAATCATACGCTGGCTGCGATTAGTATCGTGTATCCGCTCCAGGCGACGAAGAGTATGTATCGTATCTCTGTACTAATGGAATAATCTACGCTATCGCTTCGAAACTGATCTTGTATGTTACAAGTTCTGAACTCGAATGTGCAGGCAGGTTTACCTTGATGCATGCACCTCAGTATGCTAAAGAATCATGTGTCTCTTAATCCGAGATAGTTACATAGAGTATGTGCCTACTAATTGGTTAAATGAATCCAGCATAATATTTAAGGTGGTATTCACAATGAATTTGTCCGTAGTCGTTGCTTACGTGGCGATAATTATTATGTCTGTTTATTATAACTTCCTTAGGAGAATATCCGAGACTTCAGAAAAGTAAAGTCTTCGTAAAGGTTGCATAGAAGTGTAGGAAATGAACCTTCACTGCTCTATGTAGCTTATCCAGGTGCATCAAATATGCCTAATTCCGCGCAGCTACTTACTGGGTGAGCACTCAGCTCTTACAACTCTGTATTCACGAAGAGAGCGAAATTTCTCGCTTCCTAAATTAATTGATGTGTTACAGCCTTATGGTCCATTTTTATGACTTTATTGAACACTGTAACGGTAGTAATTACATGGCGTAAGCTATCATATCTGCTGTACATCATTTACGTGCCATAGATTATAAAATACTGCGAAAAGCACGTTTATATCAATTTCGATGTGATGATACTATACAAAATGGCGGTGAATTGACATGTATGTAAATGGTCCTAACTTATCACGTTTTCTATGATACCGTGACCACCCTTTTCTATCAAAAGAAAATGGCCTCTTGAACCAATCAGGTGCGCAATTCTCTGCCGACAGCTAAAGGAAGGGCTATGGTTTGTACAGTACAGTAACATTTCTTAAAAATGACTGGAGTGTTGGACTGCACTCTACATAAAAAGGTATAGTGTTTGTGAGATGGGCCTCACTTACTGCCTCTTGTACCGTTTTTGCATTGTGCGGGGAAATCTATATCGGGCTAGCTGTACATAAAATTGCTGTAAGATGTTACGCAAGATAGGACTAAGAGACATTTAATTTCTAGCTGGGCCACGGTCATTAGTTAAGATGTCCTCTAGTGATATGGAAGGCTTGTTGTTACAGTACTTCGGGAATTACGAAGAAAACGGGTGACATGAAGAAAAAGGAGATTTTGGGTCAAATATAACGTGCATTGCCAAGAAAATTATGCTTTCGATTTGGCTAAGAAACTTAAGTAAGTTAATGAAGATCCTTCACAATTTCATATATTTTATAGAATGAACTGGGAGACGTTTCAAGAGTTACTGCATATGGTAAAGCCAGTAATTGAGAATAAAATATACCAATTTCAGGAATCCTATTCTGCCAGTTGAAAGATAATTGATAACACTCATACTGAATGCTTCGCCTATTTCTCGCCAGATATTTTCATATATGGACCTATTTGAATAATCCTTTAATCTGTAACTATACAGCAGTTCATGTTTCTCTACTTCCGCTATAAAATGTATAGTAGTTGCCTGTATTGAGTTGCACATATTTAAATCACTACACCAAACTCACGCGCGAAGTGATGGGACACGTCGTACGAAATGCAACAGGCGATACATCGACGGGACATGCCCGCTGACACACGGGACAGTCCATGCTCTTGACCGATAAGTGTGCGGGGTTCCTCTTGATTGCACTTAACTGCATCCACTTGGAACATGTTCCTTTTGTCGCATCCCATGTGTCGTGTCCCTTGTCCAACAAGTGTGCGCTCCGCCTAGATTTAAAATGGCATTAGCGCTCTGCTTATTGATTTAATGGAAGGCTTTCACGCGAGGACAGTTTGGGATGGACAAATTAAGACAGGTTTAGCATATCGTCGTTGCTCCTGCGAAAACTGCTATGTGAAACATTTCAGCTTAGAACTTTGACCGGTAAGGTTCCGTCATATAAAGGCGCGTCCAGACTTGCAACAGAACCTCGTAACGTAACCGCGTCGCGCTCCTGTCTAGACGGTACTGCGTAACTATAATAGTCTAGTTATCTTGACTGCGTAACTTAGACGGGTAACCTTAGCCCATAACATGAACGATACGTAACGAGGTTCGCTGCGTTCCACTTTTGTTGGTTTTTCCGCGTCACATCAAAGAGCTGCGTACGCGGATGTTACAGCAAACTTGGACGTACACAGAATCTCGGCGTGCAACACGCATTCGCCTCTGTCTGCTTGATCAGTAAACATGGAGTGGACACCTCGTAATCAGCAGGGCTTCGGGCTGAGCAGCGGTCGCTTGGTAGGCCAAGGCCCTTCCAGGGCTGTAGTGCCATGGGGTTTGGTTTGTTTTTTTGGTGTAGTTCTACGTATATATTACTGAGTTTGCCACCATCGCCTGTGTTTTCGTCCCGTTTTGCTTACATAATGCAAGTAAATATAGGTTACTGCAGCTATCTCCATGTTTGGTACTAGCTCAACTGGCGAACCACTAGTACGCTACGCCTCATAGGCTGCAGTACGCAACCGTGGCACGTAACATTGCCCCGTTTTACTTTGGCACGCGTCGAGGGTACGTGCATGCCTTTACCCGCCTTAAGATTCAATACTTGTGCGAGCTGTGTCACATAATTCTCGCTCTTAGTAAACATATGAACCGCTTGATGTTGAAAGGGGACTTCTGCAGCTTTTACGAAATGTTAGGTTTTGATGCAATACTGCAGGTGATAAGTAGGGGCATCGTTTGGTGTTGAATTGCTTTCTGTATTTCAATGATTCCTGCATTGATATTGTACTTCTCTTTCATATTACTATTAAGTTTAGCATTATTGCTCTACTGTTTGTACTGAGAATTGGATATACACTAACTGACTGAGCAAATGCAACACCAAGAAGGAGTGGTCAGAACTTTATGCCAATTGCAGGGTAGACTGACGTCACTGAGGTATGCTCATGATGTGAAATGCGCCGCTGTGCTGCGCACGTAGCGAACGATAAATGGGACACGGCGTTGGCGAATGGCCCACTTCGTACCGTGATTTCTCAGCCGACAGTCATTGTAGAACGTGTTGTCGTGTGCCACAGGACACGTGTATAGCTAAGAATGCCAGGCCGCCGTCAACGGACGCATTTCCAGCAGACAGACGACTTTACGAGGGGTATGGTGATCGGGCTGAGAAGGGCAGGTTGGTCGCTTCGTCAAATCGCAGCCGATACCCATAGGGATGTGTCCACGGTGCAGCGCCTGTGGCGAAGATGGTTGGCGCAGGGACATGTGGCACGTGCGAGGGGTCCAGGCGCAGCCCGAGTGACGTCAGCACGCGAGGATCGTCGCATCCGCCGCCAAGCGGTGGCAGCCCCGCACGCCACGTCAACCGCCATTCTTCAGCATGTGCAAGACACCCTGGCTGTTCCAATATCGACCAGAACAATTTCCCGTCGATTGGTTGAAGGAGGCCTGCACTCCCAGCGTCCGCTCAGAAGACTACCATTGACTCCACAGCATAGACGTACACGCCTGGCATGGTGCCGGGCTAGAGAGACTTGGATGAGGGAATGGCGGAACGTCGTGTTCTCCGATGAGTCACGCTTCTGTTCTGTCAGTGATAGTCACCGCAGACGAGTGTGGCGTCGGCGTGGAGAAAGGTCAAATCCGGCAGTAACTGTGGAGCGCCCTACCGCTAGACAACGCGGCATCATAGTTTGGGGCGCTATTGCGTATGATTCCACGTCACCTCTAGTGCGTATTCAAGGCACGTTAAATGCCCACCGCTACGTGCAGCATGTGCTGCAGCCGGTGGCACTCCCGTACGTTCAGGGGCTGCCCAATGTTCTGATTCAGCAGGATAATGCCCGCCCACACACTGCTCGCATCTCCCAACAGGCTCTACGAGGTGTACAGATGCTTCCGTGGCCAGTGTACTCTCCGGATCTCTCACCAATCGAACACGTGTGGGATCTCATTGGACGCCGTTTGCAAACTCTGCCCCAGCCTCGTACGGACGACCAACTGTGGCAAATGGTTGACAGAGAATGGAGAACCATCCCTCAGGACACCATCCGCACTCTTATTGACTCTGTACCTCGACGTGTTTCTGCGTGCATCGCCGCTCGCGGTGGTCCTACATCCTACTGAGTCGATGCCGTGCGCATTGTGTAACCTGCATATCGGTTTGAAATAAACATCAATTATTCGTCCGTGCCGTCTCTGTTTTTCCCCCAACTTTCATCCCTTTCGAACCACTCCTTCTTGGTGTTGCATTTGCTCTGTCAGTCAGTGTATACCTTTCGAAAGGAATAACAACGCATTTTGTATCTGCAGTCGAAATAGTTTATTGCGACATCGCTTTCAACGACATATTGGATATAATGGGGAAATCTAGCGGTCACGTCCCAATAAATACTGTATTCAAAAACTCGCTTAGTACGACGTCGCTTATTACGTCATATCGTATAAAACGACGTATCACGTTTTCGGAGAAATGTATCGACTATTACGTCTAATGTTGATTTTTGTTTGTTACGTATTTGGGGATTGCTGACAACAATGTGTCGCTTATTATTATTATTATTGTACCGGGAGGTACACCTCTACGCCGCACGTTTAAATTTTGCGCCTAAAAGAACTCCTCTACAGGAGAAACACTGAACTTGAAACTAGACTTATTTAAACCTTTTCTCAGAAGATGTCACTACCGTAATTTTGTTATTGTGAAATTTCCAGTACTGTGTGAATTTCAATTGTTTTGTTTTCCGTTCATCAAGAAGTTTGGACATTCTCTCATAGTTGTCACTGCTAGAAAACTATGATCATGCACTCTGGTGCGAAGTGAAAGAACGTTTTTGAAGAAGTTTTGTATTCATAAGTTTTTTTTACTATTTGATGTTCATTTATTTTTGGGTTGGCAATATCTATCTTTTCCTTCCGCCAGCTTTGAATCCAGCCAATCTCTAATTTTTGTAATTAATTTCCAACCAATCCTGGATTTCTTCTTCGACTTTGAGTGTAAATTTCGAATTGTCCAATAAAATTGAGAGGGTGTGGCTTGATTATTCATGAAAGGTCTCAAACTTTCCCCGAGGGTTTATAAACTGCGGATTTTCACGTCTCTTGGCCATTCGATCAACATCTAACTAAGTGTGTGTGTGTGTCAAGCAGGAGGCGGGAGGCGCCTCTTTTTATCAGGCAGCAGTACTCCGACAAGGTATGGCCACTTAACATCTTCAGTTTTGCTAGCTCCGCAGTTTAACCCGATGGAAAGGTTCGAAACTTTAACTTTGTAACCAACTTCTTTAAAATGTAATTCTCCGTTCGGCTCATGTAAAATTTCATAAATCTTTAACTGTATTCCGGGGATAGAGAGTGATGTACCCTCTCGAGTTCCCCTTCATCTTGGTTTGAGGTACCGCTTTTGTTTCTGCAATGTATTGAAGTTATCTCCATGCGCGCTATCTCAGTAGTTTGGGATTAGCCCCTGTTTTGTTCGCCAAGTGCCCTATAGGTTTCTAATTTTTTTTGGAGCTCAATCTTTGACTCCATTCCAGTTGTACTTGGGCCATTTATTGAACCTGTTCTTTTTCACTAAGGCCCCGTAGGTTGGGTACTAGATACCTCTGTGTAATAAGATGGCTATTTGTAAATAGTGCCTTGTAAGGCCAGTGATTATTAAATTTTCATATTGTGTTGCCAGGAATAGGCCTGAGAACTGAGAGCGCGTGAGCTCTTTTTCAAGTGTTGTAAAATTGCCTCTGGGAGGCTTGATATTGCAATTTTGGGAGCAAGTGCTCCAGGTATTAGGGGATTTCTGCCCTTTGTGTAAAATTGTAATCTTTTATAATGTTGAGCTGAGAGCTCGGGTAATGTAAAGCGTGGGGGCTGGAAGCCCTGGTTAATAATCAGTCACTAAAGTTTTGGTTTTCTTGCTTGGTCTAAATCTTGTCATGATACCTGGTATATCATTGTTATCTCACTAAGTGAAAAGTTGTTAAAATTTTGTTGTTGATTGTTGAAATTAAAAAAATATAACCTTTGTTAAAGTTTTAAATTAACTTTGATTTAGTAGTTAGAACCATTCCCCCCGGCACCTTCTTTCACCTCTGCTGGTCCACGGGTAACCCCGTAACAGTTATGGATTTCAAATCACTGTCTATTAAAGAGTCAAGGCAAGCATCACTGTGAAGACGTCGCAAAGTAAAGGGAAAGTGTTTAATATTGTATAAAAGTTACAATAATGCGATTTGAAAATTGGGAAACGAACGCCAGCATCGTGAAGGATTTGTATCACAATGAATGATTCTACAATTTCAAAGGGCAGAGAGAAAATCCAGTTTATTTTCGAAGAAAATTATTCAAAAGTCAAGTGTGTCAGATCATTGAAGATATTGAAGAATCTTAACTTAAATGGTTTAAGCAGCAAAGGACAAGTAATGTGCAGATCAATGGACCTGTTCTTCAAGTTAAAGCTTATGAAATTCCTCATAGTCCTACTCCACAAATACTGTTCTATAAATACAGTACTTCTTTTACGTTTTTTGCAGATTTTATTCTGTTAATTAACCGTGTAAGTGTGCAGCCTAAAATGTACAAATGACATTTTCAGCAACAAAACAAAAACCCCGTTTGTGCGACTATCGGTTATAACGACCATTGATTGACAGTCTCTTTGGTGTCGTTATAACCGATTTCAACTGTATTTGTGGGTTATATGAGGAAATTGGCATTCAAAGTGCCAAAGTTCACTCCATTTGATGCATCAAGGAGACTTACGCAATAATAACAAAAGTAATTTTTTCATAAACTATGAATTGAATTTTGTATTTTCGTCCACTGAAGTGTGCATTAATACAAGCATCCTGCACTGGGGGAAGTGTAAAACGTAGATCGACATTTTCCATCACCTAGATAGTTTTTAGCCTTTTTCTTGTATTTTCCCCACATTATCACATAGCGGTTTTCTTAGGCGCTACGACTATATAATACCTCGAGCCACTTGGGACCAGACTGTCTCTTGACTCAAAGATTACACTAGAGACCCACATTATATCTGATCCTTCTAGTAACAGTATGCCAGTGAAATAGAGAGCAACTTGGTTAGTAAACAAACAACACCGTGGTCTGCTCTCGTTACCCTGGCTGAGTACGATAAAGGAGCCGACAGCGATACAGGTAGCAAATTTAAACAAGCCATACATAGCCTACAACATGCCGCACTAGTACAGTAAAACCTAGCGAGCACTTGCCGAGGCGAATAAGGCCAAGACGTTTATAAATAAATATGGAATTAGAGCCTGTTCATACTATTAGAAACGAAGACTTCCCGTCAATAACCGAAATAAAAACCAAACGAAGGGAAGGCACATTTTAGTAGCACAATTATCTGTGCATGACGAAATCATTCCGGGTGCTCATGTAGTATAACCACAGTCTAATATATACAGTCGCGAAGCTCGGATGATATTTTTCAGACGAGGCGACTATAGCGCTCCGAGCGGCGAGGTAGAGGCAACTTGCTAGCGGACAACGGGGAGCGAATTACCACTACAGTCTAAAATGGTCATAACTTCTGAACCATTCATGCAAATAATGTCCTCACAAGGTTATTGTAATCTTTATGAAATAGTGGAGGAGGTCAAGAGTTCGAGGATAATATCGAAATATTTATTTAATCTTAAGGAGTTATTTTTCTTTACCGCGGACTATAACATCAAATCTCTTTTAGAGGGCAACCTGTCAATACCATCGCGGACTTTTTTTGTAGAGGTTTCTATGCTTTACAATTCGTACGCTTACACTTGGGGTCTATCGTTGACGGTTCACGCTGCGTACGCCAAGGAAGCAAGTAATCGACCGACCGACATCGAACCTGCAAGCTTTCTTCAAGAATGAACTAGCTGTAATCGACCGAATAACAACCAATACAACAGCTTCACGCACAGCCTACACTTCGAAATTTACCCACCTTTTTCTGCTACAAGAACGGTCGTTTACGTCGTATATACAAGTGCATCATCCAAAGAGGGACGAGCATATGGAAGAACTTTCGAAATAGATCGCTTTCACATGAATGGCACACGCCCATTGTATTACTACAGCCGAAACGATGAAAAGGCGCGGTCGGAGTGTGGATGATGCCTGCCAATCATGTGGTCAACTGGATAACAGCATGTGGCAATGCAGCAACGATATGGATATTGGTACTACATGCAATCAATAGAATTAATGACGGTGGGATAGACAATGAAGGTAGCATGAGGCTCCAATATTTTGAAGTGATGCAAGTATCAACTGAGTTACTCTATTTTATTTTGTGACTCACATAACGTACAGTGTCACATCTTCAGAAACATCTTAGAGCTTCTTCGTAACGAAAGGTGGAGAGTGGTGAAACACTGGTTAAACAAATATGCTTTGAGTGTTATAGGTGAGCTTTTGTTCTTTATTATTACTTTTTGTAATCGCACAGGAAGTAATAGAAATATTTAAGAAAAGTTTACAGATTCAAACCTATTTATATTTGTGGTATACCGAGTGTTAAATGGCTGATAGTCATTTCAGTTATTTTTAAAATTAAATATTGAACTGTAATTTAAATGATGAATTATACTTGAAATTCTAGTTTGTGCGCTGCTAGCTACAAATCAAAATGTATTTATATTTGTGCTAAATCGAGTTTGTTAAAAGACTGATTACCATAATTATCGTATTTGAAGTTAGTAGGATTGTAATTGAATTGTTATTTAGGTTATGAATATACTTGAAATTCTAGAAAAACAGTACAGCCGTCAAATCAGATCTAAACGAATTTCTTCAGGCCTTAGTTCGCACCTCAACGCCAAGGTCACTTCCTTCCCAATATTATCCCTTTCTCATCCCTGTGTCGCCGAAAGCCACTAGCAAAGAGAAAAAAGTACCTGTCAGCTGCTCTCTTAAAGAATTAATTAGACATTTGGGTCGGTATATATTACCAGTCTGCCTGCTGTCATTTCTTGATGGATACAGTACTTTTGCATCCATCTCTTGGCACAGGCCAGAGTAAAGTGTAGCTTCCACCGAAGTCCCAGTCAACATCTTCGGCTGTTACAATATGGAAGTTGCTGGGGTATGGGTAGTGCTGAGTAATGCCATTCTGAGCATGACTAGTGCATCTGAGTGTTATGAAAGGTGCTGCTCATAGGGTCAGTCGTGCTGCAGTAGTACTTATGACCCAGTGAGGAAAGCAATGGCAAACTACCTCACTCCTCATCTTGCCTAGTAAGCCTCATTTTGGTGCTGCCATTGGATTTTTGGGGTTTCCTTAGTACGCCTCATTTTGGTGCTGCCATTGGATTTTTGGGGTTTCCTTATAACCGCATAACCTTTGGTGGTGCTATTTGAGGATCCAACCAGCCTCTGGGCTGATGACCTAACAGACAGATACATTACCACCTCTCTCTTATGTTGTTTATTTCATTATAATTTACTTATTTATTCATCATTTTGTGTTTCTGACAGATATAAAGCTACTAATTAGAAAAAAATCCCGATTGATTAAGTTTCGTATTATTCTCTTTTATTTATATGAGTCGACATAGTCCTTTCTCAAGACCTAACAGCCAGACTGATATCAGTCAACAGGATAAGCGATCGCCTCATCGTAATAAAACTTGCGATGGATGACGATGTCTGCCTCAACATAATCTCTGCTTACGCGCCTCAAGCTGGTTGCGGTAAGACCTCCAAACAGGAATTTTGGGAGAACTATGAACATATACTGCAACAGTTGCCGACAGACGAGCATGTAATCGCTTTGGGTGACCTCAATGGCCATGTTGGACAGACTGCCAAAGATTTTGGACTGGGAGAAAGAAACGACCAAGGAGAGACGATTCTCCAACTGTCTTCGGCATATGATCTGGCATTAGTCAATACTTCTTTCCAGAAGAACACCTTATCACATACAAGAGTCTAACTCATGACAAGAATGTTGGCACACAGATTGATTATGTTATTTGCAGCTATGACATGCTAACACAATTCGTTGACTGCAAAGTCATACAAGGAGAAACTCCCACATCACAGCATAGGCTTCTTGTTGGTGAGGTAAAGCTCAGACGTCCTTTACGCTTCGTACCAAACTTACGTGTACAAAAGTCCAAATGGTTCAAGCTGCAAGACACTGTAACATTTCAGCCTTTTATTGGTGAAATCAAGGCGTACATTGCCCAGGATATAGAAAACGGCATCATTGCAGATTGGCAGTGGGAAAGATTTCAAAGTCACTGCACAATGATAGTTAGACAAGAGTCTCAAAAGTGAGACTGAAGAACAACAAAGGTACGTGGTGGTGGAAAGAAAAAGTCCAGGCGGCACTAGAGGAGACGAAAGTTGCTTTCAAAAAGTGATGGAAGTCCAAGAATAGCCTAGAACGGTTGCAGCTCAAGGTGAGAGGCCAAGAAATCTGCAAAACTCATTGTGGCCAGAGCTAAACAAGAGGCTGCTCAAGGATTCCATGAAGGCCTAGATACTCCAGAAGGTGTGAGCCAAATCTACAAGATTGCTGCCCAGTGTGAAAAGCGTTCCAGTGATTGTCACGAAATACTTCAACTAAATACAGGCAACCTTCAATCAATCAATCACTACTGATCTGCATTTAGGGCAGTCGTCCAGGTGGCAGATTCCTTATCTGTTGTTTTCCTAGCCATTTTTTAAATGATTGAAAATAAATTGGACATTTATTGAACATCTCCCCTGGTAAGTTATTCCAATCCCTGACTCCCCTTCCTATAAATAAATATTTGCCCCAATTTGTCCTCTTGAATTCCAACTTTATCTTCATATTGTGATCTTTCCTACTTTTAAAGACACCACTCAAACTTATTCGTCTACTGATATCATTCCACGCCATCTATCCACTGACAGCTTCGTAAATACCACTTACTCGAGCAGCTCGTCTTCTTTCTCCCAAATCTTCCCAGCGCAAACTTTGCAACATTTTTGTCATTATTGTCGATAATCACCCAGAACAAATCGAGCTGCTTTTCTCTGGATTTTCTCCAGTTCTTGAATCAAGTAATCCTGGCGAGGGTCCCATGCACTGGAACCATACTCTAGTTGGGATCTTACCAGAGACTTATATACCCTCTCCTTTACATTCTTACTACAAACCCTAAGTACGCTCATAAACATGTGTAGAGATCTGTACCCTTGATTTACAATCATATTTATGTGAATACCCCATTGAAGATCTTTCCTTATATTAATACCTAGGTACTTACAATGATCCCCAAAGGGAACTTTCACCCCATCAGGTAGTAATTAAAACTGAGAAGACTTTTCCTATCTGTGAAACTCACAACCTGACTTTTCACTCTGCTTATCATCATACCATTCCCTATTGGCCATCTCACAGCATTATCGAGGTCATTTTGCAGTTGCTCACAATCTTTTGAATTGTTTATTACTCTGTACAGAATAGCATCATCTGCAAAAAGCCTTATCTCTGATTCCACTGCTTTACATATATATCATTGATACATATAAGAAAACATAAAGGTCCAGTAATGCTGCCTTGAGGAATCCCTCTCTTAATTATTAGAGGGACAGATAAAGCTTCGCCTACGCTAATTCTCTGAGCTCTATTTTCTAGAAACATAGCCACCCATTCAGTCACTCTTTTGTCAAGTCCAATTGCACTCATTTTTGCCAGTAGTCTTCCATGATCTACCCTATGAAATGCCTTAGATAGGTCAATCGCGATACAGTCCAATTGACCTCCTGAATCCTGCAAGTGAAGCTTCAGTGGAATAACCTTTCATAAACCCAAACTGCCTTCTATCAAACCAGTTATTAATTTCGCAAACATGTCTAATATAATCAGAAAGAATGCCTTCCCAAAGCTTACATGCAACGCATGTCAAACTTACTGGCCTGTAATTTTCAGTTTTATGTCTGCCACCCTTTCCTTTATACACAGGGGCTACTATAGCAACTTTACATTCATTTGGTACAGCTTCTTCATGCAAACAATAGTCAAATAAGTACTTCAGATATGTTTGGAAAGGTTCTGCACTTTAAAATCCTTTCACTAATTATTATTATTATTATTATTATTATTATTATTATTATTATTATTATTATTATTATTATTATTATTATTATTATTATTATTATTATTATTATGATGATGGAGTTTCCATGGTTCGCAGAGGAATAGGAAGTGCCTGGGTTGAATGGCTGGACAAAGGATTTCTTATAGCAACTTTTAACACAACAACTTTGAAAAATTTATAAAAAAACAGGGATAAAAATCCGTTGGCAGGAATATTTCACTGAGTTGCTAAATGAAGAATTACCAAGGAACATAGCAGTTCCTCACTGTCACGATTATTATAAAATTCTCCACATATCATCGGGAACATTACATTTAATTTTTCCACACTCTCATAGAACTATTATTGCACGTGAGATATTTGGGAGCAGAATTAGTCAAGCCAGTTACAGGGAGAAGGACTTTGTTTTCGCTAGTGGAATGCTGCGGCACTAAGACCTTGAGTCCAGTGTTATGGTCAGAGAAGGTGAATAACCAATAATCCTTTACACAAACAAACTGAGAGGGGTGAGAGAGACGACAGTAGGAGGCTAGGCAGGTAGAGGATTCCAGACTTTCAACTTCACGTCAGGCGCTCAATGCAGTGTCATTGAATAATCTTCATAGGAGTGTTAAAAAATGCTAGTGCTAATATAAATGTGGACGTGTGCAACGCTATCGTGAAAATGCATCAAGTTTGTGCGCGTGACCTCTTGGATAACCACATCAGCTTGAAGATGGAGTACTAAACTCATCATGACGGAGTCCGGAGGGTGACCTGACCTGCCTCCAGCACAAATAAGGTAAAATGAGCAGAATGTAAATATGTAAATATGTAGGACTATGAACAATCGATGATCAAAAATGTAGTTTAGAATTTTAGATAGGACTGTAAATAATTCACGTGTCGGATGATATTGATTGTAGTTTGATATCGTTTTCATTTTTGAGTTAAACGTGAGACTACGACAATTATATTTGGCGATTCGGAATATAAATGCCATAGTGTCACAATAATAGTAATTATAAAAATCATGATCATAATAATAATAATAATAATAATAATAATAATAATAATAATATTAATAATAATAATAATAATAAAATAACAGTTAGCTAGTGATATTTGCGTAATTTCCTTAAGTAAATGTTTTTCATATTATTGCTAGATCATTTTGAAGTAAGTCATTTTTGACATATGAGAATCCTATTTTACTAAGAAATTTACATACAGTGTAGTGCAGATTTTAAAGTGATAATAATAATAATAATAATAATAATAATAATAATAATAATAATAATAATAATAATAATAATAATAATAATAACTATGGTAATGAGCGGTATTTTTGTTGATGTTTTGATTTTGTAGAAGCCGCCATGTTAGTTTAAATGTTTACTGTTGCTACTAGCGCATTCAGTTTATTATTTCACGTTATGTAATCATTAGATGACCGTTTCCGTTAGCTCTCATACTTTGTACTTAGCGACGATATGGTTGATACGCAAAATTTCATTTCTTTATGTAAACGTGGTTACACATTTCGATAGCCGTGTTTTTGAGAGGCAATCTCGTTATTTCAGTTAAATAATTAGTGACAGGAAGCCATTGATAAGTTAGCTCTGATATTTCGCAATATGTGAAACGGTAGATGATCAAAATAACGAGCAAAGTAATAGTAATATCCCTGATGATCTGCGTTGAAAAATGGAAAATGTGATATTTGGACCATGTCATGAATAATGTCGTAAACATGGATATGTGAACGACACAGTTATTTCGCCCGCCTGATACGAGCGAGACCGTACTATGAGTCACTACGTCGAGAATATTGATGAATAAATAGAATTGAGAGATGAATATTTTAACCGAGAGTGTTAAATATGCGACGACATGTGTAATGGTTGTAAGCGGAAAGCCTGTATTGTTTCAAATAGTTTCCAGGGAAAATAGATGCTCGGAAAATATGCAAGTTAGAGTCCGAGGTGAATTGTGAACGGAGCGACCGATCAATGTGTGTTTCGATAGTCATGTATAATCATTGATGACATGTAATACCAATAATTATTGTCCGTAAAGATTGACTAGTGTCATGTCCAGACATTTTTCGTCTGAGATTAGAAGATTGCCATCAAATTCACATAATTTTGCTACTTGAAACAGGGTAATATTTTATACTTCGATATTGCGCATTTTTATTTTAAAATTATATTAGGCAGCGAATTTTGGGATCTGGATTTTTGTTATAATATCCTTTCTTTGTATATCTTTTGTCACCGTATTAAGTTAGAATCTGATGATACGTGAATAGTGTTTGTATTTAATTTATGTAAAATAAATAGGTGTAGTCAGGTTATTTTAATTTCAGTATTTCTTGGGAGCAATGTTTCTCCATCGACATGTTCATTTATGTAAATACGATTTCATGTGTTAGGGTGATAGATCATCGATTAGTTCATAGTCAAAACCTTAGTAGTGGTATGCTCATACCAGAAGACAGTTAGTAATCACCAAGCCTTAGAAATCCACTACATTTCAGTTAGGCAAATAAAGCGATCTTTAATAAGCAGTTGTATCACAAGTGCCGCAGATGAGTTACATAAATAAGATGGAAACTACCTACATCTAGAGTTGGTACCACACAAATATGCATTCGCAATGAAAATGCTGGCAGCGGCAAACTAGGTAAAGTTGACGATGTAAAGGGATCGCTTTCATTTAAGATGTAAACTTGAGGCACTTGGCCTAATTAATTTAAGTATTCTAAGCGTCCAGACTATCACAGTTAAATAAGTAAGGTTTAACTAATTAAATGAGTGATGTTAGCACTCAGGTTTTTGGTTCTATAAATTTTCTTGTTTTCAGCCACGAGTAGTTTAAGTATGTGGCAAAGGTTATATAACGGTTGAAGTACCATGTTCATGGTTTTTCTCTCTTTTTTTTATTGTCACACATGGTTAGTGTATTCTATTATTATTTTAGAGTTGGGTGTTTCCCAGCTGAATTTGAATATGGGTAAAATATTTGATAGACACCTCAAAGTCAATGTCAATTCGTTGAATTAACAAATTAATTAATTAATTAATTACTCAAATTTATTTTGAGAGGACATTTTCCAAGGTATTGTAAATCATTTATTCAAATAAGACTGTATTTCTGACCAGTGTTTTAAATGTGGTCACGTCATTGTCATGGAGACAGTGGTTCGATGTAATCCAGAATATTTAAATTTAATCGACCTTCAGTCGAAATTTATTAAGGCAGATAATTGACTTATTGGAAGGCAGATCTTTTAATTGTTTTAAATTTTAATTTCAGTTCATATTATTTTATTTTACACCATTTTACTTTCATTTTTACACTTTGCAAATTTTGTTATATAAACCATTTAATTTATTTCAATTTTAATTCAGTCTTTGGGTACCATCATTTAATAGTTTAGTTTACCCCATCTTTCATTTCCTCACCCCCCGATCGACGTGTGGCCCATCAACCCGAGGGATCCAAGGACGCACCACCCCTGAGGAGAAGAGTCTACATGAGGCGGTAGGTATTTTTTAAATGTCATTATTTGCAGGAGCAGCTGGCGCACATATCAAGAAAGAAGACCACCGCATTGGGTGCCTTTAAAAGGGCACAATATTGAATGTATCTTCTGCCATCCATTGTAATTCGGGATATACCCTGTTATGGATGTTTTAATAATAAATAAATAAATAAATAAATAAATAAATAAATAAATAAACAAATAAATAAATAAATAAATAAATAAATAAATAAATAAATAAATAAATAAATAAATAAATAAATAAATAAATAAATAGTTATTAACTATATCACAGGACAACTGATGACACAGTAACCGTGGACCGTTGTATATGCAGGCGACATCGTCCTTGTTGGTGAAACACGTGAAGAGGTCGAGGCAGCCTTAGAACTTTGGAGAAAAGCTTTGGAGACGAATGGGCTCAGAACAAGCCGTAAGAAGACGGAGTATATGTTCTGTAACTTCACCAACCCAGAAGTTCATGGTCCACTCAATACAATTTGCTTAGCGGGTGAACCACTGGCAATGATGAATAAATTCAAGGACTTGGGATCAGTTATTACCACCGATACGACGATTGATGATGACGTAAAGCATCGCATCAACGTCGGATGGACCAAATGCCGTTTGCTGACAGGCGTCTTATGTGACAGATGGGTGCCTATTAAGCTTAAAGTCAAGATAATACAGGACTGTTGTTTGGTCTGCCCTAACTTAAGGCTCCGAGTGTTGGACAAGGCAAAAGAAGCATGATCAGGAAATGCATGTAACGGAAATGCGGATGCTGCGCTGGTCATCGTTTGTCACCCTCGTGGACCGAGTGCACAATGAGCATATATGAGGATCATTTAATACGGTTCCTATCAATGAGAAATTGGAGGAGCGGCAGTTTCGCTGGTACGGACACGTACAACGTTGAGATGAAGATAATCCCGTTAAGAGAACTTTCGCAATCGTGGAACTAAGGAGAGGACGCGGACGTCCTACAGCAACATGGTGGCGTACAGCCGAAAAGACCTTGGATAGAAACGGCATTCCAGTGGTGGAGATATCCAATCGCAGAGAGTACTCTCTAAGGATCAGAAGAGCCGACCCTGAGTGATACTTGGGAGTGTTCATTGTGGGCACACACACGGCCAGGAAAGAATAAGAATAAGAAGGGATCCAACCAAACTCTAAGCAACTTTCAACCATGCCTCACTATTTCAGACTTTCACATCTTGATGTATTACTAGATTTTTTTATGTTTTGGTAAGCTTTTGTTTAGAGGTTGTAAAAAAAAGACGTATTACAGATTATTGTTTATGCCCCAGTAATATTTTTGTCTGTTTAAAATATTTTTGTCTCATTTTATTTTTATACTAGCTGATGTAGCGGTGCTTCGCTACGGAATTCTACATTGTATACAGAAATTGCATAGATCCTAACGTTACCGTAGAAACGCGACGGGAAGTCACGAAACATCTTATCTCGGATGAAGACTGAGTTAGGGAATGTTCACTGTAATGGTAGGCCCGACCCGTTTGCATACCATCAGTCAGAATCAGGTTGGGGAGCTTTCATTATAATGGTAGACACTCACTCTCCACCTGCCTTTTTACATCCTCAGAAAGAATGTCTTAGTGGTTTTCCCAACTGAAATGAACATACATTACAATGACGTCAATAGGAATGACGCGATTAAAAGCAATGCTCCCATATGAAATACTCAACCAAATGAAAAACCACTTTTAACGAGCAGGACTAAGCTGCCGATCAAACAGTCCAAAGTTCAAAGTTCCAGAGCTGGAATGACCAAGCCGCATACTGCCGTGAACCGTGAACACTCTTCGTCGGGGGGGGGGGGGGGGGGGGGTTAGAGGGTCGAATAGTGGCGACTCCCTGGGCAAAAACTATGCTCGTTTACTAATATATTTCCTAGGAGTACACGATGAGTCGGGAAGTATCAATTCATTACACTGGCGGCGGATAAAACCTGACCTGGAGGCAAATTTTTCCTCCAAGCCAGAGGAGAAACCCCCTATTCACTGCTAATTTGGAATAAAATGAATGTATAATTCAATAAAAATGAAGACGAAGAAGCTCTTTTTAAGAAACGGCTCTTTTCAGGGTTGAATTTTGAGTTATTTAGTGAATTATGGTCGCACAGATATGTCTTATGGCGACAATGGGATAGGAATGGCCTAGGAAGTGGAAGGAAGCAGCCGTGGCCTTAATTAAGGTACAGCCCCGGCATTTGCCTGGTGTGAAAATGGGAAACCACGGAAAACCATCTTCAGGACTGCCGACAGTGGGCTGGAACCCACTATCTCCCGATTACTGGATACTGGCCGCACTGCAGCGACTGCAGCTATCGAGCTCGGTGATCGAATAGCTGGAATACTATGATGAACCAGTGTGTTACGTACCAGCTGTATCAGAAAATGTATGAACCAGAGGAATGGCATACTAAAGAAGAATGTTTTCTAACTCCCCGGATATTTCTCGCCAATATTCAGTCAGGCTATTATACTCGGTATGCAGCAGTAATCCCATCTATCGGAGTTGAGAGGCAGCATAAGAGACAAAGAACATCACAACAATCAATGTTATGCGCTTTCGATATTAAAGGCCTTCACATTTAGTTTTCTTCCGACTCTGAAATACCACTCTTATCATAGTCGGTACGTTAAAACTGAATAAAACATAAATGACCGGAAATTGTATTCTCTATAACTTTTGTTATGTACTACTTTTTGATAGGACCAATAACATAGGTATTTAAAAATTACATTTTAGGCGTCTTCTCCTAAACTACAATTTCATCCAGGGTGAATAACATTGTTTATAGCTTAGACTGTAGTTTCTTATTCCCCGACTCTATATACTAATTTTCATTAAATTCTGTTAACCCATTTTCTCGTGGCTCGGCATTGATACGGACTTAGCAAAAATAAAATAAAAAATAAAATAAAACTAAAATATAAAAAAATCATGAATATCTGTGGTATCATAGCTGGTACGGTAAAATATATAAGATATAAATAGACGGAAATTTAATTATATAACTTTGGTTATCTAGTATTTATCGTACAACCACTAATAATATAAATATTTGAGAATTAAATTTCAAGCCTTCCACCAAACTACCATTTCACTCAGCGTGAATTAAATTATTTACAGCCTAGATTTTAGTGGCCCATTCTACGACTTCGCATACCACTTTTTTTAAATTAAGATAGGACCCTATTAATATAAATATTTGAAAATTAAATTTTAGGCCTTCCCCTAAACTACCATTTAAATTAGCGTGAATAAAATTATTTATGGCCTAGATTGTAGCGACTTATTCCCTGACTTTGCATACCGATTTTCATTAAGTTCTCTTTAGCCGCTTTTTAGTGATGCGTGTACAGACAGACAGACAGACAGACAGACAGACAGACAGACAGACAGACAGACAGACAGACAGACAGACAGACAGACAGACAGACAGACAGACAGACAGACAGACAGACAGACAGACAGACAGACAGACAGACAGACAGACAGACAGACAGACAGACATTACGGAAAAGTGAAACGTGCATTTCCTTGTGACTGTGGACATGACCGATACAGAAATACCATTCTTTTCAAATTCTGAGCAATGTACAGACAAAACTGTTGTTTTATATATATAGACAAATTCTATTAACTAAACTATTAAGTCAATTCTTTCACTTTAGCGTGAGTGCATGCTCCTATCCAGTTTCAATCGTTTTCAAAGAGTTGTCAGTAAACCCCACGAAAGAGAATACCATATTTGCAACTTTTGTACGCAACCATTATTATTATTATCATCGTCACCAAAATTTTGAGGGATTCCTTGGTGACCTCATACTGTCCATTTACAAGGACTTTGGCAACTTATTTTGATTATTTACATACATTTGAATAAAGTAAATTTCAATTTAAGCATGATGATATATTGATAGTCCCGAGCCATTACAGTAAATCATACTTTACTTTCACTACTACAAATGTAAATTATCCATTGTAAATATAGTAGTAATGTAATATTAATAATGTTAATGGCTTTACGTCACGCTAACTACTTTTACGGCTTTCGGAAACGCCGTGTGCCGGAATTTACTCCCGCAGGAATTCTTTTACGTGCCAGTAAATCTACCGACACGAGGCTGACGTATTTGAGCATCTTCAAATACCACCCCGGACTGAGGCAGGATTGAACATCCCAAGTTGGTGTCAGAAGGCTAGCGCCTCAACCGCCTGAGCCACTCAGCCCGGCCATATATAGTAAATGTAATTACTAAGTGGAAAAAAATGTATTTTATATTATTTTATTTTATTGCCGCTGACATAGAACTGTCACAAACAAATTTTACCAAACCATGCGGTTAAGGGCTGCGGCTGTGAGCTTGCATTCTGGAGATAGTGGGTTCGAACCCCAATTGTCGGCAGTTCTGAAGACAGTTTTCCGTGGTTTCTCATTTCCACACCAGAAAAATGCTGGGGCTGTTCCTTAATTAAAGCCACGGCCGCTTGCTTCCCAATCCTAGCCCTTTCCTTTCCCATCGTTGCCATAAGACCTATCTGTGTCGGCGCGACGTAAAGCCAATTGTAAAAACAAGAAGATCTGTCACGAACAGAATTGAAACTGTGTTGTAATTGCAATACTGTTCAAAGGGCAGGTTATTTGAAAATGAAATTCTCAGGAGATTACTACAACATTTATGTTATCGGCCCTAAAGTGTACATTACTTAATACTACAGTATCTAGCTTGAAGTCAAACGTATTAACAAATGAATATGACCGGTCGAGATGGCCGTGCGGTTAGGGTCACGTAGCTGTGAGCTTGCATCCGGGAGATAGTGGGTTCTACACCCACTTTCGGCAGCCCCTAGGATGGCTTTCCGTGGATTCCCATTTTCTCACCAGACAGATGCTCGGGCTGTACCTTAATTAAGGCCATTGCGGCTTTTTCCCACTCCTAGCCAATGTCCCATTGTCGCCATAACATCTATCTGTGTCGGTGCGAAATGCTGTTGCTCACCTTGCAGCCGTTCGGTACAGAAGGGCTTTATTCTCCACAGCTTCCACAAGCTCTCTATGACATTCTTTGGCAATGCGACCCCGGCGAACGGCCAGTTTTATGTACGCACGCTCTTCTTGCCTCGTCACATCCATTCTGCAGGCAGTGTGACTTACTAGCCCCGCGCGTGGTACTTGTCTAACGCACCGCCATCTCGTGCTGTGTCCATCTACTATGTGTGTCATGCTTTCCAGGACATAAAACTATTGTGTGGTAGCACTCTGCAAATATGAGCAAAGATACAGTTGCCATGACTTAGGCCCCAATTTTCGTATTTGATTTCGTTCACACGCCATTCACTCGTAAAGTGACTGATGTCAACTGCATGTAAGTTGTGGAGATTTACGGCAGCCTGCCTATTTTCAGAATAGGATGGTGATGATTACTGTTTCAAGGAGCCAAACTTCAGATCATTGGTCTCAATATAGAAGGCTATACTTTAATGGTCTTCCTCAAACTAAGCAAATCATGAAAGTGTTATTATTATAAACGTATGCACATTTCTATTTCTTACTCTTAGAGGAAGAGCGTGAGAATCCGTGTGCAGTACTCTGTTGTGCATACCACAGCTGAGAGAGTAAATAACGGTAATCTTTAAAAGGGCTGCATAATTTAGTCCGCTACTTTAGCGAGAGGATCACTTGTTGCAGCACCGGAATAAACTTTACGCTGCTATCTTCGCGTCATAAAACTGCTAAAGACCTTGGCTATTGTTCCGTTCGCATGCGACGATTCGTAACGAAGCTCTTAACGACATCGCAGGAGGAAAGTAGTAAAGCAGTCGCTACAAATTGTCCAAGAGAGAGAAACTGATTGAACATTAAAAGATGTGTATCGGAATAATGAAATTCAGATAGCAATGAACGAAAGGAAATGAGGAGAAATATCTGTCACTTTTAACTAACTGCCTGATATTTATTGAGTTTTGCTTTCGTAGTAAAGTGTTAATGAATGATCTTGGTAGAGGCTAGATATATACGAGAATCCCGCCTTAATAATAATAATAATAATAATAATAATAATAATAATAATAATAATAATAATAATAATAATAATAATTTAATTAATGCAATTTATGTAAAATGTGTGTTAAACAATTTTAATTTTGCTTTTAAATACATGGTTTAAAACATCTAGCTGTTGAATTAACAAACGCGGGTGAAGCCATGGGTAAATGCTAATCATAATAATAATAATAATAATAATAATAATAATAATAATAATAATAATAATAATAATAATAATAAAAACGGGACTTTGTCGGGGTCACGGCTGCAAATGTTTGACATAAAATACGTGCTACATGATAAGTTTTGTAGGTGGTGTTATTGGTGAAATTTGACGTTTCCTTTCTTGATATATTTAATACTGCTACGCCAATATATGCTTATGAGATAATATTATAGCATAGTGCCCTAGGTCACTACCCACTTATATCTGAACTTAAATGGCGAGTTTTCCCAGCGTTGTCAGGAAACAACAACAACAACAACAGAAAAATACTCGCGTTTGATCGTTACTCTAGTTATGGGACTGGGTGTTTGTGATTAATCAATCAGTCACCACAGATCTGTATTTAGGGCAGTCATAGTGGCAGATTCCCTATCTGTTGTTTACCTAGTCATTTCTGAAATAATTGCAAAGAATTTGGAAAGTCATTGAGCATCTCTCTTAGTATATTATTCCAATCCCTAATTACCCTTCTTATAAACGAATTTTATCTCTTGAATTCCAACATTATCTTCATATTGCGATCTTTCCTACTTTTCAAAACACTGTTCAAACACATTCGTCTACTAACGTCATTGCACGCAATCTCTCCACTGACATATAGGAATATACCACTTAGTCGAGCAGTTCGTCTCTTATCTCCCAAGTCTTCCCAGTCCATTCTTGCAACATTTCCATAACGCTACTCTTGTCGGAAATCACCCAGAAAAAATCGAACGGTGTTTCTTTGGATTTTTTTTTCCATTTTTGAGTCAAGTGATTCTGGCGAGGGTCCCATACACTCGAACCATACTCTAGTTGGGGTCTTTATATCCTTACTACAACCCCTATACCCTCTTAACTACATATGTGAAGAGATGTGTAATCTTTACTTACAACTAGCATATGTACCCGTTCTTCGCACGGGAATTGGTTATCGATTTCACGATTCCTTAATGAATTTAGGCGAAGTTACGTGTCTGTATTCAAACCTTTAATACGGCATGTTAAACTGATATTCTTATACGAAAACACGTGGCAGTAACGTAAAGTACGATAAAGCTGAACAAAGAGGAGACAGAATGGTGTAGATCACATAGTTTATTGAACGATACAGTTCCTGGGGTGAAGTTGTGCGGTTACATATTGTTGTTCATCTGAAACCGGGAGTGGCACTGTGGCTGAAGACCCATGATACCATTTGTTGACGATAACCTCCCTTATTATCTGTAAAATACTCCATTAATAATATCTCCCTTGTTATCCTATCTAAAAGGCGCACATGAGAAAAATATTTTTAGAAAATGATTTCCATTAAGGATGGTAGTTTTCCTTTAAGGTTGGTCATGTATTTTTTGTGGGAGGGTAAAATCACTGTTTTGACTTTCTATAAACCCCCAAACCAATCCGTGATTTAGATATAATATTGACCCTAATACCTACCTAAGGACAGATATAAAGTTTGGTAGAAATTTATTGTACCTGGATTGACCGTACATCAAGTATTTATTAAATAAAATACACCATAAAGAATTTATAAAGTATTAGCGAGTGTATTTTCAGCGCTCATACTAACAAAGACTCGCAAGAGCAAGTAGTCCACCGGCACAACGCTACTTTCGTCATCACACAGCCAGCGCGGTGTCAATGATAGGTTGCGTCATACGATCTGGAAAAATCCAAGCAAGAACATTTGTATATCCTAAACCAATTGAGGTATCGATTCAGAAACAACTGCATCTTATAGTGCACATTTCAAACGCCTCCTCATGTTAAAATCGACCCAGGGATCACGGAAACATCCAAGATTTTATAAAACATTACGTCGGAGCTAGATCTATTTAAATGGTCATAACTCCTGGTCCTGTCACGGCAGTTCACACCACCAACCTGACGGTGTTGGTTCGCCGCATGATACGGAGTCAGCCTGCAGGGCGAGATTATGCCTAAGTGACGTGCGAGTTGTAGAACATAGAATAATTCCGGCGTTACGGTACTTATACATTTTCAGTAAGTTGAACCTCGTCAAAGAACTTACACAGTTCAAAAAAGTTAGGGACATGCTTTGTAACGTCTGGTATGTGAACGTTAATTTGGTAGATGGGGTTCCCAAAGGTCTTACAGCATACCTTTAGACCTTAGTACTCAGAGTATGTCAAATCGAAGTTCAAGAAACCCCTCAAAACAAAGTGAATAACAGTACGTCCGTGTGTCGTTGTGAGGTACACAGACTACTGCGGTCATTTGAGCACGTTATACGTAAACCAGCACATCCCATGAGACATCTTAACGAGGTTCAAGTCGCAAGGGCCGTCACTTTGACCCAGGAAGGATGGACTTTTCGTCGTGTTGCTGTGGATCTCAATGTCTCTCCGTAAGTTATTCAACGCTTGTGGAATCGCTATAGTGAGACAGGCCAGTTCATAAAGAGGGTTGGACAAGGTCGTGGACGCATGACAACCCCACGGGATGACCGATATCTGACCATCTGTGCGTTGAGGCATCGTTCAGCAACTGCCAGTGAACTGCAACAAGACCTCAGGAGGGTCACTGGAGTCACGATGTCTGACGAGACCGTAGTCTGGCTCCATGGCTAAATGGTTAGCGTGCTGGCCTTTGGTCACAGGAGTCCCGGGTTCGATTCCTGGCAGGGTCGGGAATTTTAACCATAATTGGTTAATTTCTCTGGCACGGGGGCTGGGTGTATGTATCGTCTTCATTATCATTGAAGCTCAACTTGTAGGATTCCAGCAAGATATAGCAGATATTTTGGATTCAGGAGGTCAATTGGACTGTATTGCGATTGACTTATTTAAGCCATTTGATAGGGTAGGTCCGCCTCTGTGGTGTAGTGGTTAGCGTGATTAGCTGCCACCCCCGGAGGCCCGGGTTCGATGCCCGGGTCTGCCACGAAATTTGAAAAGTGGTACGAGGGCTGGAACGGGGTCCACTCAGCCTCGGGAGGTCAACTGAGTAGAGGTGGGTTCGATTCCCACCTCAGCCATCCTGGAAGTGGTTTTCCGTGGTTTCCCACTTCTCCTCCAGGCGAATGCCGGGATGGTACCTAACTTAAGGCCACGGCCGCTTCCTTCCCTCTTCCTTGCCTATCCCTTCCAATCTTCCCATCTCTCCACAAGGCCCCTGTTCAGCATAGCAGGTGAGGCCGCCTGGGCGAGGTACTGGTCATACTCCCCAGTTGTATCCCCCGACCAAGAGTCTGAAGCTCCAGGACACTGCCCTTGAGGCGGTAGAGGTGGGATCCCTCGCTAAGTCCGAGGGAAAAACCGAACCTGGAGGGTAAACAGATGATGATGATGATCCTTGTTCAGCATAGCAGGTGAGCCCGCCTGGGCGAGGTACTGGTCCTCCCTTGCAGTAGTTTACCCCGTCTCATGCTTCACGACACTGCCCTTGAGTTTGGTGGAGATGGGATCCCTCGCTGAGTCTGAGGGAAAACCTACCCTAGAGGGTAAACGGATTAAGAAAGAAAGAAAGAAAGAAAGAAAGAAAGAAAGAAAGAAAGAAAGAAAGAAAGAAAAAGAAATAAAGAAATAGTACTCTTGATCCAAAAAAAGAAAAAAAAGAGGAAAACTGGCAACACAATGCTCTTGAAAACGTTAACATTCTTATTTTGAAATTACAGCTAAAAATGTAGTTGTCCCCCAAATTTGTGAAATGTCCCCCATGTTTCACTCATTTCTTCCTTCAACAGTTGGTCACGTTAGGTGAGCCTGAAAAGAGCTGCGCCACCTCGGGACGAGGACACGAATTTACTCTGTCCGGCTCCTTGGCTGAATGGTCAGCGTAGTGCTCTTTGGTTCAGAGGACCCCGAGTCGGAGATGTTAATCTTAAATAGTTAACTTCTTGGCTCGAGGACTGGGTATTTGTACTGTCCCCAGTATTTCTGCAATTCACACACCACACACAGCACTATCCTCTACTACAGTGATACGCACCGAGCGACTTTGGCCGTGCGGTTAGGATTGCGTTCGAGAGATTGTGGATTCGAAACCCACTGTTGGCAGCCCTGCGGTTTCCCATTTTCACACCAGGCACATGCTGGAGCTGTACCTTAGTTAAGGTCACGGCTGCTTCCTTCACACTCCTAGCCATTTCCTATCATAGAATCGCCACAAGACCTATCTGTATCAGTGCGACGTAAAGCAAAGTGTACAAAACAAAACAAAATACGTAGTTTCCTATACATACATGGCAGATGCCGCTCACCCTCATCGGAGGGTCTGACTTACAGGGGCTGCGCCGGACTAGAACTAGCCACAGGAAATTATAATTATTAATTCTTCGCCTTGATGCATTGTACACGAGGCTCAACACAGCCAGTATTATTAAATGAACACTCGTGATAATACAAGAAGTTTTCACCATAGTAAGGAAATATAAAATAGAAATCGTGAGAAACACCAAATTAACAACATAATTACCACTGGCTTACTAGAGTGCGAAATATTTTTCATCACATCTGTTGTCACGCACAATCGTGACACGGAAACAGCACCAGTTATAATCAAGTATCCAGGTACACTTGCTGATAATGTAAGCGTTGAGCTCCATCAAAACTTTAAAATAAACATCAGTAATGAGTAATGACTATTTTGTTCAGCGGAGGATACTTTTATTAAAGACATTACTAAAAATCGTTAGTCCGACTCATTGGCGAATGGTCAGCGTTGAGGCCTTCGGTTCAGAGGGTCCCGGGTTCGATTCACGGCCGGGTTGGGGTTTAATCATCTCTGATTAATTTTTCGGGCGCGGGAACTGGGTGTTTGTGTTTGTTCCATCACTTTCCTCTTCATATTCAGACAATACACTACACTACCAACCACCACAGAAACACGCAATAGTGATTACATCCCTCCACTTAGGGTTGGCGCCAGGAAGGGCATCCTGCCATAAAACACAGACCATGTCCACATATACGTCATAGTTCGCACCCTCGATTCCACAGATGTAGGAAAAACGGGAGAAAAAGAGGAAGAAGATTACTAAAAATCGTTCCCTCTTCTACAAGACATCCAGTTGTACGTGGAATTAGAATCACAAGGATGTGACTTAGCATTTCAAAAATCCCCATGCATTAGGGAGATTCGAACTTGAATCTCTGAGGACGGCAGTTAATAGCGCTAACTGTTTCGCTACGGAGGTGCAATTAATAATAATAATAATAATAATAATAATAATAATAATAATAATAATAATAATAATAATAATCTTTTTTCTTCAGCGTTTGTCCCTCTAGCTGGTTTGGCCCGCTAGATGGATTCGTTGTCTCCATTTAGTCCTGTCCTGGGACATGTCAGGGAGGAAACTGACGTTCTGCAGATCTTTGTGATGGATATTGACCCATTGCTGTTTTGGCCGGACTTTTTATCTCCTACCGACGACTTCTAACATGCGATCCGTCTTCGCGAAATTTTAAGCGTTTGCCCTTAGTACACATACAAACCATCGTAGACGACTCCCGCGCATTTTGTCTTGAATCGGTGCAACGTCAAGTCTCTCCCAATGGATTAATTGGAGATGCATTCCAGTGTCCATCTCCACGTTTTAGTCTCCACGACGCCCAGTCGAAGCTCTGTCTCAGTCATAGTCCGCCAACATACAGTGCAACAGGTCGGATGACAGTGCGATAGATTTTTCATTTGAGATTATCTCTCATCCCCCGGTCGCAAGTGACGCCGGTCGTTGTTCGCCGTTTCATCCAGGCTGCGGATATCCTTGCATTGACCTCTACGACAAGTCGTCCATCATCAACGATCGTGGAGCCAAGATACTTGAACCTTTCCACTCGCTCCAGGTCCTCACTGTCTACCTGAATGGTTCCAATTACTTGCGGATCTGACGTCATATATTGTCTTCTTTTTATTGAAGTGCAGGCCGTATTGCGCCAACCGATTGCTCCATTCTTGGGTTTGGCGTTGGAGATAAACCTGGGTCTCAGAGACCAACATGACAATATTGGTATAACGCACAAATAATTACTTTTACGGTTTTTGTAGGCGCCAAGGTGCCGGAATTTTGTCCCGCAGGAGTTCTTGTATGTGCCAGTAAATCTACCAACACGAGGTTGGCGTATTTGAGTACATTCAAATACCACTGGAGTGAGCCGGAATAGAACTCGTCAACTTGGGATCATCAGCCACTCATTCCGGCAAGTTCAGTGTACTTCCGTATGCGGCTGGAGAAGCCTACGAAAATCCACAGCCTGTTCCTAGTCATTCGACCGGGTCAGGAATGGAATGAATGAAGGCCCCATCTAGCGGCGAGGATAGGAATTGCGCCGACTGTCAAAGCCTGTCCCACTCCTCTGGCGCAATGATTAATGAATGAGAGATGAAATTAAATGATATTGGAGAGTGTTGCTGGAATGAAATATGACAGGGAAAACCGCAGAGTACCCGGAGAAAATTCTGTTCCACCTCCACTTTGTCCAGCGCAAATCTCACATGGAGTGATCGGGATTTGAAGCACTGAATCCGGCGCGCTGCCGCTTGAGCCACGGAGACGCTTGGAGGAGCCTATGCACAACATAAAAATTACCACTTCCAGTCACAAGAGATAAGTTATTAATATATTATTCACTCTTTCACTCATCATAATGTCAGTGTTTCCACTTAACGGCAGGATGGATAATATTCACAACTCTGTACTGATATTCGTAGCTGTCATGCATTTCCATACGTAAATAGTCGCGAGTGACTCACGACGGCATAGTTATTTTTGTCCAGATAAATATGTTGGTTGAAAGTTGTAGTTTCTGTTAAAATAATCTTGTTGATTGGGTTTAATATCAGTGTCATACAGAGTAGGTAAGGGTTATTCTGCCCGAAGGCAGGTCCGAATCTCCGCAGAGGTATTCCGGAGCCGGAATTTACGTGCGGTAGGGTGGCCAGTTCCTTTCCGCTCCTCTATTCCCTTACCCCCCCCCCCAACAGCGCGTGGCAACCCATCCAACTCCTGACCACGCCCAATGTTGCTTAACTTCGGGGATCTCACGGGATCCGGTGTTTCAACACGGCTACAGCCGTTGGCTTCACACAGAGTAAAGTGGTTAAAATGTGCACACAGTCAAAGAGTTTCAAAAGTCACTATTAACAGTTTTGTAGTAACTAATGTAACATGACCTAACATGCTGCCAACCCCGCAGGCTCGGGTTCGTTTCCCGGCTCTGCCACGAAATTTGAAAAGTGGTTTGAGGGCTGGAACGGGGTCCACTCAGCCTCGGGAGGTCAACTGAGTAGAGGTGGGTTCGATTCCCACCTCAGCCATACTGGAAGTGGTTTTCCGTGGTTTCCCACTTCTCCTCCAGGCAAATGCTGGTTCCTAACTTAAGGCCACGGCCGCTTCCTTTCCTATTCCTTGTCTATCCCTTCCAATCTTCCCATCCCCTCCAAAGGCCACTGCTCAGCATAGCAGGCGAGGCCGCCTGGGCGAGGTACTCGTCATCCTCCCCAGTTGTATCCCGCGACCCAGAGTATGAAGCTCCAGGACACTGCCCTTGAGGCGGTAGAGGTGGGATTCCTCGCTGAGTCCGAGGGAAAAACCGACCCTGGAGGGTAAATAAAGAAGAAGAACAACTTTAATGTAGTCCATTAATCAAGACTCAAATTGTATTGTAAAGGTAGATTAGGAAGATTAATAACCACTGCCCCACTGTTGGGGTGCCAATTGAAATGTGATTAAAATAATAAAATATGAATAAAATAAAATACTTAATCGCCACGCGCTTTGGCGTCATTTGTAATATATGTATGATATATGAATAAATAAAATAATTCAAATAACTTAATAAAATAATTAATCGAATTGTCCGTGATATGGACATCAGAGTTCACCTAAATGGATCCCTCGAATTTTAATGGAGCTTGATAATACTTTCTCTCAGGGCGTGTAAATAAAAGCTGCGTACTGGTACATCTGCTTCATGCCTTACCTAACCTTCTGAAGACGATTCAATAGGTAGGAATTGCATCAATAACTCCACTGATTCTAAAATAATTAAGTATATTCTGAATAATATCCGTGCATGAGCACCTCATCAACACACCAAAATATACATAGAATACACTCAAAAAATACTGCTGGAAGACTCCATATTTACACAATTATCCAACAACAACAACAACAGTGGGAAACCAAAAGCGAGGACCAAGCTACCATTTGTAGTTAGCCTATCATCATCAGTATTCTGTCATATGGCAGGACTTCACGCAATCCTGTCTCTTGACACCCTCTTTTTTCCTCATATTTGTATTCTATCCTGATACTGTCCAGCATCTGATATCCTTTTCGTCCTCTTTGTTTTTTTCCATTTACCGTTTCCTTCTATAGCATCTATAAGCAAGCAATCTCTCCTCATCCAATGACCAATCCAATTGTGCTTTCTCTTCTTGATTACTTTTAATATATTTCTCTCTTCTCCAACTCTTCTCAAGACTTCTCCATTCTTTACTTTTTCTATCCATTGTATACTTTCCATTCTCCTCCAAATCCACATCTCAAATGCTTCCAGTCTTCTTTCGTCTTCTTTTCTCAATGTCCATGTTTCAGCTCCATACAGTGCCACACTCCATACAAAGCACTTCACGAATCGCTTCCTCACGTCTCTATCCATGCCCCCACAAAAAAGTCTACTCTTCTTATTAAATGATTCCTTCGCAATCGAAATACGAGTTTTCACCTCTCGACTGCACCTCATGTCCTCCGTTATTACACTTCTCAAGTATTTGAAAGCATCCACGTGTTCTATTATTTCCTGGCCTAACTATATGGCTGTCTTCACTTTTCTTGTGCTTATCACCATGCATTTTGTCTTTTTCGTATTAATTCTCATCCCAAATTCTTCACAGACAGCCTTTAGATCTGTTATCATCGTCATCATAGCTCGTTCACTCTCTGCCAGTAGGACCATGTCATCAGCAAATCTAATACATTCTATTCTCCTACCACCAACTTTCACTCCTCTTTCTCCATTCATGCATTTCTGGATAATCTCTTCCAAATACATATTAAAAAGTATGGGGGAGAGACAGCAGACTTGTCTTACTCCCCTTCCAATTGTAGTTAACCCGATAAGCACTAATTACAAAACATATATATATACCGGGTGGTTCACCAGCCCCTTAATTTTTTCGGAGGTAGGTTACCCAACTAACGCATATATCATAGTCATCGGAAAACATTGGTACCTGCTTCTTTATGGCCTTAGTGCAACAATACCGTTTATATAATGCTCGAGAATAAGGTAGGAATCATTAACGGCAGCGTTATTTCTATTACTTAAACTATAATGTATGTGGAAAACGATCACTTCTTCTTCTCCTTTATCTGTTTACCCTCCAGGGTCGATTTTTCCCTCTGATTCAGCGAGGGATCTCACCTCTACCGCCTCAAGGGCAGTGTCCTGGAGCCTCAGACTCTGAGTCGGGGACACAAGTGGGGATACAAGTGGGGATAATGAACAGTACCTCGCCCAGGCGGCCTCACCTGCTATGCTGAACAGGGGCCTTGCGGGGGGATGGGAAGATTGGAAGGGATAGACAAGGAAGAGGGAAGGAAGCGGCCGTGGCCTTATGTTATAGGTACCTTCCCGGCATTTTCCAGGAGGAGAAGTGGGAAACCACGGAAAACCACTTCGAGGATGGCTGAAGTGGGAATAGAACCCACCTCTACTCAGTTGACCTCCCGAGGCTGAGTGGACCCCGCTCCATCCTTCATACCATTTTTGAAATTTCGTCGCAGGGCCGGGAATCGAACCTGGGCCTTCGGGGGTGTTAGATAATCACACTAACCACTACACCACAGAGGCGGACTTAAAGATACTTTTACTTGAACAAAACAAGCTTGTTGTTGTTCATCTTTTTCTTTATTGGTTTACCCTCCAGGATCGGTTTTTTCTTCGGACTCAGCGAGGAATCCCACCTCTACCCCCTAAAGGGCAGTGTCCTTTAGCTTCATACTCTGGGTCGGGGGATACAACTTGGGAGGATGACAAGTACCTCGCCCAGGCGGCCTCACCTGCTATGCCGAACAGGGGCCTTGCGGGGGGATGGGAAGATTGGAAGGGATAGACAAGGAAGAGGGAAGGAAGCGTCCGTGGCCTTATGTTATAGGAACCATCCCGGCATTTTCCTGGAGGAGAAGTGGGAAACCACGGAAAACCATTTCCAGGATGGGTGAGGTGGGAATAGAACCCATCTCTACTTAATTGACCTCCCGAGGCTGAGTGGACCCAGTTCCAGTCCTCGTACCACTTATAAAATTTCGTGGCAGAGCCGGGAATCGAATCCGGGCCTCTGGGGGTGGCAGCTAATCACACTAACCACTACACCACAGAGACGGACACGCTTGTTGTTCCAGACCATAAATTATGCAAGGTCTGAAATACAGTACCCCATAGCTTTCACCAACATATAAGACACCAAGCCGCCACAAGTGATATAATACCAAGTGCTTAAGCACTCCACAGTTTGTAGGTCAGTGCCACACTTCACATTCCACCAAAATTTCAAGTCAACCCCCTTCTACAAAATGTTTAGGCAAGCACGTTCCACAAAACTTTTAAATCAAGTCCCACCGTCCGCCCTTTTCTCACGTACTTGTATATACCTCAGCTTCCTCGTACTCTCTCATGGTACGCCTAGATTGGTGCTGATTGCCATCCAAACACTAGTGGAAGATCCTCTTGCCATTCCAAGACCACGCCTCGAGCATCTTCCGGGTCCCGAGACAATAAAAACAAGGCCGCGTCATCGAACACTGGGCTGTTCCACATGACTCACGGAAAATTTCCGAGCTGTAACCGGCACTATTTTCCCATACGCTTGTACAAAAGAAATTACTCGTATCACATATGAAGTCCTTCTAGATTAAAATATTACGAATAAATATACAATTGAAATAATAATAACAATAATAATAAGAACAATAACGATAATAATAACAATAGTAATATCTCTTACTCGTGAATACGTTCCTTTCCTCACATTCTACACTCTACACTTCCTCCATTCCAATTACACAGAGGTAGGTATCACATGGTGCAAGTAGGGGCAAAAGATCTCTATAGGTCGACGCCCCGAACAAATAGGATTTTTTAAATACTTATGAACACAGAGCGAGGGTGTGATATGTGTGCTATCACAGTGATGATTGCTAAAGTGATACTTATATCAATAAGGAAACTATAATTTAATTTCATCGATTTCAAATGTTAAAAACATTTAAGTTCTTTAAGTCTCTAGGTTTTTTCAATCGTGAAATATTCAGTGTTTTGCCCCTGTGTAGTAGTGGGCTCTTTAGTTGGAATGCTACCTATACCTTTCCAAGACGCTGGCGAATTGCAAATGTTAAAACATTTAAGCTCTTTAAGTCTTCAGGCTTTTTCAATAGTGAAATCGTGCTTTCCCTAGTGCACCGTCGCTGCATTGTCCTACGTAGGAGGCTTGCAGTGGTGTCTCAACGGCGCAATAACGCCAGCGTCTTGGAAAGTTGTAGCATTTCAACTGAAGAGCCCATTGCTATAATGGGGCGAAACGCTGATAATTTCACGATTAAAAAATCCTAAAACCTCGGTAGGTATTCACATTTCGGACCAAAATATGTACTATTCTATCAATTTTTTGAAATTTGTACAATGAAATACTTGCATTTAGGGAAGATATTTACACTATAAAAATTTCACACTTAAGGTACTGTTTCCTAAATATTTGTCAAAAGCTCCATAATTTTGCATAAATTTCCAAAAAATCATAGATTTCTGGAAAATAGTTCAATTTCAATTATTTTTGCGCATAATTCATTCTAATAATGCTTATAATGTGATGAACTAAACAGAATATAAGAATTTACTGATATAATAACTTTTTAGGTATATTTTTCATGGTGCTCAACATTTTAGAATATTTAGATTCGTTTCTTCTTTTGGTATCTTTTTATCATAGTATTACTACTATGTTTAGTTCAAAACATTATACGTTTAATAAGATTCAATTTGACATATCAATGTATTCCATAACTTAAAATATGAAGACACTATGATTTTTTGAATTATGAAAATTGTGGAAATATTCATTGTGTGGAAAATTGAACTTGAATCTTGTGGTTTATTTTAGGATTGAAATTAAAACCCTCCTGATGCATAATTAGGCCGCTCTTGTTGTAGTCCATTGTCCTCCTTAAGTCGTTTTCTTCCTCTGAGGTACCTTCTCGTTTGTTTCTGCTCCGGGGTGCTCTGCTGTTTGGCTTTGCAGTGTCGTTCTTTATCTGCTGTCTTTGCACCGGCTGAATCGTATCTTCCCTGAGTGATGTTCATATTTTTTAGCACGTATAATTCACTCACATTGCCACAGTTATAATGAATCACAGCATCCATTAGGCCTAATCTCAGAGTTGTGAGTCCTACATAAGTGTCTTTTGGAAATCGACGCCATATTATGGAATTGAATGACTGATTGCAATTTTGAGTCAATCCATGCAGACATTTTCCTAACATCTCCCTACTGCTGAGTCTTTTATAAACTGGCTTTACTTCTTGGAGAATATCCCAAGGTATGCCTGGCTTGTACTTGTAGGTGTTGAGTTTGTTTTCAGCTTTAGCTCGCTGGTCAGAGCACCAACTTTCACTTTTTTCAGGACACCTGTAGTGTGTAGACCTCTCTTTGGTTGCTGTCAAATGGTATAAAGTTGTTTCGAAGTGCAATGCCAAAGTAATTTTCCATTTTATCAATGAGAGCACCTGCCAGTTTCCCTTTGCCCCCCCTAGCTTCTTTTACTATGCTAGCTTGCGCAGTGCTGTTCCCAACCTCTTTTGATAAGGCCCAACACATTCTAGTTTGCTTATTTGCTTCCCATTGTAAGGATGAGTCTTTATCACAGCTTTGTAGCGCTTTGAGTCTCCATCCCCATAATAGTCTGTGTACTCCAGCCCTCTTTTTGCTACTGAAGGACCAAAAAGCACTTTGGCAACCTCTGGTTCCATATTTGGTGATGACCGATTGAAGCTTTTCATGAATACTATCAATAAATTTACGTCCACTGACAACGCTGCTACCACACCAGAGAGTGAAGAATGTCCTCTTCGGCGCTAAGTGCCATCGACAGTCACACCACATTCATTATTGGGTCGTTTTATATATATTTCTTCTGCAGCATCTTTCATTACTTCTTCAGCAACTTCGGTGGTAACTTCAGCCAGAATCTTGACATGTTCAGTATACGCTGCAGGTGCGAGCGGAGGAGGTAAATTCATTATAGTGATTCCGGGAGAGATGGCGCACCGGGTGAGATGGCGCAGGGTAGGCCAGTGCGGCAATCGCCCGCTAGATCGTTCGACCACTGCCTCTCGTATGTACAGTGTGTAAGTGAGAACAAAAGCTATCTGTTGGATGTCACATGGTGCGAGTGATTTCGCCTGAAATCATGGATATTTCTGGCAAGTACGTCTTCTCTACCTTCAAAGTTTTGCTACGGCATGATATAAAAGCCGACTGACTGGGTTGTTCAAGTTACATTAACTTTGCATTGGCACAGGCGGGTGACTAGATTAGTCAACGACTGTGCTGGTGTGATATACGCCATGTTGGGCCAACGCAGTTCTTGGGGCAGGGGTGCGCCATCTCTCCCCAAATGTCGGGAGAGTTGGCGCGCTACATTTCCGGGAGAGATGGCGCGGTATTCTTTGAATTTCCATTTAGGTATAAAATGTATTTCCATCCTCTGATCAGTTTGTTAATAAAATATAAAATATATTACATAGCCTATATGCATGTTTTTAAAATTCTGTGTCAAATTATACTAATTATGGAGAAGAGGAAGCAGCTACAGCCTAATCAAAGTTTGTGGTACATGCCTTTAATGAATATTTGAAGCGTAACACTTCCAACAAAAGGGAAATTTCAGTGAACGAAAAGAATAAACTGCAAAGGAAAATTGCAACCACTGCCACAACGGGAAAGAGTAGGAAAGGAGAAAAACCTAATTCCAATGAAGCAGCCAAAATGATTCAAGATGGGCAAAATAATACAATATCCGATGATTGCAACAAGTGTGTGGAGTGCTAGGACAAAGTACAGTAATTTAAGATTATTTCGTTGTGAATTTGTAAATTATGTTGATATTCAGATATAAATATTTGTAATTTCTATGTTTTGAAATGTAAAGAAATTGACGATTCTCTCGTTCTCTGGATAAACTATCAGTAAAGTTACCGGCACGCCCGTAACCCGCAAGTTATTATTATTATTATTATTATTATTATTATTATTATTATTATTATTATTATTATTATTATTATTATTATTTACAGTCTGATTTGGGACTTCAGTGATATAATAATGTACGAAATGTGTACACACTATAAAATTAAATATTTTGATTCGAGTGCACTGTAATTTGAAATTCCTCTAATCCACGTTTCCAGGTTATCTGAATAGGCAACAATGTATAGGCCCTAGTAGGTTAGAAAAGTGCTGTTATGGTTTGTTTACAATTTGCGTTACGTCGCACCGACACAGATAGGTCTTATGGCGACAGTGGTATAGGAAAGAGCTAGGAAAGCAGCCGTGGCCTAAATTAAGGTACAGACCCAGCGTTTGCCCAATGTGAAAATGGGAAACTGCGGAAAACCACCTTCAGGGCTGCCGACAGTGGGGTTTGAACTCACCATCTCCAGAATGCAAGCCCACAGCTGCGTGACCCTAATCGCACGGCCACTTGCTCGATACAGAAGAGTTTTAGGAAAAATGTTATATCACGACTGCCCACCAAACTATTATGTTCATTGGAGGTTGGAGGTTGTTTATGTAATAACCAGCAGGCCTATAAAAATCCAACAACACCATTATTTTCCTCGTTTTATTTCATGCTAGTCATGTAGATGTGGAATTTTAAATTTATACTTTAATATTTTTTATGGCTTCCCATTGTAAGGATCAGTCTTTACCACAGCTTTGTAGCGCTTTGAGTCTCCATTCCTATAATAGTCTATGTACTCCAGCCCTCTCTTTGCTACTGAGTGACCAAAAATCACTTTGGCAACCTCTGGTTCCATATTTGGTGATGACCGACTGAAGCTTTTCATGAATACTACCAATAAATTTACCAGTGTCCACTGACAACGCTGCTTCCTGGAACGCAGGAAGTACCAATTTTCAAACGTCTTAGAACCATACGTCAAGTTCAAGAATATTTCTCAAAAACACGTTATCTGATCGAATTCAAATTTTAACAAAATATACCATGGGATGTTTTATATATTAATTATAAATTTCAGAATTTTATGTTCCCAAGGAAAACAGCTGTTATCAATTTTGTAAGACAACATTTTCTCGGCTCAGGGTGGTTGAAAAATTGCGTTCTTTGTCGCGTTGTGATCTTTATACATCTAGTAGTGGTTATGATTGTGAAATTCGTAAATGAATTAATTACCTTTATATCAGTTTGTATTTACATCGGATAGAATGATATGCATCACTGGCTGGCCGGTACAATGAAAGACGAGATACGTTGTCGCGGCGGTTGATGCACTATGTACTTAATTTGTTTACACATCGGTAGGAGTACGTTATTTTGCAACCGTTTTATGCAACGGTTTCGGCGACAACCGTTGTTTAAAAGCAACTGTTTTACCCAGCACTAATTTTCGTACTATTGTTTCGACTCTATGTCTCAATAAAGAAGTTATATAAAGGAGGTTGTTATTGATATACAGTATTTTTCAATCATTATTCATTGTATTATGTGTTTTTTTTTATCGTCGAGCAGCCTAATGAAAGGCCTATATTATATACTTTGTAAGTTTATCTCTAACATATTATTTTCTGAAGAACTTTTAAACATCTTTTTTTTTTTACATTTTATTGAGATCATTTAATAAAGTATTTTTTAAAATTTTTAAGTGCATTTTTAAAAATATTCTTTACGTCATCACATCCGTTGTAGAAATGGTCGCTCCTTACTTCTCGCTGATAGCGACATCAGTTGACAGACATTGTGAGGTAAGTACACGATCAAACCCTTCCGGTAATATGGTCTAATTATGACGTAGGAAGCTATTTCAGTGTTTTCCTACGTCGTGGGAGTTGCTATTTTATTTGGCAGGATCGATAAAGAAGACATCTCTCAGTTGTAATCACACAAATGGAAGCGGCAGCATTCATAAAGGAGAACAAGCCATGTCATATTCCCACAAGGACGTCTGCATTCTGATTTCAGGAATTTCTTCCAGGATTCTTTACTTGTTCTGTTTTCGTTTAGAGAGCCAACTGCTGGCCCGTGAAGTGATAAGTTACTGCCCCGGGGAGTCTTGAGGGTTTACTGTTCAAAATTATAACTTAATCTCATCTCTGTGGTGTAATAATTAGTGTGATTAGCTGCCACCCCGGGATGCCCGGGTTCGATTCCCGGCTCTGTCACGAAATTTGAAAAATGATACGAGGGCTGGAACGGGGTCCAGTCAGCCTGGGGAGGTCAACTGAGTAGAGGGGGTTCGATTCCCAACTCAGCTATCCTCCAAGTGGTTTTCCGTGGTTTCTCCACTTCAATTCAAATGCCGGGATGGTACCTAACTTAAGGCCACGGACGCTTCCTTCTTCCTTGTCTATCCCTTCCGATCTTCCCATCTTCCCACAAGTACTCTCTTTAGAATAGCAGGTGAGACTGTCTGGGCGAGGTACTGGTCCTCCGTCCCAGTTCATCCCCCGACCCAAAGTCTCACGCTCCAGGACACTGCCCTTGAGGCGGTAGAGGTGGGATCCCTCGCTAAGTGCGAAGTAAAACCCTGGAGGGTAAACCAAACGTATTAAGAAAGAAAGAATAAATTAATCACTGTATCGACGTAGTCTTTAGTCTTTACTAGAACGTTTCACAAGTTAACAGTGTTTTACACGTTCTCACAGTGCTGGATATTTTAAAACTTCAAACCTATCTTGAAAAAGTGGACATGTCTTGAAGTTCATGGAAATAGCAAAATAAGCATCCCCGAACTCTACGTAAAGTGACTGAACAAAAAGTAAGAATACTTAAGAAGGGTATTTATGACACAGAAAACAAGTCAAGGGGTTGGCATTATAGGCAGTCTCCGCACAGAGCTAGAATTATTTTGGTCTGCGTTGAGGAAGAATAAACTACTATATTTCCCTTGTTGTCAGAAGCGGTCTGTAGAAGAGGACATGGAGTTTGGGGAATATGCTGAAATTATTTAAGAATTGATTTCAGAGTTCGACCGATTTTTTTCAATATTTTGAATGATTCCTCCGTGATAGTTCATTCTACAGTCATCATCGCTAATTGAAGGAAAGTGGGAAATGGCAAACTTCATCTGACCTGTGAACTCGAAACCAACAACAGTAATTCCAATATTTTGACATCGAATCTTAACCACGTCACCTACAGTTAGAGCACAGTGAACTTCAGTGTGATCCATCGATCAGCACACCTCAAGTTACCAGAGTCGACTTTTGTAAACTGCTCTGACCGGAAAGTTACCAATCTCTGCGAAACTGTGCTCTCAAACATTGTTCTATCGTATTATTGCAAACACTAACATATGCGTGCTTCACTGAAGCAAGTAAAATCAAGAGCAGAAATGGAATTTCAGATTCCGTTTTGTCATACATTCTTCGATTGGGAACCTCATAATTGGAAATGATTTCTAAATCAGTGGTTTCCTCATATTCAGAAACCTCAACGTTCTCATTAAACAGGAAGTGAAGAAGGATGTCACTAACAATTTAAGGACCATAAACAGTCTTACCTAGGCAGTCAGCAGGTGTAGACGTGCTGAGTCGGGTGTGCGGGTAAAGCGGGAGTTGAGTGCGAGCGGTGCGTGGATGAAGGAAGACGGGAGTGAAGAAGAGGATGATTGGTGTAGATCAATTTCGAGCAGTTATCGGAAGTTGGCAGGGGCGACGGAAGAAGGAAACAGCCAGGAGTGAAGGAGGTGAAGTGGAATCAAGATTGAAGGGTGAGATGATAGTGGTGGTAACGGTGATTATGCTATTGCTAGTCTTAGGGGGTGTGGAAGTAAACCCCGGACCGACTCCCAATGGCAACATGAGCTGGGAAGATGTGGAGGTAATAAGGAGAGTGAATGAATTTGAGAATATGAGGCGATGGATATGGGGAAAAACTGATGAAACAAGGACCAAAGTAGGAATCAACGAGAGAGAAATTGCGTCACTTAAGGAGAAAATAAGGGACATGGAGGAAGAGGTGGTGAAGCTGAAGGTTGAAATAGAAGGCAGGTGCCAAGAACGAAGGAAGAAATGCTTATTATATATGGTTTGCCAGACGAAAAAGGAGAGCACAAAGTGTTGACTATCTACAAGGTTGTGAAACTCATCAAAAAAAAAAAAAATGAAAGTCAACTTCAGTGAAGTTGATATAGCCGATGTAGAAAGGATAGGCAAAGCACGGGGCAACAGGCCGATAAAAGTGAAGTTGTTTTCCATCCTGATGGCGGAAATAGTGATAAGAGGCGCGGATAATCTACGGAGCACGAAAATTTGGAACAAAAGAGACATGGGAAGAGAAGGGATGAGGAACACAAATACCCTAAAAAACATTTAGTCCGGGCCAGACTTCAAGGGCTAAGAGCTTATATTAAGGGGCAACAGCTAGTGGTATCCAATGGCCAGTGGACTAGGTTTTAGACAGTGACGAAACTACGGGATTTAGAAGAGAATATGAAGAGAGAAGAAGAAATGGGGAAGAGAGTGGAAGAAAGGCAAGTTATGGTCAGCAGCCTTGGAGAAGATGGACACGGTGATAAGGAAACAACCAAGGGGAGTAGGAAGTTAAGCGAGGTAAGGCAGGGAGATGTGCATGGTGAAAGTGTGATCGTACATAGTGAAAAGGAAAGTGCAGTAGATAACGGGGTGAGATTAGGAAGGCTTAAGAATACCGGTACGGACATAGACAGTGAAGAAGAAAGTCAGAGAGGCGAATGCAGTGAAGGAATGGATGTACAGAGTGCAGAGGTATGAGCAGCGGAAACCAGGCAGAGATAGAGCTGGTTTTATCCACGGGAGAAGCAGGAGCTTACGGGACATGTGGGGGTTGAAGAAAAATGAATAGGGTAGAGTCACAAGAAGTAAAAACCCTAAGAAGTTAGGAAGTAAGTAAGGGAATAGTGATTGAAATCATGGTGAGATTATAAGGAAATATAGTTAAGTAGTTTTAGATCATATGCGTCTGTATTTTAGGGTCTAAGCAAGCTGGGTAATAATGAAAGGTGATACGAGGAGGTGGTAGAATATGTGTATTGATTGTATGTGAGCTAAGAGAGAGGAAGCCATTGAATTGTAATTTAATGTGGAGTTTGGATTGGTGTAATTGGATTGTTATTCATAAAGGGTTGATTTGGTGATATGTGAGAGTGATTATGGTAAGTGGTAGAGTGTTTTTGTTAGTTGTATAATAGGAAGTAAATTTTATGGTGGAAATGTATTGTCATTTGTAAGGAAAGGTGAAAAGGATATAGTTGGAACGTGAGTGGAGTACGGTTGGTAAAGTGCTGAAGGTGGAGAGATTTGGTGATAAGTTTGGGCTAATGATGGTGAAAATATGGTGGAAATGTTGAATTGGTGGTATATAGTGAGTGAAGTGAAGGGTTGAAATTAATAAGTGATTATGGTTGTATATGTTTAAAGGGCAAGTTGTTTATTAGCAATCAAATGGTTTTTTAAGAGAATATGGATTGGTATATAAAGGTGGTTGGTTGTCGATACGAAATGATGCTTAAAAATACACTGACTGACAGTGACAATGCAACACCAAGGAGGAGTGGTTCGAAAGGGATGAAAGTTGGGGAAAAAACAGAGACGGCACGGACGAATAATTGATGTTTATTTCAAACCGATATGCAGGTTACACAATGCGCACGGCATCGACTCAGTAGGATGTAGGACCACCGCGAGCGGCGATGCACGCAGAAACACGTCGAGGTACAGAGTCAATAAGAGTGCGGATGGTGTCCTGAGGGATGGTTCTCCATTCTCTGTCAACCATTTGCCACAGTTGGTCGTCCGTACGAGGCTGGGGCAGAGTTTGCAAACGGCGTCCAGTGAGATCCCACACGTGTTCGATTGGTGAGAGATCCGGAGAGTACGCTGGCCACGGAAGCATCTGTACACCTCGTAGAGCCTGTTGGGAGATGCGAGCAGTGTGTGGGCGGGCATTATCCTGCTGAAACAGAGCATTGGGCAGCCCCTGAAGGTACGGGAGTGCCACCGGCCGCAGCACATGCTGCACGTAGCGGTGGGCATTTAACGTGCCTTGAATACGCACTAGAGGTGACGTGGAATCATACGCAATAGCGCCCCAAACCATGATGCCGCGTTGTCTAGCGGTAGGGCGCTCCACAGTTACTGCCGGATTTGACCTTTCTCCACGCCGACGCCACACTCGTCTGCGGTGACTATCACTGACAGAACAGAAGCGTGACTCATCGGAGAACACGACATTCCGCCATTCCCTCATCCAAGTCGCTCTAGCCCGGCACCATGCCAGGCGTGCACGTCTATGCTGTGGAGTCAATGGTAGTCTTCTGAGCGGACGCCGGGAGTGCAGGCCTCCTTCAACCAATCGACGGGAAATTGTTCTGGTCGATATTGGAACAGCCAGGGTGTCTTGCACATGCTGAAGAATGGCGGTTGACGTGGCGTGCGGGGCTGCCACCGCTTGGCGGTGGATGCGCCGATCCTCGCGTGCTGACGTCACTCGGGCTGCGCCTGGACCCCTCGCACGTGCCACATGTCCCTGCGCCTACCATCTTAGCCACAGGCGCTGCACCGTGGACACATTCCTATGGGTATCGGCTGCGATTTGACGAAGCGATCAACCTGCCCTTCTCAGCCCGATCACCATACCCCTCGTAAAGTCGTCTGTCTGCTGGAAATGCCTCCGTTGACGGCGGCCTGGCATTCTTAGCTATACACGTGTCCTGTGGCACACGACAACACGTTCTACAATGACTGTCGGCTGAGAAATCACGGTACGAAGTGGGCCATTCGCCAACGCCGTGTCCCATTTATCGTTCGCTACGTGCGCAGCACAGCGGCGCATTTCACATCATGAGCATACCTCAGTGACGTCAGTCTACCCTGCAATTGGCATAAAGTTCTGACCACTCCTTCTTGGTGTTGCATTTGCTCTGTCGGTCAGTGTAGATATGGTATTTTGAGTGGAAGTGGAGTGTGATTGTAATGGTTATTGGAAAAGTAGAGGGCACATAATATACAATTTAAGGACCATAAAAATATATTTCACAAGTTTTTTGTGCTAATTCGTGCAGAAATATAGTTTATTCTATTTTGTGGTGGGTAATGACAATTTTACGGGCATCTGACCTTACAAAAGTTAAATTATGTATACCTACGTAGGATAACATGTATTATTCCTTCCTCATGGATAAATCAAAACATAACGCAGGATCTGGACTCCGACAGGTTTCTCTAAATCAAATTTGGCTCTCGACAGATATTAAGTTATCCAATTCTAATTTAGAGTATTTGTATGTTCCTCACCTCTTCGTCGTAAGTTCGTAAGTCTTGAGCGAATTGTCTTTTTAATATTGATATAATTTGTGAGCTAGACAAGTGGTTCGCATAGTATGAGGCACTTGTGTGAGGGAGAGGGCCATGGGTGTTAATGCAGTGGATGGTTTGACGCTATGATGGGTAGCAGTAGCGTATGCAGAATTTCGTCGTTGGGGGCATTTTAAAGGTTGATTATTGACATACAATTTCATCGGCATGTTGGTTATGTTTACTAGTACAGTGAGTTTCGTCGGCCGTCCCCCTGTGGTTGGGAGCGGTAGAATAACACCGACGTTATTGTCTGTCTGTCGTAAGAGGCGATTAAAAGGGGCCTCAGGATCTCTAAAGTTGGAAGCATGGTTTGGCGACCACAGGGCATTTAGCTGATTCCTCGTATTGTTTCCACTTACAGTACTTGTGACAGACTTCTCACTTTAATCCATCCTATCCGACCTCCCTTAGTCAAACCCCTTCTGGGTGGGGGCAGTAGATTGACGTCCACGGTATCCATGCCTATCGTACGATGCGACTAAATGGGGCTCCACGGGCACTCAATTAGCAATTAGGGAGCGTCGGTTGGCACTTAGCTGACTCCTGACATTGCTTCCACTTACTTGTGACAGGCTCCTCACTTTCATCTGTCCTATCCGACCTTTCTCGGTCAGCTCTTAGTCTTTTCCGACACCGACTGTATTAGATATCGAGACCTAGAAAGCTTTTTTTCATTTTTCGTGCCCTTTGTGGCCGTTGTCTTTGTTTGGACGATGCCTTCATTTTTCGAAGTGTCGGATTCCTACCATTTTTTCCCTCTGATTAGTGTTAATAGAGAATGGTTGCCTAGTTGTACTTCCTCTTGAAACAATAATCACCACCACCACCACCACTCTCCCTCCGCAGCATAGCAACAAGCACGCCAGTTCCCTCATTTTCTCAGTTTTGCTCCGTGCTCAGAATGTTTAACAAGTGTCGATCTGTTGCTTCAACTGATCTCGAGTTGTGAAGTATTAGTTCGGGGTATAATTCTCATAATACCTTTACATGTGTACACAGTACAGGAAAGTGTAAAGAGTCTAGCACGTAAGTCGTTAGATGATATCGAACAAAATTTCCAGGTGTCCACCTTCCACATAGAGGCATCGTGTGGAAACTTGTAAACAAATTGAGATGGACGGGTTCTTTACTCGACAAGAAACGAAGGGCGAAATAATGTGCTTAATGAGGAGAAAGTAAAAAAAAAATTCTCAGAAAAAATAGAACACACTGTACGTCTAAACATCCCTACGATGACTTGGACAAGAAACTAGGGTTTCGAAAACCTCAGCAAGGCGAGCTACGAAACATATCAGGAGATAAATGTTTCAATTACGGCAAACGAATGAATGGTGTGAATTTAACGATATCAAAAAGACATGGATGTTGGAGGAGAACATTTCTAAAATCTCGAGTTATACAGTACGTGATTATTTTCATAACTTCACTTGCTATGTTATGTAATGCAGGACAAAGTGAGGGAACGTTGCTATCCCGCGGAGCGGAGAGTGATGATGAGTCAACGGCAGGTAGGCACCGCGCGCCCGCCGGCCGAGCGACCGTTGAGATAAACTCACTCTACTACTACTACTACTACTACTACTACTAGGTCTGAAACACACCGTTGGATATATTAAAAATAAATTGTTTAAATTTATGAAAGTACGAAACTGGCACAGGATGATGAAGATGACGTAACGTTGAATTCACATTCTATGAATAATATACTTCTCCATTCTACTTTATCCTAGCAATGCAAATATACTTGGAGAAATGTTGGGCTCACACATACCTAACGCATCTGCTGCAGTTTATGGTTTAGCTACCTTATGATGACGTGAAATTTATGAAAATAAAAATCCTTAGCCTGTCTCCAGCCATTCGACCGGGTCAAGAATGGAATGAATGAAGCCCCCATCTGAGGATAGGAACTGTGCCGGCTGAAGAAGACTGCCGCAATCATGACTGACAAATGAAATGCTATTGGAGAGTGTTGCTGGAACAAAAGATGACAGGGAAAACCGAAGTATCCGGAGAAAAACCTGTTCCGCCTCCGCTTTGTTCAGCACAAATCTCACTTGGAGTGACTGGGATTTAAATCACGAAACCCAGCGGTGAGAGGCCGGCACGCTGCTGCCTGAGCCACGGAGGCTCTGACGTGAACTTTATTTGTATTACAATTTGAATTCGATGTTTCAAGTCTTCTTGGAAACCACGTGCATCACTGGCGTTGAACGCTGGGAGCAAGTTGAAGCCTGCAACATCAGAAATCTGAAGAAAGGTACTGGTAGGTAGTAATACTCCATTGAGACATGGAAGTGTCTAGAAATGGAACTTGTTTTATGTTGTGTTGACGGTCTTCTTCTCCTTCTTGCTTCTGTTATTATCAGGCTATTGTTATTTCTTTTTTTTTACAATGTGCTTTACGTCGCACAGACACAGTTAGGTCATGGCGACGATGGGATAGGAGAGGGCTAGGAGTGGGAAGGAAGCAGACGTGGCCTTAATTAAGGTACAGCCCAGGATTTGCCTGGTGTGAAAATGGGAAACCACGGAAAACCATATTCAGGGCTGCCGACAGTGGGGTTCGAACCCACTATCTCCCGAATACTGGAAACTGGCCGCACTTAAGCGACTGCAGCTGTCGAGCTCGGTATTGTTATTTCTGGTCGGAGGCGTTACTTTGAATGTGAATCTATCAAAGAGACTCAATAATTACACTTTGATCTAGTGCCTGACACTCAGGAGCCATCATCGGCGAAATTCGTTAGTTATCGTTGTGGGAGGATATTTAGCCACACCCCCCCTCTGCTTGAGCTTTTCAAAACTCAGAATTTTCATTTTTCTCGAGCTCAGTGTATTGCGAACAGAATTACAGGCATGGTGATATACCTGAACGCTCACAATGCTATAGCGTGCCCAGTTTATAATTGGTCTGAATGCTGTTTGGTACACATTCACTATGTCTAAAATCGTAAAGAGAAAATAAGTGGCTAATATTATTATTAAAGACACACATCTACATTAAAATATTCATTATTATCATATGGTTATGATGGAGGTGCATATAATATTTTAGACGCAGAAGTAGCATGTAAATATCATTGCTTCACCTGAATGCTTCATCTTAAATTGACGATCCAATGTTCTATAATGAAAGGAAAGCACACCACGTTATTCATGACTACTTTTGAATTACATAATACACTATATTAATTAATAATTTTACTAAAAAAATCTCAACAAACTACAAACATCAAGTCCATGTTTGAACAAACTTCATCTGACTACCGCAAGCTCAGTCAATACTGATCTGCATTTAGGGCAGTTGCCCAGGTGGCAGATTCCCTGTCTGTTGTTTTCCTAGCCTTTTCCTAAATGATTCCTACTGATTACAGATTGAGAAAAAGCATCTTCTCGTGCGGGATCTTCGGGAATGCATAGACTACAAGAAAGGAAAGAAAGTCTTGTGTATAATTAAAGGATGCACTGATAAAACATACGAACACACGAAGTTATTCATGACTATTTTAGAGAGAGAGGCGCCGTGCTGCTCAGCAACATTTTTAAAAATTTTTATAAATAGGTCAGATAACGTGTCTTGCTGCCTGCTGTCATTTCTTAATGGATACAGTACTTTTGCATCCAACTCTTGGCACAGGCCAGAGTAAAGTGTAGCTTCCACCGAAGTCCCAGTCAACATCCATGGCTGTGACAATATGGAAGTTGCTGGGGTATGGGCAGTGCTGAGTAATGACATTCGGAGCACGACTAGTGCATCTGAGTGTTATGAAAGGTGCTGCTCATAGGGTCGATCGTGCTGCAATAGTACTTTCTGACCCAGTGAGGAAAGCAATGGCAAACTACCTCATTCCTCATCTTGCCCAGTACGCCTCATTTTGGTGCTACTATTGGTTTTTTGGGTTTCCTTATAACCGCATAACCTTTGGTGGTGCTATTTGAGGATCCAACCAGCCTCTCTGCTGATGACCTAACAGACAGACAACGTGTCTTGATATGAAATTGGTCCACGCGCTATACGGGTACTTTTTTGAATGTATGCTTTTAGGATTTGTTTTACCTGTGAATTATGTGTCATATGATATAGATTTCTTTGTTTTGATGTTGACTAATATTTTCTTTCTTTCTTAATCGGTTTACCCTCCAGGGTTGGTTTTTCCCTCGGACTCAGCGAGGGATCCCACCTCTACCGCCTCAAGGGCAGTGTCTTGGAGGGTGAGACATTTGGTCGGGGTATACAACTGGGGAGAATGACCAGTACCTCGCCCAGGCGGCCTCACCTGCTATGCTGAACAGGGGCCTTTGTGGGGGATGGGAAGGCTGGAAGAGACAGGCAAGGAAGTTGGAAGGAAGCAGCCGTGGCCTTAAGTTAGGTACCATCCAGGCATTTGCCTGGAGGAGAAGTGAGAAACCACGGAAAACCACTTCCAGGATGGCTGAGGTGGAAATCGAACCTACTTCTACTCATTTGACCTCCTGAGGCTGAGGGGACCCCGTTCCAGTCTTCGTACCACTTTTCAAATTTTCGTGGCAGAGCCGGGAATAGAGCCGGGCCTCCGGGGATGGCAGCTAACCACACTAACCACTACACCACAGAGGCGGACGACTAATATTTTACGAATCATTTTGTAGTTTTAGAGTTATTGTTGTGTATTTAAGTAAAGTTTTCGTTCTATATTATTTTGTTTCGCATGGGGCTTTGGCACTGTTGCAGTCCTTATTGTCTGAAAAGTAGTTTCTTCTTCTTTTTCTTCTTCTTCTACAGCTTTTCCCACACCTGTGGCGTCGCGGGTGCGAACTGTGTCGCACCCTGTTTTACGACCCGATGCCCTTCCTGACGACAACCTTATGGGAATGATGTAATCACTTATTGTGTGTTTGTGTGGTGGTTGGTAGTGTAGTGTGTTGTCTGAATATGAAGAGGAAAGTGCTGGAAGAAACACAAATACCCTGTCCCCGAGCGAGAAGAATTAATCAAACACGATAAAAATTTGTGACGACATAATGCATTCGGCACTATGAGCCGAGTGACAGCGAATGTAGTCGACGACGGCTCCCGAGTGTCAGTCGTTGTTTGTCCAACCCTTGTCCCGTTTCCCTACGGGGTCGGGTATGAGATGAGATAAATCTGTCTTGGCGGGTTTTTATGACCGAGTGCCTTCCTGACGTCAACCTCATCAGAGGAGTTAATGAGATGAAATTAATGATGTGGTATATGATAGTAGGAAGAGGGTGAAACCCGGTGCCGGCACATAGCCTACTCCTGTCGAATGGCACCAAGGGGTCTGCTCAAGGCTTAACGTCTCCATCCGACGGACGAATCACCATCAATAGCGTCATATGCCCTCACTCCATATGAGCACTGCGAAGAGGTTTGGAATTTAATCCAGGTTTTTGGCACGCAATCTATATGGGAGCTCCGCATTCAAACAAGAGCGATGAATTCCAATGTATTCATCTTATTCACCCCTGCAGTAGTATCGAATTTAAACAAGTATTTGAATAATTCATTATCAAATCTTAGTGATTTCCAAATTCCTACAGCCATCGTTCTTATCATATTACAAGACATGTTTGACATAATATAATCAACATTCTTATGGGAATGAAGTGGGTGTGATGGTGATCATTATTGTTTATTATTGTTTTAAGATAAAGTACATTCTTGTTGCAAGCCAGTACAAAAACCCCTTTATTGCGGTCTCTACCCGCCTAAGACGCTCTTTTACAGCGAGGATATTATTATTATTATTATTATTATTATTATTATTATTACAATTTACTTCACGTCGCACCAACACAGGTAGGCCTTATCACGATTATGGGATAGCAAAGGTCTAGGAGTTGCCGTGACCTTAATTAAAGTACAGCCCCAGCATTTACCTGATATGAAAATTGGAAACCACGGAGAACCATTTTCAGAGCTACCGTCAGTGGGGTTCGAACCCACTATCTAACGGATGCCGGCTCATAGCTGCGCGCGCCTAACCCCACGGCCAACTCACCCGGTGAGAATGTTATTCATATTATGTTTGATATATATATACATGTGGGAGAAACAGATATTTAGCTAAGTATAGTGCATAGTGCAGTACTATGCTTTTCAGCTGTACTTAGTGTGTCTCACGGTAGTACAGTACGTAAGTTAATTTGCTTTTACAAGCGTAAAACGGAAAGCAATTTTAGAAAAAAAAGCTCCCCGCTAGTATATTTTCTCCGCTACACGGAAAAACATAGGATCTTGGGTATGTTTTTGGGCTTAGATGACTGAGCGACTACAAAAATTCTTTGGTTGTTACCACCTCAGTAGCCTCTTACGACATGCAGGTGGTACACATAATGCATACTTTGACTCCACCCACAGGGGAGACAAAGAGTTTCGACAAATCCATAAAAATGAGTGTATCCACAAAAGAATGGTAAGGGTCGTAAAATGTGAGAAAATGAAAGACATTCTAGACCTCGTAAATTCAAAACTAATAATAATAATAATAATAATAATAATAATAATAATAATAATAATAATAATAATAATAATGTCCACCTCTGTGAAGTAGTGGTTAGTGTAAGTAGCTTCCACCCCCGGGACCTGGGTTCGATTCCCGGCTCTGCTACGAACATTTTGAAAAGTGGTACGAGAGCTCAGCCTCGGGAGGTTAACTGAGTAGAGGGGGTTCGATTTCGTCCTCGCAGTGGTTTTCCTTGGTTTACCACTCCCCCTCCAGGCAAATGCCGGGATGGTACCTAACACAAGGTCACGGCCGATTCCTTCTCTCCTCCTTGTCTATCGCTTCCAACTTCCCATCCCCTCACAAGGCCCCTGTTCAGCATAGCAGGTGAGGCCGCCTGGGCGAGGTACTGATCGTCCACCCCAGTTGTATCCCCTGTCCGAAAGTCTTACGCTCCAGGACACCGAAAGCCGTTTATCGCGCTCTCTACACCCCCCCCCACTAAGACGCTTTTTTATAGCGAGATGATGATGATGATGATGATGATGATTATTATTATTAGCTAACACTGTGGTGTAGATGCAGCGTGCCTGTATGCTACACCAAGGTCCTGGGTTCGTTTCCTAGTCAGCTGAAAGATTTAAATACTGGACTCAGGAGAAGAGCGGGTTTCACTTGGTACGAGATTTTCCTAAGCCTATAGATCACTACTGATCTGCATTTAAGGCAGTCGCCCAAGTGGCAGATTCCCTATGTGTTGTTTTCCTAGCCTTTTCTTAAACGATTTTAAAGAAATTGGAAATTTACTGAACGTCTCCCTTGGTAAGTTATTCCAATCCCTAACTCCTTCCTATAAGTGAATATTTGCCCCAATTTGTCCTCTTGAATTCCATCTTTATCTTCAGATTTCAATCTTTCCTACTTTTAAAGACACCGCTCAAACTTATTCGTCTACTAATATCATTCCACGCCATCTCTCCGCTGACAGCTCGGAACATACCGCTTAGTCGAGCAGCTCGTCTTCTTTCTTCCAAGTCTTCCCAGCTCAAACTTTGCAACATTTTTGTAACGCTTCTCTTTTGTCGGAAATCATCCAGAACAAATCGAGCTGCTTTTCTGTGGATTTTTTCCAGTTCTTAAATCAAGTTTTCCTGGCGAAGGTCCCATACATTGGAACCATTTTCTAGTTGGGGTCTTACCAGAGACTTATATGCACTCTCCTTTACATCCTTACTACAACCCCTAAACACCCCCATAACCATGTGCAGAGATCTGTACCCTTTATTTACAATCCCATTTATGTGATTACCCCAGTGAAGATCTTTCCTTATATTAACACCTAGATACTTACAATGATCCCCAAAAGGAACTTTCACCCCATCAACGTAGTAATTAAAACTGAGAGGACTTTTCCTATTTGTGAAACTCACAACCTGACTTTTAACCCCGTTTATCAACATACCATTGCCTGCTGTCCATCTCACAACATTTTCGAGGTCACGTTGCAGTTGCTCACAATCTTGTAACTTATTTATCACTCTATAGAGAATAACATCATCCGCAAAAAGCCTTACCTCCGATTCCACTCCTTTTCTCATATCATTTATATATATAAGAAAACATAAAGGTCCGATAATACTGCCTTGAGGAATTCCTCTCTTAATTATTACAGGGTCAGATAAAGCTTCACCTACTCTAATCCTCTGAGATCTATTTTCTAGAAATATAACAACCCATTCAGTCACTCTTTTGTCTAGTCCAATTGCACTCATTTTTGCCAGTAGTCTCCCATGATCCACCTTATCAAATGCTTTAGACAGGTCAATCGCGATACAGTCCATTTGACCTCCAGAATCCAAGATTTCTGCTATATCTTGCTGGAATCCTACAAGTTGAGCTTCCGTGGAATAACCTTTCCTAAAACCGAATTCCCTTCTATCGAACCAGTTATTAATTTCACAAACATGCCTAATATAATCAGAAAGAATGCCTTCCCAAAGCTTACATACAATGCATGTCAAACTTACTGGCCTGTAATTTTCAGCTTTATGTCTATCACCCTTTCCTTTATACACAGGGGGTACTATAGCAACTCTCCATTCATCTGGTATAGTTCCTCCGACCAAACAATAATCAAATAAGTACTTCAGATATGGTACTATATCCCAACCCATTGTCTTTAGTATATCCCCAGAAATCTTATCAATTCCAGCCGCTTTTCAACTTTTGTATCTTATTGTAAATATTAATTTAATTTGGTTAATTTAGTTAATTTATTAGGTGGTTTATACATGTATTTATTTATTTATTTATTTATTTATTTATTTATTTATTTATTTATTTATTTATTCAAAATTAGTTTTGACAGACTGAAGAACCGAACAGTTATAAGATAGTTTACATAGACGAACACTGGTTGCTATGATCGCAAAAACTGGGAAATTGGGATCGCTAATTCCAGACATACCTTCAGCCCCAAAACATGTCAATTTTAATAGAAATCAAACTCCATGGCACGACAGCCCTGATGTGCCTTGGCCTACTAAGCGACCGCTACTCAGCCCGAAGGCCTGCAGATTACGAGGTGTCGTGTGAGCGGCACGACGAATCATCTAGGCCATTATTCTTGACATTCTATACCGGGACCGCTACCGCACCGTCAGACAGCTCCTCAATTTTTTTCATGCAGACTGAATGAACCTCGAACCAGCCCTCAGATCCGGGAAAAAATCCCTGTCCTGACTGGGAATGGAATGCGGAGCGTCCGTTTAAGATGGAGGAAATACTCCTACACAACGGGGCCGTCAAAGCGCGAGCTCAAAGTGCCGTTCATCACCAGCATGGCTTCAGACCTGGAACGAAGTGGTGGACGAAGTGTTCCATCACTTCGGGAGGATAAAACCAATACAGTTATATCCAGACGTGATAGCAAGGCTTCAATTCTCGGAATACAGAGGGAGTTAGGGATTGGAAAATTTATCAAGGGAGATGTTTGATAAAAACCCAAATTCTTTGAAACCATTTAAGAAAATACTAGGTAAACAAATTATAGGGAATCTGCCACCTGGGCGGCAGTCCTGATTGCAGACCAATGGTGATTGATTGGAATATTAGGAAGCAACTGGAGAAACAGTGTCGCCAATTCCTTGTTCTCATAGACTTCGAGAGAAATCTTTTTTTTCCAACGTGGCGCTAAATAAACTTCTCCAGGCCGTGATTTCGAGCCGAAATCAAAGGATGTGGTGCAGAGGTTAGATTTTTTAAATCATTTGCTTTACGTCTTTTGGCGACGATGGGATGGGAAAGGGCTAGGCGTGGGAAGAAAGCGGCCGTGGCCTTAATTATGGTACAGCCGCAGTATTTGCCTGGTATGAAAATAGGAAACTACGGAATCCATCTTCAGGGCTGCCGGCAGTGTGGTTCAAACCTACTATCACCCGGATGCAAGTTCATAGCTGCGCTCCCCTAATCCTACGGCCAATTCGCCCGGTCAGAGGTAACAACTGGGTAAAGAAAAGATGTGAGTGAGGTTTTATTTAGTCATGAGTCCCGATTCCAGCTTTATCCCAACCTGAAAATTCATGTAAGGCAAACAGCCACAGTGAAATTCCTTCCCTCCTGTTTGTCACCACCTGTCCAGGGTGGTGGTAATGGGGACATGGTATATGAGTGTATATCTGTAAATGAAATGGGATATTCAGGTTTGTTGACGGTTATATGGATTCCAAAGAGAAACTTAATTTTCTACTGTGCAAGGCAATTGAGGACCAAAGATGGAAAAGGGGAAAAGTGTCGAAATATGAAAAATGTGTTTTTTTGTAATAAGGAAATATATTAGCCATGCCGCATATGATGGTAACTTGTGTATGTGCCTGAGGTTTTTAGTTTAGTTGGTTGTATGCTCAACAGGTAGAGCCACAGTGCAATGTGCCCAGCTGAGTTTGGCGGGGAAGGGTGAATGTGCACTGCCTTCGTGATGTCTGTGTGAACGTGTGAACAGTGAGAGTTCAGAGTAGGAAATACCAGGAAAACAAAACAGAATTCAGTGCAAAACCAAGGTTTGGAAGCTGCTATCTCAGTAATGCGGCGTCGCACTAGTGTGCTTCAAGTTTTGACTTCTTCGTGTTAAAAAAAAAAAAAAAAAAAAAAAAGTGAAATAGCATATAGGCATCCAAAATTTTGGATTCAATGTTTACTGGGACACCTTATTTCTAAGGATTAGAGCGATCGACGCGGGTTCTTCCCGCATATGTCGATGTTGCTTTTTTGTTTTTTTTTCTAGTGGCTTTACATCGCACCGACACAGACAGGTTTTATGGCGACGATGGAATAGGAAAGGCCTAGGAATTGGAAGGAAGCGGCCGTGGCCTTAATTAAGGCACAGCCGCAGCATTTGCCTTGTGTGAAAATGGGAAACCACGGAAAACCATCTTCAGGGCTGCCGACAGTGGGATTCGAACCCACTATCTCCCGGATGCAAGCTCACAGCCCGTAACCGCACGCCCAACTTGCCCGGTATGTCGATGTTTACTCAAGGAACAGGTAAGAAAGTGCTTGGCTAACTGGATTATAGGACATCTATGCATCTAACTTTGGTTGTCAAGTAGCATACCAGGAATACATTTTCTTTCTCTCTCAATAATAGACAGATAACGTGGATGTACGGTCGCAAATTCTGCAAACCCATGTTAAAAAAAAGGCACTATCATGCAAGTTAACATAATACTGTATTTGCGTCAAAGCCCAATGTCCAAATATTCGCTGTTAAATTCAAATTTTGAAAACATGCAATATGCACGAATTTTCTCCCAAAGAGGCCAAAACATGCAAAAAAGTACGGTTGTTTGGAACTGATTTGTCATAAAACGAATATTTGTAAAGATTCAGAAGTGTAACCAGCTTATTTAGGAACATGCATTTGCATGGAAATCCGGGCTCTAGGTCATTTGCAATCACTAGATTGCTTGTCAAAATCCTGGATTTAATTTCAGACCTATGCGCAAGGGTTCATACGGAGTGAGGGCATATGACTTTCTTTCTTTCTTTCTTAATCTGTTTACCCTCCAGGGTTGGTTTTTCCCTCGGACTCAGCGAGGGATCCAACCTCTACCACCTCAAAGGCAGTGTCGTGGAGCTTCGGACACTGGGTCGGGGATACAACTGGGGAGGATGGCCCTTACCTCGCCCAGGCGGTCTCACCTGCTATGCTGAACAGAGGCCTTGGTGGGGGATGGGAAGATTGGAAAGGATAGGCAAGGGAGAGGGAAGGAAGCGGCCGTGGTCTTAAGTTAGGTACCATCCCGACATTTGCCTGGAGGAGAAGTGGCGAACCACGGAAAACCACTTCCAGGATGGCTGAGGTGGGAATCGAACCCACCTCTACTCAGTTGACCTCCCGAGGCTGAGTGGACCCCGTTCCAGCCCTCGTACCACTTTTCAAATTTCGTGGCAGAGCCAGGAATTGAACCCGGGCCTCCGGGGGTGGCAGCTAATCACACTAATCACTACACCACAGAGGTGGACGAGGGCATATGACACTGTTCGTTATTCATCCGTCGGATGGAAACGTTAGTCTGAGAGTTGACCCCATTGTGTTATTCGAGACAGGAGTAAGCTATGTGCTGGCACCGGGTTTCATCTCGTTAACTCTGATGAGTTTGACGTCAGGAAGGGTATACGGCCGTAAAACCTCGGTACGAAGATTCATCTCGTTTCATACCACACCCCGCAGACTAATGGGACGAGGTTTGGAGACACACAAAATACGTTCTCGGAGATAAATTCCGACTGAAATCTATAATATATAAAATAACTTGTCCTGACTGACTGACTGACTGATTCATCATCGCCGAGCCAAAACTACTGGACATAAAGAAATGAAATTTTGAGGATACATTCATATTAAGATTAGGTACTCGCTCAGAGAGGATTTTTGGATATTCTGTCGCTAAGGGGGTGAAAAGGGGGTGAAATGTTGAAATGAGTATCTATATCTCAAAACTTTAAAAGTTTCCAGATGTAAAAATTGGTACTTAGAATCTTCTTTAAAAATAAAGAAACACGTATTTTTTGTTTTCAAAAAATCCCAATAGGAGGGGTGAAAAAGGGTGAAAATGGGTTGAATGCCTTTAATCAGGATACCGGTACTTATATTTCAGAAACTGAAGATATTACGGACCTGAAAATTGGTATTTGGGATCTCCTTTAAAAATAAAGAAAGACATCTTTTTTGTAAAATACAATTAATGGGGGGAGGGGGTTAAAAGGGGGGTGAAGTTTTAAAATGAGTGTATATATATATCTCAAAACATTTAAAGTGTACAGATGTCAAAATTGGTATTTAGAATCCCCTTTAAAAATAAACACATATTTTTTGTTTTCGGAAAATCCCAATAGGAGGGGTGAAAAAGGGTGAAAAAGGGGTTGAATGCCTTAAATGAGGATACTTATATCTAAGAAACAGGAGATATTACAGACCTGAACATTGGTATTTGTGATCTCCTTTGAAAATAAAGAAATACGTATTTTTTGTTTTTGTTTTTGGAAAATCTAATTAATGGGAGTTAAACAGGAGTGACAAATTGGGGTGAATTTTTAGAAAGACTATATCTACAGTATATCTCAGAAACGTAAAATGTTACAGACGTAAAAATTGGTATTTGGAATCTCCTGTAAAAGTAAAGAAACATAGGCGATTTGTTTTTGGAAACTCCACTTAAGGGGAACTAAAAAGGGGGGTGAAATTTTAAAATGAGCATTTCTACAGTATATCTCAAAAACTTAACATGTTACCGAAGTGAAAAATAGTTTTTTTAATCTCTATTGAAGATAAAGAAACATGTATTTTTTGTTTTGTGAAAAACCACTTGGGTGGAGGGGTAAAGTGACTGAAAATGGGGTTCAATTTGGTATTTCCTTTAAAAATACAGGAATACGAATTTTTTGTTTTCGGAAATCCATCTAAAGGGAGGAGGGAAAATGAGAAATTAGTTGAATTATTTGTATGAGGATACTATTATCTCAAAATCGAAATATTTTGCAGACGTGAAAATTGGTATTCGGAATCTGCGTTAAAATTAAACGAACACGTATTCTCGGAAAATCCAATGAAGGTGGGGGGGGGGGGGGGAGAGGTGAAAAATTGAAAAATTAATTGAGTTAATTGTATGAGGATACTTACATCTAATAAAAACTAAAGTTGTTACAGACGTAAAAATTGATATTTGTTTCTCCTTTAAAAACAAATAGAAAAGCGTTTTTTGGCGAAATCATTTTGGGTACCGGGGCAGAAAAAGAGTTGAATTCCTTTTATGTGTACACGTATCTCAAAAACTGAAGATGTTAGAGTCGTGATAATTGGTATTTAGAAGTTCCTTTACTATTAAAGAGTCAAGTATTTTTAACGGGAAATTCACTTAAGGGGGGAGGGGGGGGGGAGTGTGAAAGGAAGTGGAAAAAAGTGAATTCTTTTTATGGGGATATATCTCAGAACTAAGGGTAAAAGACGTGAATATTGGTATTTGGAATCTCCTTTAAACATAAGGAAACACGCCTTATTTTTTGGGGGGGGGGGGGAGGGTAGGGGGTAAATCAACTTAACGGCAGTGAGCTGAAAAAGGAGTTGAGACCAATTGATTTTACTGTTCATAATGTACCTATTCTGATCATAAACTGATCATTTTTAACCTTTCCTGGGTTCGTTTTCAAGAACCATCTTTTTCCTTTGGAGTATATAAAGTTAGATTACAGTAGATTCTCCTGGCATATAAATAAAAATGTAAACTCATTTGAAATAAACGATATGAATGATATTGACCGTGCAATTGTTCACCTCTATAATAAGGTCAATAATTCACGGAAGTATATCATTCATTTCGCCAGAAATCTCGCGCACTTGCCTACGCGCGACGATGGTGCTTGTAACATTATCAGCAATGACAATGACAGAGGATGTAATTTACCGCCAAGTAGCGGTCTTGCATCTTTCTGTGGGTTCCAGACCATTAATAATAATAATAATAATAATAATAATAATAATAATAATAATAATAATAATAATAATAATAATGTTCTGGACCGTCGTCAAAATGTGCGGACCGCGATGGAAACGGGTCCTGGCCGGGTAATGACTACGATTGTAGCCCGTCCGGGGGGTTCAGTACCGCCAAGGCACCCAAGACGACACCACGCCAGATATCCTCAAGGATTTGATCCATATTAAAATGCTTATAGGAAAAGATGGCACAGATTAGAGACCCAACTGGTCGGGTGGAATACCTGGACCTAGCCCTGGAAGTACGAAATCGATTGCTGGAAAGAAAGATTGAAAACTGGGAGGAACTTTGCCGTAATCTCTCAGAAAACGAGTCAGATCACGAATTTTGGCGGATTCTCTCAGAAAACGAATTAGATCGCGAATTTCAGTGGATTATATCGTCGCTTCACCGGTAAAAGGTTGTAATCCACAAAGCTCTTCCTATCGATTGTTCTCATTAAGACTGGTCACGCCTCCCAGCCGCATATGGTTATGTAGTCTATCAGAACAAATTTTCTTGTGTTCATTTTCCTATGCCCATGTGTAAAGGAAAATTAACCTTACTGTACCGTACTATACGAATGTATGCTTGCATTACGTATTTACGCACTCCTATTGTATAATGCATGTTAGGTTCATTTTCGGTTACTCGTCGGCATAGGAAAACGAACACTATGGATATTGTTCTGATGGGCTGCATATCCATATGTGGTTGGGAGGCGTGACCAGACTTATAATCGATAGGAAGAGCTTTGTGGATTACAACCTTTTACCGGTGAAGCGACGATATACAAAACGTTAAACATTCAATTATAAAGTTCATTATAATACCGTAGCGAAGCACGGGTATCTTGCTAGTTAGGAATACAAGCGATCCGAGGTTGTTTAGGAGAAAGTGCCTAAAAGGGTTTTCAAAACAAATTACAGAAAATAGGGCCAACAAAGGTTTCAATTGTTTTGAAAACTAATTAATTTCAATTAAATTATCAGCAAGGAACTAAAACTGTGAAGATTTGTGAATTAATTTTGCTAAATATGTAAAAATACGGAGCCTCCGTGCTTCAGGTGGCAGCCCGCCGGCCTCGCACCGCTGGATTCCGTGATTCAAATCCCGGTCAGTCCATGTGAGATTTGTGGTGGACAAAGCAGAGGCGGGACAAGTTTTTCTCCGGGTACTTCGGTTTTTCCTGTCATCGTTCATTCCAGGAACACTCTCCAATATCATTTAATTTCATCTGTCAGTCAATTATTGCTCCAGAGGAGTACGACGGGCTTTGGCAGTCGGCACAATTCCTATCCTCGCCGCTAGATGGAGGCTTCATTCTTTCCATCCCTGACCCGGTCGAATGACTGGAAACAGGCTGTGGATTTTCATTTCATTTAAAAATACGGTAGGATTTTCGTACGACGACTATCTCGTGTATAGCGCCATTTTAAACCTTAGACTGAATGAGGAATTTTAAGAAAGAGTATGTTGAGTTCTCTGTAAACACTTGAACATTCTGAAGCTGAAGATGACATCGACGACAGTGGTAGTAATTTGCTATTATCCGAATTGCTGCAAAATAAAGACTGGGATATTTTGAATCAATATGACTACAATACGTACGATACTATAGACCAGGGCCTCTCAAATGCCCAAAATCTCACGCGTGCCAACAGCGGCGCAGAGTTCCTGTGCACAGTGCATCGGTCCCGCTCGGCTCGGCTCGGACCAACGCTTCGTCTCTGGGCTACTCGCCTAAGCTCGGCTCAACTCGGCTCGGATTTGGAGCGCTACGGAGGCAGAGGGAGACAGGGGGAGCGAGCGAGGCAGGCGTGCGGAAAGAGAGAGATAGTGCTATTGCTCCAAATCGAGGAGTGGGGGTCTGCACTCTGGTCAACCAAACGAAGTCGACTTTTGCACCGTGCACAGTGCATGCACCCTGAGAGGCTCTGCTATAGACGATGGCGTAGAATGGAGGCATAAACAGACAGGCGAATTGAAGGGTAAGGGTCATAGTGACCAAGAGGAGCAGGAAGAAGAAAAGTCGGAAGTTATCATCCCAACAATGTGAGAAGTTTAGTAGCTATCGGAATCGTGACCATGTTCTACAAAGTTTGGGGAGGCTGCAATGAAATCGTGACACAGTTCATGAACATATAACGTAATTTGGAAAGTGCATATTGGGGAAGCAGAGGAAGACAGACAATTATTCCTAAATGAAGTATCTTGGAGAGTACTTTACGAGCTGAAATGCTCATGAAATTAAAAACTATATTTCATGTAATGCATACAGCATCGTACTTCAAAAAGTAAATAATTATATAAAATTTACCAGTATTTTATTTTTATTGCTTGATAACAAATCGCATGCTTTCCCCATTCAGGGATTGCCATAAGGCAAAGACTATTGAACACTATGATTTCATAACTGAAAATAAGAGAATATTGGAAACTAACTAACTAACTAACTAACTAACTAACTAACTAACTAACTAACTAACTAACTAACTAACTAACTAACTAACTAACTAACTAACTAACTAACTAACTAACTAACTAACTAACTAACTAACTAACTAACTAACTAACTAACTAACTAACTAACTAAATAAAAATTGTAGTTTACAGCCCGCCTCTGTGGTGTAGCGGTTAGTGTGATTAGCTGCCATCCCCGGAGCCCGGGTTCGATTCCAGGCTCTGCCACGGAATTTGAAAAGTGGTACAAGGGCTGGAATGTCCAGACAGAGGAGGTGAATAATACTAACGAAGTATTGAAATGCACTGTACCTATGATAACAATGACATTTACAATAAGAAACAAACCTGGAGGGTGCGATCAGTAGTTCAATGGAAGTTGGATGAAAATCAGTGTGGTTTCAGACCACAGAGAGGCTGTCAGGATCAGATTTTCAGTATGTGCCAGGTAACTGAAAAATGCTACGAGGGGAATAGATAGTCATGTTTATGTTTCGGAGATCTAGAGAAAGCATATGACAGGGTACCGAGGGAAAAGATGTTCGCCATACTGGGGAACTATGGGATTAAGGGTAGATTATTAAAATCAAACAAAGGCATTTATGTTGACAATTGGGCTTCAGTGAGAATTGATGTTAGAATGCGTTCTTGGTTCAGGGTACTTACAGGAGTTAGAGAAGGCTGTAATCTTTCACGTTTGTTGTTGGTATTTTACATGGATCATCTGCTGAAAGGTAGACCTATAAAATGGCCGGGAGGGATTCAGTTAGATGGAAATGTAGTAAGCGGTCTGGCCCATGCTGATGACTTGGTCTTAATGGCAGATTGTGCCGAAAACCTGCAGTCTAATATCTTAGAAGTTGAAAATACGTGCAATGAAAATTAGCCTTTCCAAAACTAAACTGATGTCAGTAGATAAGAAGTCCATGAGAATTGAACAGACTTCAAAAAATGTCTAGTGATTTTCTTTAGTGAATGTACTTAAACAATCTTAACAAATAACATCTTATAAAAAGAAAATATAATTCATTACACTATCTCTTTGTCAATAACCCAGATGGAATTTGATTGTTTTTACACTTCGAAATATTATTTTTACACTCTTAATCATGCACCTGACCTGTTCGCATATGTGTGTGCTTGTACATAAAGTTTTACCTCTTCCTACTTATGTAATCACGAGCCAGTAATTGCAACACTATCTAATCCTGATCTGTATATAACCTATTGTGTTTTTGTCATTTTTTCTTCTAAATTTGTTTATTATAATTTTTCAAAATCTGTTGTTAATTTTTCGTAACCTTTTTTCTGTTTTGCAATCTACATTATTGTACTATATTTTGTAATGTCTGTTGTAATTGGAGTGCAACTCTGTTACAAGCATGTGTCATAAATAAATAAATAAATAAATAAATAAATAAATAAATAAATAAATAAATAAATAAATAAATAAATAAATAAATACAAAGCTGGAACAGATAGATAATTTCAAGTATTTAGGATGTGTGTTCTCCCAGGATGGTAATACAGTAAGTGAGATTGAGTCAAGGTGTAGTAAAGCTAATTCAATGAACTCGCAGTTGCGATCAACAGTATTCTGTATGAAGGAAGTCAGCTTCCCGATGAAACTATTTTTGCATCGGTCTGTTTTCAGACTAACTTTGCTTTACGGAAGCGAAAGCTGGGTAGATTCAGGTTATATTTTTCATAAGTTAGAAGTAGCAGACATGAAAGTAGCAAGAATGATTGCTGGTACAAACAGGTGGGTACAATGGAAGGAGGGTACTCGGAATGAGGAGATAAAGTCTGTTAGGAATGAACTCGATGGATGAGGCTGCACGCATAAACTGGCTTCGATGGTGGGGTCATGCGAGGCGAATGGAGGAGGGTAGGCTACCTAGGAGAATAATTGACTCTGTTATTGAGGGTAAGAGAAGTCGAGGGAGACCAAGACGACGATGGTTAGACTCAGTTCCTAACGATTTAAAGATGAGAGGTGTGAAACAAATGAAGCCACAGCAATAGTTGCAAATAGAGGATTGTGGCGACGTTTAGTACATTCACAGATTCTTGCAGACTGAACGCTGAAAGTCATAATGGTCTATAATAATGTATGTATGATGTATGTAGAAAAGCAGAAAACTAGAAAAGCAGCTGGAACTAATAAGATTTTTGGGGAAATGCTAAAGACAATAGGCTGGGATATAGTACCGTATCTGAAGTTGTTATTATTGACTATTGTTTGCATGGAGGAGCTATACCAAATAAATGGAGAGTTGGTATAGTAGCCCCTGTGTATAAAGCAAAGGGTGATAGACATAAAGCTGAAAATGGCAGGCCAGTAAGTTAGACATGCGTTGCATGTATGTTTCGGGAAAGCATTCTTTCTGATTATATTAGACATGCTTGTGAAATTAATAACTGGTTCGATAGAATGAAGTTCGGATCTAGGAAAGGTTATTCCACTGAAGCTCAACAGAAATATACCAGATATCTTGGATTCAGGTCAAATAGATTGTATCGCGATTGACCTATCTAAGACATTTGATATGGTAGATCATGGGGGACTACTGGAAAAACTGAGGACTGTTGGACTAGACAAAAGAGTGACTGAATGGGTGGCTGTATTTCTAGAAAATAAAACTCAGAGAATTAGAGTAAGCGAAGCGTTATCTCACGCTGTAATAATTAAGAGGGGAATCTCTGAAGGCAGTACTATTGGACCTTCATGTTTTCTTATATATATAAATCATACGAGTAAAGAAGTAAAGGATTTTTGCGGATTGTGTTATTCTGTATGGAGTAATAAATAAGTTACAAGATTGTGAGCAACTGCAAAAGAACTCGACAATGTTGTGAGATGGACAGCAGGCAACGGTATGATGATAAACGGGGTTTTAAAGTCAGGCTGTGAGATTCACTAATAGAGAAAGTCCTCTCAATTTTAATTACTGCGTTGAAGGCGTTAAAGTATGTTGATCACTGTAAGAACCTAGGTGTTAATGTAAGGAAATGGATGAATCTCATAAATGGGATTGTAAATAAAGTGTACAGATCTCCCCACATGATTATGAAAGTATATAGGGATTGTAATAAGGGTGTGAAGGAGAGGGTGTATAAATCTCTGGTAAGACCTCAACTAGAGTTTGGTTCCAGTGTATGGGACCCTCACCAGGATTACTTGATTCGAGAAGTGGAAAAATTTCAAAGAAATGCAGCTCGATTTGTTCAGGGTGATTTCCGGCAAAAGAGTAGCGTTACGAAAATGTTGCAGAGTTTGGGCTGGGAGGACTTGGGAGAAAGGAGACGAACTACTCGACTAAGTGTTGTGATCCGAGCTGTCAGTGGGGAGAGGGCGCGGAATGAGATTAGTAGAAAAATAAGTTTCAGTGGTGTTTTTAAAGTAGGAAAGATCACAATATGAAGCTGAAGTTGGAATTCAAGAGAACAAATTTTGGCAAATATTCGTTTCCAGGTAGGGGGAGTTAGGGATTAGAATGATTTACCAAGGGAGATGTTCAATACATTTCCAAATTCTTTGCAATAATTTGAGCGAAGGCTAGGAAGAAAACAGATAGGAAATATGCTACCTGGGCGACTGCCCTAAATGCAGGTCAATGTTGAATGATGATAATTGATAATTGATGAAACGGGTTTCGCTCAGCCTCGGGAGGTCAACTGATAAAGGGGGTTCGATTCCCACCTCTGCCATCGTCGAAGTGGTTTTCCGTGGTTTCCCACGTCTTCTCCCGGCAAATGGCGGGAGAGTACCTAACTTAAGGCTACGGCTGCTTCCTTCTCCCTTTCTTTTCTATCCCTTCCAATCTTCCCATCCCACCAGAAGGCTCCTGTTCAGATAGCAGGTGAGGCCGCCTGGAGGAGGTACCGGTACTCCTTCCAGTTGTATCCCCGACCCAATATATCTCGCTTCAGGACACTACCCTTGAGGTGGTAGAGGTGATATCCTTCACTGAGTCCGAGGGAGTCCGAATAGCCTGGAGGGTAAAATAATTAAGAAAGAAAGAAAGAAAGAAAGAAAGAAAGAAAGAAAGAAAGAAAGAAAGAAAGAAAGAAAGAAAGAAAGAAAGAAAGAAGTGCTGTAGTTTACGGCCCGTTGAAATGATGTTGAGGTTTGACTCTGTTCTTACAGTAGGATGTCCGGCTTCATGTCTAAATTGTTGGCATGCTGGCCATGGGTTTCAGAGTTTCCGGGTTCGATTCCCGACAAGGTCCGGATTTTAACCAACTTTGGTTAATTTTCTTAAAGCGTCAACAATGGCACATTTTTCTTTATGGTGTCTTGAATTACGCAATGATTCGCCGCACGAACAAGAACCCAAAACGTGTGCGAGTGTTCCAAACTAACTGTGGCATCGCTGACGGTGTTTATCGTTCTGGGATCTGCCAGGTAGGGTTCTAACAGCACTGATGTTAGATGTCATTTTGATGGCTTCTTTCCACTTCCCAGCGCTCATATCTTCAGGTTTGCTCATCCAGCCGGCATACATTCCTTGTAAAAGACCACACCTTTCCTATTGTGTGGAAGGGAACTTCTCAACTGAAATTCTCTGTCTTGAAACTTTTCTCTAGTTATACGAAGTCTGACGTGCGTGCTATCCACGGCAAGCCTTTCCATATCTACCTCCAAACCAAGATAATGCATGAAGGTTAAAGCGTCATGAACCAAGTCACGAGTTCGGTTGATGTACTTATGAGATGTTGAAAGCAGCTTTCGCCAGGAGATGATATGTTGAAAAAATGCTTCCCATCTCGCCTTAAATAAACCCAAACCCTTGTATTTCTGTATGAGTATACCAGAGCGTCCGCCTCTGTGGTGTATTGGTTAGTGTGATTAGCTGCCACTCCCGGAGGCCCGGGTTCGATTCCCGGCTCTGTCACGAAATTCGAAAAGTGGTACTAGGGCTGGAACGGGGTCCACTCAGCCTCGGGAGGTCAACTGAGTGGAGGTGGCTTCGATTCCCACCTCAGCCATCCTGGAAGTGGTTTTCCGTGGTTTACCACTTCTCCTCCAGGCAAATGCCTGGATGGTACATGACTTAAGGCCACGGCCGCTTCCTTCCCTGTTCCTTGTCTATCCCTTCCAACCTTCCCATCCCCCTGCAAGACCCCTGTTCAGCATAGCAGGTGAGGCCGCCTGGGTGAGGTACTGGGCCATCCTCCTCAGATGTATCCCCGACCCAGAGTCTGAAACTCCAGGACACTGCTCTTGAGGCGGTAGAGGTGGGATCCCTCGCTGAGTCCGAGGGAAAATCCGACCCTGGAGGGTAAACAGATAAGGAAGAAGAAGAAGAAGAAGAAGAAGAAGAAGAGTATAGCATAGCATGAGAAGTGTCACCAGTGAGTTGGTAATAAAGTTTCCTTATACTCTAAATCATTCGATGCCATAAATTTTGATTACAACGACAACTCGCTTGCAACGACACAATCCCTTGGATGTAGTTACAACCAAATTCAACCATATTATGTTTGTTTAATTAATTACAATTTGCATACCATTTTAAGAATTTTATACATTTTATGATTATTTTGTATAATATGCCAACCCTGTGGTGTAGGGGTAGCATGTCTGCCTTTTACACACAGCCTGTCCGCCTCCGTAGCGTAACGGTTAGTGTTATTAGCTGCCGTCCTCGGGGGCCCGGGTTCAATTCCCCATCATCATCATCATCATCATCATCATCTGTTTACCCTCCAGGGTCGGCTTTTCCCTCGGACACAGCGAGGGATCCCACCTCTACCGCCTCAAGGGCAGTGTTCTGGAGCTTCAGACTCTTGGTCGGGGATACAACTGGGGAGAATGACCAGTACCTCGCCCAGGTGGCCTCACCTGCTATGCTGAACAGGGGCCTTGTGGAGGGATGGGAAGATTGGAAGGGATAGGCAAGGAAGAGGGAAGGAAGCGGCCGTGGCCTTATGTTAGGTACCATCCCGGCATTCGCCTGGAGGAGAAGTGGGAAACCACCGAAAACCACTTCCAGGATGGCTGAGGTGGGAATCGAACCCACCTCTACTCAGTTGACCTCCCGAGGCTGAGTGGACCCCGTTCCAGCCCTCATACCACTTTTTCAAATTTCGAGGCAGAGCCGGGAATTGAACCCGGGCCTCCGGGTGTGGCAGCTAATCACGCTAACCACTACACCACAGAGGCGGACTCAATTCCCGATACTGCCAGAAATTTAAGAATGGCAGGAGGGCTGGTAAGTGGTTGAAATGGTACATGCAGCTCAAGTCCAATTGGGGATGTTCTTGAAAAGAGCTGCACTACCTCGGGATGAGGACACGAATTTATTTACACACAGGTTCGGGGTAGGATTCCTTGTCAGTTAGGGTTTTTTTATTCTGCGCTGAGTGCCACTTACTCCGGCAAACCCGAACTGTGCAACGCTAAATGGCAGAAGAAAAGGATGATGGAAAGGGTCAGATAATCCTGCATCGAACTGGGCAACTTTATACTGAGGTAGCTGGAGCGCGAAAGATTTGTGGAAGGGTGGCCCATGGTTAATGCACTGGGAATTCCAAAAAATGTACGAGATGGTGCAAGGGGTGTTTATACACCAGTTCAGCATTCGAAAGCTTTCAGTTAACATATGTGCATTAGAGGCAGTTAAAAAAAAGTTAAAAATTAGTTCAAAGCTATTGATAATAAGATGGAAGAACGACATTTACTAAAAGCTGTGTTAAAAGAACAAGGTAATATTAGGGTCTTTCAATCATGAAATTATCGGCATTGCACCCCAGTGTAGCTGTGAGTTCATCACTTGGATTGCCGCACCTTTCTAAGATCCCCCACTGGGTTGGGTTGGTAGAATCACACCCACGATATTCTCTGCGTGTCGTAAGAGGCGACTAAAAGGTGTTCCAGGGGCTCTTAGCTTGGGAGCGAGGGTTGGCATTACGGGGCCCTTAGCTGAGTCCTGGCATTGCTTCCACTTACTTGTGCCAGGCTCCTCAGTTTCATCCATCCTATAAGTCCACCCTTGATAAACTCTTGTTCTTTTCCGACCCCGACGTCATTAAAGCATTTGAGGCCTACAGATTCTTTCATTTGCACGCCTTTCGTGGCCCTTGTCTCCTTTGGCAGATACCTTCATTTTTCAAAGTGGCGGACCCCTTCCAGTTTTTCCCTCTGATTACTGTTATTAGAGAGTGGTTGTCCAGTTGTACTTTCTCTTAAACCACTACCACCACCTTTCCAAAACGCTGGCGGCTAGTGCCTTTGAGGAACCACTGCAGGTCTCTTTTGTAGGTCAAGGCAATGGCGGTGCACTAGGGACATTAAAATATATGGTTTAAGTTGCACCGACGCAATATGCTACATTTGCTACATTATCAATCAATCAATCAATCAATCAATCAATCAATCAATCAATCAATCAATCAATCAATCAATCAATCAATCAATCAATCAATCAATCAATCAATCAATCAATCAATCAATCAATCAATCAATCAATCAATCAATCAATCAATCAATCAATCAATCAATCAATCAATCAATCAATCAATCACTACTGATCTGCATTTAGGGCAGTCGCCCAGGTGGCAGATTCCCTATCTGTTGTTTTCCTAGACTTTTCTTAAATGATCGCAAGCAATTGGAAAATTATTGAACATTTCACTTGGTAAGTTATTCCAATCCCTAACTCCCCTTCCTATAAATGAATAGTTGCCCCAGTTTGTCCTCTTGAATTCCAACTTTATCTTCATATTGTGATCTTTCCTACTTTTATAAACGCGCAGATAGGTTTTACGGCGACGATGGGACAGGAAAGGGCTAGGAGTGGGAAGGAAGCGGCCGTTGCCTTAATTAAGGTACAACCCCAGCGTAATAAATAAATATATATGTATATATTGAGATAATGAGCTCCAGACCATTAGTAACATGCCTAGTGAGAGAACACCGGGGGACTTGAAAGAGTGCATCCAGAATGTAGCGAATTGGAAATCGCCAGTCCCAGATGGAATGCATAGTTACTGGTAGTAAGTCCTCACAAGCACACATGAAGTGCTACGCAGTCATCTAGGACATCTCGCTGAGAACTCAAAGGGTGCATCAAACTTGTTAACACCGGGCGAGTTGGCCGTGCGCGTAGAGGCGCGCGGCTGTGAGCTTGCATCCGGGAGATAGTAGGTTCGAATCCCACTATCGGCAGCCCTGAAAATGGTTTTCCGTGGTTTCCCATTTTCACACCAGGCAAATGCTGGGGCTGTACCTTAATTAAGGCCACGGCCGCTTCCTTCCAACTCCTAGGCCTTTCCTATCCCATCGTCGCCATAAGACCTATCTGTGTCGGTGCGACGTAAAGCCCCTAGCAAAAAAAAAAAAACAAAAAACAAAAAAAAACTTGTTAACAAAAGGTATCATATACCTGCTACCTAAGGATGTAGATACCCGTAATTCTCCAAGTACAGACCAATCACCTGCCTACCAGCTCTGTTCAAGATACTCACAACGATACTGATCACCAAAATCTAAAGTCACTGCCTAAACGCCAACAGAATAACAAAACGGCTTATAGTTAAACGCAGTGTTGCCAACTTACATGTTCAAGATCCGCCAATTAGTACTAAAAATCCGCTAAAATTCCGCCAAGAAATCCGATCTCAAATAATGAGCAATAATCAGTAAATGTCTGCACTCACCTGATCTGCGAGTTTCACTGGGATTCACTGCTTGCGAACCGGCGAGCTAAAACTTGTAGGTGTTTTAGAGCCGGGTGCAAACTAGGTGAATCCCCTACCTCACGGGCCACACATAGAACAGGCCAGTTCAAACGGTCTTCGTTCATAGCATAAATATAAATGCTACTCTATCAGTTTCATTATCTGTCGTCATTCGTCAACGAAGAGAGAAGCACCCTTTCCCCACGCATTACAAATATATGATATACCATGATCTCATAACATCAAATCCAAATAACGTGTTTTCCTCATGTGAATGCTAGCTCCTGACAAGAAATGCGGAATAGCTCGGAGACAGACTGCAGTACATTAAAAAAAAAACGTAAAATGGATAAAACACTGAATTCAGCTATAATAAATCTAAAATTCCGCCAAAAAATCCGCTGTCCGCTAAATGATATATTTCTCCGTCGACAGTCTTCTTATTCCGCCAAATTTAGCGGAAAATCCGCTAAGTTGGCAACACTGGTTAAACGAGCCAAAGCCAATTTTCAGTTTTGATTTGGCCGACGTGGTTCTCATAGCAAGCCAGGAAAAAATTCAATTGTTAATGAAATCACTGACGTGCTCCCTCAAAACTACATAACTGTCATGAATGCATTTTTCGTCGATGGTCCCGAGGGCACTGGAGACTTAATACAAAAGTGCTTCCATTTAGAGCTTCATCTTATGTCAGTGGCGTGGACAGTAGTAACTGCTGTTTTTCTGCCCGTCAGTTGAACTGTGCACAGTATTCTTCTAAATTTAAATGAGAGATCGGTTCTGTATTAAAATACAGTAACATTCCAAACCAGCTGTGGATATTCGATCAGCACGGCTGATAATATGGAATGAAGCCCCAGTGGCAAATAGTCGCTCATTAATGTGTGTGAATCGTCGTCTAAAATATATGATGGGTAACGATATTCGTTTTGGAGGGAAAATTATTTTTGGGGGAAATTCCATATAGGGTTGCCAGTTGTGCCACTCTCCTCTCGCCAAACAATTATTCAGAACTGTATTAAATACTCTCTTCTTTTGCCCTCTTCAAAACATGCCTCTTACATAAAAGCATGCGGGAAAAACCACAAGAAATGGAATTTGGTGGTTTATGAAAGAAACTGGTAATGGTGATTACCTATCTGTGGATGGTGAGGGTTCAGATTACCAGCCAGAATTTTGGCACATGATGATATCGCACTGAAATTTATGGCAAAACATTCACTTCTGCGGGAGTTGTCCTCAGTTTCATTGACCGTCATGTTTCGATGGGTATCAGCTAGTAATTGGTTGATTAATTTATTTATCCTGGACGTTTATTTATTTTGTTGCGGTTGACACTAGATGTGAATTTGGCTCAGTTTTACGATGAAGTGTCCTTCCTGGAACCAACCATAAGTGTGGGGATTTATCCACTATTGCGTCTTTCTATTGGTAGCGTTGTTTGTATATGAAGAGGACACAGTTTAATAAGACGGTTTCTAACCACAATAATTTTTTATTGAAATTATCAATAATGCATAATACTAATTCGGTGAATAATTAAAATAATTGTAATTTGAGTAGAATACATTTTAGATGAAAAATCCAATTTTTAGGCTGATTCAAATATTATTCTTAAGGGCTTAGTCAATTTTGATATCTTTGTAGGATTGTTGACAAAGTAATCTGCTTCAGTAGTAGTCAACCCCCCCCCCACACACGTATTTTGGAGAAAATATTACATTTTTATTTGCATTTTAGCCGGCTGAAACTAGGAATTATAGGAATATTAAAAACATTGTTTACCGAGCTCGATAGCTGCAGTCGCTTAAGTGCGGCCAGTATCCAGTATTCGGGAGATAGTAGGTTCGAACCCCACTGTCGGCAGCCCTGAAAATGGTTTTCCGTGGTTTCCCATTTTCTCACCAGGCAAATGCTGGGGCTGTACCTTAATTAAGGCCACGGCCGCTTCCTTCCCACTCCCAGCCCTTCCCTGTTCCACCGTCGCCATAAGACCTATCTGTGTCAGTGCGACGTAAAGCAACTAGCAAAAAAAAAAAAAAACAACATTGTTGCCTTATCAGCGAATTCTTTCTTTTATTTTCTTTAATTATTAACAAAATTATTAGCGGAAATATGCAAAAAATGTCGTTCGTCCCGGCTAACCGATTTGTATAGCGCAACAGCAGGTAGTGGAGACTTTGCACGAACTGTGTGGAAGGTGAGCAGGGGTATACACACAATATTTTCTTTTTGCCAAGTTCATGGACAGTGAGGTATGATTTACCCTCTTGTCGCGCGCATTCGTCAGCCTGGCATTTTCTTTAGTGTCTGTTAGTTTCTTAGTGTGTAGTCAAATACTAAATCATTTTAATTGTATAATCACACTACTTTTATTTAATGTTAATAAATGTGTAATATTGCTCCTTGGTGAAAGTTTTTATTGTGTAGTATTGAATCAAAATATTAAAAAAATATTGGTAAACTGTCAATCTTTTTACCTCTCTGTCGAAATTCGCTCAGAGAGCATAAAAAGACTTACCATTTTGTAAGTTATTTCTTCAGTTTTGATGTATATCCCCCCCCCCCCGTTCACTATATCCCACAAACACGGGTACTGTTTGTTCTCTCTATATTTCCCCGCCCCCTCACTTTCAATTCCCAATCGCTGCTACTGATCTGCTTCAATAAAAATAATGTAGTGAATGTTGTATGTTCTCAGTCACTTCATATTTATAAGATGAACTGCAAGATTTGTATTGTGAGAACTACGCTGACGTGCTCAAATCCAGTGTTGATCAAAAATTAGACATCGACTAAGTCCATGGAAGCCCGTCAAGCCAGCAAGCTGTATAGTTGCCTCCTTCTTGCTTCTCCGTCTCCCTCCTTTAAAGTCGCCCCCACCCCTTGCCGGCCGGTCGGCCCACCCCCGCACGTCTTGCGAGGTAATCCAGGCCTCTGGCCCGCCAGCTAAGACGGACAGGCGGAGCAGCCGAGGCACTTCTTGTTAATGCCAGCAGCCCGGGCTTGGTCGAGCTCGGAGACGAACCAAATGCAAATTACACTCCCAGTATTGATTCGAGAAACAGCTTCGTCGTTGGAAACGTGGAAATGCCTCGAAGCAGATAATTATTGTTCGAGAAGTGGCGCGCGGACAGTCTCAAAATTACTGGGCGCGCTCTTGCGGCACAATACGGAACCTCTAGCAAGATTTTTGAAGAGGGAGAAAGTTTGGCGCGAGAGAGCGAGAGAGATATAGAGTGAAAAGGAGGGGGAAAAAGTTTCACTTTCAAATCACAGATAGCGCCAGATATGTTGAATTCTAAAGTAAGCCACGTGCTTTTAACACGTGGTTTCTGCCGTGAAAACTGAGAGACGTGTTTAACGATAACGATTACCTTTACTCTTCCAAGGCTAGTTTCTAAGATCAGGTATGCTACGTATGACTGAGAAAATTCATTTCAGCCCATTATCCTTAAGATATTTGTATCTTTTGATCTGGGATTCTGAAATTAGGTTTACTATACATGATTGAAGAAAGCTGAAGCCCGTCGTTAAGATGTAAAGTCTTTAATGGTTTGACACCGTGATTAGTCAGATCGAGGCCCGTTGGTGAAAGAAAAAAAAAAAAAAGAAAAAAGAAAACCACCTTCAGAATGTTGGTTGGCAGGATAGTGGTGGTGTACAATTTCTAATCACTAGATTGCGTGACGAAACCCTGGATTCAGTTCCAAACCTCTCTGCTGTGTCCATACGGAGTGAGGGTATATGGCGGTGTTGATGGTGATTCGTCCGTCAGATGGGGACGTGAGCAGATCCCTTAGTGTTATTCGACCAGTAGCTGCGATTGGGAATTAAAAGTGAGGGGGAAAAATGTACAGGCAACAGAAATTACCCAAGTTTGTGGGATATAGCGGAGGGGGGTATACATACGAAAATTAGAAAAAATGCTACAAAATGGTACATTTTTAAACTCTCTGAGCGAATTTGAATTTCGACAGAGAAGTAAAGATTGACAGTTTCTTGTGAAATTCTATTTGCAGATGACTGTAAAATATTCAAACAAATCGATTCCTTATCAGAGGAAAACTCTTTACAGAGTAGGCTTAACTCATTCTCTGAATGGTGCTCCACATGGCGTCTTAAGCCTAATCCTACCAAGTGTTCCTCTGTTTCGATCACGCTTCGTAAATCCCCTATTCTTAGTAAATACTCCCTCCTCGGTAACCCGTTCCCAACTCTAATAGAGCAAAATGACTTAGGAGTGTTGTTGGACAGCAAAAATTGTTATTTGTCCCATATATACAAAAGATAACCTCATGAGCAATGTCACTTCTCGGTTTATTGTATAGATTTTCTGACATCCACGTCCTCCGAGCCTAGTATGTATCTTGCATCCTACCGATTATTGAATTCGCGTCTCCCATTTGGTCTATCTCTTCACCCACTAATCTGAATCACATTGACCGCGTGCAGTCATTCTTCTGTGCCATTGTTAGAGCCAGAGTATCTGATTGTCGAAACTTGAGCAGTAATCAGATACTGGATAAGTTAAACCTTCGCCCGTTATCTAGTCGCAGGAAAGTAGCCGACCTTAGATTCCTATATAACGCTGTTAACGGTTTATTTCGTTCTCTTGAACCTGCATTCTTCTTTTCCTTACATGTTCCAACTCGCAAAACCACGATTAACCTGCCCCTTCACATTCCGTATTCCCGCCTCTCTCTCGATCAAAGAAGTTTATATATGCGCATACCAACCCTCCTTATCTTCTGACAGGAACTTGGACGATTTTTCTTCGTATGCCTCCTTTAATCGATTCTTCCTTAACTTAACCCAGTACGTTTTCTTCATATTCCTTTTCTTCTCCTCATTAGTGTTCCGTCATTTGTACATAATGTACTATTTTTTTTTTTTTACTGTTACTTATGTGTTACGTCTGTATTTATCTTACTGTGCCTAGCTATAAGTTCTTCTCTTCGTTTTAAGTTCAATCTTCAGTTGTCCTCGTTGTTCCTTTTGCCTTTATGTTTTGTTGTTAATTGTTGTGTCTCTACAGTCATTTTGTTATTTTGTTAGCTTTTAATTTTTCTCTATTTTTATCATTAGATGTTTTTCCTTCATTGTTCTTACACTTATTTTTTAATGTTTGCCTTATGCTACTCTATTGTAAATATATTTTTCATTGCGGAACTCTCTAATTCGGCTTCTCGCTGTTTTGGTTTCCCAAATAAATAAATAAATAAATAAATAAATAAATAAATAAATAAATAAATAAATAAATAAATAAATAAATAAATAAATAAAGTTTACCAACTTAAGTGCGGTAATAATAGTGTTTTAGAGATTTTGATTGAACACTATACAATAAAACTTTCACCAAAGGAACAATATTGCACTTGTATTACAATTAAATAGATTATGCAATTAACAACCATTTAGAATTTGACTACACACTCAGAAACTATTACAGACACTGAAGAGACTGCCAGACTGACGAATGCGCGCGGCAGGTGGGTGAATCATACCTAAGTGTCCATGAGACTGGCAAAAAACATACCTCTGCTACCCTTCCTCACAGCACATGCAAAGTGTCCACTACTTGCTGTGGCGTTATACAAATCGGTTAGCTGCGAAGAACAACATCTTTTGCGTATTTCTGCTAATATGGTTAATTATTAACGAAAATAGAGGGAATAATTAGCTGATAAGACAAGTCTTGTACAAATTGCTTGTTTTAATTCCTACACTTCCTAGTTTCTTCTTCTTCTTCTTAATCTGTTGACCCTTCAGGGTCGGTTTCTCCTTCGGATTCAGCGAGGGATCCTACCTCTACCGCTTCAAGGGCGGTGTCCTGAAGCTACAGACTCTGGGTCGAGGATAAAACTGGGGAGGATGACCAGTACCTCGCCCAGGCGGACTCACCTGCTATGCTGAACAGGGACCTTGGGGGGGATGGGAAGATTGGGAAGGGATAGACAAGGTAGAGGGAAGTAAGCGGCCGTGGGCTTAAGTTACGTATCATCCCGGCATTTGCCTGGAGGAGAAGTGGGCAACCACGAGAAACCACGTCCAGGATGGCTGAGGTGGGAAGCGAACCCATCTCTACTCAGTTGACCTCGTGAGGCTGAGTAGACCCCGTTCCAGCCCTCGTACCACTTTTCAAATTTCGTGGCAGAGCCGGGAATCGAACCCGGGCCTCCGGAAGTGGCAGCTAATCACACTAACCACTACACCACAGGGGCTGACATACTTCCTAGTTTCAGCCGGCTAAAATGTAATAAAAATGTAATGTTTCTTCCCCCCTAATCGCAGCTACTGTATTCGACAGGAGCAGGTTATATCCCTACACCGGATTTTACCCTCTTCACACCTCATTTATCATAATTATCTCACACCCAGACGCGCTGATCGCCTATAGGGCGTCAGGCACCAGGCGAGGCGAACATGTCCGCGGACACTCTCGCATTAAAAGCCATACGCCAACTAACTATTGAAGAAATCCATCTCAGCCCACAGTCCTTGTGATCTTTTAATCTTTTGATTTTGAAATTAGGCTCACTATACTATTTGGCCTAAGCAACTCATCTCAATGAATATTGAATTTTCACGACCGCATTGTAATTGAAACCGACTTTCAACTTATTAGGTCGTGTTACGTACATTCAGTACGTGTTGAAGAGATGTTAAGTACAGAACAAAAATGGCCAACCAGACAACAGTGGGATCCGAACCCACAACCTCCCGATTTCGCGTCGGTTGCTCTACCAATTGAGCTATGGTGGCCTAGGCCATCTTTGTTCTGTTGGAAATGATCTAAGCTACAGGTCTGGTACTACTACCATCACACTGTAGAGTGCGTTTAATTTGCCCGTTGAGGGCCAAGTCAATGAATATTGAATTTTCACGACCGCATTGTAATTGAAACCGACTTTCAACTTATTAAGTCGTGTTACGTACATTCAGTACGTGTCTGGTTGGCCATTTTTGTTCTGTACTTAACATCTCTTCAACACGTACTGAATGTACGTAACACGACCTAATAAGTTGAAAGTCGGTTTCAACTCATCTCAGTTCACTATTCTTGTTTTTTTCTTGCTAGTTGCTTTACGTCGCACCGACACAGATAGGTCTTATGGCGACGATGGGATAGAAAAGGGCAAGGAGTGAGAAGGGAGCGACCGTGGCCGTAATTAAGGTACAGCTCCAGCATTTGCCTGGTGTGAAAATGGGAAACCATGGAAAACCATCTTCAAGGCTGCCGACAGTGGGGTTCGAACCCACTATGTCCCGGATGCAAGCTCACAGCTGCGCGCCCCTAACCGCACGGCCAACTCGCCCGGTCGCTATCCCTGTGATCTCTCGAATCGTTCCATTGCGAGCCTGACAGAAAAGGTAGCCTTGAATCATTAAAATGCACTTTGGTGGCCACACCATGTTTTTTCTTTATACAATTTAACCAATATTTTTTTCAGTCTGTCGGGCACTAATTAAAAATGAAGAAACATTATAAGATACCTGGAAAACAAAACAGTTTATTAATAACAGAATTTATATTGAAGCCGATACCGAGAAGAGTGAATTTTTAATTTTCACGACCAACTCGAAATAAATTTTCATCGCGATCCTGGCTCAGTCCAGTGCTATTTGAAGGTGCTCAAATACGCCAGCCTCGTGTCTGTAGATTTACTGGCAAGTAAAAGAATTCATGCGGGAATAAATTCCGGCACCTCGGTGACTCCGAAAACCGTAAAAGTAGTTAGTGGGACGTAAAGGAAATAACATTATTATTATTATTATTATTATTATTATTATTATTATTATTATTATTATTATTATTATTATTATTATTAAACTTTCATCGAAATAGGTCTTAATACATTTTCCGTCCAGGGTTGGGTTCCCGTCTGACTCAGCGAGGTATCCACTGCCTGTCGTAAGAGGGGACTAACATTGGCCTCAGGGGCTCTGAACTTTGGGAGCGTGGGTTGGTGACCACGGGGTTCTTAGCTGAGTACTGGCATTGCTTCCACTTTCATGTATCTTATCCGACCTCCAGTTGTAAACTCTTGTTCTTTTCCGACCCCGACGGTATTACGTTGTGAGGCGTAGGGAGTCTTTTATTTTCATGCCCTTCGTCTTCTTTGGCCGATTCCTTCATTTTTCGAAGTGTCGGATCTCTTCCATTTTCTGTCTCTGATTAGTGTTATATAGAGGATGGTTGCCTAGTTGTACTTTCTCTTAAAACAATAACCGCCGCCGCCGCCGCCACCACCACCACCACCAGAACCTCTATCGCCTCATAGGCAGTGTCCTGGAGAGTGAGACTTTGGGTCGGAGGATACAACTGGGGAGGAGGACCTGTGCCTGTTATTATTGTTTTAAGAGGTAGTACAACTGAGCAACCATCCTCTATATAACACTAATCAGAGAGAAAAAATGGAAGGGGTCCGACACTTCGATAAATGAAGGTGTCGGCCAAAGGAAGAGTAGGGCCACGAAGGGCGTGAAAATGAAAGACTCCCTAGGCCTCCATACGTAATACCATCGGGGTCGGAAAAGAACAAGAGTTGACCAACAGAGGTCAGATAGGATAGATGAAAGTGAGGAGCCTGGCACTAGTAAGTGGAAGCAATGCCAGGACTCAGCTAAGGGCCCCATGGTCGCCAACCAACGCTGTAATGTTCAGAGCCCCTGGGGCCCCTTTTAGTCGCCTCTTATGACAGGCAGGGGTGTTATTCTACCCACACTCCCCACCCCCACAAGGGGGAACCTTCCGGAGATTCACACACTTATCATCACAGCAGATGTTGGAAATGACCTACATGGTGGTGGTGGTGGTGGTGGTGATAATTGTTTTAAGAGGAAGTACAACTAGGCAACCATCCTCAATGACCTACATCTTTGTGTCGACACAGCCGTATGCCTCGCTCCATGCTTCTAGCAGTTCGCTGCGACATTTCCTAATCAATTACATTGGTTTCAATGGTGAACATTAGTTAAAACAAACAACAGGCTTGTCGCTGATACAACCGCGGGATTTTTGAAATGACAACGTCACACAACAGCTATCTTATCAAAATATACATTTATTTTATGGTTATTAGTTCTCATCGATAGTCGATTCAGGTTGATCGACCATAACAGAGGTGGTCGATTCTCTTCTCCACAAGCGGCTCTCTGACGTTCCTTGTACCTCCTTTTTCTCTCAGCATTAGCGAGTGACACGTTTTAATATTCGCCATGAGTTCTTATCTGTTAATCACGACATTTAGACATGCGATCAGTAGAAAGGCCGGCAGTGATCGACTGAGCGGGCTCCACCTGCTCGACGGTTTTCCACTGTCTGGTCGTTTCAGTCCCATTCATAGGGGAAATTTCTTTGGTTGCTTGGTCCACTGCATCGGTCTGAGCATATTTCCCCAATTTCTGAGCGAATAGGCCATTGTTGGAGCTAATTTTCCAATAAAATTTGTTTGCCTACTCACAATGACCACATACGCCGAAAATTCTGATTAAATTCGTTGTGAAATCAGCAAGTTTGCTTTGTTATGTTTGAGAGGCCAAGAGAGTCTTTGTTTTTTCGTATTGTTCTTTACCATATGCCGTCGATCTGACTTCTTCCTCTCTTTCCTTTGACAAGCGTTGTGGGGTAAGGTAATCAGACGTCCTCGTCATCAAGAAACAGTCCTCAAATTTCACTTTTAGTCGTTGGAGGAAATTTTTCCATCGTGCGTCGTCACATTTAATTATCGTCGCTAGAAATTTCCGGACTTTCAGTGTTATTTATTACACTGCTGTGCAAAACGCAAGGACGAGATGGATAAAGTAACACAACATATCAACTACTCGGTGGAAATGAATGAAAGTGCGGTAACATGTTAATGGAGGTCTCTCACACGTGCATAGAAACCTAACATGAGGTCAGCGCTACTATAGCTCCAAAAGGGTCTGGCCCCACAAAATGAGGGAGTTGAAGGAACGGGACAAGACAGTGTAAGTCAATCAGCGAGCTGTTGCAGTGCTCTGTGGTGGTGTTATTCATTACAACATGGGCCGTAGACAACATTTGGATGACTTCACATGGGGAAGAATCATCGGGTAACTGGAAGAAGGACGAAGTGTGTCGAGTGTAGGCCAGGAGTTTGGTATTCCTCACATCATTGCATCACGTGCATGGAGAGCATTCCGAATCACATACACTGCTGCCGTAAGGAGAGGAGGGGGTCGACCACGGTCAACTACAGCAGCAGATAAACGCTACATTGTGCGACAGGGAATAAGAGACTCTCGTCAAACAGCGGGTGCAATTTCAACCACATTTAACAGCACTGCAATGCACCCAATTTCACACTCCACAATGGCACGGCGACTGCGTGGGGGTGATCTGATTTCCCGACGACCATTACGTTGTTTTCCATTGACACCCGCACATCAGCGGCACCGTTTGCGATGGTGCCAAGAGCATCAGATCTGGACCAAAGAGGAGTGGGGTCGCGTGCTGTCCTTAGATGAGAGCAGATTCAGTCTGAGTAGTGATTCTAGACGTACCCTCATCTGGCGAGAGGTGGGAACACGTTGGTCTAAGTGTTATGGCATAATGTTGCATGGGCTTATCGACCTCCAAAACTTTGAAAGGGGTACACTCTCCGGTCAACGTTGGGTGACAGTGTACTCCTTCCTCATATGCGTCTTTTCAGGGGTGCATTCGGCCGTGACTTATTTTTATGGATGACAATGCACGACAGCATCGAACAGCACAGGTGGAGGAGCTCTTTGAATGAGAGGATATTCGGGGAATGGACTGGCCTGCCCATTCTCTCGACTTAAACCCCATCAAGCACATGTGGGGCATGTTGGGCAGAATATTGCAGCACGCCCACATTCCCAACGACCATCCAGCAGTTGTCAACCGCTCTGGTGGAGGAATGGAACGCCCTACCACAAGAACTCCTTACGAATCTTGTGGCCAGCACGGAGCACGTTGCAGAGCATGCATCGCTATCCGTGGTGATCACACACCCTTTTAACAACCATATCCCTTCTTTTTTGATGTCCAGGGGACCATCATGAGTCGTAGTGACTGACGTGTAATTTATTCTCTGTATAAAAGTGTCGTTTCTGTTCGTCTCATCGCACATTCCTTTCAGTTGCCTACCGTACTATACTGTAGCAGTTCTTCCTATCTATGGTTCAAGTTTCATCTGGATATGTTACTTGGCAGTGACACAACATGCCAAGGCTATTTTCGTCCTTAAATTTTGCACAGCAGTGAACGAATAGTATGGTTTTACAGGAATATACAACATGGTATGAATTTTAAACAAGTATTTAAACAATACAAATATACACGTACTATTTATGGTTTCCCTCCAGTGTGTTATGTGGTTATGATTTCATTGGTCTACTTGTGCAAAGTGGTTTTTGGATACAAATGAATGTACTTCCACCTAGTTTGCAGCACTTCGCAGTGTATGTAAGCACATGTTACACCTGTATGAGTATGGAAGTTATTAGAGTAGTGCATACGGTCTGAAAATATCAGACAAGATGAAAGTAATCAGAAAATTATTCAGTGTTAAATGAGTTTCCTCTTCTCTGTCGAAGTGTAAATACATATGATGCTCTCTGTTATTTATGCCAATCAGCCTTTAGTGTCAGTAACAGCTGAAAGAGCTCGTGGTAGAACACATGAGAGCAGGAAAGCATGGAAATAGTGACTGAAGTACACTGACTGACAGTGACAATGCAACACCAAGGAGGAGTGGTTCGAAAGGGATGAAAGTTGGGGAAAAAACAGAGACGGCACGGACGAATAATTGATGTTTATTTCAAACCGATATGCAGGTTACACAATGCGCACGGCATCGACTCAGTAGGATGTAGGACCACCGCGAGCGGCGATGCACGCAGAAACACGTCGAGGTACAGAGTCAATAAGAGTGCGGATGGTGTCCTGAGGGATGGTTCTCCATTCTCTGTCAACCATCTGCCACAGTTGGTCGTCCGTACGAGGCTGGGGCAGAGTTTGCAAACGGCGTCCAATGAGATCCCACACGTGTTCGATTGGTGAGAGATCCGGAGAGTACGCTGGCCACGGAAGCATCTGTACACCTCGTAGAGCCTGTTGGGAGATGCGAGCAGTGTGTGGGCGGGCATTATCCTGCTGAAACAGAGCATTGGGCAGCCCCTGAAGGTACGGGAGTGCCACCGGCCGCAGCACATGCTGCACGTAGCGGTGGGCATTTAACGTGCCTTGAATACGCACTAGAGGTGACGTGGAATCATACGCAATAGCGCCCCAAACCATGATGCCGCGTTGTCTAGCGGTAGGGCGCTCCACAGTTACTGCCGGATTTGACCTTTCTCCACGCCGACGCCACACTCGTCTGCGGTGACTATCACTGACAGAACAGAAGCGTGACTCATCGGAGAACACGACGTTCCGCCATTCCCTCATCCAAGTCGCTCTAGCCCGGCACCATGCCAGGCGTGCACGTCTATGCTGTGGAGTCAATGGTAGTCTTCTGAGCGGACGCCGGGAGTGCAGGCCTCCTTCAACCAATCGACGGGAAATTGTTCTGGTCGATATTGGAACAGCCAGGGTGTGTTGCACATGCTGAAGAATGGCGGTTGACGTGGCGTGCGGGGCTGCCACCGCTTGGCGGCGGATGCGCCGATCCTCGCGTGCTGACGTTACTCGGGCTGCGCCTGGACCCCTCGCACGTGCCACATGTCCCTGCGCCAACCATCTTCGCCACAGGCGCTGCACCGTGGACACATCCCTATGGGTATCGGCTGCGATTTGACGAAGCGACCAACCTGCCCTTCTCAGCCCGATCACCATACCCCTCGTAAAGTCGTCTGTCTGCTGGAAATGCCTCCGTTGACGGCGGCCTGGCATTCTTAGCTATACAGGTGTCCTGTGGCACACGACAACACGTTCTACAATGACTGTCGGCTTAGAAATCACGGTACGAAGTGGGACATTCGCCAACGTCGTGTCCCATTTATCGTTCGCTACGTGCGCAGCACAGCGGCGCATTTCACATCATGAGCATACCTCAGTGACGTCAGTCTACCCTGCAATTGGCATAAAGTTCTGACCACTCCTTTTTGGTGTTGCATTTGCTCTGTCAGTCAGTGTAAATAAATAACAGTACATCAATATTTTGACATGCTGGAGATCATCCGAAAATTTGCGTAACGGAACGCGACAAAATGTGTGTCGGAAGTGTAACCATAGCAACCGTGCAAGCAGTGATGTAAGGTATAGATGGATAATCAGACAATATTACCTAGCAACCGTGCAGGCAATGATGTAAGGTATTGATGGATGGTCAGAAAATATTACCTAGCAATCGTGCAGGCTATGTATTATGGCTGGTTGTTATCTGAAATTAGCAGCCACTGATGGATGGCCATGACCGGGAGACAATATTTATGATCATCTGATTTTCGCAAAGGGAAAAATGGTTTCTTTCTAGTATGCATTGTAAGTAAAATAAATATTTCCATGCTTAGGTAAAGAAATGTAACCAAATGGACAACTAACATACAGCGCCATACGGAAGTTGATTTCACTTGCGTTTATATCTGCCCCCGGAAATTTATGGAAAAGTTCTAGCAACCTAATTGTGGGGGATTTTGTCATTTTTCCCCTTCACATTTTTTTACACTGCCCTCCGTAGTCTCTTTAATTTCTCGGAAGCTAATACTGTACACATGGACGCACAAAGGTGTAGTCCTATTGCATGTTAAACAGAGGACGTGTAGATGATACAGGCGGATTGCTCCCTTGGCTTTTACGACCTTCTTACATTCGTCTAAGTTATAAAAGAAAATTAAACGCTCTTTGTATGTTTAATTAGAGTTTTCTACGTACTTCTTTAATGAGGATGAAACTACTGGGGTTGTTGAGGGATCCGTCTCCTGAAACATTCGATATCGTGCTCCCGAGATTCTTCGCCGGGTTCGTTAAGGAATGCTGGCTCGTGGAATATAGACAATTAATGGAGAGTTCTGATTATTCTGGGAGAAGGCAGACAAGATTACCGAGGGGGTGCTGTTGACTGTGTCTGCAATGAATTTAGAATGCAGTAACAATGACAATTAAGGAGATTATGAAGTCTTAATAGATGAAGACGGGGGAAGTTATTGTACAAATAAGGAACTGACCTTCAACTTGAAAGCATGCAGATTTCTGACAATGTATTATTTCTTGTCAGCTGAAATGTAAAAAGAAAACATCTCCAAAACTGGTTTAACACAGGATTAGTTCCTCTTCACATTTAATTAAAGAGAGTTCTAGTGGCCCATGATACATAAGTTAAAATTTTAAATTTATACTCCTGTGTCTCTGAATCCCCATGTTGTATGTTGGGTATTCAGCACGAAGGCTGGTTGGATCCTCAACAGGTTCACCTTTAGCTGTCATAGATGGCCTAGGTGTCACTGAAGAGGCATACTAGGGAAATGAGAAGTGAGGTAGTTTCCCGTTGCCTTCCTCTGAATCCCCATCAGATATCATTTTGAAAGCTTTAATACTTTTACGGCTAGTCCACTGGAACTAGAGTGAAGCGAATTTTCTGATTTGAATATGATAGATGAATTTCATTTTCTTCCAATGATAGTACATCCCTGCTGAACCTTTGCCTACAAAGCGTCCACTGCTAAGCTCGGAGGCCTGCAGATTACGAGGTAACGCCTGGCGAGCGCGACGAATTTTGACATTACAGAACAGGGTCATTATTTCATCGTCTGATAGTTCCTCAGCTATTTTCACGTAGACTAAGTGGACCTCAAACCAGATCTCAGATTCAGGTAAAAATCCCTGACCACCTCGCGGGAATTGAACACGGGCTGTCCGAGTAAGAGGTACTTTCTCTACCCCTATACTGCGAGAGCGGTTATTTTAGTTCAATTTTTCTTAGAGGAGCACCCTATGTGGATCAGTGATGGAGTACTGGGCCTCCAGATCCCAAGATCGTGCGTTCGAACCCGGCAGAATTATGTAGTCGGACTTTTGAAGGCCGAAGTAAAGGTCCATTCGATACCCATGTCGCACAACGTCGGCATAGTGGACACATACGGTGTTCACGCGACGAAATTAATTTCAAATTCAGCCATATCCCTTTCTTTGTCATCTGGTAGAGTAAAACGGAAAGCCTAAATTGAAACGTAGGTAGCCTACATGGCGTCATATCAAAAGTGTCTGCACACATTATATGAGATCATATGATTATGATTATTATGATTATGATTATGATTATTATTATTATTATTATTATTATTATTATTATTATTATTATTATTATTATTATTATTATTATTACCACCCAGAGGAAGAAGCTGTTACGTATTCAGGCGATTGCCAGGTCTCTGAAAGGCTTCTTCGGTATTTTTCTGAAGGGATGAAAGAGTAAGGCCGGGGAACTCTCAGCCAGCCTGAGAGCATGTGACGGCTTTCATTTGGTTTCCCCGCGTGCCTTCTGGAACGCGAACCGATAATGTTCCTTCTCCGGGCGCTGCCCGAAGATTCTAATACTTTATCAGTAGGGATATACTGTAAAAGGAAGGTCGCCGAGGACAGGATTGAGTCAGTGTCATTTTTCTAGTATTGCTGTTGCCATTATGTTGTAGAATTGTACAGCAGTGGTGTTGGCTGTCGTCAAAGTCGTTGTTGTTGTTGGAGGGTGTGAGCGGAAGTAGTGATCATCGTGGTTGTCGTAGCTGAGTGTATTGGAAGAGTACTGCTATTGTTTGAGCGCATGTTAGCGGTCTTTGTTGGCCCAGTTGTTGTGTTGGCAGTGTCGGTTTTTTGTCGTGTTCGACGGGAGTGTTTGTAACATTGTTGGCGTTGTTTAGTGACACATATTAAGTAGCTCAGTATATGGAGCAGTCACGTTGACTGTGAGCTAACTTTGTTGATCGTGTAAGTCATCAGACTCGTCTGGAGTTGAACCAAGGGAACAGCAGTCTTGTGTTGTAATAGTCGACAGCCCTATGTTTGAACCTGTCTGGTTGCAGCTGTTGTGTGAAGTGACTGGGCGTGCGCGGCGAAGTGAAACGTGAGCTTTCAATCAGGATTACGGACGGGATCGCAGTTCGAAGTAAATACCAGAGCTGATGACCTGTTGTGAGGAGGACAAGATACTTTGTACTAATTTATCCACCCTGAATTAAATTCATGGTTCATGTTTGTGGGTTACTGTAGTCACGTCCTAGTTCGTGAACCATGGGCAACGGCTGAGTGGCCTAGTAAGTGGTCCTGAGAGTCGGGATACCAGTTGCTATGGAATGGGAGTGGGCATCTCGGACATACTCTGAGTCATGGCCCTCCTTGTGCTCAGGCGGCTAGGACTACACAATTCATCGGTGGTCCATAACCCGTTAGAGGAGAGATCCTCACTTGGACTATGTGCAAGTAGGGCAGCATCCTGCTTCATGAATTTACCGAGCTCAGAACACTTTAAGCAAGCCTCGGACCTATGGGAGTAATGGAGTCCCACTCCCATTTGACAGGCGAGGGAGTTCTTGGAAACAACTTGGCGAACGAAATGGAATTCGATGGGGAGCTATCAATATTAATGGGGCTTATGGAAGAAAGAAGGTAGAACTTGCTGAGTCAGCAAAGAGGATGCATCTGGATGTGTTAGGAGTAAATGATATTCGGGTAAGGGAAGAAAAGGAGGAAGAGATAGGAGATTATAAAGTGTACTTGACGGGTGTTAGAAAGGGAAGGGCAGAGTCTGGGGTAGGGCTCTTTATCAGGAATACCATTGCACGCAACATAGTTTCTGTTAGGCACGTAAGTGAGCGAATGATGTGGGTAGATTTGTCAGTGGGAGGAATTAGGACAAGAATTGTGTCCGTGTATTCACCATGTGAGGGTGCAGATGAGGATGAAGTTGACAAGTTTTGTGAAGCATTGAGTGACATCGTGGTCAGGGTCAACAGCAAGGATAGAATAGTGCTAATGGGCGATTTCAATGCGAGAGTTGGGAATAGAACTGAAGGATATGAAAGGGTGATTGGTAAATGTGGGGAAGATATGGAAGATAATGGGAATGGGAAGTGTTTGCTGGACTTCTGTGCTAGTATGGGTTTAGCTGTTACGAATACATTCTTCAAGCATAAGGCTATTCACCGCTACACATGGGAGGCTAGGGGTACCAGATCCATAATAGACTATATCTTAACAGACTTTGAATTCAGGAAATCTTTTAGGAATGTACGAGTTTTTCGGGGATTTTTCGATGATACAGACCATTATCTGATCTGTAGTGAACTAAGTATCTCTAGGCCTAGGGTAGAGAAAGTGAAATCTGTCTGCAAACGAATAAGGGTAGAAAATCTTCAGGACGAGGAAATCAGACAGAAGTACATGGATATGATTAGTGAGAAGTTTTGAACAGTGAGACAGTAAGCAGGTTCAGGATATAGAAAGTGAATGGGTGGCATACTGGGATGCTGTAGTAGAAACAGCAAGGGAATGCCTAAGAACAACTGTGTGTAAAGATGGGAAAAGGCGAACATCTTGGTGGAATGATGAAGTGAGAGCAGCCTGTAAACGTAAAAAGAAGGCTTATCAGAAATGGCTCCAAACAAGGGCCGAGGCACACAGGGATTTGTACGTAGATGAAAGAAACAGAGCGAAACGAATAGTTGTTGAATCCAAAAAGAAGTCATGGGAAGATTTTGGTAATAACCTGGAAAGGCTAGGTCAAGCAGCAGGGAAACCTTTTTGGACAGTAATAAAGAATCTTAGGAAGGGAGGGAAAAAGGAAATGAACAGTGTTTTGAGTAATTCAGGTGAACTCATAACAGACCCCAGGTAATCACTGGAGAGGTGGAGGGAATATTTTGAACATCTTCTCAATGTAAAAGGAAATCATCATGGTGGTGTTGCAAACAGTCAAGCTCATGGGGAGGAGGAAAATGATGTTGGTGAAATTATGCTTGAGGAAGTGGAAAGGATAGTAAATAAACTCCATTGTCATAAGGCAGCAGGAATAGATGAAATTAGACCTGAAATGGTGAAGTATAGTGGGAAGGCAGGGATGAAATGGCTTCATAGAGTAGTCAAATTAGCGTGGAGTGTTGGTAAGGTACCTTCAGATTGGACAAAAGCAGTAATTGCACCTATCTATAAGCAAGGGAACAGGAAGGATTGCAACAACTATCGAGGTATCTCATTGATTAGTATACCAGGCAAAGTATTCACAGGCATCTTGGAAGGGAGGGTGCGATCAGTCGTTGAGAGGAAGTTGGATGAAAACCAGTGTGGTTTCAGACCACAGAGAGGCTGTCAGGATCAGATTTTCAGTATGCGCCAGGTAATTGAAAAATGCTACGAGAGGAATAGGCAGTTGTGTTTATGTTTCGTAGATCTAGAGAAAGCATATGACAGGGTACCGAGGGAAAAGATGTTCGCTATAATGGGGGACTATGGAATTAAAGGTAGATTATTAAAATCAATCAAAGGCATTTATGTTGAAAATTGGGCTTCAGTGAGAATTGATGGTAGAATGAGTTCTTGGTTCAGGGTACTTACAGGAGTTAGACAAGGCTGTAATCTTTCACCTTTGCTGTTTGTAGTTTACATGGATCATATGCTGAAAGGTATACAATGGCAGGGAGGGATTCAGTTAGGTGGAAATGTAGTAAGCAGCCTGGCCTATGGTGACGACTTGGTCTTAATGGCAGACTGTGCCGAAAGCCTGCAGTCTAACATCTTGGAACTTGAAAATAGGTGCAATGAGTATGGTATGAAAATTAGCCTCTCGAAGACTAAATTGATGTCAGTAGGTAAGAAATCCAACAGAATTGAATGTCAGATTGGTGATACAAAGCTAGAACAGGTCGATAATTTCAAGTATTTAGGTTGTGTGTTTTCCCAGGATGGTAATATAGTAAGTGCGATTGAATCAAGGTGTAGTAAAGCTAATGCAGTGAGCTCGCAGTTGCGATCAGCAGTATTCTGTAAGAAGTAAGTCAGCTCCCAGACGAAACTATCTTTACATCGGTCTGTTTTCAGACCAACTTTGCTTTATGGGAGCGAAAGCTGGCTGGACTCAGGATATCTTATTCATAAGTTAGAAGTAACAGACATGAAAGTAGCAAGAATGATTGCTGGTACAAACAGGTGGGAACAATAGCAGGAGGGAACTCGGAATGAGGAGATAAAGGCTAATTTAGGAATGAACTCGATGGATGAAGCTGTACGCATAAACCGGCTTCGGTGGTGGGGTCATGTGAGGCGAATGGAGAAGGATAGGTTACCTAGGAGAATAATGGACTCTGTTATGGAGGGTAAGAGAAGTAGAGGGAGACCAAGACGACGATGGTTAGACTCTGTTTCTAACGATTTAAAGATAAGAGGTATAGAACTAAATGAGGCCACAACACTAGTTGCAAATCGAGGATTGTGGCGACGTTTAGTAAATTCTCAGAGGCTTGTAGACTGAACGCTGAAAGGCATAACAGTGTATAATGATAATGTATGTATGTATGTATGAATTAAATTCAATCGGTAAGACAGTCAATTTTTTATTCTTAACAAAATATTGGTCAAGGGTGTATAATTCAGATAGCGAAGGAAATATTTGCTAAGATTTTGTGCATTTGTTTTTTAGTTGTTTTAAGGTTTTGTGGAAAATATGTACATTTTCTGTTCTGAATATACCTGCATATTATTTTGTATAATATCAAAATAGTCATCAAACTAATGTATTTTCATACAATAAAGCACGAGTCCGGCTTTTGGCTATTTGGTCAGCGCCCAGGCCTTCGATGCAGAGGGTCCCGGTTTCAATTTCCTCTCAGGACGGGGATTTTAGTAGTGTCTGATTAATTCTATTAGCTCAGGGACTGGGTGTTTATCCTTACCGCAGCATTCGCACCTTCATAAAAATGCAACACACAGCACTACTAACTAACTCAGAAACACCAAATAGTGAGTACAGCCCTCGGCAAAGTGTTAGAATCAGGAATGTAAAACATGCCCAAGTCCGTGTGAGACAGTTTACACCTACAACATTACCAATTTGTTAGAAAAGTGAAAAAATCATCATCATCATCATCATCATCATCATCATCATCATCATCATCATCATCATCATCATCATCATCAAGAGAAGAATATGCAATGTATGTCAACCCCTTATTCGCATTTACACTAGGAAGAGAGGGTTGGAATAAGGTGAGACGAAATTATTTGGCATGTTTTTACGGCTGGATGCCCTTCTTGATGCCAACCGCAGATGAGGAGCTGACGAAGATGAAATGACGGATGGTGAATGAAACTGGGTAAGGATGTGGAAGGAATCGGGTGTGGCCTACGAATAGGAACTGTCCCGGCATTTTCCTTAGAGGTAAAATAAAATGGCGTATGGCTTTTAGTGCCGGGAGTGTCTGAGGACATTTTCGGCTCGCCAGTTTCAGGTCTTTTGATTTGACACCCGCAGGCGACCTGCGCGTTGTAATGAGGATGAAATGATGATGACAACACATACACCCAGCCCCCGTGCCAGAGAAATTAAGCAATGATGGTTAAAATTCTCGACACTGCCGGGAATCGAACCAGGGACCCCTCTGATCAAAGGCCAACACGCTAAACATTTAACCATGGAGCCGGACTTCCTAGAGGTGAAAATAGGGAACTACAGAAATCCATTCTTAGGGCAGCCGACGGTGGGGCTCGAACCCGCTTTTCTACCGAGTGCAAAGCTCGCATTACCAGCCGTAGCGCGTCAACACACGCGTTCACATTGCTCGCTAAGATGAGGATGCAATGAAGTACTAAATTACGAACCATGTCTCTCATTCTAGGGAGTGCTTCCTACGTCGATAATGGATCTTTAGGGATACCGGGGGTTTCAAGAAAATCGTGAGGGAAGTGAGTAATTTTAACCAGAATTTAGAAAGAAAGAAACATCCACAGCCTTTTTCTAGTCATACCGCCGACTTAGGAATGGAATGAATGAAGTCCCCATCTAGCGGCTAGGTTAGGAATTGTGCCGGCTGCCGAAGCCTGTCGCACTCCTCTGGGGCAATGATTAATGACTGACGGATGAAATTAAATGGTGTTGGAGAGTGTTGCTGGAATGAACGATGACAGGGAAAAGCGGAGTACCCGGAGAAAATCCTGTCCCGTCTTCACTTTGTCCAGCACAAATCTCACATGGAGTGACCGGGATTTGAACCACGGAACCCAGCGGTGGTTAGATGCCAGCGTGCTGTCACCTGAGCCATGGGAGCTAAACTAGAATCTAGAATAGACCACAAATATTCGAACATGGCTCTGTCGGAGATTCGAACCACGCTTGTGACAACACATCTCTGTTATCCTGTTATCTCACGCTTCTATTATTATTATTATTATTATTATTATTATTATTATTATTATTATTATTATTATTATTATTATTAGAAACAATGTAAGAAGGCGAAGTGGTCTACTTGCATACATTTTTGTTTCTTACCTGGTAGTGAATCTTCTTAGGCCTCGGCCCCAATGGACATTACTTTAAACTTTTGATGTGAAATCCACTACTCGTTTACGTTCTGGGGAAGAAAGCATTCTGGTTGTGATGTAATTACAAAGAGAGAATTTCGTTCGAAACTTAGTTATTTATTTAAGCATATAAACTATTCTCTTGCATTAAATACAATATTCGATAGCTATCCCTCTGCACTAAATGAAGGCCATTATAAATTCATCCCTTGTTTTGATGGACGTAAAAGTTTAGTTCTCACAGTGTACCTCATTTGTTAATAGCAGTCCATGTCTTTGATACTCCGTCATTTATTCACGTTGCTGTTGTTCATATTGTAAATATTTTGAACATGTTCGATACATTCAACACGACCGTCTTTGGCCTCATTATTTTAGAATGTATTAGGTTGGCTGAAGAGCCGTTTCCATAATTAATACTGTATTTTTCAACGTATGAACCCTCGTTTGACCAAATGGCGATATATCGGCAATTCCCACCCTTGCAGAAACGACCTACTGACGATGTATTGCGAATGGCTGCACTAGCTGAAATGACCAACTGGCGATATTTCGTCGATGGGATAAACCTAAATCGTGTTTGGGTATAGTTCTCTTATTCACCGTATCTCTTTTTTTCGTTTCCTGAGGAAAGGAATATTTTCAATAATTTGGAAAAAGTGATATCGTTATCTGAATAACAATCTATGCTATGGATTGATGACAGGAGAAATTCAAGATAAGCCTTAGTAATTTTCACCACACCACTAGTCAAGAGCATTATTCCAAAGCATGCCCAGTCCTAAGCGGACTAGCTGAACAAAATATTATTATTCTTCAAAATAAAGACCATTGCTTCCGACCACTCGATGTCTCCCTCAAAATCAGATTATTTTTGGAAAAAGCCTCTACATGTGTCTCTGACGTCTTCAAGATCAAACCGCTGTCCTTGAAGAGACGATGCTGTTAACCGTAACAGACAAGAATTATAAGGCATAGTATCTGAACTGTATTTTGGACGCGGTAGTAGGGCCTACAGTATATGGCAAAAAAAGCTATAGAAATCAGCCATGCTCTGGACGTCAAACAGTGCTAAATGTCATCAGAATACTCCCTCTGCAACAATAATGGATGAAGATATAGACCTCATCACGAAGGGGACACTTGCCCTTCCACAACAACACTTTGGAGAACTTTTAATTTCCCGTAATCTTCTCATTCACAGGATTTCACGCCTAGCAAATTTCGAAACAATCGCCGTAGTTACTTTTTCTTGAAATACCCTAACTTTTGCAGTTAAGGAAATCACACTGCTTCCTATTCGCACGTCATGAAAACATATATTATCATCAGTCCACTGGAACCTCGAGTCCATTTCGATTAATGTGATACTGCAGAGTCCCGCTTATCCGATGTAAACGAGCCGGCGGAACATCGGATTAGAGGGAATATCAGTAACATGGAAAGAGGAAAAGGAAATATGGCGAATTGCTTACAGATGCATTATTACTGATACATTTGATATTTAAATGCAATTAAACATTTGAGCATAAAAGAATGTTGAAACAGATTTAAATTTGTTAAAAAAATGTGATAGACCTTTGCTCATCTGCCTGCTGTCTTTTTCACGCTATTATTTCTCGTATTATTGAAGAAAGACATCACTGCTGGAGGTTTCTTCTTTTTACTTCACGAATTTCAATGTTGCTTCAAGAGCACCAAACGACCAATTTATTAGGGAACAGTGCTGGTGGAATAACGCTAGGACGACTCTCATAAGATCACACTATCGGTATCCACAAGTCAGAGTGGTCAGTCAGAGCAACATTTTGAAAAAAAAAAAAAAAAAAAAAAAAAAAAATCAGCCTTGATAACAATACCACATAAGGAGAACAGAGTGAGCTAGAGAGCACGTGACTTGGAAGGAGGAATGGAGAATGTGTGGTGGTCTTCAGCGATGAACAGAAATTAGATATGCGTTGTCCTGATGGTCGTTCATACTGCTGGTATGACTTCAGAAAAGAAGAGTAGATATTTTCTGAGAGACAGCTAGGAAAATGCTCCCTGATGGTATGGGGTTGATTCGGTTATCGAGGAAAAAGAAATATTTACTGTATTTTGCCTCGGACCATACGAAAGCCGCAGAGTATCAGAAAGTGACTGAAGGTCATATTTTTCCAGTTGCACTGAGTCCAACAGGATAACGCATCAATCGATCGTGCTAAATCCACCAAAAAATGTTAATGTAATGGAGTGGCCAGCCATTTATCATCACCTTACTCTGTGGAAAACTAGTGGGGAATCCTTTGCTGGGCTGCATATAAAGGAGGGAAGCAGTATGATAATATCAAAGAACAGAAGGCATCTATAATTTCTGTTTTGAGAAAGAACAAAAATATCTGTGTGATAGATGTTACTGTACATATCGCATTAACAATTATATTTAAGTAATTTTATAACTAATTTGTGTTTTAACTTAGCAATATTGTAGTATTTTATTTATATTTGTTGAAATTGTGTATAGAGGGCAGCACTTCGCTTCCGGGACTTTGTTCGGGCGCGAGTGACTGACTAGCGAGGCAGGGAGAAGCGCGTCCAACATGCCGCGAGTAACATGTGGAGACAACAGTCTCATAAAATAATGTAATTGCACAACAGTGCTAACATTTCAAGTGCAGCCAAACCATTGGCACAATAACAATTACGTCTTCAAGTGTAAAGAATATTTCTAGTGTTAATAAATTTGTGTCAGTACGTACCTCATGCGTAAATATATAATTGTATATGTACAAGAAGTACTTACAGTACTAGTGTGTTTTTTAGTTCACGTACATCTGAATAAATAAGTTATGTTTTATATACTGTATTTTCTTAATAACATTTAAGTGGTCCTCCGAAAGTGTACTTTATTTTTTATGTGTGGTTATCATACGCGACCACCAGAGGTAAGGTTAGATCGGAAATAAAACAACAGTTTCATCTCGGTCAAACAATAGAAACTTCTGTAAGGTATGACTGATCGTGTGTTTCGGGCAGATGTGAAATAAAAGATCACTTGTATGATATTAAGATGAATTTATCTCATTTAGCAACTGCAATTATAATATTGTTTACAGATGTACTAAATTAGTTAATCCATATTATTTAAATGTTCTGTAAATGTGATAAGCCTTTGTTGCAAGTAAATTAACGTAAGTTTTGTTTGTATTTTGTGTCACTAACTCCATTGCCATGAGATGAGCTTATAATTTTGAAACCCACCTTAAATAAATAAATAAATAAATAAATAAATAAATAAATAAATAAATAAATAAATAAATAAATAAAATTCAATCTATCATATCACTGAGATAGTAAGATCAAATTATTTTGATAGTAGTCTAATGCCTTGAGAAGAATCTGTAATCTTTGGTCAATGAAATAACATTGCCTTCTATTCTTGTGGTGGTGATACCGTACTTATTCAACCACCTGTCTACGATAGTAAATTCTCACCTCTTCTCGCTTTTCTTCTTAGTTTGTTTGCTTTCCAAGTTTGGTTTAATGTTTAATTCTTGGTGTTGGCGGTGAATTCTCCCTCTCCTACCTCCTTGAGGCAAAGTCTCGGAGCTAACACATTCGGTTGGGGATACTTGATCAGCTAATCGAGAGAGCGAACTCGTGCTCTAGAACCAAGGATGGGAGATTGTGAACAGGATAGAACGAACAGACTGAGAAGTAAATTACCATGGGTTATTAATCTGATGAAAATAAAGAAATGATAATATTTAGCCTCTGCTACTGTGTGTGACGGAATTGAGGCTGCCAGCGTGTCAGTTTTGATGTTCCATTTTACGAGGGCTGTTCAAAAACTAACCGCGCTCTGAAAAGAACTCCTTAGGGGCCTTACTTGCAGTCTAGTTAGCTTTATCTCCTTTCAGGTTCTCTCATCTTCTAGCAATACAACGCTCGCAACGCTGTATAACGAAATGCAGGATGAATACAAAAAAATTACAGACGAAGTTATAATTATCGTCTATAATAATAAAAGGAATCGTGTTGGAAAGGCCAACACATACATTTTAGCTCCATATAATTTATCCGGAAGATCTACTTCACGCAGAGATCTGAAATTTTTATCAAAGTTGGGCGGAGCATTTCACCAATCACGCATTGCTGAGTCAAAGAGCAATTCTAGCTCCAAGAAATGAAGCTGTCAAGGTCTTCAATGAGCAAATATTAAAAGATGTTCTACGAATTTACAAGTCTACCGACACGACATGTAATACCGATGAGGGTGTCAACTACACGACAGAGCTTTTATACAACTTCGAGTCACTCCTCGAACATCTTGGAGCGGACGATTGTAGCACTGATTATCCTTCTCAGGAATATGAACGATCCATCCCTCTGCAAAGGAACACGACTCTCTGTCAAGAAACTGATACTGAATATTATTGAGGCCACCGCCATGACTGGACATGCCCCGGGTGACGTAGTATTCATTCTTCAGATTCAAATCATCCCTTCGGATATATCGTTTCGGTTTAGACGTATACAGTTCCCCGTTCATTTGAGTTTCTCTATGTACATCAACAAAGCACAAAGACAATATTCGGAAAATCGGTGCTTCTCCCATGGCCAGCTGCAGATGTTCAAGTGTTGGAAAGGTCAACACATACATTTTAGCTCCATATAGTTTATCCAAAAGATGAAAAAAAAAAAAAAAAAACTTCTGTTTTGAATATAACATGGCCTTATATATATACATACATTATCATACATACATTATCATTATAGACTGTTATGCCTTTCAGCGTTCAGTCTGCAAGCCTCTGAGAATTTACTAAACCTCGCCACAATACTCGATTTGCAACTAGTGTTGTGGCCTCATTTAGTTCTATACCTCTTATCTTTAAATCGTTAGAAACAGAGTCTAACCATCGTCGTCTTGGTCTCCCTCTACTTCTCTTACCCTCCATAGCAGAGTCCATTATTCTCCTAGGTAACCTATCCTCCTCCATTCGCCTCACATGACCCCACTACCGAAGCCGGTTTATGCGTACAGCTTCATACATCGAGTTAATTCCTAAATTAGCCTTTATCTCCTCATTCCGAGTACCCTCCTGCCATTCTTCCCACCTGTTTGTACCAGCAATCATTCTTGCTACTTTCATGTCTGCTACTTCTAACTTATGAATAAGATATCCTGAGTCCACCCAACTTTCGCTCCCGTAAAGCAAAGTTAGTCTGAAAACAGACCGATGTAAAGATAGTTTCGTCTGGGAGCTGACTTCCTTCTTACAGAATACTGTTGATCGCAACTGCGAGCTCACTACATTACCTTTGCAGCACCTTGATTCAATCTCACTTCATCCTGGGAGAACACACAACCTAAATACTGAAAACCATCGAGCTGTTCTAGCTTTGTATCACCAATCTTACATTCAATTCCGTTGAATTTCTTACATAGTGACATCAATTTAGTCTTCGAGAGGCTAATTTTTATACCATACTCATTGCACCTATTTTCAAGTTCCAAGATGTTACACTGCAGGCTTTCGGCACAATTTGCCATTAAGACCAAGTCGTCAGCATAGGCCAGACTGCTTACTACATTTCCACGTAACTGAGTCCCTCCCTGCCATTTTATACCTTTCAGCAGACGATCCATGTAAACTACGAACAGCAAAGGTGAAGGATACCCGATGTTTCACTCGCAATTATTAATTCAACCGTTAGATGACTTTTAAACCATTTATTTGAAAGAAAAATGGCACAAATAATATTAAAACAATATATAAGAATCGCGAGTGAAACCTAGGGTATCTGCTAGTATACAAATATAGATAATTACATCCGTCTGTATTCGCATTAAGCAACAAAATAAAATAAAAAAAGTAAATAAATAAAAATTAATAAAAAAGATTCCAAGACTGAAAACTGGCAGAGAAAGCCAGAATCGTCGAGTAGAAAGAGGGAACCTTGTATGTGTTAATTTGCACGGAACGAATTTCTAGCTCTTGTCTACATGGAAAAATGACCGCTCTAGAATTCACCGTTTCAAGGCGAAACTAAGGGATGTGGCACTTTCCAACCGACACAGAACGCTGTGATTGCGGTGAACTTCAGACAAAACAACGTGTACGTTAATGGACGTTGTGCATACCTTAATGTACTCAGAAGGACTTTGTGTCAGAGTTTACAGCGATATACGGTAGATACTGAGTAGGAACTGTTTCATTTCTCTTATATCCATACTCCCAATTCTTCTTCATTCGCATCAGAAGTATGTCAGATACAACACATATGATGAACATTAAGACGTAAAATACATAAATGAAGATAGGGTACAGCGAATTAATAATAATAATAATAATAATAATAATAATAATAATAATAATAATAATAATAATAATAATAATAATAATAATAATAATAATAATAATAATTTCGTGTGGCTATTACTAGCCGAGTGCAGCCATTGTAAGGCAGACCCCCCGATGAGGGTGGGCGGCATCTGCTATGTGTAGGTAACTGCGTGTTATTGTGGTGGAGGATAGTGTTGTGTGTGGTGTGTGAGTTGCAGGGATGTTGGGGACAGCAGAAACACCCAGCCCCCGGGCCATTGGAATTAACTATTGAAGGTTAAAATCCCCGACCCGGCCGGGAATCGAACCCGGGACCCTCTGAACCGAAGGCCAGTACGCTGACCATTCAGCCAACGAGTCGGACATAATAATACTAATACTAATACTAATAATAATAATAATAATAATAATAATAATAATAATAATAATAATAATTGTACCTCTACACCGTTTATTTAAAAGTTGCGCCAGTTGAAACTCCTCTTCTGGAGGAAGGCTGAACTTTATCTACTCTATTAATTCTCTACTTTCTCAGAAGATGTCACCACGTGGAAAATTTTGAGTTTTTGAACTGTGTCACTTTTGATGTGTTTTTGTTTAGCTTGAAGTAAGAAGTGTGAACTTTCTCTTCTAGAGGACACTACTGAAGATCAACAATAGTGCAACCTAGTGCAGAGTCAAAGAACTATTTTGTTGAAGAAATTTTTATTTCAAATGTTTGTTCTTTGCTAAATTTCTTTCTGTTATTGTTTAAGTTGGCTGTATACCCCTCTCTTTCCCCTTGTTTTGCATGTAGCCAATCCCGAATTTCTTAAATTAATTTCTATCCAATCAGATGTATCTTCCCCCAACTTGAATCGATTGCGGGGTCCTAGCCAATAAAATAATTGTGGGCGGGTGTTTTCATTCCCCTAACGCCTAGAACCTTCCACGAGAGGTTATAAACTGCTGATTTTTGGGTCTCCGTGCCACTTCTGTTCGATCTTTCAGTGTATTAAGTACATAGCAGGAGGCGGGAAGCGCCTCTTTCTTCGGCAGCGGTCAACAATAAGGTAATGGCCGATTAATAAATTCATTCTTTTCTTGCTCAGCAGTTTAACTTTCGGGGCGGGTGCGAAGCGTTCTACCATGTAACCTTTTCCTAAAATGTAACTACTCTTTTCCTCTATTCTCTTGTAAAGCTACATACTGGGATAGAGAGTGCTAACCCTCTCGAGCTCCCACTCATATTGTTTTGAGGTGAACTTATTTTTCTCAACCTATTCTTCGATAATGTAAAACAAATTGTTCTTTTCTGAGTCACCTCTGTAATATGGGATTAGCCCTTGCATCAGTGGCCTAAGAGCCAAAGGAGGTCTTAAAATCAAAGTGTATTAGGAGTGCAAGCTCGCCTCCTCCCAAATTGTTTTAGAGGTCATTTAATTAACCTGCTTTTCATTTAATAGACCTCAGTAGATTGGGTATTTTACCCCTGTGTTTATGTCCGTTGACGGACAACTTGAAGGTGGAGTTTGGTGTGGCCTGGGAAAGGCTTAAATGAAAGAGCGAGTGGCTCTTTTGGAAACGGAGTGTTGTGTGCCTCGAGGAGGCTTTACTGTGTAATTTGGAGCAAGTGCTCCAGGGTTTGATTGGGGTCTTCTGCCCCTTTGTTAAAATTTGTATATCGGAAAGTTGGGCTAGTTGCTCAAAAATTATGAACTCAGGGCTCGAAGCCCAAACTCTGTAATCCCTGTAATTGTACATTTCAAATTGTGTTTCGGCTACTAAGTACCTGTTCTTTGTTATTACTTAATATTGAAAAGAAAATATAACCTCGTTAAATTTTACATTAACTTTGATTCCGTAGTTTGAAACCCATTCACGCCCGCACCTTCTTACACCTCTACCTACCACCAAAACGCGGTAACAAGTGGTAGCAGAGCGTGGTTGAATGGGTCTCAATTTAGCCCCTTTTGACGGCTAAACACTGTTTTGATCCGAACTCTAACCATTTTCTCAGTTGCTGGAAATTTTTTTATTGAGGTTGTTCAAAATTTTTCCGTCATCATGCCCGGCCCTCGCGATGTTCTCCTCCTTAACTATTTGCGCAAAGAGGAGTTGATCTACGAATTAACTATTAGAAACGTGCAATCTGGAGGCACGGTTGCTATCGACACTAACAAACTTAGAGAGTCCCTTGATTTGCCCATTTCCATTCCCAATTTGGGAGAGAAAGAAATTGATGACTCTCTTTCCACGATCGTCGAGAATATTACTGGGCTAGCTTCTGTAGTTAGTTTTTTTGATGAAAATGATCCGTCTCCTAATCAAATTAAGCGTGTGCAAGGCAGGCTATATCATTTTTCGAATAGGGTTAACGATCTGTTGTCTCTAAAATTGAATGACGTTCAGAGGAAGGAAGCTAGTACGCTCCTGGAAAATATTTCCGAATTATCTAGTAAGGTCACTCAATTGTTAACTGGGGAAGTTCCTCCCAAATCTGATCAGCCCACCATAGTGAATGCAGGTAGTGAGGAAGCGCCTCCCAAGGGAGAAGTCAATAGGATAACCGTTGCTGCTCAAACTATCCCGGCCCCATTGGACACCGAATCTGAACGCCGTGCATCGTTGAGTAACATCCGTTCTGAATTAACTTCCTTACCATTGAAACCTTTACCTACTATGTCACCCGGGTTTAGCAGCTTGCCTCATCCATTGGCAATGTTGCTCAGAGGTATTTCTAAGTTTTCTGTTAACACCACCAGTGATGTAATTTCATTTTTAAGATTTCTAGTTGAATTTCAGGATCACGCCCTTGTGTTTTCTCTTTCCCCTTGTCAAATTTTGCAAATTATCTATCCTTATGCTATTGGTGTTCTCTCAGATAAAATAGTAAGAGCTATTGCTGAACAGTCATCTATTGAAGATTTTCACGCACACTTGCTTGCAAATTTCATTCCTGCCCGCGCGAGGTCATCTCTGATTCAGAAATACTATTATCGTGTACAGCGCTTGGATGAAAACTTGGCTGATTTCATACAGGACATTAAGTTTTATACTAGGGTGTTTGCTCTCCACTTCCCTGAGGATCAGATCGTGCAAGCTATTGTTGAAGGGATCTCCCCACCCTACAGGTCATATTTGTGTTTCGCGGCATGCCCGCAAACTTTCTCGGAACTTGAAGCATTGGCCGTCTCAGCGGAAGGAGTTAGATACGCCGATTCCTTGCGTGTTGCGAAAGAACCCCCGCCTTCCTTTAGTAACACTCGGCCTCCACCTCGCCGATCAGTCACCCCTCGTAAATGTTATGCTTGCGGGTCGCCTGACCATCTGCGCAATAAGTGTCCTCTGATCAAGTCTAGTAGGGCAAATAATGGAGCTGGTTCATCACAGGGCTGTTTTAAATGTGGGGCTTTCTCACATATCGCCAAGAATTGTCCCAATTCGAATAGCACCCCCTCCTGCTCAACTTCTGGGGTAACTTCCAACAACAGTCAAAAGTGACTAGTGGCTTCGGCTGAGTCAACTAATCCATCTTCCCAAGGCTCAGCCCCTGGCAAAAAGGTCGAGAATTCAGGGAACGATAAGTCTTCGAATACATCTTTTGAATGCCCCAAAGAGTGTCTTAGGATTGCGGCGGATATCCCCGCACCTGTTCCTTTTCTTAAGATTGAGATAAATAACGAACCTATAACAGCTCTATTAGATTCAGGCAGTGTTTGTTCCATTATTTCGGCTGAATGGTACTCCAAATTGAAATCTGTTTGTAAACTACCTGTCTATGACTCTTCTCCTGTTAAATATGTTTCGGCTAATACATCTCCATTAGAAATTCTAGGTTCTTTACTGGTCAAAATTCGTATTTTTAAGTTTACATGGAAAATCAAACTGTTTGTGGCTAAGCACTTGTCTTGCCCCATCATACTGGGAGCGGACTTTATTTCTCACACTGGTCTTGTGCTCGATCTCCAGTCTAGGTCGTGCACATTCAAATTCGCTTCTAGTTGTAAAATCCCACTATTAACGTGTAATTCTGTGTCATGTTTCTCTATTTCGCCTACCCAGGATGAGATGTTGTTAGACCTTAGACATCTACCTGAGGAGCAGGCTAATAGTATTCGTAAATTATGTCAGTCATTTCCAGAGGTATTCACTGATACTCTTGGTGTTACTGATCTTATTGAATACAAAATTGAGGTCACGGATTCGATTCCTGTCCGTTTTCCACCTTATAGGCTATCTCCACCTAAAATGAAGGCTCTGAAAGAAATTATCGATCAGATGTTGAAGGATGGTATTATTAGGCCCTCTAAGTCGGCGTATTCATCGCCTATTTTTCTAGTCCCGAAACCCCAAGGAGGCTTCAGGCCTGTCATTGATTACAGGGCTCTCAATCGGAAGGTGGTGTTGCAATCTGTGCCCCTTCCTGACCTTCATTCTTGTTTTTCATGGTTTCGTAAGGCCAAGTTCTTCACTATCTTGGACTTGAATCAGGCCTATAATCAAATTCCCCTTGAGGAAGAGTCTAAACACCTTACAGCGTTTGCCACGGACTGGAATTTATACGAATACAACCGCGTGCCTTTCGGGCTCCCCACGGGGGCAGCTGTGCTCACTAGGCTAATAGATAGGGTCTTCTCCGACATCAAATTTGAATACTTATATCACTACTTGGATGATGTCGTCGTGTTTTCGGAGACCTTCGAAGAACATCTAGATCATCTGCGAGAAGTTCTGAATCGCCTTCGTAAGGCTGGGTTAACTGTTAAGTTGTCCAAGGTTGCCTTTGCTAAGCCCTCTATGTCTTTCCTAGGGCATATTGTGTCACCTGATGGTGTAGCAGTCGATCATTCTAGAACACAGGCCATCCGTGATTTTAAACCTCCCAAGGACATTAAAGGCATCGCCAGGTTTATTGGTATGGTGAATTTCTTCAGAAAGTTCATTCCTAACTTTGCTAATAGAGCGGCGCCCTTAAACCTTCTTCGTAGGAAAGGCATCAAATTCGAGTGGGGACCTTCTCAACAAGCCGCTTTTGAAGATCTGAAATTAGCTCTCTGTAATGCCCCTGTCCTTGCTATGCCTGATTTCTCAAAGAAATTCATCGTCCAAACGGACGCGTCGTCGTCAGCTGTAGCTGCAGTCCTTCTTCAAGAGACTGAACTAGGGAGGCGACCCATCGCCTATGCATCTAGGACTTTGTCGGCTCAAGAAGCCAAGTATTCCATCTATGAGCTCGAAGGTTTGGCAGTCTTATTCGCCTTAGAGAAGTTCCGTCTCTATCTGGAACATGTCAAATTCGACCTGGAAACAGATAATCAAGCCTTAAGCTGGGTCTTAGGTAGGCCGCGTCGTACTGGTCGTATAGCCCGTTGGGCCATTCGTATTTCTGCCTTCCAATTCGATGTCAGGCATATCAGAGGTACTGAAAATGTTGTTGCTGATGGACTCAGCCGTATGTTTTCAAACGAGGTCGAGACCCACGAACCGGTCGACAGTTCATCACCTTCCGAGTCCATACTATCCGAGGTTAATGCCATCCTAACAGATGCTCCCATGCTTTTTAGAGATATTGAGAAATACCAACGTGAAGATCCGACGCTGGCTCCGATAATGGAAACCCTTTCTTCTGGGGAACAGGTTGTCCCTTATGTTCTGAGGAATGGTGTTCTATGTTGCCCATCGAGGCATGATAAGATGATGAAAGTTGTCGTTCCAGCCGTTCTGGTACCTATGATCTTCAAGTATTATCATGAGACCCCATTAGGAGGGCATCTTGGAATCTTTAAAACCCGTGAAAAGATTCGTGAAATGTTCATCTGGAAAGGTATGGACGGTGAAATCCGTGAACTTGTAAAAGCTTGTAAATCATGTTTGCTGAGTAAACCCACCATGTCCACCAAGGTAGGCCTTTTGTCTTCGCATCAAGCGTCGCGCCCCATGGAACGCCTGTATATTGATTATGTAGGACCCTTCCCCCAGTCAAAGGGTAATGCCAACAAGTTCATCTTTGTATGTGTAGATGGTTTTACCAGATTTTCTTGGTTATTTCCGACTAAGCTGGCTACCGCTCAGTCCACCATTACCTGTCTAAATTCCATTTTTGCTTCTTTTGGTCCGTGCCAATATATTGTATCTGATAATGCTAAGGCGTTCACATCAAATCTTTTTCGTAAATTCTGTTTTGACTTGTACATCTCTCATGTAACTACTTCTGCTTATTACCCTCAACCATCTCTGGCTGAACGGGTTAACCGTAATCTCAGGTCTGCACTTATTGCCTATCATCATGAAGATCATTCCAGGTGGGACACGTCCCTGCATTGGATAGCTTTTGCTTTGAATTCGGCGGTTCATGAATCTCACAAGTTTACTCCAGCTTCTTTGATGTTCAAGTTTGTTCCCAACTCGCCGCTCTCTAACCTCTGGTCTCTGAATGACATTCTACCCGAGACAATAGATCCGGATAACATTAAAGATCTTTGGAAGAAGGCTAAAGCCAATCTTAAAGTGTCTCATGAAAAGGTTAGGGAAAGGTATGATCGTGGACGGAGATCCACCCCTTTGAAGGTAGGTGACCAGGTTATGGTCAAAAATTTTGTTCCCGCGGGCAAGCTTGCCCCCAGATTCCATGGGCCATGCATCATTCTCGATTTTCTCACACCGGTTACATTGTTAGTAAGCAATCCAGCCACCGAGAGGATATTTAGGGTTCACCTGTCCCAGGTGAAACCGGTGTAAATTTTGTGTCAACTTGCTTCATATAATTTGATAGGAATATGATGGTTATATTTTTTTTTGAGTTCCACTTTTAAGGCATTCTGCTCCTTCTATTTTATTTTATATGTAAGCATTTCTTGTAAACCTCCCCCGATTGTTAAACTGCCATCCTGTCCTTGTCACGGCCATTACCACGCTCCCGTCTCCTGCTCCACTAAATACAGTGGCTGGCTTAGATGAAATGCCATGGATATCGCCACGCCGCTGGCCCCTCAATCTACATGCCTGTGCCCTCAAAAAAAAAGATGATGGTCCAACACAATTTTGCCGCCGAGCTTTTATGTTTCAGTGCCCCCGCAGCCGCGCAGCGCCGTGCAGCAACTGGGGAGGGGGATGGGCCCCCTCCTCTCCAGCGAGGACGACATGTGTACGGCGAGCCGGAGCTCTCCTCCCGGCCAAGGCTGATGTGCGGCGCACGACCTGCTACTGGCCCGCAGCCTGTATATGTTCACCGCGGGCGCGGCGTATTTCAACACCTCTGCTCCCCTCATAGTGCGGGCGAGCGGTATCTCAGGGTACTTGAGGGGTCCGAGCGGCCTCCTTTGGACGCAAGCTGCAACGGCCGGTCTGGCCATCCAACTTAATCTACATCAACTACATGGACAGTCACCATAAGCAATAATTACACTTGGGAATTCAACAACAATATTTGGTGGACATTGCAAAATTTTCTTCACTTTTAAGTAGTAAAAGTTTATCTTCAGAAATTCAAATTCTACAAACATAAAGACTTTCATTCACCTGCAACAACAACATTTTGAAACTGAATTAAGAAATCTTGTAAATGCTCCTGCTATCTATCTTCATATCAACATCATTACTTGGACTTTGTTTCAAACTGATCTCATGCGTCACCCCTGGAGGAACTTTTGGGGGGGGGGGGAGGTCTGTACCGTGCGGTACACCTCTACACCGTTTATTTAAAAGTTGCGCCAGTTGAAACTCCTCTTCTGGAGGAAGGCTGAACTTTATCTACTCTATTAATTCTCTACTTTCTCAGAAGATGTCACCACGTGGAAAATTTTGAGTTTTTGAACTGTGTCACTTTTGATGTGTTTTTGTTTAGCTTGAAGTAAGAAGTGTGAACTTTCTCTTCTAGAGGACACTACTGAAGATCAACAATAGTGCAACCTAGTGCGGAGTCAAAGAACTATTTTGTTGAAGAAATTTTTATTTCAAATGTTTGTTCTTTGCTAAATTTCTTTCTGTTATTGTTTAAGTTGGCTGTATACCCCTCTCTTTCCCCTTGTTTTGCATGTAGCCAATCCCGAATTTCTTAAATTAATTCTATCCAATCAGATGTATCTTCCCCCAACTTGAATCGATTGCGGGGTCCTAGCCAATAAAATAATTGTGGGCGGGTGTTTTCATTCCCCTAACGCCTAGAACCTTCCACGAGAGGTTATAAACTGCTGATTTTTGGGTCTCCGTGCCACTTCTGTTCGATCTTTCAGTGTATTAAGTACATAGCAGGAGGCGGGAAGCGCCTCTTTCTTCGGCAGCGGTCAACAATAAGGTAATGGCCGATTAATAAATTCATTCTTTTCTTGCTCAGCAGTTTAACTTTCGGGGCGGGTGCGAAGCGTTCTACCATGTAACCTTTTCCTAAAATGTAACTACTCTTTTCCTCTATTCTCTTGTAAAGCTACATACTGGGATAGAGAGTGCTAACCCTCTCGAGCTCCCACTCATATTGTTTTGAGGTGAACTTATTTTTCTCAACCTATTCTTCGATAATGTAAAACAAATTGTTCTTTTCTGAGTCACCTCTGTAGTATGGGATTAGCCCTTGCATCAGTGGCCTAAGAGCCAAAGGAGGTCTTAAAATCAAAGTGTATTAGGAGTGCAAGCTCGCCTCCTCCCAAATTGTTTTAGAGGTCATTTAATTAACCTGCTTTTCATTTAATAGACCTCAGTAGATCGGGTATTTTACCCCTGTGTTTATGTCCGTTGACGGACAACTTGAAGGTGGAGTTTGGTGTGGCCTGGGAAAGGCTTAAATGAAAGAGCGAGTGGCTCTTTTGGAAACGGAGTGTTGTGTGCCTCGAGGAGGCTTTACTGTGTAATTTGGAGCAAGTGCTCCAGGGTTTGATTGGGGTCTTCTGCCCCTTTGTTAAAATTTGTATATCGGAAAGTTGGGCTAGTTGCTCAAAAATTATGAACTCAGGGCTCGAAGCCCAAACTCTGTAATCCCTGTAATTGTACATTTCAAATTGTGTTTCGGCTACTAAGTACCTGTTCTTTGTTATTACTTAATATTGAAAAGAAAATATAACCTCGTTAAATTTTACATTAACTTTGATTCCGTAGTTTGAAACCCATTCACGCCCGCACCTTCTTACACCTCTACCTACCACCAAAACGCGGTAACAATAATAATAATAATAATAATATTGTAATCCTAACATTATAAATTCATGACACTTGTGTCTACAAGTCAACTGGAGCATTCAAGAGACATCTGATCATCATGTAGCCCTTATAATATTAAAACTCCTCTGCCCCAGTGGCGGGCGACGTCAATAATATTAGGGTTGGGAACTATGAGATATTCCTTCATGGATGTTGTTGGAGACAAGGGGCACTGGTAAAGGTGTTGATCTGTCTACAGAGTGGAGAGTCACACCAAAGCCCCATTTCTGGATGTTCTGTTTGGTTCTGACAACTCCAGTTCGTAGTCTGTTTAGCGCCTTCCTTGCGGCCAGGAAGGAGGCTTTCTTTTGGGGTCATCCAATGGAGAGTTGACCAGTTCTATCCTTCCAAATTTTCGTCCAAGCCGTATCCATAGTCCCAATAAGAAAGGCTGATCGTTGAACAATGGATGTATTCAAACTATGGCGTTGGAGAAAACATCTTAGAGTTCCGTGAACTGCAAAGAGATCTAAATAGTTCTAAGTCAATATTACAAGAAATCAACCCAGGGTACTCGCTGGAAGGAGGAGAAGCACTGAAATAAGTAAGTTTGTAATATTATGAGAAGATACGATTCGCACGCACACACACACACACACACACACACACACACACACACACACACACACACACACACACACACACACACACACACACACACACACAGAGAGCGAGAGAGAGAGAGTTAATTTTTGGATTCTTGATTCTTTAGTGCAACTGACTCGAATAAGTATGTTTAACAATTAACTAATACGACTGATGAAAATGTTATTCGTTGGATTGTTCACTAGTAATAACAACAACAACAACAACAACAATAATAATAATAATAGAGAATATCAGGATCAAAATGCGCAAACGCATGCCTCGCTTCTACGGTCACCTACGACGGATGGAGGACTCGGAATGGACAATATGTTTTTTAAAAACAATTTTGACTCAAATCGAAAAAACAAAAACAAAACAATTCCCTCGTACCTTAATGTCAAGATAAACTGCAAGAAATGGGCTTAAGACCAGAAGACATTCACAAACGAGACCTTTTCGAAACCAAACATAGTGATTTTGGGACTTTCCGGGATGAGAAATGGACAACTGATACAAAGTAGTCGGATGAATGCATTAAACGAAAATGGAATAAACGCCAAAATGTATAATGCGATTTATCCTGTACCTAGTTAGCCGATAAAAGAATAATAATAATAATAATAATAATAATAATAATAATAATAATAATAATAATAATAATAATAATAATAATAATAATAATATTTCGATGAAAAATGAAGACGTCTATCGCAATATGGAGAAAATTAGGGTATCAATTAAAATACGAAGACTACAATTTTATGACCACCTTCGCAAAATGAACGAGAGGCTAAGGAGATTTTTGATTATATCTTCAAATTTAAAATACACCGGTTATCTGGAAGAGATACGACGGGATATAAAAGTACTGAAGATCGTAGATGACATAATAAATAACAGGGTGAACTTCCGGTGACAGATCACTTCCGCGGATTATTCGCATTTGCAAATTCGACGTCAACCTCGGAGAGTGTTATCGGAGGAAGAGAGGGAGGCGATCAGCCGACGTATGAGGAAGTTCTGGAAAGACAAGGAAAATACTGTACCATAGTCTTCGGTTCTAAGCAGTCAATAATTGACCAAATTCTTTAATAATAATAATAATAATAATAATAATAATAATAATAATAATAGTTGTTCGAGTCATCAGTCCATAGAGTGGTTTGATGCTGCACCCCATGCCACCCTATCCTGTGCTAGCCTTTTCATTTCTACGTAACTGCTGCATCCTACATCTGCTCTAATCTGCTTGTCATATTCATACCTTGGTCTACCCCAACCGTTCTTATCGCCTACACTTCCTTCACAAACCAACTGTGCAAGTCCTGGGTGTCTAAAAATGTGTCCTTTCATTCTATCTCTTCTTCTCGTCAAAGTTAGCCAAATCGATCTCCTCTCACCAATTCGATTCAGTACCTCTTCATTCCTGATTCGATCTATCCATATAACCTTCAGCATTCTTCTGTAACACCACATTTCAAAAGCTTCTATTCTCCTTCTTTCTGAGCTAGTTATCGTCCATGTTTCACATCCATACAATGCCACGCTCCAGACGAACCTCATAAAAAACATCTTTCTCATTCCTACATCAATGTTCGAAGTGAGAAAATTTCTTTTTTAAAGAAAGGCCTTCTTTGCTTGTGCTAGTATGCATTTTATGCCCTCCTTACTCCTGCCATCGTTAGTTATTTTACTACCCAAGTAACAATATTCATCTACTTCCTTTAAGACTTCATTTCCTAATTTAATTATTTCCTGCATAAGCTGACTTCGTTCGACTGCACTCCATTACATTTGTTTTGGACTTATTTATTTTCATCTTGAACACCTTTCCCAAGACTCTGTTCATACCATACAGCAATTTCTCCAGATCTTCTGCAGTTTCAGCTAAAATAACAATATCATCAGCAAATCTCAGGGTTTTGATGTTCTCTCCTTGGATTGTGATTCCCTTCCCAAATTCCTCTGTGATTTCCTTTACTACCTGTTCTACATAAACAATGAAACGTGGAGGGGATTGCAACCTTGCCTCACTCATTTCTGCATTGCTGCTTCTTTTTCAAAGCCCTCGATTCTTATCACTGCAGACTGATTTTTATACAGATTATAGATAATTCTTCGTTCTCGGTATCTGATCCAGATCACCTTCAGAATCTCAAATAGCTTGGTCCAGTCAACATTATCGAATGCCTTTTCAAGGTCTACGAACGCCATGTATGTGGGCTTGTCCTTCTTAATTCGATCCTCTAAGATCAGACGTAAAGTCAGGATTGCTTCACGTGTTCCTACATTTCTTCTGAAGCCAAATAGATCTCCTCCCAACTCAGTTTTAACTTGTCTTTCCATTCTCCTGTAAATAATACGTATTAAAATTTTGCAGGCGTGAGATACTAAACTAATGGTGCGGTAGTTTTCTCACTTGTCAGCACCGGCTTTCTTGAGATAAGGTATAACAACATTCTGCTGAAAATCGGATGGCACTTCTCCTGTCTCATACATCTTACACACTACGTGGAATAACCTCGCCATGCTGAAAGACATGAAAGTAGCGAGAATGATTGCTGGTACAAACATGTGGGAACAATGGCAGGAGGGTACTCGGAATGAGAAGATAAAGGCTAAGTTAGGAATGAACTCGATGGATGAAGCTGTATGCATAAACCGGCTTCGGTGGTGGGGTCATGTGAGGCGAATGGAAGAGGATAGGTTACCTAGGATAATAATGTACTCTGCTATGGAGGGTAAGAGAAGTAGAGGGAGACAAAGACGACGATGTTTAGACTAAGTTTCTAACGATTTAAAAATAAGAGGTATAGAACTAAATGAGGCCATAGCACTAGTTGCAAATAGAGGATAGTGGCTACGTTTAGTAAATTCACAGAGGCTTGCAGACTGAATGCTGAAAGGCATAACGGTCTTAATGATAATGTATGTATGTATGTATGTATGTATGTATGTATGTATGTATGTATGTATGTATGCTGGTTTGTAAAACGGCAGTCAGTAATTCAGAGAGAATGTCATCAATTCCAGGTGCCTTGTTCCTATTTAGGTCTCTCAAAACTCTGTCAAATTCTGATCTCAAAATTGGGTCTCCCATTTCATAATCATCAACGGCCTCTTCTTGTTCTATAATCTTATCATCTACGTCTTTACCCTGATAAAACTGTTGGATATGTTCCTTCCATCTTCCTGCCTTGTCTTCTTTCCCTGGAAAAGTTTTTCCATCTGAGCTCTTAATATTCATACACCTAGTTTTCCTGTCTCCAAAGGTTTCTTTGATTTTTCTGTATGCAGCATCTTCTACCTTTCCTAGGACCATACAACCTTCAACATTCTTGCACTTATCATTCATCAATTCTTCCTTAACTGCCCTGCACTTTCTATCCACTTGATTCTTTAATCGCCTGTATTCCTTTTTTTCCTCTTCATTTTTTGCATTCTTGTACTTCCGTCGTTCATCAATCATGTCTAATATCTCCTGAGTTATCCATTGATTCTTAGGTGATCTTTCCTTTCTTCCTATAATTTCTTCAGCAGTACTAGAGACCTCATTGTTCACAACTGTCCATTTTTCCTCTATTGTGTTTCCTTCAGCCTTTTCATTTAGTTCTTGTGCAACATGTTCCTTGAAACAGTCCCTCACACTTCTTTCTTTCAACTTGTCTAGATCCCACCTGCTTGCATTCCTTTCTTCAATTTATTCAACTTCAGGAGGCATTTAATGACCAATAAGTTGTGGTCAGAATCCACGTCTGCTCCTGGGAAAGCTTTTGCAATTCAACACCTTGTTTCTGAAACTCTGCCTAATCATAATGAAGTCTATTTGATACATCCCAGTGTCTCCAGGTCTCGTCCAGGTATGCAGCCGCCTTTTGTGGTGTTTGAACGAAGTATTAGCAAGGACTAAATTATGATCGGTGCATAATTCAACCAGCCGACTTCGTTTTTCATTCCTTTGTCCCAATCCACGTTCTCCTACTGCATTCTTCTCTTCCTTGGCCTATCACTGCATTCCAGTCTCCCATCACAAGTAGATTCTCGTCACCTTTTACATATTGTATTAAATCTTCTATCTCTTCATATATTCTTTCGATTTCTTCATCATCTGCTGAACTAGAGTAGTAGGTAAATAGACCTGCACTATTGTGGTGGGCATTGGTTTGGGGTCTGTCTTGACAACAATAATCATTTCACTATGCTGGTTGTACTAGCTTACCCGCTGCTCTATTTTCTTATTCATTATTAAACCAACTCCTGCATTCCCCCTGTTTGATTTTGTGTTGATAATTCGAATGACTGGTAACAGGCTGTGGATTTTCATTTTTTCATTTTTCAATTCTGTAGTCGCCTCACCAAAATCCTGCTCTTCCTACCAACGTACTTCACTTATAACAACTACATCTACCTTTAGTCTATCCAGCTCCCTTTTCAGATTGTCTAACCTAGCACTACGATTCAAACTTTTAGCAGTCCATGCCCCGACTCGTAGAATGTCAGTATCCATCTTCCTGATGATTGCACCCTCTCATGTAGACCCCACCCGGAGATTCAAATGGGAGACTATTTTACCTTTGGAATATTTTACCCGGGAGGAAGCCATCGTCAGTGCATCATTCATACAGAGAGAGCTACATGTCCTCGGGATTTAGTTACGGCTGTATTTTCCCGTTACTTTCAGCCGTATAGCAGTATCAACACAGCTAAGCCATTCGTTAGTCTGGTCACTCGACAGATACCCATCTGATATGGTTGCGCCTGCGGCTCAGCTTGTCAGCTATCTGCTTCATTGGGACACGCAAGACTCCCCACCACAGCAAGGCCACATGGTTCGCAGGGGTGAAATAATAATAATAATAATAATAATAATAATAATAATAATAATAATAATAATAATAATAATAATAATAACGTTTAATTGGCTTCTGCGAGAATTTCGATCTAAAATTGATGTCAACCCATTTCTTGCACTTTCGCAAAAGAAAATGACATGGAGATCCCCGAATATGCATTTAGGAGAATTTCAACTAGACCATGTGGCCATTTCCAAGAAAAATCAAAAAGAAATTATGAACGTTAAAGTCAAAAAGGGAATTATTGACTCCGACCACCACCTATCTCTCGTTAAAGTCAAGTTTCAACCCAACAGGAAGAAAACCAAAACAATCAGAAACCCAAGAATCGACCCTGAATTTCTGAGACAGAACTCAGACGATTTCCTTGCGAATATCTCCAACGATGCTCCTTCAAACTGGCTAGAACTCAAGGACACACTCTTGAAAGCTTCACAAAACATCAGCAATCCCCCAAGGAAACGCAAACACAGGTGGTGGAATGACACCTGTGACAAGGCCGTAGAAGTCAGAATTAGGTCCTGGCTAAACTGGAGTTCCCATAAAACTGATCAAAATCGTGATGAATTCTTCAAAACACGGAAACAAACCTCAAAGATCACCAGATCTGAAAAACGAAAATATGATCAAAACAGACTGGCAGAAATCGAAGAAGATTTCAAGAAAAACAATACACGGAACTTCTACAGAACATTCAGAGAAGAATTATCCAATTACCAGGCACCTAGTCTCTGTTTCAAACGTACAGATGGGACTTTGGAAAGAAGTAATAAGGGAAATTGTGAACTCCTAGCAAACCATTTCATGGACCTTTTAAACTGTGAATCTCCGAAAGAACAATTCACCTATGAAAAACCAACACCTAATCCAGATTCAGAACCCCCACATTACAAGAAGTCAAACAAATAATCAGGGATTTAAAAGACAACAAAGCACCAGGAGAAGATGGAATAATCGCAGAAATGTTGAAAATTGGTGGTGACAAGCTGGCCCAGAGTATTCAAAAAATCTTACAGGACATCTGGTTTTCTGAAGAAATTCCGGAGGATTGGAAATGTGCATTGATTCATCCACTTCACAAGAAAGGAGACAAATCAGATATTAATAACTACAGAGGAATTTCTCTCCTCTCACTCGTATATAAAATCTTCTCTACTTAATAGATTAGAGAAACAAACAGACCACCCGATCGGAGATTATCAGGCTGGATTCCGAAAATGGAGATCCTGCGTAATCCTAAACCTAAAAAACATTCTACAGATTCGCAAAACCAAACAAACAGTAATCACCTTTGTTGACTTCAAAATGGCGTATGGTTCCATAGATCGGCAGACCCTGTTCAACATACTAGAGGAAGTTTAAGTCGACAGGAAAATGAGGGAATTGATTAAACAAACTCTGAACAACACAACATCAAAAGTTAAGGTCTTGCGAGAAATTTCTGAACCGTTCGAAATCAGAACTGGTGTCCGACAGGGAGATGGGTTATCCCTACTACTATTCAATTTAGTTTTGGGAAAAGTGATTGGTGAATGGAGAAAAGAAACTAAAGGTATAAACATTGGCAGACTTCTTAAAGACAAAATTCACCTTGATTGCTTAGCTTTCGCAGATGACCTTGCGATCCTTTCGAACAACAGACAAGAAGCAATCCACTCCATAGAAAAATTGCATGAAATAGCCGCAAAAACCGGACTTCAAATTTCATTTGAAAAGACGCAGTTTATGGAAGGAACTAAATCAAGATTCGACAATCAACCATTAATCAACAAATGTGGAATAATTTCCCAAGTAGACAAATTCAAGTATCTAGGTGAAATTATCCAGCCAGCAGGGTTAAATCAAGAAGCTAACAAAGAAAGAACTGCTAAACTGCAAAGGGCTTACAAAATCACATGGAACAGATACAACAAAAGATGTATATCAAAAAATGCAAAATTACGACACTACAATACAGTCATCAAACCAGAGGCACTTTATGCATCTGAAACACTGATCATTGGCGGCAGGTCACAAATGAAAATCATTGAGAAACAAGAGAGGAGAATTCACAGAAAAATCCTAGGACCAAAGTTCGAAAATGAAATTTGGATGAAAAAAGAAACCACACGAAATTTTTCAGTTCACGGAAAAAATCACAGATACCATCCGAAAGAGACGACTAAAATTCTACGGAAACCTACACAGAATGGATAACAACAGGCTGACAAAGAAAATTCTAAATCTAGCTCTTATCCTGAAAATCCGCAACAATTGGTTAGCAGAAATTCATGAAGATCTACAAGAAATGGGTATTAAGGACGAAACCATTCAAGATAGAATGAAATTTAGAAGCTTAGTAAACAAACATAAATTTGCAGAGAAACCAACAAGAAAAAATACAGGCTGGACAGAAACACGCAGAAAGGAACACAGTGAAAAAATGAAGAGATATTGGGAAGAAAAGTAGAAGAAACATTGTGCAAAATAAGTTCAAACGCGCTCCACAGTTGGGCACAACGAATCAAAATAATAATAATAATAATAATAATAATAATAATAATACCCAGAACTGGCAATAGAAATACAGTCTGTTAAACTAGTATCAGTCATCACAGTTCCAATAATAATATTATGTACTGGTGTTATTCCGAAAAGCTTGCACAGCTCTCAGGCAGCATTAAACCTGTATCATCACACCTACGTCGAACTACAGAAACCCACCGTCCTGAGCACTTGCCACATTGTGACAAAGTTTGTAGGTACGACTTTTCCTCTGAGCATGAAGGTTCAGGCCGCAATTCCGGTGATAGATTCCCAAAACGGGGAGGTGAAAAGGTGTTTAGGGACACGATCTGTGCACATTTGTTGTACTGTATATATGTATGTTGTAATTATTTCTGTTGTAAATATTTGTAGATATCTGTATAGTTTCATAATCAAGAGGGTGACTCTTTGCTTAGGCCGAGTCAGCCCATTACGTTACCAGCACAAGCCGAGCCTTCCTAAATGGATGTAATAATAATAATAATAATAATAATAATAATAATAATAATAATAATAATAATAATAATAATAATAATAATAATAATAATAATTGTTACCGTGTTTTGGTGGATCAGCGGAGGTGAAAGAAGGTGCGGGCTGGAATGGGTCTAGCTACAAGTCCGAAATATGACTTTAAAATTTAAATAAAAGTTATATTTTCAATAGACAACAAGGTTTAACAATTTTCACTAGGTGAAATAACAAAAAATATCAGGTACAATGTATTTTTACAAACGAAAGTACATGTTAAGGGGTCTTTACAAATCCTGGGCTACGAGCCCCAAAGTTTAACAATCTGAGCTCTCAGCTCACAACCACATATTTTAGAAAAGGGCAGAAATTCCCTCAATACAATGGAGCACTTGCTCCCAGTAATCAAAATGTCACGCCTTCCCGAAGCACCTTTCAAAATACCAGAAAGAGCTGACCCGCTCTCAATCGTCCAAGCCTATTAAAGGCAATAACGGATTATTACACTTAACTGCCATCAAGGCACAACTTATTATGGAACAGCGGTACCTCGTACCCAATCTACTGGGCCTTCGCAGGAAGGAAAACAAAAACGGGTTAAGTTAATGGCCCAAAATACAAAGCTGAATGGAGGCGAGTACTTTCACTCCTATATGAAAGCTTGTTAAAACCTAAGTGGCGCTAAGCCGATACACAGGGGCTATTCCCATACTATAGAGGTGACTCGTATAAGAAAAATAATTTAACACATTAATGAAGAGAAGAAAATCGGTTATGAAAACGTAGTCACCTCAAATCCAAATTGAAGGGGAGCTCGAGAGTGTAAGGCACTCTCTATCCCCGATTTACAGTTAAAGTAATAAGAAAATGTTTACATAAGCCGGCACTAAGTTACATTTTTGAACAGGTAGAATACTTTGAAAAGGTTTCGAACCTTCCCCGGGGGTTAAACTGCTGAGCCAGAAAGAAATACAGATGTTAAAAGGCCATTACCTTTGCTGAAGAGCTGCTGCTCGAAGGAAGAGGCGCAACCCGCCCCCTGCTATACTTCCATACACTAAGCTAGATGTTGTTGAAGTGGCGAAGAGCCGAGAAAATCAGCAGTTTTTAAAACCCTCGTGGAAGATTCGAGACCTTTCATGAATAATAAAGACACACCCACTCAACTTTATTGGGTAGCTAAGAGTTACACATGGAAATTCGAAGAAGAAACCTCTGATAGGTGGAAAATTAATTACAGAAATTACTGATTGGCTAAGTTCAAAACAAGCGGAAAGAAAGCTTAATATTGCCAACCCACAAATGAAAGAACAAAATTTAGTAAAGACCAAAACTTATAAATACAAAATTTCTTCAACCAAAGTTCCTTCACTTCGCACCAGGGTGCATGATCATAGTTTTTTGGGTAGAGACATCTGTTAGCGAATGTCCACACTTCTTGATCAACAGAAAACAAAACACGTTGAAATCCACACAGTATAGACAACTTTGTAATCTCAAAATTTATAGTAGAGACCTCTTCTGAGAAAACTCATGAATTAATACAGTTCTAAAAGTTCACAGTTTCTCCGGTAGAGGAGGATTTATTGGCGGAAGATTTAAATTTGCGGCGTAGAGGTGTACCGCCCGGTACAATAATAATACAATTGTTCATTTCATAATAGGAATAGTAATTCATGACAATAAAGTTATTTGTTCAACAAGAATGATAATAAAGCACTCTTCTTCTTTGGCCAACACTTTTTGCACGTCTCGGTAGGGTTGCGGATTTAAACTGTCTCACAAATATTGACTAAGGCCGTTTTTATGGCCGGGTGCCCTTTCTGATGGTGGTAGAAATTCAGTAACTTCACCACACGTTTTATACCACTATAATGGATTTGAAATAGTATAAATTTTATGTGAAATACCTTGTACAGGTGAAATGTGTTCACTGCGACAGCCAGCCCCCAGAAGTACTTTTACTTTTATAACTAAATGTAAATTAGCACCCGCCATGCTTCATTGCTGAAGCACGCAGTACTATTTCCAATGACTGAGACACAATCGGATATGACGCCATTCCCAGCAATAAAGTGAAGTGCAATCCGTTACCAACCCGCCCACAATAAAATCACAACTAAAGGTTTTGTCACTAGCCGGACCTAACCAATCCGGACCAATGGTTTTGTCCAGTGGCGTATGCTAGGATCAAGACGTGGGCTACCACTAGAATTAGGTTATTCCTTTCCGATAGTTGGTCTAGTGAACGTCAAGCTTTAAGCGTTTTGAGCTGCAGCCGACAGATAACGGAGTAGCCTGCCGCTGTGTTGTCAAGGCTATTTCACAGGCTACTGCCCTGGCCTCTGCAACTGTCAATACTTTTATTTTTTTGCTATTTGCTTTACGTCGCACCGACACAGATAGGTTTTATGATGACGATGGGATAGGAAAGGCTTAGGAGCGGGAAGGAAGCGGCCGTTGCCTAATTAAGGTACAGCCCCAGCATTTGCCTGGTGTGAAAATGGAAAACCACGGAAGACCATCTTCAGAGCTGCAGACAGTCGGGTTCGAACCCACTATCTCCCGGATGAAAGCTCACAGATGCGCGCCCCTAACCGCACAGCCAACTCGCTCGGTCTGTCAATAATCAACACCTGGGGTCAGCGGAGATGGTAGCCTAAGGTTTAGTAATTTAAAATCCGTCTTTGGGACTAAATTAATGGAATGCTTGCCTTTTGTCCGGTGGTCCCAGTTCAATTCTCAGAATCAACTCCCTCGTACTCTTACTTCCCCTGACTTGGGGACTGGGTGTTTATGACGTCTTCGCCATTCATTTCATCCTCATTAGGTCACCACCAAGCCTATACAGATGCCATGCACCATGATGATGATGGTGATTATTATTATTATTATCATCGAAACCGACTTTCAACCTATTAGGTCGTGTTACGTACATTTAGTACGTGTTGAAGAGATGTCAAGTACAGAACAAAAGTGGCCAACCAGACACCAGTGAGATCCGAACCTACAACCTCCCGATTTCGCGTCGGTTGCTCTACCAATTGAGCTATGGTGGCCTAGACCATCTTTGTTCTGTTGGAAAGGATCTGAGCTACAGGTCTGGTACTACTACCATCACACTGCAGAGTGCGTTTAAGTTGTCCGTTGAGTGCCAAGTCAATGAATATTGAATTTTCACGACCGCATTGTAATCGAAACCGACTTTCAACCTATTAGTACGTGTTGAAGAGATGTCAAGTACAGAACAAAAATGGCCAATCAGACACCAGTGGGATCCGGACCCACAACCTCCCGATTTCGCGTCGGTTGCTCTACCAATTGAGCTATGATGGCCTAGGCCATCTTTGTTTTGTTGGAAAGGATCTGAGCTACAGGTCTGGTACTACTACCATCACACTGTAGAGTGCGTTTAAGTTGACCTAATAGGTTGAAAGTCGGTTTCGATTACAATGCGGTCGTGAAAATTCAACATTCATTGACTTGGCACTCAACGGACCACTTAAACGCACTCTACAGTGTGATGGTAGTAGTACCAGACCTGTAGCTCAGATCCTTTCCAACAGAACAAAGACGGCCTAGGCCACCACAGCTCAATTGGTAGAGCAACCGACGCGAAATCGGGAGGTTGTGGGTTCGGATCCCGCTGGTGTCTGATTGGCCATTTTTGCTCTGTACTTGACATCTCTTAAATGTATGTAACACGACCTAATAGGTTGAAAGTCGGTTTCGATTACAATGCGGTCGTGAAAATTCAATATTCATTATTATTATTATTATTATTATTATTATTATTATTATTATTATTATTATTATTATTATTATTATTATTATTAACATTTTGAATTTTACAGCATTACCAGCGGTTGTACCAATCATTGACTGGTTTATTAGCTTCCTCGAGAGAACAGTGGTGCTGTCCGACCCATGATCACGGGTTAAGTTCCAGCCAACAAAAGAGAACACTAAACCTGAAAGATTCCATTTCATTTTAGCAGATCTCCCTACAAAAAGAAAACTATATTACTCCTGTAACAGCCGTCCTGCAGTGTCTTCTTACAAGGATGTAGAAGTAAACGGGAGTGAAATACCAGCACTCTGTTATCTATATAATTAAGTCAGAAGTGTGAGGTGAGGAAGTATGTACGATGAGTAACGCATGGTTGGTTATGTGAACGAATCTGATCCACGAAATATCACTGTAATATTTGTCCTAAATGGAAGATAATAATTGATTTACTCAAATAAAGTCTAAAATCTGAGGTAAATTAAGAAATAATACGAAAGATTTTATTTGTTGAGAATACATACTTTACTGCCTTACAACCACTATTTCTGCTACATCGCAGCGCTTCCGTAAGTGTTTTGTTTGTCTAACACTGTCGTGTGTGATGTGTTTGCTCACTGAAGTTGTTTGAATTAATAAGGTGTTGTTTTCTTCATGTTGCTTATTCGTTTTTTGCCCTAACTCATTCATTATTACTTGTCCAGGGATCATGCTATTTTTCTTTCAACATAACATTAATTTATTTATTGGTCCAAGGATGATGCTATTTTGCTGTTTGAACTGCCTGCGCTAGTCATATGGACAAAGATAATGAGAATTCACAGACCTCAAGAAAGAAACAAAAGACGGCGCGAGCAGCGGAATGCAACATAATGGAGTCCTGTCTTCAGCCCGTAAGTACGTATACATATTTCTCTAGAGATTTCTCTAGTAACAACGGTATTTGTTAATTTAACTCAGATTTTAGACTTTGTTTGAGTTAAAGAAATTATTATCTTCCATTTGGGACAAATATTATAGTGACATTTCGTGGATCAGATTCGTTCGCATAACCCGCATTGTTGTTCCTTAACAGTGGCGATCTGACGCACTTAACGGACATACAGCAGTAAGCCGCGGGAGGTAAGTCGACGAGAGAGGGACGCAGCGCTTGGACTGCAATATCACTCTCCGAAGCCTTGCTCTCAGAAATACGTGCGATGTTTTTCCTCAGAGCTTTCAAGTCTTGTAAATGGAACAATGTGTCAGATGCTTACATTATAATGTGCTTTAGATTTCCATCGTTCTCAATTGAGATTTGGGCTTCATCGATAGCCTTGGTAGCCCTCAGTATACGCTATTGGTTTTGTCACTAGCCGAATCTAACCACTCCAGGCCAATGACTTTGTCAATAACTCGAATGATAAATTAAAGTTCACCTGTTGGTTGCCTTGTGCACCAATCACGTCGACGCGGGAAGTCCACGAGAAAGAAACAAACGACAGTGCAATCACGCCTAGATGTCTCTGGTGAAAAAGTGGCGCAGTAACTGAACTTATGCACTGACGACAACCTTATGTGGAGGAATGTGTTAATTAGTCCATGACGCTGTGGTGGGTGGAATGTGTTGTATATATGAGAAGGTGTATCAAGACAAATAATCAGTCCCCGAGCCAGAGGAATTAACCACAGGGGTTTAAGATCCCCGACCGGACCCTCTGGACCAAAGACCAATACGATATGTATTCAGGCAAAGAGCGAAGAGCGGAACAGTACAATTCTATTCCTTTAACAGTTAACTTAAAGGAATGTTTAGACACATGATTTTTTCGCATTAATTAAGGGAACAATTTTTCACATTATTTCGCGAACCACTCATTTAATTTGTGAATTATTTATGCGAAAGATGTATTTATCTTGTATATCTTATATAATCGTATATACCAGACGGCTCGCGGGCGCCGTACTTTCTGCTTTCAAGTGTCTTGCATGCACTAGTGATTCATGGATGCCTAATCACTTGTTTTCCAAGGAGTGCTACAACGCGCTGTATTGTGGATATTGTGAAACAAACAACAGTCATTTTACTGCACATGTTCCATAAATACGCCAAAGGTGCAAAAAAGTAAAAGTGAATAACTTATTAATTTTTATACGTGTAGACATTCCACTTTACAAAAGAGTTGTTTGTATGAAACAAAAACTAATATTGTTCGGCGAAATACGTGTATAGAAGACAGACATCCGTTTTTTTTTTCAAGTTGCTTTACGCCGCACCGACACAGAAAGGTCTTATGGCGACGATGAGACAGAAAAGGGATAGGAACGGGATGGAAGCGGTCGTGGCCTTAATTAAGGCAGAGACCCATCATTTGCCTGGTGTAAATGTGAGAAACCACGGAAAATCATCTGCAGAGCTGTATATTGGCTGCACTTAAGCGACAGACGTCTGTTTGGAACTTCGGCTGCATTCTCACCAGATTCTCCACAGATTAAAATGATGTCTGTGTATTCGTCGTTGCTGAACAAACTAGCCATTGTCGATATGTAGGAAACAAATGTAGCGCTGCTGTACACTAGCCCAGCCTCGTACTATGCGGTCATAAACGAGGTTTACTAATCCAAGGGGTTGCATTCGACGGGTAGCGCTGAGGAACATGCTGCGAGAGACCGTCCTGTTGTTATCTCTTCATATTGTGACGTAACCTGCCTGCTGGTAGTAGTGCCCCTGTTAAAATCAGTTAGTAGACATCTCAGTCATCATTTGTGCATGCGGGACATTTATAAGTAGAATGTACGGTGCTCGCGAGCCCCCTGGTATATATATGTATAAATAGAACAACAATGTTTATAACTAATTATTTCTTTATTGCAGTCCTAACCAAAATTTCGTAATAAATTACCCTTTAGCCCTATATGACCATACCATTAATAGATTTCATAGAATATTGAAACTTACAGGTATTTCGGTCGAATTGAGAAATCCTTCTTCCACCTTCCATTTCTCTTCACACACATAATAATATTGGAATACAATTTCAACCTCGTTATTTTCCATCAATTTCTCTGCAGTTTCGAACTTATCGCATAATACACTGACTGACAGTGACAATGCAACACCAAGGAGGAGTGGTTCGAAAGGGATGAAAGTTGGGGAAAAAACAGAGACGGCACGGATGAATAATTGATGTTTATTTCAAACCGATATGCAGGTTACACAATGCACACGGCATCGACTCAGTAGGATGTAGGACCACCGCGAGCGGCGATGCACGCAGAAACACGTCGAGGTACAGAGTCAATAAGAGTGCCGATGGTGTCCTGAGGGATGGTTCTCCATTCTCTGTCAACCATTTGCCACAGTTGGTCGTCCGTACGAGGCTGGGGCAGAGTTTGCAAACGGCGTCCAATGAGATCCCACACGTGTTCGATTGGTGAGAGATCCGGAGAGTACGCTGGCCACGGAAGCATCTGTACACCTCGTAGAGCCTGTTGGGAGATGAGAGCAGTGCGTGGGCGGGCATTATCCTGCTGAAACAGAGCATTGGGCAGCCCCTGAAGGTACGGGAGTGCCACCGGCCGCAGCACATGCTGCACGTAGCGGTGGGCATTTAACGTGCCTTGAATACGCACTAGAGGTGACGTGGAATCATACGCAATAGCGCCCCAAACCACGATGCCGCGTTGTCTAGCGGTAGGGCGCTCCACAGTTACTGCCGGATTTGACCTTTCTCCACGCCGACGCCACACTCGTCTGCGGTGACTATCACTGACAGAACAGAAGCGTGACTCATCGGAGAACACGACGTTCCGCCATTCCCTCATCCAAGTCGCTCTAGCCCGGCACCATGCCAGGCGTGCACGTCTATGCTGTGGAGTCAATGGTAGTCTTCTGAGCGGACGCCGGGAGTGCAGGCCTCCTTCAACCAATCGACGGGAAATTGTTCTGGTCGATATTGGAACAGCCAGGGTGTCTTGCACATGCTGAAGAATGGCGGTTGACGTGGCGTGCGGGGCTGCCACCGCTTGGCGGCGGATGCGCCGATCCTCGCGTGCTGATATCACTCGGGCTGCGCCTGGATCCCTCGCACGTGCCACATGTCCCTGCGCCAACCATCTTCGCCACGGGCGCTGCACCGTGGACACATCCCTATGGGTATCGGCTGCGATTTGACGAAGCGACCAACCTGCCCTTCTCAGCCCGATCACCATACCCCTCGTAACGTCGTCTGTCTGCTGGAAATGCCTCCGTTGACGGCGGCCTGGCATTCTTAGCTATACACGTGTCCTGTGGCACACGACAACACGTTCTACAATGACTGTCGGCTGAGAAATCACGGTACGAAGTGGGCCATTCGCCAACACCGTGTCCCATTTATCGTTCGCTACGTGCGCAGCACAGCGGCGTATTTCACATCATGAGCATACCTCAGTGATGTCAGTCTACCCTGCAATTGGCATAAAGTTCTGACCACTCCTTCTTGGTGTTGCATTTGCTCTGTCAGTCAGTGTAAATACGTACATTTCTCTTTAAACTGTCCTCATCGCTTTAATTTGCTATAATTAAAAAAAAACCAGAATTGTATGATTTGTTACATCTCGAAATAACTTCAAAATATTTTTTGTTGCGTTGACAGTTAATAGGAAAAAATCATTTCATTAACAATTACGTGATGACTATGATAAGAATGGTATTTCTTCAGCGTACCAGGGTACAAATTCAAATATTTCTGCCCTCAGACGGGATCACACCCACTACCTTGGGAACAGAATGGCATTAATGAACCAACTGCACCACGGAGATCGGCTGGAAACATTTTGCGGTCTGATTATTTAACTTATTTGTGTATAAAATGAATACGTTACTATTCGACCATAGATATGACGGTCTTACGTTGTATTTAGGGCACGGATATTTCTCGTACAAACTGTAGTAGCCATACTCGTTAAAATGTTGTGGAGGCTGATGTTAATATGAGGACCCACTGTTTATGACGGTCTGGTCGTTCCGATGTACATGCAATAAAATGTGTCCAGGTAAATGTATCATTTACCTATCATATTGGACCAATGACGATCGTTCACTGCTCAAATGTCCAATTACACTTCCTTTAGAAAAGTGAAGACAATTTTAGAGGCTCCTCTAATATATCAGTATATTTTTGGGCTAATCTGGGCCGTGTCGAAAAATGCTTAATTATTTTGAAATTCTTTCATGTGAGCCTGTTGAAATTTCGATTATACCCGCACAGAAACTAGTAAAGCCATACGAGTTAGACACTTTATTTATTTAATTAATTAAGTCATCAGCCCAAAGGCTGCTTTGGTCCTCAATAAAGCATCATTAAAGTTTATATGGTTAGAGAAACACTAAAATATTGACGGGGGTACCATGACGGGGTTTACTAGGGAAGACGGAGAATGATAATCTTTGCTATTTCTTTCTTCACTGATACAGAATGTGCTATTGCAGCACGACTAATACTATGAGAAACACTTTTCATAGCTACTCTAATATTTCGTATATCTGATTAAATGGTTTATGAACGTACGCGATGTCTTTAAGACAAGAGATTCCAGCTTGGTGGAGGTGATTATTGCTTAAAGAGGAAGTACAACTAAGCAATTATTGTCCCTTAACATAATTCAGAGGGGAAAAAGGAAGATTTACAAACATTTGAAGAATGAATGTAGCAAAAGAAAGGGAAAGACCAGGAAGGGCAGGAAAATGGATGATTCCGTAGGTCTCGAAATCCTACCAGGTGTTTGCATAAGTCTTTTCCGGTTTCGCTAAGAGATGGCGCCAGCGAACAGTACGCAGCGTATGAATTTGACATATACGTCAGTTTGTTCGTCTGACATTAACCTATCAACACACAGAAATTGAGTCCACCAAATACTAGCGCCTGTGTTGTATCGTTCAGTGATCATGTCGACGTTTGTACCTGAAAAAGAACATTTACGACACGCATTGCTTTTATTATTTAATCAAATGGAAGAGGCCGTGGAAGTCATCGTTTGATGGTAGAAACATATGGTAAATATACTATATCGATTAGAACATGTGAGACATAGATTCGACAATTTAAACGTGGTGATTTCAAAGTGAAAGGCAGCTCTCTGGTAGACCATAAAAGTACGAAGACGAGCAATTGCCCGGCGAAACCGTTAATGCACAACGCTATCGAAAACAAATGATTAATTGAAATCACGCATTGATCAAAAGACGACCAGAGTAGGCCAGAAGACATGGCAAAGTGATTTTGTTACACGACAATGCACGGTCTCACACAGCAAAATCAATGAAAGACTCCTTGAAATCGCTTGGATGGGACATCTTTCCGCACCCGCCGTACTGCTCCGACCTGGCGCCATCTGACTATCACCTCTTCGCATCAATGGGGGACGCGCTCGTAGAGCAGCTCTCCAGCAATTTCAAAGAAGTTGGAAAATGGCTCAAGGAAAAGATGGGCGAAGTGTGTAGAAGCCGATGGCCAATATTTTGAATAAACAAAAAATGAATTTCCCTTGAAAATTACGTGTTTTCCTTACCACAAAAAGCGGAAAAACTTATGCATACATCTGGTAATGCCGTCAGGGTTGGAGGAGAACAAGCGCTGGTCAAGAGAGGAGTATAGGAAAATGAAAGTGAGGATCCGGGCCCAAGTAGATAAAGCAGTGTCAGATTCAGCTAGAGGCCACTTGGTCGCAAGCTACGTTCCGAAGTACAAAGACGCTGGGGTCCCGTTTCAATTGCTTCTTTCGACAGGCAGGGGATACCGCGTGTGTACTTCCATCCCCACCTACGTGGGGAAGATAACAGATTTTACCCCGGTTCATTAATGTGGAAATTGTTGAAGAGGGTTTATATTTTCGAAGACGGCAGTTATACCGTATGGTTCACGAATTACATTTCGTCTCATTAAAAGCAAACTCTGGAATTTAACATGAAATGGACTGTTCAGACATGCAAATGTATACGAAACGCACATGTGTGAAATTTCACAAAAAATATTTTAAAAACTCAAACTTGTAGGCAAATTGTCAGTAAAAGCAGTTGAGAGGGGAGAGAAATTTCTGAGAGCAATGTATTTCAAGTGTCTGCAGAGTGAGATCAACGCAATTTGCAAAATATATCTGTAAAAAGCGTGCTTGATTTGGTTGTTGTCTAATTAACCGTATTCTGTATTTCGGACAGTGCACTATGTCTTCTGGTATGGGCTGGAATAAACTCGTTCCTTTACTGTAACTGACCTGTCTCAGTCTCATCCTTGGCTTTGTCAACATGAAAGTGACTGAGGTATGAGTGGTGCTAGTCATGCCATTCTTTATTCAGACAGTCCCTGTTATACACGATGTGAAAATGTCGGTCTTGGGAGAGGTTGGTGCGTACATATCACTGGGATTGGCAGACTGATATGTAATAGTAAATTCTGGCCCGATGAGTAAGGCAACGGGAAACTACCTCACTCCTTATTTCCTTAGTACACTACGGCTGTTCAACAACACCTAGGCTATCTATTACAGGTGATGGCACAGCTGTTAATGATTCAACCAGCTTTCGGCTGAGTAGGCTACTCAACATACCGTACAGTACATGCTTGCAATGTCTCTTGGTACACGCCGAAATGCCGTACCCTTGGAGAGTTGCTCTTTGCCAGCCTAGCTCCTGGGCAAAGGGGGTTGCGTCTGTTCCTAAAGCTTCAACATCTCATAAACCAAACCAAACCCCATGGCACTACAGCCCTTGAAGGGCCTTGACCTACCAAGCGACCGCTGCTCAGCCCTAAGGCCTGCAGATTACGAGGGGTCGTGTGGTCAGCACGACGGATCCTCTCGGCCGTTATGCTTGGCTTTCTAGACCGGTCAACATCTCATAGCAACCGTAAAAATGACGATAAGTGAGTGATTGAAACTAACATTGTAAACCACACAGTGAGCCCATTTCATATATTACAGATAAAGTCGTATTTAAAAATGATGTTCAGTGCCGTAACTTTCAGGTAAATACAGTGGAAACTGTTCATTGCAACATCGTTTTTGACGACATATTGCGTATAACGGTGAAATCTACCGGTCCCGTCTAAATAATGTATAAACGCTGTATTAAGAAAAACAGAACGACATCGCTTATTACGACATATCTTATAAAACGGCGTATTTTTTTAAACATTTTCGGAGAAAAGTATCGACTATAACGTCCAGTATTTATTGCTGTTTACCGGGTGAGTTGGTCTTGTGGTTAAGGGCACGCAGCTGGGAGCTTGCATCCGGGAGATAGTGGGTTCGAAAGCCACTGTTGGCAGCTCTGAAGATGGTTTTACGTGGCTTCCCATTTTCACACCAGGCAAATGCTGGGGCTGTACCTTAATTAAGGACACGGACGCTTCCTTCCCACTCCTAGGCCTTTCCCATCGTGGTCATAAGGCCTATCTCTGTCGGTGCGACGTAAAGAAAACTAGAAAAAAAGAAGAAAAGAAAAATATCTTGTTACCCGCATTTGGGAATTGCTGACAATAATGCAAAGCTCATTTTCACACTCTTGTTTTCACCAGATTGTAGACTTCAAATTAATCTGTCAGATAAATAGTCAAGACAAACATGGCTGTGAAGATGTCTCAAAAGAAAGGGGAAGTGTTTTGAAGAAAATTCACAAATAATATGGCGATTACAAAATGGAGAAACAAACATCAGCGTCGCGAAGGAATTAGATGTATCACACTCAATGATTTCCACAATTTGGAACGACAGAGAGAACATCTCACTTATTAGCCAAGACTGTGTGCGACATTATTGATTAATTTACATCGTCGCTACAGGGCTTTTTCCTCACTTAATATTTTTTATTCTGATGACGTAACATTGCTATACTTTGTAAATATTAGAAGAGAAATTCCTCTAAGTCTTACCACACATATACAGTACCTATTTCACTTATGTTTCTTGAAGTTTTGTTAATTAACCATGTACGTGTGCAGTCTAAAACGTACAGATATAGCATTTTAGCAGCAGCAACAACAACAACAAAACTGTTCGTCTATCGCCTATAATGAACGTTAATTGGCGGTTCCTTCGGAGTCGTTATATCCGGTTTCGACTGAAAATACAAAAATATTTCGAATATGGTATCTCCGCATACACACGTATACACTCAAAAATGAATCAGCGCATGGTAGGCCTGTTATATATTCGTCATAGTTATTATTTTATCAAACTTACTTTCATTTATTATCAAAATATAATTCAAAAACCCTGCATATACTCACAACAACATTGTATGTATAGATTAAATTAAAGACCACTGTACAAAAGCGGTCAAATATTTTTAAAAAAACCTGTTATAGCAGGCAAGGAAAATGTTCAAATGTACGCAAATATCAAACACATTTTTCACACAAAATTCACGGTAATTATCGGTGTTGTATACAAGAACAGGTATACAGGAACACAACTATATTTTATTGCTTCAGATAGTCTTAACAACGTATATACATACATTCAAATAAAACTTTCCTCGAAGCAGTATGAAAATTATAAACAGTTAACGTTGCTTGAAAACTGAAGTTCCAAAAAATGTACACTTTATATACATGAATCTATCTTGCTGCGAAAGTCCATCGAAGAGGTAGAGTTCTTGATAGTTGAAAACTATCTGTTTTATACCGTCACAAGTGTAATCAGTAGCGAAAGCTTGCACTAATAGAATATTAGTGGTTTCTGTAACTTGTCAGGAACTGACATTGAAATGCATAATTAGTAGAATACTAATTGATGTGATTGAGCCTAGGTGGGACTGAGGGAATACTGTCATCGGGTTCGACGTGGCTGCGGGAAACGGGAGCGGAGGCAGTAACCCGAGGTGAAACCTCAAACACTCAGAATCAGTCCACCTATTCGAGACACCTTTTTAAGAGGGATAGCCTCCGTGTTCGACATTCGGCGTAATCTGGTGCTGGGCACTGGCAAGTCCTCGCCTGTGGCTGGAAGGCAGCTGGCTGATGTAACAGGCAAGCGCAGTGCAGACGTCTCGTCGAGTCGAGAACAATCCAGGCTGTTGCGTGCGCGGAGCAGGCGGCGCAGAGCGAGGAGCGCGCAGACACACGACAATCGGAAATTTTACGTGGTTACCAATGATTTTGTGGTTTTTGTTTTGCGCATAGACATTTTTAGACTGTTGGACTTAACCGTTTCTTGTCCCGAAAAGAAACAAAACTGCTTTAATAATGTTTAATTGGTATTCACTTGTCACTTAAAGGGAAACAAAATCGTAAGGCCCATTCTTTCTCAGTTTAAGAGCTGGATGGCTCAGACGGTTGAGGCGATAGCCTTCAGACCCCAACTTGGCAGGTTCGATCCTGGCTCAGTCTGGTTGTGGTTGAAGGTGCTCAAATACGTCAGTCTCGTGTCGGTAGATTTAATGGCATGTAAAAGAACTCCAGCGGGACAAAATTCCGCCACCTAAGCGTCCCAGAAAACCGAAATAGTAGTTAATATGACGCAAAGCCAATAACATTATTATTTATTATTTTTATGAAGGCTTCATTGGAAGCATTACTTCAACTCATTAATATACGAACCTCAAGTGCAGTCCAAACATACTTTTAAAACGCTCCATAAGTTTCTAACAAGAAATTCACAACAGTTTAAGATATCTTAACCTAGAAATTGATGATGATCTCAAAGTAAAGAGAATTAGAATGATACTGCGCGATCAGGAATTTAAGACGTGGCAAAGGTGTATCTCTCTTCTCAGACTGGAAGAAATCTAATAATTGGATATTGACAAATAATGGACTGTCTTGTCTCAATTGTGGAATGGCATATCTTAGGGATAAATGTACCAGAAACTATCGTCAATGTGGTCAGGAGGTAGAGGGTAATCTGAGGAAATGAGTAAGCCCAAGAAGTCTGCAGCACAAAGTACCAGCGTAGACCGGAAGTGCAAGAAAGTGGAGGTATGATTGTACTTTTAAGATCATCTTAAATAAATATTAACCGTGCGAGTTTGCCGTGCGGTTAGGGTCACGCAGCTGTGAGCTTGTATCCAGGAGATAGTGGCTTGGAACCCCACCGTCGACAGCCCTGAATATGTTTTTCTGTGGTTTCTGTGATGGCCATGGCCACTTCCTTCCCACTCCTATCTCATTCCTATTCCTCCCTCGTCATAAGACGTATCTGTGTCGGTGGGACGTAAAGTACATTATAAAATAAATAAATAAATAAATAAATAAATAAATAAATAAATAAATAAATAAATAAATAAATAAATAAATAAATAAATAAATAAATAAATAAATAAATAAATAAATAAATATTGTTTTTACTCTAATTCATTCTCCATCATGTCTGTCGGAGAGGCCTATTCCACGCCATGAACTTTGCGCTCATATCTCCGACACAGCCCGTTCGTCCTAGTGTTATATTCGTATTATGTGTCTTCTCACCTCCTCTGTCTCTTTCTCCCACTTCTTACACTGACATCCTGCTATGCAAAAGCAAGTTTATAGTTTAACTAGCTGATGTACCCGTGCTTCGCTACGGAATTCTACACTGTATACAGAATTCTAGGTTAGGTAGCGTTCAAGTTGTGATAAGATTTCATTAAATTGCATAGATCTTAACGTTACCCTAGAAACGCGACGGGGAAGCAACCAAACGTATTTTCTTACGTGAAAACTGGGTTAGAGATTTTTCACTGTAATGGTAGGCCCTCTTGCCTACCACCAGTCACAATCAAGTTGGGGAGTTTTCATTATAAGGGCCGACACTCACTACCCACCTGCCGTTTTACATCCTCAGGAAGACTGTCTTAGTGGTTTTCCCAAATGAAATCAACATAGGTCATTACAATGACGCCAGTAGGAATGTCGCGATTGAAAGCAACGCTATCATATAAAATACTCGATCAAATGAAGAACTACACATTTTCTCACTTTTAACGAACAGTACTGCCCTGCCGATTTAACAGTCCAAAGTTCCAGAGCTGGGATGACCAGGCCGCAGACAGCCGTGAGCCGTGAACACTCCTCTGCTATAGTTCCGTTAAATGTGCACACTGATTATTCCAATCAGCGCCTAAGAGTAGGGATCGAATAACTGGAATACTACGATAAACCAGTGTGTTACGTTACCAGCAGTTTCAGAAAATGTGTGAACCTGAGGAATGGCACTCTAGAGAAGAAAGTTATCTAACTCCCCAGCTGTTTGCCGTCAATTTTCAGACAGGCTGTTATACTCGGTACGCAGCAGTAATCCCATCTATCCGATATGAGTGGCAGTATAAGAGACACAGAATATCACAACAAACAATGGTCAATGTAATGTTATTGTTGATCAATTTTATGAGCTTTCGACGGTGTTCACGTTTTGTTTTCTTCCGACTCTGGAATACCACCCTTATCATAGTCGGTGCGGTAAAACTGAATAAAACATAATTGATCGGAAATTGTATTCTCTGTAACCTTTGTTTAGGCATCTTCTCGTGGCTCGGCGTTGATATGGACTTTGAAAAAAAAAATACAAATTCATGAATATTTCTGTTACCATAGCCGGTACGGTAAAAATACATAAGACACAAATGATCGGATATTTAATTCTAAATAACTTTATTTATGTAGTATTTATCGATAGGACCACTGATAACATACACATTTGAGAATTAAGTTTTAGGCCTTCTCCTAAACTACCATTTCATTCAGTGTGAATACAATTATTTATATCCTAGATTGTAGTGGCTCATTTCCCGACTTTACATTCCGATTTTCATTAAATTCTCTTCAGCCGTTTTCTCGTGATGCGTGTACATACATACGTACGTAGAGATAGATAGGCAGACAGATTTACGAAAAAATTATTATAGGCGTGTGGCCTCCGGAGAGGCCTGGTCAGGTTTTTTGATTTGTCTCCCGAAGGCGACCTGCGCGTCGTGATGAGGATGAAATGATCCTTGTTAGGGGAATGAACCAATTATAGTTAAAATTCCCGACCCGGGCGGGAATCGAATCATGGGCTCTTGTGACTAAAGGCCAGCACGATAACCATCTATCCATATAGCTGGACTACGGAAAAGTAAAAAGTATATTTCCTTGTTGCTGTGGACATGCCCGATACAGAAATACCATTCTTTTAAAATTCTGAGCAATGTAAGGCAAAACTCTTATTTTATATACTGTGCATACTGTAGACGAGATTGTTGATATCGTGATAACAGCACGGAATCTCCTGTTGTACGTGAAATCACCTGACTTTACATTTTAAAAATCCCATAATCTAACATGTGGTCCTATCTTTCTAACTAGGCTTCACCTGTCACTTGTTTGTTAGAATTATTTAAGTCCAGGTGCATTTACGTATGTATAATGATATTTACAAACAGATTAGGCCAATAAATTATGCGTAGAATATGCTTTTACAAGAATGAAACGACGCAAACTTTCACATATATATTTTGTATTCATATCATCCGACTATTTTACACACAATCTATATAAATAAAGTTGTAGGGGGTCCGCTGTCTGTAATTTCTTTTATTTTGACAATTTTTCAGATATTTATCCGTTTTAGGTCTACTCAAGACCGAATCGGTGGTTTTTACTTTTCGTGTCTGTTTGTCTGTTCCACCATCACGTCGAAACGGCTGGATATATTTCAACCAAACTTCATATTTAGAGTATACTCCTCCCGGGGAAGGTTTCCTCCATTTTCTCTTATACTATTGATTTTCTGCAAACTCCGTTTACCGTAAGTGAAACATCCCTTCATTATAAACAACTTTCGTTATGCTCATAATTTTCCTTACTCTTCACATGACAGAGAAATTTACAATTTTCTGCTGGTATCATGCTCTGCATTGAGTGACCGACAGACCGACAACGAACCTACAGGTTACCATGGCAACGTCTCTGACTGCATTCCAGCAGGGAAGTAACGTATTGCCATTTTCCTCATCATGCTTTTAAATTCGTGGTTGTTCCTTAGGTAGAAGCCAAGAGAGGCGTCAATCGGCCTATCTGCGGGATATTGGCGGAATATCGTTGTAGGTTATAACCGCTTTCGAATAGATTAAGTAATAACACCATTAGTCACCCTCTTATTTGTTTACCTAAGAATCACTGAACCTAAATTTCTCCTCATTTACCGCTTTATTATATCCATAACTCACACCAGCATAATTTATTGAGGGGCATTTGATTTTCCAGTACATTCACTTGACATTTACATATTTGTCGTTATCCGGCTGTCCTCAGTTATAATCCATTTTCTATTAATTTCAACTTTCTTAACTGTATTCTTTTCTTCCCTAATTACGCCGTATGTACGCGAGTGCTAGAAACTACTGGATGTATTTCCACCAAGCTTCATATTTAGAATCCACCTGTCCTTTAATAGGTTTTAGGGCAAATATAGTTTCTAAATCCCTGAACTGACTGGGGTTTTATACGAAACCGAAATCGTGATTTTGCACTCCCACAAAATATACACAACCAAACTTCATGGAAATCTACCTACCTTGATGGAAATTAATTTCTAAACCTTTCTTCTCATGTGCATCATTTCGATACGAGGATTAATAAGGGAGATATCATTAACGGACCGTTTTCCGGTATAAGACCCATCGGACTTGACTCACGAGCGGGTGCGTGTAAAGCGTATTCCTTACAACTTGAAAACTACTGAAGATATTCGAACCAAAATTTATATTTAGCATCCACCTGTCCAATGGTAGGTTTTAAAGGTCAATAACATTTCATGTTCCAGAATGGACTGGCGGTTTATAGGGAAACGAAATGGTGATTTTACTCTTCCACAATATATACAGAACAAGAGCAAGCTGACTGTAAATCGACCAAACGTGATGGAATTCCACCTCTAAAACTCTTTTTCATGTGCATTTTTTCGTCAGGAGGATTAATAGGGGAGATATCATGAATGGTCAGTTTTACAGGTTAAGTCCAGCGGGCATAGCCCAAAAGGTGTTGTACATGAAGCAGATTCCTTATCTATATAAATCAAATCGTAACGACTGTGTGCCTCTACATTGACTATTTTGGCGAAATTTTCGTACAGCTTTCCGCTTAAGGGGTAATAATGACCATGTGCATAATTTTTGGTTTAGTTTCCTGAAAGTCCTAATTTTTACCCTCCTCGCCCAAAATCCAGATTGCGGCATAATCTGCCAGAAGAAAAAGATTATTGAAATTTGACAAAATTATACGTTTTAGCCTGTAACGGACGGAAAACTTCCAAAATATTTAAATTTTTCACTTTTTATCCCCGAAGAATATCGAAATATGCAGACAATTTTAATGATGGTGCAGACCTTCGGAAAGTCCTATCACATAACGGATTGCACAATCTCCGTTCAACTTGGAATGATCTACAACCTTGGTCTTTTTGCCGTATCTGTTTCCCTTTTACGTTTGATTTTTCTCTGTTAAACGATGTTAAGTAAATTTGGACTTTTCATATGCATAATTCATACTTTCAATCACTTATAGGAAATATATAATCATCAAACTCTTCACGAAAATTGGCCCACCCAGTAGCCATATGTGAGCCAAATGCTATGTATGTAGCTGTCACATAATTATCCGAAAAGTAATCCAATGTGAGATAATCTTACAAACACTTTACCCTGTTCAACGTTTCTAACTCAATCTGACCCATGAACAGATGAGATATCATAAGACCAGCCATTTAGGCCACTAAATCCGGCGGCGTCTTATGGTATAAGCTTTTGTCGATATGACGTACGTTTAGCAGCAGTTAATCTGCAAATGAAGGTCTGCAATATTGTAAACACGCATATACTTTCGTTTGTCGATATATATATATTCACTGATGTCGTTTTGTAGCGATCGAGAAAGGGTCTGTCTGCTATTGTAATCAGTACTCCCCACACCGACTCTGACTGGTAGTAGGAATGGGGTCCTTTTCCAACTCCTGTGTAACTGTCATTAGTAAGGAAGGCCTACCGTTGTAATAAATAGTTCACTTCTCAATTTGACTTGCAGAAGGCAAGTGAGCAAGCAGTTATGTTTAAAACTCCCCTACCTGATTGTGTTTGGCAGTAGGCAAGGGTGCCCGCCATTATAAATAAATGTACTCATCTAAAATATGACTGGCATTAGGCATAGTGGCCTGCTATTTTGATGGAAACTCACAAGCTTGGTGTGACTGGCAGTAAGCTAGCTGGCAGTAGGAAAATGAGCCTGACATTATAATGATAACTGCACAACTCAATTTCGACTGATAGTAGCGTAATTGCCTGCCATTATAATAAAACTCCTCAACTGTAATCTGTCTGGAAGTAGGAAAGTGGGACTGCCATTTTAACGAAAACTCCCCAAATCGATTGTGTCCGCGCAGTAGGCAATGAGGCCTGCAATTATAATGTAAACTTCCCAACTCGATTGTGAATGGCAGTAGGCAATTGAGCCTGCCGTTAGATCACAAATCCGTAACAAACACTTTACATTGGAAACAACGTATGGGGACCTTCCCATGCTCTTTCTCGGATAACGCTAAGAAACATGCAATTTTAAAACATATTTACTGCATGTGCAGTATTTACTTCGATATTCGAATACAATGTAGAATACCGTAGCGAAGCACGGGCACATTAGCTAGTTAATTAATATTAATGTTATTGGTTTTACGCCCAACTAACTACTTTTACCAGTTCTGGAGACGCCGATGTGCCGGAATTTTGTCCCGCGGAGCTTCTTTTAAGTGCCGGTAAATGTACCGACATTGGGCAGATATGATCGTTTGATTTTCGCAAAGGGAAAAGTGATCTCTTTTTTAAAAATGAAGTTCTTACAAGAAAAATAACTGAGAATCTGTATATCGTCATCATTAGGATATTATGCTATTCATGTTTTGTTCCCCGTTTGTTTGAGTTTCGGTATGTTTATCAACGAGGCACAAAGGCAATCGCTTACTCTTATCTTCGGAATCGGTGCTTCTGTCATGGTCAACTGTACGTGGGTTGTTCAAGATTTGGAAAGGGGAACACGCTATACATTCTATACATTTTTGCTCCAAATGGAAAGACAATAAATATAGATTAATCAGAAGCTCTATCAGGAAAAAGTTCCGTTTTATTGTTTAATGTTATTTGTACCCGGTATCTTAAGCATTGAAAGTAACAATATAATTAAAAATAATGTAATTCTTGCAATGTATGTAATAATGATGTGTATTAATACATATCTATATATTAAAAGAATGTACTAAAACCAGCTTTGTCCATTCTACTGGACCGATTTGATTCATTTTTGTTTTATTCAGTCAACTTTGGGTAATCATAACATCAAATCATTAAATGATTACTCCATTAATTGCAGGGGAAGGCTTACCCTTACATCCTGCACTCAGCGGGTTGCATACATTTAAGGATCAATATCTTTACGTAAAGATTAAAGAATTAGAAATGAAGGCAACTATAGGCAAACCTGCAATTTCAACCAATCTTGGTACTCATATGAAGTAATAATATCTGGAGAGAAATAACGCGGGAGAAAGACACACCTAACACCCTCAGGGGGAGGGGGAGTGACATACAAATATAATCGAAAACGACCTATAGGCCCCTATTAGTATTGAATCAATAGTTTTCGGAGTTGGTGACATGAATAGTGACACTCCGGATGACATTTACCAGGTGTATGTATATGGTTTTGCCGATTTTTGTGTGTAAATAAAACGCGTAATTTTCAAGGGATTTTTTTGTTTATTCAAAATATAGGTCATCGGCTTCTACACACTTCGCCCATCTTTCAGGTAATTTATAAATGCCATGCCAGAAAAACTGCTTGTCTTTTGCGGCAAACCATTCATCGGTCCATTTTCCAACTTCCCCGAAATTGCTGAAGTGCTGCTCTGCAAGCGCTTTCCCCATTGATGCGAATAGGTGATAGTCCGATGGCGCCAGGTCGGGGCAGTACGGCGTGTGCGGAAGGATGTTCGATCCAAGCGATTTCAAGGTGTCTGTCACTGGTTTTGCTGTGTGATACGGCACATTGTCGTGTAACAAAATCACTTTGCCGTGTCTTCTGGCCCATTCCATTCGTCTTTCGATCAATGCGTTATTTAAATTAATCATTTGTTGGCGATAGCGTTGTGCATTAACGGTTTCACCGGGAATTTGCTCGTCTTCGCACTTTTGTCGTCTACCAGATTGCGCTGTCTTTTGTAGCGATATTTTAAAATTGGAATCACTTTAAACCATGTCTATCTTATGATGAATTCTCAGTTGTAACGATATTTTAAATTTGGAGTCTCTTTAAACCATGCCCATCTTAAGATAGTAGCAGAGCGTGGTTGCTATCCACGGACCTCTGGCTTATGGACCCAGCACGCTTCCATAAGTGTTGTAACGATATTTTTGAAAATTGGAATCTCCTTAAGCCATGTCCATCTTAAAATGAAATTGCTGGAGTGCTGCTCTGCAAGGGCGTGCCCGATTGAGGCGAAGAGGTGATAGTCAGATGGCGCCACGTCGGGGCAATACGGCGGGTGAACCATACAATACAGAGGCTAGTGTTTGGTGGACTCAGCTTGTGTGTCTTGGTAGGTTAGTGTCAAAAGAACAAAGTGACGTATGTGTCAAATTCATCTTAAGATGGATATGGTTTAAGGGAATACCAATTTTAAAATATCGTTACACTTTCACACTGATATCAGCACGTTTAAATTTTCGAAACAATGTCTCACATATTCTAATCGATGTAGCGTGTTCACCATATGTTTCTACCAGCAAACGATGAGTTTCCACAGCATATTTCTTTTGATTCCATAAGAAAAGCAATGCGTGCCGCAAATGTTCTTTTTCTGGCACAAACGTCGACAGGATCACTGAACGATACAACACAGACGCTAGTGTTTGGCGGACTCAACTTGTGTGTGTTGGTAGGTTAACGTCAGACGAACAGGCTGACGTATGTGTCAAATTCATACGCTGCGTACTTTTCACCGGCGCCATCTCTTAGTGAAACCGGAAAAGTCTTATGTATACACCTGGTAAGTTCAAGTTCAGCTACAATCGACATGCGCGTTGGAAGGAAATATCCCAAATAACCAAGATTAGTATGAATTCATAGTTTTCGAGTTCGCCAGGCTGATTTGCAGTCCTAATGACAGTTGGGATCGTGTACTTCATATCTATAGCGCGACTTGTAAATACATGCAGTTATAAATTATTTTAATTTTTTAAAAGTATTAGCTACTTTGCAGACAATAATGGCTGCCATATGGGCAAAGTTCCATGCGAAACAAAATCATCTAAAACAAAATAAATCTCTAAAACTGTAAAATATATCGTAGAAACCGAGCGGGTGGCTGCGCGGTTTGGGTCATGTAGCTCTCGGCTTGCATTCAGAAAATAGTACCTTCAAACCTCATTCGGCAGCTCTGAAGTGGTTTTCCTGTTTTCCGTGGTTTCCTATTTTCACACCAGGAAAATGCTGGGACTGTATCTTAATTAAGGCCACGGTCGCTTCCTTCCCCCTCCTACCTCTCTCTATCCCATCGTCGCCATAAGATTTATCTGTGTCGGCGCGACGTAAAACAAACTGTAAAAACAGAAGGTCGTAAATATATCAACCAACGTCACAATAAAGAAATCTACAAAAAGTCACTTCACACATAACTAACAGGTGATACAAATCTCAAAAGTTAACGTTCAAAACGCACCCGGGCAGCTTATGGAGCAATTTTATATCAAGACGCGTTACCTGATCTATTTAAGAACAAATGCTGTGGGGCTGCACGGGTTCTTTTTTTTGCTATTTTGTTTTACGTCGCACCGACACAGATATGTCTTATGGTGACGATGGGAGAAGAAAGGCGTAGGAAGTGGAATGAAGCGGCCGTGGCCTTAATTAAGGTACAGCCCCGGCATTTGCCTGGTGTGAAAATGGGAAACCACGGAAAACCATCTTCAGGGATGCCGACAGTGGGGCTCGAACTGCACGGGTTCTTTAATAATGTTTCTTCATATCCCTTTTAAAGAAATTGTTTTAAAACATCTAAGAGTTGAATTAATAACGCGGGTGAAGCCGCGCGTACGTGCTAATAATAAATAAATTCAACATGGTATGAAGTAATAGGCTATATTGTACGTCAGACGGGTGAACGTGTTGAAAACATCTCAACTCGTATCTAAAACCCTACTTTCGGTCTTTATGACGTACATAACTATTGGGACTCCCTCACTGTACACGAACAACCGGCAATATGCAGGTGAATACGTCAGTAAATACCCATTTCATGGGCCATGGCGAACTCGCAGTCTAAGTTTACTGTTTGATCGCAGTTTCTTTGTCCACCGCAAGTTGTGCCAAGTTCTGTTCCGTGACACGCATTTCGTCACAATGAGTGAGATCTACGACTGGCGCGTTGCTCCTTCTCGATTAGTCCACAGCTCTACACAAGCACTGACTGGAAATATTTCATCTCAAATGATAGATATCGTGCTGCTTTGGTTTATCAACCGATTACAAGACACATCAAAATCACCAACCGGATATCAGGGAGCATTTTTTATTCGGTATTGAATGTTCAGGAACATCACTGGGCTAATAGAGCGGACTGTGCTGTCATATTTTTTTACATAAATATGGATGGCTTAGGGCTGGGGGTGCCGAAGTTGTAACGAAATAGTGTATGCAACAAAATGTGCGACTTCATGTTACCTAGCAACAGTACCTTGAGAGCTGAACAGGCCCTGGGTCTCTATGTCATGCTCATGGGCATCAAACAATACTTCACATCACAGCCAGCACGGTTGCTAGGTAACATCGCGTTACACATTTTAAAGGAATACATATTTATATTTCTTCTTCTTCTTCTTCTTCCGTTTTCCCGACATCGGCGGGGTTGCGGGTGCGATCTGCTTCGTACATGTGGATTTGACCCTGTTTTAAGGCCGGGTTCCCTTCCTGACACCAACCGTATGTGGATAATCACTATTGCGTGTTTCTGTGGTGGTTGGTAGTGTGGTGTGTTGTCTGAATGTGAAGAGGAGAGTGTTGGGATAAACACAAACACCCAGTCTCCGAGACAGAAGAATTAATCATACGTCGGGCTGAGTGGCTCAGACGGTTGAGACGCTTCTGACCCGAACTTGGCACGTTCGATTCTAGATCAGTCCGGTGGTATTTGAAGGTGCTCAAATCCGTCAGTCTCGTGTTGGTAGATTTACTTGCACGTGGAAGAACTCCTAAGGGGAAAATTCCGACAACTGTCATCAGTAGTTACTGGGAAATAAAACAATAATTTTATAATTAATCATACGCAATTAAAATCCCTGATCAAGCCGGGAATAGAACCCAGGACCCTCTGAATTGAAGCCATCAACGCCGTCCATTCAGTCAAGGACTTGTGGAAGACGTTTTTACGATTATTTGATTTTTCTAGAGGGAAATTTGATAATTCTGCATCAACTTTTTCAGGCTGGTTCTTTTCCTCAAAATCAAGTGATGTAAGTGACCTAAAAATAACAGCAACAGAAAATGTATTTTCATTCCATACTGTCAAACACCACCATAGTTTTAACTCCATGGACTATATTGGTAAAATTACTACACATCAGATATTTATAGCATGTTTTCCTGGTTAGCTGGTCCGAGTTCCACTGGTGGAAAAAATCACTATCAGAATGTTGGCTGGCAGGATAGGAGAGGTGGCGGTATACAAATTTTAATCACTATATTGAGTGCCATAAAACTGGATTCAATTCCAAGCCTATATGAAGTACCGGGCGAGTTGGCCGTGCGCGTAGAGGCGCGCAGCTGTGAGCTTGCATCCGGGAGATAGTAGGTTCGAATCCCAGTATCGGCAGCCCTGAAGATGGTTTTCCGTCGTTTCCCATTTTCACACCAGGCAAATGCTGGGGCTGTACCTTAATTAAGGCCACGGCCGCTTCCTTCCAACTCCTAGGCCTTTCCTATACGATCGTCGCCATAAGACCTATCTGTGTCAGTGCGACGTAAAGCAACTAGCAAAAAAAAAAAAAAAAAAAAAAAAAAAAAAAAAAAAAAAAAAAAAAAAAAAACCTATATGAAGTGCTCATAGGGACTGAGGGCATATGGCGTTCTTGATGGTGATTCATCCGGCGGATGGAGACGTTAAGCATTGAGCGAACTCCTTGATGTTATTCGACAGGAGTAGGCTGCGAGCCGACACAGGGTTTCACCTTCTTCTTACCTCATTATCTTTACCATTGTCATCATAATCACCAACCCTGACGCACAGGTCATGTATGGGCTTCAACTAGCAAGACCTGTACAAGGTCTCTCCGGAGGCCGCACAATCAATCAATCAATCAATCAATCAATCAATCAATCAACACTGATGTGCATTTAGGGCCGTCACCAGGTGGCAGATTCCCTATATGTTGTTTTCCCATCCTTTCCTTAAATTATTACAAAGGAATTGGATATATATTGAACATCTCCTTTGGTAAGTTATTCCAATCCCTAACTCCCCTTCCTATAAACGAATACTTGCCCGAATTTGTCCTCTTGAATTCCAACTTTATCTTTTTATTTTTCCCACTTTTAAAGACACCACTCAAACTTATTCTTCTACTGATGTCATTTCACGCTCTCTCTCCACTGACAGCTCGGAACATACCACTTAGTCAAGCAGCTCGTCTCCCAAGTCTTCCCAGTCCAAAGCAGACGATGTCATATCACCGGAACATTATCAATACAGTTATCAACATGATTATAAGTGACACGCGCGTCCTTACCTATGATGAATTGTAATATTGAAGACGGCACATAACCCCGGTTCGCTAGCCAGATGAATTTACGAATTCAGGTAAATATTCCACGACCTTACCGGGAATCGAACCCGGCACAGCGTAGACCAAAGGCCATGACGCTAACCATTTAGACATGTGCCTGGACATCAAGATAGTAATCTCTAATGGTGCTTGGCAATACATGACTGAATTTTTACCCTTATGAAAATTATTCATCTTCAAGGAGTCTAACCCCTGAGTCTCTTAAAACAACAATCAGCGCCACCATCACTATGATTTCTTGTGGATATTACTACCAACCTGGTGCAGCCCTTGTAAAGCAGACCGTCCGATGAGCGGGTGGCGCACGGTGAGCACAAACACCCATTCTGCGGAAACAATTCTGGACAATGGCCTAGTTGTTTTTTAAGATTTTGTTTTAAACTGAATCGAATGAATCTATTGCCGGAGCACTTACACTTTTATTGTGCTCAAAATACCACGATATATATACATCAACAAAGCGTTAAATTTGCCGGCTCCGTCTCTGTAGTGTAGTGGTTAGTGTAATTAACTGCCACCTCCGGTGACGCGAGTTCGATTCCCGACCCTGCCACGAAACTTGAAAAATGGTGCAAGGACTTGAACGGGATCCTTTCAGCCTCGGTAGATCAGCTAAGTACAGAGCATTGTTCAATTACCATCTCAGCCATCCTCGAAGTCGTCTTTCGTGGATTCCTACTTCTTCCCCATTCAAATGCCGGGATGGTACCTAACTTAAATCCACGACTGCTTCCTTCCCTCTTCCTTGCTTATCCCTTCCAATTTTCCCGTCTCCCACAAGGCCGCTGTTCAGCATAGCAGATGATGGCGCCTGGGCGAGGTACTGGCCCTCCATCTCACTTGTAACCCCGACCAAATAGCTCACGCTCCAGGACACTGCCCTTGACGTGGCAGAGGTAGGATCCTTCATTGAGTCTGGGGGAGGAACTAAAACCTGGACGATAGAGCTGACTAAAAATAAATAAATGCCGGTGTAGGGCTAGTATGCCTGCCTCGTACCCGCAGGCACCGGGTTCGATTCCGGGCTGGGTCAGGCAATTTTTGCCTGAACGTGAGGGCTGGTTCGAAGTCCACTCAGCCTACGTGATTACAATTTGAGGAGCTATCTGTTGGTGAGTAGTGGCCCCGGTCTAGAAAGCCAAGAATAACGACAGAGAGGATTCGTCGTGCCGATCACACGACACCTCATAATCTGCAGACCTTCGGGAAGTGCAGCGGATGCTCGGAAGGCAAAGGCCCTTCGGGGCTCTTGCGCCTTGGAGTAAAGCGTTAAATTTAACTGAGTGAAATACTCATACTCTAGGAGTGGGAAAATATGTCATGCAAACATGCATTTTTACAGTACCGTGCAGTGAGGTTTAATTTCCTTACACATTAGCATAGGAAAATGAAGTCTGATGGACTACGTTTCAATATATGGCTAGGAATATAGTAATTCTTTGCACATTGTGAGCGTTAAATAAATTATTATAATATATGGCTGGGAGGCATGACCATCCTTAAGGGGAATATCAAAGGCCTGTCCTGATAATGTTAAATTTAACAGATTTACATTCCAGTTTCTTTGAAGCTGTCCAAGGTAATAAAAAGTACAGTTTGCTAGGTTGTAGATTCTTATCTAATATATTTACTGATCTACTTTCTTGGTTCTATCTTTATTAAAAATCAAGATATAATTTTTTAATTTAAGTTCATACATTTTTAATTAATTAACTTAAAACTATATTCATGATCAAACTATGTGTCTTATCTCTACTATTGTAGATAAAAAAAAACAAAACAATAATGCTGTTAATGGGAGAGAAAAGTTTCAAAGCTCTATATTCAGTAATTTCTGTGAAAGTGGGAAACATTCGCAAATAAATGTAGTTTATCGGAAATCACACTTGAACGTGTAATGCCACTTAAAGACGTGGATGATAACATGTTTCTTACCACATATACACCAGGTATGATGTAATACCATGACAACCAAAGTTGTCAACTTAGGTAAGAGGGTGTTTACTATAAATTAACATAAATTACTGCCTTTTAGAGCAAACAGGATAATAAAGGAATACAAATCAACGGGTTATATTTCAACCACATGGGTTTTGTCGATGACATTATGCTCATAAGTGAAACTCTAGAAGCGCTAGAAAACATGATCCAAGAATTAAAATCTGTCTCTGCTATAATTGGTTTGGAAATGAACATTGGTAAAACGAAAATACTAAGCACAGAAAGTGAACCACTTAAAATGCGAAACCAATATATTGAAGCTGTCCTTGACTACATCTATCTTGGACACAAGACAAAACTTAGAAAATACAACCAACGTTCAGATTAGGTATGAGTTGGATAGCATTCCGAAAACTAAGATTCATCCTGACCAACAAGAATGTTCGAATTAACCTGACGACCAAGGTTTATAATACGTGCGTGCTCCCAGTTACCACTTACGGTCTGGAAACGATAACTCTGACTAAGGAAAGTGCTCGCAAGCTTCAGCGAACACAACGAGCCATGGAGTGACAGATGCCAGGGATCAGCCTTAGGGTAAGATCCGTTCAGAGGACATCAGGAGAAGAAGGAATGTAACAGACCTCCTGGAGAGTGTACCAAGACTAAAATGGCAATGGGTAGGACACGTAGCTCGACAAGACTACAACAGGTGGACCTCTAGGATTGTTTATTGGAAACCATGGGAACACAAGAGAGGCATTGGAAGACCCCAGAAGATATAGATCGATGACATAAAGCTGTTGGCTGGAACACGCTGGTTCGAAGTGGCTCAAGACCGAAGACGATGGAAGCATATGGAAGAGGCCTACATCAAGCAGTGGACTGAAATAGGCTAGAAAAGAAGAAGAAGAAGAGCCAATAGTTCCCAAGATATCTTGTCTTAACTGAACAAGTGCTCACAGAATCTGGAGAAATGGCCTGTGCAGTAACATATTATTTTTAGATTTATAAATAGTTACAGTCATACAAAATCAATGGAACATACGTAAAATTAAAGAAGAAACCGAAAATAATAATTTTCCATAAAAAGTAAAATTTTTTTTATCAATATCACATTTTGTGCTTCCCTTTAGGGAAATAATGGATAGGAAGAGGATTGTCACATTTTTGGCATAGAAGCGACGACATGACCACTTTTCCTGATATGAATATTCAATATGGTGACTTTACAAGTTACATTATACTTTACCTTTCCTTGGAGATTTTAATAATTAGACTGTTGTGAGCCGCCATTAGAGAAAAGGTTGTATTCTAGGACATGTGATGAAATGAAAGGATCTGCTTGAGGTAAAAAGAGTGTCTTACAACTAAAAAAACAAGTTTTGTCTTTACGAATACCAAATGATCATAAACACGTCTCCCGGTCATGGCCATTCATAAACGGCTGCTAATTTCAGATGACCACCAGTCATAAGACATAGCCTGCACAGTTTCTAGGTAACACTGTCTAACTATCTATCCATACCTGACATCACTGCCTGAACAGTTGCTATGGTTAGACTTCCGACACACATTTTGTCGCGTTACGTTTCGCAAATTTTTGGATGACCCCCATCCATAAGACATATTTCTGTCTAAAATCTAAAAAAAATGTAATGGATGACAACGATGGGATAGGGAAGGCCTACGTGTGGGAAGGAAGGGGCCGTGGCCTTAATTAAGGTACAGCTCCAGCATTTACCTGGTGTTAAAATGTGAAACCACGGAGAAGCAACAGTGCAGTTTGAACCCACTATCTCCCGAATGGAAGCTCATAGCTACGTGACCTAATCCACGCAGCCACTCGCTCGTTAAAAAAAAATTAAATAAACATATAGGAATATGTTATAGAAGGAAAATCGCAGGGAGTCATAACAGACGAGTACTGTAGAAGATTTTTTTTTGCTAGGGGCTTTACGTCGCACCGACACAGATAGGTCTTATGGCGACGATGGGATAGGAATGGCCTAGGAGTTGGAAGGAAGCGGCCGTGGCCTTAATTAAGGTACAGCCCCAGCATTTGCCTGGTGTGAAAATGGGAAACCACGGAAAACCATCTTCAGGGCTGCCGATAGTGGGATTCGAACCTACTATCTCCCGGATGCAAGCTCACAGCCGCGCGCCTCTACACGCACGGCCAACTCGCCCGGTGTAGAAGATTTAATAACATTCTTAATAGTAATATCTAGAAGTATTACCTTATTCTTTAATAGGTTAAGCGTGGTGTGTTACGTTAATCCTTTACTGCTCTGCTTTATGTTATCTTTTTCTGCCTCGATTTAAGAGTTATGAGACGCTCTTGTGATTATAATTTTATGCTATTTAAGTATCTAGGTGAAATTATTGAACCAGCAGGGTTAAATCAGCAAGCTAACAAAGAAAGAACCGGAAAACTTCAAAGAGTATATAAAATGACTTGGAACATATACAATACAAGATCTATATCAAAAAAGGCAAAATTACGGCATTATAACACAGTAGTTAAAAGAGAACCACTGTATGCATCTGAAACTATTATAATTGGTGGCAAATCTCGATAAAGGAAAAACATGAAAGGAAAATCGTCAGAAATATCTTAGGACCAAAATGCGAAAATTGAATTTGGATAAAAATGAAATCACATTAACTATATCAAGTTACAAAAAAAATTCTCAGATACAATCAGGAAACGGCGATTACAATTTTATGGTCACTTACATAGAATGGATAATATCAGGATCACAAAGAAAATTAAAACTTAGCCTTATCAATGAAAAATTACAATAATTCTATAAAAGAAATCAGTGAAGACGTAAATGAAATTGACATTAATGAAGGTGAAATTCAGAACCTTAATTCACAAACACAAATTTTCTGTAAAGCCCACACGACTAAATACACAATGGACTGGACAACGAAAAAAAAAAAGGGAACACAGTGGGAGGACGGAGAGATGTTGAGAATAGAGGAAGAAAAACAAAAAAGAAAATAGGTGCTAATAAGTAACGCGCTCCTTAGTTGAGCACAAGGAATTAAAACAATGCCAATTAGTGAAATTTTGAACATTTATTTATATTGGTTTGAGTAGAAAAATAAGTCAAAACTGAGTTGGTAAGTCGAGGCAAACACTGAAAAGACTGTAAAGGTATATTATCAGCGAGTGTTACGAAAATGCGTGTCACCAACGAAATGGATCATGTTAAATAATGATATTAACACGGTTAGTGCCAATTTAAATCAATGGTGCTATTCCTCGAGTTCCCAAACGTGAAAATAGTAAGTACAGCAAGTTTCCACCTAGTTACCAACAATATGTTTAAGAAATACGATGCTGTCTGTCAAAATATTTATGTTCAACGGTGAACTTTATGATACCGACGTAAAATCTGTTGCTAGAGTGCCTCAGGATCACCGTTGATCATGAAACGCAAAGAAATAATCTTTAGAAATTTAATACGAGACGTTCATTGACTAGAATTCATCTCAATGTAAGATTAATGAAGACATTTGCCAAATCTCTTATATGGCGTATATATATACGCGTATATATATATGGAAGTGAGAACTGAGCCTCAGAAAAACAAGATGTTAAACGGATTGAAGCCTTCCAAATATAAATTAGGAGAAAGGTTGATAAAATTGGGTGGACCGTAAAGGAATTTGATTAGGAAATTTTTCAGATGATAGCGAAAAGGTCAAAACTTTGGAGAGAAAGAAAATAAACTTTTTAACCCGCATCATAAGACATAAACACCCTAAAGGCCATCTTTGAAGGAAAAAATTGTGGTAAAATACGAAGGGAAGACCTACACGGAAAGCATAGAATCATGGGTATGTTTTAGGGCTTAGAAGACAACAGAGCGAGTAAAGTTTCTTTGGTTGTTCCCCTCTTAGGGTACAGACCCCACTCACAGGGGGGATAAATCGCAAGAAAATTGAGTGTATTGGCAAGAGAATGATAAGGCTCATGAATTGTGAGAAAATGAAAAACTCTAGACCTTGTAAATATAATACTAATCTAATCCTTCTTCTTCTTGTTATTATTATTATTTTTTTTTGCTAGGGGCTTTACGTCGCACCGACACAGATAGGTCTTATGGCGACGATGGGATAGGAAAGGCCTAGGAGTTGGAAGGAAGCGGCCGTGGCCTTAATTAAGGTACAGCCCCAGCATTTGCCTGGTGTGAAAATGGGAAACCACGGAAAACCATCTTCAGGGCTGCCGATAGTGGGATTCGAACCTAATTGTTATTATTAGCTAGGTCTGTGGTGTATAGGTTGCGTGCCTGTCCCTCAGTCCAAGGCCCTGGGTTCGTTTCACGGTCATTTCAAGGATTTAATTCTGGATTGAGGAATTGTTACTGTTCTTATTTATTTATACATTTATTTACTTTCCTTGTCTGCCTCTGTGGTGTAGTGGTTAGTGTGATTAGCTGCCACCTCCAGAGGCTCGGGTTCGATTCCCGGCTCTGCCACGAAATTTGAAAAGTGGTACGAGGGCTGGAACGGGGTCCACTCATTCTCCTGAGGTCAACTGAGTAGAGGGGGGGGGGGTTCGATTCCCTCCCTAGCTATTCTAGAAGTGGTTTTCCGTGGTTTCCCACTTCTCCTCCAGGCAAATGCCGGGATGGTACCTAACTTAAGGACACGGCCACTTCCTTACCTCTTCCTTGCCTATCCCTTCCAACCTTCCCATCCCCCACAAGGTCCCTGTTCAGCATAGCAGGTGAGGCCGCCTGGGCGAGGCACTTGTCCTCCTCCCCAGTAGTATCCTTCGACCCGAAGGCTGAAGGTCCAGGACACTGCCCTTGAGGCTGTAGAGGTGGTATCCCTCGCTGAGTCCGAGGGAGTAAGTAAGCAAGCAAGCAAGCAAGCAAGCAAGCAAGCAAGTATTTTCCTTAAACTGTACATGTACAGTCCAGGAGTGGCAGACATAGAAGGGGTAAGCCTCCATTCTCACATATGTGAAAATGAAAATCTACAGCCTATTTCCAGTCATCCGACCGGGTCAGGAATGGAATGAATTAAGCCCCCATCTATGTGCCGGCTGCCGAAGTCTATCGCACTCCTCTGGGGCAATGATTAATGAATGACAGATGAGATGAATTGATATTTGAGAGTGTTGCTGGAATCAATGATGACAGGGAAAACCGGAGTACCCAGAGAAAAACCTGTCCCGCCTCTGCTTCGTCCAGCACAAATCTCACATGGAGTGACCGGGATTTGAACCACAGAATCCAGTGGTGAGAGGCCCTTGCGCTGCCGCCTGAGCCACAGAGACTCTCCATTCTCACATACGCATGTTTACATAAACTCTACTGCATACGTACAGTTGTATAGACAATGTTAAATTCACATATTTACCCTGCAAACACTGTAATCTATATAAATAAAGTTGTAGGGGGTCCGCTGTCTGTAATTTCCTTTGTTTTACCAATTTTTCAGATATTTATCCGTTTTAGGTCAATTCAAGACCAAATCGGTGGTTTTCATTTTTCGTGTCTGTCTGTTTGTTTGTTCCACCATCACGGCGAAATGGCTCGATAGATCTCAACCAAACTTCATATTTAGAGTATATTCATCTCGGGGAAGGTTTTGATATGCATATCATTTTAAAATCTTTGAATAGACGGGGGGTTTACCTCCATTTTCTCTTATACTATTGATTTTCTGTAAACTCCGTGGACCGTATGTGAAACGCATCTTCATTATAAACAACTTTAATTATGTTCATAATTTACCTTACTCTTCAAATGACGGAGAAATTTACTCTTTTCTGCGGGTATCATGCTCTGCATTGAGTGACCGACAGACCGACAACGAACCTACAGGCTACCATGGTAACGTCTCTGACTGCTTGCCAGCAGGGAAGTAACGTATTGCCATTTTCCTCATCATGCCTTTAAATTCGTGGTTGTTCCTTGGGTAGAAGGCAAAAGGGGCGTCAATCGGCCTATCTGCGGGATATTGGCGGAATATCGTTTGAGGTTGTAACCGTCCTCGAAAAGCTTAAGTAATAACACCATTAGTCATCTTCTTATCTGTTTACCTAAGAATCCCTGCTCCTAAATTGAGGGGCATTTGATTTTCCAATAGATTCACTTGGTATTTACATATTTGTCGTCATCCGGCTATCCTCAGTTATAATCCATTTTGTATTAATATCAGCTTTCTTAACTGTATTGTATTCTTCCTTAATTACTACGTATGTATGCGAGTGCTAATCCCGAAAGCTGGACACTCTTTTCTTTGAGAAAACATTCTAAGCTATGCAAATGTATAACTTTTGGCCCCGGAAAATATCGAAATATGGATCTAATTTTAACGACGGTGCAGACCTTCGTTTCGGGATAATTGGTGGCTAATCGGTATGTCGTATCACAAATCAGAAAGCACAATCGCCTTTCATTTTGGAGAGATCTACAACTTTTGTCCTATGACGTTTTGTTGTATTTATGTCCCTTACACGTTTTATTTCTCGATTTGAAGTTAATTTTGAACTTTTGCACGTATATGTTATCATTTGGCACACTTATAGGAAAGATAGAATCATGACATTCGCCCGCACATTGACATGAACAGTGGCCATGTGATAGCCATTTATATGATTCTAGCTGTCACATACGTATCAAAAATATAAAGTAGTATGTGAAAACTGTACAAAATTTCACCCCATTCAATGACTCTAACTCAATCTAACCCATAAATAAAGGAGACCCGAGAAGATGTCATGGGACCAGCCATACAGAACACTGAACGAGGAGTCTGATGGTGAAGTCCGTTTGGAGATATGTCGTACAGTTTCAAAGCAGGAACTCTCGAAATAAAGGTCTGCACTTCTAGAGTTTGTCTATACATTGACTATTTTGGCGAAATTTCCGTACAGTGTCCGTTTCAGGTCTAATAATGACCATCTGCATATTTTTAGCTTTGGTGTCTGTGTGTCTGTCTGTTTGTCTGTTTGTCTGTGTGTCTGTCCACCAAACTTCATATTTAAAATTCACCTGTCCTTGGGTAGGTTTTAGGGCAAATATTGTCCAGCTCCATGGCTAAATGGTTAGCGTGCTGGCCTTTGGTCGCTGGGGTCCCGGGTTCGATTCCCGGCAGGTTAGGGAATTTTAACCATCATTGGTTAATTTCTCTGGCACGGGGCTGAGTGTATGTGTCGTCTTCATCATTTCATCCTCACCATGATGCGCAGGTCGCCTAAGGGAGTAAAATCGAAAAACCTGCACCTGGTGAGCCGAACATGTCCTCGGACACTCCCGGCACTAAAGCTGTACGCCATTTCATTTCATTTCATTTCATTTCATTTCATTTCATTTCATTTCAGGGCGAATATTGTTTCTAAATCCCTGACCTGACTGGGGGTTTATACGAAACCGAAACCGTGATTTTGCCCTCCCACAAAATGTACACAACCAAACTTAATGGAAATCTACCTGCCTTAATGGAAATTAATTTCTAAACCTTTTTTCTCATTTGCATCATTTCGCTACGAGGGTTAATATGGGAAATATCTTTAACGGACCGTTTTTTGGTACAAGTCCCACCGGACTTAACTCAAGAGCGGGTGCGTGTTAAGCTTATTTATTACAACTTGAAAACCAATGAAGATATTTGAATCAAACTTTATATTTAGCATCCACCTGTCCAAAGGTAGGTTTTAAAGGTCAATAACATTTCATGTTCCCGGAATTGACTGACGGTTTATAAGGAACTGGAATAGTGGCTTTACTCTTCCACAATATATACAGTAGAAAACAAAGCTGATTGGAAATCGATCCAACTTGATGGAAATCCATTTCTAAAACGTTTTTATTTTCATGTGTATTTTTTCGACAGGAGGATTAATAAGGGAGACATCATGAATGGTCGATTTTTCAGGTTAAATACAGCGGACATGGCCCAAAATGTGATCTATCTGGAGCAGATTCCTTATCTATCTATATAAATAAAATTCTAACGACGACTGTGTGCCTGTACATTGACTATTTTGACGAAATTTACGTTCAGCTACCACTTTAAGGGCTAAAAATAACCATCTGCATGTGTTTTTGGGTTTAGTTACCTGAAAGTCCTAATTTTTACCCTCCTCGCCCAAAATCCAGATTGCGGCATAATCTGCCAGACGAACAAGACAATTGAAATTAGGCAAAATTATACGTTTTAGCCTGTAACGGTCGGAAAACTTCCAAGATCATTAAATTTTTCACTTTTTATCCCCGAAGAATATCGAAATATGGAGGCTATTTTAATGATGGTGCCGACCTTCGGGAAGTCATATCACATAACGGATGGCACAATCTCCGTTCAATTTGGAGTGATCTACAACCTTGCTCTTATGACTTTTTGTCGTATCTGTATCCCTTTTACGTTTGATTTTTCTCTACTCCTCGATGTTAAGTATATTTAGACTTTTCACATGCATAATTTATACTTTTAATCACTTATAGGAAAGATAGAATCATCAAATTCTACACGAAAAAAGGGCCACCCAGTAGCCACATGTGAGCCAAATGCTATGTATGTAGCTGTCACATAATTATCCGAAATGTAATGTAATGTGAGATAATCTTACAAATATTTTACCCTATTCAACGTTTCTAACTCAATCTGACCCATGAATATATGGTATATCATAAGACCAGTCATTTAGGCCGCTAAATCCGGCGTCTTATGGTACAATCCTTTTGTCTATATGACGTACCGTTTAGCAGCAGTTAATCTGTAAATGAAGGTCTGCAATATTGTAAACATGCATATACTATCGTATATCGATCTGTATATATTTACTGATGTCGATCTGTAGCGATCGAGAAAGGGTGTGTCTGCTATTGTAATCAGTACTCCGCACACCGAATTTGACAGGCGGGAGGAACGGGGTCCTTCTCCAACTCCTGTGTAACTGGCATTAGTAAGGAAGGCCTACCATTGTAATGAATAATTCACTTCTCGATTTGACTTGCAGAAGAGATAGGAGCATGCAGTTTTGTTTAAAACTCCCTTACCGAATTGTGTTCAGCTGTAGGCAAGGGTGCCCGCCATTTTAAACTAATGTACTCATATAAAATCTGACTGGCATTAGGCATAGTAGCTTGCTATTTTGATGGAAACTCACCAACTTGGTGTGACTGGCAGTAAGCTGGCTGGCAGTAGAAAAAGGGGCCTGTCATTATAATGATAGCTGCACAACTCAATTTGGACTGGTAGTAGGGAAGTTGCCTGCCATTATAATAAATACTCCTTAACTCTAATCTGTCTGGAAGTCTAACGAAAAGTCCCCAAATCGATTGTGAATGGCAGTAGGCAATGGGACCTGCAATTATAATGTAAACTTCCCGACTCGATTGTGAATGGCAGTAGGCAAGTGTGCCTGCCGTTATCGTCACAAATCCGTATCAAACACTTTTCTTTGGAAACAACGGATGGGGGACCTCCTGTGCTGTTTCTCGGATAACGCCAAGGGACATGCAATTTTAAAACAATCTTATTTACTGCTTGTACAGTATTTACTTCGATATTCGAATACAATGTAGAATACCGTAGCGAAGCACGGGTACATTTGCTAGTCTTAGAATAATAATGGTCTTAATGTATGCTATACCTATTAAGAATAACAAGATCCAGTCATTCGTACCCCTGCACACACACTCTTCCGTTGATCTCGTTTATAACCACTTCGACGCGAGCACGAATACGCATTCGCCGACATCATTCTTGAGCTACTGATTTATATGAATTGTAAGCGTCACGTATGGGTTTCTATTTACATCTATATACATATATAGTCCCTTAAGAATCAATACCGCGTATCTGGCAATGCTCTTCGTACCCATTATGTTCCTTAAGACTAGTCACGCCTCTCAGCCACATATGGATATGCAGTCCATCAGAGTAATTTTTGTTTTGCTCTTTTTCCTATGCTGATGTATGAAGGAAAATTAACCTTAAATATATTTTACTGTAGGAGTGCGCAGATACTACATGCCAACATACGGTACGGTATGGTACGGTAAGGTTCATTTTCCTTTAAAGGGCGGTATAGGAAAATGAACATAACGAAAATTGTTCTCATGGACTACATATCCATATGTGGCTGGGAGGCGTGACCAGTCTTAAGGAACATAATGGATATGAGGTGCATTGTCAGATACGCGCTATTGTTTCTTAAGGACCGATATATATATTGTCCCCTTCAAAATTGGTAAAAATCATTTATTGGAAAATATTTTATTTCTACTGTGTGTTGAAATATTATTTTGTGAACCAGGAAGGGAGTTGTATCACATCGAGCTGGCTAAGCGAGATACGCCAGGTGGCCGGGAATTCCACTCAAGGACAAACGAGGGGAGAGCGCAGATACAGCTAGCCAAATAACCTTCAAATCAGCCGTGAATGCCACGTGACCAGGCAGAATGTATGTCAAGTGCTCGATCGATAATTGTGAAGGTGCATGACGTCTGACTATGGCAGCCAATCAAGCGATTAATTTGGTGCGAAGTTAATAAATTAACCAATCGCTTATGAGGAAAGGACGCACCCCTGTCTTAAGACAGTGAATAATGGATTTTCCTAGGGAAAATTTACTCAGAAATTTCTACCTCTGAACACGTCGTGTGGAGAATTACTCTAGCTTCAACTACGGACGGAAGAAGACGCACTTCGCTTGCTGAGGGAACTTCGTCATTCAGAGCCTACAACTTGTAACAACTGCAGTTCAGATATTTACGGATCCCACCTATAATTCGACAGATTTCAAAAGTTAAGTTTCTTTACCATCTTATCAAACATCGGTGTGAGTTTTGGGCCTTGTCTTAGACGTGATTTTTAGTTTCAGCTTCACAAGAAATTCCACAGAAGAGATCACCGGTTCGAGTCCAAGTCAGGATGCCAGTCTTCTTTCTTGGTGAATGGTGTGATTTCCAGCGCCCCAGCATGTATCCAATGCACGAGTAAAATGTAAGGCAGTCCAGGCGGGCGTGACCAGGATCGATGGTGCGTAATGTGATAATGCACTAGGTCATCAGCCCGAGTTCTACAGCCGACAGTCACCACCAAGTAATATTTAAACTTTGTTATTCTTTCTTTCCTTTTGTAATGTAATTGTAATGACATAGCCTCTACTTATTTGTTTAGAAATTTTCTATTAGTTAGAATTTTTCCATCTCTTCTTTCTTGGTGATGGTAGATTGAGGATGAGTGAGTATTTGAACCTATTAGTTTGTTTGAGTGGGTGTCTTCGAGAAGTGTTTCAACTGTCCCGAGTTCATTGTGGCAGGAGAAATAAATGTAAAATGACCTCAACGTTAAACTAGGACTATTTGAATATTTTTAGACTTTAAATGAGATCAAATGGGACAGTAAATTCGTGGATTCTATTATGTCAGAGTTCATTCTTCATTTATGCGACGTATGGTTGAATTTTGTGTGCAATAGAGTCATCTGAAATATTATTGTGCAGTAGCTTCCGCACGTATGATCTTGCGCGGCCAGGGAAAATAATAATAATAATAATAATAATAATAATAATAATAACAATAATTTAACTAAATTATCGCGTAAAAGAACACCTAAGGTCATGAGCATAATATTAGTTATTATTGAAAATGGTTGATGTGCGCTCATTTATTGTAATTTAGGCCTGGGAAATGGCAGTATCTGACCGATACAATTTTTTATATATTTGCTGTGTTGTGATGATAAGTTGACTGATAGATGGATATTATTGAATTCAGCAGTCGAGCTGTGCATCCATTAGTGAGTCAATTTAAGAATAGGATATGTTACTTGATGTAATTTCTTCGTTGTGAGTGCAGATCAATCGAGAATCACAATTGTAGTGGAGAAGTAAAAATAAATATCGTAGCTCATGAACCGCGTGCGCGGAATGTTAATTCTGGCCTATGTTTAAGCGATTTTATCGATGATTTTTGGATGATTTTGTGTTCGTAAATTTTCTCTGAACATCGTCGTATAAATGTGTTCCTTAATAAAGTGATAGTCATTGCTCTGTCACATTTCCAGTTGATGAGAGGAGGTCACCACGACAGTGTCATCATGAGAATAATTTTCCTAACTTTGTCTAAACATAAAAATTAATAGTCAAGGGCTAGCGTTCGTGTAAATATGTATATAATATTTCCGTGTATCTTTGTGTGAGTGTAGTGTGTGTGATTTGACTGTACTTTGCTTAATGTAAGTTTCCAATCCATATTTGTGATGATGCTCTTCGTTATTTCGTGGGAATTTTTGGCCTAATTTACGCCGACTTTAGTGGTTCACCATTTGAATGAATTTAAACCTTTAGTGAATTTTATTCATTTTTAAGGAATAATAGGATCTTATTTAATGAATACGCATAAATGAGTATAGGCCATGTCAGTGGATTGAACTCACAAAATCAAATTGTAAGCGTTAATTAATTAATTATTTCAATTAATGGATAAACAACGATTGACATGAGGTCAAGTTCCGAGCCATTATGTGAGGAGCAACTACTAAATAATTATAAAGTTGAGTTTATTAATTAATTTAAAGGTCAAGGAAGACGATTTAACCATAATTTTATGAGAGAAAAATTTTTATTTAATTTTCAAAGAGGAATGAAAATGATCATTTTCAAATGTGTTTAAAATCAAATCTATGAAGGAAGGAAGTTTATTTTCAAGTTCTTAAATTATCAATGGGAGAGATCATCTCAAATCAATCATTATTAATTATTTAATTAATTTTCCACTAAAATATAAATATTATACTTGCAGATTCAGCCCTTTTGCTGATCGATTTTTCGATGAAGTGTCTATGTGACTACGACATAAAAGAAGACTAATCATATAAACAAAATACCTAGATTTTGTAAATTATTGTGAAGTTTATGAAGAGCAGTAGTTGTAATAAATGTGTAAAACCTATTTAGTTTTCTCTCATTTGCCACTAGTTCATCATCTATCCCTGCACTTTAAAATTTTCGCACAGCCGATAAGCGAACGATCTACACCCTAGAGATCTTCGCTCACCGGCCGAGCTGAGCCCGGCATGACGGGTGCAATATATATATATATATATATATATATATTCTTTACTGCGCGGTGAATGTGACGAAGAGAAAGTAGTTTTACTACTGGTGGTAGCTGGAGTAGAACAAGGTTCACTTGATACGAGATTTTCTCAACCTCTTAGTTACAGGAAGAAAGCGCACAGTGAGATGACTCCCTATGGGTGGGGGTGGTAGAATGACACCCACGCTATCCACTGCCTGTAGTAAGAGGCCACTAAAAGGGGTCCCATTGGCTCTGAACTTGAGCGTGGGTTGGCGACCACGGGGCCCTTAGCTGAGTCCTGGCATTGCGTACACTTACTTGTGCCAGGCCCCTCACTTTCATATATCCTATCCGTCCTCCCTTGGTCAACTGTTGTTCTTTTCCGACCCCGACGCTATTAGGTTTGCGAGGGCTAGGGAGTCTTTCATTTTCACGCCCTTCGTGGCTCGTGTCTTCTTTTGGCCGATATCTTTATTTTTTGAAGTGTCGGATCCCTTCCATTATTTCCCTATGAATAGTGTTATATACAGACTGGTTGCCTAGTTGTATTTCCTCTTAAAACAATAATCACCACCCTACCAGTGAGATGATGGCGCTACTGGTCTGTTACACATAGACCAACACTGGTTGCCATGGTTACAATGGTGTTCGGAAATTGATGACTCTAATTCTAGACAGACCTCCGCCACAAAACATATCTATGTTAATATACATTTTGTATCTGGAAAGTAACGGGCACTACAAATTATGAACGGATAAAAATGATTGAAAACTACAGAGAAGAATGCTTGGAGTGAGAAGGCCGGAGTGTCATTACTGGACCTCGGATTTTAGGCTAAAACCAATTTTGTTCCCAAAGTGATTACTTAAAATGCAGTAGTTTTTACACGTTTCATGTATGTACAAGGTTAGAAATGGTGGTCATATAGAGCGCAAAAATGCCTAAATTGACATTAGAACATATATATTTCAGTGCCTACGTTTGTTTCTTCGAAAAGAGACTGGATTTTCTCTCCGACCTTCGAAATTGTAGAAATCATTCAGTGTGATGCACACAAATTCTTCGCGATGCTGACGTTTGTTTTCTTTCCTTTTACTTGGTGACGTCTTCACAGCGACTGTTTAACAGACAGGCTGATTTGAAATCTGCAATAATAAGCGTTACATTGTTGTCTTCTTCTTCTTAATCCGTCGTCTCCAATCGGAGGTAGACGTTCCCCACGGCCAGCTCCGATCTTGACGTTGCAGCCATGCCATGTGGATTTATTGGAATATCTCTCAGGATCTTTAATGCAGTGGTTTCCCGTTGCCTTCTGCATCCTAATGCCGTTGACCAAACTGGTTCCTCCGCCTTTGGGAACAATTTCTTGTCTCCAGGACAATAGAGTGCCCTTACCCATACCCGCTCATCCACTCTCAAAAAGACTGTTGGCACTTGGTATAGGGGATCTCCTTATACCGGGAGATAATCGGTCCCTTCATTCGTTAGCCGCCTGGATGAAATGAAAACCTACAACCTCTTTTCCAATCATTGCCGGGTCAGGGATGTAATGAATGAATCAGGTATAGGCTGTTAGTACGATGGGGTCGCCACTCCCAAAGTGATTTATTAATGAATGATAGATGCTATGAAATGAGAATGGAGAGTGTTGCTGGAATGAAAGATGACAGGGCAAACCGGAGTACCCGGAGGAAAACCTGTCCCGCCTCCGCATTGTCCAGCACAAACCTCACATGGAGTGACAGGGATTTGAACCACGGTAGCCAGCGGTGAGTGGCCGACGCGCTGCCGTCTGAGCCACGGAGGCTTAGCCGCCTGGATATAAAATATTATTATTATTATTATTATTTTTATATGCAGTTGTTCATGTGGTTGATCTGAAGTTATGATTCCGCACACAGGTGCTTAGACCAATCAAGAATGGCTGGAAGTAAATATTCCTGACTTCACATCCGTTGTCAGCAATCCCCAAATACGTAACAAACAAAAATCAACATTGCACGTTATAGCCGATAAAATCCGAAAATGTGATCAAAATAGGTTGTTTTTTACTATATGTCGTAATAAGCGATGTCTTACTAAGCGAGGTTTTAAATACAGTGTTTATATAGGATTTAGACTGGACCCTTGAATTTCGCCGTTATATCCAATATGTCTTTAAAAGCTTAGTCGCAATAAACGGTTTCCACTCTAAGCATTTCAGCATCCAAAAATACGAGTTCTAGTCATTACACTTGTCCGTTCTTAAAATACTTCAGTGTTTCTGGCACCTTCAACTTCCAATGTTTGTTCTTCTTCGTCAGCTTTCCTCAATTATTCGGGATCGGCAGTTGATGGACTGGATTTGGTCTAGTTTTGCGGCCAAATGCTCTTCCTTTGTTGCGGGATGCATTTACTATATGTCTCTGTGGTGGTTGGTAGATCTCCGGTACCCGAGCCACATGAGACACGGTATCAGTGCTTGTTTGAAGTTTCAAAGGTGCTTCGGGCATTCACTTTTGTAAGAAAACTTTCAAAACATCCACTAAAGTGTACCAATACACATAGAAATTAAATCAGTCTTTGTTCATGTAGTTGATCTGAAGTTATGATTCAGCACACAGGTGTTTAGACCAATCAAGAATGGCTGGAAGTAAATATTCCTGACTTCACATCCGTTGCTAAGCGACTGACTGCGTCGTTTGAGTCACGTAACTCTGAGCTTGCATTCACGTGATAGTGGGTTCTAACCCCACTGTCGGCAGCCTGAAGATGATTTTCCGTGGTTTACTTATTTTCACACCAGCAAAATGCTGGGACTGTACCTTAATTAACGCCACGGTCTCTATCTTCCCATTCCTAGCCCTGATTTTTCGCATCGTTGTCATAAAACTTGCCCGAGTTGGAGTGATGTTAAACCAATAGCACCGAGTGATCGTCCGTGCGATTAAGGTCGGGAGGTAGCGGGCTCGAATCCTACTGTCGGCAGCCCTGAAGATGGTTTTCCAAGATTTCCCATTTCCATTTGGGCTGCATCTTAATAGGGTCACGGCCACTACCTTTCCAATTCTAGCCCTTTGCCATTCTTCCGTCGCCAAAAGCCTTGGATGTGTTAGTGCGACGTTAAACCACGAGGAAAATAAATTCAAAAAAGTATAATTGCCCATCTGACAATCCAGATATCAATCCTTCGAATTGAAATTTTTATCAGTGCTTGAAGAAATGAACAGCAAGAAGAGAAATAACAAAAAGGAACCGTGCAGGCTGCTGTAGCCACTTTTCCCATGAATATCGCTCGTGGCACATTCAAGATTAATGTCCTGTGTTCGAGACAAAATGTGGCCGTTTTGAAGAGCACTGTATATCTACAATTCTTAGTATAAATACATTTATTATACATAAAACTGTATTTCCCATTTCTTACCTGCACTCCATAACGACAGGATAGGTAGGAATAAACGAATCCCTTGTCCAGTGGTAGCGAGCATGCCTCTTACTAAGAGGCCCCGGGTTCGATTTCAGGTCGGGTCAGTGAATTTTATCTGGATCTGAGAGCTAGTTCGAGGACTAGTCAGCCTACATTAGAACTATTAAGGGGGTATCTGACGATGTGATAGAGGGTATGGTCTAGAAAGCCAACAATAACAACGGAGAAGATTCGTTACGCTGGCCACGAATCACCCCGTAATCTTCAGGTCTTTGGGCTGATCAGCGGTCACTTGGTAGGTCAAGGCCTGTTAGGGATGTAGCATCCTATTTTTTAGGTATAGATGATAAATCAAGGCGGTTACTTTGAAATGTTGCTACCATTCAGATGGGGCTGCGGGTTAAAGAAAAGGAAGCATTGCGGTGACCTGCTAGCATAATGCATGTAGCAATCTGAGGACAGCACGAGACTTCAAGAGTAGCGAATTGAAAAAGGTGAGGAGCATGTGTGACGGATGTGAAGTGGGGACGTACGAGACTGAGTGGTTCCAATTAAAAGCTGGCTTCAAGCAAGGCAGTGTTCTCTCGACACCGTTTTCGTCAGGCTTGTGGAAGGAGGACTGGAGAAAGTGAAATAAAGATAATGCCATTTGCATACAGCTTATTAGTAGACCGCTGATTTTAGCCAGGAATAGGTTAGAATACAAACTAATTTGGTTAATAGAACGTCTCGTCTAGCCCCTTCTTCCGTTATGTAACGAGAATAACATAATTTTTAGGGGTTCTCATGGGCCATACCCCTAATGTTTATGCAAAACTCATAATATAATCGTTGTGCAGGATAGACTATACTTGCTACCATCTTCATTAGGGTTGCATTCTAAGCTATTAATGTTTAAAAATCCGAACTCTTCTTATTAGTACGGAGAGATGAGATGGATGGGGCAGGGGGACGTTAAGCTCACTGTTCGAGTTACTGTCCACTGAGGATGGAACGATGAATTGAGAAATTAGTTTCAAGTTCGAGGACAAATTTCAGTGACCCTGGTGGAAGGAAAAACATTGAAACGAGATTTATGTCCATCTTAAAATAAAGCCGTGGTAGTGCATTTTTTCCACTATACGGAACAGCATAGTAACGAGAGAGTGAGTACAGACTCTTTGGTTTATACCCAGGGACTGAGAGGTTTACGAGCCGGAGTTCACGTTATCTCAACCTGATACATGCACTTTTTCAGCGTCCGTGAAAGTCTGTATCAGTACTACGGAAACACCGCGTATAGATGATCAAGACTACGTACTACATAATATTTAATCTTCCCTTATAAACGGAACAGAAGTACTAAAATCCTAAAATAATATATTCATACCCTCTATGTGTTAGTAATATAAGTTTGTGGAGCTTGAAATTCTGTTCGTGATGTCACTTTAACATACTGCTACAGTCAGTAAGTTCGTGTAATGGCGCCTGCAGAGTAGGCAACGCGGCGTACAGTCAATAACTCCCTGAACTGGCACCTACAATGTAGGCAACACAGTGTACACCTATGCACGCACTACATTGAGTAAGTTCGTAGACTGGCGCTAACGGTTCAAGGATCACAGTGTCTTTTGACTGCCTTTTAGCGTACTTTTGCCGTCATGGTGATTCGGGTGAATTCGACTTGTTCATCTCAAATGTTTCGCTAGCGGATTTACCTACTTTTGGCAGAACTTGAAATTTGCCCGTTGCTCAAACTACGACATTTTCAATTTCCGACGCTGACATTCAACTACCCATCACAATAGAGATCGTGGTTCTGCTTATACTGTATGCACGCAACTGCCTCTGGTTGGGACTAGCGACGAATTCTCACGGCAACATCCTGTGGTGCAAACCCTCCGCTGTAGTGCAACACAATGACACTACATGGCCAGTCCTCGAACTTAAAACTCTATTACGTATTTCTACAATGCATGGTCTCAACAATGGAGCTATTTTTCAGCTATTAATTATAATGAAACCGATAATTTTATAGTAGAATGGTCAATACCATTAAAATTAGGATGTGTTAAGTGATCATTCACACAAGAATAATTGATGTCTATCTGTTCCAGCCAAAACTGTTCCCTTTTAAATCGGATAGACTGGTTATCTCTAAGCTCGCCTGCCTTTGCCCTCAAGAATTAACTTTGTACTCTATTTTGGTGTAGACTGAGTGGTACTCAGGGCCATAAGACTCTCCGATAGCGGAAATCTCATTATTAAATTTTTCTACTTGTGACAGGGAATCGAACTCACATCCCTCCGAATGAATTGAACACCCCTTACCGCCTCGGTTAGGCAGCTCCTGAACATAACTCTACTCCTTTTTGGAAAAGTGTAAGTGTATATATACTGATAGCTATTAATTTTACAGACCTTTTCTCCAGTTGTCTAGGGCAGAGGTTCTCAACTATTATGAGATTGCACCCTTCATTCATGGCTAAAAGTTCAATGTGCCCCCAGTCAAAATCCTTAAACGATAGGTTTAAAAATACGAGTACCTGGATAATTACTGGGGCATTTTAACTGATTATAAACCATTGTTTTAAATAAACATCGTAAATATTACGAGATTTTGAAATTAAATACATTTTTATAACACATTACAAGAAATTTAAGAGTTTATGTCTCTATAAAGTATAATACAATGATACAAGGATACGCTGTTTGTACAGTTTAACTAAATTGAGGATTTTAGCTCCAGTATCAAATTAATGGAATTCAGACATTGCGAACCAACAACATTTCAATGGAATAGGTGTGCCTGCATGGCATGGCAGTTTTCTGATGTGTCGTAGTCCAGGTGAAACTTTCAGGCGAAGCATGGCTCCATATATACATATATAACTTTCTTCTTATTTATTTACGTATTTCAATGTTTCTCCATTTTTTCCTTGAAGGCTGCTCGCGTACTCTACTGAGAGTCTCAGGTGTACCCTGGGGGTACTCGTATCGCAGTTTGAGAACCACTAATGTAGGATCGGCACTATTTATATTTAGCCTAAATTTACGATCGAATAATCAGAATTTGAGCTTTCTTCCAGAGCAATGAATGCGAAATATTCTCCTGAAAGAAATCAACTGCCAGTGAATTTGGTAGGAGTTCCAATATGCATTTTTTTGCTAGTTGCTTTACGTCGCACCGACACAGATAGGTCTTATGGCGACGATGGGACAGGAAAGGCCTAGGAATGGGAAGGAAACGGCCGTGGCCTTAATTAAGGTACAGCCCCAGCATTTGCCTGGTGTGAAAATAGGAAACCACGGAAAACCATCTTCAGGGCTGCCGACAGCGGGGTTCGAACCCACTATCTCCCGGATGCGAGCTCACAGCTGCGCGCTCCTAACCGCACGGCCAACTCGCCCGGTATGCAATTTCTAGCCTGTTAAGTGTGTGAATATACGGTGAGTAAAGGGAAGTCGCAGTACTCATGACAACACCTGTATGAAATGAAGGGAATCAGAAGTTACATCTTCGGGATTACAAGTAATCTGTGAGTTATGAAATGAAAGAGGTGATGATCCTTAAGTTTTAAAGGCAAATCTTAAACATTATAATTTGTTAATTTTATAGAGGTACTAGATGACCCGTGTTGATCCGCAGCATTCGTTATAAATAGGTCAGATAACTCGTCTTTATATGCCTGTCGTAGTCATGTCTGCCTTTTTCAATTGTATCATGACATTTTAATAATAAGCGCGTTATGGTATTCCGTATTCACTTTTTAATCCTCCAATTATTGATGCAATGCTTGGCATTCTATCGTAGAAGGCAATGGTACTTTTAACCGCAGTTCTTCTACGTAGAACGGTTTATTGTGAGCTCATAGGTTAGTCTCGAAGGAGCGGTTTTTGCCAGGCAGAGAACTTTTTAAAGATATATGTCCTTCACTCTTTCCAGTGTAGCTAGGTTATCCTTCGATAGGCGTTCCCAAGTAATGTTTACGTCGTATGTCATGATAGAGTCTATTCGCACGTATACGTTTTTAAACTGAGTAGTGCACCCATATCGCAAAGGGTGAAGTAGCTTGTAAGTTATTGGGAACGCTGTGCCATCTGGTGAATGTATTTGGAAGCTGGCAAAGGTTAGAGAATCAAAGAATATCTAGTAGGGAATAGTATTCTTCCGTGATCAGAGGAAGTGTTACTCTCTGACTTGACAGGTAGTAATAAAACATGGCTAAATGCATTTACATTACTAAGGATGAAAATCACATAGGCCTATATTAGAATATTAATGAAAGTGTTGGTCGCTTACCAACCTGCTAAGTACAGAATGTATTGCGGGTTAGGGTAAGCCTTCGCCTGCAATTATTGTAGTGATCATTTAATGACTTTATTTTATGATTATTCAAAGTTGGCTGAACTTAGAGACCTGCCAGTGTCTCACGATTGACTGGCAGGCAATAACAAAATGAAGCAAATGGGTCCAGTAGAATGGACGTGCGGATTTGCCAAATCTGTTATTAGTAAACTCTTTTAATAATTATATAGATGTCAGGGAAAATAATCTGCAGGTGGCAGCATACTGCCTCTGATTTATTCTCACTTGCCTCACTCGTGTGAAACCTGGAATATGTCTCTAAAACCGGCACACAAGGTTATTTTTTTCATCAGCGATGTCTGGAGTAGATCTGCAAAATAAGTTACCGCGATACGTTGCTAATGAAGAAGTGGTCTTCGTAGTATTCACAATATATTTCCGGAAAGAAGATTATGACTTGAGAAGTATGTTCTGCTGGTGTATGGCGAAGAAGTCGCGAAGTCAGTGCTGATCCGGGTACCACTAGAAGAAGAGGACGGTCACGCAGTAGGCCTACCTGGCGCCGAACAATCCTGATCTATATATTTAAATAACGCATGTTGCAAAAATAAAATAAAAGTAAATTAAAAAAGCAGCCAAGTCATCTCCGTACAGGCCATGAAGGCACTCGGAGTGATGGAATGTAAAGGCTTCCACTATCCGTAACCTCGGGACTTGATGGGGTAGAAAGGTTAGCTCTACGCCCAGCCACCTTTGCACCCAGGAATTAACCTGGTACTCATTTTTGGTGTAAGCTGCGTGAACCTCTGGACCATATGAACTTCCGCAAGTAGAAATATCGTTTCTTAAATTTATCGACTTCCTGACGGAGAATCGAGCCCACGTCCTTGGGGTTAACCGAGCACTCCTTTACAGCCAAGGCCAGGCAGCCCCTAATAATGCAGGTGGTCTGGAATGGAGTCGAAAGTGTGGCAGTTGATCGGAATCGCTAGCAGAATCTCGCTGCCTGATACCCACCCTGACATGGGAGGAATTATATGAGTAACTGGTGCAAATTGTTTATTAAAAGCCGGGCTGAGTGGCTCAGACAGTTGTAGGCGCTGGCCTTCTGACCCCAACTTGGCATATTCGATCCTAGCTCAGTCCGGTCGTAACTGAAGGGCTCAAATACGTCAGCCTCGTGTCAGTAGATTTATTGGTGCGTGAAAGAACTACTGCGGGACTAAATTCAGGCACCTCGGCGTCTCTGAAAGCGGTTGAAAACATAGTTGGTGGGACGTAAAGCCAATAACATTATTATTAATTAAAATGGGGGAGACATTATATCAGAGCAGTTTAAGGTGCAAGCAATTGACTCTGGCAGGAGTAGCAAGTCTCATAGAACTCTTGAATGACTTGTCTGACTTGACACAGTAAAATAATACAAAGCAACCGGTGCTGTTACTGATAAGTAAGTATATTCCATAATGGAACTAGATATGCTGACACACTGTTAAAAACCCATTAAATTCTCAGTAAAGTGAACGAGAAAGGTTTTAAATCTATGTCAATAGTACGTGCTTTCCAATACAATCGGAAAAAAATAAAATGATTGTATTATAGATTGCAGTCTTAAATTTTGGTAAGGACTGTAAATGTCTACTGACGAGAATCTACCTACATTTGTTCTCGCTGTATGTATACATTTAATAAATTACGCTGAGGTTACATTATCTCTTTATGATATCATGATATGATCGTCATACTCGTATCATGAAGATATACTGAATCGAATCGACGAGAGGAGTTCGATTTGGGGAAATTTTACCAGAAGAAGGGAAAGAATGATAGGTCACATCTCGAGACAATCAGGACTTGTTGAGTTAGTTTTTGAGGGAAGTGTCTTTGGTAAAAACGATAGGGGTAATCTGAGCTATAAGTATGACATGCATATTAGAGTAGTTCCGCCTCTCTGATTTAGTGGTTAGTGTGATTAGCTGTCACCCTCCGGAGACGCGGGGTTGATTCCCGTTTCTGCCACGGAAATTTCCTTTCCAGTTTTATCTCGGACCAAATGTCTCACGTTCCAGGACACTGCCCTTGAGGCGGTAGAGAGGGATCCCTCGCTGAGTCCGAAGGGTAAAACCAACCCTGGACGGTAAACTGACTAAGAAAGAAAAAAAAAGTGTAAATGAAGGATGTAGTAGTTTCGTAGAAATGAAAAGATTCGCACAGTTTAGCATGAGAGCTGCATCAAACCAGTCTATCCCAGATAATCCAAACAGCAACAACAACAACAACAACAACAACAACAACAACAACAACAACAATATCCACTTTAAATTATATCATGTTTGTCGTTACTGTTTGGATTATCAGTACATAGAATGGTTTGAACGTGCCCACCATGCCACCCTATCCTGTGTTAATCTCTTCATCTTGTAACCGTACAACAGGGTTACAGATTCCATTCAGTATTTATTATTATTATTATTATTATTATTATTATTATTATTAACCCGATTCATTAGATTTTATATTCTGTTTCTCATCATTTAGACTGTAATAATTAGGTATCACGCATATTATTGTATTTAATCATATGTTAAGCGAATATGTTTGTGATTATGCTGTATATTAGTAAGTGAGATTTGTTGTTTTCATATAGTCATGCTGTGGCTTGTAACTCTGGCTAGATGAGCTGGCATAGTATTTTGCAATCGAGGCTATGTTTAACTGAGAATGTTATGTGCATGTAGGTTTTCCGATGACTCGTGCAGCATAGTCAACTGTAATCCGCTTGGGTACGCTTATACGACACATGACTGATGACATCAGTGCGTGGGCACGTGATTGCGACCAACTGTCAGTATTCGCCAGCTACTGTATGTTGAGGTGGAAGGGATGAACAGAGAGTAGGGAGATGAGTCGTCATCGCGAGGTTATAAAAGTCGATGCAACGGTGGTGAGAGGTATCAGATCATATGTATCAGTCAGATGTATCAAATGGAAGAAGTAGTCTTAGAGTGATGGTCGGAGCTAAGAGTTGTGTTTGAAGAAGTCTTGTAATAATCGAGGTCTACAAGTGGTGGTTGTATCCGAGCAGAGACGGGTACTATGCTGATAAAGAAACATCATCTTCTTGTGAGGATGGACTTCACAAGATGTTTCAATAATATTTTCCAATTTCTTACAATATATTGAGTGGACGTAATTACGTTGGAGCTCCCTACACGCGTACATGGTATGTAAGCCAACTCCTTGTTATATAAGAAGATAACAGCAGACGGCTCCCGACTTCAGCTCATAGGTTTTCCCAAGAATTTCAAGTTCAATAGCGATGTATGCAGACATCAGGTAATTAAAGCATCAGGCATGTTATGCATTCATAACATGAAGAAGAATGTAATCAGCGGCGATATCACATCTCACTTCAAGTTCATGCCAATAGCTTTTTTGTTTAGATTAAATTTTCTTTTTAATATTACCGCAAATCTCACTATATATTATTTTTTGTTAAATTAAAAGACGTCAATGCTGGTTCATTGTGACGTAAATTATAGTAATAAACTCAGTTTTATTTTAATTATAATAAGTGATTCCAGTTCCATGTACAATCCTCAATTGTGGAAATGCAACAGTAATTTAATATTGTCCTGATCCATATCCCTGTATATTGCCAGATATGTGAGTTTATCACCTCACGCCTTGAGATAATTGATATAAGAGGTATGCTCTACCAAATTTTGTTGTTTTTATTTAAAAAGCAACTGGCGCTCAAACAAATGTTATGTATATTGTGTGAAGGAGATGAAGGTATAAGAGTAGTGGTTGGAGTAGCCACAATCTCGACAAAACTACTGTATTCTATATCTACTATAATATGTTTGTCAAATTCATGCCTTGGGTTCGCTATACGCCTCCCTAGAAAACTAACTGGACCAGTTCTGAATGTCCCAAGATATGTCTTATCTGTCTCCCTTTCTGTTTAAATTTCGTACAATCGTTTTCCTCTCACCAGTTCGATTAAGTTTTTGTTCATTCGTGGTCCGATGTACCTGTCTCACCTTCAGAATTCCTTTGTCATCTATCTGATGCCTCTTATACTTGCAGACGAGGAAGTTACGTATGGGTTTGAATAATTTATATTTTCGTTTAAAAACAATTCTTTTACAAACGTCTCTTCTTACTTCGGAAATGAGTGCATACTACTTGAGAATAATTACACATGCATGAGCAATTATTGAATAAGATAGAGGTGCATTTTGGCGAAATGGTGCTGCGGTAGGCTTCGTGAATGTACTAGTTAGGGACCGTCCACATGGAATGAAATGGAATGTCTGACAGGTCATCATTCTATGGAGCGGAGAGCAATCTGAGGTCTTGCTCTGCATACACATTTTCCGACAAAGGTGGTACCAAAGAAGTGTGGGGATCTACTGATGCCCAGTAGTCCCTCAGAGTGTCAACGGTGGTCGGTGCAGGTGCGTAGCAGACGTAGTTCCTGGTCGGAGGCGAGGGCCAATGTTCCTCATCGGCGAAGGATGCAGGAACCTGCCGTCAGATGATGGCCACCAATTTTCTCACCTTCAGAACCCTCTGGGAGTCCTGTACCTATGGAAAGCCAATGAGACGATTGTGGCCAATTGGTTCGATGAACACTTTAAGGACATAAAGATTCTCGTCTGGCCTCCAAGTTCACCCGACCTCAATCCTATGTAGCTTATCAGGGATGCTGTCGAGAGGGATGAACACTATCTGGACCCTGCTCCAAGAAATCTGATCTCTGTGCTTTATGGGAGGCTGTGCGGCGACTATGGATCCCAATGCTTCTATACCCGTAATATTAAAAGAAGAGTTTTGACGGACAAGGAACATTGCTCGTGGCATTGCACGGCGGTGGCACATTCCTGCATTCCTTTCTCCTTCCCTTCGCTTGCAACTCTCTTGTTCGTTCGTTCACACCGCTCTGTTCTGTTGTGCGTAACTCACAAGTGAGAAGTTCGGCAACTCCAAGCAACACAAGGCGGCCAGCAGGCTTATCACCATGACAGCAGCAGTGGAATAACCCACCTTTCCATGGCAGCCATACCTCCTACTCCCTTCACCCCAACCAGGCAGGAAGTAAACGGACCTCCCTCTAAGAACTGTCAGAATGCATCTTTCAATATTACGACCATAGTAACTTGTGGAATTAATGTCTCTCCGCATAGACACCATCATCAGGGCAAATGAAGGTGCGACACGCTACTAGTCAGGTATTTCTAACTCATTTGCTCAACAGTGTACTATTCAAACGATTACCATCCATATTGGAAGGAGACGGGCTCTTTTTTTAAAAAATTGGCTTTTCGTTGCACCGACACAGATAGGTATTATGGCGATGATGGGACAGGAGAGGGCTAGGAATGGGAAGGAAGCGGTCGTGGCCTTAATTATGGAACAGCCGCAGCATTTACTAGGTTTGAAAATGATAAACCACGGAAAACCATCTTCAGGGCTGCTGACAGTGGGGTCCGAACCCACTATCTCACGGATGCAAGGTCACAGATGCGTGCTCCTAACTGCACGGCCAACTCACCTGGTACGGGTTCTTTTCAGAACTTTGCTAAGAGTAAGGGGCTGGAATGTTGTTTCTGGCTACTCACAGTTCGCTGGCTTGCTGAGATGGATGCGTACTTTGAGATATGGCCATAGATGTAAATTTGAGGCTGCCAAATCTGGGGATAAGAGAGTATTTTGGACTGCTTATTTGCTAATTGAATTTGGGTAAGTTTCTCCCGATGTTCGGTGCTGAACTTCTGCAACTTCCCAGAGTGTTCTTTAGACCACTGCGAAAGCGAAGGAGAATGCTATCCTAGAGACATTGAATCCACTCGTGAGATGTAACATATAATCGTTATATCTAAAAGAGCACAGGATAAGCAACCGTGCGTAACTGTTAAGCATGGAAATATGTACATACTATAGTTGATGAGGGTGATGATGATGCTTGTTGTTTAAAGGGGCCTAACATCTAAGGTCATCAGTCCCTATATTACAGTTGAATATCAGTTGTGATTTATCTTGATCACCCTCAACAACGACCTTGACGTACGACTTCTAAGCCGAGTTTTATCTTTCTCTTTTTTTTGGACAGAGTGTAAGAGATATGGGAGTAATCATTGGCCAGCACCTCTCTCGGCCGAATCAAACAATATCTGTATGTAGACGAACTTTGGACACGTTACGTAAATTAAACAAGTTCAAATCACTTTTCCATTCGGTATATATATGAAACCAATACAAACGCTTGTTTTTACAATATTACACTATTGTGATGTAGTTTAGAAAGACGCAAAAATAGAACTCTGAGATTAACTACAACGGGCACAATAATGCCTGTATTTCATACATAATTTAAAATTTTCTGATCACCTAACTCAATCATAAATTGGCCTCGGATGGCTAAAAACCTTGAAGGTAGACGTGCACTGGGTACCTTGACAGCACTAAACCGAACCATAAACCTATTTGAGTGATTTCACAGCCTTTACTTTTACTTTGAAAAAATGTTACAACGCTGAACACGACTGTTTCCTGAACTAAATTCCTCATCCTACAACGGTTACTTCACTGTTGTGGCCAGCCGTGAACTGAACCTCCTTCCCGAAGAAGTCAGAGGGATATCAAACCACGGAAGCTCTGAATGAGCGGGTTAAAAATATCTCCATGGGATGAGATCGTGGAATTAAAGCAGGTCGCCGTCTTCTTCTTTTTCTCCTCATAATTACTAGAAGCAACTTTTGTAAATCTTCTAGAACACTTGGTCTTTGCTTTGATGCTCTCAAGATTCCTTTTGTTGCATCCAATCTATTTAGTTCTTATTTAGTATTGAGCAATTAATTGATGTACACTTCGTGTAAAATCTCGTGATATTGGGCACGCGCACACCTTTTTCGACCTTCTCAGTGATTTCCTTTTTATCTTTCATTGTAATCACTAGAGTTCGAATGTCTAGGCAGTAATAGTTTAGAACGCGAACGTACCTGGTAGGAACTGTCCTCTATCCGCTCGTCCGTAGTCTAGCGAGAGTAACATAAATTTTAGGGGTTCTAATAGGCCAGGACCCTACTGTTTATGCAAATCTCATAACAAAACTGTTTTCCGGGTGGAGTATACTTGTTATTTGCTTTTTTTTTTTTTTTTTTCTAGTCGCTTTACGTCGCACCGACACAGATAGGTCTTATGTCGACGATGGGATTGGAAAGGCCTAGGAGTTGGAAGGAAGTGGCCTTACTTAAGTTACAGCCTCAGCATTTTCCTGGTGTGAAAATGGGAAACCGCGGAAAACCATCTTCAGGGCTGCCGACAGTGGGGCTCGAACCCACGATCTCCCGGATGCAAGCTCACAGCCTCTACGCGCACTGCCAACTCGCCAGGTGTTATTTGTTTTAGTAAGTTTGCATTCTAACCTATTACAGCCTGATCACCCGGGTTTTAGCAATAGCCTGGACCCCTAATGTGTATGCAAATCTCGTAACAGAACTGTTGTCCGTGTAGAGTATACTTGGTATTTGGTTGAGTACGTTTGCATTCTAATCTATTACAGCCTAAACGTCCGGCCTCTAGTAATAACCTTCTTTTTACTGCCTTCCTCTTCAAAATTTTCTTCACAGTGCCATTGCTGTAGTAAAGTTAGGCTACTAAGTAACAGCCACAGCACTTGGACACAAAAAGCTATAAGCACACTCGTGATTACAATGTCATAGTATACAGTAGAAGATGCATACACTTTCTTATGGATGTTTAATATAAGAGTGAGGCACGGTGAAGCTCATCAGACAGATCATTACCATTTGTAGTGCAAAATCTCATTCATTTATCAAGTTAGAATCAATTTAAAATTATTGCTCGTCGTGCAAAACACTCGCAGACAAAATTACTCTTAATCCAAATCTTTACTGTAATCCGTTGTGTCTCTCGCAGCCAAGTCATTGCGGGTTGCTCACTCATCCCCTGCTCAGTAAATGCGAATTCACAGAGAAAGCAAAACTAGTGGTTTCTTTTAAATGACACTCCTTTTTCTGAGAGAGAGAAAATGTGTTACCCAGATTTACACCACGGTAGAGAAACATAGACTGAAGAAAGGGTTTCCAGTTTTATATCAAATACCAGACTAACCAGAGATATGCAAGACACCTTCTTTCAAAACACCAGATTGTTGAGAACATTTGTCATGACACCAATGACAACCTCTGAACCGGAAAGATGTTATTATTCTCTCAACGGGAATCAGGAACTATCTTAGTAATATCACGCTACAGCAATAGCTTAGTGGCTTTGCTATGCTCTCATCTGAGAAGATGGTCATTGCTTTGATGCTCTCAAGATTCCTTTTGTTGCATCCAGTCTATCTAGTTCTTATTTAGTATTGACCAATGAATTGATGTACACTTCGTGTAAAATCTCGTGATATTGGGCACGCGCACACCTTTTTCGAACTTCTCAAATTCTGAAATAGAGAACAGAGTTTATGCACGTAAGTTTTTGGTCAGTGAGTGGATTTTATATTTAGATGGATATTTTTCTATGATTATTTGTTCGGTTTCTTCTTTCTTTCTTTCTTTCTTTCTTTCTTTCTTTCTTTCTTTTGCAACTTGTTTTACGTCGTACCGATACAGATAAGTCTTACGGCGACGATGGGATAGGAAAGGGCTAGGAGTGAAAAGGAAGTGGTTGATTCTTCATTAAGGTACAGCCCTAGCATTTTCATTGTGTGAAAATGGGAAACCACGGAAAAAATCTTTAGGACTGCCGACAGTGGGGTTCGAATCCACTATCTCCCGAATGCAAACTGATAGCTGTGTGACTCAAATCGCCATTGGCCCTGTTTAATGGCCGGATATCCTCCCAAGCTCCAACCTTATGTGAGGAGGTGTATTCACTGTGGTGGTTCATAGTGTGCTGTGTTGTATCTGAAGAGGGGAGAGACCGAGCGAGTTGGCCGTGCGGTTAGGGGAGCGCAGCTCTGAGCTTGCATCCGAGAGATAGTGGGTTCGAACCCCACTGTCAGGAGCCCTGAAGATGGTTTTTCGTGGTTCCCCATTTTCGCAACAGGTAAATGCTGGGGCTGTACCTTCATTAAGGCCACGGCCGCTTCCTTCCAACTCCTAGCCCTTATATATTCCATCGTCGCCGTGACCTATCTCTGTCACTGTGGCGTAAAGCTAATTGTTGAAGAGGAGAGTGTTTTGACAAACACCACGTCTCTAAGTCATAGGATTTAACCAGACGCGATTAATATCTCCGACCTAGTCGGGAATCAAACCCGGAACCCTCTGAACCGAAGGCCTCGTCGATGACAACTCAACTCTTCATTGGTTTCTTACTAGAAAGTTACTTATGGTAGTTTAAATACTCCATTTGAGTGACACGTGAGACAAGGAAGCCATTTCATTGTGGGAATGTAACTAGTGAAATGTGTTCAGCTGAGTGTTAACTGTAAGAGTATGGACTGGGGAACGCTACTGTCCTATTGGATAAACAACAAGATGCTATCTAGTTTAAGTTTCATGCTTAGTCGTGATAAGCTGTGAGGAGGGAAGCCAAGCAGTTTGTGTCCACAGCGTGCATTGCCTTGCTGCCGCTACGCAAGGCAAGGCAAGGAGGCTGTGTGTGGGGAGAAGGGCTGCTCCATCCATCTTAGTTGCTCCCCCCCTACCCCCCTGGCCGTTCGCCTGTCCGTCCGTCTGTCCGTCCGTCGTCCGGGCGAGGAGGAATTCATTACGGGCCTGTTCTTAAGGACGCTCACTGTGTGTGTGTCCCTGGCTCTTAGCAGCAATCGATAACTCCTCCTTATCTCGCTCCCCTCCCCTCCCCTCTCAGAGAGCGCCCTGGTACATGTGTGGCTTATTAATTAGGACGCCATTAATATTCCACAGAAGTAAAAGTTCTCTTTATCCCTCGAGTATGCGAATGATCGATGGTTCTAATGTTTATTTATATGTCATATTTAAAGGATGGCTCGTTTTCGGGGTGTTGAGGGTGTTTTGGAAGGAAAGGGGGATCATAGAGAGAGAGAGTGAGAAAGTGTATGTATGTGTATAGAAGAAGAAGGCAAGCCAGTATCTTGCGACTGAAGCAAGACGGATTCTGTGTTTTCCTAAATATAAATTTCCTTCTTTCGCCGGTTTTCATCGTTTTCTTCCTCTAACCCCCTTCATCTTTTGACGTCTTGTATCTAGTCCAAGCTCGGCATTCCTAATTTGTTTTGGAGCAGCTGCTTTTTGTAAAGAGAAGAGTTGAGGTTATCCCCTTCGTCTTTGTGAACAATATCGTGAATTTGTTGGGGCCTATTCATATTTTGATCCTCTGCTTCTACAAAGAACCACAGGAGTTGGGATCACTGGTTTGTGACAACGGGCTCTCTTGCTGAGCCTGGCATAGAGGGGCGTAACGAATGTGGTACGGACCCGCCTATCAAATTAAAAATTGGGTTCCCCTCAAATAAAATGTAATAACCAAGGCTCGAAGTTGAACACCTGAAATTTGACCTAAAATATCGAAAAATTGATCTACAAACTGGCAAAAAGGGCTTAAAAATGTAATCCAAATTTGTTCATAGTTTTAGTTTTAATTACGTATTTAATGAAGAAATATGTTTAAAAATGCAACATTCTTGTGATAAGCAACATACAGTACAAAATATATGAGTGAAATGCGTATATATTTATAGATTAAAAAAATTTAAAAAATGGAATTCCTTGTTTGTTAAAAGAGCACCCGCAGAATTTAGAATGACATTTTTCCCCGCATAGAATGAATTCAGCGAACTCGCAATCGACATCCTGGAGAAAGAAATTGAAATTAGTAGGCCTATAACTGGAATCATATTTGGCTTTAAGCACACTAGGGTTAGAGAAATTGGAATTAGGAAACCTTATCTCGGTTGGATTTACAGTATATAACAATGGTAATCTCCAGGTTCTTAGGCGTAAAGTGTGGTGGGTTTTCACACAGCACGTTGCGAAACATCGAGAAACTTCTCCTCACATCAACAGATGCTGAGGGTTCATACTTGAAGCCAGTGACATCTTCCTTTTCAAAAACAGTGACATCAAAAATTTTCTCCTTTCAATATTTCTCTTATCTTGCAAATACCCGTGCTTTCTCAAGCAATAGTTTCATTTTTCATTTAATTTTGTTTTATTTTCATTTCATTTTATCCCTTCTCAGATATGGTTTAATTATATGCATTTGCAAGGAAAAAGATGTTTAAGAGGTAATGGATGGACTAATGATGATTCGAATTGAGAATGGACAGTAAAGTTTGTCGAAAGAAGGAAAAAAAAGGATATATCCTCAACTACTGAGCTCTAGAATAAATATAAATTATAATTTAATTAGAACAAGTAGAAATTATGGGATATATTGTCAAAGTATATAAACAAAGAGATAGTTCTTCTTCTTGTTTCCGAATTTGGCCGCCTATTGACCGCATTGAACTTAAGGCTTCTTCTTCTTCTCCTCCTCCTCCTCCTCCTCCTCCTCCCAGAACCTCTTCATTCTTTCACTTCTGATCTTCCTTTCTTTCTCAGATATGACCAGTTTGGGTCTACATTTTGGTGGTTTCTCCTGGAATGTTTTGATGCTGTCCACTCGACTTCTAAATTCTTTTCTGTTGTGAACCATATCCACTGTAAGTCCACTTTCTATTGCATCTCTTTTTACCTCTTAAACCCACTTCGTCGAAGCTTTTAGTCCAGTGATGTACTTGAATATTTTCTTAGTTAGCCGTTTCTCATCCATTCTTTCTAGATGTCCATAGAATTTTAGCCTTCGCTTTCACATGGTGACAGTGATTTTTTCAGTGTATTTATAGAGGTCATCATTTTTCCTATTCCTCCACTCCCCATCAGCATTTTTCTGTGGTCCTAAAATTTTCCTTAAGATTCTCCTCTCCTTTTTTTCGAGATCTTGAAGCTCACCGTTTTTATTCATTGTCAGGCTCTCTGAAGCGTAGAGACCCTCTGGCTTTACCACTGAGCTGTAGTGTCTAAGTTTCGCCTTGTAAGATATTGCTCTTTTGTTGTATCTGTTCTGGGTTAACCTGTAAGCCAATTCTAGTTTTCTAATTCTTGCCCTAATCGCCTCTTTATCCAGTCCATTAGATTCTATCCATTCCCCTAGATATTTAAATTTCTCTGTTCTTTTTACAGTCCCAGTTCATTATTGTAAGATTATTAAAACATGATTAATAGGTTTTATTTGACTGTCTTCATAGTTTACCGGCTAAGCTGCTGACTTGCCAACCATACACCACTTACTTCCTCTTACTTAAAATTCGTTTAATTTTACGTTAACTACAGAACTGATGAGCCTCTGTGGCTCAGGCGGCCTTTCACCGCTCGGTTCCGTGGTTCAAATCCCGGTCACTCCATGTGAGATTTGTGCGGAGGCGCGACAGGTTTTTCTCCGGGTATTCCGGTTTTTTTTTCCTATCATCTTTCATTCCAGCAACACTCTCAACTATAATTTCATTTCATCTGTCAGTCATTTATCATTGCCCCAGAGGAGTGCGGCAGGCCTCGGCAGCCGGCACAATTACCATACTCGCAGCAAGATGTGGGCTTCATTCGTTCCATCCCTGACCCGATCACTGACTGGAAAACAGGTTGTAGGTTTTCGTTTACATTAACTACATAACTATAGGCCGACACTGCAACCGATATCGAAGTCTCAGTTATAATAATTTATTCAATATACAACACAGGATAGTATACGAATAAAATTAAATTTAAAAATATTCAAACAGAGTTTGAAAAAATATATTATCCCACAACTGATACGTCAATTATTACCTACGCGTAAGAGAGAGCTCGCTCGAAACTGAATCGACTGACCGTTACTACACCAACTTCTTATTGGAAATATACGTCACTTTTTCACTAAAATATGATATTTTTGTATCCAATTTCATTGCTGTAATTATTTTCAAATAATTTGGTACAGGGATTATGTGAGTAGCATGTCGTCACAATGTTGCGACAGACGGCAAGGGCACACACTGTTTACTCAACACAATAATAACTAGAGACAGTCAAATTTCGTGACTCGCAAAATCGCTGAAAACCTAAAAACGAAATAAAAATAGTTTAAAACATGGATCACATAAGAAATATCATCAAATTACACGTTTCAACTCGCGAAACATTCGCGAAAAATGGAAAAAGTCCAATGATTCGCGAATTTAGGTTATTTTCTGTCGTTATTCGTGAAAACGCATTTCAACAATTAATAAATACATTATATAAATTTAGAAATTTTAGTTCTCTTTGAAAAATGCACCAGGTTTGGAATGCTGGCGCTAAATGGTGTGAGTTGAAATGATTCGTAAACGGTTTAATACGTGGCAGAAGCTATCGAAGAAGTACAAGACTATCGATCATCGATGGATACAATATATCATTTCTTGTGAAGAAAAAAGGAAAGAAGGGAAGTAGAATAGAAGATAAAAGAAAGTAAAGAAATATAGTCGCAATCAAAGAAAGAAAGTAAGAAAGAGAGAAAAAGGAAAGAAGGAAAAAGAACAGCATTCCCATAGGTTAGTGAAGTAGCGGGCACGATTCCTTTAAGGGAGTCTGCTTTAGGTTATGCGATCCAGGCTTATGTATTATCAGGCCTTTTTCGTTCTTGTCCTCTTCCGGTTGCGATGGAATATGGTTTACGAGACTTAGAAATTCATTCATTTAAACCCATTATGACCGTTGACGGTACTTTCATTCTTGAAGGGGAGGAATATGATCCATTTAACCCCTTGTATTTATACTCAAACAAATACCACCACTATCATAGCCAACTTAATACCGCTCATTGTACCTAGGTAGTTTAGATTAAATACATACACGGTTTGGAGGACTGGGAAGAAAAGGATCGAGGGGGAAATGTGCTATTACTTTACAGATATAATAAGATAACAGGAATGAAGATCCGATATAACAACTATTACTCGTCGAAGAACCAGCACTGGTTGTAGTTCTCCGATAGATTTTGGAATCTTGACCTCACCGATTTATTGCACGTCTGAGTGGTAACACAGACTTCCTGTTCGCAGACTGTCGTACTTTATCCTCCCCAGCTGCAGGTGATCTTCCTGCCGGAGGATATCTCACTCTTACATGCTGCGACCATCCATAAGGGAAAGAAGAGGCCAGAGAAAGTGGCTAGGAAGAGAAGCAAGAGGATTTGAATGAAGAACCAGGGAGGGATATAGCAAGGACAAGGATTGTGATGTAGTGTACAAAGGGAAGAAATATGATGACCTGCAAGAAAGAATGTCTAGTAAGTTGTCAGCCTGGAGGCTGGGTGGGCCCGCAGAAAACAACATCAGCGTTTATAGGGAAGGCTCAGGGTGCTCGTGCGCATAATGAGGCATACTAGGCAAGATGGAGAGTGCTATTGCAACTTGACCAGCCCTATGAGTTGCGTTCTGCACGTTATTACTCAGATCCATCCACACCTCATCAGCTTCCATACTGTCACTCTGAGACAGACTTCAGTGAAAACTATTTTTCTCTGCTGCACCAGGAGACAGATTCATAAATATTGCATCAATCACGAAATAGCAGCCGGCGGAAAGGGCGTGAAAATGAGAAGAGGTTAAAATAGAAGTTACGTACGACGAGGAAAAAAGGAAACAGAAAAGGAACACGAGGTCCCGATGAGGATGATAGGGGGGGGGGGGCAGGAGGAGGAGAAGAAACAGGATGTACATGGATGAGAAGAAAATGTAGACGATATTGAAAGGTAGGAGAAATTCATGAGGGAGATCAGTAAATATTACGTATAGCGGAAAGAATAAGATGAGGAAGGGGGTGCGAAATTTCGTCCATGCACCTACTGATTTCCAGTTTGCACGGTTGGTACCTAATGTTTATCCGTGCTCACACGCGTAGCCCCGTCCCGTTGTATTATTGCGAGACCTGGTTTTGTGCACTATGTTTAGTTTCCATGTATAAGGAGGGTTCATTTTTCATGCTGAGCTTCGTGAAGCATTCAGATTAAGAGCCTGCTATACCTTAAGTGAGTACTGATATGTGTGTGAAATACTGGACTGCATTTCAGTCGTGTGGTGTAGTTCATGGCGTGTAATCGCTGCAGTGGGGTGGTTGGCGTGAGTTACCGTAGCGGTCGTTATAGTAAATAAGGGAATGTTCGTAATTTCGCCCCCTTCATTTTATTTGTTATTGATGGAGTTTATTATTAATTTCAGGTGAGGAAACGCAACCAGTGGGATAAGGAGTCTATGGAAATGCTATTAAGGCAGTTAGGGACAAAATGATGGGTCACAAACGCTCAAGGAAAGCTTTTGATACCCCACGAGCAACACTGAATGACTGTATTAAAAATACCAAGAGATCATTTTTCTTAAATGGCCTTCAAGTAATTCATTATAGGGAAAGTGTTTGGTAAGTATAGAAAGGAAACATATATTAAAGTTAATTGTACCTTGCATACATTTGGTGGGGGATGAAATTACGAACACATATTTGTAGATTAGTTTCTGCAATGTTTATATTGAGCACCTTACGTTATAACAATTTCATTGTAAGTGGATAATATATATACCAATTTATACCATTGTAAGTAATATTCCTGAATTGCTACAAGTCCAAATCTGCTAAGGGGGAGACATATGAGCCCCCCTACCTTACCATCCGAGCCTTTCCCTGTAGAATATTTGGATAAACGCCAAGACTGTCGCAGCTAAGTCGAATTGAGCATGAATAGTTTAACATAAATTTAATTTTCCACTTCCGATGAGATTGGGATAATAGTAGACGAAATGAATTATCCGTGTACTTGTATGAATATATATACTAGCAAATGTATACGTGCTTCGCTACGGTAATCTACACTATACGGATATCGACGTAAATTACTGTACATGCAGTGAATAAGATTGTATAAAATCGCATGTCTCTTAGCGTTATGCAGAAACAGCAGGGGAAGGTTCCCATACGTTGTTTCCAATGTAAAGTGCGAGATGTGGAGTTGTGATGATAATGGCAGGCTCACTTGCCTACTGCCCTTCACAGTTGATTTCGGAACTTTCCATTATAATGGCAGACCCATTACCTACTGTGCGGTTACAATCGATTTGGGGAGTCGTTACAATGGCAGGCCCCTTTCCTAATTCCAGACAGATTACAATTGAGGAGTTTTTATTATCATGGCAGGCACCTTCCTTACTGCAGTCAAAATTGTTATGTGCTGTTATCATTATAATAACAGATCCCTTTAGTTAATGTCAGTTACACTGAGTTGGTGGGTTTCCATTATAATAGCGGGCCACTATGTATAATGCCGGTCACATTTTAGATGTGTAAATTTGCTTATAATGGCGGACACACTTGCTTACTCCCAAACACTATCGGTTAGGGGAGTTTTGAACAAAATTGCATGCTCCCTTGACTTCTGCCAGTCTAATCGAGAAGGGAATTATTCATTACAATGGTAGTCCCTCTTTACTAATGCCAGTTACAAAGGAATTGGAGAAGGTTCCCATTCTTACTGCCAGTCAAAGTCGATGCGGGGAGTAATGATTACAATAGCAGACGCCCTCCTGCTGAACGTCACTGTCGATTTGTAAAATATTAATTATAATGGCAGACACACCCTTTCTACATCACTAAAAATCGATTTCAATGAATATAATATATAGCTCGGTATACGAAGCATATGTATGTTTACAATATTGAAGACCTGCATTTACAGTTTAACTGCTTCTAAACGATACGTCATATCGACAAACGGATTGTAGCATACTACGCCTCATTTAGCTGTATAAATGTCTGGCCTGATGATATTTTCTCCTATCTCATCTATTTGTGGGTAAGATCCAGTTAGGTTCGTTGAATAGGGTGAAACATAGAATTTGAATCGCATGTGGATACTGGGTGGGTTGATATTCGTGTAGAATTAGATGATTCTATCTTTAGTATAAGTGATTCAAACTAATACGTGTACAAAATGCAAAATGTACGTACAATCGAGAAATAAAGAAAATCTAACGTATAAGGAATAGAGATACGACATAGCGTCATAGGACCAAAGTTGTACATCACTCCAAATTGAACGGAGATTGTGCCAACCGTTTTGTCATACGACTTACCGGTTAGCCACAAAATACCTCGAAATGAAGGTCTGCACTAACTTTAAAATTACCTCAATATTTCAATATTCTTCGAGGATAAAAAAATGAAATATTGAAATATCTTGCAAGATTTCCCTTGGTTACAGTCTGAGACATATAATTTTGCCAAATTTCAATATTCTAGCTCGTCTGGCAGATTGCGCCTAAATCTTGCTTGTGGGTGGGGGAGGGGAGGGGTTAAATTAGGACTTTCAGGAAACTGAAGCTAACAAATATGCAGATGGTCATTATTACACCTGAAGCGGATAACTGTACGAAAATTTCGCCAAAATAGTCTATGTACAGGCACACGGTCGTTACGATGTTATTTATGGAGGTAAGGAATTGGATCCACGTACAACACCTTTTGGGCTATGTCCGCTGGACGTGGCCTGCAAAACAGATCGTTCACGATATATCCCTTATTAATCCTCCTATCGAAAAAATGCACATGGAAAAATGTTTTAAAAACGGATTTCCATGGGGTTGGTCGATTTCTAGTTAGATTGGTCTTGTATGTATTTTGGGAGAGTAAGATCACTGTTTTGGTTCCCTACAAACCCCCAGTAAATTTAGGTATTAAGAAATAATATTGGCCGTAAAGCCTACCCAAGGACACGTGGATTCTAAATATGAAGTTTGGTAGAAATATATCCAGTAGTTTTCAACTTATAAGAACTTAAGAGAAACAGACGAACAAACAGACAGACAGACAGACAGACACCAAAGCTAAACAATGTGCAGATGGTCATTATTACACCTGAAGCGGATAACTGGATGAAAATTTCGCCAAAATAATCAATGTACAGACACACGGTCGTTACTATTTTATTTATATCGAAGATAAGGGATCTGCTACACATACAACACCTTTCGGGCTATGTCCGCTGGAATTAGCCCGCAAAACCGACCGTTCATGATATCTCCCTTATTAATCCTCCTATCGAAAAAGTGTAAGTAATTCGTCTTTATTCGTGGCGAAGTTAGGGCCCAAGGCCCTCTCTTACACTTAACCACAATATTTAAAATAATTAACATACATACAGTATAATATTTAAATACAACAAATATTTTTAAAATAATATAGTACTAATAGAAAATATAGAGATTGTAATATAAAAACGATTATAGAATGTACAGCACGACAGTCTAAATGTACATGATAATAAATATAAAACTAACACTATTGATAATAAGAGACGGAAACACAGTAAAAACCTATAACTAGCGAATATATTTCTAATTTTTATGCTCATATGCTCATTCACGCAGTCATTCACACTGTACACATCGAAATTCAGCTAGAAGTATTCAGAAAGTGATTTCGGCAATCCATCTTAAATCTACTACGAGAACGTAAATCCCTAATGGTAGCAGGTAGGGTATTCCACAGCCTAGCGGCAGTGACTACAAAGGAGCGGTTGTAGGTCCTGGAGTGACTGAGAGATATTTTTAAACAGGAGCCAGATCTTGTATCGTGGTTATGATAGGAGGAAAGGTAATTAAATTTTGAAGAGAGATAATTCGGTACACCTGTGTTTAGAACTCCATGCAGAAGGGACAACATGTGGAGACTGCGACGCTCATGAACACGAAGCCATGACAACTCCCTGTAATAAGGTGAAATGTGAACACCATATCGCAGCTTAAATATGAATCGAATACAGGTGTTTAGACTCCGTTCAAGCATCTTGTTACTGTCATGAGATATGTCCGTAAGTAGAGAGTCGCAGTAGTCTAGAATTGGTAAGATTAGGGATTTTACCAGTTGTATTTTAAGATGTTTCGGAAACATGGTACGGAAGCGTTTGAGAGGAAAAAGGGATTTCTGCACTTTACGGCATGTATTTGTCACTTGTTCAGTCCAATTTAGTGTCTCACTCATTATAACGCCTAAGTTTCTTACTGACGTACAATAGGGCACGACAATATGATTTAAAATAATTGGGGGTACATGTCTACTTTTTAACAAGTTAAGGTTTCTTTTGGTACCAAATTTAATAGCCTGAGTTTTGTTAGGATTTATTAACAAGCTGTTAATTTTTCGCAAGTTTTAAAAAACGGATTTTCTTCAAGGTTGGTCGATTTATTGTTAGGCTAGTCTTGTATATATTCTGGGAGAGTAAAATCACTATTTTTGTTCCCTATAAACCCCCAGTAAATTTAGGTATTAAGAAATAATATTAACCCTAAAACCTACTTATGGATGATAAATATGAAGTTTGGTAGAAATATATCCAGTAGTTTTCAAGTTATAAGAATTAAGACAAACAAACAAACAAACAAACAAACAAACAAACAAACAAACAAACAAACAAACAAACAAACAAACAAACAAACAAACAAACAAACAAACAGACAGACAGACAGACAGACAGACAGACAGACAGACATACAGACAGACAGACAGACAGACAGCAAAGCTAAAAAATATCCAGATGGTCATTATTACACCTGAAACGGATAACTGAATGAAAATTTCGCCAGTATACTCAATGTACAGAGACGAGGTCTTTACGATGTTTAAACTATCCAGTGAGTGAATGACAAAATAAGAGGTATTGAAAATGATTTAAGTTATGATTTTATTTTAGTTTGTACACATTTCCTACAATACGGTATGTGACATATTTCATGGGCATAAACCCTGTACACTTATTTCTATATCATATAAAATTGTAATACTCTTACCCTGTAACACCGCCTTTCACTCTTATAACAACCTCAGTACGTTTTGGCATTCTTTCGATGCTCCGTATGGGAATTTCTCTAATAGCTTTCTAACATTGTCATACCTGGTGGCGATATTTTCTTACTTGACAAACATTTGTGGAAATAGGGTTTCTGACCTTGTTATTCATTATATTCCAAATTCCAACTGGAACAGAATTTTTCATTGTTACACCTACGCTAGAGTGTGGAAAAACTTTAAATCTTGAAGATTCTATTGGTAGGTAACTGAATTGCCCCCGTATGCTGGTCAAAAGGAGTGCTCTCCCTTGAAATGCAATCAAACTGTGTCATATGGAAATGTAACGCGTGTGAGATTTTCTGAAATGGGAACAGAATAAATAGCGAAGTCATATTTAAAATTTGTAAAGTATTGTAATTGGAGACAAGTTGTCTGTTGCATGATTTTCATTAAGATAAAATAATAAAGTAGTAGCAACGTAGTCCAGACACTCGCAAGAGATCGGGAATGCGCAAATAGGATATGGGAGCGGTCAGGTGGCGCTATTGTCGATGTGTAGTGTGCACCTGACGGGCATCCAGTTGGGAGAGATATTACTGTGTGGCGTTGAAGCAAAGAGTGTTGATTTCACCGCTCTAAAGCATGTCCTCGAAACGTGATCAGCGTTCGTGGATTAAAATCGAGGTTGCCAGTGGCAAAAATGCGTCAGAATGTTATCGAGGATTACGCGAAGTCTGTGGCGAGAATGCATTACTGTGTACGACGGTTGCACGTTGGGTCAAGGCGTGTCGTGCGGGTCGGAATGAGGCTGCGGATTTTCACCGTTCAGATCGGCTGTCCATTCCTCAAGGTCAGATTGACATCATGAGTGGTCTCTTTTCCGTGGACCATCGATGGACTGTCCAGGAATTTTCTATAGAGACACCTGTCCTCAGCGCAGTAGGGTACTCCGACTCTGTCATCAGCAGAGAACGCCTTGCCAACGTTCCCCAACGGCTTCTAGACATTTGGCAAAAGTTAACAGACTTTGCGTGTTACTGCATTAAAGGAACGTATTGACATTGTACTTTTTAATAAATTAAGTATTGAATTCTATCAATATTACCACTACTTTATATTCATCCCTCGTGTATTCTACCTCTATTCCTCTACCCAGACATTTCCATGAAATAAGAAGCTGCTAAGTTTGATCCGTAACAGTTCCCGTTCTCGGAGCATCCTGGGATGTAAGCAGGAATTGCAGAAAGCCACTGTTAGGTAAGTGATCACTAAACGTCAATGTCAGTGAAACGATTCACTAAACATCTTTGTTATAAGAGAGAGTTGCAAGGAGGCATGTGTCTCGTCCACCGCCACTGTTAAAGGGACTTACTTATCAGCATTCTCATAGGAGAGTGCTCATGGAAGGTATACGACTCGCTCAACACCACCGTTATAAAAGAGTCCTCCTGGGAGAAATGTGATTCAGTCACCAGCACTGTTATAAAAGAGTGCTCCTGGGATATATGTGACTCCATCAACACAACTGTTATAGGACAGTACTCCTAAGAGGTATGTAACTCGCCGAACAGCAACATTATAATATGAGTGTGCTCCTAGAACGTTCGTTTCTCATTCAACACAACTGTTATACGAGAATACTCCTGGAAGGTATGTGACTCACTGAACACATCTGTTAAAAGAGATTGTTCCAAGGATGTATGTGACTCACTTTACACCGTTGTTTTAAAAGAACAAGAGCACGAAATTCTTCAAAACTCTTATTTATGATTTTGCTGTAATTGCTAGCTTATTATGTAGGGAATCTAGTCGCAAAAATATTTATTCGAATTCAGTACGTAAGTGCACTAAATTCCTAACAATGATGTTATTGGCCTTACGCCCCACTAACTGCTTTTACGGGTTTCGGAGACGCCGAGGTGCCGGAATTTAGCCGCACTGGAGTTCTTTAACGTGCCAGTAAATCTACCGACGCGAGGCTGACGTATTTGAGCACCTTCAAATACCACCGGACTGAGCCAGGATTGAACCTGCCAAGTTGGGGTCAGAAGGCCAGTAATCAAAATGTCACGCCTCCCCGAGGCACCTTTCAAAATACCAGAAAGAGCTGATCCGCTCTCAATCTTTCAAGCCTATTCAAGGCCATACCATACATTGCGATCGCTTGCCACAACTTACAAGAATTAAACAGGGGTATCTCGTACCCAATCTACTGGGCCTTCGCAGGAAGGAAAACAAAACGGGTTAAATTAATGGCCCAAAATACAAGGCTGAATGGAGGCGAGTACTTGCACTCCTACATGAAAGCTTGTTAAAACCTAAGTGGCGCTAAGCCGATACACCGGGGCTATTCCAACACTATATAGGTGACTTGTATAAGAAAATTTTTAACACATTAGGGAAGATTAGAAAATCAATTACAAAAACATAGTCACCTCAAGTCAAAATGAAGGGGACCTCGAGAGGGTAAAACACTCTCTATCCCCGATTTACATTTAAAGATATATGAAGTTTTACAAAGATGGAAAAAGATTTACATGTTTTAAGTTAAAGGTTACATATTAAAGGTTTCGGACCTGCCCCGCGGGTCAAACTGCTGAGCTAGCAAGGAAAAGGAAATATGTTAAACGGCCATTACCTTGTTGAAGAGCTGCTGCCCGAAGAAAGAGGCGCTACCCGCTCCCTGCTATACTTCCATACACTAAGCTAGATGTTGTTGAAGTGGCCGGGAGACAAGAAAATCAGCAGTTTTTATACCCTCGTGGAAGATTCGAGACCTTTCATGAATAATTAACACACCCACAGACGTTTATTGGTCGGCTAAAAGTTACAAGTCAAAAATGAAGAAGAAACCTGTGATTGGAGGGAAATTAATTACAGAAATTCCTGATTGGGTAAATTCAAAACAGGCGGAAAGAAAGGATCAATATTGCCAACCCACCAACGAAAGAACGAAATTTAGTAAAGGAAACAACTTATGAATACAAAATATCTTCAAGAAAAGTTCCTTCACTTCGCACCAGGGTGCATGATCATAGTTTTTGGTAGAGGCATCTGTGAGAGAATGTCCACACTTCTTGATAATTAGTAAACAAAAACAATTCGAAATTAACACAGGGACATCTTCAGATAAATGTTTGAATTAATTCAGTTTATAAGGTTCAGAGTTTCTCCAGTAGAGGAGTACTTTAAGGTGGGAAATTCAAATGTGCGGCGTATGGGTGTACCAACCGGTACAATAATAATAATAATAATAATAATAATAATAATAATAATAATAATAATAATAATAATAATAATAATAATAATAATAATAATAATAATAATAATAATAATAATAATAATAATAATAATAATAATTTAAAAATTCATGGAGACAAAAGGGAAAAATAGAAAAATTAAACAAGTGTCACAATTTAAGTATATTGGTGGAACAATTCAGGAAAATGGACTCAAAACAAATGACAATGAAATTCGATGCCAAAAGATGGAAACTGCATATCGATTAACCCAAGATATCTATAACAAAAATTTATCTCCAAGCACATAAAACTAAGACATTCCAATACAGTCATTAAACCAGAATGTCTTTATCTATCAGGAACGCTATTTTTTATAGGAAAGCATTGAGAAAAAGGACACAAAATCGTAAGAAAATCGTAATGCCCAAAACTCACAGACGGACAATACCGACCAAGAGGCAGACAGGAAATCAGACAATACACAAATATTCACAGTGACATTAGAAAATGCAGATTAAGATTTTATGGACATATTGAAAAAATGCATCAAGACAGATTAAAAAAAAATCGAATTCTATGTAAGCAGGAGTAAAGCCAAAATAGTCACAATGAAATGGAATGGCGAAATCAGAACCTATTTGAAACAGGCAGGAATTACACCAGTATATGTCTAAAACAGGGTAATCCTCGGATCAAAATTCACAAATAGAAAGTTGACCAAGAGGAAAGACCAAGGAAGAAGACTGGAACAACCTGGTCTGAAGAGAGAAAGGAATCTCACAGTGAAGGAATGAAAGACCGAGCTCGATAGCGCAGTCGCTTAAGTGTGGCCAGTATCCAGTAATCGGGAGATAGTGGGTTCGAGGCCCACTGTCGGCAGCCCTGAAGATCGTTTTCCGTGTTTTCCCACCAGGCAAATGCTGGGGCTGTACCTTAATTAAGGCCACGGCCGCTTCCTTCCACTTCCAGGACTTTCCTATCCCATCGTCGCCATAAGACATATCTGTGTCGGTGCGACGTAAAGGAATTAGCAGAAAAAAGAAAGAAATATGGGCACAATGGAAGGCAAATGCATGCCTCTAAGTACTTTGCGTAGTAGTAATGGGCTTATTCGCATATATATAATAGTAGTAATAATACTCATAATAAACTGCCCCCGCTATTCCAGAACTACAGAGAGCATACAGCACGTCATCTCTGGCTGTCCACACTTGGCCAACACTGGTTCTAAGCACCGACATGATTAGATAGCTAAAATAATTCACCAGAAATATTCTGTAAAATATGGATTTCTTCAGTCATCAACTGCATATTGGAATTACACACCTCCACCCGTTCTCGAAAACTCTTCGTACAAGCTTCTATGGGAATGAGATGTCATAACCGATATCACGCTCAGCAACAATAGACCATATATTATTCTAATCAATAAATCAAAAATATCCTCATTCCTTACAGAAATTGCTTGTCCAAACATCTGCAAACAACAATAGCCGCAAAGGTATCAAAATACACAGAACTGGCAATAGAAATACAACGCCTGTGGAAATTAGAATCAGCCATTACAGTTTCAATAGTAAAATCATGTACTGGTGTTATTCATAAAAAGCGTGCATAGCTCTTTGTCCGCATTAAACCTGCATCATCACACGTATGTTTAATTGCAGAAAGCCACCCTCGTGAGCACCTGCCACATTGTGAGAAAGTTTCTGGGAGCATGAAGATCCAGGCCGCAGTTCTGGTAATACTGAAAGACAGATTCCCAAAACGGAGAGGTAAAAAGGTGTTTAGGGACAGCGTATGTGGACATTTGTTGCATATATGTATGTTGTAATTATTTCTGTTGTAAATATTTGTAGATATCTGTATCGTTTCCTAATCAAGAGAGTGACTCCTTGCTTAGGCCGAATCAACCCTTTATGTTACCGGCAGAATCTGAGCCTTCCTACATGGATGTAGGCCTAATAATAATAATAATAATAATAATAATAATAATAATAATAATAATAATAATAATAATAATAATAATAATAATAATAATAATAATAATAACAATATTTTAAGAAATGAGGTAAGCGAGATAGGAAATACCAGACTTAAAGAAATGAAGTTATAATAAGCGGTGATAAACCAAATCTAAAAGACTCTAAGAGCAAACTAACGAAATCCCTACACACGGTAGGATACACTGCATGAACATACAAGCCCAATGTTACAAAGTACAGAATTTGAAAAATAACTTTGATACATATATTTATCACGAAGTGTAATTCACTAAGTTATCTCAAGACAGAGAAAACAAAGAGCACCAGAACAAAATAAATTCTAACTGGGTATATCCAGCCTAAAATACAGGAGCTAAGCGCAAGTTAAACGGGTGTCCAACAGAAGATTACACAAGAAAGGCTAATATAAGTTTTGAAACCACAAGATGAAAGGGATTCTAAAAATCCTATCAAATCTCACAAACATAGGCAGGCTACAATGTGATGGCATCCTACTGCGGGGAAACTGCTCAATTAAGCAGAGGTTAAGCTGTGATCGGTGGGAAGGAGAGCTAAATTCAAAAAAAGGGAAATGATTTAAGAAGATAAGCCCAATTCGCAGTGAATAGAATGGTGAAGAGGTTTCCGAAGGGAAACAAATTTCAAACTCCCTGCTACATTAAAGAAATTCAAACAAGTTCGAGCACATAAGTTAGTCCCACATGGTGATACGAAGAAAGGGCATTAGTTCATAAATGTTTGCCCTTGTACTCGCTCCAGAATAGACACACCTATACGATTTAACAATGAAACGGAAAATAGATACCTGCCAAAGCTTGAAAATTGACATGCTAACTTCAGATTAAAAATTAATCTTCTTCAACCTAGAGGGGAAATACATGAGGAAGCCGAGTTCAAGCTGTCATTTTCTGCATTAGTACCAGCCATGGAGGAGTCCCCTCTGCCTCTCACAACAGTTAATGTTCAATCCTAGCGTCTCTTATTTATATTCTGTGCTTGTATGATCATTAACGAATTAATGAATTAGTTGCAAAATTAGAGCGAAACAAAACAAAAAGGCAGAAATACCCGGTGGCTCACCCGCCCCATGTTATTTAGTTTTATGAAATCCAAACCAAGCCCCATGGTACAACAGCCCTGAAGGGCCATGGCCTACCAAGCGACAACTGCTCAGCTCGCAGGCTTGCTGGTTACGAGGTGTCGTGTGGTCAGCACAACGAATCCTTTCGGCCGTCCTCCCCTGGGTTTTCTAGACCGGAGGCGCTATCTCACCGTCAAAGAGGTCCAAAATTTTAATCTCGTAGGCTGAATGGATCTCGAACGAGCTCTCAGATCAAGGTAAAATCGTACCCGTTGCCTCCGAGTAAACGACTGGCACGCTACCCTCCAAACCGCTGGGCCGGCTTTATGAAACCCGAACAGTATTACATTTCTCCATAAGGTCGATATTTCTGTGTACCCTGTCTGTGTATTAGCAATGTAAATAAGCCAAGAAAATAGCAAAGGAAAACAACTATGCACAATTTTCCCGCTCAATCATGCGGACCGTTGTACAACAAGGTCCGTGAAATAACACATGCACCTATAATACGATCGAATTAATAAGTGTCAAGTGATTTATAATGGCGTAAAGTTAAATGAACGCCGCAAACCATGACTGAAAACTCTGGCTAGCATATTAACTTTTGAGTTTCTCGAGTGATATTTCAAGCTGTCTCTTTTCAGTTTCAACTGAGATAATTTTTAACTGTCAGGTTCTTCATTCTACCGAAAATAACTTTGAATAAATAAACTTATAAAATATCTGAAAAAGGAAATATATGGTAACAGAATTATACATAAAAATGAAACAACTTAATTTAAAAAGTATGACAGGTTTCGTTCTTGACAGAACATCATCAGTTTCTATCAAATCACACTGAACTATATATTTAGCAGTGCATAGACATTTATGTTTATTTCTGTTTAAATCCCTTAAACTTGACCATCCCTGTACTGTGGTGTTTAGTGTGATTACGTGTCACCCTCGGAGGCCCGAATTTCCCACGAAATTTGAAAAAGTGATACGAGTACTGGGACCGGGTCCACTCAGCCACGAGAGGTCAACTGGGGGAGGGTTAGAATCTCACCTCAGCCATCCTCGAAGTGGTTTCCCATAGTTTTCCACCTCTCCTCCAGGCAAATGCCGCGATGGTACCTAACCTAAGGCCAAGGCCGCTTCCTTCCCTACCCTTCGAACCTTCCCATTCCTACAACGCCCCTGTTCAGAAAAGCAGGTGAGGCGCCTGGGCGAGGCAATGGTCCCATTCCCAGTTGTATACCCGACCAAATATCTCACGCTCCAGGACACTACCCTTGAGGCGGTAGAGGTGTGATCCCTCGCTGATTCCGAGGGATAAACCAACCCTGCATGGTAAATGGATTAGGTAATAAATAACATTAAAAAGCTTGAAATTTGGAAGTTATCATTATGAAGTCCTCACTGCTCTCCAGTCTAGCGTCGAGAACTATGAAGGAGGAAGAACGGAGTGGCCATACCGGGGACGCTATCTCACCGTCAGGTAGCTGCACAGTTGTAATCATGTAGGCTGGGTCGACCTCGAACCAGCCCTTAGATCCAAGTAAAACATCTTTAATGAGGTTATGAGACGTGGAACAGTTAATAGTGTTCAGAAAACAGGAGAGGAATTCCTATCGTCAAGGAGGGGAAACACTCATTTTACTCTATAACAAACGCTTCACTAAATTTGGTTATTAAGTCGGAAAATGAAGGAATGATGCTGGAATACAGCAGTGTTATTTATCTTGACCTGTGTTTTCCTGTTCATCTGTGATGGCATTTTGACTTACCCTTGCGGATGCAACAACTCAGCATTGTTGGCTTTCCGACAGATTACAGAAGTCGTAAGGTGACAGTTTAAAAATCTAATTTTTCGAAAATATTTATCAAAGGAAATGAGAATAACCATTCCTATACTGAATTTTTTCAATGGATAGAAAACATACCTTTTTGAAATTTAACTTCTTCGAGTGGACCCAAAATGACTACAATACTTATAGAAATTTTTTTTTGAATTTCAACAGTCTATGTTAATGAACAAATTGCTCTGAAATGTGCACTGCCCAAATCTGTCTTCAAAACGAAAATTATATCAGGGGATTCACAGATCCAGACAAACTAATTAAAAAGGTGCAAATTAAGACAGAGCATGTCTTTCTTTCGGCCAGGTAATCAATTAAATTGAATTTAAAATTTAAAATGAAAATCCTCTGCCTGTTTCCAGTCATTCGACAGGATCAGGAATGGAATGAATGAAGCTCTCATCTACTGGCGAGGATAGGAATTGCACGAATTGTGCAGGCTGCCAAAGCCTGTCACCCTCCTCTTGGACAATGATTAATGACTAGGGCCCAGCTTTAAAAAATGCATGAGCTGCGCATATCAAAATACATATTTTGAATGTTAGTGCATATTTCGAAAGTTAGTACATATTTTGAACGTTACTGCATATAAATATATATTTTTCTCTTGTGTGTGATCGATTATCTAAGATTTTAGAACGGAATGGGGAATCTAATTAACTCTATATGTTGTACATCCCTTGGCAACACCAGAAGCCTTCCCTGATCAAGGAAAGTGATTTCAGTTTCGCAATACAAGCAGGAAGAGGGATAAAGACCCTTTTCACAACAGCAATTTCTTTCTTGCTGGCATTCCTTTCTCCTTACGGTAGCCTCCCAAGGTTTGCTTAAACAAGTGCGTTCATCTGTTAACTTGCTCTTCGTCTATTGCAGTGTTTTACGATAGTATGATTATTATTGAATATCCAGTTGCAAACCCTATTTTAGAAGTAGTATATTAGGGCTATGGATAGTGAGAATAAGTTAATACATGAAAATTGCATTTAAAATGAAGATCTTATAAATGAGGTGGAAAAAATTAAAAAACATTTTATAACAGCATCTTCTCTGAAATACTATAGTGAGAGGTGCTTGGTATTCAATATTACACATGTTCAAATGCATTAATAATTCATATCTACTCCTGTCAAGAATTGGACACTAAATAAAAGACGAGGAACCATTTGTGTTATTTCACAGGTACAGTTGTAGAGCTTCTGAATATTGACTCTAAAACTCTCGAAGTACGATCCAAACTTTCCAAGTCCTATCAGAAACTGAGTTTTAATATGTTCATGTTAAAATAACCTACTTTGCAGTGTGTCTTGAATATCTAAAGAACAAGTCCCTTGGTAGCCGGCCGTTTTTGCTGATGTTCCATTGGTTGTTCCACATATCTTGTGTGCTCCTATATTTTCAGTACCCTTTTTACGAAAGACACAAAGCACTTGTCATATATCAACAAAGCGTCAGAAGAAGTAGTAGCTGCTATTGGCAAGTTCATCAGCGCTCTCATTTCCTTCTACTCCGTCATGAGCTCGGACCGATTTCATGCAGATATTTTTACTATAACCTAATATGTGTGATCTTATATTAACAGCTAGCGGATGAAAGTTATATTTTTCTTAGATTGTTTTCAAAGCTGCCTGAGAATCACTCAATATTTGCGCGTGTTTTTTCAAATCCGCATAACTGTCTATTTTATAGCGCACGGTTCTGCTCGAAAGACTGAACATGAGGGAGACAGTCTAAATTTTTTCGCATGCACCTCACTCTTATTCTGTAGCAGTAGAAAGCACATCCTACAAACCATCTTTTTCTTTGCTAATCCGGATGCACACGTATACATATTGTAATGATGTTGTGTGTTGCACATTTCTTGGCAAATTTACTCGGATGACCTGCTGTCAATGCATTAGCTTGCAGTTCAAGAGTAACCCTTAAGATACTAGCAGAATAAGAACACCATTTTTTTTGTTAATGTGAGCTCAGATTTGGCAATAGCTGTTAAATGTGAAGGTGGAATTCCCGTCACAACAATGGCTGCTTCCGTGGATATTGTAGATTATTCACGAATAATTCTGAGTACAAAACCTCTTTGAATTTGGGCTAGTTTGGCTTGAACCCAGTTACTTTTCAATATATTATGATAAGCAGGTGCACCATACAGTAATAACGGTTCAGCTACTCCATGATACGTTGTCTTTAATAGTTCTGGATTAAGACCCCATGTGAATCCATTAGCAATAGTGAAGTCAGACAGCAATTTGCTAGCTTTGGTAGACGGATCGTTTAACTGAGTTCTAAATGTTGGTTTTCTGTCTAAAACAACACCTAGGTATGATATTTGGTCCACCAGTTTTATAGCTTGTCCACTCATGTGAACTACAGGTATTTCAGCTTTTCTCATCCTCGCACTGAACATGCCACTTGTTTTTTTGAGGGTTGAATCCCAATTTATTTTCAAATACCCAGTTGTAAATTATATTCAGCGCTGTATTAGCTCGAAAAGTCAAACTTGAATCATCACTTTTAAGTAGAAGGGCATCGTCTGAATAAGCAATTATGTGACAGTCATTAGGTAATTCCAAAGTCAGTAAGTCATCATAGAGAATTGTACAGAATTCTGGGATATATGTAGAACCTTGAGGACAGTCTTTAGTGACTTTTTTTGTAAATGTAGTACTGCCCATTGTGAGATTTGCCTTTCGATTATTAAAATAGTTTCTAATTATTACATACGGTTTTATATAGGGCATCATTTTTTCTTCAGCTGATGTAATATTTTCGGCTATCAAGCATTGTTAAACGCTCCTGAGATATCTAACGAGATCAGCAGAGCGGTCTTCCTTTCTGTAAATACCTCTATCCATTCGACCACCAGTCGTATAGCATCCTCTGTTGACTTCTGTGCTGTGAATCCAAACTGGTTGTAATTTACCTGATTGATACTGCGCAGGTGGAACATTACTAGATTCATTAATAGCTTTTCTAATATTTTTCTTAACACTGGACATATAGGCCTATAAGGTTTTGCACTAGCCTTTTTTGAAGAATTTGTTTCTGGAATAATTTTCACTGCAGCCTCCATCCAACAGTCGGAAAACACAGAAAGTTTTAGGCATAAATTAAACAAAATCAAAACTAATTTTGGGCAACATATTTGGATATCGTCGCTTCACCGGTAAAACGTTGTATTCCACAAAGCTTTTCCTATCGATTATTCTCCTTAAGACTGGTCACGCCTCCCAGCCACGTATGGATATGCAGTCCATCAGAACAAGTTTTGTTGTGTTCATTTTCCTATGCCCATGTGTAAAGGAAAATTAACCTTACTGTACCGTACTATAGGAATGTATGTTTCCATTACGTATTTACGCACTCGTAGTGTATAATGCACGTAAGGTTCATTTCCGTTTACTCGTCGGCATAGGAAAACGAACACAACGGACATTGTTCTGATGGACTGCGTATCCATATGTGGCTGGGAGGCGTGACCAGTCTTAAGGAGAATAATGGATAGGAAGAGCATTGTGGAATACAACGTATTACCGGTGCACCGACGATATATTTTTATTACATTGGCTGAAACTCGTTCTTAAACTCTAAAAATGTCTAAGGATAAAGAGATCTAGGTTTATTTTAATTAAACAGTGGATATCAGGTAATAGTGACTATACAATTGGCTCTAATATAGTGTACTGTCAGGTGTGCGAAAAAAGTGTAAACTTGCGATATAAAATTTCAAATTGAAGAGCATTCGAAAACAACTTCACAAGTCAGATCAAAAGAACAGAGTAAGAATACGCAACAGTTACTTTTAATCGACGTGAAAACACGGTGTGAAGTTAGTACATTTTCCGCTGATATTTGTAAAGCTTTTGTATGCAGCAACATTCCGTTGAATAAATAGAATAATGCACATTTACGCTCGTTCGTTGAAAAGTATTGTGCAAATCGAAGTATACCAGATTAGCAGGCCATTAGGAAGAACCATTTACTTTCAATGCACGCTTCCATTCGATACGATCTGACATAGGAGGGAACTGTGTCTGGTTGTCGGTTGGTAAAACAAGCAATTCATGTGGTCGATACGTTGCGAACTTCATAGTGGTTAGGTTATGTCCAGAAGAACTCGGCAAACCTCATTTACTTTCATGCAAGGTGCTAGAAGAAACCAACCACGCTACAGTAGCAAGATTTGTTTACGATTCCCTGCGACTTCTGTGGCCTAGTGAATTGGAAAGTGATTGTTACAAAGTGCGCCTTTTAGTCACAGATGCAGCTTCGTATATGTTGAAAGTTGGTCAGTCTCTTCGAGTATTTTTCCAAATATCATCCATGTCACATGTTTGGCCTATGGAGTGCATCGTATTGCAGAAGAGATACTTACCCTCTTTCCATATGTCAACAAAGTATTTCAAGTGGGAAAAAACGGTTCCTAAAAGCACATTTCGTGCTTAGTTGTATAAAACCCATCTGCCTCAGGTTTCTCTTCCACCAGTACCTACTCTCAGAAGATGGGGAGCTTGGTTATCCGCAGTATCGATCTACCACGAGAATTTTAATCAAGTGAAAGATGTAGGTAAATGTACTGATGATAATCATACTGCGTGTATTCGTGACGAAAATGTATGTAAAGCTAGTTTAATCCATATGCAGTATTTGTCACTTTCGAAGGCGATTAAGGGCCTAGAATCTCGTGATGCACCCTTACACAAATCCTCTTAGTTAATTTAAAACACCTTCAGTTCTTTACATGGTTTCCTGGGTGAAACAGGAGAAAAAGTTGAAATGAAACTCAATGCGGTATTTGACTCAAATCCATGACTGAAGAAGATTCAATCCATAAACAATTACATAGGCGAAATCAGGCAGTCTTTGCCAGAAGAATGTTTTGAACAGCCAGTGCCAGTGAACTAGTATTGCCCAGTTATGTCCGTCGACATAGAACAATCATTTTGAGCGTATAAATTAGTTCGGTCCGACAACAGAACGTCATTAACCTCTTAAAACATTGAAAACTGTTGATAACCGACTGCCATGCATCACTTTGCAAGAAATGAAATATGTTTATCAATTTAAAACTGAGATAAAATTACATAATACGTTTGGTAAGTGCATTATTTTTGTTTACTTTTTAGTGAATATTTTTAACAATTTTAATGCATATATACCTGCATTTTTTGAAGGTTTTAGTGGATATGTATCCCGGTCCTACTAATGACTGAGAGATGAAATGAAATTATATTGGAGAGTGTTCCTGGAATGAAAGATGACAGGAACAACCGGAGTACCAGGAGAAAAACTTGTCCCGCCTCAGCTTTGTACAGCACAAATCTCACATAGAATGACAGGGATTTGAATCACGGAACTCCACGGTGAGACGCCGGCGCGCTGCCGCCTGAAGCACGGACGCACTTCATTTTAAAATTAGCTGATGTTAAGATATGAATGGCACCGTAATAGGTAATTGCCACTTCAACAAACAAACAAACAAACAAACAAACAAACAAACAAACAAACAAACAAACAAACAAACAAACAAACAAACAAACAAACAAACAAACAAACAAACAAACAAACAAACAAACAAACAAACAAACAAACAAACAAACAAACAAACAAACAAACAAACAAACAAACAAACAAACAAACAAACAAACAAACAAACAAACAAACAAACAAACAAACAAACAAACAAACAAACAAACAAACAAACAAACAAACAAACAAACAAACAAACAAACAAACAAACAAACAAACAAACAAACAAACAAACAAACAAACAAACAAACAAACAAACAAACAAACAAACAAACAAACAAACAAACAAACAAACAAACAAACAAACAAACAAACAAACAAACAAACAAACAAACAAACAAACAAACAAACAAACAAACAAACAAACAAACAAACAAACAAACAAACAAACAAACAAACAAACAAACAAACAAACAAACAAACAAACAAACAAACAAACAAACAAACAAACAAACAAACAAACAAACAAACAAACAAACAAACAAACAAACAAACAAACAAACAAACAAACAAACAAACAAACAAACAAACAAACAAACAAACAAACAAACAAACAAACAAACAAACAAACAAACAAACAAACAAAAACAAACAAACGAACAAACAAACAAACAAACAAACAAACAAACAAACAAACAAAAAACAAACAAACAAACAAAAAACAAACAAACAAACAAACAAACAAACGAACGAACGAACGACCGACCGACCGACTAACTAACTAACTAACTAACTAACTAACTAACTAACTGACTGACTGACTGACTGACTAACGATCGAGCGAATGAACGAACTAATAATAATAAAAGACAACAGTCGAAAGTATCATGGGAGATTACATTTGGGAACTAATTCGCGAAAACCCACTGGAATAAAAACGAAGTCCAATCCGGGTAAATCTGTTTACTTTTAAAGCAACAGTGGCGTTTTCACCTTCCGAATGGTTTTCTCTTAAGTTGTCCTGTTTTTACTTATTTTTGAAATCCTACCTTATTTTTAGGAATACACAAGTACTTTAAGTACATATACGTAGAATTTTACTCAATGCTATGAAACATCTTGTTTTAATCTTTCGTGAAGTAAGAGTTCTATGAATAAAGTAGAATTGTGTATTGTAATGCAAGAGACTATCCTGGTCCATTAGTTAAAACTGCCAATATCCCCTAGTTAGAATACATCAGTAGTTGTCAATTTAAACTCAATTACGCACCCATTTGCATTTTAAGGTACCTTAAACGTCTTGTTTTGCTGAAAAGTACAAAAAAGAGGCAATAATTTCGCCCAGCGATGGTTGATCCATACATTTTCTAGTGTAGATTGACTTCTTTGGGCCTTCTAGGCTGGAGAGAACCTTTATTAATCGTCCGCAACAACCCTTGGGTTAAAAATCGGGGAGAAAATTAAAAGCTTGAAAGATCAATGCCCTGACTTCAAACACAAATCAGAACCATTGGCTTTTATTCATTTTATGGCAATGGGAGCCATCCCACACACGAAAAAATGATTCACAAACGAAAAATAAAATAAAAATTTGTGACCCAGTATTATTTAATTCAGGCTCACCGATTAATATTATTATCTCTCATGTCCCACACTGTAAATCGAACGACACCTGTACTACTCACATAGAATCTTCATCTCCGGAGTGGCTAGCCAAAATGTGAGCTCATGATTCCGTTACACTAAGGTTCGGTCGTGTGTTGATTGATTTTTCAGGTCAAAATGCACAGAATATATTATAAATAAAAATGGAATATTGATCTGAATTGCTTAAACACGCAATAATATTAAATTAAGCAAGCTTGGTGTACTACATCAAATTCTCGAGTTAATGTCGATGTAAACCAAGGAACAATTCATGTTCGAGAAGGTTTGTTCTAATTGGTTCCAGCTCATCTTGTGTTAATGATTTTTCTTCACGGTCTGTCTCAAGATGTCTGCTTCAATAGAAGCGCTCAGATGATAATCGTTTCACGGTCTTGTTTATATAAGGAGGCTACCTGCGTAGGATGCCTTGTAATGGCGTACTGAAGAACTGTCAAATGCACGCCGTATCACAATTATCTCCTCTGTCCTCTCCCCTTATCTCACAGTAACAACCTACCTCCTTAATCCACTCCTTCCAGTACACTTTTAAACATTTCAAATTTCTGAGCGGATCATTTTCAGCACTGATTTTGATTATAATATTTCATAAATTTTGTATAGGAAAGATACAGCTTGCAATCCTGTGATTTTACACGACTTGCCTACTTATATCGTGATCAAGACGCGGAGGATACGGAATTTTACGTGATTTTTTATATCGTTACCATGTCAATGGGACTTCCAGTTTTACATAGCTGCTGAAGTAGTATTCATAGCCACGGGGAATCAGGTTTTACGTTACTAGTTATTCCACGATCATTCCCACGTGACATCCAGTTTTACGTGACTATTTGTTTAGTGGTCATAGTAAATTCAATTTTACATAACTATTTATTTGGTGATCAGCCACGTCAAATTCAGTTTTACGTGAATATTTATTTAGTGATAGGCACGTGACTTTCAGTTTTACGTGAATATTTATTCAGTGATAATACCCACGTCAAATTCAGTTTTACGTGAATATTTATTTAGTGATCATAGGCACGTGACTTTCAGTTTTACGTGAATATTTATTCAGTGATAATACCCACGTCAAATTCAGTTTTACGTGAATATTTATTTAGTGATCATAGGCACGTGAGATTCAGTTTTACGTGACTATTTATGCAACGATCTTTGCACGTGACATTTTGCTTTACGCGACTGTTTATATCGTGATCATAACCACGTGACATCCAGTTTTATAATAATTTTAGCCACGTGACATTCAGTTTACATGTATGTTAATTTTGTGATCATAGCCACGTGACATTCCGTTTAACGTGACAATATTTTAGTGATCATGGCCACTTGACCTCCAGTTGTACTTACATATACATATATTTAGTGATCATAGCCACATGACATTGTTTTGGGTGACTATTTATTTAGTGATCGTAGTCACGTGAAATGAGGTGCATATAGCCCTGAGGTTCACTCAGCCTACACCAAAAATGAGTACCAGGTTAATTCCTGGGGGCAAAGGCGGCCGGGCGTAGAGTTAACCACTCTACCCCACCACGTGCCGAGGTTAACAATGGTGGAAGCATTTACCTTCCACTCCTCCAAGGGCCTTCATGGCCTGTAAGGAGGTGACTTTGCTTTGCTTTGTTAGTCATGTGAAATTCATTTTTACGCCACTATTTATTTAGTGATCATAGTCAGGCGACATTCAGTTTTATGTGACAATTCATTTAGTGATCATAGCCAGGCGACATCCAGTTTGACGTGACTATTTATTTAGTGATCATAGCCACGTGACATCCAGTTGTAAGTGAATATTTATTTAGTGATCATCGCCCCGTGATATTCAGTTTTACATAACTGTTTATTTAGTGGTCGTAATCGCGTGGATTATTCAGTTTTACATAACTGTTTATTCAGTGGTCGTAATCGCGTGGATTATTCAGTTTTACATAACTGTTTATTTAGTGGTCGTAATCGCGTGACATCCAGTTCACGTGACTATTTATTTAGTGATCATAGCCAGGCGACATTCAGTTTGACGTGACTATTTATTTAGTGATCATAGCCACGTGACATCCAGTTTTACGTGAGTACTTATTTAGTGATCATCACCCTGTGACCACCAACTTTACCCGCAGTCATGACTTTCAACATATTTAACATGCTTTTGTCGGGGTTCGAAACATATACGTTTTGGTGAGAAGCTGATGACAATGACACTTGGTTATCTCCACCATGGAAGAATGATAATTTCACATAATAATAATAATAATAATAATAATAATAATAATAATAATAATAATAATAATAATAATAATAATAATAATAATAATAATAATAATAATAATAATAATAATTTGATAAATAACCGTAGTACAGTTTACACAGTATTTGACCCATGACGGTATTGGGAACGAAAACAGCCACGGAATGCAGTGATAGGGAGCCTGCTTCATCCATTAATTTCAGTTCATGGCTGATGGCCGGAACGGGGTTCACTCAGCAGCATGGGGGCAAATGAGTTGCTATCTGATATGAAAGGATTCAGGATGTCGTTATGCTGACCACTAGCCATATTGCTTTACGTTGGCCGTCTTGCTGGGGAGCTGTGAAATTACCCCTCGAAGAGTAAATTTTTGCTACTTGCTTTACGTCGCACCGTCGAAGAGTAAATGCGCCACGGGTATTTAATCAAATAAATTATTGTATGTCTGTCTTTTTAATAACCGTTTTCTTGAGATTTTGATTCAATGCTATATAATAACATTATCACCAGGTCTCACAAACAAACCACGGGGCAGGTTAAATACATTTAGTTAATAAATAACATAATACAAAAGAAATACATTAGCCCAGTGAAAGGAAAGTTGGTATTATCTCCCATTGAAATTACAATTACAATTGAATATTCTTTTACAATTGACTTTATGTCGCACCGACACAGATAGGACTTACGGCGTCGTTGAGACAGGAAAGGGCTACGCTCGGTAAGGAAGCGGCCTTAATTAAGGTATAGCCCCAGCATTTGTCTGGAATGAAAATGGGAAACCACGGAAAACTATCTTCAGAGATGCCGACAGTGGGATTCGAAACCACTATATCCCGGGTGCAAGCTCACAGCTGCGCGTCCCTAACCCCATGGCCAGCTCGCCCGATACAATTAAATAGAAGTACGGCATGATTATGCAATTAAAATCATTTAGTATTTGAATACACACTAAGAAACTAATAGACACTAAAGAGACTGCCAGACTGATGAATGGGCGCGGCAAGCGGGTGAATTATAACGCAGTGTCCACAACCTTGGCAAAAAAATATGTACCCTTACTACCCTTCCTCACAGTACCTGCAGTATCCACTACTTGCCGTAGCGCTATACGAATCGGTTAGCGGCGACGAAGGCATTTTGTGTGTATTTCCGCCAATAATTATGTTAATAATTACAGAAAATAAAGGAGAGAATTAGCAGATAAGACAACAAGGCTTGTACAAACAGCTTTTTAGAAAATAATTCCTAGTTCTAGTTGGCTAAAGTGGAATAAAAATATAATGTTTTCTCCACAAAGTGGGGGCGGGCGAATGTCCCTCGTCGTCCCACCCCCTAATCGCCGCTACTGTTTGTAAACGCGCCAAAGATGCAGAAAAGGAAACTTAATAACTTATTAATTTATACATGTTGTGCCCGTTGCATTTTCGGACGTGTTCCAAAATGGCGCCTAGGAAAGGTATAGACCACTCAGACCCAAGAGAGTATACAACAAAGTCTTAACATTTAGATACAATAGGAGGCCATGATTCACTTGGAACGACTACATTTCAAAGGCGGTGCAGAACAGAGCAAGGTGAAACTAATTGTTTAAAAAACAAGTAAAATAGGATAGATAATTGAAAAACTTACTTGAAAAACTGAACTCGAGAAGACAAGAAGCAAACTGCTGTAGCTCTGTAGAAGTAAGGAAATTGTAAAAATTACGGCAGAAATCCTGAAGAAAAGCCATTATGATTTAAAAGGAAACGGCAAAACAACCTACAAAAACACTGTGGAGGATATAAATAAGGCGAGATATACGAGAATTTATTTAAACACTTACACTGATAGACCCGAGGCCCAAGATCAGTGATACTTCGAAAACATAAATTGGAGGCCGTAAGAAGAGAAAAGGATAGGAGAGAATTACTCCATTAAAAGAAAAATCGAGGAAGGAATAACATTTTAGAAAATAAATAATTTAAATTTGAAGATTTTCGTTAGACAAGACGAGAGATCTTACGCAGACTTAGAGAATTGCTCAATTATAACACAATAGAAGACTAAGAGAATAGTTTAAGAAAAATATTATTCTAAGAAGAATCTAAAATGAATATTTACTTCTCGATAATATTTTATTTTATTGGCAGTTATTCTGAGAAGAAGATGAATTGTTAAGCATCCAGATGGACCAACCTGGACGGAGATATCATCCGAACAGCTGAAGCTACCCAAGATGAGAGGAGGAATTCGCCCAGCCGAACCAACCTAAGATGAGATAAGGTGTTCAGCCGAACCTCGAACCCTAGTCAATGAACTAGCGATGTGACGAGCAGAAGGAGAGCAACTGATGGCTGATATGATGAAAGACGAGCTACGTGTTTACAATAAGTAATATAATTCTTAATTTAGATAGGCATATACATTAGAATCAAGTATTCAAAGTGTGAAATATTTAAGAGTGCAAGTGAAACAGTGAAGTGAAGTGCGTTACATTTAAGCTGCTAATACTATATTAAGTTAGTGTATAATTAAATAGATATCTCGTAAAGTATGACTATGTATGAACAAGTGGATCAACGAGGTAGTTGGGAATACAACTAGGAAGAAAAGTTATATAACAGCTGATTTCAAATATTGTCATATGATGAATAATATCTATGAATCTCGCGAAACCATTCAGTCAAAGATTACGTCACAGGTGGATCGCATGTGAGAAGTGAAAGATATAGTCGAGTTATTCCTTGTAAAGTAATGTTGTTAAATGCACAAACGCAGTATTTAAGGTTAAGCATCGTAATTTTGGAAGAGAATTGATCAATGTAAAGGAGTATTTACGTACAGAAGAATGTTATGTCACAGTAGTTGCAATTATTATGAAGGAGGTTATGAATGATGAGAGTAGATATTGAGAAAGATGAAATGGAATTAATTGAAGGTTGTATAAGATGGTAAGAATATATATGAATGTATTTGAGTATGATAATGTGCTTTGTGGTAATTATGAGACATATATATGGATGGTAGATGCTAAATATGAATGATATTGGATCAGTTAGACGATGCAAGCACAGGGAAAGAAATAAATCGCGGGAGTGACATGAAATAAGGTATGGATGGTGAATATTCGTATATAGTGAAGTATAGAGGTGAAGTAGTGTCGAATACCGCTGTTAATATTAAGATATATGAATTTTGTGACGTATTCTCGTAACATAAGTGAAGTGTGAGGTATGCTAGGACGATATATATAGTAGAAGTGACGTATATACATAGTACTGAGATATCATAACGTAGATAATTGTTGAATTACTTGCATATATGATATGTTAGAGATAAATTCAACGAATGAATGCATATTGAGCCGAATAGAAATAAATTAAGAATTATTTAGATAGAGTAGTGAGATAAATTAATTTTAGTTTTAAGTGTTGTTTTATAATTCATGACATAATTTTAATGAGTAGATAATAAATTAGGAGCCGTGATTTAAGAGGCAGTAGGGATGGAAACCTTAGCACATCAGTCATCATAATACAGTTCTTCGCAATGATATTCTACATTAACGAATTCAGTTTTCATGACTTTAAAAATGTATAAATTATAAGGAGGAATTCCAAAATTTCCTAATTCCAATGTAATTGTGATACAATGATGCATGTGAATAACTGGTTTAATTTTCAAGGATGATTATAGATAACTTGAGTTCATTTCAGAAATATTGAATTCATAATATCATGTTATTAAAGATTGAGTTTAACGAATTATTATTGATTCTGACCAAGGATTGTGGAAGATCATAATGATACGAGTTCTCAGTTCTTTTGAGTTTTCCGTATGTTAATAAATATGTTTTCTCATTATTTTATAATTCAGTGAGTGGTCATTTGTAGTTGTTGTGAGTACATTGACTTCGTTTGTAAGGTGTTTATTATGCGATTTGCGTTAGGATATTGCGGTCGCTGATAAATTTACACTTCTATGCGATAGGATGGAGACGTTCATTGGTGATTATCGCGTGCGGTCCCTACGTTTTTCTCGGAATTCACGTAAAGCATAACCTACAAAATATTGAACATTTTTCTTATTTGATGAGATACCCTGAGATTACATTTGACTGTCGAGAATTGATAGCTGTGTCGTACCTGGACGCGAGAAGGGCTAAATGTGTAGACATTCCACTAGATAAAGGAGTTGTTTGTATGAAACAAGAACTAATACTGTTCGGCGAAATACGTGTGCAGAACGTATACGTCTGTTTGGAGCGTCGGCTGAATTCTGACCAGGTTGTCCACATTAACATAATGTCTGTGTATTCGTCGCTGCTGAACGCACTAGTCATTGCCGATATACAGATAGCAAATATAGTGCTTCTGCACCATACATCAGCCTAGAACTATGCGGTAGGAAACGAGGTTCACTAATGCAAGAGGTGCATTAGACCGGTAGCGCTGAGGAACATGCTGCGAGCGATAGTCCGGTGCTTATCTCTTCATATTCTGACGTAACCTGTCCGCTGGCAGCAGTGCCCCTGTGAAAATCAGTTGGTAGACATCTCACTCATCACTTATATATGCAGGACATTTATAAGTAGAAAGTGCGGCGTTCGTTAGCCGCCTTTTATAAGCAAGGAAAGAAGAAGAATTCCGATAACTTACGAGGTATTCCATTGATCAGTAAACCAGTCAAGGCGTTCACTTGGCATTTTCGAAGGAGGTGTGTGATCAATGGTTGAGAATAAGTCGGATGAAAAATCAGTGTGGTTTAGACCAGAGAGGGGCTGTTAGGATTGGATTTTCAGTATATGCCAGGTAATGCAAAAATGCTACTAGAGAAACAAAAAGTTGTTTTTATGTTTCGTAGATCTAGAAAAGAGATATGACAGAGTAACTGGGGAAGAGGTGTTAGGAATACTGAGGGATTAATGGATTGAGGACAGATTATTAAGAACAATCAAAGGCATTTATATTGACATTTGAGCTGTAGTGAGAATTGATGGCAAAATAATTCTTGGTTGGGCAAGGCTGTAATCTTTCACCTTCGGTGTTCACATTTGACTGAAGGGTGTATTGTTGCAGGGAGGGAATCAGTAGGGTGAAAATGTAGTAAGCAGTTAGGATGTGCCTACGACTTGGTCTTAATGACAGAATGTACTGAAATCCTGCAATGTAATATCTTGGAGCTTGAAAAATAGGTGCAGTGAGAATGATACAAAAGTGATGTTGGTAAGTAACAAACTTATGAGAATTGAATATCAGGTTGGGAATAACAAAGCTGGAACAGGTAGATTATTTCAAGTATTAAGGATGTGTATTCTCCCAGGATGATAGTGTAGTATGTGATATTGAATCTAAGTGCCACAAAACTAATACATGGAGTTCACTGTTGCAAGAAACAGTGTACTGTAAGAAAGAATTCAGCTCGAGGATGAAATTATCTTTACACCGATCTGTGTTCAGGCCAACTTTGCTTTACGAAGTCAAAGCTGGGTGGACTCAGGTCATGATAGGTAGAAATAGTAGAGGGAGACCAACACGACGATGGTTAGACTCAATTTCTAATTTAAAAGTAAGGGGCATGAACCTAAGATAGGCTACTGTGCTAGTTACAAATAGAGGATTGTGGAAGTGTTTAGTAAATTCAAAGAGGCTTGCAGACTGAACACTGTAAAGCATAACAGTCTAGAGTGAAGATAAATGTATTTGTTTTTGTTGTATGTATGCATGTTTGTATGTATGAATATTCGATGTGTAATAAATAAATAAATAAATAAATAAATAAATAAATAAATAAATAAATAAATAAATAAATAAATAAATAAATAAATAAATAAATAAATAAATAAATAAATAAATAAATAAATAAATAAATAAATAAATAAATTTTGTACCGCAGGAGTTCTTTAACGTGACAATAAATCTGACACGACGCTGACGTATTTGAGCACCTTCAAATAGAAACGGACTGGGCCGGAATCGATCCCGCCAACCTAAGCTCAGAAAGCCAGCGCTCTAATGCGTGAGCTACACAGTATTTTAAAATGTGGGTTGATGTGCGTGATGTGGTTGGAGATGACATAATATGAGTTCATCGAAGTCTGAATGTGCTGTGTGTTGTGTCTAACGCCGTTTTTGTGATCTTTGTACCTGAGGTGGAAGTTACGTTTGGTTTGTCCGACATATTTAGCACAAAACTTTGATTCTTGATATTTGAGTTTATATACTCTTGAGTTAAACAAATAACGTTTACACTGCGTTTTCTGATGTGTTTTTGTTATGTGGAACTTGTTCTTAATGCTATTTTTAAACCACGCTTTTTGAATACGTTAGTTATCGGTAGCCGGCCAGCTGGCTTGACGCGAAGATGGTGTAGCGCAGGAGACAGTTGAGGAAAGAGGAAGCACAATTGAAGAAGTGCGTCTATGTAATAAGTTCAAACCATTTCTACATCTGTTAAAAAGTTGTACACGGTGTTTGAACGTGTATGTTTTTACCTAGTTCATAATATTCATGAACGTTTAAAAATAGTAGAATCCAGTGATGCTCACTGAAGAACGAAACGTGCCAATCTGTTATTAACACTCTAAGTGCTAATTGCTTTCCTTTAAATGCTGAGGAATTTCACGCAGATGAAAATACATGTTCAATCACTCTTAGAAAGAGAAACGTTCCACGAAGTACACCATTTTACTCAGGAAACCGTATGCTTATGTATTTATTTGTCATAAGTCTGTACAGAGTTTTCCTCCATCTTCACAGACACTATACATATGGGTACATAAATGCCTCAATGAGTTTTTAATGAATGATTCCATGACTGAATTAAATTGTCATACATGCATGAATAAATGAATGAACACTTCTCTCCCCGTCATGGATAGCCATCAACTGAGGAGAGAGCATTCGATTCGCAGAATAAATGCATGGATGGGATTATGCACATATCCTTATGTAACTACCAGATAATTCACTCATATATCCGGTGGGTATCAGATGAACAAAACTTTGAATAACTAACTACCTTTTTCTTATTCAATTTTTCATATTTAACGACTCACAAAATAGTTCCACCAATTTTAAAAATTACTATATAAATCAGGCAGAATTTCTCTTGGGATTAAAAAAATTTAGTCCACAAAGTGTAAAAGTAGGAAGAATTAAAATTCTGAGTTACACACAGTTGACTCTTTAGCCGAGCACTACTCGCAGTAATCTTCAGAGACTTTTCTTTTCCTACAGATCTCCACAAATGCTGCAATTTATGTTAGCGAAAGATTGAAATGAAGGATTCGAACCCACAGTGTTAAGACTTGGAAAGTCACACACCCGAATTACAAATGCCCACTGCTGCACTTGATAATGTAGAGGGGTGTTAAATTTGTCACTTGGCAGGATACCTTCTGAAATGAAAAATGGAAATCCACAGCTTGTTTCCAGTCATTTGACCGGGTCAGGGATGGAATGAATGAAGCCTGCAGCTATCGGTGAGTACAGGCATTGCACTGCCTGCCGAAGCCTGTCGCACTCCTCTGGAGCAATGTTAATGGCTGGCAGTTGAAATGGTATTGGAGAGTGTTGTTGACAGGGAAAATCGGAGTACCCGGACAAAATCATGTGCCGCCTCTGCTTTATCCAGCACAATTCTCACAGGTATGGAGCGGGATTTGAACCACGGAACCCAGCGGTGAGAGACCGGCGCGCTGCCGCCTGAGAAACGGAGACTACGTTCTAAAATATACTAAATTTATTCTTTGCGAACTATGCACCAAGTTTCTACGTGAATAACACCATACACCCGCAAGTAATGCAATTATTACGAAAATAAAATATAACAGCACCAACAGGAACATTCGGTTTTTAACTCGTACATCGCTAAGCATTTTTGAAATATTTCACAGCAGGGGAAATAGGGAAGAACAACTGAGTTTCTGCCTGCCCTTCCCTTAAATGAGTGATTTCCGGTTAGTGAGGAAGTGTTACGAAAGGCGCGACTGAACTTTTGCCTTCAATTTCATACTCGATATGAATACGCCAGTGAAAGACGAATGCTGTTATACTTAACTATGCGGTGGGAAACGGGGTTCACTAATGCAAGAGGTGCATTAGACCGGTAGCGCTGAGGAACATGCTGCGAGCGATAGTCCGGTGCTTATCTCTTCATATTCTGACGTAACCTGTTCGCTGGCAGCAGTGCCCCTGTGAAAATCAGTTGGTAGACATCTCACTCATCACTTATATATGCAGGACATTTATAAGTAGAAAGTGTGGCGTTCGTTAGCCGCCTTTTATAAGCAAGGAAAGAGGAAGAATTCTGATAACTTACGAGGTATTCCATTGATCAGTATACCAGGCAAGGCGTTCACTTGCATTTTCGAAGGAGGTGTGTGATCAATGGTTGAGAGTAAGTCGGATGAAAAATCAGTGTGGTTTAGACCAGAGAGGGGCTGTTAGGATTGGTTAACCAACGGGTACGTTCTGTTGTAATTAAATGTGATATCTTTTAGTTTTATTAATATTAAATTAGTTATTGGCAGACTGACACACTTCAACGTTATATATTAACTAATTCTAAATAGTAAAGGAAATGACTTCCACTTTAACACAAAAAGAAAATTGTATGATTAATTGGATATAGGTGGTTTAATACTTACTGTAGATCCGTTTGAGGGCATGAAGTTACATTGCTTGTAATCACTTCATTATGGAGACAAGAGACTTCAAATATGACTGCATGTCGGACGTACCTAAATCCGCAGCCAGCTTACCACAATGTAGGGTTTCTCTTATAAACTCAGACCGAGTGCACGGCGTTTGTACTCTGGGCTACGGCAGCTGGCTCAGCCGAACTTTCGTCGCGCATGGCCGCCCTGCTTTAAGCGTGTATACAATCTCATATGAAATCCTACCTTATAAAAGATCATGGACAAGTCGTTCTTCCTGGGTTATACAGGCATTGTGTCTGGTAACCATATTCTGTCTGACGCTAGTGAGTTCAGCCACTGTAATATTTCTGATTTCATTCCTAATGTTTTCTTTCAGTTCCGCCAATGTGGGAGGATTTGTTCGATAAACTTTTTCTTTCAGTTTTCCAAACAAGTAAAGATCACACACAGATCTGGAGAAGGAGGGAGAAAGATACCAGCACTGATCACTATGTCCGCAATACTTCCGAGATTTTAAGAAGGGAATCTTCTGCTGTATGAGCAGGGGGTGAATCTTGTTGAAATCACCCACGCGATTTTTCTTCTTCCGTTAACCGATGGAAGAATGGCGTCAAAATATCATCTTGGTACCTCTCTGCATTTACTGTCGTTTCGAAAACAGTAGGCCCAATTACTCGTCTTGCACTAACAGCACACCAAACACCAATTTTCCTATAATGAGGGACTTCATAAACACCATTAGGATTTTCTGCACACCAATAGAGAGTTGTGGCTGTTCACACGGCCACTAACATGAAACCAGAACGTTACCGTGTTGCAATGATAACTGTCTCACCAAGTTAACAGCTGAGATTCAGACTGGCGACTCATGCTTGTCAGGTCGACCACGTGCAGTTTGCTTGCAAGGTTAAGAACTATGCGCGCACCTTCCATACTGCAGCTGCTGCAGCGCAGAGTACAAACACTCTGGGCCGATTGCAGAAACGATGACTATTTCTAAGCCTTAGACAATGTCTACCTAAACAACGTCTAAATCGAGCACGATCTTCCATTGCATAAACAATGTTCAGCCGATGTTTCACTAGTCATCGTTTAAGATTTCAATTTTGGTTTGAAAATGAAGATAGAAGTATCTTTCATGCAACTCTTTGCTTGTCGCAACCAATGAAATTCGTCGGTGCGCGCGCCAAACTCCAGTCAGCTGTTTATCTTCCTAAACACATTCACATTACTCAAATATGGCTAAGAATGAGCATGACTTGCCCACAGATAAGAATATTCCTTTCGGTGGAAAACAATCTCATAGTATTATCGACACTAAAGCGATACGGGGAAGTGTAGTTTTGATTATAGCGTTGTTACGGTGAGTGTAATCTACTCGTAAATAGCTTCGACGAAGGGAAGATGAAACAAAAGTAATGTGAAACCAAATGTGTTGTACGGGCCATATAGATGTAGCTTGTACTCTGGAGATCGTAGGTATGAAACGCATCTTCGGCAGCCCACAAGATTGTTTTCCGTGTTTTCCCTATTTTTACAACAGGCAAATACTAAGGCTATTATTATGGCCACGGCTCTTCTTCCCCAGTCCTCCTCTTTAAACAGTAATCACCACCATCACCGCCACTTGCCTTTTCCTATCTCATAGTTGCCGAAAACTTATCTGAATTAGCGTGACGATTGTATATTAGAACATATACAACCTACTTTTTAGTTTTCTCTTATGTGTGCTTACTTAGCAGTAAATATAAGCGAATCCCTCCCGGTTGATGTATGTGACAGCCCTCTGGCGATTGAGACAAGTAATTCTGACATGTACGTAGTCGAAGTGAACTACAATTCAATGGAAATTACCCCATGTATAATACAATATATCGGTTGCCAAGAATTGTATTCAAGTTGACAGTTACCTGACTGTCCCTTTGTCAGTATCAAGAAACAAGTCTCTTGAGACTGTCCCTTTGTCAGTCATAAGAAACAAGTCTCTTGAAAAGCGAAATCTCATTTTAAGCTCTACCTCCCCGTACATTTCAAATAAATTGCTGCGATTTGACATCGGGAGACCCACAGAGAGGCCGTCGGACTAATCTTTCTTCCCGGAATCGTCTCAACACAATAATACAAATTACATGTTTCATGGTACATAACCTCTGATTCTGATTCACTCCTCTCATTTGAGGTTAAACAGTGTTCTCGGCAGTGTTTAAACACGGCCTGTTGAACATCGGTTTTAGACCATGTGTAAGTGATAAATAACGTCTCTGCAATGAGGCAGCCATACTTAGGCACTGTTTAACCTAGACATCGTCTAAACACCGTTTCTGCAATCGGCCCCCTGTGTTCGGTCTGGGTTGATATCAGAGACCCTGCACTTGGAAGAATACCAGTTGTATGATATAGAAGTCATAGGATTAATGGTTGGTGCTAGAGGAACCATTCCTTTCCTTTTCATTAAGTTCTGCAAACCATTTAATCTCGATCTGACATTAATAAGAGAAGTTGCAGTGACTGTCGTGAAATATTCAATCCAAATCCTAAAGAACGAAATCTCCAAAACTTTGAAAATGCAACGACATATGCCAAATGTGCCGAACAACCCTTATGTAGACAACTCACAATTACTTTTAAGGCGTATCTTGTTTCTTGTATACTTTGTCCACAGGGGCAACCTCCAGTTGGATAAATAAATAAAAATAAATAAATAAATAAATAAATAAATAAATAAATAAATAAATAAATAAATAAATAAATAAATAAATAAATACGTATTTTGAAGTATTTTTTTTAAATTCTTTCTTGTGGCTGTATTTCTTTGTTAACCGTTTACACAGACAATTTAATGAAACCTATACAATGGCAGACAAGAATTCAGGTGGCTTTTTTCTTTTCTCCCCAAAACTCTTCATTAGTTGACTGAGTGCACTTCTGCGTTATTCGAACTGTTCTGTACATTTTATTTTAGGTTTCTCTGCAATTTTATGTTTGCTTACTAAACTTCGAAATTTTGTACCGGAGGGACTGGTGAGGAAATTTCAGATGCTGTATGAGCACTATATCAGCAGTGTGCGATTGGATGACGGACATTCATCCTGGTTCCAGGCCAAACCTGGAGTCCAGCAAGGCAGTGCACTATCCCCATTATTGTTTATCTCCATCATGAATGACATAATGAAGAACATCAAGAAAATCTCTGGTGAACTAAATGCAATGGCTTTCGCTGATGATGTTATGATGTGGGGAAAAACGGAGGAGTAAATACAGTTGTGACTCAATGAATGGAATGTTACGTTCCAGGAATTCAATCTCAAGATAAACGAACCCAAAACAGTATTGATGACTATAAACAGAGAGGGACGACCAGCGAACATCATGCTAGGAAACTATAGATTGGAAAGTGCGGAAAACTTTACATACCTCGGCAGTGTAACATCTCGAGATACATAAGCTACAAAGGAGGTGGCAAATAGAGTGCAGAAGAGCTCTCACTTTTACCAGCAAGTATGAACACTCCTCCTCTGGGATTCCAGAGTACCATGAAAACAAAGCGGTTCAATCAATGCTTCATACCAAACTTAACCCACGGTATCGAAACCTGCACCCTCTCTAAGAAGGAGGCATCTTAAGTTCCTGAAGTCCACAATTAAAAAAACAAACTGGACAAGTTAAGGAATGATGTGGTTACATCATTGTTAGATCGCGTCAGCATGTCCAGATTGAGGTTGTTTGGGCAAGTAATGAGGATAGAGTTCACAAGGACAAGAGATATGTGGTTGGAAAACGGATTATGGGAAGACCAAGAACCCACTGAATGAACATCTTCAAGATATCGGTGAAGGGCACTGGAGGACGTCACTAACAACAGAAGGTATCTCAATAAGGCAGATCGGGCGAGTTGGCAGTGCAGTTAGAGGAGCGCAGCTGTGACCTTGCATCCGGGAGATAGTGGGTTCGACCCACTGTCGGAGGCCCTGAAGATGGTTTTCCGTGGTTTCCCATTTTCACACCAGTCAAATTCTGGGGCCATACCTTAATTAATTAATGAAGCACTGATTGAACAAGACCAGCTTTGATTTTCTTGGTACTCTGGAATACCAGAGGAGGAGTGTTCATACTAGCTTGGTAATTATCCCAGAGTCGCCATAACAAATTCTAAAAAATAAAAAAATAAAAATAAGACAGAGTGGAAAAGGCTCGTCGACAGTGTCCAGGAAATTGGAATTGTGAAATGATGATAATGATTATTTGAATGGTTTCCTCGGCTGTGAGAATTTCTTTTAGATCGTTTATTTCCACTAAGCAATTGTTGCGGTTTTTCAGGGAGAGTGCTGGATTTAGATGTTTCTTTCTTGTTATCCATTTTAGGTAGTGATCGTAGAATTTTAATAGCTTTTTTTTAATTGTATGTAGGATTTGTTTCTCTGACTTGATAAATTTTCTGTGATTTCTTTCTTAAGCTATTTTCCGTTTTCGTATCCTGGTTCTAGGATTTTTCTGAGATTTTCTATCTCTTGTTTTTCGATTTTCTTATTTGTGACCCGTCTAAAACGATGTATGCTGCACTATAAGTAACACAACAAATATATCGACGAAGAGATGCGAAAAACAGTTTGCGAATGCTTTGGTCACCATTCTGTGCCTAAACTTACTGAAAAATCCCGGGCTCGAAAGCTGGGTATCCCATTGTGATAACAAACTTGTAATCTTGTAACTTGTAAATTATCGCAGGATATTAATGTGCGTATGTCCGACTCGTTGTCTGGATGGTCAGCGTACTGGCCTTCGGTTCAGAGGGTCCCGGGTTCGGATCGGGGATTTTAACCTTAATTGGTCAATTCCAGTGGCCCGGGGGCTGGGTGTTTGTGCTGTCCCCAACATCCCTGCACCTTGCACACCACACATAACACTATCCTCCACCACAAAAGCATGCAGTTACCTACATATGGCAGATGTCGCCCACCCTCATCGGAGGGTCTGCCTTACAAGGGCTGCACTCGGCTAGAAATAGCCACACGAAATTAAAAAAAAATGTGAGTATAATGTATGGGGTAGGCTTTGGTGATCACGGTGTGCTATATCGTTATTTCGTGAATGAATGAGACCTCGCCTTAAATGAGAACTGCTGTATCGTTCTGCAGGCTCAATAAATCAAAGTATCGAGAGGCCTCGTTTAGATATGAGTCTTGAGATCCATCAGTAGTAGTCCGTGAATTCCATGACCTACTCCAAGCTACTTTGTCGTGCGCATCGGCAGCTTTCTCTCTTAACGAGCATTTCCCAACAAATCCATAAATATTAATGGAGTACCGAACTGATGTAATAATTATACTCTATTAAGAGGAAAATATCTAGGGTATTTCACAAAAAATATCTTAATTTTATTATTAATACCTATACTTTTTCTTTTGCTTATCTGAATTATTCCATCTGTTGCTAGAGCCAGTGCGACTCATTGTATTTTTTTTTTTTGAGTTCTGAGTGGTGGTTATGGTGGTGATAATTGTTTTAAGAGGAAGTACAACTGGGCAATCATCCTCTCTGAGGTCTGAGGGCCGTCCTTGACCTCAGGTGATGTTTTAAGATGAAAATTGTATCCTGCTATCCGGCGGTATTCTAACACCAACATTTAATTTACTACACTATTCACGCTATTATTATTATTATTATTATTATTATTATTATTATTATTATTATTATTATTATTATTATTATTATTATTATTATTATTATTAGCTGATGTACCCGTGCTTCGCTACGGGATTCTCAGAAAGACTGACTTGGTGGTTTTCCTAACTGAATTCAACATAGGTCATTACAAAAACGTCAGTAGGAATGCAGCGATTGAAAGCAATGTTATCATATAAAATACTCGATCAAATGAAAAACCGCACACTTTCTCACTTTCAACGAACAATACTACGGTGCCGATCTAACAGTCCAAAGTTCCAGAGCTAGAACAACCAGGTCGCAGACTGCCATGAACACTCCTCTGTCATTATTCCGTTAAATATGCACACTACTCATTCCAATCAGTGCCTCAGAGTAGGGACTGAATAGCTCGAATGCTATGATGCTATTTTTTTCTTTTTTTGCTCTTTGCTTTACGTCGCACCGACACAGATATGTCTTATGGCGACGATGGGTCAGGAAAGGCCTAGTAAGTGGAAGGAAGCGGCCGTGGCCTTCATTAAGGTACAGTCCCGGCATTTGCCTGGTGTGAAAATGGGAAACCGCACCATTTTCAGGGCTGCCGACAGTGGGGCTTGAACCCACTATCTCCCGATTACTGGATACTGGTGAATGCTATGATGAACCAGTGTGTTACGTACCTGCAGTATCAGAAAATGTATGAACCAGAGGAATTGCATGCTAAAGAAGAAAGTTTACTAACTTCTCAGCTACTTCCCGCCAATGTTCAGTCAGGCTGTTATACTCGGTGCGCAGTAGTAATCCCATCTATCGGAGTTGAGCGGCACCATAAGAAACGAAGAACATCACAACAAACAATGGTCTATGTAAAGTAATTGTTGATCAGTGTTAAGCGCTTTGGATATTGTAGGCCTTCTGAAATACCACTCTTATCATAGTCGGTACAGTAAAACTGAATGAAACATAAATGATCGGAAATTGTATTATCTATAACTTTTGTTATGTAGCACCGTACTTTTCTATAGCACCAATAACATAGGCACCGGTATTTAAAATAAAATTTTAGGCGGCTTCCCCTAAACTACCATTTATCTTGGGAAAATAAAATTATTTACAGCCTAGACTGTAGTTTCTTATCCCCGACTCTATATAGCGGTTTTCATTAAATTCTGTTAACCCATTTTCTCGTGGCTCGGCGTTGATATGGACTTAGCAACAAAAATACAAATTCATTAATATCTGTGTTATCAGAGCCGGTACGGTAAAAATGTATAAGACATAAATGACTGGAAATTGGATTCTATATAACTTTAGTTATATAGTATTTATCGATAGGACCGCTAATAATATAAATATTCGATAATTAAATTTAAGGCCTTCCCCTAAACTACCATTTCACTCAACGTGAATAAAATGATTTATAGCCTAGATTGTAGCGGCTCATCCCCCGACTTTACATACCGATTTTCATTAAATTCTCTTCAGCCGTTTTCTCGTGATGCGTGTACAGACAGACAGACAGACAGACAGACAGACAGACAGACAGACAGACAGACAGACAGACAGACAGACAGACAGACAGACAGACAGACAGACAGACAGACAGACAGACAGACAGACAGACAGACAGACAGACAGACAGACAGACAGACAGACAGACAGACAGACAGACATTACGGAAAAGTAAAAAGTACATTTTCTTGTTGCTATGGACATGACCGATACAGAAATACCATTATTTTCAAATTCTGAGCAATGTACAGACAAAACTCTTATTTTATATATTATTATTATTATTATTATTATTATTATTATTATTATTATTATTATTATTATTATTATTATTATTATTCATCGTTACGGCCCCTAAGGACCACGAGAACTCAACTGTTTGTGTTTTTGTACGTCCACCAGGATTTCGTCATTTCGAAGTGTGCCTTCTTCCATGCATCAGAATGGAGAGGCTTCAGTCGAGTTTGGACTTCTTCTTGATGAGCCTGTCTACGTAGGTTTGTTTTTGAGAGGTGCTCTGAGTTGAATGTCTGTTTCTGAGATTCCATACTTTAAAAGATCCTTATCGATTTCCACCAACCATGCAAGAATTGTTTTGAGGATTCTGAAGTACGAGAAAAACGATTCTTTCAGCTGAAGACGTGAGTGTAAAAGTCATCCTTCTTTTCCTGATTATGCTTGATATCTTTTCGATGTGGGTGTATATTTCTGAGTTGTTCCGAAGTCTATAAACACCATCTTTGAAGTCAAGACCGAGAATTCTGTCAGTTTTTCAAGCAGGCCGTATGTTCAATGTGTTAAACATTCTGCCGCATATAAATGTTACTACATTCTGCTTTAGGTCTAATTAGAGTTTGATAATGTCTAATTTTTGGATTTCGAGAGAGAGACTTTTTATTATATATCTTTTAAGTGAGTCGGAAAGCTGTTTCAAACTTCTTGACACGACGAACTTCTCAGAATTGTTGGATTGTTATTATTATCGTTGCGGCCAATTTTTTCGATCCTTACTTCCGAATCCAATATTCCGAGAAATCATTTTTGTGCATGTATATTTTTAACATGGATATGCTTTTGGACTGGGGGTCTATTTGGAAATACCGTCATCATTTTCCCGACACCATAGTAACCATGGCAACCAGTGTTCGTCTCTGTATACTAGGAGAGTAGCGTCATCTTCTCACTGTTCGCTTGAGAATATCTCGTATCTAGTGAACGCCGTTCTACTCCTCAGGTCAGAATTAAAATAGAAAACGAACCCAACGTCTTGGAATAAGAGACAGACCTCTAAACGACAGGGCTGGCTATCAATGATAATAATAATAATAATAATAATAATAATAATAATAATAATAATAATAATAATAATAATAGTAATAATAATAATAATATGTTTACGACATCCAGAATGTCTTTCAATGTCTCACAATTAATGAGTCTTATCATTCTTCTGGAGATACATTCATCCTTCTTTCGATCTATTGGTACTCTTTATCTCATCTGTGGGTGGGGGCAAAGGATGGATTGTCTGTTCCCCCGGCTTGTTCTAAGAGGTTACTAATAGGAGAGCAACCGACGATTCTGTGCTCGCTCTCTCGTCTTGTAAGTCCAAAAACATATCCAAGATTATATTCTCTCCCGTGTTTTGGAGAAATTGGCGAGGATTTTATTTCGAAATCCATTCATCGCAATCCACTTCTTTGAAGCAATTTTCCAGAATTTATTCTTTTACCCGAAATGTTTTTTTGGTTGCTTTCCAAATCACCGATGGAATATACAAATACAAAGGAATTATTTCAGCAACCTATTACACGGTTGCCACTATACATGTAGTTGTATGACTTTTACATCAATTATATTATAGGCAAAATATCTCGGGGTAGGAGAAGTGTACTATCTTCCTTTTATCCACCATAATTATGGAACGAACAGCAAGTGATGCTTCACCATAAGCACAACACCAACAACACAAGTCAAGGGCTCCATAACAAATTTTAACTAGCAGTGGACAGGCATCATCCAGACTTCTATTCTTCTCGGTCAGAATAATAAACGAAGAGCAGGGCTATGGTAAATGAGTCCAGAATGGGGTGGAGGACAAGGCAAATGTCAAACAAACAATGGAGTATTCTTCAGACTAAAATAAAAAAGTATTGTTATGGAGTTCCTATAAATCATTCTAGGAATGAATCCACCAGCTGTATTTCACTCACCAACTAGACCACAACTCCGCATTATAAAATTCAGCCTTCTTTGTAACTCAGCATGAATGACATTGATTTAAACTAATTTCAAATAAATTCAGATGTAATGAGTTTCGGGAAAAATAACTTCCGGAAAATTTTTATTCGGTCAAGTGGAGTTAGGAAATATTGGCTTTCGGGAAATTCGATTGGGAAAGTTGACCCACAACCAATTATTATTATTATTATTATTATTATTATTATTATTATTATTATTATTATTATTATTATTATTATTATTATTATTTCTAGCAGATTGCTCATCTATTTTAAGAACATAATTGCACTGATGAAGAATTATCAAGCACGATCACAGCTGCATAATACAACCAATTCTTTTCTAAATTGTTGTTGAACTTTCATCAAAGAACTTCCATATAATTCTTCAGGTGATGACAACTCAGATTTGTTGGCATACCAAAATCAAAATAATGGGCATCTGAACCCTCTTATAGGACTCTGGTTGCTAATGCACCAGTCATGTTGCTCCCATAACTCGTTTCATAGTTATTTGGTTCGCACGCCACTTTCTTTCAAGTCACTGGTAAGACCCCAACTAGGGAATGGTTCCAGTGTATGGGACCCTCACCAGGCTTTTCTGATTCATTAACTGGAAAAAATCCAAAGAAAAGCAGCTCGATTTGTTCTGGGTGATTTCCGACAAAAGAGTAGTGTTACAAAAATGTTGCAAAGTTTGGGTTGGGAAGAATTGAGAGAAAGAAGAAGAGCTGCTCGACTAAGTGGTATGTTCCGAGCTGTCAGCGGAGAGATGGCGTGGAATGACATTAGTAGACGAATAAGTTTGAGTGGCGTTTATAAAAGTGGGAAAGATCACAATATGAAGATAAAGTAGGAATTTTTTTTTTTTTTGCTATTTGCTTTACGTCGCACCGACACAGATATGTCTTATGGCGACGATGGGGTAGGGAAGGCCTAGGAATTGGAAGGAAGCGGCCGTGGCCTTAATTAAGGTACAGCCCCGGCATTTGCCTGGTGTAAAGATGGGAAACCACGGAAAACCATCTTCAGGGCTGCCGACAGTGGGGCTCGAACCCACTATCTCCCGATTACTGGATACTGGCCGCAATTAAGCGACTGCAGCTATCGAGCTCGGTAAAGTTGGAATTCAAGAGGACAAATTGGGGGCAATATTCATTTATAGGTATGGGAGTTAGGGATTTGAATAACTTACCAAGGGAGATGTTCAATAAATTTGCAATTTCTTTGAAATCATTTAGGAAAAGGCTAGGAAAACAACAGATAGGGAATCTGCCACCTGGGGGACTGCCCTAAATGCAAATCAGTATTGATTGATTGATTGATTGATTGATTGATTGATTGATTGATACTATACTCTTGAGTTAGACAAATGACGTTGACACTGCGTTTTCTGATGTGTTTTTGTAATGTGGGGTTTGTTCTTAATGCTATTTTTAAACCACGCTTTTTGAATACGTTATTTACCGGTAGCCGACCAGCTGGCTTGACGCCAGAATGGTGTAGGGCGGGAGAGGAAAGAGAAAGCACAATTGACGAAGTGCGACTCTGTAATAAGTTCAAAACATTTCCACATCTGTTAAGTTGTGCACTGTGTTCTACACGAGTTCATAATATTCTTGAACGTTTAAAAAATAGTAGAATCCAGCCATGTTCTTTGAAGGACGAAACGTGTCAATCTGTTATTGGCACTCTTTGTTTTTTTGCTAGTTGCTTTACGTCGCACCGAGACAGATAGGTCTTATGGCGACGTTGGGACAGGAAAGGGCTAGGACTGGGAACGAAGCGGCCGTGGCCTTAATTAAGGTACAGCCCCAGCATTTGCCTGGTGTGAAAATGGGAAACCACGGAAAACCATTTTCAGGGCTGCCAACAGTGGGGTTCGAACCTACTATCTCCCGAATACTGGATACTGGCCGCACTTAAGCGACTGCAGCTATCGAGCTCGGTGATACAAATATCGTTGTAACTTCAAACTATTGTGTACATCAGTTGGAACAAGGGTCTTTTACCAGATGTTGGCAGGATTCAAAATCCACTGAGTGAGCTGGTGGTGCGGTCAGCGTCGCGTAGCTGTAAGTTTGCATTCGGTAGGTGGTGGGTTCTAATTCCACTGTCAGCAGTCTTGATGTTGGTTTTCCGTGGTTTCCCATTTTCACACCAGGGAAATGCTGGGGCTGTACTTCAATTATGTCCATGGCCACTACCTTCCCAATCCTACCTCTTACGTCGCAGAAAATCTTCGATGTGTTAGTGTGACGTTAAACCACTAGCATACAAGAAACAAAAAATAATTTCAAAGTCCTGATGCCCATACTGGGAACGTGGTGAAGTACTGTATCAGCGCACCACCGATGACTATATTTTCATAATGCTGTGATTGTCCGACTCGTTGGATGAATGGTCAGCGTACTGGCCTTCGGTTCAGAGGGTCCCGGGTTCGATTCCCGGCCGGGTCGGGGATTTTAACCTTCATTGGTTAATTCCAATGGCCCGGGGGCTGGGTGTTTGTGCTGTCCCCAACATCCCTGCAACTCACACACCACACATAACACTATCCTCCATCACAATAACACGCATGGCAGATGCCGCCCACCCTCATCGGAGGGTCTGCCTTACAAGGGCTGCACTCGGCTATAAATAGCCACACGAAATTAATATTAAATGCTGTGATTCATTTATTGTAAACTCTCAGTTTTGACCATAATTGGAGTATGTTGAACGTATAACCAAAAATTGTGAGAAAACTGTAGTACTAACGCCTATCTGTTATACATCAAAAGAAAGGTCTCCATATCAAGATTACTAGAAAAATTATTTCTTTCATTAAGTCCTTTATTTGCGTAAAATAGTGATATGATGCTTAGGTCATTGCAGTTAGATAGCCGGTAGATGGCTCTATGGACGTTGTCTCCACTGATGTTAGAATGAAAGTTGTCTACGCAGATCTTTCTGTTAGTTCGATAGATGACTCTGTGAAATCAAATTATCACCAGAATGTAAGATGTTGCTTCGTGTGACAAAATTATAAAATTAGAAGTCTTTATAGGCGTTTCCAAGAGTGAGATAATTTATCTACCTATGATTGGTTTGGTGTCTAATAACAGTAACCTGCCCTTCAAATTCAAAAGGAGGCAGTTCCCGTCAAGTCTTGCTTTCGCAATGACCATTAACAAAGCACAGGGTCATAGTTTTGACGAAATAGGTATTTACTTATCTCTGTGTGTTTTTCAGCCATGGTCAGTTATATGTGGCATTTAGTAGAGTTAAAGCTGCGAGGGATGTCAAAATTAAAATTAAATTTACACCAGTACGCCTCTTTAGTGTAGTTGTTGGTGTGATTAGCTTCCACCTTCTGAGGCCCGGATTCGATTCCCGGCTGTGCTACGAAATTTGAAAATTGGTACGAGGACTGGAACGGGGTCCACTCAGTCTCGGGAGGTCAGCTGAATAGAGGGGGTTCGATTCACACCTCATGCATCCTCGAAGTGGTTTTCCTGGTAAATGCCAGATGGTACCTAATTTAAGGCGACGGTCTCTTTCCACTTCTAGCCTTTTTCTATCCCATCGTCGTGGCGGTGCGACGTAAAACAATATATGTATATATAAATACACCGTATGAGGGCCAGTTCCCTGAAACTGAAGGTCATTTCTTCACAAAAAACATAGTTTACAATGAAATACTAATGTCAGTGAATGAATGGGACAGTGAAATGCAGTCATTTACAGTGAAATGTAGCCTGAACTAATTCATGACTGTTAAAATGGTATCACGGATTTCAGTGTATTTTCTGTTACTTTTCTCACGCTTCCTTTATCCACAGTTTCATTTTTAATATTTGTTTGCAGCTATTGTTGCGGCAGGCCACTAGTATTTGTATATTGTATTGATGTATAAGAATTTATAATGTTGACAAAATATATTGCAATTCGTTGTTGCGCCTGGAAATTGCTGTAGGAGAAATGATGACCCGCAGTACACATGTTATCAAGACGAGAATTCTGTGACACAACTCGAGCAAAGATGAGAAAACCTTTCGGCAAAAGTTCTGAGGTGAAATATTTCACACAGCGATTTTCCCAGACGCAATAACAATTTGATCTTTAATGCCAAAGGAATGAATCAATGATTCACTATGAATAGAGTAATATAAACTGATTCCACTGCTAAGAGTTGAACTGATCTCTGATTATGAAGCATAGGCTGTATCACTCTAATCGTTCTACCATAGCGAGTATTTTTTATGCCTTCTCAGAATTTAATGGCTCCCTTGAAGACGAAGCAGTCCCTCTTCACTCGCTACAAAAATGAACGCGAAGAAGGAGGCTTGCGAACACACTGTAGCTCGCCTGGAGAAAAGAAGGGTGAAGTAGCAGAGAAAGCGGTCTATTTTCTCATGCGTTTGTGTGACTTCGTTACGAGTTAATAAGTTGGTACCACGGTGCAGCGGAGATAGACCTGCTCAGTGAAATAAAATGAGCTCAGATTAGTGGCACACAGGGGAGCGAGCAGGATGTTTATTTACATCCTAACAATCACGTGACATTTAGTGATAATTACAGTTTAAATATCTGGTTTTAGGGACTCCTAATATTGAAGTAACGAACTCTGTGCACTTATCGAATGTTTCAAACTCTACAATGGGTCATCATATGACTTTATGAGGGTAAGTTAAAAAGAAAACGTCTCCACCTGGTCAGCGCAGTGGACGATTGGACGGTGGATTTTAATTTTTCTTACCTGACCTTTATCGGAATCCTCTGAAGGTTTATGGCCGGAATGTCCTTCACGACACCAAACCTATGAGGAGGGATGTATTCGATATTGGGTTTTTCTGTGGTGGTTGGTGGTATGCTGTGTTGTATGAAAATGAAAATATGTATTAAGGCAATCGGCAAGCACGCAGTCACCGAGCCAGAAAATTAAAGTGGCTGAAGTCTCCGACGTGGCCGGGAGTCCAACACGGGGCCATCTGAACCAAAGTCTAGTGCGCCGGCCATTCAGCCAAGGATCCAGACGGGCCGTGGATTTTAACAGCTTATGGTTAATTCCACTGACTGGAAAGACTGTGCGCACACTAACCTCCACATGGGAACGACACCAGGAAGGGCATCCGCCTGCAAAAGTAGACAAAATCCACGTTAACGGCCAACCTCAATAAGTTGGAAAGAAAGATGAAGGAACAATAAGAACAAAGCTTGTTCCGGTTGATGTGTTTAATAGTTTGTAGTCGCAATAATAGATAGCGCATAGGTATACAAATCGGTAAAGCAGAACGTTGACACAGTGACAGATGTAAAATTGACGAAATTATTGATCAAGTGGTCAAGTGAGGAGATCCGTGTAGTGATCCCTTTTTGATGGACAGAACCATGGAACCTGTCAAGGATTGTGTCTCTATACAAGAAGAAAGTAACGTATGTTCTACAACTGCTATAATTATTAAATTTCGATCGATTGTGAAGAAAAGAATGCAGTGACCGCCGATCAACATTAGACGGATTCGTTAATTCTATTGATGAAATGGTGTGGGTGAACAGACATGTAACAGTGAATTATTTACTGTTGTTCAAAGAACAGGATGTCGTTTATCAATGAGACACTCATTTTACGCTATGACAAAGCTGGAATAACTTTGATTATGCCGAAAAATACAGGAGTGATGCCGAAATATTTATTTTTTCTTTTTTTTCAGCTAAAACATCAGAGAAACTTTACTTTGCGACTTATCCTCGTAGTAGCTCCCATAAATCAGTTTTTTGGAATTTAATTATCTTTAAAAATACGTAGAAAATTATCTCAACCCGTGGTATTATAACGAGAGTTCCAAAATTTATATAGAGAGAAACTGGAGCTCAAATTTTATTTATTTCGAATATTTATAAAATAAAAACAAAAATAAATAAGATAATAAAAGTTCATAAATATGAAATAAATAAAATACAAAGAACAGAGAACAAAACTTTTAGTGCGGAAATATACTTTTGCCGTTAAAGTCTGGCCGCAGTCCGTCAATATGTCAGCTTAAGATAAAACACAGTTGCGTCCTCTTGAATGTGTGTTCTGTGAACAAATGTATTATTAAAGATGTTTCGGTGCATTATTCCGAAGTATTTATATACGCACTATATACAAACCTCTTGATGAGACCGTGAAACTTGCTGACAATTTAGACAACTTTCAGTTACTTGTGAACTCCCAGAAATGCAATTTGGTTTCAGGAACGGATTTGGAACGCGGGATGCGCTGTACTGCATACAGGTCCTGGTACAGCGTTGCCAGGACATGAACAAGAATGTGTAGGCATGATTCATCGATTACGAAACGCCACTTGATAAAGTACAACACAGTAGACTTCTGGAAATGCTATAGGAGATCGGTCTCGACAGCAGAGACACCCGCATCTTCGCGGTGTGGAGAAGAATTATGGTTCATTTAACAGAATGTTGAGACGAATTATGGTTAATTTAAAATGATATAGAGACGAATTATAGTTAATTTAACATAATGCGGAAATTAATTATGGTTTATTTAATATAGTGCGGAGACGTATTAGGTTAAGTAATTTAACATGATGTGGAAATGAATTACGCTTAATTTTACATGATGTGTAAAATAATGATGGAATTTAACGTAATGTGAGGACGAATCATGGTTAATTTAATTTGATGTGGAGATGAATTACGGTTAATTTAACTCGGTATGGAAGTGCATTATAATTTATGTAACATAACGTCGAGACGAATCATGGTTAATTAAACATGGTGTTGATGCGAATTATTTCAATTTAAAATAACATGGGGAGAAGTTACGGTTAACTTAACATGTGGAGACGAATTAAGTTTAATTTAACATGATGTGGAGAAGAATAATGGTTAATTTAACATGATGTGTAGGCGAATTATGATTAATTTAACATAGTGTGGAGACGAATTACGGTTAATTTAACATGATGTGAAGGCGAATTATGATTAATTTAGCATAGTGTGGAGACGAATTACGGTTAATTTAACATGATGTGAAGGCGAATTATGGTTAATTTAACATGATGTAGATAAGAATAATGGTTAATTTAACATAGTTTGGAGACAGATTATGGTTAATTTAACATTGTGTGGAGATGACTTTCGGTTTTAACATGATGTGGAGAAGAATAATGGTTAATTTAATGTAACGTTGAGACTAATTATGGTTAACTTCACATGGTGTGGAGACGATTTACGATTAACATGATGTGAATACGAATAGTCGTTCATTTAACACTATGTAGATACAAATTATGTTTCATTTGGTATGGAAATGAATTATAGTTTATTTACCAGGGCGTGGAGACGAATTACGGTAAATTTAACGTTGTGTGGAGATGAAGTACGGTTCATTTTACACTATATGGAGATGAATTATGGATCACTTAACGTTGTATGGAAACGAATTATGGTTTGCTTAACAGGGTGTGGAGACGAATTACGGTAAATTTACCATGTCGTGGGGATGAATAATGATTTATTTAACATTATGTAGAAACAAATTATGCTTCATTTCATATGCCGTTGAGATGAATTGCTGATCATTCAACACGGTGAGAAAATAATAAATTATGGTTCATTTTGACATGTTGTGGGGATGAATGAAGTTTCATTTAACACTATGTGGAGATGAATTATGGTTTATTGAACGTGGTATGGAGATGGATTGTCGATCATTTAACGTTGTATGGAAACGGATTATGGTTCATTTACCTACTGCAAGAGATAGACTATGATTCATTTAACACTACGTGGAGAGGAATTATGGTTCATTTACCTCCTTGAGGAGAGTATTTATAGTCATGCAGTATCGTGTCGGTACAGAGTATTGCTAATTTATCATCTTGTGGAGTCAATTATTGATCATTTAGCGCTTTTAAGGACGAATTATCGTTCTATTAGCCCCGCGGCAAGGGATCACATGATTTAGCAGTACGCGAGACGGATTAATCTCCACGCGTGTCTCATACAGATACTGTGTTGACTTACAGTTTTATTCATGCTGTGACGTGGAGCTGAAGCTATATCTTGAGCAGTACTACTGTTATCACAAGGTGCAGGAAGGAAAGGAACTCTTCACAAGTCGATGAATTTTGCATGAGGACAGACTTTACTCCATATCCCTGTTTTATTATCGGTGTTGCAGCAAACGATTGAGACATACACTGCCTGGTTTGTCGGTACTTAACGGGTACTTCAAATATATACTTTTTGCTACCACAGACAGTGAGGAGCATTGCTGAGTAAACCACAGTAATTTTTGTTTTGTTCTTGGAATCAAGCAAATCTACCAATTTCTAATACAGCGAATAACCTCTCGTGTGGATTGGTAGCTGTCTTGCGGTCCGACTCATAATCTGAAGTCCACGGGTTCGATCCTGGCTGGGGCAGTCAATTTTTGAAGGAATAGTCAAATTCCTGATTCTGTACGACCCCTTGGCTGAATGATCAGCGTTGAGAACTTCGGTTAAGTGGGTTCTGGGTTCAATTCCCGTTCGGATCGGTGATGTTACTCACGCCTAATTAATTCTTCTGGCACGGGGACTGGGTGTTTGTGTTTAACCCGACACTCTTCATACTAATAAAAAACACCACATTATCAACCACCACAGAAATAGCAATGATTACATCTTCCACATAGGATTACGCAAGGAAGGGCATCTGGCCGTCAAACAGGGCTAAATCTACATGTGCGGCACAGTTCCTACCCGTGACACCGCAAGTGTGAGAAAACCGATAGAAGAAGAAGAAGAAGAATGAGAAGGAGAGGAAGAAGAATAACTCTTCATATTCCTTATCATTGTTGTTGACATTTTAATGATCTCTGGTGGTGCACATCATGTTACTCTACGAAATTAAATTAACTCAGCCATAGGAACAGTTCAGTAGAATTCCACTTTAGTTACTGGATGGCAGCACAATCAGAAAGTCGAAACCGACCGACCGACCGACCGACCGACCGACCGACCGACCGACCGACCGACCGACCGACCGACCGACCGACCGACCGACCGACCGACCGACCGACCGACCGACCGACCGACCGACCGACCAACCAACCAACCAACCAACCAACCAACCAACCAACCAACCAACCAACCAACCAACCAACCAACCAACCAACCAACCAACCAACCAACCAACCAACCAAAAAATAAACCGTACACTTCCCTGCGGAAATGTAGGGTATTTATGGGTTATGGATACCTAGTACGTACTGTATTTCGTTTGTTTTGTATTTATGCACTTTCATTATAATTACTGTTCAGTTCTTTAACTAAATGGTAGGCGTAGTTGCCTTCAGTTCAGGTGTTGATGATGGTGGTGATTATTGTTTTAAGAGGAAGTATAACTGGGCAACCATACTCTATTAACAGTAATCAGAGAAAAAAAATGGAAAAAGTCCGACAGTTCGAAAAAATGAAGATATCAGCCAAATAAACACAAGGGTTACAAAGTGCGTGCGAGTGAAAGAATGAAAGACTGCGTAGGCCTTGCAAATCTAATTCCGTTGCTGTCGCAAAAGAATAAGGGAGGTCGGAAGGGTTAGATCAGGGCCTCTCAGGGTGCACGCACGGAGCAAAAGACGACTTTGCTTGGTTGACCAGAGTGCAGACCCCCACTCCTCGATTTGGAGCAGAAGCGCTGTCTTTCTATTTCCCCACGCCTGTTTCGCTCGCTCCGCCTGTCTCCCTCTTCCTCATTTGCTGCGTAGCGCTCCAAATCCGAGCCGAGCTTAGCCGAGTAGCCCAGAGACGATGCGTTGGTGAGAGCCGAGCCGAGTGGGACCTATGCACTGTGCACAGGAACTCTGCGCCTCAGTTTGCACGCGTGAGATTTTGGGCGTTTGAGATGCCCTGGGTTAGATGAAAGTGAGGAACTTGGCACAATTAAGTGGAGGCTATGCCTGAACTCAGAGCTAACGGACCCGTAGTCGCCAACCCACACTCACAGGTTAAGAGCCTCTGGGCCCTCGCATCAAGGTGACAGGTTCGATTCCCGGACGGGTAGGTGTATTGAACCCTTGGTGGTCTACAAAGGTCATGGGTTCAGTATTTAATATTGAAAATCCACAGCCTGTTTCAGTCTTTCGACCGGGTCAGGGATGGAATGCATAAAGCCCCATCTAGAAGCGAGGATAGGAGTTGTGCCGGCTGCCAAAGCCTGTTGTACTCCCCTGGAGGAATGATTAATGACTGACAACGCCTCCACTTTTTCCAAGAAAAATCTCACAAAAAGTGACTGGTATTTGAACCACGGAATCCAGCGGTAGGGGCCAGCGTGTTGCTGCCTGAGCCACGGAGGCTCTCTCTTTAATATTAAACATTAATATTAATAATACATGATTAATTTCCTTGGCTCTGGGGCTCGGTGCTTGTGCTGTCCCTAACAAACATCACTGCAAGTGATTTTCATTGGAACTCATTTGCTTATTTATTTAGTGCCTGCCTATATTTTAGTGCCGGAAGATCCGAGGACAAGTTGGGCTCGCCTGGGGCACTTGTATCTACATGACGTCCATGGGAGACCTGCTCGTCTACAGTAGGCGTAAGGTGATGGTGATAATGAGGTAGGGATATGGTGAATCCCGGTTATGACACAAAGCCCGTTCCTATGGAATAACACGAAAGGGCCTGCTATATGCTTAACATCTCCATTTGACCGACGAATCATACGCTCTCACACCATATGAACACAGCGCAGAGGTATAGAACTGAATCCAGGTTTTGGCACGAATTTAGCGATCAGAAATTATATACCATCAACTCTCATACCCTACCGGTCAACTTTCTGATGGTGAATTTAGTCCATCAACGGGATTCGAACCGGCTAACCGTGGTGTCAGACAACAGAGATTTGACACCTTAACAGTCATGGTAAATGGAAATGGCATATGGCTTTTAGTGCCGAGTATGTCCGAGGAAAAGTTCGGCTCGCCAGATGCAGTTCATTTTTGATTTGACTCCCGTAGGCGACCTGCGCGTCGTGATGATGAAATGATGATGAAGACGACACATACACCCAGTCCCAGTGTCAGCAAAATTAACCAATTATGGTTAAAATTCCCGACCTTGCCGGGAATCAAACCCGGGACCCGTGTGACCAAAGGCCAGCACGCTACCCATTTAGCTATGGAGCCCGGACGACAGTCATGGTAATCAGGCGGTTTTCATGGAGCATGATCTGGCTTCTAAAAGTAGACTACTTGATGTAAGAAATGGTTGGATGAGTTGTGGGGTTAACGCATGTTTCCACGGTGAGCGGCAAACTGAATTTTTGCACATTCAGTATAATTAAATCCAAAGAGTAAATAATGCGGTTTACTCTGTTCAAATAGTAACTTACATTCACGCTCCAATTTGCTGATATTTCTGATTCGTCTCGTACGGTTTGATATTTATTTTATTACTGTTTATACAATACGGAAGGTAAAGGCGATATCCTCCAGGTGGCTTTGCTTACGGCGATACATTATTGCTAATTGCGATTTGTGGAGGCCATGATGTCACTCCCACTCGTTATTCTCTGTGGAAAATATCAGCCACCTTAAACTTTGGCGTGAGTGTCGAGAGTCTGTACAGCGAGTGATGGACTGAATCTAAATCTGGATTTAAACAATCAAGTGGTTTGCTTAATATGTAACAATTACAACAAATGGCTGGTATAGTTCCAGAAGCATTTTTGTCTCTTATTTATACAGTTACCAGATAAAACAGAATTTCCTTCCACAAGTGGTTGACCAGTTTACAATTAAATTTTAATACTTTTGTTAACTATTTTACTTATTGCAACATCTATGTAGAGTTTGAACAGATATGATGAAAGAAGGCAGCCCTGCCTCACACTTTTCTCACTTTTTCTTCCCTTCTTGTTTTAGTAGTGTCTATTTCAACGTTCTGAGCCATAGAATAAGAACGTTATATATATATGCCGGCCCTGCGGTGTTGGAGTAGCGTGCCTCCCTCTTAGCCGGAGGCCCCGGGTTCGATTCCCAACCAGGTCAGGGATTTATACCTGGATATGGGGGCTGGTTCGACATCCACTCAGCCTACGTGATTACTATTGAGGAGCTATCTGACGGTGAGATGGAGGCTTCGGCTTAGAAGGCCAAGAATAACGGACGAGAAGATTAGTCGTGCTGGCCTTCGGGCTGAACAGTGGAAGCTTGGTAGGCCATGGCCATTCGGAGCTGTTTCACCATGGGGTTTATGTATATAATACATATCCCTCTTAGTACCGTTTCCTGATAGGGGGTGGGGGATGAGCTGAAATGAAATGATATGGCTCGTTTCTACGTCCGAATGCCCTTTCTGCCGCCAAACTCAGTTGAGGTGCTAGGTGGATGCAATCACCTGCAGCCTATGGACAGGAACAGTCCCGGAATTTGCCTGGAAGTGAAAATGGAAAACCACAGAAAAACATTCACAGGACAGCCGATGGTGGGTTTGAACCCACTCGTCTCCTGAATGCAGAACTTGGCTCCATAGCCATGCGGTATTAACACTCTTGACCACTCCGTTCGGTCTATAGGTCTATATACTGAAGGTATTAAAGTGTGGAGTAAAGATTTAGAACTTGTCACTTGCTGTGTTGCATGTCTAGGTCCTTGTTTTACATTTTCATAATAACATTGTTAATAACAAAAATGATAAAAACAACTATGAACACACTGTTTACCATAACAATTTACCTCTGAATATTTATAATATATTAGTAGCCCGGGAAACAAACCTGGCTAACTGAGGTGCTAGCTACTATCCTAATCGAAGGCAACAGACCTCATTACGATCGGAGAACCACAGAAAAGTTATACGAATCATATCACCGACGTAGACTACTTGAAACTGAGGCCCGATGGCAGGAACTTGCGGGACACCGTGCGCACTACGAACCCTTTGCCAGAGAGCTCGACTCATCAGCCACTCCAGGTTATATCCCCAGAAATTACCGCACTTCTTCCTTATTACGAACCCACCCGTATCCTTAATTGCACAATTAAAATTAAAGAGTTGGGTTTTCATTGGATTATAACTCGATAGTGATTAGCGCGGGACGGAATGACCTGTTAAAATAACTGGCGAAATAAATTAAGTGCCTGGAGTGAGACGGATGAGAAAATTCTATACACTTTAATCTTAGGACAGGATATGATCGAGTGACTGCCTATGGCTACTTGCACGAGCTTTACGTGGTTCCTTCTGCCACCTAAATTTCATTTACCGCGCACGGCTTTAAGTCCGCCATTATGGGATTTCTGGGCCTTAAGCTCGCCACGCAGGTAAGCCCCATAACAGCCTCCCACCTCATCTGGAACACACTTAAAATAAATACAATGTAAAAACAGTTCCGTATTGGATCAGATTATTGCGGGAGATGATTGCATTTAAGGAATGTTTCATCTCTTTTGCCGCTACTTATTCGAAATACGCCAAAGAAAAGAAATTCAGGGATAGAAATTACAGAGGGTTGAGATCGGAGAAAGATAATATTCTTAAGGAAAAATGTATTTTTCTCTCGTTATCGGGATTCCAAGATGAGTTATTAGCCCAGAATGGCTACAGATTATATCCTACCAACTGAAACTTCATATCCTAATATAGGCGAAGGTTGCATAAATTGTGCAGTTCTTCATTACTTTTGTGACAGGCAGGGGATACCGTGGGTGTTATTCTACTGACATAGTAGCTGAGACCGTACGATTATTATTATTATTATTATTATTATTATTATTATTATTATTATTATTATTATTATTATTATTATTTAAATTTCAGCCACTCTGCTCAAGTCCGAGCCAACAGTGAGTTGTCTGTTCGCTGGGGAAGCAGCTTCTTGTTGTTGCTAGAATTCGTTGAAAAATGCCATAGACTTCGCACCCAGAAAACTGAAATAATAACCTTCTTCGCTTCGTATGGTGGTCTGCTTAACAATCGGTAACAAAATCTCATAGGGGCATGAGGCAGTGTTTTACTGTCTCCTTTAGAGCCATTTCCTATTCATTGACGGTAGATAGTTTCAGCAGTGTGTGACTAGGGGGACCGGGTGATTCCGTTGTGGATAGAAATGATAATTTGTCGGTGGTACTATAGCGTCAACATAATCATCTATCCACTAAGCAGTGCTTCTTGGAGGCGACACTTTCTTCTTGAGTTTGTTGATTGTAGACCAGACTTCACTCAAGGGCGTTACCTTCTATCTACATCTTTTGTCATTAAGACTTTCAACTATCCCTTTTATATGGTTTTAGAGCCCTCTTTGCTTGTGCGTCATGAATCTTGAAATTAATATAATTTTCCCATGTGGTCGAACTCTTGTACTATTTGAATATTTGTTTTATTTTTGTGGTAATCCATTTTTATCATTTGTCCTTTGTTCCCCCAAAGTACCGCAAGTCTTTTGATTAATAGATTTTCTTCCTTTGAGGAATTTCTATAAAAGCTTCCGTGTTCATTGGGACAATGAGAGTGTCATAGTTTGTAAAGGTGGGACTGTTTTCAATAACGTATCTACACCAGATGCCACTCTTCTATGATGTTCCACCCGTCAGCTTGTTTTATGTTCCGTATAGATGACGGATTATATGAAAACTAGTGATGTTGGCTCATTGAGGCCTCTATTCTGAAGTCGGTCTTTGTTGAGCTGAATTAGTGACTAGACGTACCGTGGCAACGATCCGGGAGTGTAGGGAAAGGAGTATGGGTGTAACAGTGAAACAGTAAAGAAATACAATAGGGCGATGGGGCAGCCTGGTGAATTTGACCAAGACGGAGCGCAAAATGGAACTTAATAGAAGAATACGCCTGTCAGAATCGCTGATGGCGGGGCAGCCATACTGACTACTCTGCTAGTCATTGGAGGTGTAGAAATGAACCCAGGCCTTTTGTCTTGGGAGGACTTGGAGAAAATTGTACACGAAGCTTCTCAGGATGACCGGACATACTTAAAACGCAGTCTCATCAAATTAAGGAATGAAGGAATGTATAACCGAAGAACTGACAGCATCAAAGGAGAAATTGAAATAAAATAAAGAGGAAGAGCTATACTGAATCAGAGGATTAAGATGCTAGAAGAACAGGTTCATGGCCTGACAGAAGAACATAGGAGGAGAAGAAAAACACGTAATTGTGTGCGTTTGTGTACGCCTTAGAGAAAACTGAAAACAAGTCTACGGTGAAATTAATGAACTCCGTTTTAAAGTATGATCAAAAGTATAGGCCTTGACTGTACAGAAAATGATACAGACCATTCATACAGGGCTGAAAGTAATAGGGAGAGCAAAGTTTCAGTACTAATGGTAAGTCAAATTCTACATCTTGGGTGGGACCTGAAGGGCAGTAAAGTATGCATAAGGAAGGGATATGGACATGAAAAGCCTTCAAGAATAAAGATTTTTACAATTTCTTTTAAGACAAGCTAGGAAATGGAATCTGTAACATGAATAAGAGGAAACCACTTGTGTGTGATACGTGGGCTCGAACGTGGACGGTAAGTAAACTTCGCGCTATGTTTAAAGGAGAAAATAATCAGTTTGGGTCATCAGAGGTAGTGTATAGCGTAGAAGTGATGATATGAGATCACGTTTCGTGTTAGTCTTGATACTCCTGCATAGATGATTCAACGGTCTACGTTACAAGAATTTTCAGCTGGGTCAAGAAAAAAACGAGGGGAGAGACGCGCTCCTAATATCAAGAGCAGGGCCAAATACAGCAACTGAGGACACTCTAAAGCGTAAGCCAGTGAGTTTCAGAGATTTTTTTCCGGAGAAGAGTGTGAGTTCAGGCAATGGAGTAAAAGTCCCAGAAGAGCTGTCTCAGAAGGAAGTTATTTACCCTCCTGAGGGGGGTAAAATTGTACAATTTATGTGGAAAAATATGGGATGACAAGGAGTAAAGCAGGTGTTTCAGTGGAACTCTTAGATAAAAGAATCTTCAGTTAAAGCTAGCATATGTTAATACTGAAGGAGTATGGAGCAAAATAGGTCATGAATGTTTTAAGAACTACTTGAAGAAATGTACATTTTTGAACTCGTAGAAACTTGGTGTGATTACAAGAAAGATCTAAAGATAGATCGAGGTAGAGTACAGAGTCAAACTTTATCAAGGATATCCAATAGATAAAGGTTATTGGGTAGAATTTTGGTGATAGTTAAATAAAATATGTAAAAAAGGGATACAGCTCTTAGAATCTGACTTAAAGGAATTATTATTTCTTTTTTTTTACAAGTTGCTTTACGTAGCGCCGACACAGATAGGTCTTATGGCGACCGCAACGATGGCACAGGAAGGGGCTAGGAGAGAGGAAGGAAGTGGCCGTGGCCTTAATTAAGGCACAGCCCCAAAATTTGCCTGGTCTCGAAATGGGAAACAACGGAAAACCTTCTTCAGGGCTGCCGACAGTGGTGTTCGAACCCACTATTTCCCGAATAGTGGATAAGGCCGCACTTAAGCGACTGCAGCAATCGAGCTATGTGGAATTAATTTGGATAAGATTATTAATTAGTGATCATTGTGAGAATGAAATATGTATATGTCTTGCACATAATACACCTCAGAGCTCTTCATTTGCGCAAATATATTTTTTTAGAATTAGCAGCAGAAATTAGGCTAATGAGTAGATATGAACAGGCGGGCCTTATCCACATGGGAGATCTTAACGCAAGAGTATGTGATAGGAATTCATTTTACAGCCAAGGTAAGGATTATTTACTGTAATAATAGATAACAGAATAATGTAACATAAATGGGGATAAGTACTAGAATTAAGTGCGATGGAGGAGCTTTATACTTTTTTTTGAAAGGCAGATGTTTAGGAGATGAGAGTGGGAAGTTAACTTGTATAGTAGAAAATAGGGGTAGTACAACTAACCTAGTTGTATTTTGTAGGGATAATCTGCAATTTATCAAAGAGCTAAAAGTGATTGGATGGAGAAAAACATATGCCAGTAACTATAAAAATACGCCAATATATAAGAGTTGAGAAGATATAAGGTAGCTTAAAGGGGAAGAAGATATCTAGGTATCGTTGGCCAGAAGTATTAGCGAATGCGTAAGAGAGTTATGTAGTACGGAAAATTTTAAGATTTAGAAAAAAAGTACTGGAAAGTTAGAGTTAAAGAAGCTTTTACTAGGATAAAAAAAGTAAATGTTATGCAGCTTAATCCAGATAAAGCACAGGCAAAACTGTGTGGTATAGCAAAAAATGGGAAAAGAAAAAGACAGTATTTAGGAGATAAAGGATCGATAAAGTGATGGTCATTATTATTAAAGAGGAAATAAAACTGAAGATAGATAGAGGAAACATAGCTAGAAACTAAGTTTTTGAAAAAATAAAATAAAAAGAAATGAAATGAATACCGGGAAACCTTAAGGACAAAGATAGAGGTGGCAACAAAAGATGGCTGCATACATAAATAGAAACCTTAAGGGCAACTATAGCAAGAAAGTATGGGATAAAATAAATCAGATAACCAAGAAGAAAATGGGTGCAGTGGCGACCAGTATAACTCACAGTATATGGGTGGAGTATTTTGAGAAATTATTGAATAGAGAAGACAAACGGAGAGCTCATTATGAGGGAACTGTGGTTTCGAAGTGTTTGAGGGTACATCTGCCGAAGTTAGTTGAAACTATTTCGACTCATGAAATACGGGACCTGTTACGAGTAGCGAAAAATGGAAAGCCTGGAGCTGTTTTGGGAATCGAAAATGAATTTTGGAAAAGAACTGGGAAAGCGAAATACCATGATGGAAAATATATTTTGGTAGTGATTTTAATCTCGCACTAATCCACAGAATGTTTTCGGCGACGCAGGGAAGGGAAAGGGCTAGGATTGAGAAGGTAGCTGCTGTGGCCTTAATTAAGGTACAGCCTCAGCATTTTCCTACTGTGAAAATGGGAAACCATGGAAAACCATCTTCAGGGCTGACTGCAAGTACACATCTACACGATACTAACCACATGACCAAATCGTCCGGTGCGTGAAAAAACTTGAAGGTGTTGGGGGAATAACCAGGGAACTCCACGTTTTTTACATTTTGAGATAATAAAGGAAACTGAATAAATACATCAGATTTGCTTCAAGCAAACGAATTTTTTTTCCATTAGCAGAATAGATCCGAATTCTCCTTCCTGTGTTGGAAATAAAGTTATATCACGTTGTTTCCACAAGACAAAGGAAAAACAGTTTTCCCCGTAAATGCACTCCAGGTAGGCTATTTTCGGTATACTGACAAAAACTAATCACTGCAGACAAAACAACTTTGTACATTACAAAATTGTTCACTTTATTAGCAGAATCCATGGTTTTTCATTATTATCGTCCAATGACTATATTTGTATAAATAAGTGAGCTCTCGGGGGGATTACATTACCAGATTTTGGATGACATCGAGCTATGGTCAGAACAGTAATCTAACCACACAGATAGGCAGCTTATTTTTCCTTAGCTTGTAGTGATGAAATTGTCTCCTTTGTACTTATACGGAGGACCTGAATTTAGCGCGGAACTGAGCTTTCCTGCTTTAGAAACATACGACATCCTTTTGTTTATTTTAATTTTTTGTATGCTACTAGCCCATTTCTTTGGAATACTCTTCCTTTTCTATGTCTTTTCCACTTTGTAAATTTCAGATCCAGAGTCCTCACAAAAACAGAATTCGTTTTCCGACCATTTCAAGGATTTTAATTCCGGACTGAGGAGCAGAAGAGGGTTCACTTCATACAATATGTTCTCTAGCTGTTAGTTACAGGAAGAAAGCGCACAGCGAGAAGATGACGCTACTGACCTAGTATACATACACGAACACTGGTTGCCATGGTTACCACGGTGTCGGTTTTCTGCCCATGCTAAGCTGATGACGCATGGCATACCCATGTTAATAATAATAATAATAATAATAATAATAATAATAATAATAATAATAATAATAATAATAATAATAATAATAATAATAATAATAATAATCGTACGGTCTCAGCTACTATGTCAGTAGAATAACACCCACGGTATCCCCTGCCCGTCACAAAAGTCGAGTGAAAGGGGCCCCAGGGACTCATAACTAGGGAGTGTGGATTGACGACCACGGGGCCCTTGGCTGAGTTGTGGCATTGCTTCAACTTACCTGTGTCACGCTCTTCGCTTTCATCTATTCTATCCGATCTGCCGTGGTCAACTCTTGTTCTTTTTCGACCCCGACGGCAATGCGTGTGAAGGCCTAGAGGGTATTTTCACGCCCATCGTGGCCCTTGTCTTTCTGTGGCCGATGCCTTCATTTCTTTGAAGTGTCAGACCCTTTTCATTTTCCCGTCAGTTAGTGTTAATAGAGGACGGTTTCCCAGTAGTACTTCCTCCTAAATCACTAATCACCACCAGCATCAGGTGCTATGTGTAAACATTGAAGCCATTTAGGCTTCGTGCATGTCAATTTCGACGTTCCGTTGGCAAGACTCAAGCATGTCACCAATGCCCGTGCTAGAAAAACCATTGGCTTCACATCAGATCATTAAATAAATGCAGGAACTTCGCTTGCGATGGTATGGTGTTGTAATACGGAGTAGCGAGAACACAGCGGCAGTAGAATCACTGTGGGTTAGCATAGAAGGCAGGCTCTCAGGGGAGTGTAAAGTGTCAACAAAGAGGACGCTTCAGACCATGGCAAATACAGAAGAACCGATCCTTCTCCATGGACAACATTTAGAGTAGACGACGAAGAAGAAGACGAAGAAGAAGAATTCTGCTCCTTGACTGAATGCTGAGCGTCGTGGTATTTGGTTCAGAGTGTCCCATGTTCGAATCCCGTCCGGGTTAAAATTTGGAGTCGCATCTGGGTAATTCCTTTGGCTCGAGGACTAGGTGTTTGCATCAATACACACTCCTTGATTTAGACACAACACACCACACTACCGATCACCGCAGAGACACACAACTGTGAATAGATCCCTCCACATAGGATTGACGTCAGGAAGGGCATCACCGAGTGAGTTGGGTACGAGATTCGAACCGTGTAGCTGTAAAATTGCATTTGGGAGATAGTCGGTTCGAACCCTATAAGCCCTGAATGTGGCTTTTAGTGGTTTTGTCATGTTCACCCCAGGCAAATTACAGCCAGGGTTGCTTTCTTCCCAGCCCTATTGCTGTCCTATACCATCGTCGTCCGTCTGAGGCGACATTATAGGAAAATACCCCCATCGTAGTCGCCAGCCTTCGGTGAGAGGTCGGCACCTAAAGAAGAAGAAGAAGAATATATGCGAATAAGGGTAAGGATTAATAAGAACAAAGATAAGAACAAAAATAAGAATAATAACAAGCATAACTTTAAGAATATCAATAAGAAATACGAATGAGGATCAGAATGAAGAATAAAAACAAGGATAATAATAAAAAAGTATCATAATAATAATAATAATAATAATAATAATCAGAGCAAGGATAAGGATAAGGATAAGAAATAATAGGAAAAAGAATAAGGATAATAAATAAGAATAAGAAATAAGAATAGGAAAAATGATAAGGATAATAAATAAGAAATAATGATAAGAAAAAAGGATAAGAAATAAGCATTAAGAAACAATAAGAAGGACACGGGTAAGAGATAACTATAGAATAATTATAAGGACAAGAATTAAGAATAAGAACAAGGATACGGATAAGAATAAGAAATAAGAATAAGGATGAGAATTAAAATACTGTATGATTAAGAATTGTAAATAAGAATAAGGATAAAATAGGGCCCGGCTCCATGGCTAAATGGTTAGCATGCTGGGTCAGGCGTCCCGGGTTAGATTCCCGGCAGGGTCGGGAATTTTAACCATCATTGGTTAATTTCGCTGGCACGGGGGCTGGGTGTATGTGTCGTCTTCATCATAATTTCATCCTCATCACGACGCGCAGGTCGCCTACGGGAGTCAAATAGAACGACCTGCACCTGCCGAGCCGAACTTGTCCTGGGACACTCCCGGCACTAAAATCCATACCCCATTTCATTTCATTTGCAGGATAAAATAGGAATAGAATATGAAATAAGAATAATAAACAAGAATAAAAATAAGGATAAAATAATCAATAAAAAGTAAGATTGAGGATACTAATAATTAGAAATAAGAGTAAAGATAATAATAGAAATTAAGAAAAAAAATAAGAAATTAAGAAATAAGGATAAGAAGAAACAAAGGTAAGAATTTGACATTTGGCACCGAGACACGGAAGCCATTTCATTGGAACAGTCTGTTCAAATGTGCTTAGCTGGGTGTTGACTCTAGGGACGAGAAATAAAGTTATAGACTGGCGAATGCCACTGTCCTGTTGAACAAACAACAAACATGTCCGCCTGTTGGCCATGATCGTTAAGGTATAAAGTCTGTACGGTCTGACACCTTGATTGTCCCTTTGGTAGAAAAACATCCCACCATCAGAATGATTATAATCACTAGAATGTGTGCCAAAAACCTGGATTCAATTCCAAACCTCTCTGCAGTGAGGGCATATGGCGCTCTTAATGGTGATTCGTCCATGGGATCGAGGAGCAAAGCCTTGAGCAGAACTCTTGCTATTATTCGACGTCAAGTTTCACCCTCTTTCTACATAATAATAATAATAATAATAATAATAATAATAATAATAATAATAATAATAATAATAATAATAATAATAATAATAATAATAATAATAATAATCATCTCACATCCAGATGCGCACGTCACCCATGAGCGTCGGTCACTAAAACCCATATTATAAAAATAAAATAAACAACAATCCTAAATATTTCATATTTTATCACCAGCAAGATTCGGTCTTAGGCGGTGCCACACTTAATCACCAGTCAATAAATAAATAAATAAATAAATAAATAAATAAATAAATAAATAAATAAATAAATAAATAAATAAATGTTCAACAGTTCGCACCACCAACTACACCGGTTGGATAAAGAAGAATAAGAATAAGAATAAGAATACTTTAGTTTCTAGTCTTTTAACTTCGCACAAACACATCCAAGGTTTTTTGGCAACGCGAGGATGGGAATCCGATAACATTAGGATGGTCGTGACCATGGCGTTAGTTAAGGCACAAGCCCAGCATTTGCTTGGTGTGTAGGCCTATATGGGAAACCACGGAAAACCAACTTCAGGGCTGCTGATGGTGGGATTCGAGCCCACCATCTCCCAAATGCAGCCTCACAGCTACGCGACCCAAACCGCACGCTCAACTTGGTGCATTGAAGAATTATTCCATAAGAATACCATATAAATTTAGGATTTCAGTTCGGGGTAGTGGACGAGTATCTCGTGGCTATGCAGGCAGGTTTGCTGTCTATCTCGCAATCAGCAACGCTCGGAGAGAGTTACACAAGCTAATAGCCTTCGCAGAATGACACTCATAAAGCGAGCACTTACATTATAATTAAAGAACATAAAACTATATTCTGCGAAGCAACATTTTGTTCTTAATGTTACTAAACGACCACGTGTTAACATACGTCTCCAGCGAGATACGCTCTCTTACGCTTACTGCTGCTTACAAAAAACCTTGTGTTATTTACTTGGCTGCCTCATGCACATGGAAATTATACGTCTGTTGCGTTATTCTGACAAACAGCCTACATCATTCTCCTTTTATTATTTTGATACAAAACAAACAAAATTCGCTACGACTTTTGCAGCACATGAGTCGTGTAATTGTCAAATGTAGACTCCGGATAAAGCCTTCGATGTGTAATTGTATGATGCTCCCCGCAGTGGTTTGCCAAGGTAGCGGTGATTATTGTTTTGATGATGGTGATGATGATGATGATGCTTGTTGTTTAAAGGGGCCTAACATCTAGGTCATCGGCCTCCAATGGTTCGAAATGAGACGAAATATAATAACAAATTAAAAGTCCAAAGTCCTCCACTGACCAGAATTCAAAACGTGAGGACGAAGAATGAATGGATGGGTATGAACAATCAGTGGAACCGACCCGCAGCCTCACATTCATAGAAACTGACGTAAAACAATAGTATTACTGACCAAGGGACCGCTTCTAAAGCACAGTACTGAATCGATGATGCTTGCAGTCTGAAGGGCTCCAAAATCCAAGTCATCGGCCCCTCATAATGGTCCTTATCGCTAGGAAAGTACAACCATGGTATTTGTCATGTTTCAGTACTAATCAAAAGTAGCGTAGACTCGGTATTCCACACATTATGGTACTACACACAGGTAATGAAATTCGCACATGTGATACAGACCTATGGTGTTTCGCACATTGCGGCGCCATTTACAGGCAAAGCAAATCTATGGTGTTCATCACAAACGTGTACCAACCACAGGGACTCGCACTATCCCGTGGTGTTCCTCATATCGTGGGTACTAGTACAAGTATGAAGGATGAGTTCTCCACCTAATCAATACTTTATTTTACATAGCGTCAATTATTTACATACACATAGTACTGGTTTCGACCCGTAAATAGGTCATCTTCAGCTGCTAGAGAACTTACTTAATAACGACTGTATAGAATAAACACTACTAAAATTACAGTGGGTGCTAATCATAGGCAAGCCAGAACCATGGTGTCGCTCACCCATGGTGTCGCTCATATAGTGGTACTAATCCCAGGTACTGTAAAAGCCGACAGTGCACTCTAAGTGGGGGGCTGACCGCACGGTGCTCCTGCGTGCTACTAATCACAAACCTATTTGGTACCTAACATAGTGGCACTACGCGCAAGTAAAAGCGACCCACGGTGTTCCCCACGTGGTGGTAATCGCAAGTTGTTTCATGGTTCTAATACAATCATCCCTTGGTCGCCCCTTTTAGTCGCCTCTTGAGACAGGCAGGGGATACCGTTGGTGTATTCTTCGTCTGAGTCCCCCATCAACAGGGGGTTGTGTGTTTGGTCCGCGAGAGGTATATTATTTCCCTCAAGTCCGCCGGCAAGCCGGTTAGGACCCCGTTTTCCGCCACCTGGAACGCTCCAAGTGGGAGTATCACCTCTCCCCCTGCCATGCCGGCGTAATAGGTTCGTGGGATTATTGTTTTAAGAGGTACTGGGCCAATATCCTCCCTTAGTGGGGAGGTACACCTTTCCCTTGACCATTTTTACTGAATTAAAAGTTTGTGTATCTCATAAACTAATTGTAGAGCCCTACGAGGATATACAAAATATTGTCCGCATCCTCATTTCCTTCATCAGCACCTGCGCGATAGGTTATCCACGGATATTGTAAATATTTAATTATATTACACCCAAGGTATCGAAATGGATAGATCTGTTAACATAACACAATAGGCGTGATACCTCGCACTAGATACCCTACAGTCACAGGTTTACGAGGGATTTCCTCGGGCGACAACTACCGACATATTGAGGGTTCTAACTATTATGTTGTAAAGAAATAAAATTGGCAGGATTATTAAACACAGTTAGCTCATTATTATGCAAAAAACACATGTTATATAATGCTTGCCGTCATGTGTCATCATACCACCAAACCTTCTGCTGGATTTTGTGGAGTTGGACAGCGTTTACATGGAAATTTTAAATTTCTACATGGATTTTGTTTTGATCTATTGGCATGATTCAAGGGTACAACATACACTAAAATTATTGACATACAGATTCAGGAAAATATTTATTGCACATTCTTACTCCGTCTGGGTCTGACTCCTTGCCTGAATGGTCAGCGTTGTGGCCTTCGGTTCAGAGGGTCCCGGGTTCAATTCCCGACCGGGTTGGGGATTTTAATCGCGTCTGATTAATTCTTCTGGCTCGGGGACGGGGTGTTTGTGTTTGTCTCAATAGTTTCTTCTTCATATTCATATAACATACTACACCCAACCACCACAGAAACACGCAATAGTGATTACATCACTCCATACAGGGTTGGCGTTAGGAAGGGCATCCGCCCGAAAAACAAGGCTGTACCAACATGTGTGACACTATTCGCACCCGCGACTCCACAGTTGTAGGGAAAGCGGTAGAAAAAGATGAAGAAAAGATTCTTACTTCGTCTGGATCTTTTCTTCACTTTCTTTGGGTAAAACTTAATTTTAATAATGGAAAGCATACTAGCTACACAAAACAATTTAGTGCATGTTCTTCATACTTGTAAATGAAATGGAATATGGATTTCAGTGCCGGGAGTGTTCGAGGACACGTTCGGCCTGCAGCTTCAGGTCTTTTGAATTGACTCCCGTAAGCGACCTGAGTGTCGTGATGAGGATGAAATGATGATGAAGACTACACTTACACCCAGCCCCCTTGCCAGCAGAATTAACAGATTATGGTTAAAATAACCCGATCCTGCAGGGAATCGAACCCGGGACCCCTGTGACTAAAGGCCAGCAAGCTAACCATTTAGCCATCGAGCCGGACTTCATATTGATACAAAACACAATCATGCACACTTTCATTGTGATATCTTGAATAGTTTTTGATATGTAATGCAAACGCTGTTTGAAAATAAAGATTTCTGGAAACGAGCTTCAAACATACCAAAGGGAGGAATTTAGATCTAAAATTCCCTGCTGCATACACTATGCCTTCCATCTGGCTGGTTGTTGCTGCTTCTTCTAGTATGAGTCTTCTTCTGCATTTTCTTCCTTCTTTTGTGGCCCTGTGTGCACGTATATTTCCCGACCATATCCGTTTGTCATCTTCTTCATGAAACATCTTAACACAAACTTTCCCAATATTTAGCCTTAGCTTCTCTAGCACTTGTGATTTAGTCCTCATCCAATCATTGAAGGTCATTTTGGCATCATTAACTGCAATCTCAACAGTTTTTCTTCCAGAAAATCCAGATTTTGGACATATTTTTCCAAATTTTGGAGTTGTACGATTCATTATTATTTCGGATGTGGCCATCGATACACCCCCTTAGGAACTCTGTCTGGACAAGATTCTTGAATACTGGCTTGATTACCTAAGTGATAGCGGGTCAAGGGTGTTCTTATGTGTGTGCCGCTGTACAAATCTCTCAGCCACAGCTTTCTGATATGGACACCGTGATCAACGCCCTTTGGACAAAAGTAACATACTTATAACAGTAGGCGACAAACTAATGTGAGCTTGTTGGTCTTAGATTGAAATATAAAACTCAGGTGACAGCGTCTTACATTTAGGGACATATCTCTGGGAGCAGTGAAGATATTTTCATTTTTCTTTCACCCAAGTAAAGAGGAAGGATTATTAATTCAAATATTTCATAATTTAAATAATGCAATTTTTTGGACACTCTAAGGTGTATCTTTACCTAACACTAATTAGAGGGGAAAAGGGAAGAAGTCCTATCCTTCGACAAACGAAGGTATCGGGCAAAATGGAAGGGCCACGAAGGGCATGAAAATGAAAAATTTCTTAGCAGCGACGGGGTCGGAAGATTTGATCAAGGGAGGTCGGATAGGAAAAGTTAAAGTGAGGAGACTGGCAAAACTAAGTGGAAGAAATGACGGACTCGGCTAGGGGAACCATGGTCGCCAATCCACAGATAATGTTGAATGAATCAAGGTCTGCCCTTCAGAAATCCGAATACATCCGCCGGGTTTTAAACTGAACTCAGACTCCTGGGATCTGGACAATTTACCTCTGTTCTGCAGAGGGAGCTATAACTTGCCCTACAAGCTCATTAACAGATCCATTTGTATGTTTATTTAGTTTATCTGGCACATTTGGTTAAGTGTCATGATAAGATCACGTGGCTATGACAGCTCACCGCTCAGACACGTGTGATGTCGGCTTATTAATTGTTACATGACTAAGGTCGTTATTAATTGCCACTACTTTGTCTTGGAAATCCGATCTTGTCCCGATCTGTAAGACATCAGTAAGAAGTTTTAATTACTGTCTTGTTCTCACGAAACTCGCTCCTTCATGTTTGTGTACCCACTGTCACTTTGCAGATCATATCCGTGCTTTGTGTGTTTTTGCGGGCACCTCTAATGATTTGTTTTTGTAACTGGTCGTGTGCAATTACTCAACCCTGTTTGTCTCCATCTTCTGATATAGCATGACTTAGGTTACCCATCTTAAAAATATTATTACAGAATGTATTGGATTACTACTACTACTACTACTACTACTACTAATAATAATACTAGGATAATGAACGACTAATGGAGTGAATAAGGAAACGAAGACTGAATTTCTACGGACATCTGTTCAGGATGGGTGTAACCCGATGAACGAAGAAGATTTTTGATGTATTGGACAAATGGTTCAATGAAGTAAGGAAGGACCTCAAGAGCATGGGAATGAATAAGGAGGACACCTTTAACCGATCAAAATACAGATCAGTGATCAATAACTTTAAGGGCTTCCACGAGAGCAAAAGAAAAATAGCGGCTGGACAGAAGAGAGAAGACAGGAGGCCAGAGAAAATATGCAACGCTTTTGGAGTAAAAAAAAAAAAAAAAAAAAAAAAAAAAAAAAAAAAAAAATTCAGAAATGCCTAATGATCAAGACACACGGAAGAAGGGTACCGCCTCCAAACCCGGAAATCCACAGAGAAATTTTCTAATATTGCGGCAGACCTCAGGAAAAGAAGGCTAAACTTTTATGGGCATGTTAAGAGGCTTCCAGAAACCAGACTAACCCACCAAGTTCTTGAAAGAGTTGATAAACTGAAGAACTTTCCTTGGATACAACAAACAAAAGCGGACATGAAGAACGCACAAATTCAACCCCAAAGACATTTTGAATCGAAATATATATAGAAAGAAAATTGACAAGTGGGAAGTTACTCCAGAGAATGAAGTACCAAAAAGAGCAGGTACCAAGTGGACGGAAGAAAGGAAGAGGATCTTTAGTCAACAGATGAAAGCATCCTGGATCCTCCGCAAACGAAATAATAAATAAAGCTTCCTGTGTTCCGAAAGGGACCATTCACGCATAATAATAATAATAATAATAATAATAATAATAATAATAATAATAATAATAATAATAATAATAATAATAATAATAATAATAATAATAATAATAATAATAATAATAATAATAATAATAATAAAAATCATAATAATAAAATAATAATGGCAACCACAAGGAATACATATAGACAAAAGGTCAACACCCATAAATTTGCATTCAAGAATCCATCTGAGAAAAGCTTGAAATTCAAAAACTCATGGACACAAGAAAGACGGCAAGCCTATAGTGAGAGGATGAGGAAGTTCTGGGAAGATAAGAAGGACAAGATGAAGAATACCAGTGCTATTTATCTATATAATAATAATAATAATAATAATAATAATAATAATAATAATAATAATAATAATAATAATAATAATAATAATAATAATAAGAGGGAACTATAAAGACTTTTTGCTGTTGGTTTTACGTCGGACCGACACAGATAGGTCTTATGGGGACGATGGGAGAGGAAAGGGCTAGGACTGGGAAGGAAGCGGCCGTAGCCTTAATAAAGGTACAGCCCCAGCATTTGCCTGGTGTAAAAATGGGAAACTACGGAAAACCATCCTCAGGGCTGCCTACAATGTGGTTCGAACCCACTATCTCCCGAACACTGGATACTGGACGCACTTAAGCGCCTGCAGCTATCGAGCTCGGTACTCTAAAGATTATCACCACAGTCAGAAAGAGCAGGCTGTCGTACGGACACCTGAATAGAATGATCTCGGATAGATGAGCGTATACAATACTCGCTCTTCAGGAAAATAAACTTTTCCCTTTTCGAAAAGCTAATGGTCATGAATATGTCTTTCAATCAATGAAATTCGAATATTGATTACTAACGATTTACACTGACTGACAGAGCAAATGCAACACCAAGAAGGAGTGGTCAGAACTTTATGCCAATTGCAGGGTAGACTGACGTCACTGAGGTATGCTAATGATGTGAAATGCGCCGCTGTGCTGCGCACGTAGCGAACGATAAATGGGACACGGCGTTGGCGAATGGCCCACTTCGTACTGTGATTTCTCAGCCGACAGTCATTGTAGAACGTGTTGTCGTGTGCCACAGGACACGTGTATAGCTAAGAATGCCAGGCCGCCGTCAACGGAGGCATTTCCAGCAGACAGACGACTTTACGAGGGGTATGGTGATCGGGCTGAGAAGGGCAGGTTGGTCGCTTCGTCAAATCGCAGCCGATACCCATAGGGATGTGTCCACGGTGCAGCGCCTGTGGCGAAGATGGTTGGCGCAGGGACATGTGGCACGTGCGAGGGGTCTAGGCGCAGCCCGAGTGACGTCAGCACGCGAGGATCGGCGCATCCGCCGCCAAGTGGTGGCAGTCCCGCACGCCACGTCAACCGCCATTCTTCAGCATGTGCAAGACACCCTAGCTGTTCCAATATTGACCAGAACAATTTCCCGTCGATTGGTTGAAGGAGGCCTGCACTCCCGGCGTCCGCTCAGAAGACTATCATTGACTCCACAGCATAGACGTGCACGCCTGGCATGGTGCCGTGCTAGAGCGACTTGGATGAGGGAATGGCGGAACGTCGTGTTCTCCGATGAGTCACGCTTCTGTTCTGTCAGTGATAGTCACCGCAGACGAGTGTGGCGTCGGCGTGGAGAAAGGTCAAATCCGGCAGTAACTGTGGAGCGCCCTACCGCTAGACAACGCGGCATCATGGTTTGGGGCGCTATTGCGTATGATTCCACGTCACCTCTAGTGCGTATTCAAGGCACGTTAAATGCCCACCGCTACGTGCAGCAAGTGCTGCGGCCGGTGGCACTCCCGTACCTTCAGGGGCTGCCCAATGCTCTGTTTCAGCAGGATAATGCCCGCCCACACACTGCTCGCATCTCCCAACAGGCTCTACGAGGTGTACAGATGCTTCCGTGGCCAGCGTACTCTCCGGATCTCTCACCAATCGAACACGTGTGGGATCTCATTGGACGCCGTTTGCAAACTCTGCCCCAGCCTCGTACGGACGACCAACTGTGGCAAATGGTTGACAGAGAATGGAGAACCATCCCTCAGGACACCATCCGCACTCTTATTGACTCTGTACCTCGACGTGTTTCTGCGTGCATCGTCGCTGGCGGTGGTCCTACATCCTACTGAGTCGATGCCGTGCGCATTGTGTAACCTGCATATCGGTTTGAAATAAACATCAATTATTCATCAGTGCCGTCTCTGTTTTTTCCCCAACTTTCATCCCTTTCGAACCACTTCTTCTTTGTGTTGCATTTGCTCTGTCAGTCAGTGTATTTGTGTCCCCAGCATCTCTGGCGACATGGCCTACACGACTAATTTAACGTCATTTTCATCACACATATTGTTACGTTAAACACATTTTCAGATGACAATCCTCTCTCTCGTTATAAGATATATTCATGTCAAAATAGAAAACTCTTCCTCGTTGTCTTAAAGAAGTGCAGGAAGACCTAAAGGAAGGAGACATAAACCCTAAAGAAATTGAAGGCAGAACCATTTTCAGGAAGCAAGTTACGGATTGAAAGAGAATCCAGAGAGACATCCTGCTAAACCGCGCAACATCTCGGTGGAAGAGCGGCAGAAGGGAAGCTTGAAATCGAAGGACGTTTGGATACAACGTAAGGAAAAAGTGTATGCCCCCGAAAGAAAAATGGCAGGTAGCTTGTGCAGCTGTAGTCCATAGCTGGCTGTATCGATGTAATAATAATAATAATAATAATAATAATAATAATAATAATAATAATAATAATAATAATAATAATACAGGTAGAAGGTAGGGTTCCTCCTCTGTGGTGTAGTGGTTAGTGTGGTTAGCTGCCACCCCCGGGGATCCGGGTTCGATTCCCGGCTCTGCCACGAAATTTGAAAAGTGGTACGAGGGCTGGAACGGAGTCCACTCAGCCTTGGGAGGTCAACTGAGTAGAAGTGGGTTCGATTCCCACCTCAGCCACCGTGGAAGTGGTTTTCCGTGGTTTCCCACTTCTCCTCCATGCAAATGCCGGGATGGTACCTAACTTAAGACCACGGCCGCTTCCTTCCCTCTTCCTTATCTATCCCTTCCCCTCTTTCCATCTCCCCGCAAGGCTCCTGTTGAGCATAGCAGGTGAGGCCGCCTGGGCGAGGTACTGGTCATCCTCCCAAGTTGTATCCCCTAGACCCAGACTCTGAAGCGCCAGGACACTGCCCTTGAGGCGGTAGAGGTGGGATCCCTCGCTGAGTCCGAGAGAAAAGCCAACCCTGGAGGGTAAGAAGATTAAGAAAGGAAGAAAGAAGAGAAGGTAGGGACACTCTTCAGAGACAGTCCTGCTCAGGGAGTGGTGTGTATCATCTGGTAAGGTGCCCAGCTCAGGGTTCCGAGTGAAGACGTCAACGGCAGTGAAGGCCGAGACAAAGATTATTGGTACGGCGGAACTGGCGGAAGAGGCATCCTTGCTTTTTGGGATAGTAATAAATAGCCTGTTTAAAATCCAGGTGTGTCTGAGTTGTTTCCACTGGCTTCCTGGCCCGTGTCTGTCACCTTATGGGTGCGGCGGCAATACCAAGCTCCAGGAACTAACAATCTCTGGTTCTAAGCACCCAGCACTGCTGGATCTCCTATTACAAACCAAATATGACTCGTGAGCGTAGTAACAACATTACCCCAGGTTGCACCCAATCCACCCGTCACATTGAGACGGCAGCCAGGCTTTCGGTTTCTGGGGGAGCCTGGACGACCAGAAAACATGGAAAAGAGTCGGAGCTCGCTGGTAAACTGTCCCACAAAACCCCCACATACATTGGTGCATTCAATATCAACACTTTGATTCAACCAGGTAAATTATGAAATTTCGTCACAGAACTTGATTGGCAAAGAATTCTTATCCTTGCGCTGCAGGAAACTCGATTTACTGATGATGCCACCTTGGATTATGGAAATCATCGTATATTCAAGAGTAAAACAGACCAAAAGATTCTAAATAGGACTCCTTTATTTGGTATGAGCTTCGTAATACAAAAATGTACACTGAACTTGATCGAAGAAGTTAACTCCATCAACAATCGCCTAATGACCATGAGGAATCCGTGTGCCAATAAAAAAATATACATTAATAAATACACACGCCCCTACAAATATAGACAATAAGAAGAACCTCCAAAACCTGGACAAATTTTGGAACAAACTTGAAAAGGTAATGTCAAAAATTCCAAAGATGACGTCAAATTTCTCTTAGGCGATTCTATCCGGCGCACAAATTTACCAACGAAAACGGTTCAAGACTCATTGAACTATGTCAACAGTGCAACCTTAAAATCATGTACACATCCCTCCGGAAGCATCCCAAGTAACAAAAAACCTGGAGGTCCTCCATTGAATCCATTGGGGAATATCAGATTGATCATGTGGCTATCTAATATCCGTTACAGAAAGAGGCAAACGATGTACAAGTGAGAAGAGGAGCAAACATCGACTCTGTTCACTATCTGACAGGAGTTAAAGTAAAATTTACTCCAAGAAAATAGCACCCGAAGAAAATCCCACAACAGAAATTTGACATAAAAAGGATTACTGTTATCGATCTAAAAGACGCGTGGGAAAATCAACCAGCGAAAACATGGGAAGAATTCCACACCAAAATCATACAGAAGGCACGAGAAATGATACCCTTAATAGGGAATACAAAACACCCCTGGTGGAACTCAACATGCGACCAAGCTCTACAGATAAGACAATCTGCATTTCAGAAGTACAACAGTAGAAAATCCCAGAAAACTCAACAAAAGAGACCAAAAAACAAGTATCAAAAACCATCAGGCCAGAAAAAAGAAAGCACCTGAAAGAAAAGCTGGACTCAATTGAAGGAAACTTTAGAACTACAACACAAGGGATTTCTACAGAATGTCCACAGAAAAAATCAGAGGATACGTTCCACAGAACTTATGTTTCAGGAAACAAGACGGAAAATTGGCGCTTACTAATAAAGAAAACTGCCAAGAACTTGAACGATAATTCTCAGAACTTTTTAACTGCCCCGAACCCACTGGAAGATTTCTTGAAGAAGCATCCAGTTTCACACACCCAGAATCACCTCCACCAAATCAGGAAGAAATTCAGGGCTACATTAAACGACTAAAGAACAACAGAAGCTCAGGAAGAGGCGGGACTGTTGCAGAATTCCTTAAGAATCTTGGTCCAAATTCACTCAAAGAACTTACAGAAATCATAGATAAAATCTAGAAAAACGAAAAACTCCCTGAAGCCCGGAAATATGCCTTGATTAACCAACTTCACAGAAAAGGAGATAAAACTGATGTCAACAACTATAGAGGAATCTCCCTCCTTGAACTCGGCTACAAAATTTTCTCTGCATGCCTGTTGAAAAGAATACAACAACTCGAGAATAAGATTGGTGAATATCAAGCTGGGTTCAGCTCTCACAGATCATGTACTGAACAGATCTTCAACCTCAAAACCGCTCTAAAATTCCTGGCCCTCAGAAACCTCACAATCATCCGTACCTTCGTAGATTTCAAAGAGGTTCATGATTAAATGGATCGTCAGTCTCTGTTCAGCATCCTGAAAGAACAGAAACTGGACTCTAAAACGCTAAACTTGACCAAACAGACCCTCACTGGCACGAAGTCAAGAGTGAATTTCATGGGAGAATTCTCAGACGAATTCCTGATAGAAACAGGTGTCCGGCAAGGAGATCGATTTTTACCCCTCCTCTTCAACCTCGTCCTAGATAAGGAGGGAATGGGAAAAAGAACTGAAAGCGCAAAATAAGCTGGAACCCAGTGAACATTGGGACATAAAAAGAAGCTTGAAATTCCATGGTTAGTCTTCGCGGATGACCTGGCCCTTTTGTCCAGCGATGAAGTCACAGCGATAAAACAAGTTGAAATTCCCTAGGAATGTGCCAAAAATTTTTCAATTCAAAACTAGACATCCATAGTCTCAATACAAAATACGGACAATTCAACAGTGTTCCTCACTGCAAATACCTTGGCGAAATCCTCGAACCAGCCGGACAAGAAAAAATAGCCCAAAACAACCGTGTCCAAAACTCAGAAGAGCATATCGGTGAACAAGAGAAATCTACAACAAAAAATGTATGTCTCTCCACGTTAAATTAAACTTACAATACTGTAATCAAACCTGAGGCTTTTATATGCAGGGGGAAACTCTAACGCTTCGTAAAAAGGGCGAGCTTGAAAATATCTTAAAAGAAAAGTGAAAAATCATTAGGAAAATTTTAGGACCAAGACATACGGAAGAAGGATATCGCCTCCAATCCCGTAAATTCACAGAAATATTATGGAATATTGCGGCAGACCTCAGGAAAAGAAGACCAAAATTTTATGGACATGTTAAGAGGCTTCCCAAAACCAGACTAACCCACCAAATTCTTGAAAGATTTGATAAACAGAAGAATTTCCCTTGAGCACAACAAACAAAAGCGGACATGAAGAACGCACAAATTCAACCAGAAGAAATTTAGAATCAAAATATACAGAAAGAAAAATGACAAGTGGGAAATTACTCCAGAGAATGAAGTACCAAGAATAGCAGGTACCAAGTGGACGGAAGAAAGAAGAGGCTATTTAGTGAACAAATAAAAGCATCCTGGATCCTCCACAAACGAAATCATAAATAAAGCTTCGTGTGTTCCGAAAGGGACCATTCAATAATAATAATAATAATAATAATAATAATAATAATAATAATAATAATAATAATAATAATAATAATAATAATAATAATAATAATAATAATAATAATAATAATCTGTATTTCTACTTCCTAAATTTCGGCGAGTGTATTGGCGTCGCCACTTCATGCGGATTTGGCTCAGTTTTCTGGCTGGATGCTCTTTCTGATGCCAACCCTATGTGGACGGATATATTCACTGTTGCATGTTTCTGTGGTGGTTGATATCGTGGTGTGCTCTATGTAAATGAAAATGTTTTAGGACGATCATAAACACTCAGGCACCGAGTATTAACTAAACACTGCTAAAATTCTCGGCATGTCCGATAGTCGAACCCAGGGCCCTCTGAACTGAAGGCTAGTACGCTAACCATTCACCCAAAGAGTCGAACAATAATATTTATACAGTTTTGTTCATACACTTCAAATATTTGCTTATATTCATTTTATTCCCTCGGACTAAATATTCAAAAGTCGAAAGTTGACCCAATTAAATTTTTGTGTTTCTGTTTGTTTGTTTGTTTGTTTGTTTGTTTGTTTGTTTGTTCGTTCGTTTGTTTGTTATGACGTCACGGGAAAAAGATTTATCGGAATTACACGAAACTTGGTATTTAAGTTTGGAAATAGTCTGGGGTTACAGTGGGTTATATAATATTTAGGATGTGTGTACTATTATAAGAGTCAATGCATGTAATGCCAAATTCGCTAATAGTAGCTCTACTGAAAAACTATACATACTAAAATTTTTGAAGATTGTAATTTGTTATGTTTCCCATTTCGTGCTTCTTTACAATTTTGCTTTACGTCGCACCGACAAAGATAGGTCTTATGGCGACGATAGGATAGGAGGGCCGATGACCTTGGAGGTTAGGTCCCTTTAAACAACAAGCATCATCAAACAACAAGATAGGATAGGAAAGGGCTAGGCATCGGAAGGAAGCAACCGTAGCCTTAATTAAAGTACAGCCTGGTGCGAAAATGGAAAACCACGAAGAATCGTCTTCAGAGCTGCCGACAGTGGGGATCGAACCCACTATCTCCCGAATGCAAGCTGTTAGCAAACCGCGCAGCCAAGTGGTCGTGAATGCTTCTTTTTACGTCACAAAAACGTAGCTCAAATATTCGCTATTTTTTACAAACTTCCAAATATTTTCTGATATATAAATTCTATCTAAAAAAAGCGAAGGGATATAACAAACAAAACGGATGAACTGTTTCTTTAGCCACGGCAGCAAAGTTAATGTATAATACGTCTTCCTCACATAAATGAAGTAGACCAAATTAACTGTAACAATATTTATTGACTATGATACTAAAACTAGTGATTATTTCGTCATCTACAGACGACTCCCAGTCTACGGGCTCCACAGGCGCGGTAGAAGTGCTGGGCTGTACGTCCCACTTTGCGGACGATTTGAATTTCTTGTGCCGCCCTAACTATCTGAAACGTTCTGCTGGAGAGTTCCTGGGCTTACTTGATTCCTCAGATTTCCCTCCGTCCTCCCGAACGGTAGTTAATAATCGTTTAGACCAGAAATATTTAATATTCTACAAAATTGGGCGCATTGGAAATTATAGTAATCTATGGTAGCCAGTACGATAGAGTTCTACATGACACATGACACTAGTAACGCAGTCGCGAACTTTATTACTTTTACTGCGCCGCGACAATCTTGACTTCCATAGTGGAGGTAAGGTAAGGGTTATTCTGCCCGAAGGCAGGTCCGAACCTCCGCAGAGGTGTTCCTGAGCCGGAGTTTACGTGCGGTAGGTTGGCCAGTTCCTTTCCGCTCCTCCATTCCCTTACCCCCCCACCAACAGCGCGTGGCAACCCATCCAACTCCTGACCACGCCCAATGTTGCTTAACTTCGGAGATCTCACGGGATCCGATGTTTCAACACGGCTACGGCCGTTGGCATAGTGGAGATGATGGTGATTATTGTTTTAAGATGAAATACAATTGAGCAACAATCCTCTATTAACACTACTCATAGGGAAAAAGGATAGGGGTTTGACAGTTTGGAAATTGAACGTATGGTGGTTGTGGTGGTGGTTATTGTTTTAAGAGGGAGTACAACTAGGTAACCATCCTCAACTAACACTTTTTCTTCTACCGCTTTTCCAACATTTGTGGGGTCGCGGGTGCGAACTGTACCGCTTATGTGGATTTGGCCCTGTTTTACTGCCGGGTACCCTTCCCGACGCCAACTCTCCCCCGTATGGAGAGATGTAATCACTATTGCGTGTTTGTGTGGTGGTTAGTTGTGTAGTGTGTTGTCTGAATATGAAGAGAAAAGTGTTGGGAAAAACACAAACGCTCAGTCCTCGGGTCAGAAGAATCAGACGCGATTAAAATCCTCGATCCGGCCGGGAATCGAACCCGGAACCCTCTGAACTGAAAGCCTCAACGCTGACCATTCAGTCAATGAGTCGGCTCTACTAACACTAGTCAGAGAGAAAATGGAAGGGGTCCGACAGTTTGAAAAATGGAGGTATCGGTGAAGACAAGGTGGTGGTGGTGATTATAGCTTTAAGAGGAATTACAGCTAGTTAATCATCCTCTACTAACACTAATCACAGGGAAAAATGGAAAAGGTCGGACAATTTGAAAAGATGAAGGTATCGGCCGAAGAAAGACAAGGGCACCGAAGGGCGTGAAAATGAAAGACTCCCCAGGCCTCGTAATATAATACCGTCGGGGTTGGAAAAGAACAAGAGTTCACCGACGGATTTCGGATAGGATAGATGGGGTGGGGAGCCTGACACAAGTAAGTGGAAGCAATGTCAGACTCAGCTAGGGGGACCGTGGTTTCCAAATCACGCCCCCAAGTTGAAAGTCCCTGGTTTCCCATTTAGTCTCCTCTTACGACAGGTGGGGCAGGGGATATCTTGGGTGTATTCTGTCACCCCGACCCCCACCAGGTTCCATTTTAACACAAAATCGTGGGTGCACTATCACTTGCCATAACGTGACCATTCATTGAATCTAATTTTAAAGAAAAGGTTAATATTTCACCTTCCATTTCTTCTTCTTCTTTTTCTTCACGTCAACCCAGACGGCTTCGTTAGTTATGTCCCAGTTTGCATAACGGTAGAAAATCCAGATGGCTTTCACTATCAATAATAGTCTCAAGAAATGGGAATAATATTTATTATTATTATTATTATTATTATTATTATTATTATTATTATTATTATTATTATTATTATTATTAGTTTTACGTAGAACCAACACAGAGAGATATTATGGGTAGGACAGGACTAGGACAGAGAAGGAAGGGACCTTGATCTAGAAGAAGGTACAGCCCCAATATTTGCCTGGTGTGAAAACGGGAAACCACGAATATTCATCATCAACGCTGCCGACAGTGGGATTCGAATCCACTATCTTCTGAATGCAAGCTCACGACTACGTATTACGACTGTGTATTATTATTATTATTATTATTATTTATTATTATTATTATTATTATTATTATTATTATTATTATTATTATTATTATTATTATTATTATTAATATTATAGTGGGTTTGAACCTGTATACTATTTACGTTCCCTCTCGTGCAGTGTTTTAGTGGTGTGATGTGTACATTTTGAACATTTCTTTTCCTTTTTCTTTTTATTAACGTATCCCTCATCTGATTAAGGGTCTAAGAGAGCCATAGCACCCAACTACTCCAATGAAAAGCAAATAAATAAATAAATAAATAAATAAATAAATAAATAAATAAATAAATAAATAAATAAATAAATAAATAAATAAATAAATAGACCATGAGGAAGAGGAACATTGATCTCTACGGACACATATTCCGAAAGAATCCTGACAGATTAACTAAACAGATCTTTGACTTCATTTACAAAACAAACAAAAAAAAGGAATAGAGGCTAAATCCAATTGGTTTAAGGAAGTTGAAAAGGATCTGAGAGATCTTAAGATTAATTCATGTTAAAGAATGGTACAGTGAAAACCGTGACCAAAGACAAATCTAAGAGGTTCCAAGTTAAGAATAACATCAGAAAACCGATTCAGACATCAGAAGAGGAAAGGAGGAAGAGATCAGTTAGAATGAAGAGCTATTGGGAGAAGAAAAGAGCACAAGCATCTAAGAAGTGATTGATCTGACGTACCCCAAAGATGGGTGATTTGAAATGAAGAAGAAGAAAACAATAACAATTTTGCGTAACCAGACTCCTGCCTAGTTCTCGTTCAAGTGATGAAGCTGCAAATAGGGCGTAGGTTTATTGCCGTCCTGGCCGGTGTGGTCTGTCATGCATCTCTCTCTTTTAAAGATAATACAACTTGCTTTAAGTGATGATAGGGCTGCCGACAGCGGGGTTCGAACCCACTATATCCCGAATGCAAGCTCACAGCTGCGCGGCCCTGATCGCACGGCTAACTCTCTTGGCATCACATATGGCTAGACAACGACTGAATTACTGCAAGATGTTACTGGAATGAAATAGACAGTGGAGTTCCCAAAAAACTCCCATCCTGGGATATGTACACCTTAAACGAGGGAGGAGCCTTGGTAATGTGTATCTGTTAATTTCTCCTCGCATTATGTCGTGCGTGTGAGAGGGTTGCTGCGGGTAATGGTGATACGCTCTTGCCCATGAATATCTTCCTTCAAAAACACAATACTTCTGACGAGGACTGTACGTGATATTTCAGCCGTCAAATGATGTACTATTACAGTGTAATGTTTGTTTCTTAAAGAAGCAACCATCACGAAAACGTGCAGCAGCAAGATTAGTGGCGCTGATATATGAGAGTGGGCTTCACTTCTCGGAATTTACAAGAGAATATGTTAAAACTGTCCGTCAAATGAACGTTATAATCTACATTCATGTGCATACAGATGGCAGGCCGAATTAATTCAAAACAAGTCATTATTGGCTGAATATCTCTCCCAATCGCACGCCATTCTTCAATCAGCAGCCCACACCAGTATGCGTGGACTGCTAACAAAATACGGAAAGCTCGGTTCCTGATGGGTATGCCAATCTTTCGAAACCATGGAAAATCTTGTAGAATGTGCTCTAGGAATTGTGTTAATTCTTATTAGGGACTAGCAGTTACCCCGCAGTAGCGTTGATTGGGAATTTGAACTGGGGGGGGGGGGGGGTTTGCATTTTTTGCTAGTGGCTTTACGTCACACCGACACTGATAGTTCTTATGGCGATGGTGGGATGGGAAAGGCCTAGGAATGGGAAGGAAGCGGCCGTGGCCTTAAATAAGGTAGAGTCTCAGCATTTGCCTGGTATGAAAATGGAAAACCACGGAAAACCACCTTCTGGGCTGCCGACAGTGGGATTCAAACCCACTATCTTCCGGATTCAAGATCACAGCCGCGTGCTCCTAACTGCACGGCCAACTCTCCCGGTGAGGGGAAATGCACAGGATATAGTGACCGGTGAGAAGAGAGGTGGGGGTTAAACATCAAAACTGAGGAAAAGAAGCTACAAAATGGTAAATTTTTTGGTGCTCTGTGAGCGACTTCTGCTAAACGTAATAATTCCTCCCCTGAAGGGGGAGGCTAGCCTCTTAGACGGTTTCGCCGTCTCTCAGGCCGGGAAATTTGTTACGGTGGAGGAGATGTGCGAAGAAGGGGAGGGGGTAGGCGGCCGTGGCCTATACTAGGAACTGTCCCGGCATTCGCCTTAGTGCGGGAGAATGGAAAACCACGGAAAACCATTCTCAGGACAGCCGACGGGTGGGAACAGGCGTGAAGTCCGGCACTGTGCCCCAGGCCCGTCTCCTGAATGCAGAGGCGTAGAGCCACGGTAGAGCCGTGGCCAACTTTCCTCTGCTCGGTTGGCCGGTCAGTGTACAGAGCATATGGGACAACAACAACTCTGCATTTTCCGACTCTGTGAGCGAAATTCGTCAGAGAGGTAATAGTTGACAGTTTATCAACTTAAGTGTGGTAATAATATTTTTTTTTGGGAAATTTTGATTCAATGCTATACAATAAACCTTCCACCAAAGGAACAACATTACACATGTATTACAATTAAATACAAGTACGGTGTGATTATACAATTAAAATCACTTAGAACTTGCCTACGCATTAAGAAACTAACAGATATTAAAGAGACTGTCAGACTGACGAATGCGCGCGCCAAGCGGGTGAATCATACCTCAGTGTCCATAACTTTGGCAAAAATTATATCCCTGCTACCCTTCCTCACAGGACACACATAGTCTCCACAGCTTGCTGTGGCTCTATACGAATCGGTTAGACGCGACGAACGACATTTTGTGCATATTTCAGCTAATAATTAAAGAAAATGAAGGAAAGGTTAAGTGTAGGTTAAGTGTAAGGGAGGGTCGTGAGCACCAACTTCGCCACATACAAAGGCAATAAATAAATAAATAAGTAAATAAATAAATAAATAAATAAATAAATTAATTAATTATTTAGTCTAATCCAGGACACCCTAGATTTGCCTTAAGACACAGAATAATACACAATAACAATTTTGAGGGAAGATAAAGGAGATTAATGTTTAAAGAAAGTGATAGGTTACAATTAACCATGTTAAATGGCATGAACTCCGTATAAATGATGACGAAGAATCGAAACGGATTATTTGATGAGTGAGACGACTATCTCATCTTGCAGACTTCTCGCTAGTCTATATTTTTGTCGCCATGTGACGAAAGATTTGGGAATTGTTGCCCTCGCGCTAAAGAAAAGTTCAGTCACCGTTAATAGTTGATAAGACAATAGCGCAATTTGCTAATTCCCAGTTTCAACTAGATAAAATGGAATAAAAATGTAACGTTTCCTTCAAAAAGTGCCCCCTACCTATTCTTTACATAGCAAAGTGGCCACGTTTCGAGGTAATAGAATAATACACATGAAGTGTTGTTGTAATAGAATGTAATATTACATCAAGAAACACTTGTAAATACATCAGAAATGAAAATTGAATTATATTTGTTTCTCTGCGGTTTGATGTAACTTAAAAGTTCTTCAGTCTGTTGAACACACACATTAAATATAAACATAATACTACAACATACCTGTAAGAAACAAGCAATAATAATATACTGTTACGTGCCACCCCGTGGTAGTCACTTCCGGTACTTCCAGGAAGGGGCTGGTGATTCAGACGACCTGAAATCTCCCAGCCGGCCTGTGGGGTGGGGCCGGTATTTCCGTGCATTGTTCTCGTCAGCCGGCTTACCTGTGAGTTTCTTGGAGATACAACGGGAATGTTCTGTCTCTAGTCACATCGCGTTATTTCTGGCTCGAATCAGGCGAGCTATAAAAAGGGAGGTTAGCCGCGGACAGTCAGTCAGTGTTGGACTCAGAGTCAGTGGTGTTGGATTCCGTGGTGAAGTCAGTGAGTGACTCAGTGCGTTAGGATTCGGTGGCTGGGCTGAGGGCGACAGAACTGTTGGCTGTTCCACCGAGGTCTGAACGAGGAGTTGTTGTGGTGTCGGAGAGAGCAGTGTGTACGTGGAGACGACAGAACGGAAGACAGTACTGAGTGTTCTTGTATTTCTGCGTGAGTCAGCCGCTATCGTTAGTGCGAAGGTGAATGGACCTGTATTAATGTTCGCTGTTGAATACTGTTGAGTTGTTTAGTTGTTCACTGAATGTGACTCTGTAAATTACTAGACTGTCTGTGGAGTCGAACCAACGAACAGTCATCGTGTGGCATTGCCAGTGGCATTGTGTTCAAGTCCAGTGCTCTACACACAGCTGCTTTACGAGTTGACTGGAATTGGGAAAGTGAAAGTAAGGATTGTAGCCGTCCTCAGGTAATTCCAACCGGACGAACTCCCTGGTGTGTGTACAGAAGAGAGATTTACAAATAGACAGTAATTAGTAAGTGTGGATATTCACAGCTAGTTAGAATTGTGCGTGTTTATATGTATGTGTCTGCATTTATTAAGTCATACTGAAATAAATTAGAGTAATGAAACAGGTGGAGTTTTATTTGTAACAATACAGTACACTATTAATCAAAGAATGACCTGTTTCGTTCGTTCATAAAAGAACATCATCAGATTATGTCAAGTCACATTCAAATATTTAGAAATACTATTTATATCTGTCTGTGTTACATATTTAGCAATTTAAATTTAGAATTTATCTTAATAATGTCCTGCTTAGTCTCCACTCCAGCATTAACTGCGAGGTGTTTGGATAACCGTTGCTCTGTCATTGGCGTGGGTCCAATAGCTGAAGTCCGTTGAGCAGTATTCGCCACGTCACGTCCTCTTCTCCTGCCATGTAATGCCCCTCACTTTGTTACGTCATTGACACTTTGTTTATTATTTGTATTCCTGTTCTTCTTCTTCTTCTTCTTATTTTCACATTTCAATTCTTTATATAAACTATGCAAGGGTTCTTAATGAGCATCTTAATAATAATAATGCAATTTACGTCTTTTATTTATTTTATTTATTTTATTGATTTATTTTGGAATATTCGAATGATATTTTGTTAACGGGTTTTTTAGTTTTTCAGTTTTTTTGTAATTTAGGCTACATGCAAATTAACGGCTTTCATAGAACTGTATTCGTAGTTATTATTATTATTATTATTATTATTATTATTATTATTATTATTATTATTATTATTATTATTGTCCGCCTCTGCCGTATAGTGGTTAGTGTGAGTAGCTGCCACCCCCAGATGCCCGGGTTCGATTCCCGGCTCTGCCACGAAATTTGAAAAGTGGTACGGGGAATAGAACGGGGTCCACTAGGCCTCAGGAGGTCAACTGAGTAGGGAGGGGGGTGATTCCCTGCTCAGCCCCTTATCTTTCCATCCCCAACAAGGCATCTGTTCAGCATAGCGGGTGAGGCCAGCTGGGCGAAGTACTGGTACTCCTTCTCAGTTGTATCCCCAAGCCAAAGTCTTACGTTCCAGTACACTGCCCTTGAGACGGTAGAGGTGAGATCCCTCTCTGAGTCAAAGGGAAATCAGACCCTGGACGGTAAACGGATTAAGAAAGAAGAAAGAAAGAAAGAAAGAAAGAAAGAAAGAAAGAAAGAACGAAGAAAGAAATATTACCATTTTTTTACAGGTATGTTGTAGTAATATTTATACTAAACTTGTGTGCTCGATAGACTGAAAAGATTTTAAGTTACATTTAAGTGGGTTGACACTGGAAAGTGTGGCTTCCTTTTTAACACTTTTTGAATTTATTGCGAATTATTAATATCGATTCGTAGTTTTGTACATTCTTTCTAACTGTGAAACCATTAATCAGTGCCGTAGGATAAGAAACAATGTGTGTCGCACTACTGGGAGCATGTTGTTATTTGAGTCATCAGTTCATAGACTGGTTTGATACAGCCCTCCATGCCATCCTATCCTGTTCTAACCTTTTCATTTCTACGTAACTATTGCATCCTGCATCTGCTCTAATCTGCTTGTCACATACATAGCTTGGTCTACTCCTACCCATCTTACCGCTTACACTTCCTTCAAAAACCAACTGAACAAGTCCCGGGTGTCTTAAGTTGTGTCCTATCATTCTATCTGCTTTTCTTCTAATCAAATTTAGCCAAATCGATGTCCTTTCACCCGTTAGATTCAGTATATCAGTATCTCTTCATTCGTGATTCGATCTATCCATCTCACCTTCAGCATTCTTCTGTAACACCACATTTCAAACGTTTCTATTCTCTTTCTTTGTCAGCTAGTTATCGTCCATGTTTAACTTCCATACAATGTCACGCTCCAGATGAAATTCTTCAGAAACATCTTTCTAATTCCTAGATCAATGTTTGAATTGAGCACATTTCTTTTCTTAAGAAAGTTCTTCCTTGCTTGTGCTAGTCTGCATTTTATGTCCTCCTTACTTGTGCTATCGTTAGTTATTTTACAACCCAAGTAACAATATTTATCTACTTCCTTTAAGACTTCATTTCCTAATCTAATATTCCCTGCATCATCTGCATTCGTTCGACTGCATTCCATTACTTTTGGTTTGAATTTATTTATTTTCATCTTGTACTCCTTACACAGAGGGGCTGCCTGGGCGAGGCGGTAAAGGCGTGCTCGGTTCGCCCGGAAGCACGTGGGTTCGAATCCCCGTCAGGAAGTAGTTAAATGTAAGAAACGGGATTTCCTCTTCCGGAGGTGCACATGGCCCTGAGGTTCACTCAGCCTACACCAAAAATGAATACCAGGTTAATTCATGTGGGCAAAGGCGGCCGGGCGTAGAGCTAACCACTCTACCCCATCAAGTGACGAGGTTACGAATAGTCGCAGCCTTTACCTTCCACCCCTCCAAAGGCCTTCATGGCCTGTACGGAGATGACTTTGCTTTGCTTTGCTTTTCTCCTTACCCAAAGACTTCGTCCATACCATTCAGCAACTTCTCGAGATCTTCTGCAGTCTCAGATAAAATAACAATATCATCGGCAAATCTCAAGGTTTTGATTTCCTCTCCTTGGATTGTGATTCCCTATTCAAATTCCTCTTTGATTTCCTTTACTGACTGGGAGCATAAAGGCATAAATTTCTCGCAGTTGCAACCCAGGATGCAGGAGGAAGCTATATATAACAGAGAATATACAATGTACGGCTTTTTAACCTAAATGTGCTAATCTGATTCAAACGTTCATGCAGAATTTTTTTTAAAATGTGGCCAGAATATAGAAATAATAACTCCAAACATGATAAAAGTCCAAATTAATGTACGAAAATGTCACGTGACGAAAGTACGCGATCTCATTGGTCTGTCGTCATCGTCCACGTTGACTGTACTAGCAGATGAAGTAACACATAGTGTACTTTGAGGAACATGATAGAGTTTACGTATTTCTCCTTTACGTTGGTGTCTGGTAAAGTTAAATTCAATTCCTATAATTGTGCATTAATCTGAGTGTAAATTATATTGTAAGGAAAATCTCGGAATGCCTAAAACCAACGCCAGTGCAGAAAGGTTTGTTTTTACGAATGGCTTTAATTCGCACCGACACAAATAGGTCTTACGGCAACAATGGGACATAAAAGAGCTAAGATTCGGAAGGAATCGGCCGTGATCTTAATTAAGGTACAGCCCCAGCATTTGCCTAGTATGAAAATGGTAAACCACGGAAAACCATCTTCAAGGCTGCCGAGAGTGGGGTTCAAACACACTATCTCCCGATTACTGGACAATGGCCGCACTTAAGCGACGGTAGCTATCGAGCTCCGTCGTGTGCAGAAAATGTACTTGATTGTTGGAATAGCCCCACCAACATCCGGAGGGCCACTGCTGCGGACGCTGAAAGAACAAAGCAGGAGATTGACCATCGACATCCACTCCATGGTAATTCTAATTCCGTGTGACTATTTCTAGCCAAGTGCAGTCCTTGTAGGGCAGACCCTCCGATGAGGGTGGGCGGCATCTGCCATGTGTAGGTAACTACGCGTTATTGTGGTGGAGGATAGTGTTACGTGTGGTGTGTGTGAGTTGCACGGATGTTGGGGACAGAATAAATACCCAGCCCCAGAGCCACTGGATTTAACCAATGAAGGTTAAATTTCCCGACCCGGCCGGGAATCGAACCTGTGTCCCAGTACGCTGACCACTCAGCCAACGAGTCGGACCATTCCATGGTAACCAAGCTACAAGGTCTCGCCTCAGATATCTCAGGAACTTCCTTGTTAGGACTCTGCCGCTGAAGGGAACACCAGAGACAACTTGTCTTAGCAGATGGAGGAGCTCACTGCTTGCAGACATGTCACCAAAGGAAGAACTAGCTCCTGGCGCCGACCTACCTTACTTACCCTGTATGGAAGTCCCTCAACCGCTTAAGAGTGGGCGTCGCTCGATGCAAGACCAACCTGAAGAAATGAGGGATCCTTTCAGCAAACGCAGACACCTCGTGTGAATGCGATGTTGAACAAGACCCAAGGCACCTACTTATCCGTTTTTAACCTCCGTTTCAACACGATTGTGTGTTTTTGTCTTAGCCATGTTGTAACATTATATGTTTTTTTACACTCGTTTTAAGCCTATTCGATTTTCTAAATGTAAATGTTGATTCTTAGGGTGCCATATATTTTAAGGACAATAGGTTTGGGGCCCTGACCTAACTTCAGGATAAGATTTATTTCGGCTGATGATGCTTACGACAGTTATGCGAAACATGTCCCATCTTACAACGCCTGTTGGAATGTTTATATCCTAAATATAAGGAAAGATAAGTATTGGAAAGGTGGCGTTAACTATTATTCTTATTTTAATGTTCATAATAAAGTAATAATGAAACATTTTAAGTGTAAATTAGTGAATGTGTTCAGTGCTAAAAATCTATAAAAAACATATCCAGAACAATGATGAACATGTTTTGCCTAAGTCACAATGCAGCAAGAATGCTCTTCAACTGACGCTTTTCCCCCTCCTGTAAAATGACTAAAATGCGACTTACGTTGGTTTAACTCTCAGGTACAGATCTGTACATGCATTCATTTTCTTTCTTCTGTAACATCAATAATAATAATATTAATAATAATAGTAATACCTATAACAAAAACCCCTCTCCTGGAATTACGACATTGGAAATTGTAATACATTAGTCAAACCTGAAACAATTTATGCTGCAGAAACACTGTCTATAACTACATCTGGTCCAGTGAGAAGGTTGGAGATCAAGGAAAAGAAAATACTACGAAATATTCTAGGCCCCAAATTCCATATTAACGAACTTTCACACATCAGCAATGAAGCCATGTATGGGAAAATAGAAAGGATTTCCGACACAACAAGGAGAATTGAATTCTATGGTCACATCCTAAGAATGGACGCGAAAAGGATAACTAAAAGAATATTCGACTATTTCCGCAACAAGAAAATCAAACCGAACTGGTTTAAGGAAACTGAGAAGGACCTACGAAAGTTCCAAATTACAGAAGAGATGCTTGTAGATGGATCCGCGAAGAAAACAACCAAAGATACAATAAAGAGGTTTCAGGACAGGGTGAAGCCCAAACGACTATACAGCATTTCTGAAGAAGAGAGGACGGCAAGATCTGAAAGTACTGGGAGGACAGGAAAACACGACTCACTAACCACTGATGGATCTATAGTAGCCCAGACTGAGTGAAATGGATAATAATAATAATAATAATAATAATAATAATAATAATAATAATAATAATAATAATAATAATAATAATAATAATGCTTGTGTCACGTAACTGTTAGGTAGCATTCGGAAAATGGTGGGTTCAAACCCCACTGTCGGCAGATCTGTACATGCAATCAATGTTCATCACTGCTTTTGATATATTTTGTGTAATTTTGATCACTAAACACATTCATTGATATTATTCACACTTAAAATTTTTAAGTATTATTTTATTACCATAAAAATGAAATGACAGTGGACTTACGTTTATATGGCTCTAAGTTTCATAAAATTGACTTAAGGTGGGTTAGCTCTCAGCTACAGATTTGTTTTTACTTGTTTTTTGATATGAAAAACTATCCATCATTCACAAGTTAATGCAACGTAAACAATATTGTACGTGTACACGCATGATTTAAAGTGATTTGGTAGAATCTGAGGATGTGTTTGTAGAACGAAACATGCCATTCTTTGTTTTTTTACTGGTATTATATTAGTGTTAGTGTTAGTGTTTTCGACAGACTGTGTTAAATATTAAAAAAAATGTGTTTAAGCGGCGTTTTCAGTTGCGAAAAATTAATTTGAATTTCACTAAATTTAAGCTACTAAAATGTGTATCTGCCCTTTAACAGAAGTAATGTCTGTTCCAACGGATGCGTGAATAGACCACGAAGTGTCTGAATTGGGCCCTTTAAGTGTTTATAACGTGCCAGAGAATTGTTGTATTTAAATGCAATTAAATCGCATCGTCTTCGGCTGGGAGCGAACTTTAAAGGGAATCACAACAGCTAACCCACTGCGGCGCTAAGGTCGGCACAATTTAATGTTTTGAGTTCAATACTGGAAAATACCAGGCTGAGTGGTTGAGAGAACAAGTTGGCGGGTTCGGTGCTCTCTTGTGCGGGTGGGGGTGGTAAAATAAAAGAACCACATTATCCCCTAGGACTTATTTCATAAAACTCGAAAGATGCGACAATTTCGACAATTATATCAGATCTGACAAATTTGTAAATATGTCATTAAAATTTTGTTTTATAAATGTTACAAGTTTCCCTTATTTGACAGGCAAAATGTAGTAACTTGTCAAACTTAAAGAACTTGTTTCAAAAATGCGACAATTGTATGTCAGACGCGACAGTTTTATGTCAGACCTGGTAAGTTTACTGTATTACGGTCTAGATTGCTCTGAAGAGCGATATCGATCAATGGATGTGATACATAGTCACTGAAGTTCTTTCTTTCTTAATCCGTTTACTCTCCAGGGTTGGTTTGTCCCTCGGAATCAGCGAGGGATCCCAACTCCTACACCTCCAGGGCTGTGTCCTGGTGCGTCAGACATTGGGTCGGGAGATAAAACTGTGGTAGGGGACCAGTACCTCTCCAGACGGCCTAATCTGCTAAGCTGAACAATGCCCTTGTGGGGGAGATGGGAAGATGGGGAAGGATAGGTAAGGGAGAGGTAAGGAAGCGGCCGTGGTCTTAATTGAAGTACTATCCCGGTATTTACCTGGAGGAGAAGTGGGAAACCACGGAACACCACTTCCAGGATGGCTGAGGAGGGAATCGAACATCCCTCTACTCAGTTGACCTCCGGAGGCTGAGTGGACCCTATTTTCATACCCTGTCGTTAATAAGTTAGCGAGGCCAAGGGAGTCTTTCATTTTAACACCCGTCATGTCCCTTCCCTTTATTTTGACGATACTTTCATTCTTCGTACTATCTGTTATTTTTTTCTTCTTTTCTTCTTCTTCATCCCCTTCTACTTAGTGTTAATGGAGGATGCTTGCTTAGTTGCACTTCCCTTTAACACAAATATCACCATCACCTCCTCAGTCAGGAGCTATTTGAAGATATTTAAATGCGCGAACCCCATGTCGGTAGACTTTGGCTCACGTAAATGATCTCCAGAGGGACAAAATTGCGTCTCCTTGGAGTCTCCGGAAACTAGGGGGATGTAAATACAATAATATCGTTATCTTCTGATTCTTCCGATATTCTGCCCATTCTGAGTTGTGTATTATGGTTTACCTCTACCTTTCAGAGCAACGCCGTCACTGGGTGTCACGAAACGTGTTAAAGGAAGGTCATCTGACACTAAGTAATATGAGATAGAACGATCAGTTCTGCTCCTGATTATTTCATGTGTGGGCCAAGGAAATGCACTATAAGAATATGATGTTCTTACAAAGTCACCACAAGACCCTCTAGACTATTTAGGATGTTTAGGCTGTAACAGGTTAGAATGCAAACCGAAAAACTTCTCATCGGAAACGGCTAAAACAATATTCAAGACAAAAATCATACCAATACTGACATATGGAATATCAATTACCTGACAGCAACTAAGAAACAAGGACATAAAATTAATGGAATCAGCGAAAGCGAGATTCCTGAAAGCAACATTAAGGACTTCTAAATATGCACCATCAAGACTTATATACGAACTAGCCAACGATACTTTTCTCATCGAAGACTTAAATACATTCCTATTCCCATCCACTAGACCAGCAGAAGACGTGCTCAATGAGAGAAAACGCAAATGAGAAGAAATCTGGATCGAACTCTATAGTACAGATGCAATGATTGACAGAGGCTGGACCGATCCCAACCAGAACATGCGAAGCACCATCACAAGACTCGCTATTCACGGATTCCACTACAAACTGTGTAAAACAAAACACTTCAATGAACCAAACAGTCAGTGCATATGCAACTTTTGTGACAAACCGTTTGAAAGATTTCACTTCACGTACAGTAATGAGGTCTGACTCCCTAAAACTTCATGCACATTCGTGCGCTGTTGTTATTATAACAAGTATACTCTACCCGGACAACAGCTCTGTTATGGGCTTTGCATAAACATCAGGGGTCGCGGCTATTACTAGAGCCCGGATGTTTTAGCTGCAATAGGTTAGAATGCGAACATATTAAAGCTAATAACAAGTATACTATACCCGGACAACAGTAATGTTATGAGTTTTGCATAAACATTAGGGGTCGCGGCTATGACTAGAGCCCGGATGTTTTAGCTGTAATAGATTAGAATGCGAACATATTAAAGCTAATAACAAGTATACTATACCCGGACAACAGTAATGTTATGAGATTTGCATAAACATTAGGGGTCGCTGCTATGACTAGAGCCCGTATGTTTAAGCTGTAATAGGTTAGAATGCAAACATACTAAAGCTAATAACACGTATACTCTACCCGAACAAGAGTAATGTTATGAGATTTGCATAAAAATTAGGGGTCGCGGCTAAAACTAGAGCCAGAATGTTTAATGCTAATAGGTTAGAATACAAACATACTAAAGCAGATAACAAGTATACTCTACCCAGACAACAGTTATGTTGAGATTTGCATAAACATTAGGGTCTCTGCTTATTAGAACCCCTAAATATCATGCTATTCTCGCTAGACTACAGAAGAGCGGGTGGACGGCAGTAAGTTGATTTACATTCTAACCTTTACTGCCTAAACATCCAGGCTCTACTAATCACCATCATCCTGTCTGCCCTCAAGCATTGTGGCAAGTCAATAAATTATTCCAGACATCTAATAGGCTACCAAAGGATGTCCCCTCCTGTGTCGGTGAACGAGTGAATTATATACAAGCACAAGCAACTGAGTTGGGGACAGTGTAGAGGCCAAAAGGTTACTGAAGAGCACAAGAAAGTGTTGTATGTCGTGGTTTAATGTTTCCCACATTAGCTGAGTCCGAAGGCAGGCTCGTGGTTTGTAGTGAACAAAAAGGTTCTATCATGTGCACCTGCAGAGTGAGTGGGAATTGCTGGCAGCCAATCATGCACATCATGACTCAGTACACAAGCACGCTGCCTCTGTATCCTCCTTGAACTGTAGCACAAGGGAACAGAATAATTTGTTCCTTTCGCAGATCGTGGTGACACCCGTACTGAAGTCTCCCTATAGCAAAGGAGCTGCTTTTTTTTTTTTTTTTTTACCGCCATCACCTCTAAGTCAGGTTGACTTGTTGACTCAATATGTGCTCAGCTAAAAAAGTCCAAGTCTCTGAGTACGAGGAGCAGTAGCGGCGACTGGGAATTGGAAGTGGGCGCGGGGGGGGGGGGGGGAGGAGGTGCAAAAGAATGTACAGACAACAAAATGTACCGGGATTTGTGGGGTATCACTAGCAGAGGCTGGGGGTGGGATGGGGGTGTATATATATCAAAACTTAAAAAATATAAAATGGTAGGTTATTTTCAATGCTCACTGAGCGGATTTACACAGGGAGGTAAAGGTTGACAATTTACCAACTTAAGTGCGGTAATAATAGTTTTTTAAACATTTTATTCAATACTATACAATAAAACTTTCACCAAAGGAACATTTTTTTTACAAGTTTCTTTAGTTCGGACTTACACCTATAGATCTTATGGCGACGATCGGACAGGACAAGGCTAGGAGTGGGAAGGAAGCGGCCATGGCAGTAATTATGGTATAGCCCCAGCATTTGCCTGGTGTAGATTTCGAACCCACTATCTCTAGAGTACTTCATACCGGCCGCACTTATGCGACCGCAGCTATCGAGCTCGCTCAAGAACGATACTACACAAGTATTGCAATTAAATAGAAGTACTGCGTGATTATAAAATAAAAAATCGTTTAGCATTTGACTAAACACTAAGAAATTAAGACACTAAAGAGACTGCAGACTGACGAATGCGCGCGGCAAGCGGGTGAATCATACCTCAGTGTCCATGACCTAGGCAAAAAAAAAAAAATCCCTGCTACCCTTCCGCAGACCACATGCAAAGTGTCCACCACTTGCTGTGGCGCTATACAAATCGGTTAACCGCACGAATGACATTTTGTCCGTATTTACGCTAGTAATATTGTTAATAATAAAATAAAATAAAGGAAGTAATTAGGTGATAAGACACAAGGCTTGTAAAAATTGCTTGTTTGTTAATCATTTATAAAATTCCTAATTTCAGCCGGGTAAAATAGGATAAAAATGTAATGTTTTTGCATACAGTGGGGCGATAGTACTTGCCTCGCCCCTCTAGTCGCCGCTACTCTTGAGAAGCACCAAAACGAAGGAGAATATTATCTTAGGTAATACGACGAAAGTTCCACATTTTATCGATAATTTCGTGAGTAACATGAGTGAAATTATCTGAAGCTCGAGTTGTATTTACTGTGACTCTTCAGAGAACTCTAATATTAAATAAATAATTTGAATTTTTAATTTCGTGTGGCTATTTCTAGCCGGGTGCAGCCCTTGTAAGGCAGACCCTCCGATGAGGGTGGGCGGCATCTGCCATGTGTAGGTAACTGCGTGTTATTGTGGTGGAGGATAGTATTATGTGTGGTGTGTGAGTTGCAGGGATGTTGGGGACAGCACAAACACCCAGCCCCCGGGCCATTGGAATTAACCAATGAAGGTTAAAATCCCCAACCCGGCCGGGAATCGAACCCGGGACCCTCTGAACAGAAGTTAAGTACGCTGACTATTCAGCCAACGAGTCGGACAAATAAATAATGATAATAACATTACTTAAATAAAGGATGTGATCCCTAAATATTTAAAATCTGGAGTAATATTTATTTTCCTCTTCTTGAGAAATATTTCTGCCGACGCAGGGGCTTTGCCTCCATTCCTAAAAAAATCATTTCAGTCTTAGCTATGTATATTTAAAATACATTTTTGAATCACCATTCTTCCATACCGTTTATGGAGATTTGAAGTGGTAAATGTTATACAAAACATGTAGAAGAGAAGGCAACACAGGCAATACTGGCAGTGAATAAAATAGGCTATATTAGATCCCTTGGTCTGGACACTGCAATGATATTATTCAGAACTAAAATTTTGCCGGTACTGACGTACGGAATTGAAATTATTTGGACAAACCTTAGTGTAAAGAGAGAGTGAAAGCATTCTTCATCAAACGAATATTGGGAGTATCAAAGATGACACGATCAAGACTTGTCTATCTTCTGGCAAGAGAAAGTTTCTTCGTAGAAGATCTCAGGATACTTTTTACATTACCGAACACGAAAGTCTCTGAAGAGTTACTGACACCTCTGCGAAGACGAAGAGAACGAATTTGGCCAGAATTTTATGGCATCGGAGCTATGATAGACCGGACTTGTACTGTGGCCAATTTCGAAATGCGATATATTTTTACGGGAATAGCGGTGCATGGATTCCATCACCTCATGTGTAAAACCACAATATTTCACGAACCAAACGGGACGTGTGAACGTTAATTGTGTGGAAAGGGTTGCGAACGCTATCATCTAGAATGATGTGTTAAATGATCCAAATCAATAAGCGAGTATGCAAATCAAACGAACTAAAAATGTAATAATGTAGTATACTGATCTTCTCTCTTGCAATGTATGGCTGTTTGGCTGCATTAAAGTTATATATGAACACAGGATGAATATAAATTAGTATCAAATATTCTGAGACATATTCCCAACAATAAAACATTTAAGAACTTTCATATGAATATTGTGCTTAAAGTGCATACTTTAGGAGCAGAACGCAGACTTTTAGGCAGTAGTGCATTAGAATGCAAACTAATTTCTTGATTAGGAAGTGTCGCCTAGCCCGCTCTTCAATAGTGTAGCGAGAGTAACATAACTTCTAACTGTTCTGATGGGCAGCACCCCTAACGTCTATGCAAAACTCATAGCATAACTGTTACGCGGACTATAGTATAGAATACTTCATACTCGCTTCAGCAAGTTCGCATTTTAACCTATTTCTGCTTAAAACCCTGCTCTATTTATGTGTTATGAAAACCTACAACCAGTTTTCACGTCATTGACGGGTCAGGGATGGAATGAATGAAGCAGAGTGATTTATTAATGACTGATAGATGCTATGAAATGAGAATGGAGAGTGTTGCTGGAATGAAAGATGACAGGGAAAACCGGAGTACCAGGAGAAAAACCTGTCCCGCTTCCGCTTTGTCCAGCACAAATTTCACATGGAGTGACCGGGATTTGAACCACGATATCCAGTGGTGAGAGGCCGGCGTGCTGTCGCCTTAGCCACGGTGCTTCTTACAATTTTCATACCAGGCGTATATTGGAGCTGTACCCTAATTCAGTTCATGACCGGTATCTTGCCAATCCTAGCCCTTTCTCATCCTTACGTCGACAAATACCTTCGATGTATTAGTGTAAACCACTAGCAAAATTAAGTAATAAAAGTAAATTAAAAATAATAAAAGTATATATCCCCCTTGGTGAGGATTCTAAGTAAAACTGGAGGATCTGCGACAATAATCAGGTAAAACTATTGTGCAAATTGGGGTTGGGGTGTTTCAAGTGAAAAGTCGATGATAAAATTCAAAATACTATGACTCAAACAGTATTAAATTTATTGGAGTGGTTTGTATATCAATTTAAAGCAGAAGGATGATTGAACAAGACGTGACCACGGTAGCTGAGCTGGTAAGTATGACGTCATCACAAGATGACCACGAAATTGAGGTATATTATCGGAGGTTGGAAGTCACTTATTGCGAGGTGAGCTTGGCGTGTAGATGTTGCTCAGAGGCAAATGAGGTGTTGTTTGGTTATTCTTGGTGAGATCTATCAGACATCACTAGAAAAATAAAAATAAAAAATTGAAGAGTTTGTGACTGAAACTTGACGAAGTTTTGACATACTTCAGAAAGATGCCCGAATTTAAAACTAATTACCGGTTAAAGGCCTAAAGCATATATAGTCAAAGTACTTAGTAAACGTCCTTATGAGTGACATGCTGGATGTGGTGATGTAAGTAGTGCGGAAGGTCTGCTTAACGTCCTCTCTCTCTCTGTCTCTCTCTCTTCCCGGTTCGGTACCTCTTGTTGACGCGTTGTGTTCAGTCCGTGCGCGCAGTGCCTAGCACGATGTGCAGACGAAGACTGGACAGTGAGAGGAGTGGGAGATGAGGCAGCCTCCTTCGATTGCCCCTTCCCAGACGCACGACCGATTCCCGCACAAGACGTTTACAAAGTATTTGGACTATAGTAAATAAATTAGACTTAACAAGGTTATCAAATAAGAACCAAAAAGTACATCTGCAGAACGACTGACAAATTACAGGGTCGTCACAAACTTTAGGCGGCATTGCCGGCCTGCAGTGAAAACAAGACAATTGGCAAAACTATGTTGCAAAACATACATATCGTACTTATCAAATTATTAACGATTGTTCAATAAAATGTTGACAATTTCTAAAAATTGTGCAAATCGAAATTAAAATGAATGAATTAAAGAACATAAAATTATCAACTCATTTATTATTTTCCAGTTGCAATACCCGAGGGACCTTTCACGTACATAATTGTAGCTGCTGTGCCCTCTACCGCCAAGTACGTTTTAACATAGATATTATTTTTTTGGATTGGCGGTCTTTATGGAATTGGCATCATCTTCTCACTGTGCGGTTTCTTCTTGTAACTAATAGCTTGAGAAAATCTCGTACAGAATGAACCCCATTCTGCTCCTCATTCCAGAATTTAAATCCTTGAACTGGTCGGAAAACTAACCCAGGGCCTTGGAATAACAGAATGGCACGCTATCTTTACATCAAAAGTTGGTAAATATTAACAATAAAAATAATAAAACTTTAGATTATTATTGTATTGAAGAGGTAATGTCTTTCATTTTCTCAACAATTCATGAGCCTTACTACTTTTGTTCATTCGCCCATTTTTCTATCTACTTATCGGAATTTTTTATCTCCCCTGCGGGTGGAGTCATGCATGTTGCAGGAGGCTACTATGAGGGGAGCAACCAAAAAATCTGGCCGCTCTTTCGTCTTATAATTTCCGAGTTTATATGCTTTTCAGAGCAGCGGAGAAAATTAATAAATGTTATTCTGTTACGTTCGACTAACTACTTCTGATTGTTTTCAGAGACGCCAAAGTGCCGGATTTTTATGCCACAGGAGTTGTTTTACGTGCAGGTAAATCTGCCGACACAAGGGTGACGTATTTGAGCACCTTCAAAAACCAATGGACTGAATCAGGATCGAACCTGCCAAGTTGGGGTTGGAAGACCAGCTCCTCAACCGTCTGAGCCACTCAGCCCGTCAGTGGAGAAAATGAACGAGTGCTAGGTTTATTTTGAAACTTAAACAGCAAGCGACCCTGCAAGCTATACTTCAACAAGATTCATCATTGGAACTGTGATGATGATTAATTGTGTTGTTGATGGTGGTGATTATTGTTTTAAGAGGAAACTACTCGGCAACCATCCACTGTTAGCACTAATCGTAAAAATGAAAGAGGTGCGACCCTTCAAGAAAGAAGAAAGGGAAAAACACGAAATGTGTGAGAAATGCTACCTAGGCGTCACAAAGCTAATACCGTCGAGGTTCGAAGTGTCGGTCAAGGGAGGAGAGATTGGAAAGATGAATATTAGGAGCCCTACAACGGAAGCAATGCTAGACTCAGCTAGAAGTTTAGTGGTCACCAAACAACGGCCCCAATATGAGAGGCCCTGGAGATTCCTCTTTCAGTTGCACCATGACGAATATAAGACCAAATTGTGAGGACTCAGCCATTATAACATGGTAGTTGGTGGTCTCGCCACTGCAAGCACTGCAAGCGATTATATTCAACGCTTGCTCCAGTAGTTCCGGCAAACCGGATATAGACATGTGCGGGAGTCGTTACTTTGCGAGATATTTCGGTGAATACGTTTTCTTTGCTTTCAGTTCCTAAACTCATTTTATTGTGTGTTGTGTACTTCAAACATGTACCCAATGTGTTTTGATTAATTAAATACTTCGAACCCCACTATCGGCTGCCCTGAAGATGGTTTTCCGTGGTTTCCAATTTTACACCAGGAAAATGCTGGGGCTGTACCTTAATTAAAGCCACGGCCGATTCCTCCCCAGTCCTAGCCCTTTCCTGCCCCATCGTCGCAATAAGACCTATCTGTGTCGGTGCGACGTAAAACCAACAGCAAAAGAAAAAATATAGTTCAGCATGCCGCACTACTTTGTTGATGATATGCGATTCTTTCAACACCTTAGAAATCAATTTTAAAAAATGGGCCAGGTCTATTCCACAGAAGGATACTGAGCTGAAGCGTAATAGCAGAAATTTTCAGGTTTATTTCTCTGATGAATTGATAATAAAATCCGATAATTTCATAGTAAATATTAAAAAAGTGGATATCTATCGTGTGAGATGGAAATTGCGTCCAGGAGCAGTGCCTTATATTTTCCCTAATTTGTCGATATACGTTTCATGTGAGATTAAATCCCGTGGAACTCCCAACAGGAAAAAGAACCTAGACGACATCAAGAAAAGAAAGGAGATTGAAGACGGGATTGGAGCGGAGAATGGGGAATTAATGGTCAATCTAATGATGATCAAAGGCTGGGTCATTCTATCATGACAAATATAAGAAGATGTAGTAAATATCGAAGACTGTACTTACATTTTATAGCGCAGTTCGAAACTTTTCGATTGGCTGGGTACGTTGTTAATCACTCTTCTAAATTTATTAAGTTTGCGCCCTTTGCTCATTCTGTATATGAGAATTATTTTCCACACCGAGAAAGTAATTAATGGAAAAGTGAACTCAAAATCGATGTGGGGCGAAATATTTTTTGATTGTATAGAAAAAATTCAGTTGATCCTTCAGGAACTGGCTGTTGCCTTCAATATGTTATGGATAAAATCAGTAGACTTGTTTACGATTATCTGAAGTGACGATTTTTCTTGAGAACAAAGGAAATCCGGCGAAATTTACAATCTCGAACATCCGCTTGCTATCGAATGTCGAGTAACCGAAAAATTGAGTTGGTAAGCAGAGTAGTATCTTTAAATAGTTCATGGATGTTTGTTTGAATATGCTGGAATTATGAGCAATGGCAAACTACCTCACTCCTCGTCTTGCCTAGTACGTCTCATTTTGGTGCTGCCATTGGTTTTTGCGGTTTCCTTATAACCGCATAACCTTTGGTGGTGCTATTTGAGGATCCAACCAGCCTCTGGGCTGAGGACCTAACAGACAGACATATGTTATTTTTCTGTATATGTACACTCTAGTAACCTGTGCTTTCCGAAACATGTGTGGAAGGTCGTAGCTCTTTCATGTATGATTTTTCCATTGTACCCTGCCGTGGTACTTTAATTGTATCTATCATTGCTTTTAAAAGACAATGCATATACTTACCACTTACGTAGTAATACGTTTACTGTGGCATCATTCCTAATACCAGCTAATCGGTACAGTGGAGCTTGCCCACTCTAGCACTGCCTGGCGGGGCGCGTTTGAAATTCCGGAGTCCTCACACTTGTTCTTATATTCGTCATGGTTGCATCTTAGAACAGGCCAAGGAGGCGTATCGATCACATTTGAGTGACTTAGAAATTATCGGAGACCAAACATAAGACTCAGATAGGTCAAGGAATGTACACTGCTGTTTGTTGAAAGTGAAACACAAAGACTGAGAGCCGCGATCACAATGCAATTCATTCCACATATTAGGGACATGACAAGACACAAATGATTACAATTACAGAACTGTACATGCACGGTGACCGTGGAAATTCAGTACAGCGTAGCGCCACCACAGGCTGCAATCAGAGCCGCTAGACGTCGTGGCGTGGAATCAAAGAGCTCCTGAGTATGCTGCTGGGGATTTCTCTGCCACGCGGTTTGTAGGCGCGTCCATAAATCATCAACAGTGGCTACAGGAGGACCTGAACAGACAAGGTGCTGACCGACCATATCCCAGACATGTTCAATGGGTGACATATCCGGTGAACGGGAAGGCCAGGGAAGCAGTGGTATCCGTCGTTCTTCGAAGAAGGCTTGCACATTCCTCGCGACATGCGGCCGGGCATTGTCCTGCTGGAATATGGCGTCTGGAACGGCCTGCAGGAGGGGTAGTGCCTTGGGCTGCAAACCCTCCCTGAAGTAGTGGTAGCGGTTCAGATTGCCCTCAAGACGTAGGAGGCGAGATCGCATATTATAGGCAATTGCGCCCAAACCACCACACATGACGTTTGACCGCTATATCACTCAAAAATACATTCTGCCCGATGGCGTTCACCACGACGGCGGCGTTTAACGCGTATGCGTCCATCACTGTAGGACAAGTTGAAGCGGGTCTCGTCCGAAAACACTATATTTTGCCACTCAGCACGCCAGTATCGGTGTTCAAGTGCCCATTGCAGTCTACGGCGTTGGTGGTTGCTGGTGAATGGAAGCCGGCGCAATGGCATGCGTGCCACCAGTCCGGCCCTCAGAAGACTGTGTCGAACCGTCGATGCAGACATCCTCACAGCCGTTATAGTGCTCCAACGTCGAGCCAACATCGTGGACGAAGCTGTTCTATCCGTTGCGGCAAAGCGGACAAGATGGCGGTCATCTCGCGTTGTGGGCACATTGTGTCGTCCAGTACCCTGTCGGCGTTTTGTACGGTCCTCTTCTCTCCACTGGTTCCACATACGCCTCACTGTTGAAGCAGCGTACCCTGTACGGAACGACAGACCCATCTCCTGGAGCCCTATCATTCTGCCCCGTTCGAACGCACTCACATGCTGATATTCCCTCGTGTGATGTCGGCGAGGCATAGTGGCACTGAGGTACACGTTTCCGCTTCGTATGATGGCTCCGCACTGACTGAGCGTTGCCTAACACCGCCCTGACCGGTCATACACAGAAGGGCACTGCTGGGCCAACGTGCACGCCATCTCTCTGCAGTTTAAATAACTTATTATGGTTTCAGTGTTCTACACGTCCGCTGATTTTGGCGTGTTTCAGACCATTGATTCTTAGTGTTTCACTTTCTACAAACAGCAGTGTTTAAGGATTGATGAAGTATGACCTCCGGAGAGGCCTGCTGCAGGTTTTTCGTTCTGACGCTCAAGGGAGACTTGCACATGTTTAAGGATGAGGGCCTACCTGCGATGAAATTCAATTCAAATTCTCTTTTTATCAAATTCAAATTCTCTTTTTCGTCGGCCGGGTGACGCCTCACCTATAATTTGGCACCCCGCTGACCGTAATAAAGCAAATAGGCTGGCACCGAGATGGAGGTCGGCCTTCCTTATACATACACTTGCCTCGTTTGTGATGTCCACCTCGACATTCTGGAAGAGGATATTCTCACTGCCCTTCGACCATCTGGAGTCCACTATGCTTCCTCACCGGCCCAGGACCTTCAGACGTAGTACTGCTCTATTTGGCCTCTTCAGCCGACCGGGACCACATCATTCACGCGTGCGTTAGAGGATTGGTCATAATCTGATATCACGTGCCGTTAATATTTTATTAGCTTCTGAAGTTAGGCAATCAGACCTCTTCGCAGGAGAGTTCAAATGGGTTTTGCGAGGCGATGCTGCTAAATCTGCACGTGGCTTAAAACCGGAAAATCAGCATTAAACACAAACACACCGTGGAGTTTGTCAGTGTCACCATACCGCACTTTCTATTGCGCGATTCCTTCAGCTTGTAGGTCCGTGTTTCAATCCCTGTCCCGGGAGAAGTTTTTCTTCGATTGGGGTCTCAAGCCACTATTAATCCACGTTCAGATTTATTCGGGGGCAGTGCGTGGTATTGTTGCAGCGTTGCACAACTCCCAATAATTTTCACTTCATTTTTCGTCTTTTCTTCGAATATTTTGGTTTAATAAACTTAACATGTATTCGAAAACATGGCGTTACCTGTACTAATGATTCGTAACGAAGCAACAAACAACGCTGGCTTCGAATCAAACTCAGGGGGTTTGCTTTTCTACGGCAACCCCCTAGCGGACAGCGTGGCGCAATGTACCTCAGCAGGGACGAGCCAAAGCCTGCATAGCATCAGGTAGCATGCTCGCCAGTATCGGTCTCAGGGAGTTGCACGAGACTAGGAAGCCCCCTACCGAGAAACAGTTCCAAATGTCCCCGTTAGATTGTGCCACTCTGCGGAGATTACTTCATTCCTACTTTCTCTCCTATCTCAAAAGTAATTCATTTCCATTTTTTAAATTTACAAATTTCATTTACGTTGCACCGACGCAGATAGGTCTTACGGTGACGATGGTATAGGAAAGGGCTAGGAGTTGGGAGGAAAAGACCGTAGCTTTAATTAAGGCGCAGCCACAGCATTTCCCTGTTGTGAAAATGGGCAACAGCGGAAAACGATATTCAGGGCTTCCGACAGTGGCTCACAGCTACGCGACCCTAACCGCGCGGCCAACTTGCTGGGTTATTTCTTTTCCAAGCCATACCAGACCATCCACAATATTACCAACATCTTGCTTCAATGAAAAACAGGACGGAAAATTTTCAATTCCAGTGAGGCAAAAGTAACTGCCACGGTGAGTGGTTCAGACGGTTGAGGCGTTGGCCTTCTGACCCCAACGAGGCAGGTTCGATCCTGACTCAGTCCGGTGGTATTTGAAGGTGCTCAAGTACGTCAGTCTCGTGTCAATAGATTTACTGGCATGTACAAGAACTCCGGAACCTCGGCGACTCCGAAAACCGTAAAAAGTCGTTAGAGGGTCGTCAAGCCAATAACATGATTCATTCGTTCGTAATCTGTTTACCCTCCAGGGTCGGCTTTTCCCTCGAACTCAGGAAGGGATCCCACCTCTACCGCCTCAAGGGCAGTGTCCTGGAGATTCAAACTTTGGGTCAGGGATACAGCTGGGGAGAATGACCTGTACCTCGTCCAGGCGGCCTCCCCTACTATGCTGAACAGGGGTCTTGTGGAGGGATGGAAAGATTGGATGGGAGAGGCAAGGAGGAGGGAACGAAGCGGCCGTGGCCTTAAGTTAGGTACCATCCCGGCATATGCCTGGAGGATAAGTGGGTAAGCACGGAAAACCACTTCCAGGATGGCTGAGGTGGGAATCGAACCCACCTCTACTCAGTTGACCTCCCAAGGCTGAGTGGATCCCGTTCCAGCCCTCGTACCACTTTTCAAATTTCGTGGCAGAGCCGGGAATCGAACCCGGACCTCCGGGGGTGGCAGCTAATCACGCTAACCACTACACCACAGAGGCGAACCAGTAACATTATTATTAAGAGTAACTGTAGTTACAGTGTATAATTAGCCTCTTATTTTCTGGGCTGAAATTGCCAGATATATTTCAGTTTTAGTAGGAATGTAGTCCATTACTTTACGATGATAGAGTGTTATTTCTATAAGCTATAAAAATGTGACACTGAAAATTTAGGTGCAACACGCAGCTTCAAGTACCACCAGCCACCACTGGATTTAGCAACAACCAACTCGGCCTCAGAAAGCCCATTCGAATTTGTCCACGAAGGGATGTGTTTAGTTAAGTTCAGTAGCTGATAAAATGAAAACGGCGAGAGAATTCAAAATGTTTATGTACTAGCTGATGTACCCGCGCTTCGCTACGGAATTCTGCATTGGATACAGAATTCTAGGTTGTACACGTTGTAGGTAAGATTGTATTGAATTGTATAGCTCTTAACGTTACCCCAGAAACGCGACGGGGAATTCACCATACGTTTTTTCTCATGTGAAGACTGGGTTAGGGAATTTTCATTGCAGTGGAAGGCCCTCTTGCCTACTATCAGTCACAATCAAGTTGGGCAGACACACACCACCTGCCTTTTTACATCCTCCGAACTAAATCGACATAGGTCATTACAATGACGTCAGTGGGAAAGACGTGAATAAAAATCAATCATATGAAATACTCGATGAAATGAAAAGCCGCACATTTTCTCACTTTTAACGAACGGTACTACGCTGCCGTTTAGTTCCAGAGCCGGAATGTCCTGGGTGCTGACAACCGTGAACACTCCTCTGCCATTATTCCGGTAAGTGTGCACACTGCTCATTCCAATCAATGTCTGATAGAAGGTATCGAAAAGCTGGAATACAGTGATGAACCAGATTACGTTCCAGTAGTATCTGAAACTTCATGAACCGGGTGAATGCAATGAACCGGGTGAATGGCATGCTAAAGAAGAGAGTTATCTAATACCCCAGCTACTTCCCGCCAATGTTCCGGCAGGTTCTTATACCTGGTACGCAGCAGTAATCCCATCTATCGGAGTTGAGCGGCAGCATAAAAGACAAAGAACATCACAACAAACAATGGTCAAAGTAATGTTATTGTTCATCAGTGTTATGCTCTTTTGATACTGTAGACCTTCACACTCAGTTTTCTTCCGACTCTGTGATAATACGGCATCTAACGTAAAAAGAAGGGGCTGCCTGGCTGAGGAGGTAAAGGCGTGCTCAGTTCGCCTGGAAGGACGTGGATTCGAATCCCCGTCAGGTAGTCGTAGAGTTTAAGAAACGAGATTTCCACTTTCGGAGGTGCATATGGCCCTGAGGTTCACTCAGCTTACACTAAAATGAGTACCAAGTTAATTCCTGGGGGTAAAGGCGGCCGGGCGTGGAGCTAACCACTCTAACCCATCACGTGCCGCGGTTAACAATGGTGGAAGCCTTTACCTTCCACTCCTCCAAGGGCCTTCATGGCCTGTACGAAGGTGACTTTGTCTTTGCTTTAACGTAAAGAGAATCGTCCCTCTTGTCTTATTCTTCAAGCGACCATTCCTTTAGGGTTTTTTTCTTTTTTCGTAATTATCTACACAATTTTTCTCGATATGGACCGATGACCATTTATTTTTACACCTGAAGACAAACATGACAAAACCCAACGCCAGTTAACACGATTGAACAATGATTCCATGTCGGCGTTGATAAGGACTCAGCAACGAATGTCCAAATGTACCTAAATTCATGAATTCCCTTATTATAGTCGTCCCCCTGTGGATACGGGTGGTAGAATAACATCCGCGGTGTCCCGTGCCTGCCGTAAGAGGCGACTAGAACGGACCCCAGGGGGCTCTGAAGTTGGGAGAGTGGGATGGCGACCACGAGGTCCTTAGCTGTGTCCAGGTATTGCTTCCACTTTCCTGTGCCAGAATCCTCACTTTCATCTATCCTATCCTATCCTATCCTATCCTATCCTATCCTATCCTATCCTATCCTATCCTATCCTATCCTATCCTAACGGCCCTCACTTGGTCGACTCCTGTTCTTTTCTGTCCCTGACAGTAGTACGTATGGAAGCCTAGGGAGTTTTTCATGTTCACTCCCTTCGTGGCCCTTGTCGTTCTTAGGCCGAAACCCTCATGTTTTTAAGTGTCGGACCCCTTCCATTTTTCTCCCTCTTTAGTGTTATATAGAAGGTGGTTTTTAAAACAATAATCGCCACCACCACTCTTATCGTAGTCGGTACTATAGAGCTGAATAACACATAAATGATTGGAAATTGTATTCTCCACCAGTTTTGCTGTGTAGTACTTTTCTATAGGGCCAATAACATAGGTATTTACAAATTAGATTTTAGGCGCCTTCCCGTAAACTACCATATCATTCAGGGCAATACAATTATTTATATCCTAGACTGTAGTTCCTAATTCTCCGACTTCATATACCGATTTTAATTAAATTCTGTTCATCCATTTTCTCGTGGCTTGGCGTTGATATGGACTTAGCAACAAAAATTCAAATTCATGAATATCTCTTTTATCACAGCCGGTAAGCTAAAATGTATAAGACATAAATGATCGGAAATTTAATTATCTGTAACTTTTTAATGCAGTACTTATCGATAGGGCCACTAGTAACATAAATATTAAAGAATTAAACTTTAAGCCTTCCCCTAAACTACCATTTCACTCAGCGTGAATAAAAGTATCTATGGCGTGCATTGTAGTGCCTCATTTCCCGACTTTACGTACCAATTTATAGTAAATTATTTTCAGCCATTTTCTCGTGAGGCACGTACAGACAGACAGACAGACAGACAGACAGACAGACAGACAGACAGACAGACAGACAGACAGACAGACAGACAGACAGACAGACAGACAGACAGACAGACAGACAGACAGACAGACAGACAGACAGACAGACAGACAGGACGGAAAATTTAAAAGTGCATTTCCTTGTTACTGTGGACACGACCGATACCAAAATACCATTCTTTTTCAATTCTGAACAATGTACAGACAAAAATCGTATTTTATATGTATAGAACACCATCCCACTAACGCTCGTATACCCGTTCACGTTGTTTCCGACCACCCTGTATATCTCACGAGAAATGGATCTGGACTTGTCCTTACATACGGAATAAGTGGTTGACTAGTTTAAATAACGAGATATCGACGCAGACAATATGGTGGTTACCGTACCGCAGAAGAACGAGGCGGCTCAAGGCAAGGCCAACAAATGTCCTTGCCATTCCAGAACTTGTTTGTTGTTAAAAACGTAATTCTCACAACTTGATGAGCGAGTTGTTCTCACCAGCCAATAAACTGCCCAGCGAGTGCAAATCGATTCGAGCTGTTATTTTCTATGTAGTGCTATGAGGGAGTGTGTTGCGTCGTGCGGGGTTGTATAACTAACGTTGGTGTAATGGGCCCTGGGGATGACGGGGCACAGAATAAAATATACCTAATTATCATCTACCGGATAGTCCGCCTCTGTGGTGTAGTGGTTAGTGTGATTAGCTGCCATTCCCAGCTCTGCCACGAAATTTGGAAAGTGGTACGAGGTCTGGAACGGGGTCCACTTCGCCTCGGGAGCTCAACTAAGTAGAGGGGGATTCGATTCTCTACTCAGCCGCTCTCGAAGTGGTTTTCCGTGGTTTCCCACTTCTCTTCCAAGCAAAGTCTACGGCCGATTCTTTCCCCGTCCTATCCCTTCCAATCTTCCCATCCCCACGGAAGGCCCTTGTTCAGTATAGCAGGTGAGACCGTTTGGGTGAGGTACTGGTCCTCCTGCTCTGTTGGATCCCCGGCCAATTATCTCAAGCTTCAGGACACTGAACTTGCGGCGGTAGAGGTGCGGGAACCTCGCTGAGTCCTGGGAAAAACCAACCCTGGAGTGTGACCGGATTAAATAGACAATACGATTCTGCAGGGTAGCCCAATTACAGAGGATGCAATAAGAATTCAATAGTTAACCGAAATAACAGAAAATGTAATCAATACAAATTTGCGCATACGTACAAATATACGTATTTACAGGTTTTATACAGGTATAGTACATGTCACAGAGTATTCACATAAGAATTTACACGTAATTATCACGTTCCAACCCCGAGAAGGGCTTTCCGTATTATAGTAGAAGGGTGACAAAAACGTCAAGTGACTCTCTCAGCAGATTTATGGTCCTAAGGACTTGCATGAATCATGAATTTTGGTGTGCAATCGTCCTTCATTTGAACAGGTGGAATGTACATTTCTGCCTTGTTCGCCTGTTTGGAACATGAACCGGAATCAGCCACCTTAAAGCCGGACAGTCCACTTTACTCGTCAAGCATTTAGTTAATAACATTGCGTTCACACAATTTCGGTGTGATGCGAGTGTGTTCATTCCAACAATTTTTACTAACTCTTTATACCTTCTTGAAGAGAGTGCCCATGTGTACAAAAATAATCCACGTCATGAATCTTACGTGAACTCTCTCGAGACGGTATATGTCACCTGCCTGATACGGTAGCCACACCTCATAACCATACTCGAGCCGGGCTGAGTGAGTCAGACGGTTGAGACACTGGCTTTGTGACCTCAACTTGGCAGGTTCGATCCTGGCTCAGTCCGGTGGTATTTGAAGGTGTTGAAATATGTCATCTTCCCGTCAGTAGGTAAAATAACTCATGCGGGACAAAGTTTAGGTACCTCGACATCTCCAAAAACCGTCAAAAGTAGTTAGTGGGACGTAGGAAACAATAACTAATTTATTAATCATACTCGAGAGGGGGTCTCACCAGAGAAGTAAACAGTGCTTTGGCACATGAAATGTTTCTGAAATCTTTACAATTTCTTTTGATGAACCGAAGTAGTCTGAAAGCTTTCACAGCCATTTCCTTCCCAGTCCTAGCAATTTTCTGTTGCGTTGTATTTATCAGAGGAAGGTTGGATCCCGGATGCCCTGATGACGAGTTGATTCATGCATCAATGTTAACGGAGGGCATTTTGAACATTCCGTGTAAGAGTTTCATGTAGTATGCTGGTACGTCCCGTTCCTGTGTGTTTCCATCAATGAAGTACTACGAAGAGTTGTAGTAAAATCGAGCAAGTTGCTGATCGGTTTGGAGCACTAGGTGTCAGTTTGCAATCGGGAGATAGTGGGTTGGAACCTGACTGCCGACAGCCTTGAGGATGATTTTCCGTTGTTTCCCATTTTCACACCAGGCAAACTCTGGAGCAGTACCTTAATTAAGGCCACGGTTGCTTCCTTCTCAATTCTATCCCAACGTTATCATAAGTCCAATTTTTGTCGGTGCGACTTAAGGACATTTCAAAGTTGTAGAAAAAGAGTTCTAACATGGAAATTCAACGTTGTAGAAAAGAAATTCTAACATGGAAATTCAACGTTGTAGAAAAGAAGTTCTAACATGGAAATTCAACGTTGTAGAAAAGAAGTTCTAACATGGAAATTCAACGTTGTAGAAAAGAAGTTCTAACATGGATTTTCAACGTTGTAGAAAAGACGTTCTAACATGGAAATTCAACGTTGTAGAAAAGAAGTTCTAACATGGAAATTCAACGTTGTAGAAAAGAAGTTCTAACATGGTAATTCAACGTTGTAGAAAAGAAATTCTAACATGGAAATTCAACGTTGTAGAAAAGAAGTTCTAACATGGAAATTCAAAGTTGTATAAAAGAAGTTCTAACATGGAAATTCAACGTTGTAGAACAGAAGTTCTAATATGGTAATTCAACGTTGTAGAAAAGAAGTTCTAACATGGAAATTCAACGTTGTAGAAAAGAAGTTCTAACATGGAAATTCAACGTTGTAGAAAAGAAATTCTAACATGGAAATTCAGCGTTGTAGAAAAGAAATTGTAACATGGAAATTCAAAGTTGTATAAAATAAGTTCTAGCATGGAAATTCAACGTTGTAGAAAAGAAGTTCTAACATGGAAATTCAACGTTGTAGAAAAGAAGTTCTAACATGGAAATTCAACGTTGTAGAAAAGAAGTTCTAATATGGAAATTCAACGTTGTAGAAAAGATGTTCTAACGTGGAGATTTAATGATGCTGGACCTATTTCCATCAACTAGGGAACGGTTTTTTAGGCACTAACAGGTTAGAATGCAAACGTATGTATGTAACCAAGGCGCAAGTGCCTTCTACCCACACAACGGTTCTGCAGTGAGATTTGCATAAATACAGTATAACGATCTGAACTATTGGGTCGATGAATAAGTTCGTGCGGTTCTTATATTTTATATCATTTTATTTTACTGTCGCTGTCACGCACTGTAACTCACAATCGCCAGCACTCTGACCTTCTGCCAACGTTCAGATAGCAATTGAATACCGCGCCTCTAGAACTGTTTTGGTTTTGACTGGAAGAAATCTGTTAGCCATTGGTCAAGAGAAGCTCTGTCAGGAAACACTTGCCATTGAATGTGGTTAGAAAGAGAGCTTAAAAAAAATGGAATTCTGAGAGGGCAAGGTCAGGGTAATACGGAGGATGAGGAAGAGGTTTCCAGCCAAATTCAGCAATTACACCTTTGGTCCTTTGCGCTGTATGTGGACGAGCGTTATCATGGAGCAATAAGACTGGTTGTTGTCTTTGTATTTTTTTGTCAATAACAACGGCAATCCGTCTCAGCTGGTCACTATACACAGCAGAGGTAATCGTTACGTTTCTCGGAAGAAGTTCATGGTGAAGAATGCCATTTTTGTTCCACAAGTCACACAACATATTTTCTGTGGAGGGGAGTTGCTTTTTTGATGGGCCGAGCCACTCTTTCCTCTTCTTCATGTTGACATACAGGCACCATTTCTCGTCACCGGTGACAATGTTTGAAAGGAATGCTTCGTGCCTATCACAAGCCAACCGATGCCGAGCAAGCAGTAACGAACAGATGTTTACTCGCTGATTTGTGTAACTGTCAGTACTTGTGGTAACCACATACCCAATTTCTGTACCTTACCCATCGAATGACGTACAATAGTTGACTGATCACATTCAATAACTTGCGCCATTTCCCGCGTTGTTTGACGAGGGTTCTCATGAAGCAACTCATTCAAGAGATTTTCGTCAAAATCTGAAGGTCTTCCAGAACGTGATCTTCAGACAAGTGAAACCGTCCTGGTCGAAAGCGGGAAAACCATTTTTGTGCTGTTCTTTCAGTAATTGCTTTATTCCCGTACATTTCAGCTTCTGCTGCACTGGGTCCTCGGTTAAACTCAAACAGTGAAATGTGTCGGAAATGATCACTTTTCTCAACTTGACATTCCATACCCGTTTGTCTGAAATATACACAGATAATACAGATAATACGTTCACCTCTGGAATGTATGCAACACACCAACACTTATGTAAGCGGCTAGAAACATATTCAACCCTAAATACATCATACTCTAGGAGCGGGTAAATATGACATCCAAACATACATTCCAACAGAACGGTACAGTATGGTTCATTCTCCTTTACACACGCGCATTTGAAGATGAACTCAATGAAATTAGTTCTGATGGACTGCACATCCATATATGGCTGGGAGGCGCGAGAAGTATTATGGGAAATAATGGATTAGAAGAACATTGTGACATTCGTGGTTTTGACACAGGAGCGTCGATATTTTTTTCTAAGTGTGGAGAATTTGTCCCGAAAGTTTGGTAGTACATTATTGTTACATTCCGTATAAGATCAAAATCATAAGCACAATGAAGGGAATTATACACACAAAAAAGAAACCATTATTCTATACTTTCAAGTAACCCATTTTCTACCAGGAAAAGGAATACTATTCAAAATATTAAAAAAATGACACTTTGCACTTTTAATATGGGGACTTACACACCACTGCAATCTTTAGGTGGACATAAGAACCATTTATTCTTATTTCATCTGGCGAGTTGGCCGTGTGGTTATGGCGGCTCAGCTGTGAGCTTCCATCTGAGTGATAGTGGGTTTAGACCCCACTATCGGCAGCCCTGAGGATGGTTTTCCTTGGTTTCCCATTCTACACCAGGCAATTACTGGGGCTGTACCTTAATTAAGGTCACAGCCGCTTCCTCCCACTCCTAGGCCTTTCCTATCCTATCGTCGCCATAGGACCTATCTGTGTCGGTGTTACGCAAAGCCAATTGTAAAAACGAACAAAAAATCTCACTTTTCTGGACTTAGCCCGATATGTAATGCTCCATGACCATTTGCACCTTTCTACTCATAGGCATGCAATTATTACTTACCCTAACAGTGCTTAAGGATGGTATAATATATCCCTTCGGGAAAAACCAAATGATCTGTCTGTCTATCAGGTCATCAGCCCAGAGGCTGATTAGATCCTCAAATTGCACCACAAAAGGTCATGTGGTTACATGAAAACCACAAAAACCAATGGCAGCACCAAAATAAGGCGTTACTTGGCAGGATGAGGAGTAAGGTGCTTTGCCATTGCTTTCCTCACTGGACCAGAAAGTGCTATTGCAGCTCGGCTGATCCTATGATCAATCAGACGCACTAGTAGTACTCTGCACCCGCCACTCCCCAGCAGGCTTCTATATTGTCAGAGCCCTGGATGAGACTGCGACTTCAGTTGAAGCTCTATTTTGCTCTGGCCTGTGGCGAGAGTTATGCATCCATGAATACTTCACATCACAACCTGCAAGATCACATCAACCATCTGTACTCTAACGTCCCTCTCTGATAATGTCTCTCTCAGTCAAGGACATCCATGAATACTTCACATCACAGCCTACAAGATCACATCGACCATCTGTACTCTAACACCCCTCTGTGATAATATGTCTCTCAGCCATGGCCATTTATGAATACTTCACATCACAGCCTGCAAGATCACATCAACCATCAGTACTCTAACGCCCATCTCTGGTAAGAAGTCTCTCAGTCATGGCTTCATAACATAGGCTCCAAGATCATATCTACCATCTTTACTCTAACGCCCCTTCTTGATAATATGTCACCGAGCGAGTTGGCCGTGCGGTTATGGTCGCTCAGCTTTGAGCTTGCGTCCGGGAGATAGTGGGTTCGAATCCCACCGGCGGCAGCCCTGAAGATAGTTTTCCGTCTTTTCCCATTTTCACACCTGGCACATGCCGGGTTGTACGTTAATTAAGGCCTCGGCTGCTTCCTTACCAATCCTAACCCTTTCCTATCCTTGCGACGTCGAAAACCTTCAATGTGTTGGTGCGACGTTAAACAAGTAGCAAAATTAATAAATAAAATAAATGATAATGTATTTCAGTCATGGCCATCCATCAGTACTTCACATCACAGCCTGCACGGTTGCTAGGTAATATCGCGTCACACATTTTGTATCGCTAATGTCGTTACGCAAATGTTCAAATAGCCCTCAGCCATGAGACATATTTGAGGCGTGTCTGTTCAAAAGGCATATTTCCACTTCACAAAAATTGTTAGTATTTCGTCCTTATGTATTCTTTCTTAATCCGTATACCGTTCAGGGTTGGTTTCTCCCTCGGATTCAGTGGGGGTCCCACCTCAAGCGCCTGAAGGGTTTGAGATGAAACGAGGGAGAAGGAACAGCACCTCGCCCAGTCACCCTCATCTGCTATACTGAACATTGACCTTGTCGGGGATAGGAGGATTGGAAGGGATAGGCAAAGAAAAGGGAAGGAAGCAGCCGTAGCCTAACTTAGATACAAATCCGGCATTTGCCTGGAGAAGAAGAAGAAGAAGTAGTGCGAAACCAAGGGAAAACACTTCGAGGACGGCTGAGGTGGAAATCAACCCCCCCCCCCTCTACTCGGTTGACTTCCGAAGCTGAGTGGACCCGTTCCAGTCCTCGTACCACTTTTCAAATTTCGTGCCAAAGCCGGGAATCAAACCCGGGCCTCTGGGATTGGCAGCTAATCATACTAATCACTGAGGTGGACGTCCATATGTATAGCAGTATTTAAATACACTGACTGACAGAGCAAATGCAACACCAAGAAGGAGTGGTCAGAACTTTATGCCAATTGCAGGGTAGACTGACGTCACTGAGGTATGCTCATGATGTGAAATGCGCCGCTGTGCTGCGCACGTAGCGAACGATAAATGGGACACGGCGTTGGCGAATGGCCCACTTCGTACCGTGATTTCTCAGCCGACAGTCATTGTAGAACGTGTTGTCGTGTGCCACAGAACACGTGTATAGCTAAGAATGCCAGGCCGCCGTCAACGGAGGCATTTCCAGCAGACAGACGACTTTACGAGGGGTATGGTGATCGGGCTGAGAAGGGCAGGTTGGTCGCTTCGTCAAATCGCAGCCGATACCCATAGGGATGTGTCCACGGTGCAGCGCCTGTGGTGAAGATGGTTGGCGCAGGGACATGTGGCACGTGCGAGGGGTCCAGGCGCAGCCCGAGTGACGTCAGCACGCGAGGATCGGCGCATCCGCCGCCAAGCCGTGGCAGCCCCGCACGCCACGTCAACCGCCATTCTTCAGCATGTGCAAGACACCCTGGCTGTTCCAATATCGACCAGAACAATTTCCCGTCGATTGGTTGAAGGAGGCCTGCACTCCCGGCGTCCGCTCAGAAGACTACCATTGACTCCACAGCATAGACGTGCACGCCTGGCATGGTGCCGGGCTAGAGCGACTTGGATGAGGGAATGGCGGAACGTCGTGTTCTCCGATGAGTCACGCTTCTGTTCTGTCAGTGATAGTCACCGCAGACGAGTGTGGCGTCGGCGTGGAGAAAGGTCAAATCCGGCAGAAACTGTGGAGCGCTCTACCGCTAGACAACGCGGCATCATGGTTTGGGGCGCTATTGCGTATGATTCCACGTCACCTCTAGTGCGTATTCAAGGCACGTTAAATGCCCACCGCTACGTGCAGCATGTGCTGCGGCCGGTGGCACTCCCGTACCTTCAGGGGCTCCCCAATGCTCTGTTTCAGCAGGATAATGCCCGCCCACACACTGCTCGCATCTCCCAACAGGCTCTACGAGGTGTACAGATGCTTCCGTGGCCAGCGTACTCTCCGGATCTCTCACCAATCGAACACGTGTGGGATCTCATTGGACGCCGTTTGCAAACTCTGCCCCAGCCTCGTAGGGACGACCAACTGTGGCAAATGGTTGACAGAGAATGGAGAACCATCCCTCAGGACACCATCCGCACTCTTATTGACTCTGTACCTCGACGTGTTTCTGCGTGCATCGCCGCTCGCGGTGGTCCTACATCCTACTGAGTCGATGCCGTGCGCATTGTGTAACCTGCATATCGGTTTGAAATAAACATCAATTATTCGTCCGTGCCGTCTCTGTTTTTTCCCCAACTTTCATCCCTTTCGAACCACTCCTCCTTGGTGTTGCATTTGCTCTGTCAGTCAGTGTATTATGGAATGTAATGAGCAATCCAGATCAGAAAGATGTAATTCTTTAAACGCAGTGTCATACCTGATCATGGGTACGTTCCATCTAACTTTTGCGTTTTTCCATAACTTGATTTGGGTGGAAATAGCACTTTTTGAACAAACACTCCTTATTTATGACAGTACACAAAGCGATAAAGAAAAGATGTAATGTTTAATAGGCTTGGTCTGAAGTTATGCTTAACAATGGTTTATGATAACGCTGTTCGTTTCTCGATTTTCACCAATTAGGTCTTCGGCAGGATCTGAACCACCATGACGGAGGCCTTATACGTGGTATGACAGAAAGAGTGTGATTAAAATTTAAACAGGAGGCCATGCTGAGAGCAGGAGACTCAGACAAGGGCGCAGTGGCAGAGCAAGACATGAAATAACATTGTTTCACATGAACGGAAAAGGATCATATTCCGAGGGAGTATTAATCAACAATTACAGGGTGTGTTTTGGCCCAGCACAATGCTAATAGAAGCTTATTAGCCACACAGCAGTTATAAACTATCTTGTGGAGGGAGCACATAATATCCGATTACACCCACAGCCAAATAGCAGCTCCACCAACTTGTTACAAAATACACCAATACTCACGAAAGTTGCTCCTCCGGTCTGATTTAATAATTGGTTCCAAGGAGCTGTCCGTGGAACAGTACTTAGTCTACACCATCTTGTAAACGGCCAGTACTGCAGTCTTTTCTGCCAGTTGAAAATAAATCATTGTGAAATATTGCTGTGCATTATATTGCTGAAGCTGAGCCTTCGTGGCTCAGGCGGCAGTACGCCGGCCTCTCACCGCTGGGTTCCGTGGTTCAAATCCCGGTCACTCCATGTGAGAATTGTGCTAGACAAAACGGAGGCGAGACAGGATTTTCTCCGGGTACTCCGGTTTTCCCCTATCATCATTCATTCTAGGAACACTCACCAATATCATTTCATTTCATCTGTCAGTCATTAATCATTGCCCCAAAGGAGTGCGATAGGCTTCAGTAGCCGGCGTGATTCCTGTCCTCGTCACTAGATAGGGGCTTCATTCATTCATTCATTCATTCATTCATTCATTCTTTCCTTTCGAGTCCCGGTCGAACAATTGGAAACAGACTGTGGATTTTCATTTTCATTACATTCTTGAAATGTTGTCTCTAGACGTGGTTATCATCATTCCTGGCATTTGCCTGGAGAAGAAGAAGACGTTGGAAACCACGGGAAAACACTTCGAGGACGGCTGAGGCGGGAATCGAACCCCCTTCTACTCAGTTGACCTCCCGAAGCTGAGTGGACCCCATTCCAGTCCTCGTACCACTTTTCAAATTTCGTGCCCTAGCCGGGAATCAAACCCGAGCCTCCGGGGTTTGCAGCTAATCATACTAATCACTGAGGTGGACGTCCATATGTATAGCAGTATTTAAATATTATGGAATGTGTGCTGTGCTATTCTGGGATCTACAGTATATCAGTGTGAGCAGCTGACATTGGAAGAGATGCTTAGGAATATGAACTGAGTTATGAAGCATAACATGGAGCAAACGTCGATGTTAAATCTTTGGAAAACGGCAACGAAATTGAAAGTTTCCAATGAGCGAGGCTACTCCGTTTGGGGCAACATAAACGTTTGTTCCATAAATCCGACACAATGTTTAAGCGTGCGTGATCATTCACGCACACATCAGTGAAAAAGTTCGGGAAAATACATTATTTTTAAATTAATATTTTTCAACCACCAACCTACGTATACTATATTATCTGAAAATAATGTTGCATTTTCCTTGCATGAAGTATGAGTCCAAGCACTTCCTTATTTGTGCATACGAATAATTTATTTTTACAGATTGTAACATTACGTCTACTAGCGTTTTTGTAAAATTCAGGATCATTGTGGTCGCACAGAGTATGTGTGCTGGTGTCCTTATAAAATAACCCGCGAGTCAAAACAGATTTATTTGCACTGAGTAGTTTGCTTAAAGTGAAACTGTCTGTTTTTCACCTGTTTCGTTATACATAGGCCGTGATATAAAATAATGTTACATAATATTTTAATTGTATGATCATGTAGTTATATGCCTTGATACTCCAGACAGACTACTGACTTATTCGATCGGATGTATACATTTTTATCTGAAATTAATTATTAGTACCATTGTTATTTTACTGATATCAACTTCTTCTTCTTCTTCCTTTTCTTCTTCTTCTTATTATTATAACTACAACTGTCTGGATAGAGAAAATAAAAGAATTAGACATAACACTGGAAGATTTAAAGAATAAATCAAACAAAGTAAATAAACTGAAGAATAGTAAAATTAGATTCCTACCAAAAATTGATAAAAGAGGAACAACTTAAGGGGTATTTTTAGAAGAAGAACAAGAACGAAGATCCGATAGAATGAAGAAATACTGCAAGAACAGAAAGGAAAAACCGTAAAACATCATAGAAGACCGGAGAGAAATTGTCTACAGTGGTCCAATGTGGCCGTAAGAGCGCAGTAATAAATTATATTTATTACTAAGATTATTATTATTATTATTATTATTATTATTATTATTATTATTATTATTATTATTATTATTATTATTATTATTATTACGGAAACACGGTGGTATAATTTAATTCTGAATTTACTAAGCTAATAGGTTTTGTTAATGTTTTCTTAAATTTATTGTTAGCAGAAATATGATTGGAAACACCTTTAATATCAATTTAATACAAGGGGTAATTACCATTATTACTTTTACCTTCGCTTGAAACCCAAACCCAAAATCAGTATAGTCTAGTTTATTCATTTCACACTATTGTGTACTTTTTGTATTGCGCATTTTATGCTGCCACCGGTTGTAAGCTACTTGTAGCAGAAATACTTACTTGCTTACTTACGTTGCTCCTCTTCAAGTACTTGAGCATATATTGCATATCTCTAATGTTCTCCTTCCTGAATGGCAGATAGAGCTGGATAATATTCAAATAAAATTAGTGTGTTGTAGGATTTCCTGACCCATAAGCCATTTGCAAATTTTTCCTTTTCGTCAAGCTGTGTGCATAACTTGGCGACAATTTTGCACTATGATGACTATTCTCTTCTGACGGCTTGCCCATTTTGTAGATGAGAAATTGTAAAAATTTATATAATTCACGGATGGTAACATCAGAATAACCCCTTGGCTAGTTGTTTTCAATATTTGTCATACTCCTGTGGTATCTCACTCGGGAAGCCCATGCAACATAGAGTCGACTATTGTTCCGAGATTTTTAGAGTTCATCTCATTTTAGAATTTTGGAATATGGCGCGGTCTGTAGCAATGTTGTCAAAAGATGCAACTACGGATCGAAAACACATCATAGACCCTTTTGGGACAAATAACTTCAATTTACAAAAAATGTAACGGATGTTTGTTCACGCGTACGCTTTCTTTCTCGGGAATGATTCTGGAAATACTGTAATCAGAACACCTATGGATGATCTATGTCCAATATTTAATTATTTTTTCAGTTAAAACGGTATATACCATTAGGCATCTTTTACACGCTGACATAGTACGCCATGGAGCGCCGAATGGAATTCCTCCCACCCTTCAAAAATTTGACAACCTCTTTCAGGTTTGAACCCAGCACCTTGGTATCCGGAGGCGAACGCTCTTACACAGAACCACAGAGGAGAGATATTACTTTAGGAAATTCTGTCATATCATCATAAACTTTTACTCATCAGCGTCTTTCACACTTTGCTACCTGCAGTCGACGATCATTGCTTTAAGAGCTATCTCATCTTTGCTTCGCCATTTTTTACGACATTGTGCCGAGTCACTGTTCTTTAAAGAGGTATTCAACAGTCAATTTAAGGAGGCTATCAATATCTTCTCTTACTTGGAATTTATAATGGTTTCACATAGTATTTAATGAGAAAATAGCGTGTATAATCGAGGAGCTGAAGATCCATCTGCCTTGTTTTATGTTAAAAATTGATACAGATATGTTCCACGGAAAGTTAGTTGATACGAACATTTCAAGAAGAAATAGAGAAATTTTGCTTTTGAGCTTGGGACACGAGAGAGAGAGAGAGCGAGTACAGATTCTTTGGTGATCAGAACGGTATTCTCTTGATACGCGATTTTCCGAAACTCTTAGTTACAGGAAGAAAGCGCACAGTAAGAGGATAACGCTACTCACCTAGTATACATAGACGAACACTGGGTGTCATGGATACAATGATGTCGGGAAATTGGTGATGCTAATTCCAGAAAGAACTCAGCCAGACAAAATATCCATGTTGAGAAAGAAATTACTCTTTTAGAATTAGGAAGGCTTTCTAGGTTTGGTTCATCTGTATGGATAATTGTTGTGTTCTTCGTCAAGTGTCGAGACATTTAGAAGTAGTGAAGTTAATGGCACATCATCATCATCATCATCATCATCATAAGAGGATGCGTTTAAGAAGGGCCAGATCACTGGAGTGGCATTTATTGATCTATCTTATGATACAGTCCAACACCACATAATGCTTCACAAGATCTACAGCTTGACCCTGGACTTTGGTTTCACTAGAATAATTGCCACCTTATTGTACAACCGAAGATTATACGTTGAATTCCAAGGAAGCCAGAGTCGTTGGAGGCCCCAAAGGAATGGCTTACCCCAAGGGAGTGTATTGTCACCAATACTCTTCAACTTTTATACAAATCCCAGACCTCAAACAACCAAAAATTTCATATATGCCGACCACCTAGCTTTAACGGTACAGACAAGTGTTTTTGAAGTAGCAGAAATGATGCTTACAGGAGATTTAGACACCTTTTCTGACTGCTACAACAAGAACCACTTGAAGCCAAATCCACAAAAGACTCAGGTCAGTGCTTTCCATCTTCGAAACAGACAGGCAGGAAGAAAACTGAAAGTGACTTGGGAAGACACCGAATTGAAGCACTGTTTTACACCGAAATACCTTGGAATTATCTTAGACAGGTCCTTCACCTACCGACGGCATTGCCTAAACACCAAACACAAGGTGTCAGCCCGTAAGAACATCATTCGGGAACTTGCTGTTAGTAATTGATGTGCTGAACCTCAGGTGATCCGTACTTCTGCCATGACACTTTGCTTCCTCGCGGGTGAATATGCCTGCCCAGTGTGGTATAAATCTGCCAATGCAAAGCTAGTAGATGTGGCTCTTAATGAAACTGCGATATTAATTACTTGATGTTTGAAGCCAACTCCAGTTGAAAAACTGTATTGTATGGCAGGAATTGCTCCTCCTGATAAACGCCGGGAAGTAGCCGCAAATGCCGAAAGGAAAAAAGTTGAAGAAAATGAGCTACATCCACTACACAGACACAATCCACCAAAGCCTAGATTGAAATCTAGGAGGAGCTTCCTACAGTCAACATCTCCACTAAATACATCTCCGAAGAAAACCAGATAAAAATTGTGGGCAGCCAGAACAAGTCATCTTCAAACATGAACTAAACCAGCTGAATGCTTACCAACCGGACACAACTTGGACATGATCACATGGAGATCACTGAAAAGATTAAGAACAGGTGTTGGAATGTCTAAGGACAACTTAGTGAAGAGGGGATATTTGGATGTGTCACCACTATGTGAATGCAGAGAGGTGCAGACTACCAAGCATCTGTATCAGTACTCGTGTTGCCCTGATTCTTGCAGTGAAGAGGATTTGCTCAAGGCACAAGGGAATGCAGTCGCAGCGGGCAAAGGCTATTTAATACCATTTTGGCATGTATGTGTAAAATTCCTTCTGTTGTATTGTTACTATATTATAATGTAAAAACCAAAACAAAAAAGTTCTATTGTGTGCTTCTGACTCGAGTAAATAAATAATAAATCATCATCATAGGTATTATTCGCCGTTATGCACAACTATTGCCCTCCGAGTGCATAAGGTTTGTCGATTACATATTCATAGTTGGCTGAAGATACCATTTCTGGTACCACACGCTCTACCATAAAAATGGCACTTCAAAACTGCCAAAGCTCCTTTTCGTTGCATCGCGAACCTGGTGGTAATTCCTTCCCTGATTTCCACGATCTCTTTTATCGAATTCGTGCCTTCGTCTCTGTGTGAATCCCACCATATCACATCGGTCTTTCGGCCGCTGCATCTACCAGTTGTCGATGTCAATTTGGAACTTCTTCATATTAGAATTTAGAACGCTCGTGTATCAATTATGTTGTCCTCTCTAATTGTATCATCAATTATTCAATTGAAAATTGAGGCATTGACATGGGAATTTTACGGGAGAAGAAAAATAGATTTTATAACATTATGAAGATAAATCTGAAAATAAATAATTCAAAATCAAGTTTAACACACGAATTTACGCTAAATATGATTCAGTCACAAATTGAAAGATAAAATACGTTGGGAAAAATCACTGTATAACCAGTTTGTCAGCTGACGTGTATGTTCCAAGCGAAAATTTAACGATAAAACAAATGATATTTTTCATCCAAGAAATCCAGCAAAGCCAATAAGTCCTTGTTTCTCCGGTTCGCTGATGGTTAGTCTCATTCCAAGTGGTTGTAAGATCTGTATGTTGCAGAACTCATGATAGGACCGTCCTCTTTGGACGATATTGTGATCCTTCCACGGTTCTAACTCGTAGAATGATTGCCTCGTCTTGACTGAGGTAAGTTCGGCTCTTGAAAACCTTATTCGTCTCACAGTGTTAATTTTAAGGCATTGGGTATTTAAATACCTCTTGCTTTCCATGGCGAAATCCCCTGGGGTCATCATGATTAGATTAAATTGTCGAAAATATTTAGCATCTTTGATTATTTCCGCATCTTCTTCTGGAACAATTGCTGGTCACACGTAGTACCTATTTTTGAAAACAAAGAACTAGTATCAACATGTCTAGATGCTGGCAATAACGACTTAACGTTTTGAATGGAATAGGTTTCGGAGGAATTCAACTATGACGAACTATACTAGCTATAGACAAAGTTTAAACGCAATTGACTTTCAAAAAATTGCATAGGTTATACCTAATTCCACCCGAGGCATAGGCTAACTTACTACCTTCCACATGACAAACCTCGTGAACTTAACACAGGTTCCGTCTAGCATCAATCTTAGAAACTAATCTTCTGTATCAGTCGACTTGCTACCTTTCCCATGCCTTTGGCATGAGCGTTTCATGCGTTCTCCGTGAAATAACTACATTTCGATTTTTTTGACTTACACCTTTCCCATGTCAACGGCTCAATTCATCATTTAATTTATGTTTTGTTATTGTTAAGTTCTAAGTCAGTACAAGCATATTTATTTGTACTCCCTACAACGATAGGCTGCCTAAATCCGACAAAGTATACCATAACACTTAAATATTGAATGTGTGTTTAACCATGAAGAGTTTTCTTCTCGTATGCAGTACTATAGAGGATTTCTTACAATCTGGGTGGAGCTTTTAATAGCCATGACGGCTAAATCACAGTATAGCTACTTGGATATGCCCACACTTTTGAAAACTCGAGCAAGAATTTTGATATGGTTATTTTTGTCCCACCGAACAAGTGCCCGTGCGGTTAGGGTCGCGTAGCTGTGAGCTTGCATTCGGGAGATAGTGGGTTCGAACCCCACTCTGGGCAGCGCTGAAGATGGTTTTCCGTGGTTTCCAATTTTCACACCAGGCACATGCTGGGGCTGTACCTTAATGAAGGCCACGGCCACTACCTTCCCAATCTCCCACCCTTCCGTCGCCGAAAACCTTCGATGCGTTAGTGCGCCGTTACACAAATAGCAAAAAAGATAATTTTTTTTGCTCGATGTGAAGTCCTAATTCTTCTCTTCCTGGTTATTATACCAATTTTTAGGGCCGGTACATGCTATGGATTTATCCCACTTTTTTGGGCGGATGCCCTTCCTTATGCCCATCCTATTTAGAGGGATGTATGCACTGTTGGAGATTTCTTTCTGAAGGGGTTGGATGCGACACTATGAAAGCTCTTTGGTAATGGTCTTCTTCTTCTTCTTCATATGTTGACCCTCCAGGGTTGGCTTTTCCCTAGGACTCAGCGAGGGATCCCACCTCAACTGCCTCAATGGCAGTGTCCTTGAGCTTCAGACTCTGGGTCGGGGAATACAACTGGGGAGGATGACCAGTACCTCGCCCAAGAGGCCTCGCCTGCTATGCTGAACAGGGGCCTTGTGGGGGGATGGGAAGTGTACCGGGAGGTACACCTCTACGCCGCACATTTAAATCTTGCGCCTTAAAGAACACCTATACAGGAGAAACCGTGAACTTGAAACTGGACCAACTTATAAATTTTCTCTGAAGATGGCACCACTAAAATTTGTTATTGTGAACTGTGTGGATTTCTACTTGTTTTTGTTTTCCATTCATCAAGAAGTTTGAACATTCTATCATAGATGTCACTACTAACAAACTTTGATCATGCACCCTGGTGCGAAGTGAAGGAACCTTTTTGAAGAAATCGTGTATTGATAAGTTTTATCTTTACTAAATTTCGTTCATTCATTTTTGGGTTGGCAATATTTATCTTTTCTTTCCGCCAGTTTTGAATTTAGCCAATCAAGAATTTCTGTAAATAATTTTCGACCAATCCGACATTTCTTCTTCGATTTTAAGTGTAACTTTTGATTTTAACCAGTAAAACTCTGTGGGTGTGTCTTTATTATTCATGAAAGGTCTCGAACTTTCCCCGAGGGTTTATAAACTGCAGATTTTCTCCTCTCTTGGCCATTTGAACAACATCTAACTAAGTGTGTGTGTCACGCAGGGGGCGGGAGGCGCCTCTTTCTTCACGCAGCAGTTCTTCAGCAAGGTAATGGCCGTTTAACATCTCTATTTCTTGCTTGCTCTGCAGTTTAACCCGAGGGAAAGTTTCGAAACCTTAACTATGTAACAAACCTTCTAAAATGTAAAACTCATTTCGGCTCATGTAAAATTTTATAAATCTTTAACTGTAATCGGGGATAGAGAGTGATTTACACTCTCGAGCTCCCCTTCATCTTGGTTTGAGGTACCGCATTTGTTTCTGCTATGCATTAAAGTTATCTCCATGCGCGCTACCTCAGTAGATTGGGATTAGCCCCTTTTTCGTTGGCCAAGTGCCCTATAGGTCTGTAAATTTTTTGTGGAGCTCAATCTCAGACTCCGTTTATCTCGGGCCGTTTATTGAACCTGTTCTTTTTTACTAAGGCCCCGTAGGTTGGGTACTAGGTACCCCTGTGTAATAAGAGGGTTATTTGTAAGTAGTGCCTTGTAAGGCCAGTGATTGTTAGGCTTTCACATGGTGTTGCCTTCAGTAGGCTGTGTATACCGAAAGCACGTCACCTCTTTTCAAGTGTTGTAAAATTGCCCCTGGGAGGCCTGATATTGCAATTTAGGGATCAAGTGCTCCAGGCATTAGGGGATTTATTTCCTTTGGGTAAATCTATATTCTTTGTAAAGTTGAGCTTGGAGCTCAAAATGGTAAAACTAGGGGCTTGTAGCCCAAGAGTGTTAAAATTCTGAACTCTTGGATCTTTCGAAGTCTTGTTTGTAAACTGCTATGCCATTGCTATTCCTCTAAGTGAAAAGATGTTAAGATTTTTTTAAAATATAACCTTTGTTAAAATTTTAAATTAAGTTTGACTTTGTAGTTAGACCCATTCATCCCGGCACTTTCTTTCACCTCTGCTGATCCACGGGTGACCACGTAACAGGAAGTTTGGAAGAGATAGACAAGGAAGAGGGAAGGAAGCGGCCGTGGCCTTAAGTTAGGTACCATCCCGGCATTTGCCTGGAGGGGAAGTGGAAAACCACGGAAAACACTTCCAGGATGGCTGAGGAGGGAATAGAACCCCTTTCTACTCAGTTGACCTCCCGGGGCTGAGTGGACCCCGTTCTAGCCCTCGTACCACTTTTCAAATTTCGTGGCAGAGACGGGAATCAAACCCGGGCCGCCGGGGATAGCAGCTAATCACTCTAACCACTACACCACAGAGGAGGACAGGGTAATAGTATTCAGAACACTGAAAAGTGCCAAGGCCCTGTGAGGTAATAAAAGAAATCTATGTCGCTTCTCATCTTGCCTAGTGCGGTATGCCTCATTTTCGTATCGCCATAGGTCTTTGTGGTTTCGCTACCTTCGCACAAACTTTGAGGATTGTATTGGAAGATCCAGCTATCCAACTAGAATCTGAGCTTATGACAGAAAGGAAATAATGTTATGGAGCGGCTAACACTGAACAGGAGATCTTAAGGTTAAGATTCTGACGCGTTAACCATAAACCTACACTACTACGGTAGATTTTTTCCGTGAATGGCAGAGAGGATTTTTCTTTTCGTATTTACTAATTTTATTTTTTCTACAGGAACTCAGTCCATTCATTCATCCATTCATTCATGCTTTTATATATTCATACACTGAGTCATTCATTCATACAAAATGGAATACTCTCTCCCTAACTGTCGGGATACGCAAAGATAGGCTGGGAGCATTCATTCATTCTTTTATTAACTAATGCTCTCTCCGCAGTTAGTGGCTATCCGTGACTTGGTGAAAAGAGTGTTTATTCATTCATTCATGCACGAGAACAATATTCAATCATGAAATCCTGTATTCACAAATTTATGTGGGCATTCATTCATTCATTCATTCATTCATTCATTCATTCATTCAAAATATATGTTGTATTTGTAGGATAACTCTTTAAAGACTGATGAAACGAAAGTAAGCACTAATGCAACTTAGGGAGGGTAAGATACATGTTTGACCTAGATTGTATAACTATGTTAACGTCTAGGAAATAAATAAATAAATAAATAAATAAATAAATAAATAAATAAATAAATAAATAAATAAATAAAAAATAAATAAATAAATAAATTTCTTTTGGGAGGACGAAGTATATGGAAGGGAATATATCAAGGTTCAACAGTCAACCATTAATCACCCCATATGTAAATATTGCTCAAGTAGACAAATTTAAGTATCTAGGTGAAATTATTGAACCAGCAGGGTTAAATCAGCAAGCTAACAAAGAATATTGCAAAGCTTTAAAGAGCATACAAACTTACTTGGAACAGATACAATAAAAGAACTGTATCAAGAAAGGCAAATTGACGACATTATTACACAGTAGAAGCACTTTATGCATCTGAAACAATTCACAACTCAGCATTTAAATTTTTATTTGCTGCAAGAGGTGGGATAGCTGATGTTAACTAATTTTGGTTGACTGAACATGAATCCGTTGTCTGTTTCTACGTATCGCGTCACGTTTTCTTGCAATGGGTATATAAATATAAGAGATAGGCCTGAATATAGCATATAAATGGTACTGACGAATACTGCTATTATTGGAAATATTTAATTTTTTATATTATTAATATTTTAAATAGTTGAATATTGCCCTGAATTACTGTGTACAATAAATAATTATTGAGTATTTGTTTTTGCTAGGGGCTTTACGTCGCACCGACACAGATAGGTCATATGGCGATGGGATAGGAAAGGCCTAGGAATTGGAAGGAAGCGGCCTTGGCCTTAATTAAGGTACAGCCCCAGCATTTGCCTGGTGTGAAAATGGGAAACCACGGAAAACCATCTTCAGGGCTACCGATAGTGGGATTCGAACCTACTATCTCCCGGATGCAAGCTCACAGCCACGCGCCTCTACGCGCACGGCCAACTCGCCCGGTAATTATTGAGTATACAATTACAATGAAATGTTCAGCATTTATTGTAATATAGTACTAATTTACACAAAAGCGCATGAACAACAATGACACTTCAGCAATTTATTTTGACAATTCAGTGTAATTTACAAGCGAAAAATATAACTTTTTTCAGTATCTTTATGAATTGGTTAATGTGAACGGAAAATAAATAAATTAACGGTCCTAGATGTCACCCCCTGGAGATTTTAATCGCTTCTGATTAATTCTTCCGGCTAGGGGACTGGGTGTTTGTTGTTGTCCCAACACTCTCCTTTTCATGTTAAGGCAACGTACCACACTACCAACCACCACAGAAACACGCAATAGTGATTACATCCCTCCACATAGGTTCGGTGTCAGGAAGGGCATACGGCCATAAAACAGAGCCAAATCAACATGTGCGACGCAGTTCGCACCCGCGACCCCACAGGTGTGGGTAAAGCGGCAGAAAAAGATGTCCCCTTGGAATCAACGCTTGGCTGCCCAGCGTCTGACTGCATCATGTTTGTCTTCTTTTTTTTTTCAAATATCAACAGTAGTTGGCCATCATTGGTGCATCCCTCCTCCACCTTGTGGAATCTCTTCCATCTCTTCACCAACAGCCCCACGATTTTATGGCAAGTGATCGAGATGAGAATGAAGGAAGTGCAGTTTCAGACTCATTCTACACCACAACTCTTTCATGTAATCCAATATCGTTTCCAATATTGTTTCATACTGTTCATTCTTTACATTTTCTAGGAAATTCGTCATGACGTCTCTCATTGAATTCCATGCAGCAAGTTCCACGACATTCATCCTCTGATCAAAGTTTCTGTCTTTCAAGAGCTTTGTAATTTGTGGTCCATTAAAAATGCCTTCTTTGACCTTTGCAGCTGATAAATGGGGAATATTGTTTGCAATGTACTTGAAACAGGCACTACTGTTGTCCAAGGCCTTAACAAACTGCTTCATGATTCCAAGTTTGATGTTTAGCAGTGGAAAAATATTATTTTGTGGGTCAACTAAGGCAGCATTTAAACATTTTTACACCAGATATCAACACTTTTCTCTTGGACCAGGAAGGTGCAGGCCAGTGTTTGTTCCTAGCTCTGCCGTCCCATTCACATAAATAACGAGGGAATTTAGAGAAGCCTGCTTGTTGTCCTAATAGAATACCACACATCTTCAAGTCAATACACACATTTTACCTGTACTCATGATATATGATTTAGTCTAAAACAGTTTGCTTTGTGATATAATTTTCTTTTAGTGAAACGGAATGTGCCTTAGAAATCGAAGCTAGACTGTTTATGTTAAGTAGTACAGCGTTTAAGCTCTCTTAGACGAATCCACAAACAATCCCAGTCTTCCAGATTGTATTCCCTCCCTAGCTGTTCTATCAGTCCTGGAATGTCACAGCAGTAGGTCAGATCATCTCCCTTCTTAAAATAGTTCCTGAACTTCTTATCTCTATGTTTGTACCAAGAAAAGGTAGTTCAAGGCGCGAGAAGATTTTTTCTTTTAATCGTGACCCTAGTAGATTCACTTTTTTCATTCGTGAGGCCAAGGCCCCGTATCAGATCACTCAACTCCGACTGTTTAAACAATTGTGGACTTACTGCATCTGCAGCTGGTGAAAAATCCATATCAACTTGTTCTTCTTCAGAATTTGAGGACCCCACAGTGTCAGAGTCAGGTAAACTGCTAGGAGGTGAAGGTATGGGTATTTCACGTCCATTAGGAACAGGTCTCATCACCGACTTTAAATTCGGGTACGTAATAATATCCTTGTTTCTCTTACTGAATCCTGCTACTTTACACAGGCAAAAGTAACAGTCATTGTTATGGTCATGGGGAGTCCGCCAAAACATCCCTATCCAAGATGGAACGGCCTTACGTTTCCTAATGCTCCACTGTCGTAGGTTTTGAGCCATATTTTACAAATTACGTGGGGAGACCGCGACTTGCCCAAGTCTCTTTATATTACCTTAAAATATGCATAATATAAACGTTTCGCCGATGCAGTTATTGGCCTACTCTGTCTCCACATAATATAAAATCAACACACGTAACAGAATGAGTCGTCTTCTAATTCCTGATACACTTGAAATTTTCATAACACAACACAACGAGAAAAGGTCAAACTTACACCACACTTACGACACAATTAACCGTCACATAACTTTGCCTCAATGCCGCTACCACGATGTAAAAATGACTCTGTTATCAGACAAATTCTATGGAGGGGGCAAAGTCGGCGGAGGAAGTTTGGATTGAATAACACACGCAACATTAACAAAGTAAACGGCGGCCACACTAACAACAGTCGATTCGCTGTTACCACAAAGCATCACTGAGCCGCAATGACACATTTTCAGACAGGAAATGGCAATTTATATGAAATGTGTTACAAAACAAGCAATGAGATTTCTGATATTTTGTTAAAAATCACTTATTAGATGCTTTGCTGCGAAAATCATATTGGGTTCTGATTTGGTGGCAGATATCGAATAAAGATAATCAAAAAACAAGAAAGTAAAATCCCCAAGAAAATCTTAGTACCAAAATGCGAAAATAGAATTTGGATGAAAAATAAATCACATAAAATCTATCAAGTTACAAAAAAATCACAGATACAATCAGAAGACGGCGATTACAATTTTATGGTTACTTATAGAGAACGGATAACAACAGCCTCACAAAGAAAATGTTGAACTTAGCCTTATAAGTGGAAAATCACAACAATTGGCTTAAGGAAGTCAGTGAAGACGTAAATGAAATTGGTATCATGAAGGAATTATTCAAGATAGAATAAAATTCAGAACGTTAATTCACAAACACAAATACAGGATGGACTGGACAACGTAGAAAGGAATACACCGAGAGGATGAAGAGATATTGGGAAGAGAAGGAGAAAAATCGGAAAAAGTGCTAAGTTCAAACGCACAACGAATCAAAAATAAATAAATATATGTTAAAAGCTACAATTTGGAAATGAGTTTGAAATAGTCTATAACCGTCACAGAACTTTGCCGCAATGCCGCTACCACGATCTAAAAAATGACTCTGTTATCAGACAAATAGATTCGATTCTCAATTCTCCTCCAGGCAAATGTTTAATGTAGTAATAAAGAAAGCATTCGTGTTTGCATAAAAATAAATTTTGGATTACGATAAATGATTACTCTCTTCCCATTTTCAGGCAATCCGAAACGGTGGAATGGGAGTATTCTGTTCTGCTATGACAGAAATGGGCTATGGTACTCAGCTTCATAACTTAGTGTTACCTCATATTCAAGTTCTGAATTCTGTCTCGGACATTTTATTTATACTGAGTCCATTATTCATAATTCATGACAATCGTGTTATGTCTTCCAATCGTATATACGTTTGAAAACCCATGTCACACCCTACTGAATGAGATGGCTAGTTAAAATCACGTGCTTCAAGATAGATTTAATTAAAGTTGAGCAGTATTGTACATCAATATTATGTGGAGTTAAGAGGAGCATTTGGGAGATAGTGATTTGTAATATCGAATATTTCAAACATAGACGCTTAGCAATATTACTTGTGAACTATCGCAGAGTTGAAGTTCCAAATCTATTTGGACGGAGGTACCCACGACCATTATGGTGAAGTGTCAATAGAAGGCAGACTTTGGACAGCAGGAATTATGCACGCATACCAATATTTCTTTGACGACATCGTTCAGAAATTTACAACAGGCCATGAAATTAAGCAGAATATGTGTGCATAATAAAATAATACTTTTCATTTATCTTTAGATTGCCCCTTGTCATTAGATTCTGCACCTGGACTCGCGTAGACCCGATGGTTGTCGGGTGCCAGGATATTTGGCATGGGACAAGGCGTGGATTTAAAAACTAAAGATCTCCGCCAATTATCGCGAAAATTGTAAGTCATTACGATGAAATGTAGTATTCTGCACATATTTCTGAGGAAGAAGCTCGAGAGCCAGTATGGTAAACAACTCATTTGTACTGGTCGTACTCGGTTACGTACAACATTCAAAACAAGACAGCAGTGAGGTGTGGTGATTGATTGGCGAAACTATAGCTAACCTCATATGGCTTAATCTCGCTTGAAACTTAACTCTGTGGTATAGTGGTTAATGTGATTATTTGCCACCCTCGGAGACCCCGGTTCGATTACCACTCTTACACGAAATTTGGAAAGTGGTACGAGGACTGGAACGGGGTCCACTCAACCTCAGGAGGTCAACTGAGTAGAAGTGGGGGTTCGATTCTCAATTCTCCTCCAGGCAAATGACGGTAGAGTACCTAATTTAAGGGCACGGACGCTTCCTTACGTCTTCCTAGTATATCCCTTCCAATCTGTTCAGCTAAACAGGTGAGGCCGCCTGGGCGAGGCACCCAGTTTTATTCTGCCGTTCCAAAGTCTCACGCTCCAGGACACTGCCCTTGAAGCGGTAGAGGTGGGATCCCTGGCTGATCCCGAGGGGAAACCAACCATGGAGGGTAAACGGATTGGAAAAGAAAGAAAGAAAGAAAGAAAGAAAGAAAGAAAGAAAGAAAGAAAGAAAGGTCCCTGCCCCGAGTCTAACATAAGTTTTTACTATTTTGTGCCAGCCTTCTCACTGTCATCTTTCCTATCCGACTTAACCTCTGATCTACCGATGTTCGGGCATTAGGAAAAGTACCTGGCCGTAAAACTGAACTCCATCCACATGCAGTAAGGATCCCAGTAAATGGGAAAAATACAAAAGCTTAGCGTAAAAGTCGCGAAAAATGGTTCATATTCCATTGTGGCAAACCACATCACATACGAGTGTTAAGGTATTAGCCCCAGTTAAGAATTGTTGGTAAATATAAGACACTGGTCGCTAGTTGAATTTAAAAGCTTGAAATTGTCCTCACCAAACCTAAACGAAAAATAGTTCGTGCAGTAGAGGGATTAAATAATATAGCAGATGGGAACCTTAGGATAAGTACTGAGTAAGCATTCGTTCTTCAAATATTTTCCATACTCCCCTTTGTTTGTGTTCTAATTATTTATCAGTGATTTTGAAAAATATTTCCATGTTCCTTTTGCTGTACGTTTAAGTATTAACATTCAGTGGACAAAGGAATATAACAAATTTAGAAAGAACATTCCAAATTCTCGCATTCCCTTCCTCGCTCAGATGTGCACAAGTTATTAATTTCGGATGGTAAATTATACACTGAAGTCCGCCTCTGTGGTGTAGTGGTTAGCGTGATTAGCTGCCACCCCCGGAGGTCAGGGTTCGATTCCCGGCTCTGCCACGAAATTTGAAAAGTGGTACAAGGGCTGGAGCGGGGTCCACTCAGTCTCGGGAGGTCAACTGAGTAGAGGTGGGTACGACTCCCGCCTCATCCATCCTGGAAGTGGTTTTTCGTGGTTTCCCACTTATCCTCCAGGCAAATGCCGGGATGGTACCTAACTTAAGGCCACGGCCGCTTCCTTCCCTCCTCCTTGCCTGTCTCGTCCAATCTTCCCATCCCCCCACAAGGCCCCTGTTCAGCATAGCAGGTGAGGCCGCCTGGGCGAGGTACTGGTCATTCTCCCCAGTTGTATACCCCGACCCAAAGTCTGAACTCCAGGACACTGCCCTTGAGGCGGTAGAGGTGGGATCCCTCGCTGAGTCCGAGGGAAAAACCGACCCTGGAGGGTAAACAGATTAAGAAGAAGAAGAAGAAGAAATTATACACTGAAACATAATTCTGTACGTAACTAGATTGCTGAACGTAATAATGGTGACATGTAATAATACTAAAAACGGGAATGTTGTAACATAACGTGCACCTTTTGTAGTAGACTGGTGTTCTAGATCACCGTGTTACAATCGTATCATTAATGGAAGTTAATCTTACAGCGTATAAACTACTTCATATGCATATTCATACGTTTTTCCTCGAAAATTAGTGGAGATATGAAGAACATTCATTCTTACATTCACCCATACATTCATAAAATCGTTTACATTGTGTATGTTTGCGAAAGTTAACGCTATATATCTTATATCAATAGTAATGGATTTTCGTTTCCTTTACAGTGGTTTAAATAATCTATATCATCAGACTAAGAGACGTTCCTGTGCTTCATATGGAATTCTACATTGTATAGAGAACTGTATATGAAGCAGTCTATACGTTGTAAAATTTTATCAAATTGCATGGCTCTTTGCCTTACCCCCAAAACAACACGGGGAGGTCGCCATGTGCCATTCTTCATGTGAAGTCCGGATTGGGGAGTTTTCATTATAATGTCAGGCCCCCTTGTCTACTGCCAGTCACAATCAAGCTGAGGTGTATTCATTTTCATGACAATGGCCCCTTGCCTACTGCTGGTCACAAAGTGAATACAAGGAGACCAAAGAAAACGCACGCGCCAAAATACACCAAAATGTTTTTCCTCAAACAGTAGTGGAGATATGAAGAACATTCATATAAACTTTTTTTGGTAAATCGAATTTCAGGTACACTTGGTGCACTCCATTGTTCAATAGGACTAACCGTTTAGGCAGCGTAATCAATTTTAGGGTTGCAAAGCGCACGTTTTCCTCTGGCTTGTTTCACATTTTCTTTCACTACACAGCCTAACAGAAATATAGCTACATAGTAAGTAGCCTATGTGTTAACCAATGGTATCAGCTATAAGCTTGCCAAGTTTGAGCTCCATAAGTAAGGTAGAGAAACTCAGGCTTGCAAGCATATAAACTTTGAGATTTATTTTTGCTGCCATTATTTCCTTAAATCACGGTTCTCGTGGAAACCGTGTTGATGCACTGCCTATCTTACCCGGAATGATAGTATCTTCCAAATCGCGGGCGCTTATGTCTAGTTATTTTTGGATACTCGCTTTCGTTTTCAATACCTCTTGAGACCTGATATTAGTTTTTCCTTTCCTTCCTGTGAAAGAGGTTTGTGAGATTTAACAACCTTTGGTAGAATAGACCATGAGTTTACAGTTTTTAAAAATTTTAGGCGGTCTGAGGCATCAGTATCAGAAATAGCAGCGGAAGCTAAGTCCTTTTTCTTTTACTTCATTAAGCAACATGTTTCCAGTCTTGTAACATTGATAAGTGAAATTTTCTCCGTGAGCCTGCCTTTATCCATTCTCAGAAGATGCCCGTAAAACTTCAGCCGCATACGTCGGATGCTAGTGTCAGACATTTCCAACTGTTGGTACAGTTCAGAGTTCGCTTTCAGTCGGTAGGTTCTATCTGGGAGCACTTGGTCCATGAACTTTCCGGAGGATAAGTCGACTTTTTCCAGGTCTTCCATGGTGCGTTTTGCCCCTGTCGTGCTATTTGGGCTTGTCAGTTTGAATGGCATACTTAGTAACCCATTCTAGTGCTTTTATTTCTTGATCTGCGACCATGAAAATTATGAAAATCGACAACCAGTTTACAGTCATTCGACAGGGTCAGGAATGGAATGAATGAAGCCCCCATCTAGCGGCGACGGTAGGAATTGTGCCGGCTGCCAAAGCCTGTCGCACTCCTCTGGGGAAATGATTAATGACTGTCGGATAAGATGGCGTGATGGTGGAGAGTGTTGCTGGAATGAAAGATGACAGGGAAAACCGAAGTACTCGTAGAAAATCCTGTCCCGCCTCCGCATTTGTCCAGCTCAAATCTCACGTGAGCCACCCGAGCCACGGAGGCTCTACGTTAACTATCTATACCTATTTAAATTAAAATACTTAAATCTAAATGGTTGAAATTCCAAAAAGGGTTTACTTTCAGGTAAATTACGCACTGTAGAACTAAACACTCAAGAAGTGTTAAAGGAGATTTGTAATTTATTCTGCATTTATTTTTTTGCTAGCTGTTTTACGTCGCACCGACACAGATAGGTCTTACGGCGATGATGGGACAGGAAAGGGCTAGGAGTGGGAAGGAAGCGGTTGTGGCCTTAATTAATGTGCAGCCCCAGCATTTGCCTGGTGTGAAAATGGGAAACCACGGAAAACCATTATCAGGGCTGCCGACAGTGGGGTTCGAACTTACTATCTCCCGAATACTGGATACTGGCCGCACTTAAGCGACTGCAGCTATCGAGCTCGGTCTGCATTCTTTAAAGTGAATTGTAAGACTTGTAATTTAACAATCTAATCTCCAAAATCAAAACCACGGAATAATATATACGCCACTGCGCTTGAAGTATCAACGTAATATAGCTCAATGCTTACCTATCGAACTCTCGAATTAAACGACAAGTTCAACTCTTGTTTACATTGACCTATCCTCGCTGACGATAGTTGTACTCGTTGTAGGGGATGATACTGCCCACAGTGCTGATGAGTAAAGTGGGTGGAATTTGCTCCTTGTTCTGAATGTGCTCAAGTGAAGTGCAATATACTGTACTTCCCTTACAAAGTGGAATGCAATATAAAAGTATGGTAGTAAAGAGTTGAAATTCTTTGAAACTTTCTCATAAGACGTTAAATACCAATCGCTCGAAGCCAGCGGTTGAGTTGTGTCAATAGGGGAGAGGGTTCATCAAGAAACAAAGAGAGAAAGAAATAGCGTCGGTAATAAAAATTAAAACAGAAGGGCTGAGGAAAGAAGTGCAATGACTCAGAAAACACTGCAGCCTTTCTTCTAAATTACGCTCCTTTCAAGCCTGAGGCGCTTCAGAGAAATGTGGAATGAGAAAATTAGCATAATGGCTCGTTTCCATGTGTGCGGGGAGAAGGAAGAGGGTTTCATGTGTGGAGGGAGAACAACCCTGATGTGAATAAAAACAATGTCTGTAAGAATTTCTGTTATGGCTGCTGCAATGGAAGCTCTGATGTACGGATACTTGAGGGTTCGTTAACTGGAGGTGTCCGATAGTGGAAGGGGGTCTTCTGGATAAACTATACCCAGTATTGTATGTCGTAATGATTAGGCAGTAATAGGTTAGATAGAATGCAAACAAATTAGGTTATTAAGAAGTGTAGTCTAGCCTCTTCTGTTATGTAGTAAGAGTAACATACAGTACATTCTAGGTGTTCTGATGGGGCTTATCGCTAACGTTTACACAAAACTCATAGCATAACCGTTGTGTAAGATTGACTATAGCCTACTTGTTTGCATTCTAACGTATTAGTGCCTACAATTTTGGGCCCTAGTAATGAATCTTCTTACTGTATAAGCACTCCAAGTTTGCTGCACGTAACATTTAAAAGCAAACAGAGTTTGACTATAGATTTCTGTGATGATAAACGTGTAATAGGATTTAGCGTGGGGCTACTGATATCAATTAGTATGGACAATTCGTGTGAAAAACACCATCTCCTTGTCTGTTAGTGGTCTTGGTGATGTGATGGTGATAATTGTTATAGTAGAGGTACAACTGACGACTAAAGATGGAGAATGTAGTAAGTGCCAGGGACATGTTTTAGATTAAACGCCAATAATAGAGTTCTCGAGCACAATGGCACTTTCACCCTTATCTGGCAAATGAGACCAAGACTTACTGATCAGATACGGTCTTTGAAGAGCAAGTATACCACATCCAATATATTTTATATAATTACATAACAATATTTAGTTTTTATACATTTCATTTCTTTAATTAAGTGGCTCAGAAATGAGAAAATACATGAGTGATAGCACACGGACACTATGGACAGCACAGAAGAATTGCAGCGCGAGACGCTGGCACATTCACCCTTCCCCACCTAACTCAGCCTGGCACATTTGACCGTGGCTCTATCTGTTGGACTACCTACTAACTAAATTAATGACTTCAGACACATGCACAAGTTACCACCATATACGGCATGGCTAATACATCCCCTTATTACAAAAACAAAAACAAAAAAACACATGTTTCATATTTCGGCACTTTAACCCTTTTCCATCTTTTGTCTGCAACTGGGTAAACTTCTATTGTAAATGGAAACTGAAAGAGAGGAAAATGAATGTATCGGTAAAATATAGGCAAGAAGGGTGTAATACTGTCAGGGTTGGAAAGAAATACGATTTGACGAAGTGAGGTCGAATAGTAAAGATACGCATAGGAGCGTGACTCAAGGAAGTAGGGGCATTGTTTGAGTGAGGGAATGGGCGCGCATTCCCTAGTTGAGAGACCATAGAGGTTGCCCATTTTAGGGATGGGGAGGATACAGTGAATTTATTTTAAGCTCCCACTCAGTCGAAGATGCCATCTTCGCCACATTGGAATATGTACAAAATTGTACTGCAAATATCTTTAATTCAACAGAGTTTCCAGCATTTATAGCCAAGAATTACTTGAGCGGTCCCTGAAATTGTTGACATGAATGTGGATATCTTGCAATGTGATGCAAGAAGAGATTACGTACTCTAATGCGTATATTTGGAATTTACTTATTTATCAACTATCTGTAGTACCTGTTGCTGCCCAAACTGACTTCAATGGGAATTATTAAAACCAGTTCAATAATGACGATTGTAAGACAAACAGTAGTCTAAAGAGTACAAGAAAAAAATAACTGGGCTCAATTACTGTTAACTGAGAAATATTTTACTCAGTTACGATTAGAAATCACTTGCCAACAAGTAATCAAATTAAAATTTCAGTTACAATTGCTTTACTGAACTCTACTCTTAAGGAACTCACTGATATTTCTCGCATGGGGATGAGATTCTACAAAGTTTGTGGGAATAAGATATTGCTTCATTTTGTGCCTTTTCATGACAGAGGCAATTAAGTGGTTATCGTCACTAGGTAAGTCTAAACATTGTACCTTGGTATTTTTAAAATGATCTTTTCCCAGCATTTTGATTTCAGTTAATGACGTTTATAATTTCAAGTAAGTGAATCGGTTATTTGAGAGACTTTAAGGGACAAAATAGGTTTAATGTATATATGTTAGAATTATATTATCCTTCAGAGGAATGTATACATGTCCACTTCTTTGTAAGTACTTACTGGGTCTTTGAAAATTGGCAGGACATATCTGAGGAACATGAATAACAGGCATGACAAGACATTCTCTTGGCGTTTTTGTTAACGGGGACGATGTTCTTGAATAAATGTAATAAGTGATATTGTTAAGTCGGAGATTGTTATAAAATGTTCTCAATTTTGACTTTCTTGTTGTATTACGCCCTTCCCGCGTCCAGGATGGGTCACATAAAAGAAATCCCGACCAATCTCTCGGGGTTCATGAATATATTTTTTACGTGGGATAAAAAACACACCGATACGCCAAGTAATATTTCATCTATCGGCTGAGTTGACGGACGTTTCCATCAGACGTATCATTGGATCGCAAGAATACTCGATAATTCAACGTCTTAATTCTAAGTTATCTTACACCATTACAGAAAATTTTAAATACTGTAACACTTCGTGTAAATTTTGCCTACTTTTATTTATTTAAAAACAGAAGTATTGGTAAAGGAAAATGAAATCATGTTCAAATTTAAAAATAATAATATTTGACCTGGTAGCTTAAAATATTTGTTGATGATCACTATTATCATTTCTCATCTTGTTATCACAATTAAAATCTTCTATTACCTTATCTTTATACAACAATCATAAAGAAAACTAGTAAAATATGCAGAATATGCATGGGAAATCGATGGTTACGTTAACGTATTACATTTATTCATTCATATCAGTTTCTGTTAATGCTAATATTCTCACCTGTTCTTAGGACAAGCTATTAAAATAAGATTTATTAATCTTCGATTGGATTATCACAATATATAGTTAGAGTATCCCACTATAAGCTACGGAAAAGTGATAAGTTTCTTATTTATTAGCAAAAGTTTGCTTCTAATCAATTAAAGTTACGTTCCGCAATATAATGCCTTATATATATATTATCTTCCCTTTTACAACATAAGTTAATCATTGAGTGTAACAAGGTATTCAGATCCTTAAATGAACTTAAATATCAATATGAGACCTTGCGCGAATTAATTAAAATATCTAGGGAACATAATTATTGAAGACATTGTGCTATATCAATTCAATTACATTCCTATATAAAGTAGCAGTCATCCATATTAACCTAAGTATGCCGCAATTAATTTGACGGAATGCGATTTTTCAGTAGAAATTCTAAGTTAAAAGTGTCCAAGTGAACGTATACTCAATCTTATAGCAATATCTTTTGATGATTTATCCTATCACAATATTAAATGAAAGTCAAGACACGTCATCATTATCATATTATATGAATTTTAGACGAAGTATAATGTCATTAAATCATGAACATACGTGATCCTAAATTTGCGTCAATCATCTCATCTCTGTATTCAAATATTACATTTCCACGTATTATTTTATCGTAGCAACACATTTCCCTTCAATTCGTCCTTAATTTCTTTCATATAGCACATTACATCTTCATTACTTATTTCAAAATATATCTATTCTTATTATTCCAAATATTTTACATATTTACCTTTCTTGACGCACAAATAACCTTATCCTCGTATATTGATATCATTGGATCACTATCTTCTTAAATAATATCAACATTTCTTCTGTCTGCTGTTATTTCCTTATATAGTGATATCATAACTCATTATGATAACGTATCGCCTATATACACATTTACACATCACTTGGTATCATACAAATATATTCTCCTCATGAGAACTTCAAATACGATATGGCATAATATATTTGGATTCTTTGCTTAGATTGAAATACTATGATCTTATTTAATGCCAAAATATCGCCAATGCTGACCTACGGATTAGAATTGATATGGGAAAACCTATCTTTTTCAGACCTAAACTCAATGGAGAAAGTAAAAGCCCGATATCTGAAAAGAGCACTTGGAGTAGCAAGAACAACACCTTCCAGGCTTGTTTACGAATTGGCAAGAGAAACCTTCTACATCGAGGACTTACGTTAAAAACTATCCCTGCCATCTACTGAGCAAGCGACAAAACTTATCCAGACAAGAGAGAAGAAGCGCGAAGAAATCCCTCTGGACTTCTATAGCACAGATGCAATGATCGACAGGAGATGGGTAAAAGAAAATCAAGAACTTAGAAATGTAATTACAAGATTGGCAGTGCATGGTTTTCACCATAAAATTTGTAAAAACAAAAAGTTTCATGAACCAAACAATGAATGTGTATGTGCATTGTGTAATAACCACTGTGACAGATACCATATAACCATGTGTCTTAAACGAGAAAGATCGATCGTGGACTATAGCAAAGAGTAACTATATAGGTGCGAATTTTCCTTTTACTTCATCTATGTACATTAGTATGCAATAATAATAATAATAATAAATACTATTATCACATTACTATATCGCATGGGGTTAGTTATGTTTCTTAAGAATACCTATTTCCTTTCTATCGACACAATAAATAACTCACTCGCGAGAATTTAACACAATTTAGATTATTAAGACAATAAGGATAAAACATAATAGGCTTTAACTACAAATCGTCAACTCATGTTAATATCTACCAATCTATTCTCATTTTATTTAAGAAACTTATCTCTTTTTCCTTCGCTTCCGGAATGATGTCAATGCTCGTTCATCCTCCGCAGTCGTGGGCGATGGTCATCTTGCGTGGCTGGTCATCTGGTAGTCATGTGCGGTGTTGGTCCAGCTCGGGTTTCAGATAGGCTGCCCCATGTCTTCTTAGAGAGCCATGACGATCTTGACTTGCTCAATTACAAAGATAAAATACATTGATGAAATAAGCTCTTGTATATGTATATATGTATGTATGTATATGTATGTATGTATGTATGTATGTATGTATGTATGTATGTATGTATGTATGTATGTATGTATGTTTGTTTGGTATTCAGCCCGAACTCTGGCTTGATCCTCAACAGCTCCACCATCAGCTGTCATAGATGGCTTAGGCGTCACTGGAGAGGCGTACTAGGGAAATGAGGAGTGATGTAGTTTCCCGTTGCTTTCCTCACTGAGCCAGAAGCTGCTATTACATATCAGCCTGCCAATCCCACTGAAATGCATGCACCAAACGACCCTATGAGAGACATTTTCACACCATTCATTAGAGGCACTGGCTGCATAAGGAATGGTATTACCAGCATCGCACATAACTCAGTCACTTTCATATTGTCAAAGCCAAGGATGAGACTGAGACTGGCCAATGAAAGTAACAAATTTGATATAGCCCATACCAGAAGAATCAGTACACTGTAAACACTACAACTTGCCAGCAAAGGCATCCGTAGCATATGAATGATGACATAGCCTTCTAATATACTTTAACAATTAGATTTCATTTAAGATTGCTTTCCGTAATTGTAATTTCTATCAGACCTCCAAGATGTCTGCAATTATCTCAGTTTATATGTAGTATAGAATTGCTTTATGAGTTTATTCAATGATAATATTGTGTTATATCGATCGTTTGCTTCTCTGATCAATGCCTTTTTCTTGCCGCCCATAGTACGGCTGATAACCAAGTCTTGCCACGTATTTGATATATATATTTTTGCTATTGGCTTTACGTCGCACCGACACAGATAGGTCTTATGGCGACGATGGGATAGGAAAGGCCTAGGAGTTGGAACGAAGCGGCCGTGGCCTTAATTAAGGTACAGCCCCAGCATTTGCCTGGTGTGAAAATGGGAAACCACGGAAAACCATTTTCAGGGCTGCCGATAGTGGGATTCGAACCTACCATCTCCCAGATGCAAGCTCACAGCCGCGCGCCTCTACGCGCACGGCCAACTCGCCCGGTGTATATATATATATATAAACGAGTTTATATTATTCTTATATGTTTTGCCTTATCTTGTTATTTTGTCGACATCAATAACTCCTTTTTCTTAAATTCTTTCTCGATATCTTAAACCGTTCCGCTCGCTTCTCAGTCGCAATACGTCTGCTTCCTAAGCTTGTCTTTTCATTTGTGTCTTTTGTACAGTGTTGGTTTTTTTAACAATTCGAGTTCTTATTTCGTCTTTATCACTGCCATTATGATCTATATATTTCGACATTGCCTTACTCTGAACTTCCACGACAGTCTATAACGTTATTCATTATATTTGATTTCGTTGTCATTAATCGCGTTCATTGCAACTCGATTGAGTTTTATTTCTGGAATAGTGGAATGGCACTGTATGAAGGAAAATTTAAAGATGGAACCTAATTACATAATTTAAGTGTGATGCGTAGTGGGCTTAAATCTTGGTAAGTATTGAATAACCTCGTTTTTTATGCCAGAAAGAGTTTATTTATTTTAGAAATCACACATGCCCAGTAACTTTCAGTCCACATATCATTCCTTTTTCGAAAAAAAAATCAGAATTATTAAAAAATTTTAATAAATAATTGGTATAAAATCCAGACACAAATTACAAACATTAGAAACTGTAGGCAATTTTTTCCACTTTTCTAAAATGTAGTGTTAGTGGAACATGTGTGCTTTCTCAAATAATCGACTAATATGGAATTAACTTTTCAAATGAATTGGCTCTTAAAATTCTCAATTCGATTCTAGATTTGATGTATTGGGTGTACATACTTGTATTTACTTGAAAATACACTCTACAAGTGCAGTTATGTTTTATTTTAGGAATATCGTTAGAAAAGTATGATTTGTTTGAAAGTGCTGGAGATTAAGGAAAACACTGCATTCAACACTGGTGAAGCTACTGGTTCTGCTGTAGTAGAATTGAAAAACGATCTCCATCATTATTTATATTTTCCCCGTGTCTGCTTCCGTGTGATGTATATCAATTGCAAGAATGTAAGGTTAGTAGGTAAGGGTTATTCTGCCCGAAGGAAGGTCCGAACCTCCGCAGAGGTGTTCCTGAGACGGAGTTTACGTGCGGTAGGGTGGCCAGTTCCTTTCCGCTCCTCCATTCCCTTACATCCACCAACAGCGCGTGGCAACCCATCCAACTCCTGACCACGCCCAATGTTGCTTAACTTAGGAGATCTCGCGGGATCCGGTGTTTCAGCACGGCTACGGCCTTTGGCACTAGAATGTAACGATAACTATTTTATTTCAAGAAGTTAATTACAAGTGTAGTGGTAAGTTTTGCCACTCCCGGAGGTCCGTGTTCGATTCCCGGCTCTGCCCCGAAATTTGAAAAGTAGTATGAGGACTGCAACGGGGGTACACTCACCTCGGGAGGTCAACTGGATAGAGGGGATTTCGATTCCCACCTCAGCCATCCTCTAAATTGTTTCCGACTTCTCCTCCAGACAGATACCTGGATGGTACCTAACTTAAGGCCACGGCCACTTCTCCCCTATTCCTTGTCTCTCCCTTCCATCATTCCAATCCCCCACAACGCCCCTGTTCAGCATACCTGGTACTGGTATTAAGGAATAATAAATGAATAATAAAGATGATGAACGACATGAACATAATTTTAAAAATAAGGTGAGAAACACCATCCGACACCAGTTGATTTTATGTCCTGAACAGTGGATCAATTAGAAGGATGATGGAGGCGAGGTACTGGTCATCCTTCCCAGTTGAATCCCCCACCCAAAGTTTCACGTGCCAGTACACTGCCCTTGAGATGGTAGAGGTGAAATCCCTCGCTGAATCTGAGGGAAAAACCAACCCTGGAGGGTAAACGGGTTAAGAAAGAAAAAACGAAAATTACAAGTAAAATTCAATTTTATAAAAAGTAACAATTGCAAATAAAAATTATTTACAATGTAATTGTTACAAGTAATTTTATTACTTTTACTCTATAACTTGCATACTCTAAAGAAAAGCAATGGTCAATCAAACTTTAATAAAATGCGCTAGAGGTCTAAGATGTGAGTTCTAAATTCCTTTGCCCTCTGTGCGTAATTCGCCTCCATCATCCTTCTAATTGATCCACTGTTCAGGACATAAAATCAACTGGTGTCGGATGGTGTTTCACACCTTATTTTTAAAATTATGTTCATGTCGTTCATCATCTTCTTCTTCCTGCTTTTTTCCAACTTATTAGGCTCGTGATTTGATATGAACTCGGCCTACTTTTACAGCCAGATACCCTTCCTGACGCCAACCCTATGTGGAGGAAGGTATTCACTGTTTTCTATGGCGACTAGTAGTGTGGTGTGCTGTGTGTAGGGTAACGGTACCAGTAGTTGACAGGGTTAAGTGCTAAAAATTACTTTTACTCAAATACTCATTGATGTGGTATTTTTCTGACACTATTATCATGATTTTTAGGATCAGTGACATGTTTTCTTTTAAGATATTCAGTAATTATTTGACATAACACAACGTATGATTTTTTAATAAGTTTTGAAATTGTACCTGCAAATTTACCAGTAATTGACATATCAAAATAAGCAAGGTACCAGTACTTGACACTTTTAGAAACCAGTAGTTGACATATGGAAAAAATCTGCATTGCCAAAGGTGATGTACAGAAAATACTCATTTACACAACAGAAACACCTTCTATTATAGATCTGCAGGGACAAAATATTATGGGATCCATTCTTCATCTGAGGATGAGGAAATAATTTTCATTGTTTTCTTCCTTGTAGTCCTAGGCTTAAGTGTTTGAACTTTTTGTAACTTCATCTTTCTCAGTTATTCCTTTTCTTCCTTCTTTTGTTTCCTTTCTGCAGCTCTTTTCTCATTTTCTTCCATCTCTAGTTTATTCTCATTCTTTTTCTTGTAGTATTCTATCCATGGTTGTGATGTAACTATGCTGGGAAATAGCTCCCTTTATCTTTTTCTTTCGGTGTGTGTTTCCAGCCATTGAAGTGCTCTCTTGAAGGGGTTTGGGAGATTTGGCAGGTTACTATATGTTGCTGAAATACCGTGGGTATTATTTGTGGTTACTTGCATTTCAGTGCTCTGAGTGCCACTAGTTCCGGGACGGTCCATATAAATGTTTCCTAGCATGTCATTTTGGTTGGAAGTCTGGTTCTTTATTTTCTATGGGCCAATGACCTTAAAACAACAATCATCATCATCATCATCATCTTTATTTTCTTCCACACTTCAAATAAAGACTTATCCTCTATATTACCATCCCATAGAACTTGATTCTCCTTGGAATTATATAAAATAACTTTCTCTGGGCCGAAAGCAGTTTCCAAGACAGTGAACGCCAAAGGAGTACTAGGCCTAGGCCTAGTAAGATCCATATTGATATTACTAGGACTATTTGTGGGTTTATTTAGCAGTGATGGAGTCTCTGGGTTCCAGGGATATAATCCACACCTTTTGAGCCCATTACTGATTATGGCTGGGTTTATCTCTGATAGAACAGCACGAGGAATAGGGCAAAATCCTTTTTCTTCAAAATTGGGTTGCTCAGATTTTCAACTCTCCACTCATGCACCTTGTCCTTCCATTTTCCTTTTAATGCCCTAAAGACAGCAACATCCATAGGTTGGATAAGATGAGTGGCATTGGGATGTCAGGCCACAAGGATGATTCCCTTCTCAGAGCAAACTTGGCTTGTGTGGAGAGTCAAGTGAAAAACGTGGCCATCCATGAAGAAAATCACTGGCAATGGAATATCATTTTCCAGTAGCCAAGGGTAAAAGACATTCACCATGTACTCAAAAAATAAGGGACCTGTCATCCAGCCACTTTCAGACCTTCCGATGCCCCAGTTTGGAGGAACGCTGTTAGCTATCTCAGCTGGTATGCGCTCATACCTGAAGACAAGCAAGGGCGGTGCCATTAGACCAGCAGCATTAGCAGTTACTAATACTGTAATGCACTCTTTATCCTCACAGTTAACTACCTGATAGACTTTCTTCTCCCCTTTGCCACCTAGTACCTTGTTACCTTTCGGATTTAAGAAAAATGCAGATTCATCGGTAAGCAGATTTTCCTCCTCTAAATACTTATGAATATTCTGAAACCAATTCTGTAAATCTGCTGAATCTTGCAAGTGTTAAATTTTCTGGAACTCTCAGGGTAATTGAAGGGTGTGTATTCAAGAAAGATTTTATCCATTTATTTCCCGACTTAAATTTTGATACCTTGTTCAGTTCTTTCAGAAGATGAATGGAACTATTAATCAGCTCGGATTTTGTGACTGGAAAACCTGCCCTAGCCATAGATTGGATCCAGTCCACAAGTAATAGCTCTTCATGCGTGGACGGGATAGGATCAGGTCCCATCCTTCTTTCAATTCTAGTTTTCCCTCGGCATTTGTAAAGTAATACGAGGCACACCAAAACACCTTGCTGCTGCCGCCACTGATGAACCTCCTCGGAAATCATCTACTGCATCTTTCATCTGCTCAAGGATATAGTTCAAAATTCTATTCCTCACTTTCATCGGTTGCATGTTTCCAACTCTTAAAGAAAAACGAGAAAATGAACCAATGTAAATATCGAATAGAAGATTTAGTGTAGATTGGAACCCACATTAGTGTATTTTAACATGAGCAAATGAATAATATGTTTGAAAGAAAGAAATTTCATAAAAAATGAACTTATAGTTAGCAAGAACCAGTCGTTGACATGGTAGAAGACCAGTACTTGACACCCCCTGTCATCTACTGGTAGGAATAATTTATTTAATATGGGACCCAGCACAAATGTCATAACTGATTACAAATTATGCAGATAAGCCGTTATAGCTCCTTACAAAAATGGCCAGACCCAGTAGTTGACAGGGGATGTCAATGACTGGTGACTCATGACATTTTGAGAACCAGTAATTGACAGGCAGTATTAGTGCTCAAAGAAGCTTCACTGTAAACAACTACGAATAGAATGATGTCTGTGCTTAAAGAACTTAACGTTTGTACCTTGAAACTGCAAAAAATGTCATATGACAAATAAATGTAAAGCAATTTACTTACCACTGCTCCTTATCAAAATCTGTTAGAAAACACGCTGTGAGGCTTGGAGCAAGCACGCCGTCATTAAACTATAAGAATGCCCGAATACCCAGAGTGCTCCGGTGGCATAAGGGACAGGGGCTCTCTCCAGCGGGTTCAGACGGAATTACAGTTAATCGCTGCTCGCTCCACCTCTTCCAAGGAGCTTATAAAATGGTTTTGATTCATCACATGTCAACTACTGGTATCCCTGTCAAACACTGGTACTGTTACCCTAAATGAAGGGAAGTGAATTAGCAAGACAAAGACAACCAGTCCTCGGGCCGGATAAATTGAACGTAAGCATGTAGAATCCTGGCCCAGTCGGGAATCAAACCCGGAGCCCTCTGAACGGAAGGTCAGGATGCTTACCATTCAGACGAGGAGTCGGACCCACTCATAATCTTGATAACATAGAAAATAACAGCCGAAAATTTAAAAGAAAAATATATCTCCACTAGTAGTAACATTTTCAAAAGACGTCAGTTTACAAACCGTGAATGACCAACAAGATATTGAATGTGTTTATGTAAAACAGTCACTGAATCTTTTAAAATGTGCACTATAATGCTTTCCAGATTCGTGTGCTGGATTCCAAGCTTTTCTAGCACTTTTTAACAATATCTTTCTTCGATAGTATAATATTACTGGCGATATTTGATAAATCACTTAAAGCCATCGCTGACGATTACGTAGTTTTAATACAATCTGAAGACAAACAGTAGCCAGTTTTAAGCGAGTTATGTACTGTAACAAGTACACTCCGATTTTCTAGGCAGTAGTAGGTTAGAATGCAAACTTTGTTGTTTGGAAGTGTCGTCTAGCCCGTTCTTCCCTAATGAAGCAGGAGTAACATACATCCTAGGGGTTCTGAAGGGCCGAACCCCTCATATTTATGCACAACTCATAGCATAGCCGTTGTGCAGGCAAGAGTATACTCGTTACTCGCTTCAGTAAGTTTGCACCCTAACCTATTGCTATCGAAAAATCCGAATCTAGTAATAAGTCAAAACCACTTTCATACAGGCTATGAAGACCCTTGGAGTAGTAGAAGGTGGGGCTTCCGTTTTCGTAACCTTGTCTCTAATTGTTTTTACTTAGTGACGGGGAATCAAACCCTCGTCCACCAGGCTGAGTGGCTCAGAGGGTTGAGGCGCTGTCCTTCTGACCCCAACTTGGCAGGTTCGGTCGTGGCTCAGTCTGGTGGTCTTTTAAGGTGCTCAAATACGTCAGCATCGTGTCGGTAGATTTACTGGCACGTAAAAGAACTCCTGCGGGACTAGATTCCGGCACCTTGGTGCCTCCAAAGACATAAAAGTATTTAGTGGGACGTCAAGCAAATAACATTATTATTATCAAACCCTCGTACTCTCAGGTGAACCAAGTACTCCATTATCGCCTCGGCAAACCTAGAACAATGCTGCTATGAAATAGAGTGGTTTTCTCTCGACGGTTGACCGAGAGGCGCACCCAGTTTATGTGCTTCCCATTGACTCATCACTACCCGATACACAGCTCAGCGACAGTACGGGAATGTCCACACTTTGCAGTTCAGGTCCATGTTTAGAACATGTATTAAGTGTTAATCTGTCGCTCCAAGTGTTCTTGAGTTGTGAAGTGTTAGTTCGGTATATAATTCTGATAATGCCTCCACATGTGTACACGTACAGGAAATGGTATTTATGTACGATAATTATGTGAAAACAGAGTCTTGCAGGGAAGTCGTTAGGCGATTTGTAACACAGTTTCCAAGTGTACGCCTGTCACATAGGGAGACCGTGCGGGAACACGTAAACAAATTTATAGGAACTGGTTCTTTACTTGATAAGAAGCGAAGTGTTGAGAAACGTGTAAAAAGGAAAAAGTAAAAATGAATTCGCGGTAACATTAGAACACACGCCTACAAAATTCCTAAGACGACTTGTACAAGAAGCCGGGATTTAGAACAGCTCAGCATGGCTGGCTACGAAAATATTAAAGAATTGAAATAGCATCAATTACGGAAGGCGAATTTATGCGTGTGAATCGGAGTTTCCTAGAACGATGCCAGAAACGTATGGATGCAGGAGGAGAACATTTCTGACATCTCCTGTCATAAGATAGGAGGTTATTTTCTTAATTCTTATTTTCTTACTTACCGAGCTCGATAGCTGCAGTCGCTTAAGTGCGGCCAGTATCCAGTATTCGGGAGATAGTAGGTTCGAACCCCACTGTCGACAGCCCGTTTTCACACCAGGCAAATGCTGGGGC